>NC_066362.1:75566794-76820128 GCF_013377495.2 Cygnus atratus | reverse complement strand
AGAGAATAGTTTGTAATGATGACGTTTCAAGCTGCCTCAGTTGCACATCTATGGAGTTTTGTGTTCTTTTTAATGGTTTCCAATGTAATATATGTTATTCTGTGGAAAAAAATATCTAAGCTCATTTAGGCTTCACACCCAAGGGAATGGACTGCCTGAATTGGCTAATTATATGGGATTGTCTCCAAATAAAAGAACAGATCTATATTATGTTGGACCAGATGAATCCATGAGGGCCTTTCTTTTGATTTTAATAGACTGTGGGAAGATGTCTTTGCACTGGAAATCTGCCTGGTACAGTTGATCAGTAGGCTTTTGGAAACATTTTATATTTCAGAGAAGCAAGAAAACAAACAGTGCTACCCTAAACAAACAGCACAGACACAAATTAATAGTAGAATAACTTCCCAGAGCCAGGAATCAGGATTTCTGAGTCTGATCTCACTGTGCTGCCTTTTGCTGTATTATGCCAGAACTCAGTAACTCATATACTTGTATTTTTACTTTCCAACTTTAACATTATTTTCTTTCTTTTTCTTTTCTTTTCTTTTCTTTTCTTTTCTTTTCTTTTCTTTTCTTTTCTTTTCTTTTCTTTTCTTTTCTTTTCTTTTCTTTTCTTTCCTTTCCTTTCCTTTCCTTTCCTTTCCTTTCCTTTCCTTTCCTTTCCTTTCCTTTCCTTTCCTTTCCTTTCCTTTCCTTTCCTTTCCTTTCCCTTCCCTTCCTTTCCTTTCCTTTCCTTTCCTTTCCTTTCCTTTCCTTTCCTTTCCTTTCCTTTCCTTTCCTTTCCTTTCCTTTCCTTTTCTTTTCTTTTCTTTCCTTTCCTTTCCTTTTTTCTTTTCTTTTCTTTTCTTTTTTCTTTTCTTTTCTTTTTTTTCTTTTCTTTTCTTTTCTTTTCTTTTCTTTTCTTTTCTTTTCTTTTCTTTTCTTTTCTTTTCTTTTCTTTTCTTTTCTTTTCTTTTCTTTTCTCTTTTCTTTTTTCTTTTCTTTTCTTTTTTTCTTTTTCCTTTCCTTCCCTTCCCTTCCCTTCCCTTCCCTTCCCTTCCCTTCCCTTCCCTTCCCTTCCCTTCCCTTCCCTTCCCTTCCCTTCCCTTTTTTCCCTTTTTTCCCTTCTTTTCCTTTTTGTTTCTTTTTTTTTCCCCTTTTCTTTTCTTTTCTTTTCTTTTCTTTTCTTTTCTTTTCTTTTCTTTTCTTTTCTTTTCTTTTCCAAATGCAGCCACTTATCCAAATAATAATAAAAAAAATTCTCTTAGCCCTCTGTAAATCTTGCCTGGGGCAATTATCCTAAGCCCACACTGATATGTGACGTTTCACTTGTTAAGGAGACTAATCTAAGCCTGACAGACTCTGCATCTAGAAGCATTTATAGCTGTCAAATCTAATGAAAATCAAGTGATTGATCTTCTAGGTAGCAGCTGCAGCATCCTCCAAAAACTAATTTAATATGAGACCTGTGGCAAATCCAAAGAAATAGTGTTTCTTAGATGCTCATTTTCCTTCCCATTTTTTTCTTTGGTTTGTTTAGACACAGTGGCCAAGAGAGGATAATAAGGTTGTCAAAGCAGATATGAGAGGAGAATTTATCCCATTAGGTATAGTAGTATTCAGAAGGAGCTGGAATGGATTGGCCATTTAGAGAATCTCATCTACTTCAGGGATTTTGTGTCCACACTACCCACAAGTTGCAAATATTTTCCTGACAGTGTTTTGGCTGTTTCTCTCATGCATTTTTGATGCTGAAAACAATTATATTGTTGGCAACAATCATATTGTTAACAATTATATTGTTATTTGGTGCTCCTGTAAATCCTGAAAAGATCGCTAGTAAAAATTTTTTATTTGTCTTGCCACATGGCAGATTTGGTTTATTAATATATTCAATATAGCAGATGTTTGCTATATTTGTCAGATTGCAGATGTTTTAAAGACTTTCTTGTGATTTGGTCTGACTGGTCTCCTGGATATGTCAGGACAGAGGTGATACAATTCAAATAATCAACCTAGATCAATGGATTAGGTTCTGTATGAGAAAGAGATCCTAAAAGTATCTTGCTTCTTTCAAGGACAAAATCGTCCTGACTGTGACCCTGTATCACAGTGGAGCATCATTTTTTATCAGTATGTGATTTAAAGGTCAATTCTATGTGATTTAATTCCTTCATTCTCTTGAAATTTGCTTACATAAATTAGGGGTTTCATATATTCTTGCTGTTTTTTTGTTTTGTTTTGTTTTGTTTTGTTTTTCAGTACTCCCCAAATCTTAGACATTCATCATTTTCATAGTTCCTGTGTGGTTCTGTGTACCAATACAGTAACATGCAAAAAGACTGAAGCTGTCTGGATGCGCCCGTGTGCAATGCTCACACATCAAAGCACCATACTCCATATGTGTAACAAGACTTTTTAAGATGGTTTCTGGAAGGCTGTTTTCCATATAGACTGACTGGTTCAAGGGGCTATGTTGGGTTATCAAATCCAAACTACACTTGGACAGTATTAACCTGAGCATGATAGGTAGAAACAGAAAAGGAGACACAAGCAGTCTCTGTCAGTATTGTGAAAGAGACTAAGAAGTGCTGCCAGGTACAGATGCCTTCAAATATGTAAAGTTTGAAGGACTTTTTAAAGAATAAAATTGTACCTGTGCACATTAATTTGCAAAGGCTTTGGGAGAAGAATAGCAGAAGGTTATGAGGACTGCAGGTAACTAGAGACAAAGGGTAGAAGAGAAGAGGTAGGAATGAGATTAATGTGGAAATAAGAGTGAAGGAAAGATACTGGTGGACATGGAAGGGGAGCTGCATGAGCTGGTGGGGAGGGTCTCACGTGGAACAAAGTGACTGGAAGTATCTTTTTCAAGGCAGAGGCATGGCTGAACCACTCTCCTGTCCTCTTCTGCTACTCATAATTCTCTCATAATTACTCATTCTGCTACTGTTCAACTCTGGACACCTCCTGGTTAGAAGGGGGAAAGACTGATCTTCTTTCATTGTTGACAGCATGCATGCTGATGTCAAGAGAAGCCCACAGCCTGCATGTGGGAAATTGGCCTTGAGTCTTGGAAGGTCTTCACCTACCCTGAACCTGTTTATAGATAAGAGCTTATAGATAGGAGCATGGAGGACTTAGCCTCAGGGTTCTGAACACCTCTCCAAGACCTCCATCCAAGCTATCGTTGCCTTGTATAACTTTGGATCTTGCACCTCACATTACCTCCCTCACAAAAGAAAAAAGGCTCTTTTTATCTTTCAGAGGTGTCGAGTGGAGTGACAAAGATGAAGTCAGCAGGAGATGAAGTAGCAGTTACGGGTTTGATTTGGTGTCCTCTGATAAACTGCCAGTAGTGATGTGCCTACAGAGCAGTGAGAAGTGTCAGCCAGCAAGGATCAGCTTTTTCTCTGTCTTTATGTTTGTCCTGGTTTCAGGTAGGACAGAGTTAATTTTCCTCCTAGTAGCTGGCAGGGTGCTATGTTTTGGATTAGAATGAGAAGAGCGCTGATAACATGCTGATGTTTTAATTGTTGTAGAGCAGTGCTTACACCAAGCCAAGGACTTTTCAGCCTCTCTCTGTCCTGCTAGCGAGCAGGCTAGGGATGCAGCAGGAGCTGGGAGGGGACAGACCCAGGACAGCTGACCCAAACTGGCCAAAGGGGTATTCCATACCATCTGACCTCATGCTGAACAATATATAGGGGGGGCTAGCCGGAGTGGAGGGGGGGGGGCCGGCTGCTCAGGGATAGGCTGGGCATCGGTCAACGGGTGGTGAGCAATTGCATTGTGCATCACTTATTTCGTACACATTATTACTATTAATACTATTATTATTATTATTATTGTTATTCTTTTCCCTGTCTTAATAAACTGTCTTTATCTCAACTCACAGACTTCACTTTCCCGTTTCTCTCCCCCACCCGGAGAGGGAGGGGGGAGGGTGAGCGAACGGCTGTGTGGTGTTTGGCTGCCAGCCGGGCTAAACCACAACACTGTTACAAATAGTTCAACAGCACACAATCACAAGTGAGTGGTGGAAGAAGTGCTGGAAGTAGAATGAGGGGAAGTACATGTTGAGGGGAAATTAGAGAAGAAGAGAGAAATGCCAGTTTCCCTCTGTTAGCTACTAGAATGCCAGCTGATATGCTGTCAAGATCTGAGAGCATTGACCAAGGCTGTACCTGCAGGGATATACGAATCTAGACTTGAACTCAGCCTGTCCCTGCTGTAAGCTACACCAGTGCAGATCAGATCTGACTCAGAAGCACCTGCACTGCAGAGCTCAGGTCTCTGCACAGACCCACCCTCCTCTTTTCCTGAGAGTGGACAAGATTTGAGAGAAGAGAACCTCAGATTCCCCACCGTGGCTGGGTGCTGCATGGCTTGGGGCAAGCCAGTTTGCTGCTCCTTTTGCTCCTCCATGCATAAGACTGAGACTGAGATGCAAAGCTCAGGTCTGTCCGTGTACTGCAATAGAACTGCCAGCATCAGGTGGCCATAATGAGTCTTCATATAGACAGCTAGCAAGAAAGTCACAGACTTAGGAAATGTTTCTGTTAAGAATAATAGGAAGTAGTTGAAACCATCTCAGAAGTTCACTAACAGAAAATCCCACCACTGTGGAGTCAGGGTTTCTCAGTGCTGCCCAGCAACTTTCAAAATGTAAAATTCTAACCTTCAGTAGCAGAAAATGACAAACTGTGATGAATAATCTGAACTGTGCCCTCTTTGACGAATGATATGTGCACAACATACATATTTGCATCATGTTAATGTGCAGATTCATGTAATATTGCATCTTACCTCAGCAGTAAAGATACAGCACAGAAATAAATTGCTATACCCATCCTAGTAGCACCTTCAGACAGAGGAAGGACTTTGCTCAGATTCAGAAAACAATAGCACATTTTACTATCATTCTATGAATCTGAGAATGAACAGATTCAATATTTATATTGTTATCTAAAATCAGGATCTTCACATTGTAAAGGTCAGAACTGATTAGGAAGATTAGGAAGTGCATTCAAGCACTACTGTTTACCACACCTTAATTTATGTATTTATAAATGAAGGAATAACTATTAGGCTGAGTTCTTTTTGTTGCTGGAATATCTATTAGGCTGAGCTCTGTTTGTTGCAGGTCAATAGAAATATGCCCTAATGGTAGAACTGACTTCTGTTCACTAAGTGAATACGTAAATGCCACAAATCTAATTTTGTGCTTAAATTAGAAATTAATAATTAGAAATTAATAATTAGAAATTAATTCAAAACAATCAAAATGTTATCTACTTGCTTAAAACTAACCACTGGCATACTGCCCAGCATCAAAAGTACACTTCTAGACTTAAGTCTTAAAAATAAATAAGCATTACTTCTGCATTACAGTGTTTGCTCTTGGCTGGCTGCATTGTTTTTCTGATGCATTTCTCTTTCACATTTTACCAAAAAAGCAGCCAAAGTAATGGAAAAATCACCTGAAGATTTGAATATATCTACATCAAATGAGAGTGATGCAGTCATTGCTTATTATGCTGTCTGACAACAAGGGCAGAAATCTGATGCTAAAATTTCACTGTAAGCACGATAAATAGCTTTACAAGCCAAAAGAAAAGACCTAGTAACTTTGTAAGATGTTTGCACAAATCATAAATATGCATTTGAAGATCTATCTGATATTAAGAATAAAAGAAAATCGAGATTACACTTACATGTATTCATTTTATATATTCATATATTCATTTCCACATTCTAAAGCCGTATCTTCCATACATATGCAACTTCTGCACACACATTTAATGAGGCCATACATATAACTATTTCATTTTTGTATTCAGCAATCAAGAACTGTTGCAGTGATATTCTGGCAGCTTGTAACATTTAGTATTTTTATTTCCACTCTGAAAAAAAAATATATATATATCATTAGTCAGACCTCATAATGAAAAATTCTTCATTCATGCGTAAACATACTGTTCCCACTAAATTCAGTACTATTTCCCAGTTTCTGAATTTCCCATTTTTTGAATAAGAAACAATGTACTTGCACTTGCAATCATGTAGGATAGGAAGAAACATTTTTATAATAAATATATGGGTTTGAGCCAAAGTGCTGGATATGCCTGAAATCTTGGAGAAATGTGAGTCTGGGTTGTGATATTTGTATGTGCTCTCTTTATTTTATTTATGTAAAGGATCATTTTAGGAATCTCACTGCAATTGATTGTGCAGAAATGAACCATGAATTCTTTATCTTCCATTAACTTTTCTTTTTATCCCTCACCCAGCTACTTTTTCATCTTTTTTTTTTTTTTTTTTTAGTAATAAGAACAGAATGGTACAAGTATAAGAAATAATGATCAGAAAATGCAGGAAATTGAGGGCAATTCTGTGAAAAGTAGCTGGAATTCTAGATCTGTAGTGCTAGCACTAATTTGCCTGATTTTGCATTTAACCTGTCAGTCTTCAGGAACATTTGCTTTTCTTTAGAGAAAAATAAAATAGCTCATGATGTTATTACTAACCTGCCAGGATGAGAGAATTTTGAAAAATATGACTGATTAAAGCTCACCTGAAGAATTAATGCACTTAGTTAATACAAACGCTGTTGTGAATGGAAGTTACTGAAGCTGGCTATGCCTTGATGTGGTATGGAACCTACTGAGTCAAACAAAATTTTAAAAAATGAGCTAATAAATCACTCCACATTATACTTTAATCACAGTAAACTTTATACTTTGGCAAGGTAATGCTGAAAACAGAGAGCCAGCCAATGCAAAATATTAAGCCTAGGGACCTAGATGACATTAAGGAGCTCTTAATTTGGATACACAAATTTAAAATTTGATGTGGATGTTGGCCTAACAGTCTCTAAAGGTTATCAGTCTAGTTAGTCTGGATCACATTCTGACTCTCTAGCCATGTAAAACAAGGGTAGCTATTTCAGTTCAGTTAGACCATGGATTTTTTGATGTGGTTACAAATAATATATGATTCCTCAACTATATTCCAGAAGCTACAAAGATCTTGGAGGTCTTACCCAGCATTTTCAGGGCAGAAAATTATCATTCATGAATGGTGAATGGAAGACACCATCACTCTTCATCAGTTAACTTTTGGGATTATGTGGTACCCTCATAAAAAGTAGTAGATAATGAAGAAAAAAGACTGACCTAGGTAGAACACTAGTTGGATTTTGCTGCCTGTTCTTTTATTACTTATTTAGGTAGAAATTTTGCATTTAAGATATGATTCAGAAAGATATGATCTTGCACTGGCAGTTATCCCATCACTATTTTAGCTCCATTCTTTTAAATGAAGTTTTTCATCTACTTTTTCTTGCTGTTCACAGGACACCAGGCATATAAAGACATCATTCATCAGATGAAACTATTAGCTTCAGATTTGCACAGTGGCCCTACTGTTCAGTTCTGAAATACAGAACCCCAGAACACTTCAAGTAGGAAAGGAACTCAGGAGAGCATCTATTCGCAGCCCTGCTCAGAGCAAGGCAACGTGCTAAGTTGGATCAATTTGCTCAGAGCCTTGTCCACTCTAGTGTTGAATCCATTGAAGGATGGTGACTTCACAACCTCTCTGGATGACCTGTTCCAATGTTTGATTTCCAAATATCTAACCGGAATCTCCTTTGTCACAGCCTGTGTTTGTTGCCACACATCGTTTTGCTGTGCACCTCTAGAGAAGAGTTTGGCCTCATCTTCTCTACAAACACCCACTAGTTGCCTAACAGCAATGAAGTCTCTCTTCAGCCTTCTTTTCTCTAGCCTGAACAGACTCAGCTCTCTCAGCCTCTCCTTGCCCATCGTATGCTCCATCCCTGGTCATCTGGGAGGCCCTCTGCTGGACTTAACCCAGTCTGCCAATACTCCATAAGCAGATAAGAAGGGGGAATATTTTTATTTTCTTCATTTTTGATGGAAAAAGTTGCTGCAACTTGAATTTAAAAAATAGCTAGTGTAATTTGTATAACCTGTATGCAGTTACTCTATAAATATGGATTAATGAATATATATACAAACAGAATCTAATAACTAGACAAAAGTGGTCCACCTTGTGATTGATTTTACTCAGCTAATGTCCCAGTTTTGAATGCCTCTTAGAGAAAAGAGCTCTTACAACTGTGCTTATGTCAGCTTGCAGAGAAAACAAGACTGGTCAAATTCAGCTTGCTTTCCACATCAATTTTAGTGCAGTCCCAGCATAGACTGTGAGCACCCAGGAGCAGAAGCAGACTGCTGAAGTCCCAGTTTGTGCACTGTGTGAGCCCACCGGGAGTGATCACACCTGGGATATCTGAGCATGACAGAGATTTAGCCCCTGCACCTGGGCAATTGGTAGCTCACTGCCCATTGCCCACCTCAGCAGATATCCCCCCTTTCTCCCTGCGTTGTAAAAGCGTTATAATGGAAATAAAAAACAAGGAGACTGGAACCTGTTCAGTCTCCTGCACTGACTACTCTGTAATACTTGTCCTTAGGGTGATGGTGTCTATGGAAAAATCAGGTAAGATGAAGGTTTTTAAGCCGTTTATAATTCAGCTCTTCCCAGAAAGGCAGTAAAAAAATAAAAAATAAAAATTAGTGATTTGTTGTTTTTATTCATGTTTGGAAAAACTCATTTTCTAAGTCAGCAGTAAGACAGTGGTGTAACAGTGACAGAGATTATCTACTGGAAAAGGAATGGTTGAAGTGACTTCTCTGTTGCTTGTTTTATGAAGAATTCAAACAAAACTAGACGGAAAATATGTCTGTGTGCAATAGGCTGTTGAGATCTGACCAGGTACAGCTGGGTGAAACTGGACAATATGTTAAACTTGTGGTTAGACTATAGGATCTATGGAGCCATTTGTACCTTTAAATCTGTAAAACAAAATTTTATCTCGCGTAATGGAAGGAGAGAATTATGAGTTCTGCTCAGTGTCAGGACAAGATCTAGGCAGCTGTAAAGCTTCTGTTTCAACAGCTTCCTTTAGAACCACAAAAAAGTTTTTTGTTGTCTACCCCACAGCCAATAGTAAGACTTAAACGCTATGTGGCAGAGAATGACTGATTTCTTCTTCCGTTGTTCTTAACCATGTCCTGACTCTAACAGACAGGACTGTAATGCAATAGGGATACTCTGCTTAAAGAAAAATCAGTCTTCCCTCTGTAAAATGTCTATGCTTAAGTAGTTCATGTAACACATAGCCATGTATGAAAATCTCATATATGAAAAACTCATAAGAACAGAGGAGAAATATAAAAGTTTGCAGATTACTACACAGATACATGAAAAGCAAGAATAAGCACCAAACGTGTTTCACTTATCTGGTCTGGATCTGGCCTGCATTCTCATTTATCTTCCTAACACAAATGATAGAAATCTGTTACAAAAAGTGGCCAGGTAACTTCTTTTATGTTTCAAATAATGTGCCTGTCCAAGCACAGCTAACAGCTCTGTGCACTACCAGGCTGTACTGGGTCTGGCTGGGAAGCAGCCATCTTTCTTCAGATAAGCTCCTGTGGTGCTCAGCTTCCTTTCTACCAACCCGTTTTTTCCTGTAGCGTTTTATGGCTCCTGTCTAATAACTTGCAACTGACTGTGAGCTGAAAGTGACACTTTGGCCATAGCCTTAATATAAGCTAGGCTGGGGGCACTGCAGAAGGGCTGTGGGGCTCAGCTCAGTGCTGTGAGGAGTCTGAAGCTGTGCAAGGGAGTGAGGAGTGGGCTTGTAACTGGGTATGGGTGCTGCCAATCAACTGGGCATGAGGAAACAGTCCCAATCCTCCACCATGACAAAAAATAACAAGTCCTTGATAACCAGTCACATCGTGTTTGTGTTTATCACAGGCTCCTCTCAGCTGCTATAGAGGTGCCCCTTCTTGGAAACAGGTTGTTGTTTCCTGTGACCTTTTGCCCACAGATAGGAGCCTTGCTACAACATAAGGTCTGTACTGCTGATATGGGCCCAGCAGTGAGGTGGCTATCAGGTCTCCATGCTGTCGGCATGAATGATACCACCTAACTGATAGGGTGCAGCTCAAGGGCCCATGGAGCAGCCTCCTTAGGTCAGGGAGAGGTAACACCGGGGTTGGCACCAGTTGATCACTGCCTGGCTTCCTCCTGGGACAAGACAGGTGCTTGCAGAGTTGCTCAGTGGGCTGGATGGAGGGATAGTAAAGCCAAGACTGACAGCCAGACTTATGCTGCTGTCTGGCAATGTTTCAGCTGGCCCTTGGTTGCCAGGAGGACATGGATAAATGAGATGTGGTGCAATGGGGCTGTCAGATGTCCTGAGTGAGGCTCTCTGCAAACTCCTCACACAACATGCGGACTTTGAGGCCTCCAGCCCCTGGGGGCCAAGGTGTACTTCGCTCTGGCATTTTATGAGCCTGAGGTTTCCAGTCCATGCCCTCAGATGCAAACTGCACTGCTTCTTACCTCGGTATCCCCAGATCATTTGGGTCAGACCCACCAGAGTGCTGGCACAGGGTGCAACAGGTTGCTTGTGGAGCACTGTCTCACTGTAGATATGGACACAAGGGTTCCTCATCCCCTTAATACACTCCCACCAGTTTTGGACCAAAAGACTTCACTGAGGTAGATGTGGTTAGCTCAGCTGCTGGTTCTCTCAACTGCTGGATTTAATAACAGTATGTGAGTTGACAGGGTAGCATTTGCCATCAGTCCTCCTAGCTCTGGTTTTTGTGTGTGCAGTGATGCTCCACAGGGTGTTGATCTCTGTAGGACATACCTCTCAAAGGCTTTTTTGCTGAAATTTTACTGTTTCCTTATAGAATACTTTAACCTACTATTGAATGTGTACTTCAAATATCAGGCAAGTTTCTCTGTAGTCATGCTAACAAATGAAAACAGAAATAGTTGGCATCACATAAATGTGTGTACTACCAGTAACAGGGTGACTCATAAGTTTCTGTTATTTAATCCTACCCCAGTAAGCCTGAATATTAGATACGACAATAAAGATAAACAGAAGATAAACAACACCTCCAGGACCTCTCCTGTCACCCTGGGGATCTGGGAAATTCTCAAAGCCACCCTAACAGACAAATACTTGCCAGGGAGACCAGTCGCCTGGCTGAGCCTCCCTGCACGTTACACAGCTTCATCTCTATTACCTCAATGAAGGAATGAAGGTTCAAATCTTCATTTGCTTTTCTTTCTTTCATGTTTTTTTGTTTTTTTTGCCCCTCCCCCCTCTCCCCCTATGTCTTTGTTGTGTATGTGTTTACCCCTTGAAGGCGAACCATCACATGCCATTGCAGGACAGGAGCTGGTGTAGTGGCTGTCACCTTGCAGCCATGGTGTTTGCCTGCAATCTCTCCAAAAGATACAGATCTGATGGCTGCCCTGTTATTATTAGCTGTATCAGTTGCGGCTGTGGCACAGAATATCCTTGGGCAATGACGCATTGTGAAAAGGTTCAAAGGAGGACAGTGAACTTTATAATCTGACATGCTGTAAAAAAAAAAAATGACTCTGCACAAATGGTTGACCTTCTTCACAGTATACCTAAATGTGGGTGTAGCCACTACAGATAGCAAACTTCTGAAATCAGAGTTGTTAAATCATTGTACATGATTAGTATTGACCTATGGGACAATGAAGGAGGGCTTCTCTGCCCACATGCAAGAGTTCAGGCACTGTGAGAAAGCATACCAGGCAGAGAATCTGCTGCTGGAAATGCAAAGCAATGTAATGCCCATGTGGGTGAAGTGCTTTTGGCTAAGCCATACCTCTTGACAGCTGGGATTATCTCAGAGTAAACTGATGGTCAGTGACTAAAGCTCATCAGTCCTGATGTGCTCTGGTCAGCCCTATGCCCACTCTGCACCCAAATGCTTCTTTGAAAGTGGAACCAGGGTTTGTTTCCTAAACTGGTGACATCTAGGCACTGAGGTGCCAGAATTTCCCAATCAGTTTAAACACTCACACTGTAATTAACATTTCAAAGGCTGTCTCTATTGAATAGTCACTGACTATAAGTTTAAAAGAAGAAAGCTATAGCATCAAAACAAGTAGGGATGGCATTCATTGCAATTCTGCAATACGGGAAAGCAAAGAATGGACATAGTGAGCCCTACAGAATGGCTGTGGGGTTCAGATGATTGGGGAGGTACAGAAAATAAGCTGGAGATGAATGGAAATGGAACTATAAAGAAGATGGAGATGGAACTATGTAGTTTGTCCACAGCAGTGGATTCCCTAGCTGAAATTCTATGTTGGAAGTCAGCCTTGCATTCATAGGACCAGCAGCTGTGTTTGTCTTCGGCAATGAAATAGTCTTAGAAGATTTCATTTCTTCATCATTGTTGCAGAGCCCGCGTACAAATTTTACATAGATGCACAGGGACAATCTTTACAGGCATAAATTCCTACTAGTTTCAAGTGATTGGTACATCTGGTAGAGAATTAGAGCAACAAAATGCAATGACAAGCAATGTCACTTTTAACTCTCCATTTGCTATTCAATATGACAAGATTAAAATATTGGATGGATTTAGGGCATTTTAAAAATGAGAAAGTTGATGCTCAACACTGCTACCTAAAACATTCAGAACCCTGTGGATGTGCTTCCAGATTCTGACTCAGGTAACCAACACATTTAACTGCATATTTTCCACAATGTTACTATTTCTTCTAGTACATGCTGCCTGAGATATGTTTGGAGGGGAACATTACTGTGATTCGCCTCAGTTGAGAAATCTGCAGTTGAAGGAGATGCACACACTACTGTCTTTCATCAAACAGAAAAGAGAATGTTGAACCTGAAGTGGAGGTAACAGGGTAAACACAGTTACAAAACAGTCAATTTTATTTGAGTTATTTAAGACTTCAGAAAGCAGTCACTCACCAGGGCAAGGATACAGATGGGAGAAGGTAAGAAGGAGGTAGAAGGAACTGGAATGAAGCAGCCCAGAAATGCAGTGTCCACCTACCAAGCGGTATTTTCCTTAAACCAGAGAGAAAGGCCAAACTCGAAATTTAAGATTGCTCTTCCGCTAGCAAATCTCTGTGAAACCTGCTGGTAAAATGTGTGCTCCATCTGCACCCATAGCAGGGCCAGAGAACAGGACAAGGACAACGTGCTATTGAAAGAAGTTCCTTAGAGCCCGTGGCAGAGATCTACACAACAGACACAGAAATTCTTCAGGATTAGCTTGCCATGCCTGTGTTTATCTGGTTCAAAACGTGTCAGTTGTAGTCTACATTCTGTGTTGTAATACAGACAAAGAAGACAGCAAAAGTGGGTTGGAGGACTTGGTATGGCATTCTTTAAACCCTTTCTACTACGCTAACTTTGAAAACAGAAGTTTGTGCCCAGTCCTGCAAGGAGCTGAGTACTCTTTTTCCTTAGCTCATTGCAGTTCAGGATACTGCACTCTTTCAGGGACAGGCCCTATTTTCCAAGCGTAGACAGGGTGTGAGAAGGAGCAGCAATTTCAGTTTGCCTCCCCTGGATTTACATTATGGGTGCTGAAAACAGAAACTAGTGTCAGAAGTAATTTAGATGAGGTAATAGAATTGGAATTTTCCTTGCTACTGTATTGCTTCTGTTTTACACCTTGGCCATTTCATTTGTGAATGATTAATTAGGCTCCAAGTGATTAGATTAGGGAAATGTGCTGACTCAGAAGATAATAGGAATGTATGAAGAAATGAAAGGGACAAGGCATGGTAAATATGCAATGTATTTTACAGTGAACTGTTTTTGGCTACATCAGGGTAATAGTTCTCTTAACCTGCACTAAATGCATATGGCTGGAACCACAACTGTAAAACAAACCTCTGAAATCTCTCTGAAATTCAGACTAATCCACAGAAGCAGGATTCATTATGTCTCCAGATATACCTAGTGCACCTGAAGTACCTGAAATGAAGTCTGTTGACAGAGGATAGACTTTTAAGGAATTAGCCCATAAAATATGAAACAATGGTAACTTAGGTCTTCAGATCGGGAAGTAAAGAGAAAAATGTTGAGTTTGTCACTACTAAGAGATCCTGCGAATTCTGCCTGTGCATCAGTGTCCTTGTGTTTCTTGTATCCTCTTTTTTTTTTTTCCTGCAGAAAGAGCTAGAAACATTATGCAGAGGCCCATCCAATGCTCCATCTTCCTCAGAAATAAAAGTATATATTCAAAGCAGCTAGCTAGAGATGTCCCAAAGACTGACTCAATTACCTCCTGAACGATTCCTGTCTCCCCTCATTGCTAGTAATAGAAAACATGTCCCCAGAGCATATTTGACATGATTTTGATCCTCACCTGGCCCTGCATAACTGACTTTTCTGAGGACAAAGGGCACATTTTTCAGGCTGTAGCTGTTTAAGGGCAGCTTTATAGATGAGACAGTTGAAAATATCAAGGCTTGCTGACTTCACATTTCTTTGACTAGTAGACTGGCAATACTGCCAAGAAAGAAAAGCAAATCACTCCTGTTATACTGATTTTTCTGGAAATTGGATTAGAAATAAGCATGTACAGAAGCTGATAGCTGTCCTTCCTCCTTGCCTGTAATCTCAATAGGTCAAGTATTGGAAGGACATCTCCATCATTAACTTCTTACCCTGTAGTCAGCTGGTAGTCAGCTTATGACTAAACCTATGTTATTATTTATGATAAAACAAAAACCATGACCTTGAGAAATTTTCAAAGGACTACTTTATTTTAAAACAAGATTTGCATACAGGTTTTAAAGTCGATTTGAATACACTGAAGGACCTCAGTGGAATATCTTGTAGGAGGTTTTCAATAGGAATAATGAAGCCACTGGCTGCCTGGGGAAAAGAATGTAAAGACAAGTGAAGCTCTGTTTACAAATGTTTTTCTTATCCCATGAGATTTTGAGACCTAAATGAAAAAAAAAAATCCAGTGAAAAATCAAAGTCTGAAGGTTCTGGAATCACACCACCCTAAAAAAAATCAATTAGTAACAATGGAAATGAAAATTGAGATATTAAGCATTTCAAAATATTTTGATTCAAACCAGAGCTATTTATTTTAATATGATACACTTATATTTCAGGTTGAAAAACATTAATGGTGATTTCTACAGATTCAAAATTTTTCAAAAAACACATTTCATAATGAGCAATGAATTGAGAACTATGTCTTTCCTGCAAGTATCTTTTTTTAAAAAAATATTATTATTATGATTATATTACAATTATGCATTTTCCGTGGAAAGATTTTGAAATCTTCAACCATTTCTAGTCATGCAACATGTAGGATACAACCCAATGTGAAACATCTGTTTAAAATTTGTGATTTTTTTTTCTGTACTCCTCTTATGGAGATAGCTGACAGCTTAAAAAAATGATTGTGCTTCAGAAGTTCCTCTGTTTTTAAGAAGCCTCAGGCTGAAATTCTGAAATGTTTTGAAAACTGGTTTCTTGACATCACATAATTGAAGCATTGGGAATCAGCTTGCACTTTTGAACATTTAGGCCACTGCATATTTCATAAAATGAAAATCCAAAATATTTCAATCACATAAAATAAGATACTGCTTCCATGGAAGTATAACTTGTTCATTAATCACATTAAGCAAATTTTATGGCAACACAAAATGGTCAGTCTTGGCATTTTCCACAATTACTATACTTTAACTATCACCCCCTTTCTTTATCTGGAAAGCTAATAAATGACAAATGATACACATTTTTGATGACTCTGCATTTCAGTTATTTATGAAATTACCTCTAACATTTCAGTTTCCTTTATCAGCTAACTAGAAAAATCAATATCTGATAGGGACTTCATCATGCACAACAAAGTATAAAAGCATAAGGTTTGTATTGCTGGTTTCAGTTTGTTACTTCAAACCATCTGACTTAGAGGTGACTCTTAAATCCTCTTGTCATTTCACTGGTATCTGATTTGCAGGAATCGAAGACTTAAGCAAACATGTCCAACCCCAGTGAGACAGAACTAATTCATATGTTTAAGGGGATTCCCTTTACCACCAGGTCTTCTCTAGAACTCTTAAAATCCTTGGATACTTTTGATGCTAGGGAAGATGATGTCCTTTTGGGTTCCTATCCCAAATCTGGTAAGTTCTACTTTTAGATGTTAATTGCAAGACGTTTCAATTGTTTGTTTTGTGTTCTCTGCTTAACTTACTTGTGAAGTACCTGTGTGCAAGAAACAGGGAAGGGTGTTTGAATATGTGAGAATGTTATTCTCTCAGGAAGTGTTTAAATTACCACCAAAATACAAATCATTTGTCTAAATTTTGATTCTTTAATTGAAAATAATCTCAGGTGTTTTCATACTGGAAAGCAAGTAGATATTTCTTTCTCATAAGCAAAATCTATACTTGAAGGATGTGCCAGAGGACTTCCTACATTTAATTATGAACAAGGCAAGAGTTGAATTAGGTTATTTGTATGGCCCTTGCCTGCAGATTTATTCATTTCTTCTTCCCTCTCACCCAGACTCTGTCTCACACACATACCAAAGAGGAAGCTCAGTTACTTTCCAAATATATAGACTCAATTTACTATAAGAATACAGAACAAAACAAAACAGATTATTCTAAAACAAATAATAAAAACAATATAACCACCTGCTGACAAGCAGTCTGAATTTTATACCTTAGCTAATGAATTTGTTTCAATACAAATATTAACACTTTGCATAGAGTTACTTTGTACTTCAGCAACAACACTATCTTTTCAGTATTTATACATCTAGAGCCAATGGGATTATACAGTTATGTAGTTTCTTGAATCTGGAGGTGTAGAGGTTTTGAGGTGTTTTTTAGAAGGTGGTTTTCTGTGTGTGCTAGAAAGCTGTTCCCGTACGCAAACTGCATGTTTCATGTATCTTCTCAGTAACAAATCTTCCTTGTTTTCCTTCATTCTTCCTTTTTTTTTTTTTTTTCTCCTTAAAAATAATTTTCTGAAGGCACACACTGGCTGGCAGGAGTTATAACAAAGCTTTACAATACTCCAATTACACTAACATCTCCCATTGAATATGGAGATGTTTCCAGACTGGAGGAACTGAATAAACTCTCATCAAAGAGAATCATCCCAACGCACTTGGACTACAACATGTTGCCTTCAAATTTTAAGAATAAAAACTGCAAGGTAAGGCAAAAATTTATAAAAGCAGTAAGATATTTTGTGTCTATTAGGAATCTAGTTTGTCTTGTTAATCCTTAAACGATATTAAATGACTTACAGTTTCCAGAAGTGGTTTGCTGTGAATTTTGGAGACACAGCTAACCAGCAGTTGAAGGCAGCATGAGCAGAGGCTTGGGCTAAAAACTGGGTTCTGCTCCTGCCCTACTGTTCCCACTGGGTGATTTGTATGTTAGGCACCACAAAAAATGCAACCCTAGGATCTTTCAATATTATTAGGGACTGGAGGGTGGTGTGTGTGTATCATGGCTCCATTTCCTAGTGACTGGAGGGTTTGTTTAGAAAGCAGTTATCTGGGGTATTTATGGAATGTTCTGGGGGTGAATGTACCCTGCCCCTCCTATTGAAGCTTTTTCAAGACCCTATATTGAAATAGTGCCAAACAGAGGTGAATTCAAATGTAGGAGGAGGATTCAGATTGGGGGTCAACCCATGCTGATGTGGGAGGTCTATAAATAATCAGCTCTGGGCCTCAGATTTTATGTTAAAAGTTCAGAGTTTCAGGATTACATAGATACAGACTTTTGGGACAACACTAATTTCAGTGAAAGGCCAAAATTAACATTTGCAGATGTCCTGTGAATGTTAAGAAGTAAACAGTTTTTTATATATCAGATATATGAGGTAGTTTAATTCATGAGTTAAAACGAATCAGCCTCTTTCACAAAATGTAAACATTACCCATCTGTAGGAAACACACCTCTGCCCACAAGGTTTTGATTGCTGACCACTGCTCTCTTCTGCCTAAAAAGGGACAAATGCATTTCTGTCTTTATGACATGGTGTCCAGTGGAAGAATCCCAAAGGAAAGGGTTTTGACACTGCAAACTGCCTATGAAAATGCCACATTTATGCACACAGCTCCTCTAAAATAAAGGAATAACATTATCACTAATAACCATATCATCTTCATTTACAGATGATCTACATCAGCAGAAATCCAAAAGATACTGCAGTTTCTATGTATCATTACTACAGAGAGAATCCACACCTTCCCACTGTTGATACCTGGACTGCTTTCTTTGACTTGTTCTTAGAAGGAGATGGTAAGGATAAGTGTTATGTTTTATCCCTGCAGTTTGTATTATCTGATCATGCACAGAAAGTGTTAACAAATGCAAACTGTGTGAAAACTCCTTGTTGAACTCCTAATTTATATAGCCTTAGATTTATTATTTTTTCAAGGTAAATTCTAATGCTAAACCAAAAAAGAACAAATAATAAGATGCTATCTTCAGCCCTGTGAGGAGACATTTTGACAAGTAGTTGCATTCTTTCAGCACAACTGTTCTTTGCAGGTTGCTGTCCTCTGACACACCTGTTAAAAACATATTCTCATAGCCAAGTTGCAGGTTTCATCTCTTCCCACACACACTCTGAAAACCCCAACAATTTGTTGGTTATGATGCAGGTTTCCCTGTGGTAAAACATTTCCAACCTTGCCTCATGAGCCATGCTAATAGCCCGCTTTACACCAAGAACTCATGTTTAAACCTTGATAGCAAAGGAATGTGCACACAGCTCCTTCCAAGCAGACAAAAAGGCAGCTGGGATCACTGCAGCCACCTCCTGTCCTTGGTGGGCAGTCTGGTGGGGTAGACACTGTCTGAAGGTGCCCAGAGAGCAGAGCTCCACTGCCCTGCCGAAAGGTGGGCGGCACAGAGGGAGACCATCCCCAGGCTGCACAGACAGCCACGCTTGCAGGCTTACTGCCTTTTCTGATCTTGAAAGTAGACTTGTGTGGTCCTTCAAAGGAAGTCTAGGTGCTTTCACAAAGTGCTCCTGCACACACTAAGTGCCCTTGCACACACTCTGCCTGGTTGTTGTCTTAGTCGTGGGGTCCAAAGACCAAGGTGAGTGACACATGAGTGAGATTTGTGTGAATGGCAGTGGTGGCATGGAAGCTGACAGGAGGACTGTGTTCCAGGTATCCACTCCCATTTTTAGTGTTTTATTACTCCTTTGAGGACTTGTTCCTGCTATACAACCACAATGATGATAACAGCAACAATGATAGATGGCCTTGAAAAATTTGAAAGAAAAGTGCCAGTGCAGTCACCGTGAGCTTACATCAAAGCTCCAGAAGTCACTTTGAATTTTCTTCTGCCTTGTAGATCTTGTGTTCCTCATTCAGAGCAACCCTAAGGCACATGCATAAATGATGTGCAGGATCTTGGCTTGTTTAGTAACACCTCTGAACATTCAACAGTGAAAAAAGAAAAGAGGATTGTCTCAAATTTTAAAACATCTCCCATTTGTCTGTAAACTAGTAGCCTTCTGCTGTTTCCTGCATGCTTATGCATGGCATAAGAAGATAATTATGTGGTTGCAGCAGAAATTTATCTGAGAGGTGATACTGGGAGAGAGGTTGTCATTTTTGCTCTTAATAGAAATGTATGATGTTTGTGCTGCTTGGTTCAGATCCTTTAGTACTCTTGCAGAGTTATTTCAGTTGAGAACAAAGGCAAGGACACCCAGAGACAACTTATGCTGTCACTAGAGTCTCCAAGACTGTTTGCTATACCCCCAGAGCCAAAAGGGTCACTGACTTTCAGCTATTGGAAACAGGATTGCTCACTCATATAGCGAGAACCCACAGAGAAAGAACTAAATGACTTGGGGACAGCTGAGACAATGATGATCTAGTCTAAGAGCTTACAGGACCTAAAAGTCATCACTGTTATCACTGTCCTTTTTTTTTTTTTTTTCCAATTTTTATTTTTCAATTTTTATTTTTATTTTAAATGGAAAAAAATAGGTTCTTTGGATACCTGCCTTGATGAATATGTTCTTTCCCTGCTAGAAACAGGAAAGAAAAGCAGTGGAAACTCCAAATTTATGTGTAGACAGTGGAATTCTGGAGATCTGTCCATTTCTTGCACAGATGTGGACTGGGGGAAAGCAGGTGCATTTGTTGGCCACATTCCTGGTGTGGCTAAGCAGGCTTTAATTGGACACTGTGGTGCACATGTGCCCTGCAGTTAGACAGGATTTTACGTGTAGGAGGTGGCTACAGACTGGAGCATTCAGCAAAATACCTAAATACATCCTGAGGTTTATAACCAAAATGATGCCCTTTACAACATTAAAATATTATACCTTTCTGGTAGCAGCATAAAGCAAGGTCAAAGTTACGGAGAAGGCTGGATGTGACTGCTCTGTCTATCCCTTTCTTAATGGCCTGGAGGATGCTTTCAACTCAGCTGTCAATCTTGTCTTTCAACCAGAAGGGTCAGAACTGCTTTTCTTTTAAAATAAAACTCAAGTTTAGCTGTCCTCCTGTAGTTCAGCAAATGGAGCATTTAGACAAAAGAAGTACTATGAGTCAATTATAAAACTGTAGGTTACCTGTGTAGTTGTCTGAATGATGTATTTCTATAGTAACTTCTTCATTTAATCAACTCTTCCTTGACTTTTTAAAGTATATAAATTTCTCCTCTACTAGCAACAGTATGCACCATTTAACAGACTCATTTTATTCCCTAGTGTGATATTTATATTTATGATACATTTATTTCCTAGTTTATTTTCCTAGTCTTTATGTCTGTGACCATGAACATGCAGATATTTGCTCAGATACTCAGATCTCATTGTGCCCATACATTTTCTTTCTTTACTGGCCTATTCCTAGATTTGGAGACTCTTTCCCCTAGAGAATTATATCTCAGAAAAGTTTCTGCATCTCTTTTACAAAAACAAAGTCCAACAGGAATGGTAATATTTTTGGATGGTAAACTTGAGTCACTTCACAGAGAGAATTGAATCAGATTTAGAGGAATATGGGGTACATACCAAGAAGGGATCATTCCCCTAAGTGTGTGAGATACAGAGTTATTTATGAATCAAATTTATACGAATCTATATGGGTTTTCTTTTCAGTTGTCTGTGGATCTTGGTTTGATCATTTCCTAAGTTGGGAAGAACATAAAAATGACAAAAATATCCTGTTTTTGTTCTATGAAGACATGAAGAAGGTAAATATGCTCTCTGTTCTTATTTCAGAATGCTTTACTTTTAAATTGACATAATTAAAATATCAAGTAGCAAATTCTAATGAAGAGGAACAAATAAGAAAATGTGAATGGGCATATTTTATATTTGCATAGGACTTTTTGTCTTGAAACACATAAATACTTAAATAATTCAGACTACACAAGTTATGCAAGTCTTAAATCGTGTGAGTGTTGCATTTCATAGATGCATGAGTGGGTCATATATTACATGATTTTCCCCAGCTACAGAAAGAATTTTAAATTCCTGGTCCTTGGTCCTATAGAAAAATTAACCAAGAACATCTATTGAGGTCCACACGTTAACCTGTTATGCCTGACATTTCAGGTGAAATTTTCAGAAAGTGATATAAAACAACAGAACTACTCATGGTCAGTGGGAACAGTGTGCCCAGTAAAGAAGAAAATTAGAGGCTGGGGGTGGAGGTAGGAAAAAAGATTTGACAAAGGGAAATTATTATGCAGAAACAGCTTTGCTACTCTTAAACAACAACAAAACCTCTAATACCAAATATACTTTAGCTTTCAGAGAATTATTATTTTGTTACGAAGCAAACACTTTTTTTTCCAGTGTTTCCATTAAAATAGTTCTGTTTATTTTTGGCAATTCCACTATGAGGAATTCCAAGTCCATTTTGGATCTGGAATCACTTGTGAGATCTCTAGATATGGCACCTCCAACAAAATAAGCTCCTTACACAGAGACTGAGCTTTGAGTATTTCTGTTCCCAGTGAAATCATTCTGAGAAACAGAAAAACAAACTGGGAGTTTACCTGGCCATGTAATTCTATATGATTGCACATACAGGGCATTTACTCATTTCTGTGAGTATGAATAAGAGGGGAATCAGGTTTACTGTATCTGTCATGTATACAGTCCAAAGACTTGTTTAGCTTTGCTAGAAAGCAAATAAATGGGACAAACCTGTTATGTAATAAAAATAATAATTTCCATATCAACTGAAAGTCTGATAATCAGCTCAGAAATTTAAAAAGCTTATTCTTCTTGTATCTCAGGATCTCCCTAAGATTGTGAAGGAAATCAGCGTGTTCCTGGACATAGACATCAGTGATGATGATATCCAAGACATCTGCAAGAAGTCATCCTTCTCAGAGATGAAAAACGACACTGAAAAAGAAAACAGTGACCCCAGTCACACGGTCTGTGCCCTGACATCCAACAGGAAGCTGATTTTCAGAAAAGGTACATTCACTGTTCCTGGCTTAATATAGCAGCACCAACCAGGACCTATTCAGAGGCAGCAGCCTGGGTCTCTCCCTGCCTCTGATGATGTTTTGGGTCCACCCTAGGAAGCAGTAACAGGATTTTCCAATCTGAAGCCCCCTTAAAAAACACTTTCTATTTTCTCTGGTTGCAAATGCATGCATGTGCTAGAAAAACATGAAAGGGTCTTAAACAACAGTTTAACTGTTGCTCCATATGAGCTTTGCAGCCGAAAGGAAAGCTTCATGAAACATTGCTGTTTATCTGCCTATTTGTATCTAAAAGTTTACACTCAGTCTCTCACAAGCCCCAGAGTCTCCTCTCAAATCACCAGTGAAGGTCATTTAGTTTGCAAGAGTGGAAAAGAGCTAGACACATTCCTTCTGAAGGAGTCTGCTGGTAGCCTTTATCCTCTGTACTCCCTGTTATCTTACTGAAATGTTCCCAAAAAGAAATATGCTGACCATGACAGCAAAAGAATGGATGACTCAACCACTGGGTGACCTAAGAGGTCGCCTTAAGGCCTTGGCCAAACTGGAATCTGCACTAAAATCTTCGACAGTACTTAGCTTGAATGTGACTTAAAAATACCTCAAGGAGCTGTTTTCTTGTTACTGATGTTTCAGAAGCTTCTTCAGATTACAATAATAACTAAATCAAAGCCATCATGTTTAGATTGATTTTCATTATTTTTAATTATTTTTTGAACAATCATTGACAATTCAAAAATTAGGGTTATTTCAATTAAGAAAAACTTGTTCTCAATTATAAATAGGGAAACTACATTTCACTAATTCAGCAGAATGTTTTTACCAATGAGCTGAAGTAAATGCCAGAATACAATGTCAGGAAAAAAACAAACCAAAACAAAACAACCTGCAACAACAAAAACAGATATAGCTTTCTAAGTCAGTGATTTTTGACAAATCTATGCTGAAAAACTTGAAGAATTTCAACATTTTTATTTCCAAGTAGTTTCTGTGCAAATCCAGAGGTTTTAGCAAACTTCAATCAGCTTACAGTAGACTTTTGTGTATATGTATATATATATATAAAATAATAATTATTATTATTCGGGCTTTCTTTTCTTTTCCTTGCTATCCAGAATACTATTTAGTCAACTGCCTTGAGATGATGCACACTTCTTTAGAGGGTGCACATGAGGGGAAATTTTGAGCATTTTCTCATTGAAATATACCAGTTAAAAAACAAACAAACAAACAAACAAACAAAAATCATGTTTGCTCAAACTTCTGATGACTTGGATAACTGTTGAAACACTTGTATAGACACATACAATAGAACACGAATGTGCATAGTCACCCAGAAGTAGTTAACTGACCTCTTAAGTGGTGGGACATCTCATCTGTAGAAAGCCCTAAAAATTAGGAGCAGGTGTGAGGGTGGGGTTCATGTGATCAAGTCACTCCGGTTTCCTTTTTTATGAGTCTTCTTTACTTGGTAGAGAGACGTAGCTGCCTTTTCGGCATAACTCATTTGATGAGTTTTAGATGTTGACTAGGATGAGATGAATTTCAGCCAGGAAGCAAACATTTCCCTCTTCTGACTTTGAAAGAGCTTAAATGGAGACCTTTAACTGCAAACACCTAGGTGAGGCAAGATGCCTCTCTGCCAAGATGACCAAGAGCTCTATTTCCATCTTGGAAACCTGCTGCTCTTCATGTACCACTTAGTGTTGTTGGCATTGTCAGGTGACACACAATGAGAAACAGTCTGAGGCGTTAATAGCCTTTATGGATGATGATTCAGCTGTTTCCATCAGAGTCTCACCAGACTGATAAAATGATTATGACCTATTACAGAGACTATGGTTGATGACACAGGAATAATTTATGCCATCTGCAGCATTAATAAAACTAGTCTGCCTTTAAAATGTTTTCAGCACTATATATTGCTAGCCTCAATCTTATTTTTCTGCCCCTGCTCTTCTAGGTACTGTTGGTGATTGGAAGAACCATTTCACTCAGAAACAGAACTTAAAGTTTGAGGAAATATTTAATGAGAAAATGAAGCTCAGCAAAATGGCAAAAAGTCTCACCTATGAATTCTGATTCCACAGGCAGAACAATACTCAATTATCAAATTACAAATACAGAGAGAGCAACTGGTGGGAAATTCTGGATGGGGGCTAATAGACTGTAAAAGTTAAAAAAAGTTCAGCACTGCTCTTGGAACTGATGCCTCGAAGATGGAAGCAGCACTGACTGATCACGTTCATTTAGCTTGTTTACATAAATTTACCTCAGGTATCAGCCTTACATTTCACCTAGTCAAACAGTAGAAGTGTGAAGAAGGATTGTGAGATGGAGGTTTGAGGACAGGACTGAACTCCAATATCAGAGGGCAGATTTATGTTGTTTTACAGTTAGGTGTCAGACTAATTTTTCTACAACCGAATCTACTTTATCATTTATTTATTTTTATTTTATTTTGCTCTAGAGTGATATGAATGGAATTCTTAGATCTGGTTTAGGAATTTTACCTAAGATGTTCTTACCTGAGATGTTTTCTTCACTCAGAGGGTGGAGAGGCACAGGCACAGGTTGCCCAGCTGTGAATGCCCCATCCCTGGAGGTGTTCAAGATCAGGTTGGATGGGGCTTTGGGCAACCTGGTGTAGTTGGTGGCATCCCTGCCCAAGGCAGGGGGGTTGGAACTGGATGGTCTTTAAGGCCCCTTCCGACCCAAACCTTTCTATGATAACATGTTAAGAAAAAAAATAAATCCACTAATACACTGTATATTTAAAAAATCTAAAAACAGATCATCAGAAAATGACCAAAGACTTGACTTCAGATTCAACCCATTCTCATCTACCGTGATTTGGAAAGTGCCTGTCTTATCAGACTTTATTATCGATACTGAAATTGAAAACTGTAGCAGTACATTTGAAGATTTGCAGTGAGGTTTGTTTCCTTCTTTCCTTCTTTTTCTTTCTTTCTTTCTTTCTTTCTTTCTTTCTTTCACAATGCATAGGTTTTGTTGTAATTTATTTCTGGGTTGTATTGTATAATATTTGTGTTTTAAATGTAAGTGATATAAATTCATTCAGATTTTTGTACCATATGTTGGGAAACTATAAAAGTTTTTTTCATTTGACTTTCTCCCTGCAAAATTCCTATTTCCAGTGTTTTGAGTTTCCATTTAACTTCACAGCCCTTGTGCAATAGAATTCAACAGTTCCAGTGTAGCAAATAAACCAGTACTTGGAGACAGTTTAATCTGAGTGAGACATATTTACCCTGCTCTGATAAGACAGGTTTTCTAAGAACTAGCTGTCCGTGTTCACATCCTAGGGACTGTTCTAGGAACACAGTGAAGATATTTCTTCTGATTTACTGCATGATGTGTTTTCTGTCCACACCTTCAATTTGCCTTGCAGGCTAGCATTAAGTACTCTTCTCTCGAACTAGTTTTTCCCAACCACATAATTACAACACATCAACAGGCAGAGAAAACAGCAAAAACTGACTGAAAATAAACTAATGCAGACAAGCACTGTTGCTCTGCTGTGATTCCTGTGTGTTTTGCAGGCACATGTCTGTAAGGCAAGCTCATCCTCTGGCTGAGCTGTTTCTGAAAAGTCGTGATATGACCTTATTGATAGTGAATATAGGTGCTCTCTCCAGCCACACTAGCTACACAGCCCTTTTGTTTAATACCTTACTTCTGCAAGCTGACATCAATGCCAACTGTTTGTGCATCTGCACAAATGATACAGGAAGTTACATACTGAGGATATAAATAAGAGAAAAGCCTATGCAACAGCAGTCTCTTGCCATTTACCAATTCAACCCAAATCAAGAGAGATGCTGCTCTGAGCACTGTTTTATGCAAATCACCCTTTTGGAAACCAGATGCTTGTTTGTGTTGCTTTGCTCCTCTGACACTAAAATCTTTTGCACTCTAAAATGCCACGAATCATTGTTGTCCGTGGATGCCTTTCAGGTATCCTTCTTCCAGTATAAATGAGTGGCAAGAGATCAGTTAATGAAGATGCTTGAACACTTTACTTAAAGATTTACACTTTCCATCCCTTTGACTATGGAAAACAAAACAAAACAAAACAAACAACAAAGCACACAACAACAACAAATGGTCCTTGGGCAAATGAATGTTGCAAGTAAGTTTATTAACTGAGTTAGGCAATTATATCTAAAGGTGCTATGCAAGGTCCCAAAAGAAGCCCCCAAAAATGTAATGGGAATAGCACTGTTAGCAGAACTGCTCAGTCACAGACAAAGGCCCAAAAAAAAACCTTCCCCCTATCTAAATTCAAGATCTGAAAAGGAGAAGCAAGAAAATCCAAACACCATGTCACATAATTAACTGAAGGGAAGGAAAGCAACAGAAAAGAGAAGGAAGGCTTTCAGTTTAGGCTGGCAGAACAAGGCAGCGGGAGGCACACTAATTTGAACTGTTTTACACAGCATTTGTATGTGTGCTCAGCATATCAAACTGTGCACGAAGAAATGATATGTGAACACAACACATGGATCAGTGAGGGAGTCAAAGCATATAGCCCTGAACTGGCTGAAGGAATGCCATTAGCATAGAAGGTAATGAGTAGTTTGCCAGCTGTCTGACCTCCAGCATTGCATTGCAGAGTTAAATGGACTTTCAAAATTAAGTTTCTTTCAGTAATACCTTATACTTATACGACACTTTTCATCTCCAGGTGCTTTAATTATGGCATTACTCAAGTCAGACAATGCAGCCAGCCTTGATGTAGAGTGCAACAGCTAGCTGGCCATGAGTGATAGCCTATGAAAGCAAGCTGCTTCTGCTGGTAGAACTACTGCTTAGCAGGTCATCCCCAGGCATAACAGGCTGCCTTGTGCAGTGCAGCAAAACTGGCCTATGTCAGAGGTCTGGAATATTAGGCTGGGCACTTACCAAAGGATGGGGCATGTGTTTGTAGCTACTGGCAACCAGGGTCTGCCAGCAGTTGCTATGCCTACCATTTCTTACATCCTCTTTCTTCTTGCTCTTCCCACTGTGCTGCTATTCCCACTCCTCTTCCTATGGCTGTAGCATCCCACCACCATCAAGAGAGATTCAAACTGAATTTTTCAAGGAATTGTCAATCTGGTTCCACAGGGCATTTTGGCCAGCTGTGGAGATGTTCTAAAATCTTCAAAACTTCCATAGTAAGATGTTGTAAAAAAATTCTCTTCCATTTGTTTTTCTTTTTCTTTTTCTTCTCTTTTTCTTTCTTTCTCTCTTTCTTTCTTTCTTCCTTCCTTTCTTTCTTTTTCTTTCTCTTTCCTTCCTTCCTTCCTTTTTCTTTCTCTTTCTGCCTGCCTTCCTGCCTTCCCTGCCTTCCCGCCTTTCTTTCCCTTTCCTTTCCTTTCCTTTCCTTTCCTTTCCTTTCCTTTCCTTTCCTTTCCTTTCCTTTCCTTTCCTTTCCTTTCCTTTCCTTTCCTTTCCTTTTTTCTTTTTTCTTTTCCCCTGTGTAATTTAAAACTTTTGGAAAAAGAGAGAAATAGGAAAATACTGGTCCAAAATGTACCTAGACCACAGCAATACTAGATCTGGAAGAAACAAAACCCTGTGCAATCTCCGTTACAGTAAATGGATACAATATTGCTTCCTATTCAGGTAATATATTTCACCAGAGAAGACTGATTCTCAAGACTGATTTAATTAGTGAGGACAGCATTAAAAATTTATGCCATTAGAGCTGGGTTGTGAGGATTCTACCTGCTCTTGTCAAAGTTAGCCTGCTTTGCTTGCTACCTCAGACTTACCTGGCCTTTGGGTCAGGTGAAAATGAGAGCAAGAGTATTTGAATGACTAAAACACTTAAGAGGGAGAAGAACACATGGATTCCATGCCTTTTTTCAAAGACATTTTCCTTAGAAACATCACACAATTATCTTTCAAAGTAGTTCTCAAAAAGAGCTGCTTGTGCTGCCAGACTTTCATTCACATTAGATCTGATACGAGGAGTTTGATGCCTAAAGCAGTTTCTTGGAGGAAAACAGTCTGGTGAGGAATCTCTTGGAATAGCTTCAGGAACATCTTGTACAAAAGGCAAGTGAGCCTGAGGAAAGGTGGGGGTTTGAATGGGAAGAGTGGGAGTGGAGAGAAGGGCTGGAGATCAGTTGGCGGGTTTGTGCACTGGGTCTAAATACAGCAGAAGTGCTCAAGAGATCAACATGAGGGCTTACATGTATTCATCTGTCACCTAGAAGAGAAAACATTGAGGACCAGGAGGAATTTCCATGGGGTTTTCTTCACTGCCAGCCGACAAGAGAGGAGAGACAGTCACAAATCACAGACAAAGAGCCAGTGGTGCTCCTGCTGTGAAGACCCAGTGGGAACGGGAAGGGAGAAATCAAGCCTGACAGAAAGGCTTGTGGGGATGAAGGTGATTGCTGCAAGATGATGTTCAGAGAGGGAGAAAAGGACTGTAAGTGGCTGTGCCACTCCCACCAGTTCCAGCCTCACAGGTGCCCACCATTGACTTCATTTTTGAAGAGACCAGCAACCACAAGAGGTGATTCTGCGGTGACTTTTCTATTAACTTTGATAGAAGATAGTCCTCTTTTTCCCCTGACTCTGCCTGTCTTGCATGCCACAGGGGACGAACTGTACTAAGGGAGAGTGAAACATGGCGGGGCTGTGTGGCTCCCTAGGAAGCCGCTTCCACCAGGCCAAGCATAGAGGAGTGGCGGCACCTTGTGGCCCAGACAGAGAGCGAGCAAGAACCTCTGACAGCTGCTCAAGTGAGAAACAGCGACAGAAAAGCACGAAGGCACAAATTGCTTTGCCATGCCTCTTTTTGGATTCTGTCGAAATCGGTCCCACAGGCCAACGCTAAGTGGAGAAATGGCGGTCTTGGGAACCGACTGCAGACCCTGAGTGCCAGAGACCTGTCTGCTCTCTGCCGGTAAACAGGGAAGCAGCAAGGAACATAAACGTTTGTTCCTCATGTACATACACTGACTGCAGTGTCTGAGCTGCAAAGCTCTGCACCAGAATTGAGTGTTCATTTTCACAGGATGTTCTGAAGCTCAAAAGCAGAAATGGGCTGTGAAGAGAATCAGACAGAGGCTTGAGGGGAACAGGCCTGTTTTCCAGGTACCTAATTACAGTCCTTGTGCACAGTCTGCTTAAAACGTCCTTCATTTCTGATTGCCAGCATCTGCCAGGATCTGGGGATGACCAGCCTGCACCACTGAGAATTTATGAGCAGACACAAAGATGGAATGGTGGGGGCATGACACGCTGCAGATATGTAAGCAAATATTAATGGCCAGGAGCAAAAAAGCAGATTTTCCTTTTCTGTCTGCAAGGCCTTTCATTACAAAAAAGGACAACTGGTGTCTGTTGTTTGTCATTTAAGACCTTGGTAAACTACTTAGACCTAATCCAATAGCCAGGTAGGTATCAGTATGCTGCTCAAACAGCAGTTACTTGCCTACCTCTTTAGGAGGCATGAGGAATTTAATCAGTCTACAGCATTGCCTGCCAGCTAAATTAAGGATTTACCTACATTACAATAGGAAAAAGTGCCATAGCAGGACTGTTGTGGTTTAACCCCAGCAGGCAGCTGAGCACAATCTAGCCTCTCGCTCTTTCTCCCCAGGTGGGATGGAGAGAGAATTGGAGAGGTGAAAGTATGAGAACTCCTAGGCTGAGATAAAGACAGCTCACTGGGCAAAGAACAAGCCGGGCACACCAGCAAAGCAAAGCAAGGGATTCAGTTGGTGCTTCCCATGGGCAGGCAGGAGTTCAGCCCCCTCCAGGAGAGCAGGGCTCAGCATGCAGAGCGGTCCCTGGGGAAGACAAGCCCTATCACCCCAAATGTCCCCCCTCCTTCCTCCTTCTTTATACCAGTTTTATTGCTGAGTGCAATGTCCCTCTGGCCAGTTGGGATGCCTCTGCTGGCTGTGCCCCCTGCCAGCTCATGGTGGACCCCCAGCCTCCCTGCTGGCAGGGCTGCGCAAGGAGCTGAAAAGGCCTTGGCTCTGTGTGAGCCCTGCTCTGCAGCAGCTGAAACATCCCCCTGTTATCAGCACTGTTTTCATCACAAATCCAAAACATGGCATTGTGTGAGCCTCTATGAAGAAAATTAACTCTGTCCCTGCCAAAACCATGACAAGGACTCATCGGCAGGTGAATGAAGTGCAGTATAAAGCTAGTTCACACATCACTGCTATCCAACCTCAGACAGCAGTTTAGCTGAAGCAGCCTAGAGCGAGTTCCCCTGCTTCTTGGCAGGCGCATCAGTAAACTGCAGCACGGATACACTTCAAAGCACAGATACAGCTAGCTTGTTGTTCTTTACAGTGCCACGCACTGCCAGCAACTTTACCCTGAAACCCCCCAAAATATCCTGACTTTCACTATAAATCAAATGGGTGCTCTGTTTAAACACTCAAGCAAGAAACCTGGGGAGCCTTACTCTTTTATTAGCTGCAAGGTGCTCAATGACAAGGTGATAAAAACCTGGCAGCGTATTAAGCATACAAAAGCAAGAAGTAAAAAGCAGCAGTCAGCTTTCAGTTCTTTACAGTGAGAGTACACAAAGGCACCAGTGTGTTGATATAGTGCTGTGGCAAGTTTGTGCTAGTGCTTGATTGCAAGTAATCAGAAATACTGCAAAAAATCACCTTTCATACTCATCTGGTTCAAGTGTAGCTCCATCTCCTTTAAGAAAACATATGGCAGCATTCACAGAATTGAATCTAAAAGCAGATAATGATAAACACTTAAAACAAATCTTCATTACTATAAATGAATGGAGGTGTTTTATATCCATTTACACCAGATTACTCCACCCCATTCTCAAGCTATTTAGGCCAGAGTTCACCTAATCATTTGCAACATTTCAGTTGTGCATTGTTGACCAGAAGGCGATGCATCCCCTTCCAAGCTGACACTGTGTTGATGTGAACAAGATGTAATAAAGAAAAAAAGGTGGGAAATAAGAGTTATCAAACTTTTTAATGGGCTGTACAGTCAATGAAAAATGGTTGTGCAACTACAACCTTAGTTTCTCTGAGGACAAAACCTTTCACTATCTCCACATGTAACTTCAGTGTAAGAGTAAGCACACTAGCTCAGATGTATGCCAGTTGAGACCAGCAATTTGTCTGCAAGAGTATGTGAACAAACAGGACAAGCACATGATACTCACCTGAATATTATTCCAACCTCCAATTGCATTTTGTTTGAGAATCCCCTATGCAATTTACCATGAATATCTGTGACTGATGGATTCCAATTTAGCTGATGTCATTATGTTCTTACATAGCTTCTGTGCTCACTTTTGTCTTATTTTCAGTGAGTTGTTTTGACGATTAAATGATGAATTCCTGATAGTAATAGCAATGCCATGTTTTGTTCCTTTACTGTGTTAGAGATACAGTTATTTTAGAATGAACCACGGATACATATTGTGAATTATGCATAAAAATGCACTTGGGAGTCTTCCACACAAAGAAACAAGGTTCAGAACCAGAGGAAACATAACAGGCGTCAGACCCATGGAACACATGGACAAAGGCTGTTTTAAGCGTGCCAAGGCTTACTAAATCTCTGAAAGCCACATCCAGCTTCAGAAATCCATGAGCCATAGATGTTTGGCGGTCACAGGAAAACAGAAAGAGTTGTCAAACACAACACGGCAAATTTATATTCCTTAGACATCTGCTTTTAGTCATTGCTCATTTCTTCAGTTGTCTTTCCCTAGCTCCCTTGTTCCTCTTAATTTTATGGATATGTAACACAACTCTCTTCAGTCATCCTTCCAAAATGAAGAATTCTTACTTGGCTATTGCTCACACAAAAGCTGATTTCTTCCTTTCACCACCTGTCTTATCCTCCTACAAGCCGTTAAGAGTTTTACAGCTTTTGTAATATGTAAGAAACAAAACACCCAGTATTCAAGATACATAAAAATCACTGATTAATACAGTGGAATAATGACTCTTATCCTTTTTGTCCTATACCATTTTCCTAATCACTCCCAAAATTCGGTTGCTTTTTTATCTGTTAGTATACACTTCTAAACAATAGGTATTTTCTTTGATCATAACCCCTCAGTATAAATGGATATTTTTATACATGAAATTAGGATTTTCTACCAGTTATCCCATTATATTTCTCTATTCAGTTTCATCATCCTGCTCTTTACTAACTTGAATAACTTGGTATCATTCCCTCTTTATTGCTCACTGCTCATTCCCTTTAACACATTTTTATATAAACACACCAAAAATCCTTCCCTCTGCAAAAATAAGATAACAGCAACCTTTCTTAGGTTGCTCACATATATAAATATACCTAGGATGACAAATGGGGATAGATAAACCCATCCAAGAGCAAGGAGAACCAAACCCACTGTCCAACAAATTTTCAGACAAGTGTATTACTGACAAGTTTTTTTAGCTCATTTATGCAATGAGTTCATGCATAATAGAGTGATTTTGTTCCACTGGACATATTTTATTATTGCTCTTGTAACATTGACATTTAGGATAATTACTCCTGATGGGCATAATGCATTGTAACTAGACTAATTTGGAGTATTTCTGGAAATAAGAAATTATGTTTTTAGAGAATATTAATTGAAAATACAAATTTTTGAAAAAGCCTTCTCAGCTGGACACTGGAAATGCAAGTTAACTAATATGTGCTTAAAAACCATCAAGAACATAAAATCACCACACATTATAAAGTACCTCAGAACTCACAAGGCCAAGTTTTATGAGATTCATATTGATCTGAAATGAACTAAGGTCAGAACACATTGGATCACCCTACAGGAAATGGCACAGAACTTGAGAGAACCATATATTGAACAGGACAGATCAGGTAAAAATGACTTAATGGAGCCAGAAGTAGGTGAAGGTTTAACTCCTACCCCTTCTGCAGAGGTTAACAAACATAATGACAATGTGTTACTGTCCTTCCTTCTCCCTTCTTCTCAATACTCTTGGCAAGAGCCACCCAACAGTCAAGAACAGCAGAGTTCTTGAGACCTACCCAAAACTGGAATTTTCTCTGAGAACATCCTGTCAGAAAATCCTCTGTACATTCTGCTCAATTTACAAGATGATCCTGATGTAGAAATACTGGGCTAGCTCTGACAGATCAGAAAACTGAAAGGAATGAATCCAACCTTCCACAGACACAGGCACAAATCACACAGCACTGTGAAAATCTGAACTTGGACTATTTGAAAATAGGAAACACATGCAAGTGAAGGAGAAATTTATTTAACAGGGGATAACCACACACACAAACACTGAAGATCTGTCTCCAACAGAAGATCAGGGCAAAGATGTTGGGCAACTGATTGTGCGCCTTATGAGTAACTTAGGCATTGATTACATCTGTCTAAGTTCATGGGATATATTCCATTCACGTGGCACAGGAACTTGGAAGCATACCATTTACCGTATGCAAATGCATGACAAATCACTCCATAACCATTCGCTATCTAAAAGGCTAAAGAAAATTAATTATTGCAAATTTCAGTTAACCAGCTATATTTTAAGATAGGTTAATATAAATTATGTAGTTTTCCTTTTTCAGTTTCACAAAATTATGATAAAACAGCCCATATTAGGTTTTTGGGAAATACTTTCATAACAGGCTGACATGTTTAAAAAAAAAAAAAACACAACTTGAGAAACAAATCTGCACATTTTTTCAAGTTCTATGACCAAGTAGCATTATTCCCAAGTTAGCCCACTATAACAAAAATGACCACTGAAATTTGTCTGAGTGAACTACACACCTTTAATGAAAGGCAATTGTGGTGCCAGATATGTAGTGAAACAATAGTTGGCAAAAGATACTACACTTTTCAAGCTTGCCCAGGATCCAGGATTTCACCTTTATGGTGACTGTTACATTCATCCTCACTGTCTCTGCCCCTCTGTGACCACTAAATCCTCCATATGATTGAAGAGCTTCTGTAAAATCATGAGGAGCAATGGAGGCATCCCTCAAGATACTGTAGTTTTATAGCCAGGATTTCCCTTGCAATGTGAGCAATACAAAACTGAATGTTTCAGGCAATAGATCGTGAATTTCCCATATTCTCCAACAGCCTTTATTTTGCAAACTGTCTGTAGAGTTCATCATTCATTGGACTTGTCAAATGACAACGTAAGATTATACCAGATTTTTCTAACAAGAATTTGTCTAAGTGAAAACATGTATCAGCTACCCTTTCTTTCTGCCCCTTATGAACACTCACATTAAAGTTTCTGCATTTATTTTTGATACATGTAGAGGTTTGGGGTATACCCACTGCATTTGCAGTACATTCAGGAAGTAGCTGAAACATTAGAAGAGTTCCTGATTCAAACAGTAACCCTGGCAATAGTATCAACAGCTCATATTTCTATTACAGTTACACTTACTCATATTTTTGCTTTTTCTAACATAAAAGGAATAGAAATCAAGTTCATCACAATTTCTCTAAGCCTGTCTATTCACAGGAAACTGCTCCTGAAACCAAAGTTCGAAAGCTACTTGACCATGACAAGGTAAAGTAACTAAAAACTTGGCCAATTTTAAATGACATTATTAAAATTGAATTGTTCAAACAATCTGGACTTCTGCAATTTATCACATAGTTTATATGAGTAAAATGATTTATCTACCTGTAACATAGTTCATCATTCTGTCCAAAATAGCTCGTTATCCATGGAATTTAGCTCATGCAGAGCCCTAAAACTTCAATGAAAGAAATATTTGGACGATAATTTAAGAGAGGACTAGTGCAGCTAATTCACCTTCAACTGTTCACCTGTTAACCTTACTACTAAAGGCAGTAAAATAATTTCAAATTTAAAACTTTGCTTTGTAAAGGGAAGTCAACACAAAGTTAATCAGAGAGCAGTAAAACAGTAGATCTTATAACGGGAAGAGATACAGAGAATTTTATGTTGAGAGTCATAAAATAAAATGACAAACCATTATTATTCATCTCTGTAATAACTGCCTGTGTGCCAGTGCCATTATTTTTTTTTATTTTATTTTTTAAGCATAACTCAAGGCTGAACCTGACTTACTGGTAAATACTAGGATTGAAAACAGATGCATATTTTTAGTGTCAGTTATACAAATGTTTACAGTTCATTGAATTCTTCAAATCAAAATGGGAAAAATTGTATTTTACATAAATACAAACACACATATACACCAACTTTAAATTAACATGCTAAAAATAGTCCGAATACATATTTTATATAAAAATTTGTGGAAATGTCAACTATGATTTTTTCTTCCACAGCAATTCCTTTTCCATACAATAAACATTAAAGAACATTTTCTTTACTTTTTTTTTTCCTTTTAACTCATTAGTGATTGTAATAAAGACTTCATAGAAAGAAACAGAGTTTCTGCAAAGGAAAGATTTCAAAGTTAATGGGAGATTTAGTTCTAAATTTGGCAAAGCATTTAAGTATGTTAATTTAAGCACTTAAATAAAACCCAATATAAACAGATTCAAAGGTTAAGATGGCATAATTCCAAATGCTGCTTAATTACTTATCTCAAAATTGAACACATGCTTAAATGCTTTTGTTAGTTAGTGTTAGTATTAGTTGGCTTTACAGTAACTAAACTTTTCAAAATATAGGAAAATGTTTGGTAGTTATTTTACACCCAACTTCTCCAGCATATGCTAAAACTCTTCCTTCTTAGAGATGTCTCATGAAAAGCTAGCACACAACTGCAATATCATATAGAAGATAGAGGAAATGTAAATAACTGCACAACTGACAGAACAAATTTTTTGGAAGTCTGAATTACATATCCACAAATCGTAAAAAATCATAATTCCCTGAAAATATTTGTATTATGAAATAAAGATACATCATTCCTTTCGGACAAGTGTAATGATTTAGAGTAGATTTACAAGACACTACTTTTTCTAGTATTCCTTCCATTGCACTTAACTGGCTTTTAAAATAATCATGAATACAATCATGGATACTAGCACTTAATCAGAATGGAATCTTAAATTAGAGGTAAACATTCTTTTAACTCTACTGCGGTGTAAAATTTGAAAGGCAGCCATCCGTTGGGATACAGGCTTACTGAAGGGGGAATGGAGAAGATGAAAAGCAGGGAAGAATGACTGCGGTGTTATTTTTTAAGTAGTTCCTTATTTCCACTTCTGCTGCTCTCATTTTCCCCCTGTATCCTCTCCTGCTGAATTCACATCTTCCATTTGCTTTCTTGCAGAGCTCACTTTTTCTAACAACAGGAATATGTGTTCTGCAAACTCCCGGACAGCTCCACAACCACCACGGCTTTTACAAATGTAACCAGCAGCCTTCTGAGCAACTGCACAAGCATCAGCAGGCACACCACTCATGCCAGCTTTCTTCAGGCATTCCACATCAGACTCTTCATTTCCTATTGAGAAAAAATGACAGATATAAAAATACCACAGAGGGAAAAAACTGAGCAAAATCATCATTTTTCCATATACTTATTAATAGTTTTTAGAATTTCTATTCTTGCCACACTTTTCATCTGAGAAGCTCAGCAGCACTTTGCATATGTATTCTTAGAAAATCCCAGTGACATGTAAACACTGATCATACTTTATACATAATATTCAGGCAAAAGAATGGTACTATTAAGATGAGTGAAATTATTTGAGCAGCTGAGTAAGCATTTGCAGGACCTAAGTTATCACTGAAAAGTAATTTTGTACAAGATTACATAGCTTTCGGTTTTAATTCTGTCTGATTTTTGTTTTTATTTCAGAATATATAACTCTACAATATTAATCTGAAATGAACCAGAATCAATTCAAAAGCGTGAACTGCAACTACTGTTTACTTGTTCGATATCAAAGATTTTCTAAATCACATTACAAAAATAGCTAAAACATTACTTACCAAAGTAGACACTCATTCATCATTGCATTTAATATTTAGATCGTACCCTAACAGGGCTTCAAATATGTATTTGCTTTTGGTGATTTTGTATTGTAATTTGTATTCTAATCCCACTATGTTTAGTGTATTAGCAATGGGCAAAGTGATTTTGAAGATGAGCAGTGCTACGAAGTTTGCATGTGTATGCTACATGAAATTTTACTACCAAAAAAAAAAAAAAAGAAAAAAGAAACTGACCTAAGTAAGCAACTTCTTTCCAGCCCAAGCCAATGCATTTTTGCCAGTCTTCCAGGACTTGTAATTTATTTGTTGCATTAATTTCTGCTACACATCCCAGCTGCATGGCTGGCAGGGTTTTTGAACAATCTCTTTCAGAGACAAGTCGAACCTATTAAATCAAGTTAGAATAAATTCTATAAACAAGGAAAAAAAACCATTTAAGTTGATTTACAAAAAGAGAGTAGAAGTTTCAGATGTAAGCTTTCTCAGATATCAGAAAAGCGTTGCATGACTGGTTTCTTCGTTCAGAACTCAGAGTGGAAGAGATTTGTGTCCAAAAAACACATCACAATCTTGAAATACAAGCTGCTTTGGGAAAGTGAAACAAACTGTAGGCTTCCCTGAGCTTCACGAAACACAAGTTTACATTTATCTTTTTAAAAGCAACATGTACCAAATAAAAATACTGCAAATCACGGTACAGTGCCACGCTCACTATCTAATGCAGTAACATCTAAGCTAAGCCAAAGCAGGGAATAAAAGAATTTCCAAGGAATGTTTCTGCAGTTTTTGTAGAAGTAGAATATTTTAAAGTATTTTTCCTGATTCCTCTGCCTCATAACTTTACCACATTAGTTACAGTAGGACTTCAGAGTGTCAAGAGACCACTAAACAGACAGAAGTGGCATGGTACATTAATCTCTGGAAGTTCATTCCAAATTTTAAATTTAGAAATGATGTACAATGTAGGCTAAAACCAGATTACTGCAGCAGGATTTTTAAAGATCTCAGACACAACTACTCCATGTTTTCTGCCCAAGTTGTGGGCAAGCTTATCTTTGTTGTTGTTAATTGCTGTTAAATGCTAACAAGTATTTGGTATTAAGTACAGAATGAATGGGAGCAGTGCACAAAGCAAGAGTACACCAGAACCACGCACTAGAAATACAGCATGTGTGGCACAAAGCCCAAGAGGTTTTTAATAATAAATTTCAAGTCATATAAGTATGAGAATGGGCACCCAGAGGCAACAAAACAATTACAAGCTTCCTCCCTTTTGCCTCACAGAAAACGAAGCTGAGGAAGTTTTGAAAAAACACCTACTCCATTTCACTGCCCCAAGGCAGCACCAGCTGCATCTAAATATATCAAGAATGTCTTGCCTAACCTGTTACAACAACAACAGAAAACCTACAACAGACTCCAAAATGAATCTGCAACAAACTACTCAGGGTTTAACTACCCCTGTCTTATCCATGCCCATCTCTATCTGCAACAGGACGTGGATAAGGCTCTCTGAAGGAAGCCCAAATCTGTACTTAGTTCTTACTCCGAGACTTAGTTCTTACCCCAAGAAACTCTTCTAGATATTTCAAAAGCAACAGCACAAAGAGAAAATAACAGGAAGGCTAATTTTACATAATGCAAGCAAATATTCTGTTCAGCAGAATTTAGTAATAATAATAATAATTCAGGAAAGCATCCATATTACAGTCTGTTATTTAAGTTTTTTCATTTGAATTCTTACAACTTAGGAGCACATAAGTTACGGTTAAAGCAATTATGTGGACAAAAGTGATTGGGGTTTAATTTCCCCTCTGCCACAAAAACGGCTCATCTAGGATGAGCCAAGTAATTTGCCTGGGTATCCTTCTTAGATAGCTAAGAGATAACAATATATCCCTGCTTGGTAAAGCTTTTGCAAAAACATACATTTTATACAGCAGAGACATGTCACAATAAACAAGAAACTGACTGCTAGCTAATGTGTATGTAGACTAAAGAACACACAATATGACTGGTGCTAGCAAAACACCATACAAATTTCTTTCCACATTTTTCCAGGAAAAAAAGAGAAAGATGACATAGCTGATATGAATGAGATGGATCAGTTTATCAAAACATTTATTTTACTCTACAGAATGTGAAAAGTGTTTGCCCCAACCCTGAACCAGTGTATTATGCTCCTTGATCACATCATAAATAAAGCATCATGCTTTAGAACAACACTTACCTCGATTCCCCTTTTCTTTAGCAGATTGATACCAACAATATCTCTATAATCGTAGGAGACCATTTCCTTCTGATCTTCTGTGACATAAATGCGACCATTTGTCAGGCATCCATCAATACTGCAAACCAATAGCTTCACTTCCTTTAATGGTTCCTTGCCAAAATACCCAAAGCTAGACAAAGAAGTTATCTTTTTAGATGGAAGTTTTTGCACACTCTGAAAACAAACATTTCAAATACAATTGTGACCTTCACACAGACGAATTAGCTTTGAAATTCTTTTTTTCCCTAACGTCTTTTCTCATTACCTTCACTCTCCAACTAGATTCTCTTCAACGAAAAAAAATAAAGCCATCCAAGACAGCTCAGTTATGTCACTCACTTAAAAATTAGGATGGCATTCATTTCCCTAGCATAAAAGCTTATGTTGTATTAACACTTATGGTGGGAAAAAATAAAATGGACTAAAGGATGAAAAAGGTACAGTAAACACATTCCATTCACAGCTGCTATTTCTTTGTAGAGATACAGAGTAGCTGCAAAGAAAAGGCAGCAGGCAAAACGTAATCAACTCATGCCTTCTACTTGGAGCACTCTTAGTCATGTGAATTAGTAAGCATGATCTAGACTGCGGAAACCTAAGACAACTCAGCTAAAAAGGCCAGAAATGACACTAACACATTGCTATGGTATAGCGAGGCTTACAATCTCCCTTTTCCCAGGCTGAACTTAAGTGAACTAGCAAACAAGAAACACATACAAACAGCACAAAGGTAATTCAGATGATTTCAAGAAAGAAAGAAAAAAAATGATGGATGGAAATAAAATTATTCAATTATATTTGATTTTGATTAATTTCTGAAATTGTAACTTTAAAAAAACTACTTTATAAATTCACATGATCATTCTTTGAAACAATGACCAATATTAAAGAAATGAAGGAATGAGACTTGCTTTTACCTCAGTACTCTTTGCTCTGCAATAGGCCAGTCAATGTCTATATCAATATCCACACTATGCTCAGCACGCATTTCATAGTAGGCCATTTTACCACCCTAGATAAAATAGAACCCATTACAATTTTCTGCTTGGGTTAATAAAGCTACAAAACTCTACAATTTAGTATCATGTAATGAAAGTTGGTTACACGGAAGTCATGCTGACTAGCTTAGATGCTAGTGAGCCATCAACAACAGTATTTTGTCAGTTACACAGAACCAAGCATTTGAAACTTTATATAAGCCACAGTTAGTATCTTCCTTGCACAACTAGAGGAAGTGTGCAATAAAGATAGTATTCATCAGGTCATACTGATTCAATAGGTCTTTTAATGCAGTAAAGCAGTAATACCTTAGCACTGAATCAATACAAGTATGTTTATTTTTTGCTTTCTGTCTATGCAAAGACTTCATCTCAACTGGAAAAACATCCACCAAAACCCAGTGTAATTTATAAAAACCTAAAAGCCCTGATCCTCAGAGAGTTTGTGGCCCTTTCAAAAAAGGTGTAATTCAGCACAACTGTACAACTTCACATCAATGCCTGCAAGTTCTCACAGCACTATCCAGCACTGCATGTGTCTATCCAAAGCATAGAGAACTAAAGCTATTACCTCTAGGTTAGTAATGTATCTGCAAAAGAGCTAAGAATCTAGTATTCTGACATAACTAGTATGGTATTCATATCACAAAAGTGGAAATATCTACATTAGGCTTTTTTCCAGTTCTGATGACAAATATTGGAAATTATCTCTAAGATGGTAAACTTATCTTGCATGAGAAAGTTAAGAGACTATTTTTATAGACAAAATTAAAGCTGAAGTAAATATATTTGCTCTGTATTACTACACAAGGACACAAACATCAGGAAAGGGAAAAAGACTGTTTAAACTACAGCACAAAATAGGCATAAGGCAAAAGGTCTAAACTTGCCAAGAATGCAAGTTAATAGATTATATGAGAAGCAGGTCAGTTTTACACCCTCAGTAACGCTAAACTGAATTATAAGGTATGCACTTACATAGCAGTAAATTTACGCGAAACTCAGGATTTTAGGCTTATAAGTATATACTGTTCAATATTATTTGTACAAATTTGTTGTGAAGGAGGCTGGTACTGCCCTAACTACAACCAGCCCTCTTAAGTTACAAACGATGCGCTAACTGTCTTGAAGTCAAAGTGCTGTTAGTAGATACTGATGGCATCAGAAACTGAAATACATCATTGAATTCAAAACACTCCGTGACAAGAGTAAAAGACGCATTTTTTTAAACAGCCTTAAAAAAAAAAAAAAGAGCACTAACCTGCAAGTAGCCCTTCTCAATCAAATGCCTCTTTGCAAAGTAAAATGATCCATTCTCATACAGCTCCCCAGGCCAGTCTTGCCTCCGGTAACGTTTCGCTGGATTCAGATTTTGGGGCTCTGTCATTTTATTTTCTGTTAACAGACAGAAATGCCAAAATAAGTTTTCCAGAATCCCCGTTCAAAATCACATAATAACTTTCTGTAAAACAGCTTTCTGTTGAAAAATTAAGGACACAGTTCAGTCACCATCTTCTTTCATTATTATCTCTAATTGTTTAGCTTTATAAAGAATCACTGAATTGCTTACTCTTTTTTGGAACTGTGGGTAACAAAGTGGAGAACTGTCCTGCATTTCTAGCAGAGGAAAAGAAAGTTCTACTTTCCAACATTAAAAAAAAAATATTAAAAAAATCCTGAGATGTCATCATCTCCCAAACTGATTTCTAAAAGTAGTAAGGGGATATTCTTCTATATTGTCCTTGCTAGTGTGAAGGAAATACCATATCCCTTCCATAATCTATCTCCTAGTACACAATAGGAAGGGGTTTAGATTGCAGTGAGGCTAAACACAAAAAAATGTTCAGCTACATACACCTAAAAACCAAAATGCCCCAAAAGAACGGAGAGCTGAGAGGACCGTCTTGAAATCTGAAAGGTGAAAGACGAATATAGAAGAAATTTTGCCTGTGGAAATATCTCAGTACTTCCCCAGAATACTTCCTATTTAGAGATATACATAATATTAACCATTCTTATACGGTTTAATCAGTGTCCACAAATAAACAGAACACTGCCTTTGAACAAGCAAGATCCCATAAGATCTCATACCGTTAGCAGAAACTGAACCAGCGACCAGAGACTTCTGTTTTTAAGCCACCCCAATTCACATGCACAGAGCAGCTAAAATTCATCAGGTCTCATTATCCCATGAAGAAATCAGAGGGTATTCTCAAAAACCCAAAACATCCTGAAACTTTCATATATATAAACTTAGTGTTTAATAAATACAGTACAACTTTGTGCTCAATGAAGTAAACATTCCTAAGCAGGGGAAGACATCTGTCTCTTTCAGGGTACATTAATATTAAACCTCAATGCTGAAAGAACAACGGAAATACACAGGAAGAGGTACGAAAATCTTCAAACACATTCAGTATTTTAAATTAGTCTGAGAAGAGCCCAATACTAAACTGGATTCTACTCAGGCAAATTGGTGTTACCTGAAACACTGTGTTCCTGAAAGGCAAGCTGCTTTTACCCTTAAGCTGTGAATGTTTTCAAAATTTTTAGCTTGTTCTCCTCATATGTATGCCTTGCAGTTGAGTAATTCTTTATCTTTTGCTACATTAAAAGACTTCAGGTGTCATTTCGCACTAAAGAGCAATTTGCTCTTTTAGGTAGGCCTCGACGCTTTTTTATTGGAACAGTTTGAGGATAGATGTTATTTACAGAGGTCGATACAGGTTATCAAATACCTATGGAGAAGTGGTGGCACACCATCATTTCAAAGCCACATGGTACATCCAAATGAGATTTAGATTTTCAGATGTCCATCTAGCATCTCAAGACATGAAGCGGACTTTCACCTAGTCATCTAAAATACAAACCACAGAATCCTACACTTCCATCCATGATTTTTATATTCCTCTTACACGTTATCAATAAATTTTCCTCCTCTTATGAGGAAAAAGGAGTATGTTCATGTTATCTGTTTATTCTAAACAAAGGCCTAATTTTTATTCCAACTTACCTCCAGTATCAACATTCATCTACTTCACATTCTCTTTTACAGCATGACACTTTTGTAAACTCACAAAAAATTACATATGAAACATTTTAGATCTCAACAGAATAATGTTAATATCTGAGTAACATATTCGTTTTTAGAAAATAAAAATAATGATGTGACAGTATCTGAACTAACCATTTTGTGCAAAAAAGGGAAAGAAACATTTCTACTTTAATCACAGAAATAAAAGCAATGTGGGGAATAGTTCTTAGTACAAGCACAGAAGGTACTTATCTAGCTATGGTAACATATAAGCTTTGTAAGTAAAGTTCAGTCCTGCGTCATCTTGGAAAGAGGAATAATTTCTCTAGGAAAAATAGTTGTATTTTTCTGTATGAGCTATGTATGAACTTATGTATATGTTCATATGAGTTCTGTATGAACTTGAGTTCAGTCCTTAAGAATCAAAGGCAGTTTGCAATCTCACTTGAGTCAGCTGACAATTTGGCAGGCTGAAAACAACCCTAAACCTCCAAGCTACGAGGTTGCCATCCGGTCTTGACTAAGATTTAGCTCACATTATTTGCTACTTATTAGCTATTACATGGTACAACTAAACAGTTCCCTAGTTAAGACAGGACCTCAGTGTCATGTCCACAAAAACATCAATACCCACCACACAGACGTTAACATGTAAAGTTTGGGGAAGTTATTTTTTGAGCCTAGACATGATAATAGTATTTTCATTTTCAGCATCTTAAGACTGGCTGAGCAATGATCAGTAATATTAAAACAGCACTACTTGAAAGGAATCTTAAGTGATCTTAAACCTTTCAAAGAAGCCAGCCTATGTCTCTAAAGGCCCTTCCAGATATAAACGTCATGGGTACAAACATTAAACATTTGAATAAATAAAACTTTGATTAATTTTAACTGTAAGCAGAAACAGATAAATATTACCTCCTTTTTTTACCTCGCTCCATCTAAATTGATGCCGTCTCACAACAGAGAAGACAGAATCAAAGCCCTCTTTCTGGATCAGATCTGCCACTTTTATAAGATCACTGGGATGTAAACAGGGAGATGTTGCTTGAATATTTCCTACAATATCAACCTCTAAAGAAAAATAAAGAAACATTTATGAAACAATGAGTATTTTCATACATACAACCCCGAAGTGTGGTATGAGTGGATGCCACAAAAGGAGAATCCTTCCAGCTTTAACTCACTATAGGATTTACTTATTTTTCTAAATACTCATGCATCGTCCTTACGGGGCTACAACATAAAAACTCAGTGTGTTTCATTACTGATTTACCCTGATGATGATTAAGAAACTCTCTGATAGCTTCTAGAGAAGTAGAGGAGTCTTGAGATACTTCAGGGCTTCGACGATGAACTTGGGCGCCAAACTGCTTTGCAACCTTCTCGATTTCATCGTGGTCTGTAGAAACCCACACACTGTTGGCAGACAGTGACAGAAATGATTACATACAGAACACCACCCAGCACTGTCCACTTGTCCGCTGTAATCTGCTAACCTGAACAACTCCCTGTACTATACCTGGCAATGAAAGGAACTAGTTCTTTTATTTGTGTGGTAAAACTACTTGTCAGTCCAACAAAGCACTTTTAACAAGAGGGATAAAACACACACACATTCATTAGATTGTAAAATCTCAAGCCTGGGTTGCATTTCAATTTAATTCTGTAGGGTGCCTGATCTACCACAGAATCACAGAGAATCAGATCACAGAGAATCAGATCAACAGATCATCAAAGACAGCTACGGGAACAGTTCTTGTATTCCTTTACTCGGGCTTTTGCTTTCTGCAAATAGTCTTGTACATTAAATCTCATTCATCATCATGTTTGTGTTCAGCCTGCCATCTCCTCTGACACACAAAGCAGATGAAACCAGGGACTTCCAAAGCTAAATTCATAAGTCTTAGTATCTTAAGCTAACAGCCTGAACCCTCCAGGTGAAAGCTGTAATAGATTCACATCCTCTGTGTCTCCTAGAAAGTGAAAAATGTGGAACATACATGACCATTAAGTTGTATTTGTTGGTAGACAAACCTGTGAATACAAATGATGAAGATTAGCATGCATTTACTAGCAAAAACGTACTTAATAGTCTTTGAACCTATGTAGCAATTTTATACTACTTGCTTCAAGCCTCTCTGCTGTGGGGTTGGAATGTACTGTTTGTTAGGAGAGGGATAAAAATCACATCCTTTGTGTCTACTGGAAGCATTTTTTTCAAGGGAACTTGCAAATGGCTCCAGCAATTCCCTAAATTTCTTGCTGGGACATGGGTCTTGCTACCAAGGGTGCCCCACATTGCCCTTCTCCTCAGGCAAGATGCAGCACCAGCCAGCCAGAAGAAACCTCCAGGGGCTGTGGGGGCTGCACAGCTGGGACGAGTGGGTACAAACTGTGCTGACTGAGGTCTCTCTCTAAATCAGAGATCAACAACAAACCCAGCAACTTTTTTTTTTTTTTCTTCTCCTGCTTGCCTACTCTGTATAGCTTCTGTACTCCACACAAAGATAAAGACAGTGGGCAATATGTATAAATGATGTGTTGATGGCATGACAATTTACCCTGCTTCCTCTAGTCTTTAATTCAAAATTGGATTTCTTTGGAGAAGGTGGGTACCCAGCCAGAAAAGAATTACGGGTTTGATAAAGAAGTTACTTGAGGATGGCTGACTAGCATCTTGTTGGCCAGACTGGGTGATCAAAATGGTCCCATTTAGCCTTACAACACAATAAAATGTGAACATTACTACATGCTACCTGCTCTCACATTTATTTTGATGACCTTCTTTTTCTTCTTTGAGGCACTGATGCCAGACAATAGTTCATCCCCCAGACTGCTTTACTTTATCATATCTTTACTGTATCATCTGTAAGAACTTGTAATGCGGATCACTTCCATATGGCACCACTCCTGATCTGTCAGTCACACACTTTCATGATGCATATGTAATCACAGAATCATAGAATCGTAGAAACCACATATGCAGGTATCTTAAGCAACATAAAATTCAAAGTTGTAACTAGAAAAAAAATCTACTGCCAGCATGCCACAATGTTAGGCATGCTAAAAGATCATTGTATTATGACTAGTTTAAATGATGTATTCAAAGTCACTGCAGTGTTCAGAAACAAAGCTAACAATAAGTAAAAATGCCACTCAGTTAGTCAAATAGCTTATTCTGCAAGCATTTTAAAATCTATCGGATAGGCTCCATACAACCCCAGGGAAAGAACTGTTCGAGTTACAATCGTGTGTGCTGTGGCACTGAAAACTTTCAATACTAGCAAGGCAAGACTGTTGTGCGTCAGAGATAATAAACATTTACAAAAGGAAGGACAAAGTCCGAGTATTATGTGAAGGTAAACACTGTCTGAATACTGTAAGGTGGCTGCTGCCATCATTATGACAAAAAAGCATGGGAGATGCAGAAACAAAAATGAAAAAAACCTTTATTCTCTCAGCAATAATGGCATTCTCAGTGCACTGCACATAGCAAGTGGTGCTTTAGTTAAATTTTTCCACTCAAAGACATCATAAGATCATCAGAATCTGTGTATGACAGTGACAGCAACGTCAAGTCACACCCATGTAAATGAATGCGGAAGATGTATTTTCCGTAAACCGCTTCAGGATGGCTACTTTAAACATACTCTACCCATTTGACTAACAGTGTTTTGCTGTGTAATGTGTACACTGTCAGCACAGCTGCTTCAAAGGGGACTTGAAAACCCATCACACTTCCATCTAACGCACCTGTTATGCCTCACTCCTGTCAGGAAAATTGAAGTAGAAAAGAGGAGGTAACTCAAACCTTCATATTCATAACAGGTCGTTAAACAATATGGATTCACCTGCATGAAGTTATTATCAATGATCTAGGTCTCAAATGTTTTAACTGTTTCTTTATTAAAAATAAAGCCACAGATGCTTACTGTACTTTTCAGAATATGGTAAGATTTTATGGGATAATAGTACAGTAGCTATGAGATACGGAAGATTTGTGCACACTTCCAGCTCTGAATCTAGTCAGGCTACATTTGTACACTTTACTACAAAACCTGAGATTCAAGTCCTTGCCCTTACCATAACACAGCAGGTTTGTACCAGTAAGTTGCACCTAAGTGTGCTATGTACCAAGAGTATCCTAACCATGCACTAGTTTTGATTACAGTTACTAGTATGTGTGAGGAAAATTCTCACGTTTCTGCTAGAATGAAAGAAATTTGCAATGCCCATGTTCTTAGCACAACTGACCTGTTTGTTTCTATATGACCAATCGTTGCTGCCAAAGTTTCACACACTCTGCCACAAAGTGAGCTCCTGCTTCTGAGCACACAATTATTTCCTTCTCTTTGGCAATTCTGGGGCTTTCTCTGCCTCCACGACTCTGGGGACTTGGAGAGGCTAACAGAAGCACACTCCCTCAAGCCTTACACAGCGCAGGCGGGGGGTGATTTTATTGCTGTCTTCGCATACACAGCAGGAAGGCACAAGGAAAACTGAGCAACATTTTTTGGGCACGCACAGCGCTAGGACACCCTGCAGAACCACAAACGCCACTTAAGATGTCGCAGTTCTGTCACCACGAGGTCAACCAGCCTCGGGAACCGGTGCCCTGCCAGGCTGCGGGCCACCACCCCTGACACCCTTCCTGCTCCCGGCTCCCCAACCCCCCCAGCCCCACGCTGGGTCCCGAGGGCACAGTACCCCGTCGGTACCGACCCTGCCTTCGGGAAACAGCCCCCGCGCCGCAGGTAACCGCCCCAGCCCACCCTCACGCACCCGGTCAGGGGTGCGGAGTGCGCATGCGCACCTGTGGAAGACGCCGGCGTCCAGCGCGGCGCGCAGCACCCACCCGACGAGCGGCACGCCCGCCAGCAGCTTGATGTTCTTCAGCGGGATCCCCTTGCTGCCGCCACGCGCCAGCACCAGCGCGGCCAGGTGGGCGCGCGGCCGCACCTCGCCCGCCTCCATGCCGGGCGTCCTTCCCGCTACCGCGCGTGCATGATGGGAAGTGTAGTCCTGCTCCGCGCCTGCGTGTGCGGGAGGGGGCAGCCGTTGGGCGAGGACGTGAGGGAGGCTGGGAGGTGGCATGGCGGCTGGGGCAGGGTGTGGTGAGCCGCTCAGCGGCGTCTTGCCTCTATGTATGAAATGTAGCCAGTTTTCTCTGTTCAGTATTTCCTGCACGTAAAAAAAAAAAAAAAAAAAAAAAGGCAAACCAACAACAAAAAGAAAACAGCCAGATGAAGGCGTGGCTGGGTTCCTCGTCAGCACGCAGGACGTGGATTTCAGCTGTTGAGCCCCGCTGCCCTTGCAGCCTGGAGCTGAGCACGCCCTGTAACCCGTGTCAGGAGTGCCGCGTGGACCCCAGCTGGCTGGATTCAGTAGTTTTCCGTCAGCTGCCAGCATAAATCCTCAAAACTTTCACGTCCTTCCCGTGGGGAGAGCGCCGGCAGAGGGCAGAGTAATCACACCGAAGCCTTTTCACATGAGAACATAAACTACTCCTCGATTCTGTTTTCCACCTGCTGAAAACCACGTTAAGCATAAAAACGCACCCCAAGTTCTAAGAACTCACCTATAGAAACTGGATGGATAAAATAAAGTGATGCACTACCAATGCTATAAGGCCGCAGAAGAAATTGCTTTTTAATACAATCTGGAAAATAGGAAGTAGAGGCTTTTGAGCAGCATTATAAAGTCAGTCCTGGAGACTCGCGTTTTCAGTCCATCATGGGAACGTGTCCCACATTTTGCTGGATTTGTCCCCAGGTTATCTGAGATGTGTCGCAGAGCAGATGGAGCTTGTCTACCGCTGCCAGGGGAAACACTTCCAGTTATATTCAGCTCTAGGAAAACATTAAAAAAGAATAATCAGTGGGGTTTTGTTCTTTCTGAAGAGGACATCTGTTCAAAGAAACACAGCAAAGAGATCATATGCTATATTAAATCTCTTTCTGAGCTTCTTAGATAGCTGCTACAATAATCAAAATGCCTACACGTTAAGTAGGAATAGGTTGAAAAGATTTGTCTTTTGGTTCATGGCATTGTGAAAATTGGATGATTTAACAACAAAGATATTTGAACTTCATAATTCAGTTTGGTACTTTCTCATAGTCCAGGGATATCCTAAACAGGGAGCTGATTTGGGTTCACCTTTTATTTACAAAGAAAAGAAATGACATTAGAAGATCTAGCACACATCATAGATTTTCTAGATGGGGCGCATCTAGTAAGAATTTTTATTACAGGTCTGTACATAATTAAAACCTGTTTGCATTTTTTCCCTTCACGCCAAAAGCATGTCTTTTACTAATGGGGCTGGAATGGTCCTCAAGTTGATATCTTAAATACCGTTGTCCTTCTTCATAGACATGTACCTAACCCAGTCTTTTAGACTATCAGTACTCCAGGCAATCTTGAGAAACATATGATAGCAAAGCTTTTCCTAATCTTTACTGAATCTTCCTTTCTGCAATGTTAGCCCATTAATTCCTGTCTTATCGAGAACAGATATTCAGAATGGTTTTATTTCCTATCTCTCTAGCAGGCATATGCATATTTGAAAATAGGCACCATCTCAATTCTTAGACTTTTCCTTTTTAGGAGCAAGTTACTTTCACCTAGTTCAAATCTTCAGGCTTCTGATCATCCCCATTATTCTCCTCAAGAATGCTTATAATGTAGGACTCAAAATTAAACAGAACACTGCAAGTGAGAGAAGCAAAAGTACCAGTACCTCATGTACCTTGAAGGTTGTATTCCCATTTGTACATCTCTAGTTTTCCTTTTCTTGCACAATATTGACGTAATTCAGCCAGTGATTCACTTTGGCCTAAGTTTTGCTCCTGCAAGAGCTGATACATAGCCAGATGCTTCCAAGCTGTGTCTTTGCATCTGGCAATACCTGCCCAAATGCAGTATCTTGCATTTGTTCCTACAGCAACCAGTTCTGTCCCCACCTTAAAATATTTTCATGTAAACCATGTTCCCCTAGTTTATGTGAAAGGCATGTGTGACATTGTCATGACATTTAACTAAAGGTATCCATCCTCCTGTAGCTGCAAGCCTAGTTTTGTAGATTTAATTTATAATTATTTGACTTGTTCCAATTAAGCTATTATTGATTGTTAGATTAATGGTCCAAATGCATCTATATCAACATTTTTGTTCAAAACAAGAGTACACTTCTGAACTGAATCTCAAAGCACAAATTATTACTGTGTCACACTACTTGCTAAAGCAGATGTGGATAGTTTCCAGGCTATTCCTTTCCCCCCCATTTTTAACATATGTGGCGTTTTATGCTTTATGGGCTTGATAACACTGAGATTTCATCAGACAGCTGATTTAGTATCCAGAGATGAAACTCTGAGCTAGTCTGAGTATATATTACTAACCTAAATACATTTTGACGTGTTTCTTTTGCATTTGTACTGGCATCTTGCTTCTGAAGGGACTGTGTGGGTTATAGCACTCTGAGATAAGAACATTTGCTATTCTAATAATAGAGCAGTGGAGAACAAAACAAAGAATACAATGCTATGCTTTCTGTTTCTTTGGAGCATGTACTGTTTTATGTAATCATGAAATGTCCTGCAGGCACAGGTTTCCCAGAATGGAGGAAAGGGTTTCAGCTCTCCCATCACTGCTAGCTAGTGCAGCACATATTCCCACATCACATAATGTGGTTGTGGTCTTGTGACTGTACAGCCTGCCCACCCCTACTCCTATCATGTCCAACTATCCTTGAACAATGAGCCCCGAACTGGCTCATTTCAAGGAAATACTGATAAGCTAGCAAAAGTAGGGGGAATAAATCTATTTTAAAAGCATGTTCCATGTCATGCTATTCCACTGGGGATAATAAAATCTGCAAATTTCCTTTCTGGCCATAGTTCAGTTGCTATAAACTATCACACTGCAGTTTTGCTCAAGAAAGAAGTCCATTCATTCATGTCTGTGCAAGAGCAGGGAGACAAATGAACAAAATTGAAGGTATTAGGTAGATCTGTGCCAAGCTGTTACTGTGATCACTGTTCAAAGGTTATGATCTACTAACAGGCAGCACGTTGTGGACCTTAGCACGATAGCTATTAATCTCGTGGGCGTTTAGGGCAATACTTTGTTATGCAGTATGTAACTGTTAAAAACAATGTGTGTCAAGCATGGCTGAAAAAGAAACCTCATCCTAATGAGTGCCGGGGTCTGTATTCCAACTAACATCCTCTGAACGGCCAGTTGTGACATCTACCTTGCCCTCCATCTTCTGAACTGCCAGTCATGAGTCTGTTCACAGTGATTGCAACACTGTTCTTAGTCTGTAAGATGGGAAAAGTGTCTAACAGTGGTTCTCTGAAGCTTACATTGGAGCTTCGTGAGTCAGAGCCTTTGTGGTATGTTGGTGAAAGCCTGACTCCTTAATAACAATGGTAAGACTGCCATTGACCTAACTGGGGCCAGGAGTAAATTTGTGTGCATGAAGTGTAGTTCCGTTTATGTCAGTAGGGCCCCAAAATGATCCGTGCAGGTGGTTCCAATTGCAGGCTCCTATTTTTTCTGGGACATACTTAACTTAATGAGTACTACAGAAACAGATCAGAAAGACTCAATGAAAGCATGTATTGGAAATCTCTGACAGAGATTTGGGGAGATTCTGCTACATCTGGGTCATCTGGAAGTTACTCTTTCTTTGCCTTTCTCAGGTACAGGAAAGCTGAGAGGCTCAGATCTTGCCTTCCCTGCACTGAACTGTGGATACCTCCAGTGGAGTCTGTGGAGTCAATCACTAATGCTAGGGTCAAAACACTGCAAAGGAAGTAAGAAATGGGCCACAGGATGACGAGCAAATCCCCTGTTCTTGCTATTGGAAGTTTCATGCAAGTTTTGGGCTGTCCATACATAAGAGCTAGATAAATATATATTAACATGTGTTTATTAAAAAAGCCAACTCTCAGGGGTCTAAGAGTTTTCTAAGTCACCTCTGAAAAGCAGACTGAAAGGAATACAATTGCTTAGAGCTTACACTTGACTTGGTGTATTACTTAGACTTTCTGAAGAGAAAATGGAGCAAACTACTCTGCTGCAGCATACTGAAATGCACTGTGTTTAATTAAATGCTGGCTAGGTGGATTAGGTTCCCTATGGCCATCTGATGTACACAGAAGAAATCAGAGAGACCTGAAATGTGTGTAATTAACAGTAATTTCAAAATGCTTAAGTGAAGTCTTCATTGTTATTGCTTTGACTTTTTCATTATTATTGCTATGACTATTACATTATTTGACAAATGGTGTTGACGCTACCTGCCTGCCTATGAATATTAATTATTGTAATAACACTAATTTATATTTAATTTTTACTTTAAGAGAACCCAAACCATTTTGCAAATCAAATCTTTTATGTTACAGATGTTTGCACTTACACTTATTTTTCAGTTTTGTGACTTAGATTCACCCTGCCTAAATCCGGGCCTCTAACTGAGGCAATAAACTAGCAGGCTGCATACCTCAGATATATACCTTCTTTGTATGGCCAAAAAAAAACCACCATAATTTCAAGTATCCTTCAAAAGGTATCTTTAAAGAATGCTCGAAAGCACCTAAACTTTGAATTGCTCTCTACAAAGGGTACATCAGAAGGTTGCTTCAGCTGGAAAATGAGGTTTAGTGATGCTCATTATCCCATGATACTTAGCTTTTTCAGATGCCAGGTTAGTGTGTCCTGATTGTATAGGCGAGATTAAGCTCATGGCCAGATGTGCAGGCAGAAAGAAATTTTCCTCTAATTGAGACTTGTAAAGATCTTTGTTAAATTGGTTCATTGCTGTTGTTTTTATTTTATTTTATTTTATTTATTTTATTTTATTTTATTTTATTTTATTTTATTATTTTATTCTGTAGTATAGTTTAGTTATGGCCCTCCCTAAACTCTTCAAACGTAGAGACTTAAATGTCCTTTAAAGTACACAAATGGTATTTTTTCCTATTGTTGGTGATTTTCACTCTTTTCACTCTAACTCTTGTGTCTTGTTACAGTGTCAGAAAATGTCATGGTTTGGCATTCTGAGACTTTTTGAACTAAGCAACTATCACATGCATGCCCAGGTGATTCTTTCTAGCCTATTGTTCTTACAACTCTATCAACTAGCCTGCGGAAGGGTAGCTGAACTACAAAATTGTGAGGTAGTGTTGCCAGCTGGTAAAGCAAAGGATTGAAAATCCTGCATGGTTTTCCTTTGTAGCCTGAAATTGTGAAGAAATGGTGAGGGAGATGGAGATCTTTAATCAAAAGGAGGAGAAATTGAGAGGAGGCATGTCGGTAGGCCTGAAATAAGTAAAAGACTGCTGCAAGAAAAAAGAAAAATTCTTTGCCATGTTAGCATATTTAGGATGAGAAGTTATAAGCTTGAGGTATATCACAGGTCATTCAGGCTAGTTATAAGAAATCATAATTGGAAGGAAAATTACAGTCTAATACATTGCTTAGGGAGGATGTTGGACTTGTTGGTCTTATAGGTCTTTTCCAACCTAAATGATTCTAATTCTATGATTCTATGATGTCACGTCTCCCTCATTGGCAGCCAACACTGACACAGTGTTAGGATTTGCTCTAGGCACAGTTGCCATTGCTTTGGATTACAATGGATGACCTAAATATTCACTTAATGATCTAACAAATATTATATGTCAAATCACAGAATCATAGAATGGCTTGGGTTGGAAGGGACCTTAAAGATCAAGTTCCAGCCCCCCTTCCGTGGGCAGGAACACCACCCACTATAGATCAGGTTGCTCAGGGCCCCATCTAACCTGGTCTTGAACACCTCCAGGGATGGGGCATCCACAGCATCTCTGGGCAACCTATGCCAGTGTCTCACCACCCTCTGAGTGAAAAATTTCCTCGTAACCTCTAGTCTAAATCTCCCCTCTTTTACTTTAAAACCATTCCCCCTTGTCCTATCATTATCTACCCAAGCAGAGTCCTTCTCCATCCCTTTTATAAGACCCCTTTAAGTATTGAAAGGCTGCGATAAGGTCACCCCAGAGCCTTCTCTTCTGTAGGCAGCTCTCTCAGCCTTTCTTCATAGGAGAGGTGTTCCAGCCCCTTGATCATCTTTGTGGCCCTCCTCTGGACTCAGTCTAACAGCCCCACTCCTTCTGGTGCTGGGGCCCCAGACCTGGATGCAGTACTCCAGGTGGGGCCTCACAAAGACAGAGTAGAGGGGGACAATCTGTGCTCTTTGAATGATCTCTTTAGCTCCCTTCCAGCCCCCTTTCTTTTTATTTTATAAAAAGTATAACTTGCAATGAAGGCAATCTAACCAAGAAAACGGGAAGAGAAGAACCTCACACCTTCTATTATCTAGAAGTCTCAGAGAAGATTGCCATAGAGAGGAACTGAAAGACATAAGGGAATCAAGGGACATGGGAATACAAGTAACAGCTGTTGTAAGAAAATTCAGCATAACAAAATTCAATGCAAGCTCTTGGAAAAAATGAACATTTTATATTTGCTTACAAAATCTCTATGTAAATATTCTCTCTGGGAACAGCAACAGGATTCGATGGAATGGCATGGAGCTGTGACAGGGGAGGGTCAGGCTGGGTGTTAGGAAAAGGTTCTGCACCCAGAGGGTGGTCGGGCACTGGGACAGGCTCCCCAGGGCAGTGGTCACAGCATTGAGCCTGCCGGAGTTCAAGAAGCATTTGGACAATGCACTCAGACATGGGGTCTGGTTTTGGGTGGTCCTGTGTGGAGCCAGGAGTTGGACTCCATGATCCTTGTGGGTCCCTACCAACTTGGGAGATTCTGTGCTTCTATATAAATTGATGTTATGCACTGTCTTTCCCTCAGAGATTTCACTCACATGCACTCTTAAGGACCACTTGTGTGCAACACAGCCAACAAGGGACACTGGCTGTCAAATATTCATCATTTCTCTGATTGACAATAGTGAGCTTGTTTTTTGACAGATCTTTCATATCCTTTAGGAACCAGTACTTGTTATAGGGTGGTCTTTTGTTTCAGGATTTTGCTTACTCTAGTCTCCATAAATCTTAGGCAAAGTTGCTGCTTTTGCACATTTTTTCTTCTTTGTTTGAAATGTACATCTGTTTTTCTGATGGGCCAACAGGAAAAGGAATGCTATATGTCATATCGTGGAACCTTGTTGCCATCTTCCTGTTGTTAGAAGGCAGCATCTTCTGCTGCCAAGTTATCTGTGCTGAGGCCTTATCAGAGTGCAGGCCTTTTGGGCTTGACCTAAACATCACATTACTCAATTTTACTGCTGAGAACACTGTTCTGGGAGCAGTGTCCAGGGAATTGTGTTCTTCATTATCAGTACAGTCTATTCCTTTACTCCTTCCTCTGCTGTCTCATCTGGTGCTCTCACAAACATATGTTTCCATTCATACTGTGTTCATAACACTCTTAATATTTTTTTGTTACAAATCTCTCCAACTTTAGCAGCCCACTCACTCATTTTATCTGTGTGCTGGGTCATTAAACAGTTTATCTGCCTGAGTCTATAAACATCCTCAATCTACAGCCTCTGTTTGCCTACAATATATGTCAAAACTATTTATGAAATACATGTTTATTTTACACATTAACAAATTCTTCCACTTGAAACACAGGAATGTGTGTATATTTCCTCCTTCTTGTCTGACACTGACCATCCCTGACTGCCGCTAATGTTTTTGGTCTGCCAAGTGCAGTGCTTTTGCATATTCCTTCTCAGCAGAGGAGAAATCCATTATTTGAAACCGTGATCTATAATCTGAACATAGCTTGCTTTATTTGTATCTAGTCTTGAGCAACTTATACTTTCCTCTATCTAACAGAGTAGATTTAATTATAGATTCTTATAGCTCATACTCTGCTATGTCTCCTGAAACTGCTCCTGTAACAGAGCCTGTCACGACCCTGTGTAACCCAATTGACAACGCAAAGCAGCAGTCGCAGCTGGTGGGGACAGTGCCATCTAGTGACATTATTATAGCAGCATTAACACCATGCCGTATAGAAGCAAGTAAAACCAGCTGAGAAAATCATCGTCAGAGATGGAATAAGAACTCTGCTAGATTACCCTTCTTACTCTAAGAATGATGCTGATACATGTCCATGGAGAACTTAATAAAATCACCAGCTGTTTTTACTGTAGATATATTTCCAGGCAGGCATCTATGATTATTACACAAGAAATAGCTTCTGCAGATGCCATTATTCTATTACGGTATTCAGTTCCTAATTACTGTATTTTATATTTGTTTTATGGTCAGGTTGAGTTGGATTTCCTATTTTTTACAGACCAAAACTTTCAGGTACAGACCAGATGGTGGTTTCCCTTTATTGAAATGAATCACTTGTACACGCATGTTGCTCTTCTTCCTTTCAATGTAAACACCCTCCCTGTATCTAGGCCTCAAGCTGGATGGGAAATGAGTACAGTAGAGTGTTGTTGTTTGGACTGGTTCCTATTTTCAACCTCATTGCTGGCTGATGACCCACAGAGCAAGCCCTAGATAGAAAGCACATGTGAAGTCCGAACATCATTTTGCGGGGTCAGATAAATAGTCCTCTTAATAATTTTCTATGAGCATGTGAATCACAGAAGAGCGTACAAAAGATCAGGCAGAGATCAGGGTCTTCTGATACTACCTTTGTAATTCATGCTGTTAGGAAATCTACTTCCCACTCCCCATCACTTATGCAACAGCCGATAGAGTCAGAAAGTTATTTCTCTCGTGCCCCTGTGTTTAGCTGTCTTCTCAGACCGAAAGATATTTTGTGTCATGTTTCTGTAGGGTCACTTGCCTCAGCGCAGCTGCTGAGAGTATTACAGTGCTCAGGTCTGCACGTACAATCTTCCTGTTTCACTACAACGGAAATTTTTGAAAGATGGTTCTCACACTGCAACTAATCAGTTAGTGAGTAGTCATTTTGGACTACCCACACCAGAGCGTGAGACGCATCTCATGCGTAATTGCTGCTGGGAAGTCAAGTCATTGAGTATGTGTTTGCAGAAGCTAACATAAAGCCATATAACATTTGGGATAGTTTTTACTTTTTCACAACCCTCTCCCCTCCCCGAAAATGTACTGTGCTGATTATGGATTAAAGAATCATTTTAACTTGATAATAAAGACATAGCACATTCAAACATCTGCAATATAATGTGATTTTATGGATTTTTTAAAAATAGTTTCAGTCATGCAATTTTAATTGATTTTACCCTGATTTTACAGATAGCTGAAGTGACTGGTACAGCCAAGAGGTGACTAGAGTGACCAGGTACCTTAGGTGACTCATGTACTCTCCACTTTTTCCTTGCTGTGTCTTGGAGAAGAGTTGGACACACAAACTTTGTAGAAAGAGACATTATCTATTCATCTTATTATTAATAATATTCATCTTATTATTATTCATCTAGTCTCCCATCTTACGATACGGTTTTCTTATACTTGCCTTTGCAAGGTTTTTGACATTTTTCAGTAAAATCTCTGAAAACATCTCAGGAATTTTTGATAATGTGGAACAAAAAACTTTAGTCTGTTCTACAATGTAACCTCAAATCATATTTCAAAGCAACATTGAAAAGCCTGGTCTTTTAAATTTTCTACGCTTCATTACAGTGGTCTGCTTTCAAATATTTGGGCTACAATTTGCACGTATCATATATCATGTGTTGTATCTTAGAGCAATATCAGAGATTCACAATTGTTTGTTCTAAGTAATCCAAAACAAAGATCTCTGTTTAAGCGCAGGAGTGAGCTTTCCTGGGGAGACTAAGGCAAATCAAACACCACTTCTGTACCATGTTTTTGAGGAAATGACTCCTGAAAAAATAGTAACTATTGACAATACTGCACTTACAGGGATCTATGTGGTGCATGGTGGTACCAACTAAATGCTAATCTCTTGCCTGTTACAGTATTTGAAATGCATTACATCTTCTTTAATGTCAGAAATTGTTAAAACTACCTGAAAATAGATATTTGACACAGAAATAAGGATTTTTCTAAGGTTGGATTAGCTGTGTCTCAAGGAGAAAGTGCACAGATGGCTGCAAGGGGATGCCGTTCTGGAGCTGAAGCTCCTCCTGGTGCTGACCATAGCCATGCTGACCAGGACAATTAGCATCCAATTGCTCTGTCAACCGTTTTTCTCTTCAGGCTAAATTGTCCGTGTAAATAACACTGTAGGCTAATTTTCTCCATGTCTTTCTTCCCATTTTCCTTAATGAGCTACTCTGTTAGCTCAGACCAAGAATTTTTATATCCACTGAGGTGTTTCTTAGAGCTCAGAGGGAATGGCACCTATATGGTCTGACAGCAAGCACTGCTCATAGGGAGGAGGAACCTGAATCATGTATTGAATGAACATGATGCTTTAGCTTCTGAAATTCCAGCAACCTCAATACTTGCTTCAAAAGGACTACAGGAGAATGTTGTAGATATCTACATAAGATGGTTGCTCTATCAACATGTTTATTGGTGGTGGTTGATAATGAAATACGGAACATTTTTCATATGGGGACTATTCTGCCATTGTTACAAGCTTTATAAATTTTCATGGTGAAAACTGAAATGCATATTTGCAGGACAGAAAGCTTTCTGAACAAGAATCCTATTTTCTACTGGTTAACGTGTGTACAGAAACTGGGGTAAATGCAGTGGGAATATAATCTATTGTAAAACAGTATTTCAGTTTGTTTTACTTACCAGGATTGCACTTTATGGGGTTCCCCAGACATAATTCAATGTGTTAGTACATTAAGTAACTTATTCCTCATGTTCATATTCTTCAATTATTATATATGTCTCTTTATAGCTTTGTAAGTTCCTCAGAAAATGTGATTCTTGCAGATGCCAGGAATCAGCATCTCCTCCCAGCTTCAGTGGAAATGTACTTAACAGAACTAGCACTTGTTCTTAAGGAGGGAAGTTAAGATTTTCAAAATATGGGGTCTAAAGTTAGTATCCAGTATCTTGAAAATGTTGAAACAAATGTCGTAAGAATGAGACTAAGAATTTTTCATGTGTAAGACTTCTCACAATTTTATCAGACTTTTCATCTCAATAAATATGAGATATCAAGGACCCGCAAAATTCCAAATATTAGGTTTTCCAACTTCTTTTTCTGCACTTTGCTACTAAAAGAAGGAAGGAAATAAAAGAGGAAAAAAAAAAGAAAAGAAAAAACAGCTCTATTTTTCATAAGTAAAAAGTAAAAAACTTACAAAAATATTTTGAACTTTTTTTTTCTTTTAAACTAGCAAGACAAAAGTTTTTCAAAGCACAATTTCAATCAACTCTACTTGTCATGGATTTCCTACCAGCTAGTATAAACCAGCCTGATTAAACACTAGTTACCTGGGTGAATGGTAAAGAGCAGAACAAGGTATCCTTTACAACCACAGGCAGCATATGAATTTAAGAAACTTCAGAAAACAGTTGCCATGCAGTGGACCTGCCAGTCTTCATCATTATTCTGTTCTTTTCTGAAACTGACCAAATTCCTTTTTCTTTCTTTCAGTCCAAATGAAGTCACCTTATCTTACAAGAGTGTCTGCTAAATGCAGGTAAAAAGGGGATGAGCAACCATATTTTTCCTCAAAGACACAAATGCTCCTAGTCATCCTTTATAGTGTCTCCACTTTCTCTTCCCTTCACAGTGTAAATAAAAGACTGCACATATGCATCAGTTGCTCAGGACACAATACGATCTATGAAAAATGTATTGGACATGCTGCATTTCAGTTTCGTGAACTCATATTTCCACCCAAGATTTTCTGAAAAGGGACAAGGGAGTTCTGCCTCATGACGATATCATTTCCTCTGTTCAGATATAACATCATATGTATATGATTCTTATAACTAATGGCTGTTGCTTTATGTTTCAAATGCAAAACTGCATTATACTGCTCTCAGACGTCCCTCAGACACATCTAGCAGTTAGTTGCTGCAAAATGGCACACAGAATCTGTCCCATTGTAGATAATAAAACACCATTCAATTTAAAACGTCTGCTGGGTGATAACACATCTACAAACCAGATCTGGATCTGAGCTGTGCAAATGGGGTTCATTTTTAATTGTGGCTGGAATGACAAGCAATACATGACTTAACGTAGTGCAGACTCACATACATGTACTAGCTTGCTTCCTGAGATAACTGAGAGGAGGAATAAATTAATTCATCAGAATAGCTGCGTTCAAGATTGTGTGCAATCAACTTACAAACTGACTCACAAACTGAAAATTTGGCTAGAGTGATTCTGGTCATATTTGTTCGACAATGTCCAGATTGCCTCAGCATGTCAGCATTTTGTATGCAAAGTTACAAAAGAATCCGCTGGTCCACTTGAAATGAGGTAGTACTCCCTATCAAGTCCATTACTGTCGCAGGGACATGATGTAAAACAGAGAATGAACACTAGCGAAAGTCTGTTTAATTCCCTTTTACATTTCTCAGACCATTTGCTTTATTTCAGCAAATACGATGTAAATCTCCCTGAAGTCATATTAATAAATCTTATGGTGTCTGCTGAGAGTCTGTCTGGAAGCATTATATATCTCATGGTGTTCATTTTCTACTACTGTTCTATAGGAACTGTTATTTTCACCCCAGAGACTCTTTTATTTTCTACCATTTTGTGCCATATGGTATCATGTTATTGCTGTCTTGGAACTGGACTGAGTTGTGCTGTAATAATGTTTCCCACTTTTTCTGTATGTATACAATCCCTTTGACGATGCTGTCAGACTGCTGTCACAGGATCGTGATGAAATATTACAGAAGTACCTTAGGTATACCCTAATGAGGAGCTTTCAGAAAGTGTTTTTGGAGAGTCTATGGGGATACCATTCCTTGTGACGTGGTGTTTCTACAGTGTGCTGATTGCTGGACAGTTTAGGATATTTTTATTTATTTTGATTTGAGGTCTTCTGTGTCTTCTGATAAGACATTGCCTTCCACTGCTGTGCCATTGGCATATCCTTCTGTACAGAAGTAGAATTATTTGAAATTAATCTTAATGCTTTTAGCTAAATTCTTTTACGGATTTTAATCCTTGTAACCATGGGATTCAATAATGTTCTCTGTGCTGTAAGATAGACTTTAAACTGGTTTTACCATTTGCATTTCCAGCAAAGGTCATAGATAGCATCAGCAAGGAGAGAAGATGAAAAGGTCACAGATACAGGACACTAGTATTTAGTACCCACTAGATACAGAAGTAGTTGATAAGTCAAAAAGCATTTTAAGACCTGAGATACTACACTCATACTGCAGCAGTTAAATTACCCAGATGACATACTATTAACTCAAATACAACATAAAGAGTGACCACAATTAATTTAAATATATTTTAAATTTGCCTTTTTTTACAAAAGTGAATTTTAATAAAGTTGTTTTTTTAATTATTATTTTTTTAGTTTTTATTCCCAGAAACCTAGACAGAGACTTTGTTAAAAATCTTCCAGCTTCTAGATATGCAACTTCAGAGACTGGACTATAAGGATTTAGATAAAAGGCAGATGTGGGACCCCTTTTTTTTTTAGAATAGCAAGAGACTGCACTACATATCTTGCCTTGGAAAAAAAAAAAAAAGAGAGAGAGAGAGAGAAGGACCTTCTTAAGGATTGAATGCATTCTCTTATGGTAATGACTTTTAGAAGAATGTATTATATCTGGTGGAAATAACAAAACAAATGCTGTATTTTGGATACAGCAGATGTCAAATTTTAGGGTTAGTATAGGCAAATATGGACTCTATGTTTTCCTGTAGAATGTATTTCTTATCAATCTTTCTTATTTCTTATAAATCTTTACTTACATTTATACATTCATGCTAGCATAGAGCAAAATACTGCTCAAGTATGATTAACAAGTTTCAGAACTACCATCAGAGATCGTAAGGCATATTGGAGGAGGCTTGTGTGGGTTCTACCAGGTCTAGTAAAAATGGTGAGGATGACTTCTATAAGATACTTGTCATGATTATTACTCTTTTTATCACATTCTAAAGGACTCTTGCCATATAAAAAAACATAAAGTGGACCACATGCAAAAATATCTCGTGTTGATAATTATTTATTTCCATACCTCAAAGGAAAAAAAAAAAAAGAAGATATAGGGTAGAAAAAGATTTTTTTTAAGAAAAAGGTAGAATTTTCAAAAATGCTCCAGTTATCTGGATTCATAGTTCTCATTTCTAAATGTAGCATAGAAGCAGGTGTCCACTTCACTAATTCTATGTGTGTGAGAATTACTTAGGCTTAAAACAATCATACAGACTCTCTGTTAGTCTATGGAGTGAAATAGTGAAATACCCAGAGGGGAATGAGTTCCCAGTATCTTATATGCTTGCTTTATGATGAAAAGAATTTATTTTTCTCTCCAAATTCTGTATAGAGAGTCTAGGCAACTAGCCAAGATGTAAGCAATCAATTATCAGCCATCTAATTCTAGGTGAGGTGAGTTCTGTTTTCTGGGATTCCCTTTCAGGAGTTCACATTGAAATTAGTCACCTAAACATCTTTTTGTTCCTGTCTATGATGTATCTAAAAGCCAAAATTTGAAAAAAGGTGACTTGTCAAGGTAGGTGGCTGGTTGATTTCTACGGGAGAAAATGATTCTCTCCCTAGTTTAGTCCTGTCATGTTTGCAGAAAGGATAAAATCAGACCAGTAGGTTTGCTGGTTTAGAAATGAAAAGAGATTTTACGGTCAACATGCAAGAACAGTCTAAATTGTCCAATGTCAGCCCCAAGGACACAAATTCAATACAGCACAGATAAAAACAAAGAAAACACCAACACTTTGCTCCAGCTCCAGCCAGACATACACACACAACATCCACAACAGTGTTGTCATTTATACACGTGAGTCTAAGCATCTAGCAGAATTTAAATTGTAGTACAAAAGACTACTTTATGAAATTTAGGATCAAACACCTCTATGCTTAAAGGACATGCAAGTCTTCTATTGTTCTTGACAGCCTCAAAAAGCCCTCCAGTATTAAAAGAATAGCTGTCAGGTTTTGTGATTTTTTTTTTTTAATTTTTTTTTTTTCGACTAAAAATGTGTAATTGAATAAAAATGTATAATTTTGAATAAAAATGTGTAATTCAAACCGTACATGTTTTCTTGCCCATGTGACTGCCCATCAATACCTTTACCAAACAGAACAAATAAAACTGGAGATCCTAAAAGTAATACTGCGTTTAACATTTAAACATATAACTAATTTTTGTGTATTTATTCTAGTGCTTTACTTCATATTTCTGGGATCTGAGACACTGAGACTCAGCTAGTCTATCTCATTTTTGCTTGCAGCCACTTTCTAGTTAATGCTCTGTGTACAAAGGCATTTTATTCAAGTGTTCCTGTAGCAACTTAGAATTTTTTAACTCTTTATGTGATTGGACTTGTGTTTTTGAATTCATACAAAAACTACTTGCGGCTGGAAGTTTGGCAAACCAATGTGAGGAAGCATCATGGAAGGATGTGCTAACAACAGTAAGTCGTGGTCCAGGCTTGTGCTTATGAGCCTTGCACAGGGCAACCCAGATACCTGCAGCAGTGCAAATCTCTTCTGCGGATAAACTGCAATTTTGCACCCTGATTCAGCCAAGATTATGAACTACTGAGATGAATGTAGCATTGCATTTGGTGCCTGGGACTTCACTACTGCACCACTTACACTTAGTTGTCCGTCAAAAGATCAGAAGGATTGTACATCCCTGCTCAAGTCATGTGGCTGTATACACCTTTTATAGTGATGAACTCCAAGGTCTGGGATTTTCTTGTAGTTCTCCATATAGAGCTCTTTTCCACTTAGGTTGCTCTGTTGAACTTTTGCTGTATATATTTTCCACAACACTTTTCCCCATAGAAACCAGGAATAATAACTTTTTTTTTAAAGCTGTGGAAAATATTTGAAATAATGCTAAGCTTCTGCTGCTTCTCCTCTCCAAGCTTAATCACAATAAATATTTAAAAGGGACAGAGAAGTTATTCAAAGGACAGGCTGCATTTTCCATTACATTAAAAAAAAAATAAAATAGAAAATTGAGGTTTTGGTACTTCTTTAATGTGTTCTTGGCAGATCCATTTTTTGAGATAAAATTAACACAAATGCAGAAAACCTTTCTTTTATTTTAAATAGAACTGTAAGCATAAATACAATTAATCTTGAAGGTGTGTCACTCTGGTCTTTTTATATGATGGCAAGAGTCCTGACACAGAGCTACTAAAGGCTAGTCACTGTGACAAATTTAGAAGTAAAATAAAGACTTGATATGCCTTAGCTTATATAATTTCCTCCTAGCATTGCCTATGTAGCTTATATTAGTGTAAGACTCTGGTATAAATGATACACATAGGTTTAAAGTAAGTCAAGTAATTTATCCGCACTTGTTCAGCTGAAGATCCATGAGAGGTTTTCTCAGAAACAGCTGGTTCAGTGTCAACAGTTCAAACAAAACCTGTCTGTATATGTGAAACAATGATGATTTCAGCTCTTTACCTAAGGAATGGGAGAGACTGAGGGCTGGCATGCAGGTACCTAAGCTGGGCTAATGAGCAATAGTTCATTAAAGTCCAATTACTTGATTGCTAGTGTTGGTGGGCCGTGAAGTACATGTCGAGGGAGGTCTATGGACTAGTCTGCAACGTAGGAGAGAGCTGTACTCAGCTGAGACTCCACATATTGCAAAACAGCTCGTTATGTGAACAGTGTCCAAAGCACAGGTACCCTCTGCCGTGTGGTGAGTTAAATAATCCAAGATAATTAGAGTGGAAAGTGCTCAGCTGGGAGCTGTGGCAAATTAATCCACGGCTGCAGTGGATTGTATTCACAAAGGTGAGTGCTATTTCATGAAAACCTTTTCCCACTCCCGCTATTCCTTCACCATTTAGATTCCTTCGGGTTGAGCCGGTCACGCATGATGCAAGCCCGCAAACAGCGCAGAAACTACTGCCAGCATGTTAATGGGCTTTGGCACTTGATTTTTACCTGCCTGCGAGCCAGCAGCCAAAACTCGGCGGTTTCGTAAGATCCGTGCACTTTCCCCCCAGAGTCATCAGGTAATGTGGCTGGCGGCGCTGCGCTCCGCAGCCGTTCAGCCCTGGTGGCCGCACACCCGCTCCCCGAGCAGGGACAGCGGCGAAAGGCTGGGGCCTAGGCCGGGGCTGGGGCTGGGGCTGGGGTCGGGGACGGGGGGCAGCGGCCTGCGGCGGGGGGCGTCCGAGGGCTTCTGAGCGGTGGCTAGCGGGCCTTCGGGAGGCGAGCGTGGGAAACTGGGTGGGAGGTTTTGGGCAGAGATACGTAAAAATTGCCCCGTTTTTCCCATTTAGTTACAGATCCAAACACATCTCGAACCATTTTGAATTCCTTGTTATTTATTTATTTATCTGGCGAATCAACAAGCCCAAATGCAAAAATAATAATTCTGGATCAGAGCAGAATGTTTTCTGACGTCTTAGAGCTTTCCGCTCTCCTTAATCCTTCTAAACATGCATTTACAAAGCATTTTAGCTAAAAATTAAAGCATTCAATTGGAAAATAGAAAATGAAACATGCTGGTAGCTGCTATGTTTATTTTCATTTACTGTACCTTTTTTTTCCTTCCTTTTAAAACAGTTTGATGAAAATGGGTGAACCAAATTTTCATGTTTTAATTAAGAAATTCTTTCCATTAATTTTGTCCCCTTCTGTCTGAAATTATACCTTTTTTTTTTTCAGAAACGCCACATGATGGGTTAAAGATTTTATTTTATATCATCTTTAATGAAACATAGATATATAACAGAACTCAGATCCTTTCCCTTCAAAGTTATTTTTTTCTTGAAACATTAAATATTAATATGTTAGAGAGAAGGAAAGAAAGTAGAAAAAAAAAAAGGCAAGTAAAACAGCAAGTGCTGTGGAGGACGGTCAAGGGCTGTCACAGTCGCTCAGTGTAATGATGTGTTGATGTTTCAAGTCAATGGGATATATCGAAAGGCAGTACTTTTCTTCAGATCCAAGGTTTCCACTTTTTTTTCCCTACAGTCATAAGGTAAAAAAATAAAAATAAAAAATCTCAGAAAAAGGAGAAGGCTGGGTTTGTCAAGATTTTAATGATTCTGCCAATATTTGGCCCCAAGCATTCCCCTGCATATTCAGCTCACGGTTTTCTGTAATCCCTTTCATAGCATGAAAACATATTTGACCACAATCCATTTGAGACCGTCTGCTCCCCACTGATCTCAGTGCAACCCCTGGATTCTGCTAGGTCTGAGCAAACTTTGTCCCAGAGGCCTCCAGCTCTGGTACCCAACCCCAGAACTGCTGTGCTCTTAAATGCTCTGAGTATTTATGCCAAGCCACAGGTCTAGCCCTAAGAACTTTGCCATTTTTGGCCTCAAGCTGTACGGCTTGATAAGATGAAGCTATCATGACAGAAAATCTGAACCTTGGCATATCTTGGTTCAATGGCACTGAAAGAAAATAGGCAACAAACCAGCCTGTAGGCTCTCGAGGACCTCTTTATCTTTAAATAAAGAAACATATGCAATGTAGCAACTTCCAGTGCTGCCAAAAAATATTATCCCTTATAAATAAGGGCAATTGTATTGAAAATTATATCCCTGGAATAAACATAAAATTTACTTTGAATTTTATTTCAAGATTGTTTGTTTTAAATCTGTTTCAAAAGAAAAGCTATCCAATGCTTTAAGTGATAAAAAAGTGGGATTTGTTCTGTATGTTAAGCAGGAGAGTCTGGAGGGATCTAGGGTAAAGTAAAATATCTGAGTAGAGTTATGCTTTCTCTTTTGCTCAAGATGATGGACAATGTACAAAATTATGTTGTCAAATTCAAATTAACCAGGCTTAATTCAGAAGAATTCAAAAACTGAAGCTCCCGTGCCTGCCAAAAGTTAGACTACCTTGTCCAAATCAATTATTTCAGGATAACCATCTGATAATAGCCTGCGCGTTGCAATGCAGCCTCTTGGATTCTTACCACTCCAGCGAGTAAGAATGAAAATAAAAGCAAGCAGAAGAAATCCCAGGGGACTGTAGCTTCAGGAGGCAAAAAATTGGTGCTTCTTGCTTGCCTGTCTCTTCCCAGTTTCCTGCCCCCTTCGGCGTGTGAGAAAGACAAGCAGAGTTTGTGCGCTTTGGAAACTCGATAGGAGGCAGCAGCTGATCTTCCCATCACCAGCCTAAAAATAATCCACTCCAGGGCTTGGAGCTGCTTCATTAAGTGAAGGAAAATCCTGCCACCGGGATGATATTGATCACATAGCACAACCGAGTGAAAATTTGGGTTGGTATTTTGTTTTTGTGTTTGCAAAGGTAAGCTACAGAGTTTGCTCTAACATTCAGCAAGCAAGCGGGGCATGCAGTGACCCCCCCGTCATCCCCCACTAACCGTCTCCTCCTCCTTCCCTTTATATCTGTGGGACAGGGCTTCTCCTTGTTCTTTCCTGGGATTACAACTCAGATCTGTTTTCCTTTTCCTTTTCCATTCTCAGGCATTCTCAGGCTTTACAGTCCCCTACCGCTGATGTTTTCTTTGCTGCTGTGTACAGGGTTGTGTTTCTTTTTTTAAACCGTCCTGTCTCAGCATGTGGAGCCATAGGTTTTGCAGCAGGCAGCGTAGCACGCCGATGGTTGAAATCGCTTTGTGTTAAGGAGCTTACCAAAAAAGAAAAAGTAATGTCTTAGATGCGTGATAGCACTGCAGATGTTTGTGTGAAATGCTTTTCAGCGTCAGTATTGTGTTTAGCAGCCTTGCTGTTGTGATTTTGTCTGTGTTTGGGGCCTGATCCAAAACCTACTGAAGTCAATGAGATTCTTTGCATTGACTTCAGTGCAGTTTGGATCGGGCTGCTGGTATACACCAGTTAGCGATGAGAATGCTGACAAGTATCAGAAGTAATTCATCACCTTAAGGCCCAAGGTAACTGGGACAGTGCTTAGCAAGGAAGCAGGGTATATCTAGGGTAGCTGGTCAAAGCCGAAATAGAAATGAAAAGGAAAAAGAAATTTGGTACAGGATGATTTTGGGTAAAAGACATTTTATGTGGGCAGCACTTTTTTGCCATTGACTTAGCAGAACTCTTTGCAAATAATGCGTATCTATGAATTGCAGATTCCATTAGATCAGGTGCTTTTAGGGAGGTAAAAAAAATGAATGAATAGGTTTACACCTGGAAAGGAAAATGATTCAGAGCACTAACTAAAAATCCATGGCAAGTTAGACCTTTCATACTGCTTATCCAACCTAAAAATAATTTGATCTTTGTTAAAGTTTTCTCTGTGAATTTCAGGAAAGAAGGAAAAAAATCTTACTTTTGTAATGACTCCATTACTGAGAAGTTAAAAGCCAACTACTTTCATAAAACTCTCAGTACATTCTCCATCCTGCATCTGTATGTGTACGCATATGCATATATATATGTATACATGTGTACTTGTATATTTGCATATATGGGCATATAATGCAAATTCTAAGACCAAAAAAATATGAACTGAGACCCAAGTATGCTCAGTAAGCTGATGTATTTTAATCAGGAAGTGCAGCTAATGATTTTATTATTTTTTTTAAATATAGGCAACTGAACTACTGAAATAAACACTTTTTTAAAGTTCCATATTTCCCCCAAGCAAGGTCCACCTGAGAACTGTATTTATGCTCTTTCCTTTACAGACATATCTTGCAGAGTGTGCAGAACAGTGATAATCCAGGTAAGATAAAACTCTTGAATATGAAGACTTTTAAGCCCAATTTTAAAGTCCCTAAGTTAATTAAAATGTCTGTAACTCAAATTCTTAACAGTTTTGCACTCAGTGAGGATGTTCTTATTGTTTTTATGGAAATTTACATTATCTGCCATTTTCCCATTTTATTCTTTTCTATAGCTTATGTAAAATCTATCTCAGGAATGCATTAAGAATCCCAATTTCAGTTTGTTAAAATGAGATTTGTAAGTGTTTAGGTTAAATGCTACATCACATTCATGCTTAATTTGTTGTCCTTTTACTTTTTTCTTCCCAAAATGCGTTTCTTATTCACAATGAATATATGTTCCTAAACTCTTTTGTACTGATTTCTGTTTATTATATTATGACAATGTCTGTACACCTTAACTCAGAACCAGAAAGTCTCAGTTTGCCAGTGATGGAGATTTTAGGATGAAAATTTAAATGCTTAAAGGGCATAAACTTTTTTAGCTATTTCATTGCAGGGTGAGCTACTGTTCAGATAGTTCACATCCTCATTAAAGCAAACCAACAGGGAATCAGATTCCCAAATGATGTCAAGGAGAGATGAAACTCTGTCCACTGGCACCATCATGGACTCATTCTCCTGACTGTTCTTTTCATTCCTCTACTCTGTGAAGTTCTGCTCATTGCTTTAGCTTGCAGCAGACTGTTTGCAAAGGGAGAAAGAGAAAGCACCACTGAAAATCTGTAACTAGTTCTACTGTTTGCAAAGACTGAAGTTAAGCTGAACAATTTGTCATTAATTTTGAAGGACAAAGGCCTCCCATTGTACAAGTGATAAAACAAAAAATTACCAGGTATTTGGCAGCCTTACTGGGGTGCTGAATGTAGCTGCTACCCTCAGATAGTATGCACTTGTTATCCGAAGATCTTTATCACATTACTGAATTTCCCCTGACTGAAATGCTAGGTTAAGCCTAGTATGCTTGGCAACGTTATTATAAAGTGTAGTATTCCTACTATAATTAGTAGTAAAGCAAATATATAATGATATCCTCACTTTGGTGCAATCAGCCCAGCATAGTTTGGTGTATTCAGCAGAAAGAGAAATTATCTCTGGGAAAGCCATTTTTGTAATAGCCATGACTAATACTGTTTTCTGAAATGTTAGGATCTCAACAGGCATCCTGAAAGGCTACTGCTGCTTGATGAGAAATAGTGGTCAATAACTTCAGATGTCCAAAAAAATTCAGAACAACTTGTTACCCTTTCATCTGTCCTCTCCTGAATATTCATGTTTAGGTTATGCATTTTGTTGTTTTGTAGTGGCAGTTGGACTGCTCCCATTTATTGCAGTCGTTCCTGTACGCTAGACAAAGCCATCTGCCTGTAAATAAGCCTTCAGCTCCAAACACTACAAACTGAGTAAGAACTTAGAAAAAAGGTCTTGGTAATTCATGTGAGAAGAAGAGGTCTGTGTGCTTTCCAGAGGCTGTCCCTTCCTTAAGGACACATAGGTAAAGATTTGCTAAGAAACCAGTGGACATTTCCCTGCTGTGCTATTCCCCATGACTCATAGGTCCTTGAGCTTGTCCTAAATGAGCTAACATTGAAATTGAAGTATGCTGCAACAACTCAGCACTGATCTCGTCTCAGGCTAGCAGTGAGCAGAGCTTCTTGTCTTGGAAACAGTACTGTGGTAATAGAACACCGTTAACTCTGAGACTGAGTTAATATTTTCGTGGTTCCCCATTGGACCTTGTAGAGTACAGCAAAGCAGGCAGCTGCCTGGAGCAGCAGGCTGCTGGGGAAGATAAAGCAACCTGGCTTTGCTGCTTAACTCACCTACATACAATTCCAGGAAGAGAAGACCCGTGCTGCCGCCAGTGTCGCCAGGGGGCTTGGCACGCGTAGGAGGGCAGCTGCTGCTAGGGAAAGTGATAACCTCTCAGAGTTGCAACAACCTCTGCTGTTCTCTCTACCATCCCTTAACAACAGAAATATCCTTGAATCTCTCCTCATGTGGCACTGCACCCCAGCTTTTCCTCTTTGATCCCTCATTGCATACATACTGCAGCCTGAAAAGTCTGTCTCCACATCTTTGATGAGGAGAAAAGTCAGCTTTGGCTACACTGTGTGGAAAGCTTGAGTGAACTTTGTATTCTGACTTGCTTAGAGCTAACTCAAAGAGCTTCAACATGGCTATTCATTTCAGGCTTAGACTGTTTTTCAGTGTGGCCAATATTCTGTCTTTGGCAATGATAAAGAACTGGTGCTTGGGAAAAACATAAAAAGTCTTTGGTGTATTTAATTATGTTCTAGCATGATGCTTGGCACTGAGCGAAACAAGCAGCACTTCCTCATTTAGGCAATATACCTCTATCCATCTCTCTGTAGGTCTAGTTCTAAATGAACCCTAGCATAGCCTTACTAAAGCCAATGGAAGAGAAGTCTAATTATTAATGAGGAACCCAGATTTGGTCAGTGGTCAGCCATAAAAGTGTTCCATCTTCCTTTCTAAATCTAGCTGTAGTTTTGATGAGTTTTAGCAGTAGGAAAAACTGCAATTCTTGATATTATTTCTAAATTTGATGTTCTTCCATTTCACATTTTCATTCTGTGAAAAGAAATCTTATGGTATTACAGAACAGGAGGGATTAGTGCTTTTTCATTCTGCCTTTTATCAGTTATCTGCAGGTGAGATCTTCCAAGCTGTCTTCATTTCCAGGGTCAGTTTTTTGACTCAAAATTTTCAAATGTGCATCTGTGCATCTCCAGAGCCTCCTATGGAGATGAGTTTTCCAAAAGTCAGAGCTAGGTCTAGTGGTTTGGGTCACGTGGGCAAAACTGGGGAGGTTATATCTGATCTTATCTGATCTGATACCTTCTGCACCTGAAGTGGATGGGAAAGGAATGCTGGAGTGGTTTGTTGCTCCCTGTGAGGCACACTGGAGGAAAAATTATTTTTCTGTCTCTAATGTAATGCAGTGTATTTTCATACATCACTCTTCAAGACACAAAGAACAGCTAGCAGCCTGTCTTCAAACACCAGAAAGCATCCATGAAAGCTGGCATGTACCAACAGATGCAGAACATGGGTCCTCCACTCACAGCCATGGTTCAGGTCTAGCTCAATGACAGATGGACAGTTGGAAGGAAGGAAGGAAAGAAGGAAAGAAGGAAGGAAGGAAGGACAGATGGACAGAAAGGCGGGCAGACCACTTGAATATTAATGTTTCCTACCATCCTTATCTCTTCTGTTCCCTATCACTGCCATAATGTACTATATGTGCGTCCTGAAGCAAGTGATGATAAAAAGGGAGGTTGCACCTGATGAGCATTTCTTAAAGCCAAATCGTAAGTTGTATTGGGTCAACACTGCATCATGACACTGATCAGAATGCTTTAATAGATTTTAAGCCTGAGGAGCATTAATAATGGTGGTCACTGGATGTGCTGATTAAGAAAGAAGTATTTTCTGATTTAATAACTTGGGAATTAATAGTCAATTACTTTATTTCATTTCATTGACAATGCAATCTTTTTGATTGTCTGTTTTTTTTGTTTGATTGTTTGTCTTAACAAACTAACCAACCTAGATTCTGATTTCTCTCATTTTAAGAGAATAAAATTAAATTCTACCTCTTTGAACCTGTAACAAAAGTGTTGTAAATAGACTGCTTATGCATATCTTGAAAATGATGATCAGTATGACAGACACTGTCTGTCTGTGTTGGTATTAATGATAGAAACAGATTCTTTCCTCAGCCCTATCAATGTACAAAGGATGGTTGTTTTTAAGACAGTATACTGTTGGACATACTCCACCACAAAACTGAGCACAGCAAAGGTGCTATGCATCTTTCTTGACAGCTTCTAGGGACCACTGTTTGAGGTGTAATAAGAATCCTCTACAAACTGATGGTTAGGTCCTAGCTATCAGAGAGCACTCTCCACGCAGATAATGGCCTATTCTTCCATGGGAACATCTACTGCCTATATTCCATTTCACTTCCAGAAAAATCAAAAGAAAAAAAAAAAGGCAAAACAGTTTCCCTTAGCTTCTCTTGGACACAGTTTTAATCCTTTCTCCCAGATTTATTTTTGACTAGAAGCCAAAAGCTACACATGAAGTCAGTGATTCAGTACTCATTTGAACCCAGGATCCCCCTGCCCTTCAGTACCAATCCAACCACTAGACCACAATAACATCTTATGCTGTCTCAGAAAAGAGCCCTACTTGTGGGAAAGGGAGGAAAATTCCCAGCAGAACTCCTTTGGACTTCTGACCTTCGATAAAAATGAGGAAACAGCACTACCGATTTTCAAGAGATTATCATTACCATTATGTTTCTCTTAAAGGAGACATGTCAAGCTTTTACAAATTAAAAGCAAACAAACTCCTTGTAGTTTTTTTAAAAAGTTATTTGTTTGTTCTGTTAATAACTCCTCAGACTATTTAGAAAGAATTCATGTATTCAAAAGAATACTTATTTTGCATTATTAATCATTTAGAATTTTGAATATATTTTATGTTAAAGTATAATGTCAGATTGATAGTGGTCATATCATGCTATTCACTTTGGAGATTGGGTCAAATTCTCCATCAAATTTTGTTCTACTGAAAATTGAGTGAGTTGCCCATCATCTGTTGCACCACAGTAAGTACATGAATTCATGTTTGCAGAATGTGGTCCACCGTATGACCCTGAGTTATGCTTAACTTCTGGTAAATATCAATCCACGAATCCCTGATATGTTTGGAAAAGGGGCTGCATTTATCACATATTTTTCAATTAAACTCCTTTACAAGTTTCAGTGATATATTTCAGTAGGGATTATGCTTTCTGGACCCAGCAAAAAACTACTTAAAAGCAAAAAGAGGGGATTAGCAGAGGTTCAGAGTGCTTCTTTGAACTCTATTCTTTTGAAGATCTTTGTATTTGTGTTCTCTCCAAGGGAGTACTTGAGTAATTTATACTTACCTTGTCATACTTACCGTTTTTAAACAAGTAAACTGATAAAACTAATCTGAACTATCTAAGGAAATAAGGAAAGCATTTTTCCTCATTGAACTAAACTTTTCTTTTTTAAATTGTATTCATGTATTTTTTGCATGTCTTCATTGTTCTGATTATGCAAAACTCATTAATGCCAATGTTATTACAGAAAGATGCATTCACCAAAACATACAATATACTTCGCTGAATTAAAGGCATTCTTTTATTTAGTATGTAAAATTTGGAAAACAATGTTGTGAGCAGAAAAGTTTACACAAGCTATTCTACAGCACTACATTTCTGTGTATAAGTTTTGGGAAAAGAAACCAGCATGGAAACATTTTGGTGGCAATCTTTTTTGATCTTCCTATAAAGAAGAATGAATAAATAAATAATGCACAGGGTGATAAAAGCCAGAAACTGGCCATAACTCTGGGTCATATTGTGGCCCACGCTCTGCAAGCACGAACGCGTGGGCTTATCTTGGTGTACAAAGATAATCTCATAAGAAAACATGGAAGCCAGAGACTGGCCTAGATGAGGCTAAGCAAGTGCATAAGGATTTGCAAGATCAAGCATGAATGCTGATTTACTGCCCATGCAATCTTCAATACAAACTTCTTTGATTAAGAGTTTCACACTTTATCTGGAATGACTAGTGTATATGATCACTGTTGTTCAATGGGACAATGAAAAAATGCAAGATATCAGGGAATTCAAAGCTGCCAAACAAGAGGTTCAATGTGCTTGCACTGAAAATGTAGTGCAACAAATCATATGAACAGAGAAGTTGCACAGAGAGTGTTGTCTCATCAAAGAAAAAGTAACACACAGGATTCAACTAATGTGAACTTGAGTTTTCTTACTAGGAATGAAGGTATTTTTTCTCAAAACTTTCTTGTTCTTTTTCCATATCCTCTTATGAATATAGAGCACTTGCAGTCTATAACTCTTGTGCATATAATGAACACTAGAAGACATTGCACAGTATATTTAATTAATGTATATTCGTTTAATATATTTAATATAAACACGGCCTTCTTTCCAATGTGCTTATACTTGAACAGGCCCCAGAGCATTTTCAAAATACAACAAATTTATCCTTTGTCAATTGCTCAATGTGTTCCTCATGTATCTCTCTCTCTCTCTCTCTCTCTCTCTCTCTCTCTCTCTGTATGTAGCTGAAAGAAATGCTAGCAGTCTTGGTAGTCAACTCTTGCTTCAACATATCTCTTGTATTCTCTCTCTTTTTTTTTTTTTTGTAGTAGCCAGACCTTCTAGAAGCCATGAGGCTTGCATTTTGTGGTAACGACAATGCTTCAGCCTATAACATCAGTGCTGGCGTTCTTAGAAATGTCTGCTTTGTGGATGCCCTCAACTTGGTTCCCCACGTCTTCCTGCTTTTTATCACCTTTCCAATTTTGTTCATTGGTGAGTTATTCAATGGAGCTATGCAATCCTACAAACACTTGAGTGTGTGTTTAAACTCAGACATGTTTACATGTGCTTGGAGGCCTGTGGTGCAAACTGCTAGATGCCTTGTATTTAATAATTTTAAGAAAGAAGAGAAAGAGTGGTTTGATCCAGAGGACCCGAAGCAAACCCACTTGACATATTGGGAATTTTAGATACAAATCTGAAGTAAGCAACCAGAAAGATGGATGAGAACCAGAGAAACCAGTTTGCAATGCTTTGAGAGGCTTTCTTCAGATTTAAAATTAGCAACTTGCAAACTTTTTTATTTATAGATGCTAGAAGAGTTAAGACAGTGAGTTTGAATTCCCTTGAAGTTATGCAAATTTTGGAGAATATCTTGGATCTAGCACTAGGAGAAGTGTAGGAAACTTTTAAAACAGAACAATTCTCTCTTTTGCCAATATTTGGAAGCAAAGGTAAAGCAAAGGTTACAATCTTTGCCTATGGGAATGAAAATAATAAATGATAAATATCTCTCGAAGAATTTAGGACAATGAAATGGCTCTAATTTATATACTGTTGTTAAAAGCCCCATCTAAACTAGTACTCTAATGATATTTTTTTCAGTATAGTCTTCTCTTTATCCTAGTTATTTGTAGAGATGAAATAAATACCATTTAATGATCATAGAAGATGAAGACGCTTGAATGACTGTAAAAAAAGGCAATAAATATTAATAAAAATTTAATACTCTCCTGACAATTGCATGAGGTCACTTATTCTATATTCCCTTCATGGTGTTACGTATTTGCATAGTAATGCATTTCTTACATAAGGAAGATTTGAATTTAGGTCTATATTTGAATGAGAGATATAAGGACTTCCATTATTCAAAATTAATCCAAAGTGATTGAATAGCAGGCTACAGGAGCCTGTGGGCTAAGACACTTAATAACTAGCAATCAAAGGTATCGTAAGGTCCAGAGACTGAAAGCTAATTAAATAATTAAACAGGGGAATAAGAAACAAATTTTAACAGAAGGACAATTAAAGACTAAGAAAAAAAAAAAGAAAAAGAAAAAAACACCTTCAACAACAAAGGTTATGGAGGACTGCCTCCAACTGAAATCTTAATATCAGTGCTGGATCTTTCTCTGAGGTAAGATTTGAGCCATCCTTGAATTACGGGGCTTTCTGCAGAAGTGTTTGATTGAAACTCAGTACAGGGTCTGAGGGCTGACATTATCTTTTACAACTTTCTGTGTTGTATCAACTTGTAGCAGGCTCCTGTAATATTTTTACAGGTACTAGCCAATTATTTTTGAAATAGTATTGCGACCACTGAGAATTCACTGTTTTCTAACAATGTTAGGAAAAAAACATGGTAGCTTAAATTGTATGGCATGCAATTATATATATGTGTGTGTGTGTATACAATTCTTTCTTTTCTATTTTGTACCGTGATTGCCAGGAGAAATAGGTATTGGACAGAGCCTTAAGAGCCAGCTGGAGTCCACAATATTGACTGAATCTAAAATTGAAAACTGATGATGAAATGTGTGCAGATTTATGTGCGAAAGGAAATAAATATGAAAAGCAGCTTGGAAGAGACAAAGATAAAAGCAAGGTCAAAGGAAGACATATTAGACTAGGAAAATCTTTGGAAACTCTGGAGAGTTCTTGAGTTAGAGAGGGAGAAGAGAGGATATTTTGTTCCTGCAGTACTTTGCATATTAAAGGATGAAATGGTGATAAACTGACAGTTTCCAAGAATGAATAAACAGGGGTTCTTGTGTATGTCTTAGTCACCTGATAAGCCCTGTGCATTATGAGACACTACCTCTATCCATGGCAGGGACTTAGAACTAGATGAGCTTTAAGGTCCTTTCCAACCCAAACCTTTTTATGATTCTATCATTCTGTGATCCTTGTGTATCAAAGGTATATCCTCAACTTTAAATTCAGTTCTGCACCATCTGAAAGAAACAGATGGAAAGCTCACTACCCTAATTAAAAATGTTTTTTGTTTGTTTGTTTGTTTGTTTTTTCTTTACTTCCCCTAAAAATTGGTGTTCTTGAGTTTCTCTCTGTGATTTGGGAAGTCCATCAGTGAGTTCCAGAATTTGCCGTATAGTAAGAGGGACATGTACAGGCCAGAGCATTTAGGCTGAGTGGTTCAGGACAGGCCCGTACCAGAATGGGAAAGGACAGAGGACAAGTTGCCTTACGAAGCAACATGCAAGAAAGAACTCGACGCCATGAGAGGCTAACCTCTGATCAAACTTCAGCTCCCCACAGCACTGACACGTCTGTCAGGTCCCTGGTGTCCAGCTTGTTTTCAGGTTACTGGCTTAGAGACAATCTTCTCTGAAGAGGATAGTTGATATCTGAGGTGATGAAACTGAAATAGACTTCAAATTTAATTCATTGATTAAATCAGCTGAGTTCTGATGGCCTAGTGGGAGCTTTGAATGTGCAAGGAATGCACAGCACAAGGCCAGGGTGTGCCAGAGGAGACTGGGAAATGGCTGCCTGGTATCCCCTGAGACAGTGCTCCCAGCCAGGCCTGAGAGAGACATAATAAATTTTATTTGTTTGAAGTAAATATATCTCTTTGAGGCCTCATTGGAGGATGTATTTTTATATCAGCTGGCAACTTTGCCCACTGTTGATCTGTGGCTGGGAAAAACATGGCGACACCACCATTTCAGTTCTGTCAGCCCCTGTTTTGCGAGGGAGAGACTGAGATATTGCTATTGTCTTTTTCATCTTTGTTCTTGACCAGGAACCTCTTCTCTTTGATTGCTATTTTGGAAAGTCTGTTGTCCTGTTATCTGCAGGGTCAGATCTAAATTATGGAGGGCTACATGGCAACTCAGACACTCCTGGGTCACAAGGGTAGTAACAACAGGTCTTGTAGCTCTTTTATGCTGTTGATAGTTGATTTGCTCTACTACTGATGAAGCACGACTATGGCTTAGAATGGATAACCAGATCTCTTGCTGTCTGAAGGCTAACTTTATTCCTTCATTAATATTATTTTCCAGGCTGGGGAAGCCAAAGCTCCAAAGTCCAGATTCACCACAATACATGGCTACACTTCCCTGGGCACAACCTACGGTGGATCCTGACATTCACTCTCCTGTTTGTACATGTGTGTGAAATAGCAGAGGGCATAGTTTCTGATACGTAAGTGACAGTGATGGGTGGATAGCCAAGCTAACCAAATTTGTTAACGTACACTGTTAACATGTGACACACTTGCTAGTAAGGTCTAAAGAGTTGCTTTTTTTTTTCCCAAAAAAGATGGAGCATCAATTCAGAAACTCTTGATTTCAATGGGATAATGAAATGGTTGTTCTTAGCTCATTGTTATTCTCCTTTCAAGCTATAACAGTAAGTAAATATTGACAGAAGTTAACACATACACATGGAGAAAAAAATCCCACTAGGAAAGTCATATTTGTCCTCTTAAGTAGTTTAACAGAATACCTAGCAATGTAACAGTGGTGAATAAGGACACCAAATTCACTAACTTATACCTCATTTATTTTCAGACAAATGAAATCTCGCCATCTCCATCTATTTCTACCAGCTATAATGGGATTTGTGGCTGCTACTGTATCCATAGTCTATTATCATAATATTGAAACATCCAACTTTCCAAAGTTACTGTTGGGTAAGTCTGAGTCTGATATTTCTGTACTCTTACAAAAAGCAGTAGGTTAGCCAAAGTCAGCTTGCTTAGATTGAAAAGGAAGATGAAATCCAGGTGAATATTAAAAGTAATTTTCTGCTCCTAGAACTAGTATTGTTGTATGAGTTACTACACCTTTTATTAGGTACACAGTGAAAACTATTTTAAAAAAACTATCACAAAAGGGAAAGCACAGTATGCTTATTGTATTTCTAGCATGAGCTTTTAGGTGTTTTTTGACACTGCTCATTAATTTTGGGGAAAAAACTTATTCAACTCAAAAGGGCTATTTTGAAAGGCCATTTTTAATAGTAATCTGTTCACAAGCCATCCTGTGCAGGTGGCTGTTGTTTCTTAGCATCTATTGCGGCTTACTCTGCATTTATCCAGTCTAATGAATGCCATCCCTTGCTTTTTCCAAATACGATTGGCGGGTAGGCGATAAGGAAGGTTTATCTTTGAGAAACACAGCTACCTTGTATTCATGATATCTACCTCAGTCAGCAGGTGGTCAGAATTTGACTAGTCAATGCAGGATAATGTTTCATGGAACTATACTGTCCAAATTACATGTAGCTCAACAACCTGAACTAGTAATTGTCAGATACAAACTAGGATATAATTAAACTATATATACTTTGTTTCAAAATAAACACATTTCCAAATGCACACGTATGATGAACCCTACTATTTCAAAGAGGCAATAAGATATTTGTCATGTTAAGTGATTTTTACTTCATTTTAATAACATAGTTTTCCACCAGATTATCTTCAATGGACTTTTGTAGTTGTGCGAAGACTCAAAATGGTGGATCTCTTTGAAAGGTGGTAGCCCAGAAAAGTAAACAGTGTCTTGGGAAAAGAAAATGCAAAGGAAATCTCTCAATCCCGATCTCCTGACTTCGGCTGACATTACCCTGGGCCATCCTGCAGGCTGGTGATATAGAGGATCACCATGCTTGCATCAAATTAAGCCTAAGAATATTTCTGCTTGAGAAAGCTACAGCTTCTGCAGCATTAGCATAACTAAACTATGTATTTTATAATGATGCATGGGCACCTGTTTTACAGCTCTCTTTCTTTATTGGATAATGGCATTTGTCACCAAAACAATCAAGCTTGTCAGATACTGCCAGGACGGTGTGCCTTTTTCTCAGCTGCGTTTCTGCATCACTGGAATTATGGTCATTCTCTATGGACTGCTGATGGCTGTGGAGATCAATGTTATTCGAGTTAGGGTATGTGATTTCTTGATCAGGTTCTGAAAAGATATCTGTAGTATCTCAGGGATGAAGATGGATCAATAGTCCCAGTAATTGTAACTTGTGTCAAGTTTACATCCAACTTTGTCTTAACCATGAATGTCCCATTAATTCTGTAGAAATCAATGGGACCTGGCATCTCTTTTAAATATATCCTTGATTTAGGCCCTAGACTTGTTATGTATGTGTGCATATGAATATATATACATACAGAGAATACATATGTGTATATAGATATACAAGCATATTTGTGCATGTATCGGTATATGTGTGTGTAATCTATACAGTATATGCTGTGTTAATGCAGATAAACTGTATATGCATAAACAAGCATATGCTTTTACCCATTGTAATTTAAAATATATCCCAAGAGTTCTTTTGTTGCTATTCAGACAGAGATAGGTGGTACTGGTAGGGTATAGTGGATTGTCTACATACCATAGTGGTCAATTATTTGACAGTTACATTGTCAAAATGGAAATACTCCTGTTTAAATGCAAATGTATATTTAAATTTAATGTATAATTGCTTTTACATGCAAATTTGTCGTTGCAGTTATATTATACATATTTTTTACTAGAAATTGCCCTTAATAAGATAATTCCTGGGGACATGCTGTCTATTTTCTTCTTTCCAGAGGTATGTATTTTTTATGAACCCTCAGAAAGTAAAGCCACCAGAGGATCTACAGGACCTGGGGGTGAGGTTTCTTCAGCCATTTGTCAATTTGCTCTCAAAGGCGACTTACTGGTGGATGAATACTCTCATCATATCTGCTCACAAGAAACCTGTGGACTTGAAGGCAATTGGGAAGCTCCCAATTGCAATGAGAGCACTGACAAATTATGTTTGCCTCAAAGAAGCATATGAGGAACAAAAGGTAACCAGAGATGTCCATGTCAGTGTTTTGGCTTTCAGAACCGTAAAGTCACTGTGAATTTCTTCTGCTTCTATGAAATCCTAGTTTTAGGATTTTTAACTTAGGACTGTTTGTTCCAAGGTAAAAACTTGGCATAGGAAGTTCCAATCTAATAGTTACTGTTTGGTTTTAAGTGAATTTACAGCAGGGGAGAGTTGCCAAATTGAGAGCAAGTGGAAACTAAAACCATAACAGAATGATCACTTGCTAGATTCCTCTTTAAAAATGAAAGCTTTGTTTAAATATTAGATATTCATGACAGCACGTTAATTTAGAAGACATTCTAATTTTCCATAGTTTCAACTGGAAACACTCATCTTCACTTTCTCCTCAGAAATTGTGCCTTAGAAATATTGCATATTTAAGTAAATGTTGTCCTTTACCCTTGCAAGAGGGTACAAACTCATGGACAAACCTGTCCGTATGAGGTAAGGGCTCAGCTGTGGTTTTCCTCTAAGATGCACATTGGAAGGGGAACAAATCCTTCCTTCTTTAGACAGAAAGTGGTGTTTGAACACAAAAGTCTTTGGGCATACACAAATTTTAAACCTCCTCCATGTAATTACACCCTAATTTCAAAAACACACACAAAGAAAAACATGGTGGGTTGGCCCCAGCCAGCAGCTAAGCACCCACCCAACCACTTCTCCACTGTCTCAGTGGTAGGAGAGAAGCAGAAGGGGAAGAGTTTCTAGAGTATCTTCTGCATGCATTTAGGCAAGAACGTGGAGTTTCATATGTGCTTAATGCTGGTGATTTCTGCATGCGCGCACACACACAATCAAGAAATCCTTTGTTTTGTAGAAAAGAGAGAGGGTAAGAGAGCCTGTCTCCCTGATTTGTACATAACATGTCAATTTTCAAGCATAACCAGAGAGGTTACAAGGAGTCAGAGGCCACTTTGGACAATGTAGCACATAAGACAAAGGCATGTAAATCCCTTTCTTGTACACATCAGATAAACTTGTTACCAAGCAGCATACAATTAAGAATGTCAATGCAAAGGGAAGCTGGAAAGAGCAGCTCTCTCCACCCAGTAGCTGGTGGAGCTGCAGACTCTTCTGTGGTCTCTGATATGAAGGCCTAATTAGTACAATTCTTTACATTTTAATAGATTGAAGTTGCTTCTTTTGCCTTTTGTAATGGATTTTTATGCTATCAGAGTCCAAGACCCTTCTACTTTAAGCAAAAAAACACTGAGTCATCAGAACTGGGCTTTTCACACCAAAGGAGAAGTGCATCTCTTAGACCAGCTCCTTAAAGAAGCATTTGGTGCCTAAATCTTACTGAAAGAGACCAATGAGCCTTAGGCATCTAGATATCCCTGAAGAGCTCAGTCTTGTTCTTTTCTTTATCACAAGCATGCATGACAGTGCAAGCATTTGTCTGTAGCTCATTTATATTTGCAGATACAGCGTGTGCCAGCACAAATATGTGAGTCAGATTCCAAAAGGCAACTGAACTGTGTTATTGCTTCTGTGCATGAACGCAAGCATTCAGTGCATAGTTTCCATCAATGTGCACCATGAACATATGAACACTTGCAGTATTTTGCCCTTACTTTTGCATGCACCTACATTTATAAAGATGACTTACATCAGATTTTTTTCTTCCTGTTTTTGCATAAGTGTTTAAAGTCTCAAGATTATGATAGCCTCTATTTGTGCTAATATTCTAAAACAGGCTGTAACCCTTAACTGGTATTTTATAGACAATGTGGAAGTAAACCAAAGGGCTAAAAGCAATGTGTTGGTTTTGTACATGGCCAGGTTAGAAAATAGCCACAGAATTTGGAACATTGCATGGTCTGCAATCTGGAATAGATGCTACATCACTGTCTCTGTTGACAGGGTGTATTTTACACTAACCTTCCACAGGTGGTGAGGGGAGCCCCCATATCCACTGGATTAAGTTGGATTACCCCTGCCTATGCCTGCACAGAGCTGATCTCAGCTGTACTCTCTGGCCATGTGGGAAGAAGGCTACTGTTCCTTTCCAAAACCTTTTTATCGCACCTTGATGAAAGACACTGTGCATGAACATGAATGTTCTGTATTGTAAAATGCCTTTGACACAGCTCACATGAAGTGTGGTTTGTCATTTTGTTGTTGTTGTTGTTCGTTTGTTTTTGTTGTTTTTCTGTCCCTTCTGACTGAAATTAAATTTGAAGGCATACCAAAAAATAAAGCAAGGGAAGTTAATTAGGTTAATGACTGTTTGCTCAAAATCACTGTTTTCCTAGTCTGTGTCCCAAGCATGTTGGACTGTAGGTTTGTAGGGCTGAAACAAATGTTCTATGGCTGCTGTATTCTGCTAAAATAATATTATGCCACTTGAATAACAATGAAGTCTGTGAACACTGGGTGAAACCTTTTCTTCTTACCTTTGATGCCAGTAGAATCACTCCTGAAATCTGTATTCAACTCTTTTGACAGAATCCTTCTGGCTCCTTCCAGATGAGGGTTTGCCCACTGACACGAGACCACAGTTAACACTTCTTGGTGACAAATCTGAATTCATTATTCTTTTCTTACATTTACCAATCTGCATCAAGCAGTTCTTGACATTGTTAATACAAACACTGCTCAAAATTCTTTAGTTATAACTATCTTTTCAAAGCATCAAGTCATTTAATTTTAATATCACTTTCATGCTGCATTATATTTTATAGACTATTGAAGTCAGTTATCAGTAATGTTATTATAATATAAAGTATTTTAAAACAGTACAATAAAGGCTAAATAACTGGAGATCGACATTCTAATTGTCTGTTAGTTTAGTAGTCACTACTGCCAAAGGCATTCCAGCTCTTACAATAACATATAGGTTATTTGTTACCGGATTTGGAGATCGTTTGTAACAGGCAACATAAAATAGAATATCATAAAATAGAATACAGCATGTGTTCTTTCAGAGTAGAAAATATTATAAATTAACAGGTAAAACATGCTCTTTTGATAATGAAGCTTGCTTAAATATGTTGTTTGAGTTTTTTCCTAAACAATGTATATTCAACAAAACACACTGCAATTGGCTTTCCTTTACATTATTTTTTTCCATCAGTAAATATCCTAAAAGATAGACACAATGTATTTTCTTGCTTTTCTAGATAGTCTGCCCTAGAAACTGAAATACTTGATCTTACTGTATTTTAATATCACCTTTCTAAGAATTGTAACAGTGGATGTGAAGGTTGCTTCTGTGAAATAAGCTGTGGTGCACATCATGCGCATAGGGTTAGACCTTTAATGCATGTTCCTAGTTCCCACTATATAAAAGGACATTTTGGCTAAAGATAAAAAATTCTTTAATAAGATTAAGATGGTAAAAAAGTCCTTAATAATATCAAACTAATCTCTCACAGCCAAATTTTTGGACCAATGTACTACATGTGAGTAGGACTTGTCATATAATCCTTAAAAATATTTTGATTGTGTTTGTGCTGTTGCTTGGTGGTTATTTTTTTTGGTAACTGTACAAGTGGTCTAGATGTTTCAAACCACAAACTAATGCATATATCACGTATCCAGGAGAGATTTGCACTGTACACCATACTATACTGAAGCGCATAACATCAGGCCTAGAGGACCATTCCATAAAATCTCTTGTGATTATTAAAAAAAAATCCACTCTTCTTTCTCCTCCCTTCACATTAGATACTTCAGTAATGTTGAAGTCCTGATTAAATACAAAAAGAACAAACATTGTTAAGCAGTAAAGATTAATAGTCTAACAACCCATTGACAGATATGTCTAATGACGTTTCTATTTTTCTGTTAATAATGTCTTTTTTTTTTTTTTTGGTAGAAAGTTCTTTGAAGGAATATGGAATGACTTCACAAATTTAAGTGGCAGATATCAGGGAAAGAAAATAAGGCTTACATTTGATCTTTTCTTTATTTTTTGTCTTTGATATACTGAGCTTTAATAGCAAGGAGGATGACAATTGCACTTGTAATTAGAATATTAATTTAATTTAATTAGTAGAACTCCAGTGAAGAGTAAATGCATTACATGTAATGATGACAATTATGTGAATTTTGTATACGTAATGAAAATGGTAATTAAAATAGCAAAAATTAATTAAAAAAATAAGAATTCACCATTACCATTTCCCAAATTTGCCATTGATGGAATGCCCAGAATAGCATGTGTTGTTTCTAAAAGACAACATGCATTTTCCTAAGAAGGTAACTTAGCTCCTATCACACTGTTAAAGTGCAGGTCTCTGTAGCTGTCTGGTGAGATACAGATGTGTAGGAGTGCCTGGGTGCAGAGGTGCCCACCATCTGCTGCTGTGGTCTGGATTGCCCCCAGCAGCAGTGAGGATGCGGGCACACTGCAGGGCAGAACATGCGTAACACCCATTCAGACCAGGTCACTCTGTCAGTGCTGTGGTTTCAACAGGAGAGAAGAGGCTTGAGAAAATTGCACTCTAGCTCCTAATTCTAAATTAGTTCAATGGGATTTTTGGTCTGTCTGATTCCACCTGTACTCATTTATTTATTTATTAATCTGGTTGTTTCATCTTCAAGTGCCAAAACATCTTTAAAATTTGGTCTCTGCTACCTGAATAACCCAAAGTTTGTCTGTGACATACATTCTGCTTGCCTACAAACAACAAAAAAAGAGAATTACTTCTGTGAAGTGGTGAGCCTGAAAACAGCCTGTTAGCTCTAGTTTGTCCCCATGCTGCCTATTTCTCTGTACTACACTTATTGCCATTGGTTATGACCAGCCTGGTCTATTCTCTAGAAGTTAGCAAACAGTTATCTGCTCCTCCAGTACATTTGTACATTTTTGGCACCATGGGAACATTCTACCTCACTGTTGAAGTGGCACAAAAGGAAAAAAATGAGAAAAGAGAAAAAAAAATACATGAAGCAGACAGACAGTACAGACATACTAGCTTTTCGTTGGTTAACTTGCTGGGGCAGGGGCCTGTTATTACTGGGCTGTACTTAAAACGTCTCTGTGAACGCTCAAGATTGCTTGGCTTAGGTTATAACTTGCAGGCATTTGTGCTACTTGAAAAATGACAGATGCTTTTTTACAGTGTCAAAAGCTGCTGCCCAAAGTGCAAGACAGCACTCTGCAGACCATGGATCTGTTAAATAAACCTCTTTCTTCTTAAGATTAAAAGGGCCTCAGCAATATCAGTACTCCTCTGACAAGGCTCAGAGATATCCATTGGCTGGTGTTTTAGTGCAAGAGTCAAGATATTGCACAGATTCACAGAACTGAAGGCTCAAAAGGACCACTAGATGATTTAACCTTACCTCCTAAAATAGCCCACTGCTTTCACCTTTTTGAGTGCAGTAATTAGTGATCAGCTGAAGTATAATCATCCTGAAAGGCATCCAAGAGAGAGAAAAAAATCCAGATAAATTAAATTAAACGATATTCTTCTAGGTGTCTGACCATATTTTTTCCCTCTCATATCAGAAGCCTTTGGATGAGGTGGTTTCACACCTACTGTAAAAGTAAAGATTATCCATAGGAGCAAGGGCTTGAAAGGTCAGACCCTTTCCTGAGCACACGTGACGAAGAGCAATATCTACATACCAGTATGCTTAATCTGTATTTGCATTCCTGTGTTCAAGGGTTGAGAAAAGTTTTAGGATTTAGAGGTGAGGAACCACAGTTACCAAGAGTAGGCAGAATTTGAATTTGCTGTGAAGAGTGTCTGAAATCTGCTGATACCTACATCATGTTTGGTGCTTTGTCTACTCTAAAACACCCTGCAGGAACCATTTGGCCATCCAGACAGGAATGAAATGGAAGTTGCCACATACGGCCAAGGAGGCCTCTTGGTGCATTGACACCTTTCTCTCTGTTTTCCAGAAAAAGGTAGCAGACCAGCCCAACCGGAGTCCCTCAATATGGTTAGCAATGTACAGTGCTTTTGGACGACCAATTCTTCTCAGTAGCACCTTCCGTTACTTGGCTGACTTGCTGGGTTTTGCTGGGCCATTATGCATTTCTGGCATTGTCCAGGGCTTCCAGAACACAACCAATAACACAAATACAACAGAAAAGGTAACCCGACAACATGGATTAAAAGATTTTGTTTGGCATAAGTTCTTGATTGATATCAGGTATTTAATACTGTATGTTCCTATATGCCTATGATCATCATTGTAATGTTTCATTATTACTTTCAAGCGAATTGAGTATTTTTTTGTGAGAGACCATCAAGTTATAGACCTGAGTAGTGAAAGTCTTGGGTATGAATGCAGCACAGGTACAGAGATAGTGCAGGCTTCTCCCAGCTGCCCGGCTGTCTGCCTCTTTGTGGAGTCTGTTCTGAACTTCTGGGGAGAAGGAACAGCTTCTGTGCATCTCTTCAACTGTGCCTCCTCATTTCAGGCAGGACACCTCACTGGTAGTGCCCCAATGATGGATCCAGCAAGGAAGAGTGTGGAGATTATGCCTAATTTCTGTCCATCTGTCCATTTGTCAATCATTGACACTTTGAGCAATTTGCAATCCATTTTCCTCTGAGAAGCCAAGAGTAGTCACCCTCTATGACTGATCATTCTGCTTGTTGCTGTGATGAAATACATTGAGTATGTGCAAAGTTGAAGACCATCCATTTTGTTCAATAGAATCCTTTCTTCTAGAGATGCACACAAGTTGCTAGTTTACATATCATTTCAAGCTTCACTGAGACTGCACTTCCAGATACCATCTCTCAGAGCACTGAGCAAACCTCTGATGCAAAACATTTTCTGTCATAAGAACAAGAATTTGTTAGTGAAAACATAAAGACAAAATATATTTTACTAGCTGACATCAGACAAAACACAAAAAAGGTATTTTCCTATGTCTTTTTTAAGGTATGGAAATACAACCATACACTTTATATAGTGAATGTTTTATATTTGAATGAGCAGATAGGTATGTAATGGAATAAAATTTTCCTCTGCAGATAAAGCATTTGACTGTCATCGCTATCCAAGCATCTTCTTGGCTGCTTGCTCCTGACATTCATTTTCTTGACTGATTCTCTGAATTTGGCTTTAGACTCTCATCCAGCCATTACACTGAAGAAGCAGAGTGTAACTGTGCAGCTCATCAAATAAAGCTTTTTATCATCTTTGAACCTCCACATACTGGATTTGAGCCACAGAGTTAAAAGGCAAAGTACATCTTTTGCCTCAAAAATAGGTGGTGTTTTTTGTTTTGTTTTGTTTTATTTTTGCTTGTTGAACAAACAGGACATTTTAGTTTGGAAATGATCATTTCTGGATCTCAAATTTAGCAACCTGTACCTTTTCCCCTTCCTTTAACTGTTGCACTCTTCGGTGAAGTGTTTTATTTTGTTGCATTTTAATCACCACTGCCTAAAAGGAAGATTAAAATCATCGGAGAACTTGAAAGTGCTCCAAGAGGCTGGCTTGGTGACAGACAGTCACTATTTCTGTTGGATATATTTCAGAATACATTTGTTTTTAATTTACAGATTTTGATAAACTTTCCCTTGGTTGTTCTTGCTATTATGTTTTTCTCCTTTAAATTATTTCTAGCTTCAATTAATGTAAATTACTTGAATTTTATGTTTATTCTGCCTTACTTCTTGAGAACCCTATATATATATTGATAAAGGTATCTAAAATGGTAGTTTGTTATTGTTATCCCTACTATGTACACATGGGGAAGTTAGATGCAGCAGAACATTGAGAGAAAATATTTATCTGACCAATTATGCACTTAAGCAGCCCTCATTTCAAAGAGTCTTGAGCTGGTAACCAAGTCAGTCCTATTATTTCAGCAGGATTTAGGTGTCTTACAGACTTTGGCTCTTTGGAAAACACCATTAGGTACTTATAAATGTTTAAGTACCTCTATGACTTTTGGAATTTTATGGTTTAATTTGTACAGAAGATGTCTGACTGGGGATGGGAAATGATTCCCCCCAGCTCCACGACGGGTTCAGCCCAGACCCAGGCTACCCGTCCACTGTGTGTCTTTGACAGAGGGAGGAGAGTGGAGTGAGGTTAGAATAGAATAAGACAGAACAGAACAGAACCAGAACAGAACAGGAAGAACAGAACAGTTCAGTTGGAAGGGACCTTCAAAGATCATCTAGTCCAACTGCATGACCACTTTAGAGCTAACCAAAAGCTAAAGCATATTATTGAGGGCATTATCCAAACATCTCTTGAATATTGACAGGTCTGTGGCATCACCCACCTCTCTAGGAAGCCTGTTCCAGTGTTTGAACACCCTCACAGTAAACAATTTTTTCCTAATGACCAGTCTGAACTTCTCCTGGTTGGGTGACCATGGTGAAGTGCGCCTGCAAGCTCAGGGCACCTCTCTCCTCCCTGGAGTCCTCTGGCAGGTTACAGCAACCCAGAGCAATGAAAGACTCTTTAAGAGTGTAGGTACACAGCTTACCTTTCAATATTTCCCAGACCTTTCATCTCAGCATCAGGCTGGGGATTTCAGTAAAACAGGCTTTTCCTTTCTTCTTTTTTTGTAAGAATTCCAGTACATCCTGCTTCCAGCTGGATCGGAAATGCCAAAGGAACAGCCTTCCGTGCAGTATTTTGGTACATTTATTTCCTTCTCTGGCTGAAACAGAGCAGCACAATGAACATAAAAAAAACAGAAAAGGAAAACAAATTAAGTGTTTTAAACAAGAATTGTTTTTCCTCGTAGAGGCATTTACATGTCATTTCATGGGAAATACTGGCAGCTAAAACATTTCTTTATTCAGAGTTCACAGGTAAAATAGACTATATTTCTGGAAGGAATTGCTTCCATATTGTACAAATGCAACATACTCAATATTGCAATATCAATGCAATAAACCAATCACGTGTTACAGAAAATACTATTTTTGCAAATTCTTCATGTGCAGGTGGAATAAGCTTTATCTTCTGCTGAGTGGTATTTCTATCCTCCAAATCAGAATTCAATGGATAAACTAATGAACCTAATGAACCTAAACTAATAAACCAAGCATGGTAATCTCACTGTCCCTTTTCTGCTAAAAACAATTTATTTCAGAACTGCTAGAAACATGGTAATCTCACTGTCCCTTTTCTGCTAAAAACAATTTATTTCAGAACTGCTAGAAATTAGGGTCCTAAATCTTTAGAACAGGAACAGACAGTTTAAATTCTGCCTAAATGATTGTGATATGTACAACAGTAAGAGTTATAATTCCTGTAACTTTCCCATATTACCATCAATATAGTTTATTCTAATGCAGAACAGACAATCCCTCCTTTGCCACCGTTGTCATGTTTTTCCTTTTCTTTTCAGTTGAAGGATCCATCAAATTCATATCTCTCCTCAGAGGAATTCCTCAGGAATGTCTATGTTTTAGCAGTTCTCCTCTTCCTGGCCCTTATCCTGCAGAGGACATTCCTGCAGGCTTCCTACTATGTGACTACAGAAACTGGTATCAACCTACGAGGTGCTTTACTGGTGAGCAAAGATGTTCCCATGATCTGCCAAGAAATTCACTGACATTAGCTCCCACTTTGTACTTTCATTTATCTTTTTTTTTTCTAAAGACTCAGTTAATACTAATAGTTTGAGAGAAGATATGCACTGTATTTTTACACAGAAAACTAGAAAATGTAATATCACTGACACAGCCAAAGTCGTGGTAGAAATTCCTTTCACTGAGAACTAGACACATCATAGTAATACGGAGAAGTTTAACACTCAGTCTGTGCATCTAAGAACATATCTCTGCAGATAGTATTAGGTGTATGAAGATAAGCAGCATTATTCAGCATACTGAAGTTTGAAGCTCTGTGTTTGCCTTGTTCATTTGCTTATGAAGTTATTTTTGCTGACTGTGAACAGAGTCATCTGCCATATCATTGGCTGAGCTATGTTTTACTGGAGAGCTGTCCATGAATCATGAGTGGTGATTCTGAACAGTTATGCCCTTTTGCACAGAGCCCTGTGGGATGAGACAGGAGTGATTCATCTCCAAAACTGTCTTTAAAACCAGCATCTATTAACCCTCTGTGAAAGTCATGCTTATGAACTAAAGCCAGCAGCTCTAGCTCAAATTGCGGGCTGTAGCTGGAACATCCACAAACCAAACTCCTCAAAAAGTATCAGGACTTTGAGCAGAACAGAAGTTGGACTGATGTTCTCCCAGGTGTAACTAACCACAGGAGTATTGTGCCATTGTGGAGGCTTCTCTTTCTGTGTGCACAGTGACTGATGTAGCTGTTTTAAACATTTTCTCTCTCAGGATAGAGGGTATAGACTTAGTGAAGAAAGAGTACCTGATTATTTCCTTATGTTTTTATGATTCCTGGTTGCCAAAATGGCGATTCTATAGGATCTACCTTGCTCACAGACAAAACAGGGCAAAGAGTACAAATTATTTTTAAAAATTCCCTAAAGCTGCACTGTGTGAAATTTAATCATAGCAGTGACTGGGCTCACAGCATTTGTCTTTAAAATTCTTGTAGGTAGAAGCCCTAATTAACCTTAAACCCTGTTAAGCTCCTACAGATTTTATGGAAATAAATGGCTAGGTACAGGAGAGAAATGCAAAGGAATATAAATCCACCCTGTTCAAAACTTCATAGCTTGAATTCAACTATTTCACTGGAAACAAGAATTTCTTTGACAGTGCCCGGAAAACCAGGCTCACCACGTGTTTATTAAAAAAAGATCTGCCCAGTCTCCTCAATGTTGATGTTTTCTTGTCATTTTGTTCTGTTTTAGGTCTGCATTAAACAGCAAAGCTTTTGGAGTTTTTAAAAGTCTGTTCTCTCTCTGGTTCTTTTTCTCATTCTGTCTCCATCTCTCTTTGTCTCAAGTGAGAGAGTGGGAGAAAGTCTGTGCTAGGTAATCACTGATACTGAAATGTGAAACATCCTGCTGCTGCTATTGCTTTATAATGACATCATTTTCATATATGCCATTTTATTCCTTTCCCACAGGCAATGATATACAATAAGATCCTGAGACTTTCCACATCCAACTTGTCCATGGGAGAGATGACACTGGGACAAATCAATAACTTGGTCGCCATAGAAACAAATCAATTAATGTGGTTCTTGTTCCTGTGCCCCAATCTGTGGGCTATGCCTGTTCAGGTAGAGCATCAAAGTAAGGGCCAAATGTCAGGATCCTCCAACCTGTTTGAAAAGAGTATACGTCTTCTGTGAGACTAACACCAAATTCAGAGGGGAACCGCTAGCACTAGACTTCATGGTCATTTTCCTGGAAGAGGACTAAGAAGCAGAAATGTGGCCCATCATCTCCTCCAAGAACTGGAAGGCTGTCTCTTAAAGGGCCGATAAAGAGAGGATTTTCTTTTTTTGAGTAGGATTTTGCTGTCATTGATATGATCTGTGGCTTTAAAATTATGACCTGTCATCTTTTCCTGGCTCATCTCTCTTCCTCTACCGACACAAGTCATTGCTTTTGCTTCTGCCACATAGCAGCAGCAGGGGCATCTCTCCAGTGTCAAGCGTTGCATTTGCAGTGCCCACTTGTAACTGCACTTTGTGGCAGGAACAAAAAGCAATTGAATTCTGCTCTGTGACTGATGGCAGCACCAACAGTGTGCTGCGTAAAATGCTCAGAGGTGCTCTGATACAAACACCTGGTTTTTATCAAGGCTGGAAAAAAAGGAAGAGCAGATGTGTAGGAAGGAAAGGTAAAAATTATTAGCCTGAAAGAACTCTTCAGAAGTACATAGATAACTAAGGTCTTAGATAACTAAGATAACTAAGCCACACTGATTTTCCACGAAGCTTGAAACCCTATAGCACCTTCAAAATTTTAGCTTCAGGTGGGATTGGCATGCTCCTAACCTATAGGTGACCCCATCAACACCAAACAAGTTAAAAATGGGATAGAAGCCATTCTTTTTGCCTGGAACTGTGTCAATAATTGATTATAATAGACAGTAGTAAGACTACTGCTAATGGAAACAAATATTGTTTTTATGTGTATATTTTAGGATATGGTAGGGTTTAGAAGGTCATAAAATAACTAATAGAGAAAAAGACCAAAAAAAAAGTTTGCATGGTAACAGACGTTAGAAATAATGCAGAGGATTCCGTTTTAAGTTATAAATCAATAAAAAGAGGTTTCCATTTCACATCCAGGTTTATTTGGAAGTGTTGCTGTTAATATTGGAGTGTTACTAAATGAACAGGCTGTCTAGTTCCACTGAAGGAATGTAATGGCCTTCCTCATCAGTACTGTAAAAGGCTAGTGTGAGGAAACTTCTGTTCTTGTATTTCACTTTCAGGGAATCAGTAGGCAGTGAACACAGGGACAACCTGATCATATCTTTGTCCAAGAATGAGCATAACATCACCCAGGAATTAGCACCTGATGATGAATTTAGTGAGTGTCTGTGGCCTGGGTTATACTAGTCTCCTTCTGTGCTTAAGCACTATAAATTGTAGTGAGTACTTTACAGCTCTGCTTCAACAATAAAATCAGAAGGAAAATACTATTTCCTTCTCAAAGTATTATGCAGATGATGTCAATGGCACTGTTATTGTGATAATGTGTCTTTATGCCTGTTCAGTTCAATTGGCAGCTCTTTGAAAAAAAGAAGGAAAAAAAAAGAAGAGAACGAAATAACCCTTGGTAACTATGGGCTGGATTAGAAACATACTGCTTTGGAAAAAATGATGGAACTATCCTGTCTTGCCTTATGCAAAAGAGATGAGCTTCCAGGGGTGTCCCAAGAAACAACAGTTGTAAAGGCTGCCCATTCCTCAAACAGAACAGCTTCTAGCAAATACTGAATTTATATCCACCCAGTGTGATCAAATGTAGTGTAACTGGCCATAGCCTGCTGAAAACTGTCACTAACCTTAGGAAATGTATTGTGTCTCCACCGATATATTTGGCCTACTATCATATGCTATTTTGCCCTACTAGGGCAAAAACTCATTACAGGATTGGGCCTGCAGTAAGGATTTTGGAGTTTACCCCAAGTAGAAATTATTACCTGTAACATTGTACTATTCTGCTAAGAAAAAGGCATCTAGGTATGTTAACTTGCATTACAGATGCCTAAAAATCTAAATAATGCTTTCAAAATGTTGAACTCCACTGATTCTTATTTTTGATACTGTATAATAGGGCAGATTTAAAGAGAGAGCTGAGTCATGTAAGGGAGAGCAAAACAAAGTGGGGAACAAGTTCTGTGTGTCCTATGACAGGATCTCTCTGTACCATAAAGTGAAGCTTTATATGAAAATACTTATGTTGTAGAGCTTGTATTAACTCTGGCACCAGAATCACAGTAATTGCATCAGAGTCATTCCCAAGTAAACCTTTGTGGGTACTGTTCCTAAACATTTTGTAGTGCTCAGCTAGCACCTTGGTACTTTCCTACAGAGCTACATGGTATTGATGCACAAACTCATGCTTGTGTCACGCCCAGCACGTCTGCTTTGTGCTTCGGTGCCTGTCTTAGACATGCCTCTGTCTGCAGTTGGAAGAGGACCCATCAGACAGAATGCAAAAGTGATTCATGACAGTTCCATGACCTTCGAATGCTTCCAGCTTGATGTAAGGAGCTCTAGTGTAAATAAGAGTTGAGGCCAGTGATTCTGTCAGATGCCTTGGGGCAAGCACCATCTTTTTTGGTGCTACCTCAGTTCTTTGGAATCATTGTCTGGTATTAGGACTACCAGGCACCAAAACAAACTGTGCAGTTAATGTCAGAAATAAAGGCATCTGGGTTCGTTTCCCACACTTTCTAAACATGACCTTCTGAAATAAGGTCTCACTTAATTCCTAGGAAACATTTAGCTGTTTATTAGAAGAATAAATATATAGATATATTTGCTATCATTCCGGTGTATTGAAATCTACTTTTGCTTCTATATTTCTTTTTTTCTTCATAGATAATAATGGGTGTAATCCTACTCTATAATTTGCTTGGAGTGAGTGCCTTGGTTGGTGCAGCAGTTATTGTACTGTTAGCTCCAATACAGTACTTCATAGCTACAAAGTTGGCTGAGGCTCAGAAGAGCACACTGGTAAGTAATTTATATCTGGGGCAAGCCATCACTTAATTCCATCATTCTTCCCTTTCTGTTTCTCTGTGGCTCAGCAGCCCTTCCTGTCTGAGAAAAGCACCTCGATGTTTGTCAGAACGAATCCAAAGAAAGCGTGTAGGCCTTGGCTTGTCCTCTCTACAGAGAGTATTTTCACCCAAATGGCACAGTTTTCTCTGAATTCAGTTCCATGAAAGGATGTTACTCCTAAATTCAAATGTTGTATTTCATGGTATGTTACCAAATAGTACAAATGACTGATAAATTATGGGAGTATGTTATTAAAGAATGTGTACAACCCCCCTCTGAAATGGCTGGAGGTTACATTCTCACTCCAAGCCTTTGCATTCTCTAAAACTCAGCTAGCATTGCTGGATTAATATCTATTGCGCCCTCTTCAATGCTGAGAGTTTATTTTATCATCTAATTTAGTTTACCAGTTGCAAGTGTTTTCTGATACTTTGTCTAATGTTTAACCTTATTCTCATGGTCCTTGAACTTTTTTGTCAGCCTTTGATATGCGAGTCCTCAAATATTTAGAGATCATTGTTATCTTAATATTCAGTAAGCAAATTATAGCTAAGTGTATCTACTCTTCAACATACTTCAATCCTGTTGAGTTATTGCAGTTTATAACAACAGAGGATTTATCTTCTGCATCGTTTCAGAAATCTTTCTTTCACCATTTCTGAATCTTTCTTGTTGCTCTCTTCTGAATTCCTTCTGACTCATAAAATCTTTTGTGTTATGATTTTACCTGCACATATGAGCAATGGTTTCTGGTGAGGAACAATTAGCTAAATACATGAATAAACATCTCACCTATTTTCATGACCATTCTGTATGAATCCCAAAATGAATCTTGTATCAGCAATTACACATGTGTAGTTTTCCATCTGTTCTTATGGACACCATCGACCTACTAATCCACCTTCCCGAGTTTCAACCTGTTTGAGGGATTCAGGTATTTTGTTTTATTTCTCTTCTCAGAACAGAGTCACTTAATTTTCCCTCATGATTGTAAGTATTTTAATATCTCCAAAGAACCTGAAATTGTATGTTGCCTTACTCTGTTTGACAACAGAAAGTCTGTGCAAAATCACAAATAAAATTATAATTCTTTAATGAATTTTACAAGAGAATTAAAGGGAAAAAAATTCTCATTAAAAATACAAAACATTGTCAATTTCTTATCCTTGTTTTCTTTTGAAATAAAGGACTATTCTACTGAGAGATTAAAGAAAACCAATGAAATACTAAAAGGCATAAAGTTATTAAAGCTCTATGCCTGGGAGCACATATTTTGTACTAGTGTAGAAGAAACAAGAATGAAGGAACTCACCAGTCTCAAAACATTTGCTCTTCATACATCTCTTTCCAGTAAGTAACTGTTTTTAGCTCTTGGAAATGCATCCTGTTCCTCATGTCAACATTCCTTCTGACTTCAGCTACAGTGAGATACAGCTGTGTCTATGACATTATTCTGTGTGGAATGTATTACAATAAAAAGACATGACAAATATATAACACAGAAACTTGAGAAGACGTCTTGTTGATTTTTGTAAGTTTTCTGTCACCTTAATTATGACGTTACAACTACAAGTTGTTTTATAGCAAAGTTGATTACAGCAAAGATGAATTATTGTCTAAAAGAAATTGTATTCCTTGTACTGAGGAAGAGCTGAGGGGATAATGTTTTAGTTATGTTGCATAATAACTGTGCACATAAAACGTTTTATCCCAGTTCACTAAAGTATACAAATGAGATAATTCTTTGGCTTATTCATTTGTATGTTTAAGATCTCTCTGTCACGGAAGGAAATTTCTTCCTGCAGAGGAATTTTCCCTTGGGAGTTTCAAGTACTTGAATTGGAAATATCTGGATTATTCTAGTGCCATACAACTAATTGTAAGACTGTTTTTTATATGTCATGTAATCTGATGCCTATTTTATCTCTCTTCCCCAGTTTTTATGAATGCAGCCATACCAATAGCAGCTGTTCTTGCAGTAAGAAATGCTTTTTATCACTTTTTCTTAAAAAGGGGGAAAGAAAAAGAAGGGAGGAGAAAGAGAAGAAGGACACTGGTGTTATTGCAGGACCATTGTTAACGGTCATAAAACCAGCACATGAGTTAATGCACGTGTGCTGGCTGGAGCATAGCATGACGTTAAAAATGCCCATTCCCAGTACTGGTATTTCACCAGCTGTAATTCAGAAAAAATGAAAGGCACATTTTAGAAACTCAGAAGCTCTCATTTTGAGAGCTCTCATTGTGAGCTCTCATTTAGGTGGCTTTGCTTTTCTGTTGTCTAGCAGTGAAAAAGCATTCCTGTTACACAATGCATTGTAAGCCTCCATTTCAGTATTCACGAAAGCATACTACAGAGTTTAAGGAGAAATAGATTTTGTTTGTCCTCTGGCCAGATCTCAATCTCAGCCTATTCACTACAGTAGTTATGGCCTGCTGGTCAGTAAGAATTCTGCAGAGACCAAATTCTGGCCATACTCAGAGTATGATGATGGTGTGCACCAGAATTCAATGAAATATGATTATAGTTCTGTATCTGTGAAAAAAGCATAACATTTAGTAGATTTTTTTCTGAGTTGTCTGTTTTCTCTAAACACTGAAATCAGCTACAAAACTTTACAAAACTAAATGCTTTGATTTTACAAAGATTTTTATTTTTCATTCTTAATTGCATGAGTCACTTGAAATTACTGGCAAATGTTTAGATTCTTTTTTACTTTAACAGGACTCACCTTTTTCTTCAATTTTCTGGAATTCCCAGCAAACTGAGATATGTAGTTCTTTGCCTTATTGAAGTAAAACATTTTGTTTGCTTTCTTTGTTTTCAAGAGCTTTTATACTAATATGCTCTGTTTTTCTGATGTGACAGACATTTGTGACTTACGCATATACCAATGACAAGCCACTGCAGCCTGCCCAGGCCTTTGCATCACTGTCATTGTTCCACATCCTTGTCACACCATTGTTTCTGCTCTCCACTGTGGTTCGTTTTGCAGTCAAGGCTATCGTAAGGTAAGCAGTCCTTGTAGTTTCTCCAGCTCTTAACATCTACATTCATTAATACAGCAGGAAAGGTGCCGGAGAAAAAGGTTGTTCCTACCTGGTCACCTGGAAGAGGATTTAGAGGTGGGACTCAGAATGTCTATAAACCTGAGAGAAAGCAGAGTAACCATTTCTCTTCACTGCATGATACAGAGACAAATAAGTGTTCTGTTCTTTTTTATAACTTCACTACGTTTCTAAGTCTGGATTCAGAACCAGGCCGGTCTCTCTTGTGTTGAGGTTGCTTCTCTTCTCACAGTGTTGCCACCTATCATCGCACTCACATAGTACTTTTCTGGGCTGTAGCCAACACAGAGGATGATAAGAGAGGCTGGGTTGCAGCTATCTAGCAAGGCTTGCCTTGCTGGTGCAAGGAAGAGCAGCAGGCTGAACTTGACCTCCACAAAGGATGCATTGTGCTTTAAGTGAGAAGTTAGTATAATCCTCTCTCATTGTCTAGTGATAGCATGGACTCTCTTTGGAAAAAGAGTGGTTGGAGGAACATTAGGCACCGAAGAACTACTTATGCAAGAACAACAGCACTACAGGACTTTTCTTGTAGAGGAAATTCTGATTTTTTACTGCCATTCCCCTGAATGACATTAAAGAGGTGCAGGAGAGGAAGCAGAGAAAGGCAGAAATTTGTGAGTTTAGTCTCCAAGTGCAAGAGATCTTCATGTCAGGACAGCAAGGAAGCTGGCACGAAGTGGAAAATTAAAAAAAAAAAAAAAAAAAGAAAAAGGAACTCATAAAATGTGTTGCTTCATCAGAAGCATGTGTGTGCCAGGCATACGCTTCTGCAAGTAACCTGACAAAACAGCTTCCTTTGTGCTGGGGTACAGAACATTTAATCTCAAGGAAGCTGGTTGGTAGTAATTCAAATTTCAGATCTTCAGCTTTGAATCAGTGGTCTGTATGGAAAGAGTCACAGTCATAGGGCAGTTATCTAGATGTAGACACTGCCAGGCTGTCCGAAGAGGAACAGACTGACACCTGATGGGCAGTAACATGTCAGAGGTCAAGCACTAGCAGGACATGAAGATCAAACTGGCCTTCCCACCTGGAAGTTCCTTAAAATAAAAATTAGTGAGACTTCAGGCTACACAGCTGTAATTTACCAGCACCACACTCACTAAAAACAAAAACAAATTAAACAAACAGTGTTTATTTTTATCAAAGCAGCATCAGAGCCACATAAGAGATTTTCCCTACGTTGAAAATGCTTTCTGACTAGTGGAAAATATTAAGTCTGCCTTATAAATCATCCTAGCCTATACATCTTTGTACTATATTTAACACAGCCTTGATATCAAAATGGTGTGGGCATTTTCCTTAGCACTGCTGGCCATCCCTCGGGACATTATTTAAAAATATATTTGCCAAAGCAAACTTTATCCTTTGGCAATCTTCTTTGCTATCATCTTTCTCCCATGAGCATCACATCCCCCAAGTAAAGAATGAAGAATGCCTTCCGTCAGTTAAATATATGTATACAAGTATGCATTTATGTTAAGGTTAAAACACTAATACTTTGGTCAGAATCTCCATTTCATTTTAAAGAGTAGTTCTAGTAATACAAAAACTTTTGAGGGTACCTGTCCTCTTTCAAACACAAAGTAATGTTTGATGTCTTATTAGGCAGATGATCGGAGCAAGGTTTCTTATCTTCTCTAAGATAAATTCTTGCCTGATGCAGATATACTTCTGAAAGTCTGAAATTCTGTTATGTGAGTTAGACATCTAAAGAACAGGTATACCAGCAAGAGGAAACTATGACAATAGCAGTACATTCTTGCTAACCACTACCTCTGTAGCTTGAACAGGTACTGGTTATTCCATACAAAATGCTCAGACAGGTCTTGAAACAGGTCTGCTTTCCCATTTACAGGTTCATGTTCAAATCATTGATCTAAAGGCATATATCCTCCTGCTTTCTCCTGCACCTAGATCTTAGTTTTTGCAAAGTGATGTAGCTTCACCATGGCAGGCGGGAGCTTATGTTCATCCCTTCCTCAGAATGATGGAGCCAAGTAATTATGGCAGTCTTACAGGAGGTGGGACAGAAGGAAGATCAAGCCCTTCTGTGATGAAGAATTAAATGAACCTTTGTGGTGTATTTCCCAGGAAGCAGTTTTACAAAGTAAGCATAGAGAACTCTTGCTGTATTGAATATTGAAATATTTTTGGTGTATCCTGCTGGCTGGACTGCAGATAGCTGGAAAAGTACCTGTGGAAACCTGGGCTTATTTAACTCACTGTCCTGTGGTTGTTTTGTTGTTGTTGTTTGTTTTGTTTGTTTGTTTAAGTGTACAGAAGCTGAATGAATTTCTCCTCAGTGATGAGATTGGAGATGACAGCTGGAGAGGTGGGGACAGCTCTGTGGCTTATGAATCCTGTAAGAAGCACACGGGACTTGTAAGTTCTGTTTCATGACACTGAATTTCAAAGCAGAGAACCCATACAGCCCAGGACAAGGCCAATGGCCTGGCTGATAGGGTTCAGTTTTTTTGGCTTCTTACCTGACATTACTGTTGACCAGTTTTATAACTATCCCAGGTGCAATTCCTGTGTTTACAAGGATTGTTCTGTACATTGACAGTACAATCCATGGTACATTGGGCATTTTTAGGTAGGACAACTCCCTGCTCTGGGAAATTCAGGACTGGAAGTGGAAAAAAACAACACTGAAGTTTGTGAAATAGGAATTCATTCCAAAATGCTGTTGCTGGAGTGCTAAAAATCTAGTGAATTTGAGTAAAATTTGAGGAATAGTTCTAGCCAAGACATCAATGACAACAAGGAAGATGATTTGGGAAAAGACTTTTTTTCGTTTCAAAATTTTTCTAAAGCTAGATAATTCAACTGTTTCAAACTGATGGTATCATTTAAAATGTGACTAGAACTCGAAGAAAGCAACAGAAAGAATTAGCACAAAATAAGTTTTATTTTGAGCTGAATTAACCTTTCCAACCCAAAACAACATTTTTTTTTTCTGTCTTAACAATTATAATAAAGGAAATAAAAACAAAATTATTTCAGTGTTTATTTTGTTTCTTCTGTCTACCTACTATGCCTATTCAGCTCAATACAGTGCTGCTTACAAATACCCCAGGTAGCTCTAAACAAGCTAGTTCTACAATCACAATTATGCATTAGTGGAGGATTCTGCACAAGCTAATATAATACGCTTTTCACTGTTGCATCTGTTTTGCTTCCAAGAACCAAGCTGTTAACTCTGCGTGTCTTTAAGTCACTCTGTGTGTCTGTCAGTGACTTCTACTGACACAGTTTTGTTTGGAGCTACCTCAGGTAGGGCAGACGCACCTAGTAGTTTGAGGAGGATGACAGAGCTGTAATTTGGGATGGTTACGCATGGGAGACCAGCATCAAAGAGATCAATCCCAGTTCTTCACTTAAGGATGTTTAAAACATTGCAATATATACAACACAGTATAGTGTTTTATCACACATATTGAAAAGCACTGTTTTCTTCTTGTGACCAAGAATGGTGGGAGGAAAGGGAATGGACTTTCTTTTTTCTACGGAACCAAATGCTTTCCTTTCTTGAGAATTCCAACTTTTCTCTTCTCTTCACCTCACTATTTAGCACACCAAGGCCATCAACAGGAGGCAGCCCTTGAGGTATCAGCTTGAAAGCTATGAACAACCATCAAGGAGGCAAACACGTCCTGTGGAAACAGATGACATCGCAATCAAGGTGGTTAAAAAAAATCAACACATACTGTCCTCCTGCTAAGTACTACAATACTAGAAAGCACCTAATTGCTGTTCCTTTTCCAAAGGCAAATTGTCCATTGCAAGAACAAGAAAAAATAAAAATAAAAATATAAGCACTTTATCCAAAAATAAAATGTGAAGAATTGTCTTCAGACCACCTATTTACAGTGTTTCCCTGTCTTTTCAGGAAACAAGAGGCATCATGAGTCTAAAGGAACAAAAGCTAGATAATCTGATTCTCAGAAATTAATATAGATTTTTTAGAGTTTCCCTTCATGCACTTCTTTTTCACTCTTAGAACCAGGATAAAAATTTTTGTGTCATTTTTTGTCGTTTATTCTGCCACACTATTTTAAGTTATTTTGGACAACTTTTCGCCACATATGTCCTTGTTCTCTTTGCAAATAATGTTTCATGGATCTGTTAACTCCAAAGGAGGTATGCACATAAAGGCCAGATTCTACTGGGGAGTGTTTTTCTTATGTTCAACATGAACCTTGAGAATATTTAATGTGTACTTTGGGAATCCATTCACAATAGGCCATATATCACAATATGCAGAATTACTCATTCCTTGATGAGCTATGGTATTTAGAATGTCACCTGTGAGATCTTGTGATCATTATATTCAGTGTTTAATCTTTTACTTGACAGAATGAAAGTGTTTGGTACAGCTCAAGATCACAACTTTATTGCCTTTCATGCTGTGTATATATTTGTGTATATAACCTTTCTTATTCCCAAACATTTCTGAGTTTGACAATCTTTTCTAACCTAACTTGCATTTTTATGTCTGTGTGAGAATACCTCATCATTCCTCATAGGTTTTTTTAGTAACATATTTTAAATACAAACTAGACATTCTAGATTTTGCTCCTCATGTTTGTGTGTCTGACATGATAATTGTTTTGTAGGTGACCAATGGATACTTTTCATGGGGAAGCGGTTTAGCTACGTTGTCCAATATAAACATCAGAATCCCAACAGGTATGATAAATGCACATCTTAAAAATGAAATACGTAATATCAGATTGCTAATAATTCCATTTCTTGATGTTGTTAAAGGTTCAAAAATACAAGTTTAGTTTTTTAAAAGAAAAAATTAAGATTAAAAATATACACAAAGTTATGAATTATATTGGACATGGAACTTTGTCATCAATATAAAGTACTATATATACACAGAAAAAAAAATGTAGTTTTTATATACCTGTATTGTTTATATTGCTTTTATAGTCACAGGAACAACATCAACACTAAGAATAAATGTAAAAAGGATGGTTGCAGAAGAATACATTTTTTTATTTTTAATAGGAAAAAAAAAATGAGAACTCCAGACTTCTTCAAACCACAGGTCCATCTAGTCCAGGATTTTGTTTAAGCAGTGGCCACCAGTCAGTGCACAGGGATGCAGCAGTCATATGTTGTACTTCTCCTCTCATTCTTCAATGTTACAGTCTCCCAGTACACAGCTGTTTTCATCTCAGTGCATTCCTTGACCTTCATGCAGTTTGTCTTTTGAGGAATCCTGAATGAATTTCTTTTTCAAGTAGTCGTCTGGTCTGCCTCCTCTACATTTCTTGTATCCACAGCATCTTTTGGCTAGGACATGCACAGGTTTACAGAACATTGATTTGTTTTGGAAAACCTATGTAGCAAGTGCAAAAGCTATTTTTTACTTTGATAATGGTGAATGCTATAAAATTCCTAATGCTGGTCTGGTGGTATTTCATGTTATTAAATAAGATTTTATATATATGCATATATATGAATATATATATATTATATCCTACTGTTTACTTTCAAAATAGTTTGTTCCTTTAAGCTGACACATACTGGATGTCACACAGCTGGTTAGTAATCCTAGAGTAATTTATTTTATATAATCTTTTTCACAGTAGCATTCGGTGTCCTATACATGAATGAACATTCCTTTGTGCTGGTCCAGTCCCACATGTAACACCAGGAGCAGGTCTTTGCTCCAAGGAGTTTACAGTCCAAGGCCACAGGTTCACAAGTTTGGTCAGCCATTCTAAGAGCTTACATACTTTGGAAGGAATGAGTCCATTAACACATTATCTGGCAAGAAGCTCACCTGGCAAAAGCAACAAATAACACACTTTGTGATTTCAATAAGGTTGTGGCAAGATCTAACACCATTACCACCATACGGTGGGACTGCAGATGGAAAAGTGGGGGGAGGAGGAGGCAGGAGGAAGAGTACAGCAAAGGAGAAGAGAGTAAAATGGATCTTCTTTCAGATGCAAACACTTCTGTGATTGGCCCAAATTTTCATGGAATCATGGACTGAATAATTACTGCCCAGCCAAATTATCATTTGACCCTAAATAATTTTCACAAAATAATACATTCTCATACAATGTATGATAATGTATGTCAAAGCAATATTCTTGTGCTTATGGGACTTGTTGTGTACTTGTACTATCCATTAAAGTGTATTTCCATAGTTGAACAGATGCAATGCTATCTAATTACATAGTGTATACTAACAAATTTAACCAACTATCTCAAGTGCTGTAGAATGGGATCTAGTTGGGCCTCATGGACTTGAGTAGTTTTTTTTTTGTTGTTTGTTTGTTTTTTAATGTGTTTGTTGTTATTATCATAGGTCAGATGACAATGATTGTGGGTCAAGTTGGCTGTGGCAAGTCATCACTTCTCCTTGCTATATTGGGAGAGATGCAGACACTGGAGGGAAAAGTTCACTGGAGCAAGTACGTATCATATAGCTATTAATTGTTTTCATTCAAGAAGGAAGTAGCTGGATTTTTTTGTGAGAAATGTAAACTTCATGTCTCATACTGCTTGTTAAATAATTACCCATGTGCATCACCCGGATCCTCTTTGAAAAGCATCAACTGAAAGCTTATGAGCGATTTTCATTTCTGGTTCATAGCAGGCAGAGCAGAGTGCCTCAGGAAGGGAAATGGGCCAGTATGGTGATTAATACCTAATATATTAGCACTAAGAAATGACTGGAATAGAAAGAATAGAATATACTCTTCCTATTATCAAATATCCTTCCGTGGTGTGAATCAGCTCTGGGTTTACAGTACTCATTATATTAGAAGAAAATCTTACAGCAAATAACATGTATTTCCCTGTTGTGGTAAGAACAATGAGGTTCAATTTACATCTGTTGTGTTTCATCAGAGGCGTTTGTCGTCTAGTAATACTGTGCATAGCATTTGCAACTCAGGTTGTGCAAATAACAAGATTCTTCAAGAAGCATTGAAGGGATGGGATAGTTAACCAATGTAAAAGGAAAAACAATGCTGATTCCTACCCAGACTGTTAAATCAGCGTTATTATGCTGCAGCTGTTCACAAGTGAAGGCGTGACAGTGAAGGCTTCTTCACTTGAGAAGTGGTACGTGTGGAGTACCAGCATATGGGAAAGGCTGTCTTCGCCACTCAGTGATGTTGCTGCTAGCAGAAGAAAAAAAAATAAAGCTTTAATAATAACATGAGAGAAATGTTTTCCCCCTTCCCTGCTATCTGCCCAAGCTTCATCTGTGAAAGTCATATTCTTCTCCCTATGTCTACAGAAAGCAGACTGAGGATGCCAAATACTGGAGAGTGAACGCTCTGAAGAAGCTGTTATTGGGGAGGGGATTGCAGATGGGGTCAGACCTCTGGATCTACATGGATTCAGACCCAATGAATGAAAACTTCCTATGGAACTAAGTGGGACACTAACCTTTATTCCAGCGTAGGCAGGACAGAGGCTGTGGAACGGGTGTGCTGTAACCCCAAGACTTGTTCTCTGGTTCTAAAGCTCAGTTCTGTTTCCTTAAATCTACCAAGCCAAAATCTTCTTAAGTAGCTTTTTGAGGAGAATGGCTGAATTTTGTCACAGATACCAATGTTATTTTTGCCCTATCCCTTGAATAGGAACCTGCTTTGTCATCTTTTTCTTACAGCAATGTTGCAAGCTGGATATTTTTACTTTTCCTGTGTTAGTACGCATGGCATTTTTTTGTTCCCTAGCCATATTTCACTGTCTGCTATTCTAAACGTATGATCTCACTGGAGTAGTAGGTACAGTTGGAGCCAAGGCAAGACTAACTTTAGTGTAATCATATGCAAGATGAAGTTTTGATGGACAAATACGTGACTTGCCATGGTTAATTTTTTCAAGATATATAATGAAAATATTGAGGTCGCAATGAGGTGGATTCTATTCTGAAGTAGTTTAAGAAAAGATGAGCCAGAAGAGTATACATAAAAATTATTCTCACAAATGTTTTCAAAGATACATTTGAGAAAGACTCAAATCAAGTCCTAGAGAAGGATATGAAATCTTAGAAAGATTAGAGAAATAGAGAAATCTTTGAAAGATGCTACAGATTATGAAATATATTATGAAATAATGTTGAACTTTCACAGTGTTTAAGGGATTAGAACCATATTGTCTCTTTACCAGCAATCTGTACACAACCAAACAGGTAACTCAGGTTTTTGCAAGCATCTCAGGCCTTACTGAGTGACTGTTTTCATTGCAAGGTATAATTTGGTTCTTTGCTATAGTTGATGCAAACATGGTTATGTTTTGCTGATAATTTCAGAGTGCCTGACAGAGAGATAAATACAGAAGGATACTTCAGGTATTTAACTGAATGGATCCTATACTTTACAAAATAGCAATAAAGGTCGTATTTACTTTCTTGAATCGCTTTCCATGTGATTCCATATGCATGACTAACGTAGCTACTGATCCAGGGATGATATGCAGTTAAGGTGAATTCTCCAACAAATTCAGGGGGTAACAACACAGTAAAGTAATGATGGATCAGACTTCAGCCATAGTTGTAATGGGATAATCCTGCAATACATCACTGTGAAAGCCCATCATGGGGCTTGAATGCCCTGTTGCTGTTGTGGTTGGCTCTATTGAGAGCTGTATGTTCTATTGCCAGGGTTGTAATCGTTTTGGTGTCTTAGGAAAGCAAGAGCATAACAGATCTTGGCAAGAACAAATCTTATGGGCCAGACCTCAGTTCTTCCCAGTTATATGAGACATGCCTCGGGTGCATTGCAAACCTTTACAAGGAACTGTGGTTTTGTTTTCGCAGTGAACAATCAGCTAGACAGACGTCTTAAACACTGAAAAATGAGTCTATCTAGATTCAGTGATTCAGCTGAGCCTGTTTCAGATCTGAGTTACTGTTAATTGCATACCGGGATGGATGTGGGGAATATGCAAAGATGTATATTTTCCTCATCCACATCAAGCCAAGGAGTCAGAACCATCTTCTGAGACAGACAAGCAGAGAAGAGTAGCTAAGTGGAAGGCCCTTCACTTGGTATACATCCATCGAACAGGTTTCTGTGCAAACAGGCTGCTGTGTACTAAGTGAGAAACAGGGGAAACACAAGAGTTACTTGCATTAGGCTTTCTTCCTTTTTGTTTGGTTTGACCTAATTTCTAACCTCTTTCTAATCTCTCACTAGTGTCCATCTTTTGATTTCTTGTAAATTCTTTCCATCATAGGGAAGACTGTGAGCTTCTGCTGATAAAGGACCAACTCTGGTGAAGCAGTGTCTGTTCAAACTGAGCCTCGGTTTGTGGCTCTCTGACCCTTCTGAGATTACCAGCAGGGATTATTCACCTCTAATCTAACATGTTCTGCAGCAGTTGGTGCATGAAGAAAACACACTGATTGTGCACTTAAGGAAGCATTAATTATCAAAGTTCTTAGAGAGCTGATGCACAGCACAGAAAGCAGCATGTCTCAGTTCTAGCACTTCGGGAAGATGCTCAATATGTGAGTCTGGCACTATGAGGGCTCTGCTATTAGAATTTTTCTGTCCTTTGCCAGATTTGGATCCTCTGCTTTCGAGTGCAGCTGCGGTTACTGGTATCCCAGCAGGCAAAAAGACATTTCTGTTTCAGCAACAAAATACTTCATCTGGAGGATTTGTAGACTTGGGAAGGGAGGATTTTGGGGATTTTTGTTGGTGGTTGCTTTGTTGTTGTTTGTTTGTTTGTTTGTTTAAGTGAGGCAAATAACACATTAATATAATTTTCCTAGTCCTTTCTAATGTCTGTTTCCATTTCCATCTGTTTCCTGTTCCATGGCATAAACTTACTTGTTAAGGTTTTGCAGTTTGGAGTGATGCATTGGTTTTCCTGGCAGCAAGCACCGTTGCTGGTCTAGAACTCCTTTGTATGGCATTCCATGGCCTTGGCACCGTTAATAAGTTAATTCATGGACAAAGAACACCGCAATATCATTACTGTCATTACTGACATTGTGTGTTCTACAAAATGCATTTCATGGATATGATCCTTAGAAGTGGAGGCTGACAAGAAAGGTCTAGGCATTACAGTGCCATGCATAGCTTGATGCAGCCTCGCTGCTACAAACAGGTTCAAAATCTGTTCTGATTAAACAGTAACAGTGTGTCACCTGAACCTTGCGAAATCATATTTGCGAAGGTTGTCTTTGCTCCAAAGAAATCTGATGTTAGGGTAGTTACCAGCTTCCATAGGTCATTGGTGGAACAGTATAGAGAAGCTGACTTATTGATTGTCAATTTTTTATGTTCACAGGCAATGTTAATAATTTCATTTTAACAGGTTTTACAATGCAGTTTTCATTTTTAATTCATTTTCTAACAACATAGATTGCCTGTTTAGCCACTATGCACAATAGATACAAAACAGTTGTATTTAGAAAAGTTATATGCTTTTAATTAGTCCATGTTTATTTTCCCTTTAAGAGCAAAAAAAAAAAAAAAACCCTAACCAGACAAAAAAAAAAGCTGATATTGAGTTCTTAAAGTATGTACTTAACTACAGTTTTCCTGTATATAAAACTTGTGTAAAATGTTATTTTCTCTATTTCCTGCTTACTAAATGTCATTTACCATAACTTACAGTGTAAATGAGACTGAACCTTCTTTTGAAGCATCCAGAAGGTATTATTTCTGTTTTTAGTGTATCATAATACACTAATTTTTTCAGAATTTCCTCAAACTTTCATCTTCATACCCTTCAGCCATCTCTGTGTTTCCTTACTATGTCAATAATTATTTACTGTAGAATTAACTGACAGATTGCTCTAAATCCAGTGGATCCCAGTCTTTCCCAGCCATTGTACCACTACCTCAGTCTGAGGACTAGCATCCCGGAAAGGCCCACGTCTTGCTTAAAAGAGGTTGAGTGCTCCCAGCTTCCATTTGACAACACTGGGAATGTAGTGTGTTCCGTATCTCGCAAGACAGGACCTCCAGATACAAGTCATCATCACATGTACCCTCCCATGAGCTTGCATGTTTTCTGATTGGCACTAGGTTTCATGCTGTTGGTAACCCAGCTGCTTGCTGCATGATGGAGCAGGGCACACGGCGTACAAACGGAGCGATCCAGCTCATGTCAGCCAGTGATTCCAGCCCTGGCTTCCATGAAGGAGCCTGCAGGTTTAAAAGATGGGCAAGCTAAACTAAAAAGGCACACCATAAATGACAAACAAGTAGTGGCACCAATAGCTGTGGTTGGGAGCCACACCGTTATTTGATACCTGACAGTCCTGAGGACATATTTCATACTAGTGGATATCGAACTGCTAAAACTGCTAAAATTTTGGGAGTGCTACTGACTGCTTCTAACCAGCTATTACTCATACCCTATCACCCTCTCTCTCAAAAATACTAGATACTTAACATTCAAAGCTAATTTGAATGCTTGGTTTTAAGCAATGCCATCAAAGAAATGGAAAGGGAAGATAAGTGTTCAGATTTACAAGCCATTAACAGTGCTTCCCACACCTCTCAGGCGTCTCAGAAAAAGGCCTGGCATTATATGAACATTTTTGCCACAATACACAGACAAAACATCCAGAAGTAAAGAATATTCTTACCCTTATTGTACATATTTAATGAGGTGTTTAGACACATTTAAAATTAAGCCTAATAAGTACTTGGGATACTGTAATGATTCCTTCCAAATCTGTATTGAATTGCCCTCTTCTCCCATATCATGTCTGTTCACTGAACATCTAGTAGACTTAAAGGAGAAAAAACTTTGCCTGAGAAAAAGATATTTCATGTGCACAGGCTGGTAAAATAATTTAAGGCTTCAGAAAGCAGTGAGACAAGTATAGTGATGACATTTGAACAGTGCCTTTTTACTACCTGTTTCAATGTTGGAGAAAAAAAATAATTAAAAAAAACCTCATTTTTGTGATAATTTCATCATTCTGAATATTTATAATCTACTTTTGGATTGAAATTACAGTTACTAAATTGAGGTAGGTACCAGTCCTTTTATAGTAGAATAGAGTACAACCTAGAATATAGATTGTGCCACCAGGGGAGAAAGTGCGTGCTGTTCTAACAGAAGCATCTCATTTGAAGTTCTTCCCTTCACTTTAGTAACAATTGCTCTGTCTATGTGTTTCTCTGTATTTTCTATGAATGAACATTGTTTCCCCTGATTCTCAGACAGTTCATAATGCGGATGTGTTGCTTTTTACTAATGCTCTTTATTCATCTACAGTAGAAACAGATATTCAGTGGCTTACGCAGCTCAGAAGCCATGGCTGTTGAACGCAACAGTGGAGGAGAACATTATATTTGGGAGCCCATTTAATAAACAAAGGTAAATATCAAAACACTTAACAAAAAATAAAAATAAAAATAATAATAATAAAAAAAAAATCTGACTGCTTCCCTAAAGGGGTTTTGTCTTCTCCTTCTGGCAGAAGCTTGCAGATTCTGAAAAATATCAATGCACATGAACCCTGGTGTGGATTTAGCTAACCTGACTTTAACCATTTTAAAAGAAAGTTTTTGCTTTAAATTAGCCTTTTGAGGCTCTCTTTCCACCCTGAGTGCATGTCTAAAATTTATGTGAGGAATCACACAGCGGCAGCGGTTCTCCATGGAATACAATGGAAGTCATATGTGTATTTTTCAAGCAGCTAAAGTCAGGTGAGATGAATCCCATCTATGGATGCTAGTGCCGTATTTTTGTTCTGTTTAGTGGAGCTTGAGGTTGCCAGAGGACTATGGAAACAAAGATAGTAGGCAAGTTTCCACTGGGTTTATGTCCTAATCATGCTGTGATCAAGTTTCTGGAGCAGCCACTTTACAAAAACAATGCACATATGCAGATGGGGTGCCTCAAAGAAATAACCTTAATTCTTCCTATAGAAATACAGGAGAAGGGAGTGTGAAAGCTGAAGTGCATAGTTTCTGTTCTGCCTGTCCAGCACTTGCTTCTTACGTCTTTCCAAAAATGCCAGCTAACAAATACAGTGGAAAAAATGACTTAAGTAAAATAAATTGCTGTTGTTTCAAAGGTCATACTCACTTTATTTTAAATTATAAAAAATACAACCCATTCCTCTCAGTGTGTACTTTAATAAGATGTATGATTCTATTCCCACTTAACAAAAGTTAACAAATATCTCAAAATTCAGATAAGCACCTACATTTCCAGGGACCAGGTTCTTCAGCTAGTGCATCAGCCTAAATTCATTCATATCAAAGGGGCAAAACTGAATTAACACCACTCGAATTTTCTGGTCCCAGCTGCTTATTAGCAGATCATCAGAGATACCCCACAGACCTAGAAATCTCACAACACATTTCAAGTTTTTGCAAGAGGTTTCCTGACTCAGGATCAGAAGCACTGTAAGGATCCTTTGCCCTGAAATATCACACTGAAGTTAATGAAGAGGCACCTAAAAGGGGAAGAAGAATAACTCATTGAAAAATGCCTTCAAATACTCCAGAGTCCAGCAAAACTGCTCAGTGATGGGGAAGAATGTACTCAGCAATTTAAGTAACAGAATCTTCAAAAAAGAGTCTTGCCAATGAAAATCTCTGATAAATATGTGATTTTTTACAATGTTTGCCTTACTTATTTTTGCAATTATCATTTGCAAAGCATCACAGGGCCATAATAACTTAGCTGTGAATTTGAGCTTTTTTTTTTTTTTTCATTAATAAAGCATGTGGCTGGTTAAATAATTGCAATGACCATATTGGTTTTACAGGTACAAAGCTGTTACGGATGCATGCTCTCTGCAGCCTGACATTGACTTACTACCATTTGGTGATCAGACAGAAATTGGAGAAAGGGTAAATAACCTCAAGGCTTTCATGTTTGCTTAGTCTATGTATTAAGAAGAGTCTTTCTGATGTCACTCATCTAATCTGCTTTGGGTTGCCAGCCTGGTAAATAATTGTAATTCACCAGGGTTTACTGAAGTTATTTTGCATTAGCTGCTGCAGCGTTCTAGGCAGTCATGACAATGAATATGTGTTATGACAGTAAACAATATTGTTATGTGATCTCTAATCTGGAGAGCACAAGACAGATACAAATCTAAATAATGTATTTTCACAGAATCACAGAATCGTCTAGGTTGGAAGAGACCTCCAAGATCACCCAGTCCAACCTCTTACCTAATACTAACAAGTCCTCCACTAAACCATATCACTAAGCTCAACATCTAAACGTCTCTTAAAGACCTCCAGGGGTGGTGACTCAACCACTTCCCTGGGCAGCCTATTCCAATGCCTAACAACCCTTTCAGTAAAGAAGTTCTTTCTAATATCCAACCTAAACTTCCCCTGGCACAACTTTAGCCCATTCCCCCTTGTCCTGTCACCAGGCACGTGGGAGAATAGACCAACCCCCACCTTGCTACAGCCTCCTTTAAGGTACCTGTAGAGAGCGATAACGATAATTTTGTTTCAGAGATCAGAATTTGCCCTTATGCATATGTTGTTTCTTTGTATGCCATAGAATTACTACACTGGATGTTATGATACACAATGAAAAACAGAGATCCTCAAGGGATTAATTTTGTGCAAATTTCCTAAGAAAATTGGGAAAGATTCATACTGGAATTATTTCAGTGAGTTTGTTGTTCGTTATGGGATAAAATTCCAACTGTAGCAGTCAGTAAAAGGATAAATAGGGTTTAAAGTGCGGGGGGAAATGGCCCTTTTACAGTATGTTTATATAGCAGAGTGATGTTGCTGTAAGTGAGCATACAGAAGTTTATACTGTATATTTTGTCCTACAGGAAAATTGGGTTACTTGGCGCTGATCTTAAGCCAGGAGAGCTTTATTCCCAAGCTCTTGTCAAGCACATCTCCATTGCAGTCTGAATGTGTGTGAATGAGTTAGTTTAAAAAAGCTAATTCTGGTATCCCAATAATGAATACATAGCCATATAAAGCTTAATTGAACATCCTTGGATAAATACTTGGGCAGATAGACAGGACTGAGGCCTGTACAGCTACAGCACAGATCAGAAGCTATCTGGTTTATTAAGACCTCAGGGATGTTCATGAGTGGCCCTCCATCCTTAACTGTAGGATGGACGTGCCTGGAGCAAGAATAACACTTTAATGGTTGAAAAGGAAAGAAAAAGGAAGAAAATAAAAAAAAAAAAGTAATGTGCTCCTTTTAAACAGCTGCACCTTGCTTTTTGTTGTATTGACATGTTAAAAATTATTTTGGAAAAAAAAATCCTTCTTCAACTATACCTCAAAAGGGATTTTTTGATCGCCAATATTTTGCTTGCAGAATTTTATGCTAGTATTGGTTGCGTTTTTCAACCTAAGAAGCCTACTGTGCTTAGAGGAGCTCTTCATAATTTATACTTATCCATGATTTGTTGCTGAATAATATTTTTTCTTTGTCTATTATGTAAGGATTATGCTTGTTTATCAACAGGATTAGCATTTTAACTAAGCAATTGATTTTTATTGGAACCTTGTATAACTGTAAAAATCATATTTCCCAAGACCTATCATAATGTTTATTCAAAGATGCATATTTCTGATCCATTATATTCATTAGGGGATTAATTTAAGTGGTGGCCAACGACAGAGAATCTGTGTAGCTCGAGCACTCTATCAGAACACCAACATTGTCTTCTTGGTAAGATTTTTCTTTTTCATATGGAGCACATAAAGTTAGTAATAAAACTGTCATTCCTTGTATATATCTTCAGAAAACTTTATATTATCTTTAGAGAACTATAGGGACTTGTATTCAACTACAAATCCAAGTTATGGAGTTAGGAAATAAAAAGCCATCAGAGGCAGTATCAAAACATACTGGGAGACTTAAGAAGGTGGGATCTACAGAGGTTAATGCTGAAGGAGGCGAACAGCTTGCCTTTTACTCACTCACAGTGGTACCTTGTATCAACATAATCCTGCTGAAATCAGCAAGACTTCAGGATAAGGAGAAGCACCATAATGCAATTAGTTCTGAGCAGTGAACAGACTGAGCATTCAACAGTCTCCTGTAGAACGCTGTGGATTCAGACAGACTTTTTCTTCTCTGTTACTAATTTCAGGGTATGTCAGGAATTTCAGGACTCTACTGTTCATGAAGGGGCTGTCTGAGACCCTTCAAAATTAACTGGGGACTTAGCTCTGTTCTTAGAGAAGAAGTGTTTGTACAGCTGAGTGTTATCTTATTGCTAGCTGTACTTACTCCAAGTGAAGACCAAGCACACCTGCAATTTAGTTTGGGTGAAATTAGTGTAGTTCCTGACTCTGCTTTATCTTAGCTGTACCGGTTTCACATCAAAGTTAGACCCAAGTTTGGCTCTGGATTCCAACATTTTCAGTTTTGAATGTGAAATTTCCGATTTAGTGTTCCTGATCATGTTTACTTCATACTGTCAGGTGGCACCAGCACTGCACACATCTAGACACAAAAAATTATGTGAGTCTATTGCTATGAATTGAAGAATAATGGATTCTAGGTCACTACTTCATAGTGCAGCCCTCTGACTGGCTCTTAGTCATTAGAGAGAGATGATTGGTAATGGGAGATGCTTTCTATTTAAAAAAAAAAAACCTCTAAATTAAAAATATATACTTTTTTAAACCTGTTCTTTTTACTTATTTATTTATTTTATTTATTTTATTTGATTGCAGGATGACCCATTCTCTGCTCTGGACATTCACTTAAGTGATCATTTAATGCAGGAAGGGATTTTGAAGTTTCTCCAAGAAGACAAGAGGACTCTTGTTCTGGTGACACATAAGTTACAATATCTACCACATGCTGACTGGGTAAGAGAAGAGCTACTATGCTGCAGATTTGCTAATGATGAACATATGTTTGAAGTTAACACTGTAATGCTTGACAAATTCACTATTGCTTTCTGTAATAGAGTGATTAATTCTATATATCATGTGGCTAGGTACAACATTACATAACATGGATTTTATAATAGAAGAAAACATTTTATTTTTATATTATTTGTGTAGGATTTTTGATGGAAAGCCACTAAAGAATTGTGACTTAATTACAATTATGACTATAACTTATGGCTTGTCCATGTTTTTTACAAGTACAGATGAGTTTGGCTTACAGAAGTTTCAGTTTATGAGCTGTGCTAACAAAATTAAGAAATTATTTCTTAAATATTGAATACAGTGAACACAGAAATTTATATGAATGTAATCTCACCAATTCTAGGACATCTTGTAGGATCCAGGTCAGTGATTATACTACATATATTGCTGAGTAGACCTATTGGATGCTTTCTCCCGTAGATCATAGCAATGAAGGATGGAATGGTGCTTAGGGAAGGGACACTAAAGGATATACAAAACAAGGATGTTGAGCTGTATGAACACTGGAAAACTTTGATGAATCGCCAAGATCAAGAATTGGAAAAGGTAAATAGGAGCATGTGGGCAAGGATGTCAAGGAAATATTTTTCAGTTAATTTCTAAAAAATCAAAACGTGTCATGAAATGTGTTTTAAACTAGACACTAAGGAATAACACATGAACAGTTGGAGATTTAACGTCTAGAAGAGATTGTCTGAGCAGTCCATTCTAGATGGTTTTTAAGGACACATCAGGCAAACATCCTTTTGGAATGATGTGCACAATTGATCCATTCCTGGGGCAAGGGGTCTACAAAGGGACTTCCTAAAATCTCTCTTAGCCTTATGTTCTGTTATTGCCATAAGGATTTAGGATTCTTTAAGAGCTATTTTCGAAGTTTTTATCATTTTAGAAGAGAGGGAAGGAAGGAATACAAGGAAAAAAAGCGGAAGAAAGTGGGCAAAGCAGGATTTTCTGAAAGAAAAATCCTAAAATACTGTGCTTTTGCATTCTGTGGCCTCACTGATCCAAATAAAGTCTCTTTGAGGTTAATGTTGGTGCCAACACAGTAGCAGACAACTGAGCTCTTAAATTAATGAATGATTTCTTATCACAGGATATGGAAGCTGACCAGACTACTCTGGAGAGAAAAACTCTTAGAAGAGCCATGTACCCCAGAGAATCCAAATCACAACTGGAAGATGAAGATGAAGGTATGTTTTATCATTTCATTTTTTTTATTCTATTGCTATCATTGCCTTTTCACTTGAATATCCAAAGCTGACAGTTAGCAGTGAAGTATGAAGATGTTGAGGGGAGGCTGGATACTGGCAGCTGGCAACAAGACCCATCAGGAACATCCCTGGGATGACAGACCAGGCCTAAAGGGATTAGTCAGTCCTGAGAAGCAATTTAGTGATGCCAGGGAAGAGAAAAGGTGAAGTGCAGGCTTCCTCTTACAGGGAGCGCTAACCACAGAGATTCTGGTGGTGCTGTTTGCTGTAATGATCGTAGAATACAGAGTAGCTATTTGCAGGCTCTTTATTAACGCCTTGTATTTCATCTAGCAACACTCATGGTGGATTGCTATTTAGGACATAGATCTGTTGGGCCTGGATTACTGCATTTTGAAGAGATTCCCAATCACTGTACAATAGGCAGAGCTAGACACCAAAGTCCTTGAGATGGAAATACTACACGGTCTTCATATGTATTTGGTGAATGTGGGCAGAACAGCTCTTACTATGTGCAGTCATCACTACATTTTATCAGTTAATTTCTTGGAGGAGTTTAAATTGGGGTCACTCCCAAGCTCCTCCTTTTGGTCTGTGCAGGAAAGCCTTGCCAACAACCTAATCCCAGAAATTGGAAGCCATTATTTCTTTGTGGGGTAAGATAGAAAATGCAAAAAAAAAGATGTGTCCATATAGTCCACAGAATGCTTACAAAAAAGCAGTCATCGTTAGGATTATAAAATATATATCAATATCTTCAGGGCTGAAATATAACCTGAGAATACATTCCAGGTCATCCACACTTCCTATGTTACCTGGGAATGTACACGTCTCTGTGTCCAAAAAAAGTATATAATTTTCAAAAGTGTATAATATTAACTTTAAAGAAAATGCTTCTTACTAATTCATTTTTAATGTTCAAAATCAGAAATAGGTTGCATACACTGTCAGTTTAAAGCTGTCAAGTAAGAGCAGGTCATCGTTTTTTTTCCCCAAGTGTAGCCTGCAAAGCTATCAGACGTATATTCTTTTTACTTGGTGGAAAAATATTTTAATGTAATATTTATGCATATATGAAATATATATTTGCCATAGCAAAAGTCTGCCACCAATTGTATTTCAGTATGATGTGCAAATTATCATATAGTCAATGGTAGGCCTAGAAGAAACACTAATCCAACATCTACGTTCTTTTAAATAGACAAAACTTTAGTACCTCTAAATAAAGTGAGAGTAAAATTCACTTGTACAACAGATGACAGAGCCTCTGAATGGAAAGCTTGGGAGAGCGTTTTGTAATCTTGCACATAACCCAAAATGCTCTGCTGACAGTACAAGAAAAACAGCTGAACACATTGGGAAAAGGCCTAGTCTCTACTATAAATACAGTCAGTACTGAAGACTTGACACTGACAGACTACAGAGTTGCTCAAAGAACACAGGGGAAGTCTTATGAAAATATGTCTGAAGTGTTTTCTGTTTTCAAATGATGAGTTGTATTTTGCCATTAAAACGTAAGGTTCAAAACAAAAGTCAACCACATACAGTAAAGCCAGGTATAATTCTTAGGACTGCATCCAAGCTAACTTGATTAAATGTCTGAATCACAGAGGAAGAAGAGGAAGAAGATGAAGATGATAATATGTCAACTGTCTTGAGGCTCAGGACAAAGATGCCATGGAGAACCTGCTGGAGATATCTAACTTCTGGAGGATTTTTCTTGCTCTTTCTGATGATTTTCTCAAAGTTGTTGAAACACTCAGTTATAGTAGCCATAGATTATTGGCTTGCTACATGGACATCCATGGACAATGAAAATGAACTCAGGAATGCTGCTGATGCTAAGAGCACAAAGAAGGTGGGCCATACCTTGGAACCTGACAGAAAATAAAAAAATAAATAATTAATTTAAAAAAAGAGAGAGAAAATGTTTGCTGTTCATTTCAAAGCCAGCTAGACTGGAAAGACAGATAGACGTAGTAAAATCAATCATTAGGTAGGATGGATGAAAAATTTATGCTAAAAATATAAGGCAATTCAAACGTTGTCTTTTCAAACATGTAAAACTGAAGCAGAAGCATGTTAAGGGTAGAAAAATGGTTGAAAAATCAGGAATCTCATACCAAACTTTTCCAGCTGGATTTTTTAACACCTAAGTCAATGACCCCATTTCCCTAAGTACTGGCTATCCAGTTATGTCCTGTCAGGAAAGAAAAGAAAAAAAAAGAAAAACAAACAAACAAAAAGTCTTCAAATCTTCAAATGTACTGCTTAAATAGGATCTGTTTGTTGTTGTAAATGTAACTAATATACAAATATCATAATTCACTTAGCAAACTTTCAGAAGGCTTAAGTGTGTTATAGACCTGGCAGGTTAGTGTAGGATTTGCTCTAAGAATTTTAGTGGTGCTTGAACTTAATAATGTGGAAGTTTCCAACATCTCTATAGTGCCTTAATTATTGAGAGATTCTAGTCTGTTTGTCTGAATTCCCTGGCTAACAATTTGCATACATTCATGTTTACCAAGCTAGTCTATCTTCATAGTTCTATTACTTCAACATCTTGAAGGATACTTATCAGTAGCTTGAGTAATCTTGGAGCAGTCAGATTTTCTAATTATATTAACTTCATGAATTTCAGTTCCATGACAACTCTTTTATTTTCCAAAAAAAAAAAAAAATCTAAAATGTAATATAATTATGTAGTTATCTGCAATGTGACATACCAGCTGTTTCTACCTGGTACTAGTACCTTGGGAACTTCACAGTAGACAAAATAAATGTGTGGCTACTTCCAGGACTGATATGTTTGTCGTTTTATTAGACTTATCATGTAGCTGTCTTCAGCATCCTCTCTGGAGCAGGAATCGTCCTGTGCCTCATCACATCTCTCACTGTGGAGTGGATGGGTCTTACAGCAGCCAAGAACCTACATCATAATCTCCTCAATAAGATCATCCTTGGACCAATCAGGTACAGGAAAAATAATGTTCCTTCTGGAGAACTACACAGTCAAAATCTGCCCTCTTTGTAGCTGGAAGGGTACTCCTGTGAAAAACTCTTGTAATGGCCCTGTTTCCTTCAAGACTTCAAAAAGTGAAAATAAGCAGTGAAGCAATGGGGGAAAAAATTCCATGTCAGCACATGTCAAATTTTGACCCCTTTTTTATCTGGCTGAAAGGTAGGTGTGTCAGCTAGCTGCATGGAAGCTTCAAGGCTTGGATATCAAGGAAGGCTTTGAGTGTAGTCCTGGCTCCACAGTACCCAGAGCCAGCTCTGGGGTCAAATGATTTGGACACTAGGCTTCTTCTAATGCCTGTGGGGATAGATTCTGTACATGCCAAGAGTGGTCTCCTGTAGGCAATGGGCTGGCCAGAAGGGTCATATTCATTCCTGCATAATGAATACAGTTATCACAGTTCTTTCACATAACAACAAAGTCGTGGTGCCTGGACCTGTGCAGGAGGTCAAATAGCAACCAGGGAGAGGATTTGATCCTTAGAATGGAATGTAAGCCTGGAGGGAGTGTAGATGAAAGAGCAAAAGGTAAAATGATTTGGGGGCTTTTGCAAGAGGTGATTTAGCAGCTAGGTGGGAAAAACGCCAAGAGAAGCATTTGGATAGTCAGAATGCAGACATGATGGGCTGGTGTGATATTTATGTTCATTGCTTAGTTTTAGAAAATAGCTGGACACAGCCTTGTGTTCTATCTGACTGGGATTTTTATCCAAAACTGGAATTCCATTTCAAATAACTTTTTGCTTTTAATTTTTTCAACAGGTTCTTTGATATGACTCCACTGGGGCTAATTCTAAATCGCTTCTCTGCTGATACCAATATCATTGATCAGGTATACATATCAATATATTCTGATTTAGTATATCTTGGCTTTGTAAATTTTCACTTAGCTGCTGAATAAGATGATGCATTAAAGTATTCACTGGAGAAGGGCATAGCAAAAAGAGGCTCTGGAAAGGATAACAGACAAATTCAAAATATAAATTAGTCATACATTTGTAGTAATGAGGGCATGAAACTATCAGATTAAACGTGATATGAGACGGCAGCTCTTAATTTCTTCATATACAGATTAGTAACTTCTGTTAGAAAATCTGGATTAGCAAAACACAAGATTTTGGATTCAAATCAGGAAAACAGAATTTAGAATATAACAACTTTTACTATATGGGAGTACATGTGAGGTAAATAGGTGCTCCATCCTGGCTGTAGCACATATGAATTTAGATCATTCATGGAGAGGAAGGGATGCTTTTACTATGTCTGTGAATCAAAAGGTTTGGATGAGCAATAATCCTGAATATAACGATGATGGGAACATGGAAGGAAAATTAAGAGGTTCTGAGAAAGAGAGTGCTGTTTCTCTAAATATTTAGTATATCAAGAACAATATTCTCTTTCTTCCCTCTTACATAAGTGAGGTGGAAATGGCCCCTACTTCATCATGATCTTTGGAACACTGACCTCTAGAATAAGAAATACTAGGTTGTTTTTTTAACCTCTGCACATTAGGGCAGTGGAACCACAGAAACATGCAGGCTCCCAGTGTAGGGGGGTATCAATGAGTGTACAGTATTCCAGTACATTCCACTTTCCCTAGGGTCCTCTACAGGAAAAGGCATGTAGTGGTGCTATCAGTTAATTTTGTCTTATATATGTTTTTCTGTTTGCTTTAGCACATTCCCCCTACCCTGGAGTCTCTTACCCGGTCCACCTTACTCTGCCTGTCAGCCATCGGGATGATCTCGTACGCCACTCCGTGGTTCCTTGTCGCCCTCGTGCCCCTTGGCATAGCATTTTACTTCATCCAGAAATACTTCAGAGTTGCTTCCAAGTATGCATTCAAAATCTTCCCTGAAAATTTCTTTTTAAAAGTTGGTATATAAGGGCTGTATTGAAATGTGAGATTATTGAACTAGTATAAGGGGAAAATTGCTGTAGTGACCATGCCATCCTGTATACAACCCTGAGGTATGAGTTTGAGCCATACATTAGAGGATGTTTCCAGCAGATCTGACTACAAATAAGGTATTTTGGGAAGTAACATTAGTTGCTGAAGTCTTGTACACTATTGGATGTCAAGACTGATTAGCGTGAGTTTTGGTAAGTCACCTGAGCCAGCTCACATCTGGTCAAAGCTCCTCTTTGATCTTTTGAGGGTTAGTAGAGAATTGAAAATAACTTCCTGGATTAATGCCAGTCATGACTTTTTCTTCATATTGTGAAAAAATCCACAGAAAGCTATTTCCACTGTATAGCATCATCTTATACTCAGAATGGTTTGGCTAGTTTTAGAGAGCATTTTTTTCAGTAGAAAACTGCCATGATTTCTCAGAGTTATGTTTTTAGTACTAATTATATAATTTAGTAGCACATCTAAGCAAGTCATTCTAAGTTTTTTCTTACGTTTACTCAGTCATACTTCTTTTTTCTTTTCTTTTTGTAATCAGACAGATGTCTGACTCGTTTTATTCCACTTCCTGATACTTAAAAATGCCCATCAAGGTACCTGCTGGCGGACCACGCATAGAGGCCAAAATAACCTTCGAGTCAGCAACAGTTCACTTCAGGTCCTGTCTCTGTAGTAGGCACATTGCAAAGCATTAACTTCTGTTTTTTAGCATCCATCTAAGAGGAATGGTGCTTTTCAATCGAGTGCTCCAGTACAGTTAATTTCATGGATAATTCTCTTATTTAGGTAGCCTGAGAAGTAATTATGCCAGTTATTTCCCTTAAATCAATGCAGCAGGTGGGGCACAGAGCAAAGTGTCAGTAATTTATCTTCGCTGTAGCCGACTTTTCTTCAGCTATCCTCAGAATTTCCAGTGAAATTTTTTCATAAGAAAACTTCATAAAGTCAGAATTGGCAAAACAAAAACTGTTTAATTCTAAAATAATTGCTTACATTTTCTAAGATTTTGCAAAAACCTTGTTATTTCCACACTGTGTTTCCAAACTGAATCTGTGCATGACAGTCCAGCAGGTCTCAAGGTGGCTAGGGAACCAAGGGACCTGGTTTTCATTCATAAATTCATTATGATCTTCTGTGTCACCCTGTTCTGCTACACACAGCAGTGCACATCATTTAAACTTCTTAAAATACACAAGAATAAACAAAACCTGATGTATTAGACCCCAGGGAAATACTGTGGTTTCTCTCTGTGATTTTATATGTGAGAGAAAAGTCTCCATCCATCTCCAAACCTGTTTTTCCCACGTGCTGAACTGATAGCCATACCACACAAGCCAGCAAGAGGTTGGTCACCCCTGTAGGTCAGCACACACACACATGTACCCATTGGTTTTGCAGTCACTGATATTCTGCAAGTCCATAACTACCTCATTCATTTTTATTTCCTTACAGTTTTCTGGGAAAATATGCATCAGCAAGTGCTTTATTTTTTTTAACTTATTTAAATTATTTTAAATCACTTGTGAGGCACACAGGATTGAGTTGTGTTCTTCCACTTCATGATAGAAATGAGTACATATAATAGTTATTTGTAGAAAAAATATTCTTGGGAAATGTATGATGAAGGAATAGCTTGAGCCAGTATTTATAACGTATTTGCATGCTGTACTTTCCAGCCATATAAGCTTCAATAATTTTTAGAAATGCAAATATTTACAGTATTTCTTGCAGCACTTTGACTCTTTATTGCATTTTCCATTACATCTCTCAAAAACTTCTGTGTATTTTCCATCATAAATTTGAAATAGAGCATATTTATCATCAAAACATAAGCAGCAAATTCAGTTCTGTATACTGTAACATTCAGCATCATGGAGCAGCTATTTCTGCTGGCCTATCTAATGCAGTGTGCAAACAGAGTAGTATTTTAATAAGGAGTTTAAATATCTAATGCTCTGGCCTCTGTTCTGTTTATACTTGTACAGCTGGCTGGTATGCCAATGGCAGAGTATGACAGAAAGATGTATTTGTCTCTGTGCCTTGGAAAACACTCCTGTTTCAAGAGACTGGAACTTTTAGACTTAAATATCATTGCTCCATACAGTTTTTGAAAATAAGAAAATTTCTCATTCATATTATTGCTCTATCAGTGATATCTCTATTTCAACCAGTGGGCAAATATTAACGCTACACACAGGTGGTCTGCTATACTCTGCCATATTTTGAGTTCAGCATGCTGTTTTACTTACAGATACTGAAAATGAGGAAAGGTTTTTATGCAAAGGCATCATCTTTGTCAGGCCAGCTGAAACGCACTAAAATAGACAAATTTACAGATACACAAGCTTTACTTTATAACTGATGTAAGAGCCACAAATAACATACATTGAAGTTTCAAATTAACTGCTCTGAGCTGATTGTATTAATTATATTAATAAATTAGAATGTTTAAGAGTAAAAGGTGATTAGTGATGGCTAAAATTGACAGCAGGGTTTTAGCCAGGAGAGAGGTGATGATATCTTCACTGTGGGATCAAGAGAAGCTTGACTGTAACCAAAAACTGGCAGTGTGGAGGTGGCTGCGATGTGATTGTAGTCTTCTGTGACAAAAGTGAAATGTGAGATTTCTGTGCCAGTTTCTTTCTACACTATAGAAATTGTATTTTGCATGATCCTGAAAAGAATATGTTCAATACATTAAATACTGATTGTTGTCCATTAGGCAGTAACATTTCTACAGGAAAAGATGTAATAGCTTCCTGCTGTTTGTTTTCTCTGCCCCAGGGACCTCCAGGAACTTGACGACAGCACCCAGCTACCTTTACTCTGTCACTTCTCTGAAACAGCTGAAGGCCTTACCACCATCAGAGCATTCAGGTCTGTAAAACCAATGATTAGAGGGAGGCTTGGGTTCTGGTCAGGCCCATGTAGCTTTCTTGGAGCATGTCAAATTACTTGATTTGGTGGACTTTAATTAAGCTATCTCATAAAAGGGAAGTGGTTTTTGTTTTCATGTTGCTTTTCCATACCTTTAAACTCTTGTGCATGTTTTCAGTAACACACTAAGCATGTATATTGGTTTTCCTCTGAATTAAAGATGGTGACAGTTTTAGGATATGCTTTTTAAAATTTCAAGATGTTTAGTTTAACTGTGCCTTACTTGGACAGCACGGAGCTCGCCTTTGAGGGCAGGCATGGGAATCACTCCTTCAAAATCCCTGTGCTACAGCCTACAAGCTGTGTTATCCAAGTGCCTCTGAATCATTTCTTTATTTAGCCAATACCTCAGTCAGGGGTGCATCACTGCTGTACTCTCTAACTGGGAGAGTAAATAAGCAACTAGAGAGACTTTCCAAGAAAACTACGACAGAACAGAACCTGATCTTGATATTCTACAATGTAGCCTTGTCAACCAAAACAAAAAAAATATATTCCAGGTGAGAATATTTTCACTTTTCCATGCATGTTTTTCTTTTCTTTTCTACATGAAATATAGGCCAAATTCTCATATTTTCACTGCATTACAGCTAGCATGCATAACTCTGTCAAAGTGCAAGCTTGATGTTGTCCCCAAGTATAACTTGCACTCATTCCACACACAGTAAAATTTCAAACCAGAGCAGATCACACTGTACTACTATTTACATATGTATTTGATCTGATTCAGCTCAGCAGTAGACTTCTGATATTTTTCCCAGCTCTACTGGCATTGGCCCATTTTAGCCAGCATTGATCAGGCTGAGCTTAACAACAGTGCCTCTGCGTCTTTGCAGAGAGATGGGCAGAGTGGGATAGAGTCTAAACCCTAGATGGCCAGTGGCTGGAAGAACTCTTTTCTCATCTTATCAATGAATTACACATTTTCTGAGACTGTTCCATCACTTCAAGCTAGCTTTAGGACCTAGTCTATTAGTTCAGAGAGCTGCAGAAAGGACTGTGGCAAGACAAGCAAAAACGTATGCAGTGTGTTGAAGAGATATGAGCCAGTGGTTAACACAAAATGCTTTGACAAGCTGTATCAATTTGAATGAAGTATTAAACCAGTAACTCATAATTAAGTCCTGATACTGATGTATGCTGAGTGCTTCTTGAGACATTCAGCGTGGCCTTTCATCACATTATCTCCTGAGAAAGAAGAGGAGTTTAGCATTTCTTGGGAGTCATTCAACTCTTCTTTACCTTACAAAACAACTATGTGAGCTTGGATGGCAGAGAGTAAAAGACAGCCCCAGAAAATGACTAGGCATCGTAACCATCACTTGAGTTTTCCCAAATTTCTGGTGCAAATCAAAGCCATTTCATTTCCCATTTTGTGCTTCACTGTCAACAAGAACCTGAAGTCTCCAGTGTATTTTGTCAGCAAGCTCATATTTACTAATAATCCCATTAGTCATTCTCTGTAGTTTGAGTTCAGTATGTTCCAGGATAAAATAGAGCAGCTCTCTGCATAACTTACCACAAAGTAGCACAGTTGGATAAGAAAGCGATTTCAGTGACCTTTGCTGTTTGTCATCTGACAGGATAAAAGTCTAAAAGAGCCCAGAAGATGAGCTGGATGTGGATGAAAAGATACAGATCGAGCAAGTCAGATTTTCCATTAGGAAAACAGGAGTTTTGCTGCCAGAATGGCAGACGAGCAGAATATTCAGTGAATCTTTGCTCCTCCCGACGTCATTGCTGTTGCCAGTTGTTGCCTTGGGGAGGTTGCTTGCCATGTTTACAAGCTGTTCAGAGGGAAATGAAGTATCACTGGGAAAAAAAAAAAAGAAGAAGAATAAAAAAAAAGATAGGAAAAGCTTCTGGTAGAACAAGGGTTACAGGAGCTTCATAGCAGGGCCCTGAAACTTTGAAATGTAAGAACTTGCCATGATAAAACAGACGTTAAGCGGCTGTATGAAGTTTGGCTATTTCTTTCAAGTGATGGTATTGAACAGACAGCAGAATGTGAAATGAGAAAATGTCTTCCACCTGACTGCAGGCCAGACCCTGAAGTACTGTAAGGCACCATGAATTTAGTGTATTTATACCAACAGAGATTTTATTTATACCCCTCCTCTCCACCCAAGTCTACCTTCATTTTCAGGTGCTCTGATGTTCTTGCACTTGTTTTGAAGACGGCAGGCATTACATGGGAGAGGCAATTGACACTGGAGGTGATACAACTCATTTCTGTAATTCAGAAATGATCTATAGGGATCATTGACTACATGGGATCTACTCCCTCATTGTAGCGGTCTGAGCCTCTTAGGCAGTGTATGGCTGCCTGAGAAAACAGCTGAGCTGAGCAGCTGAGAGGTATTGATCTACAAATCAATCTACAACCTACTAATAAACAATGAAACCTTAGAGATGCCACTCATTTTGAAGACTCACAAAGCTGTTCAGCTAACTTCTGCCTGGTCAGAAAGCTCTGGCAGCAGGTTTGGGTCCTTAGGGAAACGCTTTTAATCCAAAGTTTGGCAAAGGCACAAGGGCAAAGAGTTTGAGGTTGAGGGAAGGGGAGGGAAAGAGGAATTAAATGCTTCATCCTTTTGTGTATGAGCGTGTAATGTGTTGTAATATAACAACTTTGCTCTCGGCAGGCACGAAGCCAGGTTTAAACAACGTATGCTGGAACTAACGGATACGAACAACATTGCCTACTTATTTCTATCGGCTGCCAACAGATGGCTGGAGGTCAGGACGGTACGTTCAGTTTAGTCCCAGCCATGATTTTGAAACCTTGGAAGCAAAGAGATTTTGCATGATGCAGAAGAGAAGATAACAAGAATAAATCTCGCGATGAGATTATACACACTGTTACTTAAAATAGATTGGGATTGTTTATGATAAGCACATAGGGTTTTTTAAGCTTTTTTGGCCATGAATAAGAAAATATGAGTCTCCCTCATCTTTTGCTGTTGTGATGTCTACTGTCTGAAGAGACTGCAAGAACAAACATTTACATAACTTGAAATAAGGTTTCTCTACTACTGTGCAGCATCTGCAGACCTGTCCCTGCAGCAGCTATTTTCAAAGCAGAGCATGGCTTTTAAGTAATTTTGTGAACTGTCATAAATCTGCCAGGGCTATTTCAGGCATCATGAAGCTCCCTGAGATGTCTCCCCAACAACAGGTTTAATCCCACAGCTGTAATTTAGAGCCCCTATTTGCACAGCCCTTACTGCAGCTGTGAGCCCATACTGTGTGTAATGTACAGTACTGTTTAATATCACAAAATATAGCAGAGCTAGACTTCAACTTAAAAACAGTAGGCCACAACACAGCCAGTACCAGTGAGACAGGCTTCTGGATTTTATAGGGGCTCTCCAGTGACAGCATGTGAGGAACTTCCCTGATGTGCATGAGGGGCAAGCAAAATCACTGTAATTTCCTTATTCATCTGACATGAAAAGAGCAGAGAATGAACAGAGCTGTGACCTGATTTTGCTAGACACAAATAGTAACATACACAACTAATCCTCACATCAGGGGCATTATTCCCACCTTCACTTCCTGGTACACTGCTAAACCAACAAAGATGTACTTCATTTCTTATGAGGGCATGGCTTTCCCTTGTGCATGAAGCGTTCAGCATGTGAGATCAAGCTGAACTTGCGTTGACACCAAAGACAGAAAAATAACAGAGCCTCATCCAGTACTGAAATAAGCTGTGGCAATGCCCATTAATGTCTCAGTCTCAGACTTGCTTACATGCAGAATGAATTTGATCCAAGAATATGCATTGCTTCATCATCACATTAGAAATGATGTGGTCTTGCCAAGGAATAGTTCATTTAGCTTTACCTAACAGTGCAGTGGTACTAATACCACTCAAAACTTAGGAGAGTTTAATGGCAGCTGTGAAGTCCTGTCCCAACTGCTCATGGAGATCCAAGAGCACTGTGCTTCTGTTTCCCAGTAGTTAGGTTAGAGTCTGTCATCTGCTCATCAACACTTCTTACAGACAGATGAACTAGGCAACCCTTGTTTCAAATCTCAGAGGAAAAGACTCCAGGCAGGACATTATCAAACAGAAGGGAAAAAAATAGATGGAAAATGCTAACCCTGTAGTCCAAAGTAAATATAATGCAGGGAACAGTAAGAGAGTGGGAATGCCAGCAGTCCCATGAATCCTGATTCAACTTGACAACTACACCTGGACAACTACATCAAGACCACACGTATCTGGCATTCACTTCAAAAGAGAGATACACATCAAGGAGATCGGTTCAAGCTCCTGCAAAGCATATGAGAAGTCAAATCTGTCCAATACAATCTCCACAGCAATTTGTGCAAGAGCAAGGCTTACTAGCCCAAATGCAGCCCTATAACTACACTGCTCTACTGCTTTCAGCTACTGCTACCAACATCGACATGGTGTTTCACTGCAAGCTGTGAGTGTATAGCAGGCTTAGAGATGTCTTCCCCAAGCACAGTGCCCCATTGCACAATGCTTTATGCATCATGCTTTATTGCAGACACTTTATGTCTGTCTGCCTACAAAACGTGCATTAACTGTAGAAGTCCTACTAGAGTCTTTCATGGACTTTGTGAAGTCAGCATTACTTCTGTTTTGAAAGGTAAACCCATGTTTGAGAAGACATGGAAGTGGAGAGGAATAGACTTGATTTGTTTTAGTAGTAGTAAATAAGGGTGTCAATGTTATGCCATTCTTATGTTTTTCTTTACACGCTCAGTAGATTTTTTTATACCTCCTCTTTTGGGTGTAGCCACACTGAGATGCCCCAGCCCAACTGTATTTGAAGAAAATACTGGACTGTTTCACTTGTGTCCAGCAAACTCCAAGAGTGTTTCAGTTTGGGCACCAAAAGTCCTGACCTTTTCCAGGAAAAACAACCCAGAAGTAAGGACTAGGTGCCATTATAGAAGTAACTCTCAGTAAACTGAATGTGCTGTGAGACTGAAGAAATTTTCTTGGTGCTGCATTTTAATGTTGTCTAGAATCTTTCTTTCTCTGTCTCATTTTAGGATTACCTCGGTGCCTGCATAGTTCTTACTGCAGCTGTAACTTCCATCACTGAAGGGCCTAACTCGGGGCTTGTGGGACTAGGTCTCCTGTACGCTCTGACGGTATGTACCAAAGCAGAAGAACTTTCAGACCAATGTATTAAGTTTATGGTAGTTTTAAAAATACATATACATGGTTATCTTCCAGCTTCCTTAATCTTGAAAAAAACAATCTTGCAAATAATGGATTCAAGCCAAAGTTGAGAGAGTTCAGGGCAACTTGGACTTGCTTCAGGTTTTATGAGCCAATTAAAAAAACACAGCCATTCCCAGGCCCCGCATGTTCCCAAGCAGAGCAGAAAAATTAAAAATGCATGAGGACCTGCTGTGCACTCTGTTTTGAACAACGCTGTGTTGGTTGCTCCTGTATATGGCAAAACCTGCCAGAAACTGCTATCCCACAGACTGTCATAACCTGGGTAATGTTTAACCAATGGCCAATAGAATCATTGCTGAAGAAGCACAAATGCCATTTCTGCTTTTGGAGGGAATCTGCTCAAATGCCCAATATTCTCCATCCAATTCTGGATGTATTTGGGGATTGAGACCTTTAAGGTTGGTAGGCATGGCCCGTCATGACAAGTAGCAATTGGAAATCAGAGAAGATGCGGTTAGGAAAGACAAGATTTTGATGGCACAGTAGCCAATTCATTTTAACTCTTATTGTTAGCAGGGAGCTATTTGAGATGAGTCACAGAGGTGAAACAGTGTTTTAGTGTAGTAGGCTGTAAGAGAGAATGAGAGAGCATCATGGGCGTAGAGTGAGTACTATCATCATAGAGAACAAAAATATCACTAAATTCACCAAGAGAGTGGGGATAAAAGCGGGATGAGGATAGCGGCAGGGAGAATTTTTGAAATCATGTCTGGCATGGCACAAAGCTGGCTGCTTTGTGCACTGGTACAAGGAAGGTGGTGTCCTCTAGAGGATATGGGTATGGGTCTAACACTGAGATTTGGCTTTACCCATAAATGCTGGTGAGCCTATGGTTGCAACAGAAGATTCTCGGCAGCTGCCTTAGGGTGGCCTTAGATCCCCTTCAAGCCACTGTTGCAGCACAGTGAGCATCTGCCAGCAACTGAGAAGCAGTCCCAGACTTTCAGCTTCACTCTGAAAACATTCCTGGTAATCCTGCTTCATTAGCAGAGATCTGGAAGCGCCAAGATGTCTGCATCAGCTTTGGCTACTTTGTATTTAGTCTGCATTTGCAAACAGATCATTAGTGCAAGTTAGCTGTTTGCTCAAGTCTGGTGTAGCAGATGAAGAGATACTCCAGTTAAAAAGTGGTTACCTGTCTCTCCCCTCCCCCATAACAACACTAGTGAAACTTTGGATGCAGTTGGATGATTGCCTGCATCCCCTGACAGGTTTTTGTGTCGTTTGTCTTTGGAGCTAAGAGAGGGCTGACGTTTGGACCTGGATGAGATCAAACTGTTTGTACCAACATGATGTTTACTGTAGACATTCAGAAGCTTATTCTCTCCCCTCGTATAAACCCTGCCAATTCTGTTGCACAACTGCGATAAAGGCTGAAACAATGGGCAGAGCCTTTGGGATGCCAGGCTCTTTTATCAAATCTGCTAGAGCTATGATTGCAGATAAATTTCTGAATCAAAAGCTGGACACAGAAGATGCGTATTTCTGAGCAATAAAGGAAGTACTTCACACTACCCCTGAGAATAACTCCTTATCATTAGGGCAAGCAACTAAATCATCTAAATTGACCAAAACAAATATTGTTGACTCTCAGTGAAAAATATTTACTGTATGCCTATTGCATCTGTATTAGGTAAGTGGTGAAGAAGTGAATGAGTGATTTATTCATAATAAACATCTGTCAGATTCATCAGTCTCTGGCAAATAAATGACAAAATCATTCTCTCACTGTGTTTGCATGTAGAATGTTCTCCTTAAGTGAGGTTTCTACACCCTTATTCAGGTTTCTAAAGCTGCTCAGTTTCTAAAGGTGCTTGTCAATCAACAGTACCTAATAAGATCAGTTCTTTTTTTTTTTTTTTTTTTAAATTGGCACCTAAACATACAGTTAGGAATGTAAGTTTAGGAAATGGCTATACAGTTTTCAGCCTTAAATAGTCTTGACTAGGGATCAGCTTCCCTAAGTTACTGGGTATTGTTTGACAACTAGTAATCAGTAGTTACTTACTACAAGTAATACCTTTTTGATTACAAATGGGAATAAAAACTAAGAAGGAAATATAATTGAGCTGATAATATATTTTTTCTCATATATTGCTATGCTAAAGAAACACACATTTTCCACTGAGATAAATGGATTATCTAAATATGCACAGAAAGAAGCAGAATTGAAATGCCCATAAAATTATTTTCAATGTATTTGCAAATAGTGAATTTTCTTAATCTTTAGTCTGTCTTTGAAAGATTATAAATTGCCATATTCCCAAATGGCGTTACTGATTTTGATTTCTTCTGTGTTGTGTGTTTAAAGAAGGTGTCTGTCAGTACTGCTTACTTGGGAACAAGAGATTCCCCTAATCAGTCACATCTACAGACTCTGGGTATAACTTCCTTCAAAAAAAAAAAAAGAATAGAGTATACTGGGTGCTAAATTACTATGTCACAGTTGTTTGCATTGGAGTATGACAGGCCTGTTATGTGTTTGATGCTGTTCCACTGAGTTTAGGACTGTTGCAATGCCAGTAACAGATCCACAGTGCTGGGTCAGGCCAAAGACTTTCACAAATTTATCTGAGTTTTATTCACAAACAGATAGATGCACAGACCTGAACCATGTCCTTGTTTTCTTTTTGTAATGTAGATAACAAACTATTTGAACTGGGTGGTGAGAAATCTGGCTGATTTGGAGGTGCAGATGGGTGCAGTAAAAAAAGTACACAGCTTCCTGAACATGGAGTCGGAGAACTATGATGGCTACTTGGGTATTGCACTCTAAACTTTTTTGTTTGTTGATTTTTGTTGTTGTTTTTTCTATAGGATTGTTAAAGCAAGGTAGACTTGGTCATGCAAAATTTATAGGTCTCCCTGACATGTAGGAACTCCCACTGATTGGACTGACAAGGATAGCCAAAAGCAGCCATGAGATATGTAGCCTATACTAGTCAACAGGAAAAAAAAAAAAAAAGAGGAAGAGGAAGAAGAAGAAGAAGGAGAAGAAGAAGAAGAGAAAAAGGAAGAAGAAGAAGGAGAAGAAGAAGAAGAGAAAAAGGAAGAAGAAGAAGAAGAAACCTATCAAAATGCAGATAAGAACTAAAAATGCATTAACAGTCACATGCTTCAGATGTGGGATCTTTGCAGCAAATGGGGGCTACAAGACAGGGGCATGATGGCAGTCAAACCTCAGTCAGACCTCAGCAACTCTTCCCTGAACTGTATGCTGCTCTTTGTACTGCTGCTGTTTTATTCAAATTAGCTTTGACTGGTATTTTGCAAGTGCTAGCAGTGCAAGGATGAAGAAGTTCACAGGTCAGAAAGCCTCCTTGGAAAGCCAGGCTCCTATTCTGAGGACAACACCTACCTGCATATTTGCAAATCAGGATGACATATGAGCTGTGATAATGTCAACAGCTCAACTTGTAAAGCAGTAACAACATCCTTCCTTGCACTGTCCTTCCTCTGCCGGTTACTGACCTCAGAACATGTTAACACTCCGCTGACCTTTTCTGCTCTCTTTGCTTCTCCCCGTTTCATCGCTAAGAGCCCCTTAGGCATTTAACCTCCTGTCTTATATGTCAAGATCTGGCAGCTAAGTGTTAACGTGCCCTGAGACAGTTCTCAGCTCCCCTGCAAAACAGTCTGAACGCCAACCTAGCGGAGGGCGCACCTTTAGCCTATGTCCTTTTGGCATGGCCTAGGTTTCTCAAGTGGCTTCATGAAGACTCCCAGGAAGGAGGGAGGGGAAAGGGAAATGTCATAAAAAGTGGCCCTTTGATAGCATTTGTTTTGTTTTGTTTTATTGTAACTATTCCAGACTCTTCTCAAGTCCCAAAAGACTGGCCTCAGGAGGGGGAAATCAAGATTGAAAATTTGTGTGTGAGATATGAAAACAACTTGAAGCCTGTTCTCAAACATGTTAAGGCCTATATTAAACCAGGACAAAAGGTACTGTATAATTGCATATGGTCCTCATTCTGGAGCAGATCCTTCTTTATTGTGTTTTCTTTTCTAAGGTAGCAGAAGAGCAAGAATAACAACAATTTGCAGTAACATCTGTATGCATTGATGGTCCTCTCTGAGGTCCCTAGTTGATATCACTTTATCACTGATGATATCACTTTATTGGCTGGGGTCAGTTTTTCTTCTGAGACTCCCATCTCTTTCTGTGTCTATCCCCCCTTGCTTAGAGTGAGCATAGGTGGCAGATGAGATTAGATGAACATCAAAAAGGAGATGAGTAAACACTCAAGAACATCTCACATTTCAGTATATAGTGTCATTTGAGTCCAGGACAAAAAAATTATGAAATTTTAAAAATCTTCCTGGAATAGATGTTCCTAAAGATTATTTAGCAAAAGGGAACTATTTTGTTCCAACATTTTTGACTGAATATCCCAACATTCCTGAAATTCTGTTGTTTTTTATGTTAAATTTCAGCTACTGTATCGTTATAAAATGCTCTAATCAAAGTACTATTAAATTGTACATTACCCCACTGATCAATTCAACAAACCGAAATAACAAAATTCTACGTGAACCAAAAAATATATTTTTTCCTTTGGTTAAAATTGCATTTATTGCAATATTAACATTGCAGAAATTTCGTTTTCCACTGTATGAATTGTGATGCATACATGCAACTCATTGCATGCAAATGAGAAACACCATAAGGTCTCACTGTGAAGTAAATAATACTCTTTTTTATCAAGCTGAAAATACCTAGCTTTTACGATGTGATTGCTAAGGTTGTTTTGGGACAGGTGGTAATCTCTGTCACATGTTCCATGAGCTCTTCAGTGTACACATGAAGCTGCTTCACCTTTCACTTAAGGGTTCCTCTCCAGGTCTCTGTGGAATTTCAGCACTGCACAAGCCATATGGAGAAATTAAGCAGGTTTTCTTTTTTCTTTATTTTATTTTGTTTTATTTTATTTTATTTTATTTTATTTTATTTTATTTCTTTATTTTTTGAGATAAGGCATCAGCTGTAGCAGCTGAAATACCACTTTAAATAGGTTTTAAAATATGTTTGTTTGTTGTTGTGGGTTGTTTTTTTGTTTTTTTTTTTTTTGTTATTACCTTCTGCCTGGAGTTTGGAGCAGGGTAATGATCTCTTCCTAATACTCCTTAGCATCAGTGATAGCCCAATGCTTTTCTTTTCATTTTACAAGTCTTTTCTGATGCACAGATCGAAAAGAGTCTGCCACTGGCCATTGGGAAGGACCTTTATTCTCACCAGTAGGGCAGTCCAGTCCAGCTTTCCTGAAGGACTGCAAGTCTGACTTACAGCTTCTTTTTATAAGGAACATCTTGCTTTCTTTTGCAGGTTGGGATCTGTGGTCGTACTGGCAGTGGCAAGTCATCCCTGTCTTTGGCGTTCTTCAGAATGGTGGACATATTTGATGGTTAGTTTTCACTGGAGTCTGTTGTCACTCCTGACCTCCTCCCCCCTTATGTCTTCAGAAGAAACTATATTGATATTTTATATCCTAGCTCTTTGGCTTGGAAGACACTTGGTTTGAATGGGGCTTGTTATACCTGATCCTTCAAAGTGTCGTATTGTGAGTAGCATTTGGTTCTTCCAGGAAATGTTACACACAGATTATGCTTGTAAATTTATTTATTTATTTATTTGTCATTGACAAAACAATATGCCATTTTTGAGGTAGGAGGAAAAAATATGCAACTCTCTGGAGCCTCTAAATTTCTCCCTAAAGAATAACTGTATTAGCTTATGATAAGTGTCATAATATTAGCAGAATAGAAACTGGAACTTGATAAGCCCATTCCCTTGATAATTATTTTTATTTTATTGTGTTTTCCCACAACTGCAGCAGAAACTGACTAAAGGTTTTGGAAACTTTTTACTATGTTTTCACTCCTGCAGCATTTCACTCTCCTAGCTCATTGGAATGAACTAGTGTGCAGCAATATGCACCCTGGCATTTATAATAAATATACATGTGAACTGTTGTACAAATGTGGAAAACTACTGGAAATTCATCTTTTTGTTACAAAGATTTCTATGTTTCTAAATTGGCCATTATGCATTAAATGTTTGCTAGGGAAACCCCAGTAGGATGTGGGAGGATAAGTAAATCTGATGCAGCTAATACTTGCTTTTGTTGTGGTTCTTTGCCTATATGTATATATGGTTTCTGATTCATGACTGAGGTTCCTGGATATATAAGTAGTGCAAACAGTTTTATTTCTGCTCAGCTTTCAGTTTCCTTCTACTTTAATCTTTGTTCTATATCTTTTCTTTGTCTGTTGCTTCTGTATCCCTGATTTTTCCCTATGGGAATTCCTCAGCCTTTTCTAATTGAGCTTAGTTTATCCTTTGTGCATAACCATCTCTCTCTCAGCAAAACCCATATTTGGACTCTAAGCTGATCCACTTCTGAGTGGGGTCCTGGCTCTAAAAAAAGATTACTTAACAAGATTACAAGTAACTTTAGTGAAGCCAAGATTTCATTCAAGGTATCCATCTTGCTTCCTTATGTCTGTGTTACTTCTTAAAATTTTTATTTATTCCATATTCCATGTTCTCACTTTCTTCTTCAGTCTTTAATGTTTTCCCTTTCTTGTCCTCTCTTCAAACCATCTCTTTCTTTTGTCTTGCTTGAGCGCCCTCATTACTTTCTTGGTTTCCCAACTCCTCTCTACTTCACTTTTTCTCACAAGTAAATCATCTCATCTGCTCTTTTCTTTCCCTTGAGCACCCTGGCTTCTATCAAAAAATATCTTACCTTGTTCCCAAGGTATGCCATATTAATTTTTCTCTCATTAGTCCACTTCATATTCTGCTAACCTTCTCTCATGTCCTCATTCATGGAGAAAAGAGATTGCTTGAGTTCGTGCAACCACTGTTGTCTCATGCTGAAGTCTTATGAGCTGATTCAGTCTTTATGAAAGTCTGGAAATAATTGAGCTTTGCATTCCACAGATGAAATCTTGGTTCCTCTGAACTTCTGAGAAAAGCATAAGCATGTTAGTCTGGCTAGGTGGGGATTGGGTCTTTCATTGGAATAGGCCCTCATATTGTAACCTACAAAATGGAATCTCATTAAAATTGGAAATGATGGAAGGGTCACACACACAGAGCTTTGAATATCCATTTATTTGCCAGTTCATGGTTAGGTTCTCCCTGGTTGTAGAGAACTTAAGTAGGTACTTTCCAGGGCTGTGTGCAGTCACACCATGAAGTAATGCACAGGGAAAAGGCAGAGTTGAGCCTGATGAAAACACCTCTTATAATATCCTCATCCAGTTTACCCCGGCCCATCCCTTCCACATGTGCAGAGGGAAGCTTCTGTGTCCAGGGAAAGTCACTGGGTTCAGTAGTTCCTGGCTTTTCTTTGAGGATCCAAGGGAAGAGATTTCTGTTGCCCTTCCAACTCTTCTACTTTCAGAGTAGCCATCCACAGTTCCTCTTGTACGTTTCCTCCACCTTCCTCGCCTGAATATCTACAGTTGCCACAACTAACACATCATGAATCAGATTTTCAGATGAGATCCATATGCTCATTAACCTGAAGTAGTGACTAGGAATGGAAAAATCTTCTTGCTTTACCAAGTATCCCAGCTGTTCCAGCAACTTCTTGTATGGGAATGAACTACTAGTTTAAGGAATGATTAATGTGACTGCTTCCAGTAATCTTATGCTAGAAGAACAGTGTATGGCCAATTCACAACCAAATATTTAAATGAAATTGATATATAAGAACTGCCATGAATGGCATTAAAATGCTTGTAGTATGACATCCTTTTTTTTTTTCCTGATCTGCCTCTTGTTAAAAAGTTAGTGCTACCCCATTCCCTCTAGAGTTACAAGAAGATTTTTGGCTCCTGATGCATTATTGATTGTAGATACATACATATATTATGCAAAAGAAGTGAGCATATCTGAAATTAAAGATCTTCTGCTACTGTTGAAGTCAAGGGGAATAGAGAAAGGTACAGAACATCGCCTAACTGCATAAGTTGCTCCCGTTCTTCTTGATCCGTTTGGCTGTAAACCGTAGGTTGCCCCAAAATAAATTATCTTTCCAGTGCTATTATTAATCACATAGCATGGAAGCCACACATTTCACTGGGGAGGTGTGTGGGTGGGTGGGGGCAGACAGAAAGGCAACAACATCACTAATAAACTGGATTCCCTCTGGCTTGTGTTAATGCATACATGCACCTTCTCCATGTTTATGTAACAATGCTGAGAGAATGCAGAGGCAAGCTGTTTCATCGTCTGGAGCCTAGCACAAAGGATCTGCTTTATCCTTCTGCCTGCTATCTGCAAATCACGTTTTGTGCAATTCCCTTACATGTCTTCTGCACGTTGTTTTAAACAGGGAGGATAGTGATTGACGGAATAGACATCAGCAAGTTGCCTCTTCATACTCTTCGTTCCCGACTCTCCATTATCCTCCAGGATCCAATACTGTTCAGCGGTTCCATCCGGTAGGTGTAAGCAGACGGGGTGAAAACAGCATTGCATGGCATGTTTGTGATGGTTACCGTGGACAGCAAGGGATGGAAATGGGAATGAACATTCCCAGCTCACCCCAATGTGCCCACACAGTCTGTCCAAGGGAAATCAATTGAGATACACTGTGCCAAATTGTTCCTTTACAGAAGACCTGAATGAACTGCAATTGTAGTAACAAGACTCCTGCTATGTTTTTCTTTGCAGATTTAATTTGGATCCAGAATGCAAGTGCACTGATGATAGACTCTGGGAAGCTTTGGAGATTGCTCAGCTGAAGAACATGGTCAAATCATTGCCAGGAGGCCTTGGTATGTCCAAGTAGCCAGGAATATAGGCCAATAATGACATTCTACACGCATGAGCATGCACTTATATAAACAGATACATGGGATCTTACACACTGAACCATCATGTTGACAGGCATCTTATGAATGTACTGTCTCCATGACAGAGAAAATATCTTTAGTAAAAAGCTGAAGAGTAGTCTTGTTTTCCACTCATTTCAGAGAAAAATGTGGCACTTCAGCATCATAGAGGGGTGACCTATCATTGAAGAGTTTTAAAAGTGCAGATTTACCTCTGCTCCTTCAGCAGAATCTGGCTTGGCCAGCAGAGTTGTTGCTCTTGTTAAGAACACTGACAGAGCATTTACCTTATCATTTGATATTTGGTTCATGAAGGAAGCTCACCTAATTCCCGCCATATTGTGTATTTCATATTACTAAGATACAATCCTGCAGCCTACCAGATTTAACTATTTTTGTCAGTTATTTGCTTAATGATATGTTGATCCTTTCCCAAGAAGATGTGCTAATTTTTCTTGGTATCTCTCCATTCCAGTGTTCAGTCAATATTATGCTTACTAGATTTTACAGGGATTTTGCTTGATGCAGGAACAGTGCACAAGCAGAGCTTTCATGGTGACCACTCAAAATCACTGCATCCTGATTGTATGAACGTACATTCAACTTAATTGATTTTATTACAGATGCAATGGTAACAGAAGGAGGAGAGAACTTCAGTGTAGGGCAAAGACAGCTTTTCTGCCTGGCCCGAGCCTTTGTTCGCAAGAGTAGCATTCTCATCATGGATGAAGCCACAGCATCTATTGACATGGCCACAGTGAGTATAGCAATTTGTACCATTGATGCATGGCTTTACTAGGAGAAGAGGCATCATCGTCCCCAAAATGTCAGCTATGAGATCTAGTTAGAAAAGAAAACCGATGGACTTTTTGCTTTTGTCTTGTGTTTAGTTTCAATTATGTTGTGTTTTGGGGTCGATGCCTGCAGTGAGGGGCAAAAAAACCCACACAAATGAAATATTTTAGAGTGTCCCTACTTTTCACCTGTGTGTCATTTCATTACTAAGAGTCTGATGTGCAGATGGAAGATGGTGTAGAATATGATCCTGTCTTTTTGATGTTTGAAGACACATAACAAAGTAAAATACAGAAGGATGAAATAACTGAAGTAACTCTTTTACTTCGGTAGGAAAACATTTTGCAGAAAGTTGTGATGACTGCCTTTGCAGACCGCACAGTTGTAACAATAGCGGTAAGTATTGACGCTCACAGATGCTCCGTCCTCATTTCTTAAGCAGTTATTCTTGCCTTTCATCAGCTAAACATCACGATGAAAACAACATAAAAGTAAAACCCAAGGTCAGAATATTCCCAAACTAAAACACTAAGATCTGAAGAAAGACTTTATAGGAAACTTCAGCATATAGATTGTCTCCAAAAAAATTTGCAGTCATTCTCATTAACAAATTGAAAGTGAATCCATGGGTTAAACCATTATTGAAAGTTGCTTTAAAATCTAGATTTGAATTTTGCCTCTAAAGTTCATGCATGTATGGCATCTAAAACCATGGCTCAAATTTATAAAAGGAGCCAAAATTCCAAAGGATTCAAAAGATTTCTCAAGTTGGATGGTCTTTTCTCCTTTAGACTAAAAAAAAAACAGTTGGTTTTATAACACAGGTTTTAAAAATTAGAATCAACAGGGATTGCTCAAAAATTAATATCTCTTCAACTGTCTCTGACATTTTTTCCTGTTTTTCCTGCCATTTCTAGTGACACAGAACATACCCAAATATCCAAATATCTGTGCAAGTATGCACATGTATGTGCATACATATACATACATAAACACACACACAGAGGATACCTTTTAGATAAATTCTACCTTGTGATGGTAGGCTTACTCAAAAAGCAGACATTTTATCCAAGAGATAAATATGTGTTTCAACAGCTGTTTCTTCACTGTGTGTAGAATCCAATCCTGTGGTTAGAGATTAGAGTTATGATTCTTGGACTCTGGTTTCAAGTCTGTCAGTGGCTAGTTGATGTCAGACAAATGACTTAACCCAGGGTAATTTACAACAGGCTCTAAGATTACTGGATGCATAAGTGCTGAAGATGCTAGCAGTAAGCATATTCCCCTCCAGTTAAATGCCATTCAATTTTTTAGTATTGTTCTCTCTGGAATCTCACTTTTCCCTTGCTTTTTGAAACTTGATGTCTCAAAATGGCACATATTAATATTTAGCTTTCCTCACACAGCTGGCTTCATTTCCTTCCTTTCTTTACTCATAGCTGATCTTTCCTTCACCCACCTGTTTTTCTTTTCTTTTTTCCAGCATCGTGTATCTCACATCTTGGATGCCAATATTGTCCTAGTCCTTTCTGAGGGCTCTCTAGTTGAATGTGACACTGCCTCAAACTTACTCCTCAAAGGGGATGGCCTGTTCACCACTTTGGTGAAGACTCACAAGTAGACTCTCTCAGTCCACACTGTTCACAAGACTTCTGGCTCTATGGTAGTTATTTTTTACCTCTTTAGTTTCCTTTCATTCTGCTTCCTTTCTACTGCACAGCTTCTGAAATGACAGTGCAAGAAGGTGTTTATTGTGTGGTTCCTGGGTTTGTTTAATTTTGTCACTATTTATACTAATTATATTTATCTAAAGCCTAGACATGCAACTAACATTGATTCTATGATGTGAAATGAATCCACCCCATAAAGTAATCCCTGACCTTTAGCCTATATAATGAAATTACTCTCTTTTAGCTAGTCATGTCTGTATTTGACTGGCTACATTCACATAGCATTGAAATCAAACTCTACCCAGTTTCATTCCTATTGTATATAGGACTAAACTATTCCCTTCAGCATGCACCAATTTAATCACAGAGGGAGCTAAATGATTTGCAGAAGGAGACAATGTAGGAATTCCCTAAGATGCATGCAGTGTGTACAGAAAATGTACAAAAACCAAGGATTGGAGCAGGATGCTAAGACACCTGACTATGCAGGCATACTCAGGATGTTTCTTGCCCGTATTTCCTTAAGGAGAAGACGTATTTCAGTGATGCCGTGGAATTTATTCCAACAGCTGTGTTGTCCATAAAGGCAATTAGCTGACTGAAAGTGAAGTGCGTGCGTGCATAAGTATTTTCAGGCTTGGTGCCAGAGGCTATAAAGTATTTTGAGATCTCTTCATATTAAAGATATAGTACAAGGACCTACTCCGAATACCACTGTAAACAAGAACAGCCGTTCACCAACTTCATAGGCCTCGGATTAGGCCCATTAATGAACTGCAATGAGAACTATCATAATGAAAACAACTGTATGTTGTTGGTTTTTTTTTTGTTTTGTTTTGTTTTTACGGCAGCATCGGGTTCACACTATTCTAACTGCAGACCTGGTCATCGTCATGAAACGAGGGAACATTTTAGAATACGATACACCTGAGAACCTGCTTTCTCAAGAAGATGGCATCTTTGCTTCATTTGTCCGGGCTGACATGTGAAGAATCACACGATGTATGTTAATAGCTTATTTTTAAACAAATCAAATGCAAATACTTTCTATTCAATGTAACATCACTTTAACCTTTTTTCAGAGCTTTTTTTTTTCTTTACACGTCCATCTTTCAAAATAATAAAACCCATTACAATACATGTATGCCTCAAAGCAATAAAAATATCATTTAATTAAAAATCCATTAAAATTCACAAACACAAACACGCAGGCAGAAAGTTTTTATTTCCTGGAAATCTGGCATTTTTCTTAGACATTTTAAGTGACCTTATTTTCTTTTATAGACAACAAAAGAATGCACTGTTCTTACAAACTGCATATGTTATTGTGGAAGCAGGAATCAAATCGTGCAGTTTGTCAAGGAAGCTAGAGACCCCCAGAAGCATTCAGTCCCCAGAGAGGAAAATTAAAAAACAACAAATCCAAACCCATAACACTTGTGGCAATCTGCTGCATTCCAAAGGGATAAACTTTGCTCTTCAAGTTGTAGTAGATGGGCAGTGAATGAAGAAAAGGAATGTCATCAGAAATAAGGAAATTCTTCCTGTCCTTCATGTTAGTTCACACACTGTAGTTAGCACAGCACTATTTTTTCAGTGCAATGATGGCTTATCCCTACAGCCAGTTCCTAAATCCATATTCATTCTGCAGACTTTTTTGAATCAAAGACCCAAATCATCCTATAATTATGCATGCTTTGATAGGTTTATAGAGTACATTTTGTACAGTATCTTAAGACTTCATATTAAAATTAATCTGAGTTTATCTGAACTTGATATTAGTCAATCTTTTAAACATTTCCACTAAGATATTATATTTAAAATGGCATGTAATTAGCCAACCACTAAATGTTTTATGTCTTTAGCCCTTCACATTATTTTTTATGCTTGAACAACCTGTCTTTTCCTTTTCGCATTTCTGAATTACCTCTAAATCAGATCTTGTCCAAGAAGACATGATTTTCAAACGATTTCTTCAAGATTTTAGGTGCACTTAGATATATATTTACCTCATACATGTTTGAAAAGGTTGCCTGCACTTAGCTAATGCATATGGCTAGATTCTGAACCGTGATAACTGCACAATGAGCAATGAACCCCCTCTAGAAGGGGTTTCATAGACGTATTTTCAAAGGCAGAGTTTGAGACATCAGTTTCACTAGTGGTATTCCATGTGATTCTTATTCATCTATTTTTATAGACAATTTTTATATTTTATATATAAATATATTTTGGCTGGCTGAGGGAGTTGGGGTTATTCAGCCTGGAAATGAGAAGGATCAAGGGAGACCTTGTAGCGGCCTTCCAGTACCTAAAGGGGGCCTGCAGAAAAGCTGGAGACGGACTCTTTGTCAGGGGGTGTAGTGAGAGGACAAGGAGTAATGGCTTTAAACTAAAAGAGGGAAGGTTTAGATTAGATATTAGGAAGAAATTCATCACTCAGAGGGTGGTGAGGCACTGGAACAGGTTGCCCAGAGAAGCTGTGGATGCCCCATCCCTGGAGGTGTTCAAGGCCAGGTTGGATGGGGTTTTGGGCAACCTGGTCTAGTGGAAAGTATCTCTGCCCATGGCAGGGGGGTGGAATTAGGTGATCTTTAAAGTCCCTCTCAACTCAACCCATTCTGTGATTCTATGATTCTGTAAGATTGAGGATGAACAAGAAGTGCAGTTATGCCTATTTCTAGTGTAAAGAAAAGAACATGAGACAATAATTGCTACCCTTGGCCCCAAAAAGTAGGACGTGAAATTGGAATTGTATTTAGTCTACTATTGTAAAAATGATACAGTGGTTTATGTTGTTGGGTTTGGGTTGTTTTTTTTGTTGTTGTTGTTGTTTTTGTTTTTTTTGTGTGTTTTTTCTTTTTTTTTGTCAGTAATGTGGGTCTTGTTTTGGTTTGGTTTGGTTTGTTTTTCCCATCTTAACTATTGGAAATAAAAGCTTTGTGGCACAACTAAACAAAAAAAATCAGCCTTGAAAATTTTAATAAGGGAAGCATCATGATTTCCCTGTCTACTGCTGTGAAACGTTTTTGCTCTTTTCCCAATTAATACCCTGCGTTGAACTCTGTCATACAAAGAAAATAAAAAAATAAAACAGATGTTTACAACATGTTTTTATATAGATTTCAGAGCCAAAAGGCCAGAAATATTCTTGGTTTAATTTCATTGTATTCAGTGAAAAGCTAACTGGATTCATTGCTGCCAGACTCAGTCAGTGTGAAGATGAAGTACAAATAACTTTACCTGTGTATCTTTCATGATGATGCAGTCCTGATTTATTTTAAGCGGTACTGATTCTATCATTGAAATCCTATTTCCTGTTAAGCCACATTAAGTGGCTGTAGAGGAACTAGGATTTGTTAGGCATTCTAAAGAACTTAAAAGGGGCCAACAGTTAGCACCTCTTTCCTCTTACATTTGTCCCAAAGCCATCACAGAAGTAAGAAGACCCTTCTTTGTTCATACATTCCTCCAGAGGTATACAGTGTAATAAACACTGCTATTTCAATATGTAGAAAAGAAAATATATTGTGGGCTGAGTATAGTCTACCAGCATGCTTGATTCGTTTTGCTGGAGGAATGCAGGAGTACTGCATGGAGTTCAGGAGTTACGCGACTGTGGTTGAAGTGTTGGATAATCATTGGAGCATATCCTCTAGCAAGTTTAAAAGCACGGTTTGGTTTCTCAAGCAATTAATCCTGCTCAGTACACACAGATTCCAAGAGACAAAGCACACAGATTGCCATAGATCTATCAGATCTTGCATTTTAGCCATCATGCCTATGTTATGTACTTACCAATGGAATACATTGAACTTTTGCTTTTTTGTGTTTCCCAATAATGAAGAAGGGTGTTCCCAACAGTCACACAAGTCAGTTTTGTTACTAAAACGGGTGCAGAAGGGATGAAGTCTTTGAAACAAAGTTCTCTTGATTACATGTAAAGGTCTTAACTGAGGCCCCTTTAGGAGCAGTTTTCTTAGGCTGTCGGGCCTACATGGACAAGGAAGCATCAGCCTAGAGATTTTGCTTCTTTGACTCTTGCCACACTCCTGCCTCCGGTGTCACTCCTCAGCCCTTGTTCTCTTGCCACAACCTCCTTGCTTTTTTTCCTCCCTCAGCACCTCCATATATCATACCCTCTTTGAGGTTCATGTTTGTAATCCTGAGTGCTCCCTACTCTGCCTGTGGCCTTCCACTCCTTTATTTAACTCCGTGCCCTCTGCTCTATTTCCTCTCTGACACAGCTTTGCTCTCTCCTCCTTCCCCTGCTTTTCTCTAGCTTGCTATCCTAACACCCCTCCTCTTCAGGGGACACATACTCTAGTGTGATCATGATCTGGATTTTTTTCCCCAAAAGCAGTAACTAAATAAGGCTTCACTATTACAATATTATACTCTAGAAATATCAAGTTCCTCCTTTTACAAAGGAGCTTTGAATGCAAACACTGGCCACATGTACATTTTTTTAAACTATGGATAGAGGAAAATCACCTCTTGTGAGACTTCCTAAATTAAGTTTCTCATCTCATCTGTAATTTTTTTTCTCTGTCAAGTGTTTTTCTGGAATGTTTGAAGTAAAATAGAAGGCGTAAGGTCCCTTTTTGCCAATGCAGCTGTTTGTGGATCCACAACTGTGTTCCTCAACCTTTGAGCTGCAACAGTAGATTGTCTTTCCCTTTCCCTGAGGTAGATGTATTGGCTGGCACAAATGGCTCTGTGCCCTTCTTGTATGTGGTCTTTCACCACACTAGTAACAGCTAGCTGCTCGTTACTGCTTCTCCTCCACCAGCAATGCCCCATACAAATGTTGTGTTTATTTCTGGACCAAAATGTTCATGTGCCGTGAATCCCATTGCAGGGGTTTTAAGTTGTGTTTCAGACAGGTCCATAAGCCTCTGCTATCAACACCGTTGACAGGTAGGAGGGTGAAACTTCTTCCTCCTTCAGATCCAGCACAATGGATGTTGGGATTCATCTAAGCAGTACTGTTTTACTAAGGGTTTTCCAGGTAATTTCAACATGACAGATGATGAGAATCTCCTTAAGCATAGCTTTGTTTGAACCACTTGTGTTCTACTAACTGTTATTTATGACTCAGGAATTTGGGGAGCATAACAATTTTTTTGGACTTGACATTTCAAACAATACAGTTGCCAAATAGGAAAGTTTGTTTGTTTGTTTGTTTGTTTGTTTGTTTTGGTCTTGTTTGTGTGTGTGTGTGTTGTGTTTTTTTTTTTAAGGAAATAAGACTATGGCTGTGAGTACTAATTCTGATCTGAGTTTGTTGCTGATTTTTTGTAACTTCAAACTTGTTTTAGATGAAAATGATAAGTTATTTAAAAGAATCCCATAAAACTCACTATTCACAGTCCCTTCGCTTTGTTATGAAGACCTCTCAGGACCACCTGGATAAGTTTGCCACTTGATACGCAGTGTGTTGTCTATATATGTGTGTGGTTATACACAAAAACATACACGCAATCTTTTATTCTGAAGTTTATGGTGCAAGTAACTCAAGGTTCATTTCCTTCTGGTCAGAAGAAAGGTTTCCCAGAACAAAATCATGCTTTTTTCAATGCCAGGCAAGGGTTTGTGACACTCAGCGCACAGAGTAGTTCACACACACTCTGGTGGTGCTCATCTCTCACTGATGTCTGCAAAGGGAATCCAGGCAATGAGCTTGAACTAGATGTCTGCCTGTTTGGTCACCCACTTTACAGCCTCAGAGAGCCTCTGAGAGGTGGAAACAGATGACAGGTGGGGATTTCTAGACATGTATAAACCACAGAGGAGACACAGATCCACCAGTGTTTCCCATAAGGCAGACAGCCCTAGGGACTTTGGGATAGCTCTGATGAGCCAGGGACATAAGCAAAGCAAAGTCTGCAGGGAGAAATCATTGCTTTGATAGGAAAACTGGTATGCAGAAAAAGTACTTTTATTTGCAAGAGCTTGCCTGCTTTTTCCAGCTATCATTTCAAATCATTTACATGAACAAATACATAATGAAAGGCTTCTCAAGCACTTGGATGAGCAACTTCTAGTTTCAAGTAAACTGGCAGAACATCTCTGCTATAAACTGATGCACCTCCACCAAATTCAATCAGTACCAACAGCAAATATGGTCCAGCTGATCTGGCATCTCATTACATGTAAAACCTCTGCTAGCAAAAAGTAACAGTGGTGTATTATGTTTTCTTAAAATACAGATTACATCAATTTTGAACATGGCCAAACAGGTCTCTTCAGACTTCTTACAAAATAAACTATTTCGTGTAATTGCTTTCTTTTTGCTTACTAAAACAATGGGCTCTTGTGCTTCATTGTGAAAAGATGCTGTTACATTCACATATGATGTTGCTCATGTCTCATGAGAAGATGAAGGAGACATCACACATCCATTTTACCCAAGCTGTATAGGCATATTATCACAAACGTAGATATACTTTATTTCAGGGAAATGCCTACCTTTATAAAAAGCTGTGGACAAAGACCATGTTTCTATTATTAGGAAATGAAATTTTTTCAATGTGACTATAACAGCAATCTTGGAGTATTTTTCCCTTGCGAGCACTGCAGGTCAATATCCCCAGTGTGGTAGTGTCAGTAGAAATCAGTTCTAAAATAGCTAGTGAAACCACATAGCTACTAGTTAAAATCTCTCTGGAGCAATGATTCTCCCATAAAATGTGTTAAAAAGCAAAAATGAATTCGTCAGATTTGCTATTTTATATCCTCAAGTAGTACCTTTTGAAAGCCTAATTTAAAATCACAGTAAGTTTTGTAAACTGTCTGATATGAATGCAGTGATGGCATGTGAGGAGTTCTTTGGTTTCTTTGGAAATAAATCCTTTCAGAGGCAAAACTGAGAGAGTACTAAAAAAAAAAGTCTGAAAACAAAACTGTAAATCAAATTCTTCACTGCCATGCAAACATTCCAATCATTTCCACATTGTTTTTTTACTGCTCTGTCTTTTCTCCACCAGAACTGACCTCTGTGTAGAATTGTGGGGAAAGACTACCAGGTTTTCAAATTATCAAAAAATTGTTGTGAGGCAGAAGTTCCCTGACTCTTACAAATCAGTGATGTGCTGACGCTGTTTTGGCAGGACAGCTTAGAGTATTGGCTTATATGAAGCTGTGAAGTTCAGAGAAGCTTCCAAATGTAATTCTTCAAGAGAAGAGAGATTTCTAGAAAAGTCTTAATTTCCTACACAGTCATTATTAATTATTCACCATTGATAGAATCTGTCTGGTATTAGACACTACTCATGCAAACATAACAGACATTCCTGGCAGGAGTTTTTTTATTCCTCTAATAAAACAAGCCACATTCTTAACAGACTATAAACAAACATTTATTGCAAAATAACTTTTATTAATAAAAAATAGTTTCTATTTGGTGTATTGACACTCACCATGTGCAAGAAGTCTTAATTCATTTTCATTGAATATGGAGATTTCCATCCTATGAATTACTCTATAATAATGTAGCATTCAGCTCAAATGTTACCATTTTGCAAATTTCACCGCCTGGTACACTGATTCTTGTGTATGCATATTAGTCATTTTTGTAAATAAATACTTTACATAGTTGCACATCCTCAGAATAGAAGATATAAATAAGTAACAAACAGTGACAGCTAGAACTGCCCATGAGTGTCTCTTAGCTATTCCCGTGACATTTCTTAATTCTCCCTTTATTTTACTTCAGGGTTTGCTGGCTGTACCAGCTTACATCCGAAAGCATCACTTAAACATCCAGTAAAATATTTAACCATGTAACTAAGGAACTAATGCACCTCAGTGTAAGTGACATGGTCCAGAACCACTGTCCTTCAGTATCACAGTTACAGATGCTCCAAAGCTGCATATTCTTTGAAATGCATAAAGTTATAGATTCGTGGTTGACAGTTATGTGTGTTTTTATCATACTAGCTAGATTTGGCCCTTACTCTTTCAGCAATACCAGCTATGAGTATTAGACTACTCCATCAGAGGTGGGAACCTTAAGTTGTGAGAGGCTCTTTGTACCGCAGATTTTCACAGCTGAATCATTTGGGTTTGGGGCCATCTATTGGGGCCACCATAGCATCTGAGACCAGAGGGTTCAGAGTTGCCAATTATTCTGTGATATTATCTGAAGATGAGAGGTGGTGTCTATCTTCCATCAATGGCATATCTTAATTTAACCCTCACTCTGTTGCCAGCAGAGAGAGCTGTTATATCAATCACTTGTAACCAAAGCGACTTGGAAGCACAGAGATGGAGATACAAAAAAAAAACCATACCTTTATGGAATTTTATAGAGATAAAAATGAATTATGCTACTCTGATGCTGAATACAGCCACAAACCTTCTGGCTCCTGCTACACAGGAGGAATAGGAGAGTTTGGACAAGGACATCAATCAAAAAACCTTTGATACCTGGCTCTGTTTCTCCAGATCCCTCCAGAGGTAAAGGAGAAAAGAATTGTCCAAGCCCTAGCAACAGGGGTATGTACCCTCTCCTAACTTCTGGTTCCCCAAAGTTCTGGCACAGAAAAAGGAGACAGAGGCTGTTCTGCCACATTCAGCACTTTGCTACCTTAGGCATCTTTGCCTGTCCCTAGAGCCAACTAGGGACAAGCAACTGCCCTATCAAGGGATAGGGCATGAAGGTTTTGTGACTAAGTCTCTATAGTGCTGAGACTCAGCAATGTGCAGCCTTTGGTTTTCAACCTGCACTATTGAGATTTGGAAAGAAAGAAACACACTGCTAAAATAAAATACAAAGGCAGGGAGATGGATAAGTAACGTGGGGCGGCAAGAAGTCTTGGTGGGTTTTGCACACAGACATAGTACGATGTGGTCACCTCTAGAGGGAAATGAGGCTGAGAGTGAGTATAAGGTAAATCCTGGAGCACAAGGCGTTTCTTTCGTCTACCCCTTTCTTGGCTCAGCCATGTCCCTGGAGCAGAGGTGGAGTGTAAGAAGCAGAGGCTAAAAGGTGCTGGATTTCATAAATCAGATCACTCTAGGAATCACATGGTTTGGGCACAATAATCTCTCTCCTCTCCTTCCTCCTCCCCCCCCTCTGCTGACTCTGCAGGAGCCCCAGCCCAAAAGGGACCTCCCTGCACCATTTCCCTAAGACTATGCCCTCTGTCACAGATGCATGCTGGTGGCCTGCGTGCTGATCCTCTGGAGCACTGGGGAGAGCCTTCTAAGTATGGCAGTACTTCCTAGGAGAGGCCATGGGAGCCAGCAGGGCCAGGGGAGCTTGCCTTGTTTTGCAAGCAGTAGTAGGGGCCCAGCTCTGGGCAGGTTTGGCTGGAGTACCACTGCCCATCTCAGGACACATTCCTGTGCAAGCAGACTTGGCCCCTGTTTCCTCGGTGTAGAAAGAAGCATGAAAGAGGCATGTGCTATCAGTTGTTCCATAAAATCTTGTGTCAGAACTCCCTGGAACCCCTCCACCACTACAGTGACAGAGAAAGCCAAAAGAAATGACTATTTCTCCAAAAGTGGCTAAGATCTCAACAATGTGTATCATTTCCAAACCAGACAGTCTTAATGCAAATCAATGCCTCTGCCAGCAAACCCACAGGACATATACAGACTCTACTATGTAACCTAGCAGTATTGGATGAGGGGCATGAGTTACATGCATTTTGATGATAAAGACTATTTTTGTCCTGCTGCTCTTGGATGAAACAGAAAAGAAAAAAGAAAAATTGCTTCAGGGTAACAGACGCCCTTAGTTTGCAGTTTCTGCTCTTTCATGTTTGATGGATCTACTGCCAGTTCAGTTGGGGAAGAGTTCATCCATGCTGTCCGTATAGGGCTTATCAGCTTTGTGTCTTTGTGGAAGCCTTGTGCTGAGTGCATGACATCTCTGTACGCCTGAAAAGTCATCCTATCTCTAAGCTAAGATTAGAATTTCAAACAAAACTTACTATGAAGCAGGATTTTCTGAAAGGACTGGGCACAGCTATAACGTGGAAATTTAAGATTCATGCTTAAGAAAATTATTTAATACTTTTTAGATAGGCATAATTGTGAAGTGATATTTGCCATAATACCAGTAACTCTTGTGGGTGGAGGGCAAATGAAACAGCAAAAAGGGAGAAGCATAATGGGCTGTAATAAACGTGGACCCAAACCTGCCATCAATTCTGACTTTTTTTTTCCCCTGTAAAGGATGTGTTCACAGTACTCAAACACTATGTTCTTAACAAAAAGGGCTAGGAGACATTTTGGGAGATTTTCCCAGCTATTACTTAAATCTCAGACTTTCGTGTGCATGTGGCAACCAAGCAAGTATTTAAAAGGGCAAAGGGGAACATTTTTGGTAGCTGTCACTCTCTGGAGCATATTCATGTACTGGAGCTTGGGGAAGCGTGTGCTGTGCTAAAAATCATGTCTCATATTATTGAACCAGGAATGGTTCTTGTTAGTAGTGCTCCTGACCTTCACATGCCAGGAGTCGCAGCCCAGCAAGCTTCCTCGAAGCTGATCTCAGGTATAAGAGTGGAGGGAGGCACCCCTTTCTGTGAGGGGGAAGCTCTTCCAGTATTGAGTAGGCAGAGATGGAAAGATGGGATTTTACAAGCATTTTTCTTCCAGTGTATAATGATGGGGAAAATGATTGATAGCTTTGGTGTAGTCACACTGGGTTACACCAAGACTATCTGTGTACGTTTGAAGGGACCCCTTCCTATCCCAGCTATGCACGGTGCTCCATACGTGGTGAGGAAGTGGAGCACCCTCACGTGGTGCTCCACCACGGTGAGGAAGCCCCCAGCAGTTCATGCGAAACAAGAGGGGCTGGGAGGTAGCAGGGGGCTCTGACAGCCGCAAGGCAGTTCCTGTTCCACCTGACCAGCTTTTGGAAGGTTCCTCCTCAGAACCCCATCAGCAGATGGGATAAGGGGCACACCGGCAGATAAAGTGCCTTGGCATGGAGAGAAGGGTCTGAGACTGAACAGAGCAGCAGTGGTGGGTTTTGCTCTAAGGTGGCCTGGTCTTTAAATGTCTCCATTTATAAAGCTATGGATGTCACTAATAACCTTAGGGAAAACTAGAACTGGCTGCATGGCATGAGTTGTGTCAGAAGCAAAATAATAATATGCAAGGATCTTCTGCAAAAGGAGGGGGGTTTGCATGCAATTTCCTGACAGCTCTGTATGTTTTTTGAAACACAGCTAGCAGCCATACTGGGGAAACATCAGTCTTGTTTCTAGCCCTAGCATGGAACAAACGCTTCATGGGGCTAGAAGGGGGAAAGGGGAAGGGAGAGGAAAAAGGAAAGGCGATTTTTTGCATGTGTACTAAATCAGCTGTTTCCAACAGTTACACCCAAGTGAGATGCTCTTCTGGAGGCTGCATCAAATGAATGAGTCAGTCCCCCATGACCAGCCTCTGCCACTCCATTTGTAGCAGAATAACCTCCCGAGCTCTCCCATACTAGCCCATCGAGTGCCACAGCGGACAGCAACGCCGATGCTGCAGATACACACACAAGTGACTTTATGTGCTTGCACTCAAGCCTGGTTACAATCCAAGGTAATTGCTTTAGAACGTGATTTTTCACACTGAAGCTGGTCATCTGCCTGGAGTTAATTTTCTACAAATATGTTTAGCTAATTGCCTAATATGACCGTGGCTTTGAGTCTGTCTCTTTTCTGACTACTGGATACTTGGTATTAGAAAAGTATACTGCTAGAAAGGTTTCCAGGAATCACTCCTCTATTTAAACTTGAGCACGTGCATGTGTTTGACAGGATGGATATCTTCAAGCTGAGGATTACACTGCCTGTCAAATGTGCCTTCTCAATTTTTCCATGCCTGAATACACTTAAAAACTTCCTGACTGCAGCAGGCCTGTGAAGCATTTCTTTCTGTCTCTAGTTTACAGAGAGAAGTAATGTATTATGTTCTGTGTAAATTTTATACTGTAAAGGTCATTCACTTGAGTGATACTCAGAAAACTTTAGAAACCTCCCCACTGTACACACACATTCCTTGGGCATGGAGGAGTTAATCTGACACAATGAAATCTTTGCACTTTGCTTCATTAAAATCTAAATTTAGATCTTTTCATAAAGTTGATGTACTGTTTATTCTTCCTACTACAAACCCTAAGACCTTGGAAAAAAAGCCATAATTTCCAAGAATGCAAGTTTCCATTAAACACAAGAGCCAAAACTGTAAACCTCGACCTGTGGGAAAACGAATGAACTTCTGTTATTTCATTGTTTGTTTTTGGCATTGTGCGTAATTTCTCCTATACCCATCACATATATAAAAACCCATCTGTCAATGCCTGTTCCACCAGCTGAAGATTATAATGGCCCTGACGCTGCGCCCATCCAAGTTAACACAAATTGTGAACCTTATAAAGGAATGCCTCTTTTCCTCTCGCAGAAACAGGTAATTAAGTTTGTCAAAAGCAGCAAAGGCCGTGAGATTTTGGCATTGCTCCTCCAGACACTTACGCACGCGCTTCACTTTCTGCCTGTGAGCTGTCTCGCTGAGATCCAAGGCACGATAAAGCTAAAAAGGCAAAAACCCTGGGCTCGCCAGCCCTGCTGCTGCCAGAGGTGGGCTTCGCGCAGGGAGCCGCCTTGCCCCCTGCCACATTTGCAGGATCTGGCCCTAGGGGATGCTCCAGCATTCCTCAAGGCCCCTTTTCCAGCCCCACACCACCGCTGCTGGGGCCACGGAGGGGGGCCGGTGGGCCGGGCCGGCCGGTGGTGATGCTGGGAGCCCCGCTCGCTGCTGCTGAGCTTTGGCAGCCGGCTGGGGCCAGGGCTGGGGATAAAGGCAGGGCTGCCCCGCCTAGTCCCGGCACGGGAGGAGGGCTGCGAGGGGAAACGGGAACGCCTGCTCCGCCAGCCCTCTCTCCAGCTGCCAGCTCGGCTCCTTCTTGTGATGCTTTCTGGGGACCGGACGGGGGCTTTTTGGCAGGGCCGCGGCAGCTAAAGCCCTACTGAGCGAGGCAAGCCTCGGTTCGAAGCAGAGGAGCCCAACTCTTCGAGTCCCAGAGGATGCAAACCACCGAGCACCCCACATTGCGGTACCCACCAGGGCACAGCTGCCTCCCGGAGAAGCAGCCCGAGGATCCGTCCTGTCGTACGTCAGGTTACTTTACACCGAGTTTGCGAGACGGCTCTGCAGCCTGCCTTCCCGCAAGGAGCGTGGGAATGGCACCGTTCCTTTCTGTCGGGAGCTGATACCGACTGCTCGCATAAAAGTGACGGGCTGAAAAGGGGAGGGCGCTGTAGAATAAAGCCACGCAGTGACATTTGATGTAAAGGTTGCTGATGTAGGGTTACCTAACCACAGTGCACGGGTGACAAATCTGACCGGCTTTTCTCTCTTCTCAGGGTAGGCAGTGAGCCCTCCGGAGTCGCGCTAGAGGGACTGTCCCCTGTTTCACATCTCGCTGGGTGGACTATGGTGGCAGGAAGATGCTGGCTCGGAAGAGTATTATCCCTGAAGAATATGTGCTGGCACGGATCGCTGCTGAGAACCTGCGCAAGCCCCGCATCCGAGACCGGCCACGCAAAGCCCGCTTCATCGCCAAGAATGGGGCATGCAACCTGGCGCACAAGAACATCCGCGAGCAGGGGCGATTCTTGCAAGACATCTTCACCACCTTGGTGGACCTGAAGTGGCGTCACACACTGGTCATCTTTACCATGTCCTTCCTGTGCAGCTGGTTGCTCTTCGCCATGATGTGGTGGCTGGTGGCTTTTGCCCATGGCGACATGGATCCAAGCACAGAGGGCACCACAAACAGCACAAAGTGGACACCTTGCGTGACGTGTGTCAGGTAAAGTACCGTTGGTGGGACAAAGAAAGGGGGGAACAGAGCTGCCTGCTGTCCTGCCGATACCTGAAATGCAGCTTTTTTAATGAACCGTGATGTTTGGTTGAGACAATTGAAAAGTGTGGTGTTTTCCTCTAGAGTACATAAATTCAGCAAGCCTTCTGGGCTTGGAAAATACTGTACTGTAGATTTCTTTGATTCCTTACAGGATCTGAAAGAGAGGGAGACCTGCTGCTTTTCATGTGTCTCCACACTCTGTGGGTAACATACCCTGCCTGTCGAGATAAGAGCCTGCTACAAGAGTGGGTATGTGTTACACGTATTGTAATGTTGTCTATGGCAGCGGGAGCATCCTGAGCGTGGTGCAAGCCGCTTGCCATGCTGGTAAAAGGTCGCCCACCCCAAAAGCGCTGCCTGAGAGGCAGGGCACTGGCCATGGGTGTCAGCTAGCAAGAAAAGTGCTGCTTAGGGCAAAGCTAGATGTCTTTTGAGACAGTTCCCATGAGACAGCTCCAAAATGCCTGTCCCTTGGTGAAGCCACAGGCCAGTGGTTTGACGGATGAACTGTTTCCATGACGTGCATGATGTATCAGACAGTGAAAGCTTAAGGGACTGCTGGGTTAAATGTCAGCTATTAAAGAAAAGTATTTTCCTCTCCGTCCCCAAAGCCATGGCAATTTTCAAGGCTCTGACAAACTGGCACATACTTACACAGGCTAGAAGAAGTGTTTGTTACTTGGAGATGGGGGTAAGCAACAAGATTGCTCTGCCATCAGTAACATCTCTTTTTACAGCACAAGGTTTTTAAGCAGAAAGATCCAGATTCAGAATGGCCAGAGCAACTGCCTTTACATGGTGCAGTGTGGTAGGGACCATGAGGGGGCTGCAGAGCTGGCTGAGGGTATCCACTCCTCTTTCCTCCTCTTGGAGAAAAACTCCAACGTGGAGTTGCATGTAGGTTTTGAGGCACCTCAGCAAGTATGAAGGCACATCAGATCTGGCTCATGAGGGAGCAGTGATTTCATTCTACCTTCACTTTGACACTTGTTTTGCTAGATGAGTTTTTTCAAACTGAAAGGAAACAGGGATTTTCCAAGCCAACCTTCCTCAACTTTGGGGGCTGAGGCAGGGGGAGGCTGCTCTTATTTCTCTTCCATTAAGTGGCCACAGTTGCCTCTGAAGTGAGATGTCATGGCCCAGCTTGTGCCTACTGGGGAAGTCTTTCAGGGGTGTCACCCCCAGCCTTTCTGGTGTATTGGTCCTAGAGAGAAGGATGTGTGGGATTTGTCCAACCCAAACTAGCAGGTAGCTGCACCCAAGCAGCTCTCCGGCATCAGCTGGGAGGACACTCCCCTGTTTGCCTGGAGGCCTCCTTGGGACTCCCAGACCACCCCACAAAGCCTGTTCTGGGTGCTGAGGGCTTCATGCCACCAGGACAAAGGAGAGCCATGGCCTCTCACTACCTCCCCAGCAAGCCCACTGCTGCAAGAACAGCCTGGAGGGATGGGGATAAGCAGAGCCAATGAACTGGTGTGGCTGTGTGGCTTAGCCCATAACAAACAGCACACATCGCGCTCTGCTGTGAGTGCCTGAGGAGTTTCAGCAAACTGCTGCTCAAGTATCCATCTTCAAGCCATAGAAAATCTTTTATCTTCATCTTCTTAAACCTGGCTACCACTTTGGACACAGCCATGCAACAGCAGTATGACTGCTGATATTTTTAAGAGCAGTGAATTGCTGGATGTAAAACATTTCATGCTGAGACAATCTGCCAAAATAATAGCAAATATTTTTTAACTTACTTTTTCTGAGATTTAGGCCCAAAGATATTTCAGGAGAGCTTTTTGAGTAGGTGCCATTACAGATTTATGGGAAACCTGGCTTTGGAAATTCTAATCATTGGATGGAACTTGCACAACACTTTAATTTTTCAAAGTACTGCAGAATTTCTAAAGCTAGAAGCACTTTGCCACGCAAATCAAACATAGTCCAAAGAGGAAAACTTGCAGAGCTCTGAAGAGAGGGAGCTGGGAATAGAGTGATTTGGCATTTATGGATCCCTCTTCGCATGTTCAAAATGCTGTACAAGCTTGCTGCTTCTGTTACTTCTGCTGTAAAAAGGTAGATTCCCCCCCCCCCCTTCTTTTTTCCCTTTTAAAATGGCTACTGTTAAGGGGAATCAGAATATTTCACTGCACAGAGCCTTCAGCTGAATGAAATTAAGTTTCAGCCAAAAGTTTAATTCTGCATGTAGATGAATATTTATGAGCATAGAAATCATTCCCTGAATTACATTAATAAAATCCCTCATCACTGATTTCTTTAGAATGAAATGCGGAAATAAACCCCTCAATACAGGGGATCTGCCAAAGAATGGCGGAGGGTGGGGAACGAAATGACAAGTTCTTTCAAAGTTATCTATGTGGAGGCTGGCTGGTTTTCTGAAAGATGAGCTTTCTCATTCTACAGAAAATTATCCCTGGTATTACCTATGCTATTGTAATGCCTCTTCATGATCCCAATGATCCCAGGCTCACTGCAAATATGGTTAGGAAAAACAAACAACAACAACACCAGAACAATAAGAAGTTATTTAAAAATGAATTCATTGGAAAGCAAACCAAAACCAATGAATGCAATGAATGTCCATCTTTAGGACAGGATATATATTTTCCATAGTTAAAGCCACAATGAGAATGAGGATGCTTCAAGTGTTTGTGTGTTGCACTGTGTTAAAAGGGTAACTATAATGTTAGTTCATGAGATCCCATGTCTACCAAATAAATTCCAAGGTACAAGTTTTGGACATAAGAGACTTTGGTGAAGGACATATCTGTGTTATAAACAGAAATTAAAGATCCTGGTGTATACAGGGGAGGTGACATTGTTCAATATTATAAACCATGTGTTTTGGAAAGCTTGTGGACAGCCTACTCTGATGTCCAGCACTGTAGCTTATCAGGGACATTTAACTTAACTCACACTTTTACAGTACACTTCTTTGTTGAAATTTTCCAGCTAGCCTTGACACAACAGTGAGCTAAACCCAAGCCCAGGGTCACAGTGCTGTCCTCCTGCAGGGATGCGCAGAGGGGACCGTGGAGGCCACTGCCTTCCCTCTGCAGCCTGATCCGGCAGGCTCAGTCGTGAGGCAAGCGTGGGTTTGGGAGGTGTGAGAAATGTGGGAATGTCCCCTTTCCCTCCAGGGAATCCTTTTAAAGGGGTTCAGGACAGACGGGCAGGTAGTGTGAGTGAAATGCTGCCATTTTCCCAGCTTCTTTTCCAGGTGCAGGGTGGTGGGAGAATGTCAGTGTGCAGCCAGTTGCTCACCTGTCTCCAAAACCACAGCTCCACCAAGATCTCTGTGGGAAGGAGAAGGTAGAAAGTCATGCTGCAAGTTAAAGCACTGTCGGCTAACATGGTGTGGGACATATCTTCCGGAACAGAGGTTCTAGTGAGCTTCTCAGGTTCACCTCCTATTACAGATGGTCTTATAGGAGCTCAGGCTCTCAGGTCTTCCTTCCCCTCTCACCATTAGATGCTGCTCTGACCATGCAAACACTGAGTCACCAAGAGTGCAGTCTTTCCGCTGATGTTAACAGACAACTTAAATGTACAAGGACTGCAAAAATAGGCCTCTAAGGCCATTTGTTTCTAGAAAGTACATGCTAATAGCTTATCAGTTTATGTTCGATGTACTTTGAGTTAACTTTGTGCAATCTTCCCCTCCAGGTCTTTCACCTCTGCTTTCCTCTTCTCCATTGAAGTTCAGGTGACCATTGGTTTTGGGGGCAGGATGATGACAGAGGAATGTCCCTTGGCCATCACAGTCTTGATCCTACAGAACATTGTGGGTCTGATCATCAATGCTGTCATGCTGGGCTGCATATTCATGAAAACTGCACAAGCTCACAGGCGGGCAGAGACTTTGATTTTCAGCAGGCAGGCAGTCATTGCAGTTCGAAATGGCAAACTTTGCTTCATGTTTCGAGTAGGAGACCTGAGGAAGAGCATGATCATCAGTGCCTCGGTGAGAATCCAGGTTGTGAGGAAGACTACGACCCCTGAAGGAGAAGTCATACCCATTCACCAAGTAGATATCCCTGTGGATAACCCCATTGAAAGTAACAATATTTTCCTGGTGGCTCCCTTAATCATTTGTCACGTCATAGACAAGCGGAGTCCTCTTTATGATATCTCTGCTGCTGACCTGGCACTCCAGGATCTGGAGCTCATAGTGATACTTGAAGGCGTCGTAGAAACGACTGGCATCACAACGCAGGCAAGAACCTCCTACATAGCAGAGGAGATCCTGTGGGGTCACCGCTTCGTGCCCATCGTCACTGAAGAGGAAGGCGTATATGCTGTTGACTACTCCAAATTCGGCAACACCGTCAAAGTGGCAGCACCACGTTGCAGCGCTCGAGAGCTTGACGAGAAGCCATCAATTCTCATTCAGACCCTGCAGAAAAGTGAGCTGTCCCACCAAAACTCCCTACGGAAACGCAATTCCATGAGGAGAAACAACTCCATACGGAGGAGCAACTCCATGCGGAGAACCAATCCCTCTCTCATCGTGCCCAAAGTGCAGTTTATCACACCCGAGGGGAGCCAGAGTGCCTCAGAAACGTGATACACAGCCTTGTGTGAGGTCGAGGAGTTCAAAAGGAGGAGGCACTGTCGTGTTTGATTTAAATTTTATTCTACTGAAAAAAATGAGAACATGATGCAGAAAAGGACTGTTCAAGAACTATTTATTATATTACTTACTGAAAGCACCACCTAATGGCATTAGGAAACACATTAGCACTTAGTGTATGAATTAATAAAAATGGCACGTACACTAAAGAAAACACAGTCCACTCATGTAATATAAAGTGTATTTATACTTCTTTTAATGGCATACTATTTTTTTTAAATCATATTTTTCCTATCAAAGGTCTCTTTCTTATCTGTTTCTGCTGGCTGTCGCAAAATGTGTTTTTTCCTGTAGAACTGGGTTACCAACCTGCAGGCAGAAGTTCAAAATTGCTGCGTATCAACAGCTTGAACATACATTGTGTGGAATATTTGGATATTGATCTTCTTGGGGTGAATTCTCTGTTCTCTTGAAAAGAGTAGCTAAATTCCTCAGTGATTTCACTGGAGAAGAGCCAGGATTTTCCCTTCAGTTTTCCAAGTCTTTTCTTTCCATTGTCTTATGGTAAAGTCATTTTGAGAGCAATGCCAGTCAGCCAAAGTGACCTGGCCACCCCAGAAGAAACCTGGTGCCACACTGGGCAGAGCCAGGAGAAAAAAAAATATTTCAGCAGGCCCATGAAATGGCATGGCCTCTTGCAGGACACTGCTCTTGTTCTGTGGGTGAGATACACGACTGCAGGCGTTTGTTATGTAGCTGTAACCCAAGACTCAAGTCTTCCCAGACACCACTTGAGCATCTATGTCGCTGAAATTATTCAAGTTGGAAAAAGCACACATGTCCTTAACATTCTCCTTGTACTGGTGGAAGACCAAATCCTGTTTTGTTTTGTTTTGGTTTTTTCTCTTACAGATTAATATATTGAAGGCAGGAAGCCTATTTCATTCACTTACATTACTTTTGCAGGATTAAGTATGTTTGCTTCAGCAGGTTACTTTTTTTGCCAGTGAGAATTCATGAATGGGAATGAGAGGGGATCATGGCAATAATATTAATGATAATATTTTCAAAACCAGATGAACAATTTTCAGTTAGGGGGAGTAGGGCACTGCTGCTGAAGTATTTTTCAGCAGTGTCTCTCTTGTGTTTTTATGTAAAATGGCAGTGAAAATTGGTGGTAAGCAGCTTTTCTCTTCAAATTAAAATGGGCATTTGTTATCAACATCCTTCTCCAAAATGTCACCACAAGTTTTTCTACAAGAATAAATGCATATATAACAACTAATTGTGTCACCTTTGGAAATGCTAAATTGATGTGTGCTTCTTTCCCCGTGAATAATAATTATGGACAAATTTCTGTTCATGTTTCTTCCAGGAGTTGCCTTATTAAGTCTCTGGCTCGAGGGAAGTACTGACTTCCCTCCCCTGTACTGACTCTGTAAACCACCCAACCACATAAATACTCCTGTAATTTTAAATATCTGCTTACTCCTATCAGGTAAAACAGTCAAGAACAATGCCGGAGTCTCATTCTCTTTGCAAGCCAGTTCATCAGCACTTGCATGGACAGTTTACAGCTTCTTTTGATGTTGGTTGTGACATGGAAGAGCATTTCTGTGTAGCGTAGGCTCTGTATATTTGGAGCAGGTGCTCCCCACAAAATAAACACTGACAAAATGTTTTATCTGAAGCAGTAGCAGAAACTGAAGTTTCTGCTAAAAGCATTTATTCCCTGTTCTGCCCGTCAATGTTCTGGGAGGATGGCTGGTGAACATCTGGAGATATTAATCTGTCCATTGTGCATCCAAACAATGAACATCTGTAGCTTCCAAGAAGAGTCAGAGTGAGTATATACAATTTGTCTCTGGCCTCCATTTCCAGGGCTACAAATTTCTTTGAGGCAGTCTGTTTGAAATATGGTTAAGCCAAATGCTGTACAAAAACAAATTTTCTAAAAAAATAAAAAGTGACAATAATGATTTATTCCGTCTCTGATTTTCTCCTCATTTCTTTTTTTTTTTTTCTTTCTATTCTCCATTCATTTTTCTATACTCTTAGTCCTTCTTCTCTCCCAGCCTTTTCTATGGTCCCTGTGAGTAATAATTTAATATTATTTCAATACTCTCTTATTATTTCAGCTGAGATTTTTTTTAACTACAACCCTTTTTTTTCTAATTTTAATTTTGCCCTTGCCTTTCCCTCTGCTTTAGACCTGGTGTACTCTCTCTTTCCCACACTGACATTACTGGGATATTGGTACTGTGGAGATAACACTAAGGTACCTTGGTCATATGCTAGGGTGCTGCACAGATACCCAAGGCAGACCCTTCCCAGCCAGCTGTATCATGAATTTCACCTTCATTTCTTCTGTGCTCCTGCTCCTTGCAGAAATCCCCTTAGAGCAAAGACCCTTCCTTGAGGGAGCATTCAGTCCTGGATGAGGCAGGCTGGCAGAAGCAGCCTAGTTGAGCCACCTGGCTGGCTGCAGAGAGCAGCAGGGAAGTTTTGAGGCTGGGAGCTGTGTTCCTCACTGAAGGATGGGTCTCAGACCTGTCTTCACAGCACCAAGACTGCTGGAAGGGGATGAGCTGGTAGTATTGCCATTTGAAATGTTTAGTGACTTATTCTCCCTGGCAACTTTATCAGGGGAGGATTTCTGTATTTAAAATACACTGTCAAGTTAAGAGTTACAAATGACATTTCTACCAAACACTGCTGATGGTTACACACTGGCATCCATGCCAGGATGAGAATAAACAAGATGCTCAAAATGCTGAGCACCCAAAAGTTCCATTTGACACCCATGCCTTTATCAGTCTCTGGTTCATCAATAATAATTCAGAATAATTAGAAGCAATCACTTATAAGCATTGTTTGTCTGCCCTCTCTTCACACTTCACTGATTTATGTGTGTCCCTACCATTACCATCCCCCAGTAACACAGTATAACTGGAAGGGCATTATTCAGCATCGCCTCTTCTGCACATTTACTATGTTTGGCTCTGTAAACAGCACACCAGGAAGGCGTCCCTGTCACTGCTGCAGCCTTCTGTGGGGAACAGAACTATTTCCTGAGAGCAGAAAAGTCCTTCTAGGATTTTAAAAATTATAAAGTCCTTCCAGAACAGACATAATTTTAAATAGAAAAATGGCAGGGAGAGCCTTTGTTCTCTCAGTGGCTAGCCAGAAGATTCAGAGTTACTGTGATGGGGACATGGAGAGCAAATAAACACAGAGAGCACTTGGGATATAAAGTTTAATGCTACAGGGTGGAAGCCAACCTCTAAGTAATGGGATTTGGAGGGAACTTCTCCCACTGGCAGGTCATTCTGTAGCTGTCGCCTTCAGGTTTCCTTGCACTCTCTTCCAGAACATCTGGTGTGAGCCACGGTCAGGGCAGGATCTGGGGCGGGCGGACCTCGAACCAGCAGGGTGAGTGAGGTGCCTGCAGGAGGGGTGGCAGACCACAGACACCCCTGTCTGCCTCAAGCACCATCCAATGCACCCCACTCTGCACAGCAAACCTTCCTGAAGCCTTCCCTCAGTTACGCTTCCAGCCCCTATAAAAGTGATCCACTCCTGAGCACTGTCTTGTGGGAATGGGCTGCACCATGGCAGTTCACCCTTGCAAGTGCAGCTGTGTGGCTCCATCTGCAGAAGGGTTATCCCAAGCTTTCTGGGACACTCAAGACATCATATGTCATGTGAGCAAAGGGCTTATTTAGATTTAGCTAATAGCTCGAGTACGCAATAGGCCTTCGCTGTAATGCCAGGTCTTACTGTAGTCCCTCAGCTCATTTCAGAGGCATGGGACTCGACTTACCTCACAACCATCTTGAACACATTTCACAAAAGTATACACCTTCTATTTTGCATAACATTCAGGCAAGGCATTATGTTTTTGCTTTTCTGTCTGGAAAGCAGTATGCACACCCCATTCTGCTGACTGAAAAAACATTGCTAATTTTGCATATCTTTTCTTCCTTCACAAACTAAGATTGAGGACATTTTGTGAAATCAGTTTCCAGGCTCTCCAGTGATTATTCTTAGCAAATGCTTGTTGATGCAAGCTGGAAAATGTAGTTGGTGCAAGACCAGAAAGGAACTTTGTCTGAAGAAAAACATGAGACATTATATGATGAAAGGAATAAAGCTTTCATTAGTTTTGATAAATGATATTCTTTGCAGAGCATGATATTTTCAAAACACTAGTGAAGGTTTGGAAGGCACTGTCAAACAATAAATCACGTCCCACTAGCCTTTGATTTTGTGCTGTGCTGCCATTAGCAACAGGGTTTTGCAACCACGGAGCAGCGTCCTATCAGTGTGTGTCAGCCCTTTCTCCAGACGCCTGCAATCACCAAACCCGTGATGCTGGGGATTCATGGTGAGCTGGGTGGTGACTGGCTCCAGGAGCTGTGGTCACCAGTTTCTATGGGTTGCAATGCCAAGGGTTGTGGACACGGAGTTAGGGCTGGAAATGGCAAGGACCTGGTGTCCTTATGATATCCAGGCCCACGGGCAGGACGTGGACAGCTCTTGCTGTCCAGACATTTTCCTTCAGTATCCTTCACAGGAAGACATCATTATTCATGCCAAGGTGGTGGGGGAAACTCTTCCTGTCTGTAACAGAAGGCAGTGAAATATGAAGTGATAGAGTAAAACCCTGTTTCTCTACACCTGATTTCCTGCTCTGGGTTGCTTGCAAAGTCAGGTGAGTGATAACTTCCTGCCTGTTCCTCCCTTCCCCACTTCCCCCCTCCCCAAATTCTTATGTTAAAATATATTTTCCATATATTTGTGCTTACATCACATCCAGACTAATCTAAGCTGATAAGCAAAAATTTCTAATACCCCTAACATATTAATAATGCTTCTTCTCCCTATCTCTCTGAATTATGTTTTCTACTTCCCTTTAAGACTTCTTTGAACTTGAAGAAAAAAAAAAAGATTTCTCATGTGATAACTAGACAGCAAAGATAAAATATGTTCACACATTCCTCCATTGGATAGTGTAGAGAGATTTACCTTATGGAGACAAGATCAGTGCTGTCCAAGAGAAACAGCCACTGAAATTGAGGCACTTGCAGTTAGGACACGTCACCAAGAGGCCTGGATTAAAGAAACCTTTAAAAATACTAAGTGTATTTACAGAACTCAGGACTCTCCTTCCAGGCCACTGATGAGTTAAAAGTGAACAGAATATGCTGGAAACATCAAGCCATACTACAACATTAAGACAAAAAACATTCATTCAAGGAAAATATTGTCCATACTTTAGCTAATGCTACCAATAATTTTAACATTTGTGTTAAATAGTCAAAGAGGAAGACCAAAAAAGTGATGGATTCTCTATTCATATCTAACAAATGTTTAACCTCTTTTTTTTTTCCTTTTTTTTTTTTTTTTTTTTTCTCTACTCTAAAAAAAAGAGTTGATCCAACTGAACACATTACTTCTACCCACGAACCTGGTCTATGTTTCTGGAGGATATACATTAGCCTCAACACACATTTCTGGGCTCAGTGCAGGCATATTTGCGCATGATGTCAGGGCCTGTGCTACTCAGGAGACCAGATGGGAAGATCTAATGGTCCCTTCTGGACTGCAAATTTATTAATAGGGAGAGTTAATGAATTTTGGTCAATAGAAAGGCTTCCTCTGATTCAAAGTTTTAAATTAAGCTCCCACTGAGGAAACAAACAAATGTGCAAAATAAAAAACAGTGTTAGGCATCACCAAATTGTTGATTTATTTTGAAAAATGCATTTCAGTGTTAATTATGGACCCTTCAAACATTGCTGACAAATGTCCCTGAGGATAATCTGTAAAAATTAGGGTATTTTATCATTACAGGAGTTTACTATGCTACCTACTGCTGTTAAATTTTGGCTTACTAGCAAGGATGAGAAAGCCAGCTTCTGCGTGGGCCAAAGTGAAACTATATTTCTAGGTTTTATGGTCTGAGGTCTACTGCAAAGGCCATTAAATTGAGGAACAGCACTGAAGTGACTGAAAAAGGCTGTTGTGGTTTGGGTCTCATTGTCTTCCTCAACCAGGGAGCACCACTGTTCTCCTCAAGGGCTATTTTTGTAACCACAATAGTGATGACAATTAATTGCATCCTTCCATGGCCCAGCCTCACTGTTCTTCAGGGTATATTTTTTGATGTTAGGTCTTTGATTTTGGGTGATCTGGGTTGGTCTGTCAAAACGTGGCTGCTTCTGCTGACTGTCATGATTTTTATATTCAGTCAAGGCCAGGATTTAAAGGAAAATTGAAGGGTTGCAACACTGGAGAAATGAAACACTGCTGAGTTTGAGGGAGAGCAAGTAATGATTGTTAGCCCCTTGGGTGGCCAGTTTTGTGTCTCACAGCATTTTAAAAATATATCAAATAATAAAAGATGTTCTATGCTCACTCTTAGCCAGTGTTTCTAAAGTATGTTATAAACAGATACTATTCCTGGTGGATCAGATTAAATTGCTTGTGATGTGCTACTTTTTCCATATACAAAATCTCACCATATTCTCTAAATTTTATGTATTAAATTAAGAGAATAATAAGGCTTCTGAACTAAAGGTCTCCTTATAGTTAGCCCCATTGTATTGCCTATATACCAACATGAAAAACGGAATGCAAGCCAGGATGAGATTTTTGAAATATTTAATATGAGCTAATTTTAAAGACAGAAGTATCCCTCAGTTTATGTTCGTACTAAGTATGCCCTTATCAGCCATGTTGTTTTTTTCCTTTCAGGGACAAGAGTATGTTCAAATATCAATTCAGATATTCTGGTTAAAGATAAAGAGTAACAGACAATAAGCAAAGTGTAAGTTCACATTTTGCTTGAGTACAGCAGAATTGCTTATGATATAGCATCAGGTTTCTTCAAAGGTTTGTAGTAAATTGTGTAACCGAGGCCATGGTTTTCATCATGTCCTTTTTCTGAGATTAAAAAAGAAGCAAAAACCCCATCCATAATCTAATTTATTGTGGTAATTCTTGAGGAATGACCCCAAGAAAATATATAGCTGGGCATGACTACATGTATTACCAAGGTCCAGGTCAGTGCTGCACTTAAGTGTGTGCTCATTTTGAAGCACAGCTGTCCTATCATGGAAAGAATAAGACTATGTCGAGCACTAAAACTGGGTTTATTCTTTGCTTGTATAACAAAGTTATTTTGTTAAATCCTTGCAAAAGCATTACTGTGGTGTAGGAGGCGTAAGAGGTTGCTGTCCTTCCCTTTGGGCCATGGCCCCCACCCCCAGTGTGTCAGATGTGCCCATCCTGGCTCAGCCTGCAAGTAGGCACGGGATAAACACCCTTCACTGCCTTCAAGCAGAACAAGTTGGGCCCATTTAGAGCATTTTCAGTCAAAAGTGGATCACCTTGTAGCAAAGCAGATGAAGGACAAGCACAGGGATGGGGAGCATTTGCCTCTGGCACCAATGGGTCCATGCAGTGGCTCCATGCATGGTCAGTAATCCATCATTGCCTAAGTTAGCTAAAAAACAACCTGTGAAAACCTGGCCTAATCCTCCAACTCAGATCAATTAAATCAACTGCCCTCATGCACATGGTAACATTGACCCAACTGCACACTGTACATGTACATCCTCACTGTCTGTTGGCTGGGGTTAACTCCTGCAGGTTTTCAAGTTAAAACTCAAGTACTTTGTTCAGTCACAGCCTAAATTATAATCAGCAGGTTGACAGAGAAAACCTACATGTGTCACCCATGAGATACTCTTGGGATTAAACCAGTAGTAGTAAGATGATCACATAAGGCCACAAAGCTGATGCTGATAGTGGAGCTACCTGACCCTTATTTGCGCTCCTTCTGTCAATGGACACTCCAGGAAAAATGGGCCATCTTTTAGGTTGTTTTTTTTTCCCAACAAATATTCCACCCTGATTTAAACTTGGAAACAGTGCAACACAAATCATGCACAACACCCTGAAACATTTTGTCACTATAGTTTTAAACCTCTCACATTGATAATTAATGGAAAATCCTGTATCTAAAATGTGAAGATCTATGCTGTACATTGCTTCCAGGGGAGGTTGGAGGAGGTCCAGGGCTAATATACTTCAATCATATCAATTACTAGAGTAAAAGCTTGAAACCAAAGAAACGAGGATTTAAGATAACTAAAAGAGGGGTTTCCTGACCATGCACTGAGTGGTATGTAGAACAATCTTCAAAGCAAAAGTGGTAGAAACTTCACTGATGGCAATGCTAAAATGAGACCATACACAGGCAAGTACAAGCTGTAATAACTTAGCAGGGAGACATGTAGACCAAGTTAACTGTATCTTTCTCATTTCAAAGGTCAAGATCTGAACACTGATTCACTGAGAGGCTACTAGTGATGTCCACAAAAAAGAAACACCATCTCAGGTACATAGGGGCACCTTGCACAGTGCTTGCAATTCTCTGCAAATCACACAGCTAGCAGCTAGTGATAACTTCTCAGGGTCTTTCCGCATGATACATCTGTGTATATTATTACATTCTTTGCTATTCCCCTTCAAGCACATGGCTGTTAACTCCTCACTGAATTCCTTAAACTCAAATTCTCCTTGTATACATTACCAAATAAAAGGATAAAAGCTTGTTTAACTTGCTATATATAGAAATAGAGGAGGTAAGTGTTTGCACAGCCAGATTTGATGATAGGGATTCTCCAGGTTATAGTTAATTTGGTTTTCCAGCCAACAGATTCCACATAAGGCTTGATCTTGGTCTCTGGCCACACAGACACACAAATTATTTATACATCAGGAATTCTCATGTCTCAGAGACCCTCGCATGTGCTTTAGCAAGGAAAAGAACATCACTGTGACTATCATGCCTTTGGACTTCGCTCCCACCCAGGGCCTTGAATAACCTCATTGACCTTTGAACAAAGCTACCAGCTCCATCTGTTCTGGCAAACATTAAGGAAGGTCCGACACAGAAGATGCTTTTTTTTTTTTGTTGTTTGGGAGAACAGGCTGTGAAGGGGGAATTTTCATCCTTATTAGGGCAACCTAGCAGTGATTAATGTGACATCATGTCACAGGAGAAGCACTGTTTCTGAGACTGATTGTTGTTTGTAACTCTTTGAAATGTGTTGGTTTAGATTTCTGTCAAGTGTTTCAGAGAGCTTCACATGACCACTTTCCTCTTTAAAGTTTTCAAATTGACTTGCATGGGGGTGCAGTGGCAGAGAAAGGCTGGTACATGCCAGTGTGCCATCTGGACAGAAAATGGGGCAGGGTAGTTAAAGTGAAGCTTCTTTTTCTTCCCTCATCAGGATTTCCAGGCACCTCATATTGGCACTTCAGAAATGTCATTTTGAGTATTAAACAGGGGAAATAAACAGTAGTGTAATATGTGCACATACAACTGTGCAAACACAAGCATGCAAAGACCATTTATGTTTTATTCCTGATTTTTTTTTTTGTGAAAAAGGAAGAGTTGTTTTAGTAGAAACAGATTTCAAAATCCCTTTGAGAAAATTGTGTGTAGTAATTTGGTGCATGAAATCATGAAGAGGCTATGGCAGTTCAACTTGGGGAAATTGCCTTACCCATGGACCCATCCACCCAACAGCTAAGTCATGGTGCACACACACACAAAAGAGGGTACAAATAGACATTCCAAGGGGTGACATATTTATTAGCAAAGACATGGTAGGCTAACCAAAAGATTTCATTCAAAGGTCTGAGCTTTTAAAGGTTAACACTCAATGTCAGTACATGCTCATGGCCCCAGGGAGCTCCACTAGTGCAGATGATGGCATACGGGAAGCTGCAAACAATGTGCAAGACATGTTCTTCCAGTCATGAAAAGGAATGGCGACCTCACAATTACGTGCCTAACTGTTCACATCAGGCAGGGACTCACTTCCAACTTGGTTGCATGCCGTGACCATGCAAACATCACAGCAACGGCGAGGATCAGCCCCAGATCTTCCAGCTCTCTAAAGCACATGTGCCCAATGTCCCCCCAGGGAAGACTCTCTCTGAGCTGCCAAAAGGAGGGTTCAAAGGACTGTGAAAGACAAACCAGAGCCCTGATTCCTTTCCACAGCTTTTGCTTTTCCTCTTGCTAAACAATTGATTGTTGCATAGAAGGGTTTCGCACACACTCTGAACCAGAATATTGCTTTGTGCCCTCTGGCTGACCTTGATTCTCTGTACTAAACTGTGGACAATGAATGCTGATCCAGTTCCTAGGGTGCTGCTATGGTTAATCAGCTAAATAAAGGTCTGCTGGGCAAAAGAAGCAGAAAAGTCAAGAAAAGTAGGACAAACCATCCTTCAGCACACATGGAGTATTACAAAGAAAGAAATTCAGGGCAAGGTGGAGTCTGAGGATAACAGAGATTAAACTACTGCAGCAGACTTGAAGGAAGACATCATCTACAGGAGGATGGCTCCTCCAGGGATCCAGGCTAATGTGGAAATGTACCAAAGAAATCAAGGGATGGCTGGCTTTTAAGGAAAGCATAAGTGAATGTCAGCTGCTCAGTTTAAAAAGAATTTATTGCTAAATGTCTTACATTTTTGGTAACGTAAAAGTGATTTTGATTTCAGATACAACTGATTAAAGACTTCTGAAAGGGAGATCTGCAGGTGCTGGATTCCAGCTGCTGTGCTGGGTAGGGCATGATAACACATGGGTACCTAATTAACTATGACCTATAGAGTACTATCTGATAACATGAATAAATGTGAACATTATTAAAACACCAAGGCAAGGATACTGTTACCCACTGAGACAGAAACACCTCTGCACTGTTGAAATCCTGAGCAATTCAGTGATCTCTACACACTTGCTTTAAGTTCTCTCTAATTTAGGAGGTATCTCAAGGAAGCCTCTGAAGTTAAATACATGCTTAAGTGCCCAGAGTCCAGGCAGGAAGAGTACTTAGTGTGAAAAGTGACAGGGTCTCCAGAGGATAACTCTGCCTAGATGGGGCCTTTTCCTAATTCTGATTCAACCCTTCCCAGGCAGCGTGGGTGTGTGATTTCCAGCCCCAGGGAGTTATTTAACCCTCAACGTACATAAAAACACAAGCATATTGGTTTAGACATCTCGGCGCAATCTCTGTAGGAAATTAAAACGGCAGGAAGGTTCCTGTTGTCCTTTCTGCACGAATGCACTGTGCACTTGTTTCATACTTAGGCACATTAAGAAAGAATTTTGTCTTCATTGTTATTATGGCATTGTGTTAATTTCCAGAGCTATGGGCTGCTCCAACCCTGCCATATACAAAACACATTCATAACATTTTGGTAATAAAAAGTATAATCTCACTTCAAAGCCTGGTGGAGTTAGAGATAAAATGCTATATAGTTCAGATGAACTTTCTTCGATGAAATTGTCAGGCTAGGTAGGAACAGTCTGTGGGATCCATCTCTGTCTGGCGAAAACTATCTCTGGCCTTGCTATAACATAAGGAGCTGCTATATCCGTTATGATATTCCAAACTGACAGAAAGAGAAGGGATTTCATGAAAAAAAAAAAAGGTACAGAAAAATCAGCTGCCATGAGCTTTCAAGTAGATTGTGACCAAGGACTGTGTTCTTTCAGCAGTACTTTTAGCAATTTTTTTTAATTAAAAACGGAAGATTATGCAGCATTGAAGAAGAAGAAGAAGAAGAAAAGGATAATTAATAACTTTGAATGAAATCCAACTAACTAAAACCAGAAATTCTTATTTCCAGAATTCCATTTAATAATGTTTAAAACATTCATGTCAGAAAGAAGGTCTTCACAAAGTAGTGATATTAAAAATACTTTAAATGATGCCATTTCTCTGAAATCATACAGCTTGGAGATTTTTCATGCAGAGTTTAATTTCTGTTTGTTTTTTTTGTTTGTTTGTTTGTTTTTATTGTTCTTCTTTTATTAACCTCTTTTTAAATGCAAAGCCTTTGATTACTTTAACACTTGGCTTGTCTGAAATAATTCGATTATGATCAAAACTTACCATTAGTGTCTATCAGGCATATCTTGAAACTGATATTAATAGAGCCTTTTACTGCAATTTGCTGAAACAGGAACTATTACTGAGTGGAAGTATTGCAAGTGCCATCAGCTCTAGTCATCACGTGCATGATGTATGCTTTGCCTCACAGCAACCTGAGAAGGAGCATCAAGAGAGGTGCTAACAACACATCCATTCTGGCTTCATATCAACAAAACCTCTCAGAGTATGAATGTGAAGAGTTACAGTAAAGCTGTACAATGAAAATAAATTTAGGTACACGGTTTGGATCACCTGCGTGCATTTATTAGCTTTGCCCTTCATGTGAGTCTCCAAAAAGCCTTCAAAATGCTGTGATTGCTGGCAGTTCATAACAGAAAACAGTATCAGGCAGAAAACACATGTCCCAGTTAGGTAAAATTTATAATTAGTTCAGACATAATCTGAACTTCTGCTTCTAATCCTAACTTCTAATTGGCACAATGTGGAGTACTTCAGGTTTTCCAGATGCAATCCCTGCCTATTTTACAAGCATTATTCACACTAACTATGCCACATTTCTAGAAGATAGAACAAATATGTGTTTTCATTTTATAAACAAAGCAGAGTTTGTTTCTGGTTCAATGACATAACATGCACACCAAAGCTACAGCTGGCACAAATCATCACTGGCCCCTTATGCCAGGGATGCTGCCCTGGTTTGCACTCAGGTCTGTTGGCTCTGGCCCCCAAATTCCCCATGAGAGAATGTATGACAGCAAGCATGGACAACAGCCCAGTACTAACTGGGATTTCCAGAGGTCCTTGCAATACCTGCTACCAAAATATAGCTGAAGCTGCCCAATCCAGTCTTCCTCAATAGGCACCAGGAGGACAAATCCGTGTATATTCACTATTATAAGCCAGTTTAGCCTGAAGTATAAAGGAAAGAGCCCTGCAATTACATAATTACTTGTACTACTTGATGTCAGGAAAAGAAAAATTATTTCTCTCATCTGAGCAAAGGCCCAGTAATCACTTGAAAAACAAAATGTCAAACAAGAAGCATCTCCAGGGTACTGAGCATTCCCAGAGGTGACACACTGCTCCTTGGGATAATTTCCCACCAGCAGAAAGCAAGGCCATCATGCAGATTACATAACAAAAAATTGAACTGATCCTGGTATAATAGATCAGTTAAACTTTTTTGGGGGTGGGTTTTGCTTTTTTTTTTTTTTTAATCATGAAGTGAATTATCTACAAACAGCATTTTATATTATTTTCAGGGTGATGTGACTTCCTACTTGCCATTTAAAACAGAAGGACCCAGTCTCAGGATTGAAATACAAAATTTCATTGGTATCAAAACAAGACCACGGTTCACATATGACCTTCTAACATACACTATTCTATTCTATAAAAGAATTAAAAACATGACAAGGTTTTAATAACTGAAATCATAGGAGTTGGTTTACTGCTGAATTCTCCTATAGAATATGTCTCAGAGAACAGGGAAGGGAGGATCTGTCCAGTCCTCTGTGCATCAGCCAAAGTTGGAGTTGTCTCAAAAATGGAGAAACACCTAGACACCCAAAAGAGGTGCCCTATTTTGATATAACTGTTTCTTACTCACTAAAGCCCTCACATGCTAAGGAGAAGGATAATTCTTGCTTTCCCTGTATAATAAAATAAAGTTCTGGAAAATGACTGAATTCTTAAATGTCTCTTCTCTTTCCACAGTCTAGTGCTCAGTTTTAGTTATCTCAGATGTATACGCACATCCCTTCTTTTCTTCTGACTATAGTTGGCTCTGTCCTCTCTCACTTCTTGTCCCCAAGCAGACAACTTAGGAACCACAGCCCTGCTCAGGCCACCCCTTCTCCTGGAGGCAACATGACTGTGGTACCGCATGGTGAACCTGTAGCACTGGCAATCTCCTCTGATGATCAGCTAAAAAGATTCAAAGATGTAACTGAACTCCAAGAAACAGTTAAAAAAAAAATCTATTTAAAACCCAGAGGCTGTGAGAAGATAGGGGAGGTAAAGTTTAAATTTCATGCCTAATCTCTTTTACTGTTCAGGTTTCCAGGGTCAGGGTATTTTGAGTTTCTTTCTTTCTGGGATAGGAATGTCTAACCACACTCAGAACACTATGCATTCTTAAACTTTCATGGCCTCAAATTTGATTGAAGAAAGCAGACGGTTTTTATTTATTGTTTTTTAAATCTGAAGAGTTAATGCAGATTTTAATGTCATGGTAAGACACTACTGTGGTATTTGTCATACTTTTGTATGGCATCAAGGAATAACAGAGGTTGAGACAGATGTTTTAGATTTGACTTTTTCCTAATGGTGTCTTTCATTGGATTCATAACAAATCTTGCTAGAAATATATTTATCATACCAACTGAAACAGTCAAACTATTACTGACAGAATATAAAAAGATATGAAATTTTAGGAATAGGAATCAACTCTTGTTACTGATCAAGGCTGGAGGCTGCTTATCAGACTGGCTTTACAAGAAACAAAACCATATAAATCCACAGACATTCATTCCTGTCCACAAAATACAAAACTCCAGGAGAATGGAAAATTAGAATAAACATTCTTTACTCGGTGTGTATATATCTATACAAACACATGCATATATGTAGCTAAGCAACAATTTAAGCAGTGAAGATTAACAGATATGCTACATTAGTCCTGAATGTTGATCTTCTAAAAACTACAATTTATTTCTTCTGAAAGCCTTTAAAGGCTTTTAAAAGATGTATCCTGACCTCTGCTGCACAGTTGCCTGGATGGAAAAGGATGCATAGCAGATCAAGATTCATGTCAGATATATGGCATTCTCTCTCCCCTAGGACAATATTAAGAAATAAGCCGCTGAGACAGTATGTCATCCTTCAATGATAAAGAGCTATTACATCATGCTTCATTCAGATGAGAAGGCATATTACAGCGTATTTCTTGTTGCATTCATCATTTTTTGGAATCCATTCTCTGAATTTCCCAGCAAATGTATTGTTCCATAAGTTAGTAATGTCCTATACCTATAGTCATTTCTCTTACTGAAAGATTTGGGGATAGCATTGCCATGAATCTCAATAGTTTTCCTCCTGCTTTTTGTCTTTCTTTTGGGCTGAGGCAGACAAATAAAAATGAGTCAGGGGCAAATAAAAATATTCAATAAACATGCCCATCATTCTGTTTGATGTAGAGGAAAACAATGGATAGATAAACAAACTTCCCCAGCCATTACGCGAGGCTGGGAGCACTGCATTCTTCAGTATCACTGGTCTGTCACTTTGGGGAGTACATTTCCACATAAATCAAATGTTAACCAGACAGGGTAAAACTGTTCTCACTGTTACAAAGGAGGCAGCTGGCCAGCTCAAAAGGACTAAAACTGTGTTCCTCTGGGACATATGGAAATGGTCATTACAAGACAATATTTATTTATAAACACACTTGGCCCCGTCAATTGGGTTTGAATATATAGAGGAATGGAGCTTATTAGTAAGACAAAGCTTTCCCATGACCTATAGAGGACACTGCATAGGGACCACAGATGTTCCGTATTAGAAAAGCTGGAAAATTTATGTCAATGGCCATGAAAAGCTCAATTTGAAAATAAGTAAATAAATAAATAAGGAGGTCACCAGCAAAGACAAGGTTAAGGACACTGGAAAATGAATCTTCCAGGATATTTAACCTTTATTTATTTATTTAAGTGGAGCCGATCCTGGCCTTGACTACACGTGTCTCTCCTGAGGAACTCTGCTGAAGTTACCAGATTGCTGAAGTCCATTTGATTTGAAGAGCGCAACATCTGTGGTGGCTGTGTTTGTCATGTGGGTGAACATACACACACACACTGGTTTGCCTTTGCAATGGGATTCACATAAGTAATGCCAAGAAAGAGCCAGGGAAGAACAGTACTTCAGAAGACAATCCATACCACCTTCTATATGCAAGTATAGAGAACTGTGTCCATCTGTTAAATACATAAGGACTCAGCTTCTGCTGTACATGTTAGGTAATGGAGCAAACATAATTTAACACAAAATTTGTAGCCTACTTTTAAAATTGAAGACCAGAAAAAGCTACATGAAAATGTCGTAAGAGCTAATTAAATTCTTATTTAACGGGGACTAGTTATTCAGAATGTGGAAGCTAGCCTGTCTAAGCCAAGGATCACCTCCTTACACCAGCTCTAAATCTGGCCCTGACTATATGTGAACTGTATCGCGTCCTCTCTGGGCCTGAAGCCTTGAATAAAAGGTTTTGTGTATCTATGACTTAAGTCTGATGTTGTTTGCACAGCTGTGGATTCACAGTACACCTTTGGTCTGGCTCACAGCCTCCTTCTGCCTCTCAGCTGCTTCTTCCTTCACCATGACATGGAGCAAACAGTCCAGCATTTCCTCACCTATCCATGTGGCATGAGACACTAGCTCCTTGGGCAGTCTTGGGCCTCCCGTTGGCTAGAGGGTGCTGGTTAGCTGCCTTCCAGTAGAGCCTTTTGAGAGACAGTGTGGACTACTGGCTTTTCCAACTATTTAAAGGGCCTTCCTGCATCCAGGTGTGCCAGGCCAGGCACTGATGTGGCAGAAGCAGAAAAAAGAAAGGTTTTTTTGTTTGTTTGTTTTGTTTTGTTTTGTTTTGTTTCTATCTAGGACTGAAAAAAGGTCCCATTAACTGAGAGGAACAGGAGTGAGGCCACAAAATGCCTGAGGTGCTAAAAAATGCTCCCTACCACAATTTTGCAATAAAAATGCTACAGCAGTCCTATGCCTAAGAGCACCACAGGTGTGGCACCGGCTGATCCCAATCAAGCAACAGAAAGCTAATTTTTTCTAAACCATTATGATGCTACAGGAGGTTTCCAGCTTTTCATGACTTCAGAAGGCCAGGTAAGCATTCCTACAACTACAGAAGTACAGCTGCACCTCTACTCTCAGTTTGTCTCACTTTATATGTTTCCACAGGCACCTGGTCTCACCGATACCCTCACCTTTTAGTTCACCATGGTCTGGAGCTACCCAGCTTTCTGCCAGGCACAGAAAAGGGAACACTTCTTCTGCCAGCCACCTACAGAGGCATGGGCCCAGAACAACATGCTCCCCTTTTGCTTTGTTTTTTTAAGAGTGGTTAAGAAACGAAACAGTTGAAGTATGTACAACTCTCTAGCTTATAAGAATGCAAATAGTTCCCACTGCTTTTCAGCATCAAGGAGAAAGATTTCATCTGGAGTATATTAGTATCTATAATACGGTCTTTGTTGGATATTACATGTTTGGTTCACTCTTTGATCCTTTGAATCTTCATAGGGATTTTTACAAGTGAAAGTAAAACAGGATCCATGATCTTTTATTACTTCCAGTAAGAATGTAAGAAAGAAAGAAAATGATCAGCAGTCTTATAACACTTTACACCAGAGGATTACCATGTATGTCACAAACAGGAACTGAACATTCCTGTAAACAAATGATACTTTCATCAGTCCTTTGACTATCCTTTGTTATCTTTCCTCCCCTCAAATTTATTTGGCATTTTTTTACTAGTTAACAGAAACAGAACACTTGAAGTATATCATGGCCCTCTCAAAATCCTTCAATATAAAGCTACAGAATCACAGAAGGCACCTCTGGTCCAAACCAAACCCCTTTTTAAAGCAGGGTTAACTACAACAGGTCTCTCGAAGCCAATTCCAACTGTATTTTTACTTACACTTGTTTGAGCCTGTTTGAGCCTGAGCTATATTTCATCAGCTTGTCTATGAGGATATTATGGGAGACTGTCAAATCCTTTGCTGAAGTCAAGATAAACAAGATCCAGCGATCTTCCCTCAACTATCAAGATGGTCATTTCATCACAAAAGGTTATCAAGTTGGTCAGACATGATTTCTCCATCATAAAACCATGTTGACTAGTACTAATCACCTCCTTGTTCTTATTATGTTTGGAACTGTTTTCCAGGATTAGTTGCTTCATCACCTCCCCAGGGATCAAGGTGAGGCTGGCTGTCCTGTAGTTCCTTTGTTGTCTTTCCTGAAGATAGCAGTGACATTTGTTGTCTTCCGGTCCTTACGAACCTCCCCCATACACACACCTTGCCATGACATTTCAAAGACGGGCAAGAGTGGTCTTGAAATAACATTGGCTAGCTCCCTCAGCTCTCATGGGAGAAACCCATCAGGTCCTATGGACTTCTGTATGTCCAGTTTGTTTAAATACATTTCTCCTTAGGGAAGGAATATAATGACAGTTACTCATTTGCTTTCATTGTTTTTGTTATTATTATTATCCTCACTATTTTACTTCTAGCAACACTGGTGCTGAATTTGTCATCTCGCAGTTTGCAAGTTTTTAATTCCACCCATCGGATGATCAATGGAGAGAGAAGTTAAAGACTTCAGTTCTTCCTCACTGCGGTCTTCACTCACTGTTTCATACCTTAAGGTACTCTAGTTTCTAGAACAAGAAGAGCAAGAAATTGAAAAGTCTTTTGGCTTTTATTTGTAACAAGAGCCCTGAGACTGTCTGTATGTGTGCAATGTTTACTCTCGCTCCCCTTGAAATGACCAGCTATGTTTCTACCACAAGCACTTCCTCTTTTGATCTGAACCTCTCCGGTTCTCACAGAGGCTATTCTGTGTAGAATTAGAGGCTGATTCATTCCAAGTAGTCTATGCTCAGAGCTGTTCCTCATCTTCCGATGCGAGATTCTGAGTAACCCACAAAGGGAAAAATACCGTCACAATACAACCTTTCTTTCCAAATCCTCTTCTGTCCCTGGATACCACAAGAGCCCATTTCAGCTGCAGTAGGGACAAAGATATTTATTTTGATTTACAGTTTTCTATCTGCTTCCCCTTAGCCACAAGATGCTGATCTCCAAGCAGACACATCATCTCTGCGTATCTCTGCTCCCCAGCCAGACAGTGACCTATTTCAGAAGTCAAACTGAGATCAAATGTTACTTTCTGGTTCATGGGTTTAAAAAAAAAATGAATCACAAGAGGACTAAAGGAAAGACATGTTCATCCTGCACACTGCTGTGTCCACAGTGAGTACAGTTGGTTCCTTTCCCACACATCTTTGCTGTTTATTTGTTTTTTTGATTAAGCTAGCATGCATTTCAACAGATGGATCCTTGAGAGTTTTAAAACATACCAAGGAGCAGGCTAACCCATTAACAAGAAAATAGTACTGGGAGAAAGAAGAATTATAACCTGGCAGATGCTGAGCTTGTTTTTCTCCTAGTGGCTCCATGTATTCAAGGAAGTGCTGAGATAATAGTGTGTGGGAAGATTTTTCAAAGCATACAAATGACAACATGATGTGTGCATGGTCGGGTTAAAAAAATTTTACCTCTAGGTTGAAAAAGAAAAAGAAAGAAAGAGAAAGAGAAAGAGAAAGAGAAAGAGAAAGAGAAAGAGAAAGAGAAAGAGAAAGAGAAAGAGAAAGAGAAAGAGAAAGAGAAAGAGAAGAGAAAGAGAGAAAGAAAGAGGAAGAGAAAGAGAAAGAGAGAAAGAAAGAGGAAGAGAAAGAAAGAAGAAAGAGAAAGAGAAAGAGAAAGAGAAAGAGAAAGAGAAAGAGAAAGAGAAAGGGAAATGGAAAGGGAAAGGGAAAGGGAAAGGGAAAAGGAAAGGGAAAGGGAAAGGGAAAGGGAAAGGGAAAGGGAAAAGGAAAAAGGAAAAGAAAAGAAGAAAAAGGAGACAAAAAGCCCCAGCCAATAGTCCTTATATCAGGAAATTAAAGCTGGATCCATTGACCATGCACAAGCCAGTTATACTGTTGGATCTAAGTCCCAGAGTTCATACCTTAAAGGTGTCTCATGGTCAGACTGAGGCTCTTAAATCAAGGTAGCGAAATAACACAGCATTAGAGTTTCCCTGCATCTAAAGGTATTTAGACCTGAACTCTATAAACTCAGCTTCTTGCCACATCTCCCTTTCTCTTTCTGGTTGCCCAATAAAGCTTCAAGTCTTTTATGGGTTTTGCTGTGTACAACATGTATGAAGAAAAATAATTCACTGCACTCTAAAGCTACTGGCTGAAGTGATCAAGCTGTAAATTTGGCTTAGTTCAATACGTCATCAAAACATGAAATTAAATAAACTTTCTGTTTCTTTTTGAGATGCTTATAGAAATAATGCAGAACTTTGCCTTAACAAGGACAGTTTAAATGCAAATGCAACATGTTTGTTGTTTGGATCACTTGTCATTCTAAACCAGGTCCTCCAGTTACTTTGTCTTAGATGAAAACCAGAGAACCTGTAAAAAAGGGGTGAAAAGAAGGAAGAATCAAGCTGAGAATAAAGCAGCTTCTTAGTATCTGCCCTAAGCTGGGTTATTTTTTATGACTATCCACATTCCTGGTACTGGAGGTATGAAGTCACTTGGTAATAGGGGCTCAATCTGATTCCAACAGAAATAAAATGAGAGAAATGATTTCTCACATGCATTGCCCTAGAAATAGCCAACACCATGTGAAAGGCTCTACTTTGTTATGAAACACTGCACTAGCACAATCGTTTGGCCACAGTTTGTTTAAAGAGCAGTGGAGACGGAGAACTTAAAAGAAAACATGGCTTTACATCTATTCGGGATGGAGGGACAGTTTTTTTCCAAACAACAAAAAAGATAACGTTGCTATGTGCAGTTTCAAAAGTTGACTTGCTTTTTAAATACATCCAGGTTAAGAAAGAAAGAGAGAAAAAAAGAGAGAGAGGAAGAGAGAGAGAAAAAGAGAGGGAGAGGAAGAAAAAGAAAGAAAGAAAGAAAGAAAGAAAAAGAAAGAAAGAAAGAAAGAAAGAAAGAAAAAGAAAGAAAGAAAGAAAAAGAAAGAAAAAGAAAGAAAGAAAAAGAAAGAAAGAGAGAAAGAGAGAGAAAGAGAAAGAGAGAAAGAGAGAGAGAAAGAGAAAGAAAGAGAGAAAGAGAGAGAGAAAGAGAAGGAGAGAGAAAGAAAGAAAAAGAGAGAGAAAGAGAAAGAGAGAGAGAAAGAAAGAGAAAGAAAGAAAGAGAAAGAGAAAGAGAAAGAGAGAGAGAGAGAGAGAGAAAGAGAAAGAGAAAGAGAAAGAGAAAGAGAAAGAGAAAGAGAAAGAGAAAGAGAAAGAGAAAGAGAAAGAGAAAGAAAGAGAGAGAAAGAGAAAGAAAGAGAAAGAGAAAGAGAAAGAGAAAGAGAAAGAAAGAAAGAAAGAAAGAGAAAAGAAAAAGAAAAAGCAAGAAAGAAAAGAAAAAGAAAAAGGAAAAGGAAAAGGAAAAGGAAAAGGAAAAGGAAAAGGAAAAGGAAAAGGAAAAGGAAAAGAAAAAGGAAAAGAAAGAAAAAAGAAAAAGAAGAAAAAAAAGAAAGAAAAAGAAAAAAGAAAAAGAAAAGGAAAAGGAAAAGGAAAAGGAAAAGGAAAAGGAAAAGGAAAAGAAAGAAAAAAGAAAAAGAAGAAAAAAAAGAAAAAGAAAAAAAGAAAAGAAAAGGAAAAGGAAAAAGAAAAAGAAAAAGAAGAAGAAAGAAAAAGAAAAAGAAAAAGAAAAAGGAAGGAAGGAAGGTTTAATAATTTAGAAAGCATCAGTAGTCACAAGCTAATGTTTCAAAAGCAATTCATGTGCCAACTTCATTTCATATGCACACACAAATATAGTATTATTACAGGATGTACCAAGTTAGAGGAGTGTCTCTGAAAATGGGATCTGCTGAGTACGTGATGGATGGGGCCAAGGGAGGAGGCACTCTGGAGCTGTCCTGAGGGACCAGCTCTTGTATGTCTATAATCCCAGGAAAACAGAGGGTGGAGGGGGAAAAAACACTCAGTCAAAACCGATGGCATTGGTTGGACAGATATTGGTGGACAGTCTGCAGTGGAGCAGCCCAGGGTAGGAGAGGAACTTGTTTAAAGAAATGATCATTCAGCCTGATAATGAGAGGTTGTTGTGGCATGTTTCAACCGCCCCATTCAGATCCTATGAAAAGGACTAAGACTGCATAGCCGAGTCCATTTCTTTTGCCTTGTAAGTGCAGATTTCCTTATGAAGAAAAAACCCTCAGTTTATCCTAAACTGTGCAAGGGCACAGTATCTGCTCTTCTCATAGACACAGGGTGCTGAGCTGGTTCAACTGGCAAGCCATACACAATGTAAGAGTCTGTTATCCATGCCTCCTGCACCAAATAAAACCCAGCACAGCTTGATGTGGGGCTTTGGGAATATTTTCACGTTGCTCAAGTCCTGTTCCACAATGAAAAAGGACTGGAAAGTCTATTCTTCTGGTTGAGAAGCAGAAGACATAGCAGAGGATCTAGTAAACATAACTGCTTATAAAAGCTTGGAGTTTAGAATAAAGTATGCAAAATTTCACTCTTAATCAGAAAGCTGTGATCTCTACCACTTTACAGAACAGGTGTTTTGTTACATACATCAAACAAAAATAAGGACATAAAAAGAGACTTCTCGACATGGTCAGAGTTTGTAATAATAATCTAGATTACTGGCATCTTTGAGAGATGAGATTCCAAAGAGAAACATGCTCTGAGCTGCTGAACTAGTGACACCTCCTTTTATACAGATTTTCTATTTTCAGTTGCCTAGCTTTGGTACCCAATGATGTAAAAATTCCAGGTGATATTGGGCATAATTGGGCATTTATTTATAAAGGCACTCTCTTACACAGGTTCTCTAATGACTAATAAGATGTAGTCTTACACTACAACCTTTTCTCTCTCTTCTACTTCCACATTTATTGTGGTTGATGGTAGCCAAAGGATTTAAAGATTACTGACGAGAGAGGAGGAAGGAACACATGAGCACATTGGGTGCATACACTTTGTTTTCAAGTGTAACATAATTTCAGGGCATGAAGAACAATAAAATTTGAACTATTTTAGGGTCTGGGAAGAATAGCAATGGAGAGGATAACAATGGGTCTTATCTTTGGGAAGATCCAGTTATCTTGGTCTAAGGTAACACAAAAAAAAAGTACAAGCTACAAGTAATAGATACAATATACCTAGGAAGAGGTGAATGTGTCAGACCATAGTAAGGCAGAGGGTTTCTTTAGCCTTCTTCCCCAAGCCTAGAAAGAAAGAGTACAGATAGTGACAAGGTGGACAAATGTTTGAACCTAATCCCCTGCCTGTATCTCCAGTATACAAGCGTGAGTACCATGGCTATTGAGGCAGTTTTCTTCTGCAGGTAATCACATTCAAGCATCCATCCCAGTTTTATTTCTCAATTGAATGTGTGTTTCTATAATGTTAACTGTTGTTCCAACTCTCTCTGTCAGATTAAGGATCACTTTAACGTAATGTTTGGCTATTTTTCTCTAGGAAATTACTTGTACATGTTGTAAAGTCACAGCTCAATAAAATGAACAGATTTTTTTCCTTAGGGTTCCCATTCTTTTTTAGCACTGCATCAGCTTCGGTGACATTTGTTCAATTTACCCCAGTTTTTCAGCTTTCTTTTTAAAGGGCAAACACTACAAATCTCTTATTCCCATGTTGGGCTCCCAACTGTCACATACCAATACAATCATCTCCTCACTGCTGCTTACTGTACCTCTACTCATACATCTGTGGGTAATGATTGTCCTTTTACCATGGTGTCAAATGGCATTCAAGCTTGGTCCCAACTGACCTCAGAGTTTGGTAAGGGCTTGCAGTGTCTCTTCAATCTGCTTTTCTGTTTATTCTTTTATGACATAAATTTTGATGTAGCTTGAGCAGTCATGAGTTTTGAATAAGACACAAGGATGCCATGTAACAATATAAGGGCAGACATAGTTGGAAAGACCAAATGTTCCCCTTACTTGGTATAGTCTCTTGAGGTTAGTTATTAAATGTGATAGCTCCTCTTAATGGCTTAATATGGCAGTTGCTCACTATGATGACTCGCCATTTAATGGCTTTGTTCAGCTAGAGGATGGATCCATACTCTCTGCATATTTATTACCCAGTAGTACACTGGCCATTTTCCACAGAAAAATTCCCCAAAGTGGCCAATAAAGCATTACAAGAGCAGGTGGTGGCACCCTCCCCCAGGAAGCTCTCCCAGCATCTACATTACGCTGCCCAACAGCATTCTGAGGCAGAGCTGTGGTCTCACAACCAACAACCCTTGTGGATTTTTTTTCCCTGAAGCTGTAAGGTCATTTTTTGAAAATGCGCATACATTGATAACACCCAGCAGCTGCTGCATCAAAGAATGACAGATTAAATGTATTTGGGGTGAAGGATCACGTCTTTATATGTGTTCTGTACCTTCTCTGGCTGTTTGAAGTGATGCCCATTAGCTTGCATTACAGAGACAGTGAAAAACAGTTTCTTACACATCTTCCCCAGGCAGCACGTATCTTCTAAATGTCTGTCACAAGCTCCTTCTTGTGTCATCAGGGGTCCTACCTAATTTAGTCCTTCCACTTTTTCATCATCCTTGTTGTGTTCCTAACACTTTCTGTTCTACCATGTCTTTTCTGAAGGGACAGGACCAGAAATGTATACAGCACTCAGGATACGCCACGGACCGATCATCAGTTATTTGAGTGGCAGCTGTCTGTGTTAATTAACACTAATTTCAAGCTCTCTTTTATCTTTAAAAACTCAAGTTCAGCTTCAGATTCCCTATAAATCAATGAGACACATTTGGGGTTTTCAAACCCTTGCTACTTGCCTACCAACTTCGTTACACACTCCAAGAGTTAAAGCCCGGATCTGCAAATTTTGAATAAGATCTACAGATTTGAGGTAATTAAGACACAATTTTTACTTCACACTTGCTAATTGGAGGCAAGGCAAAGCTACATGTGGTGGTTTCAGCTGAGTGATCCACTTTCTGCAGGATTTGTCCAGCAGCACAATGAGCTGGGGTGAGTGGCTAATGCAGTGGGAGAAAGGAGGACTTTTCTGGCTGGTTTATCAGGCAGTAAACCCTGAGCAGCCCCACAACAGGCACAGCAGAGCAGGATCAGCATGGGCAAGCTGGCACCAGCCCCGCTGCACGGCCTGACTTCACCCCTAAGGAGGCTTTGGGTCCCCAAGAGATGCAGGGACTCTGCTGAGGGGTCGCATGCTGCCCGGCCATACCCAGGTGCTGTGTCCGAACAACCTCTTGTCTCTAGCAGATTTGCAGCACACGGATGGCCCTACAAACCCTGGCCCTGTTGAACCTACAACGGATGGCCCTGTTGAACCTACAAACACTCTGCCAGATTGTAGAGCTGCTGTTGTTGAGCAGAACTCTAATTAACCTGGCAAATGCAATGACAAATGATAAAGCTTCAGTGTCCTCTGGCTTATTTGCTACTAGCTGTGTTGTAAATGCTCTAGGAAAGCAATGTTTAATGCTGCCATCAGCTAATGGCTTTTTCAGTGGCATTTATGGGAAGGGCTTGTTTCCTTTGAGTATGTTTGCTTTGACGTTATTGGGAGAACTTTTGTGGCAGATATTTATACTCAACTGAATTCCTGTGGCATCCTCCAAATGCGTTTGACACAGGGTTGGGGCCCGGTCTGCCAGAAGATGAAAGAGCACTTTGCACAGTACCTTATCAATTTGTTGTGCTGACTGAGTAGCCTGATGACTTTTCCATGGCTGGGAAGGCTGGCTAACCCTCCCTGAACCATTAATCTCAGGACAGCTTGAACTAAGAGGGCTGCTTCAGAGGTTTCTGTAAAAATAGACCACAAAGAATGCATCTGAGAGGAGAGTCTGTGTTTTTTTGCAGCTTCTTGACCTCTTCTGTGTGGATTTTATGCAAATGGGAAGGATTAGATGTAATGTCCTGGTGCCTCAGTGCAACACGGTGACCAACTTGCACAGCTGTTCTTAGTCATGTCTCCAAACACATTGCAACTTGGGCTGTGTTGTCTAGCACATGAAATAAGGGCCTGACTCACTGCTACTTCAACTTGTTTTTGAAGCTTGGTTCCACTGCAACTAGACTGGAGAAAAAAATGGAGGAAAAGAGCAGGAGGAAGTCACCTAAGAAGACTTCTATTTCCCTAGCATTAACTTTTGTTTAGTTGGTGATAAATTGTGGTGGCAGGACACCTGGGTCAAATAAACAACACAGTAATCATGGCACACACAGTAATATGAGATTCATGTTATTAAGATATCTGAATGCTAATACAACATGTCCTAAGATTTAAAAAAAAGGGGGGGGGGGGGGGCGGGAATGCCTGGGGCATGGAACAATTTGACTCAAAGTTTTTGAAGTTTGACGTAAGCAAATTTTTTTGGAAAAAAAAATCTCCTCATTTTAAAAATTGTATTTGTTATATAAGGCTATTTCTTTTGTCAGATATTTTACCTGATACCATAATAGAATATAGCTTTTAGTCTGTGGTAGAAGTGCACTCACTTTACCAGCTGAATCTCAAAATGCATTATAAATGTAAGAACTGGAGTGGTAATTGTGTATTAGGATTCCAGAACATGGAAGTGGTTCTATAAGTAGGATTCATTATGTAAAAACGGTAATCAAGTAAGTCTTCATTGCAGATTACAATTAAACATATCTCAGTGTAATGCCCTTTATTTTCCTGTAGTTTTAGCTACAACATCAAATTAATTAAATAAAATGGTCATGTAAGTACTTACACCAGCTGAAGTGCTTATGCCAGCAGAGATATATGCTAATCTAGATGCAGAAGGAATTGAATTTTATATCCAAGTATAAGTTTTTTGTACATGACAACCTCAGTTCCACTGTGTTTGTGAGCATGCTGCCTATGCAAGGACTTTGCTGCAAGGGTGAAGGAAATAAATCTGCAGAGTGATGTTTGGACAGTGGTCCAATGAACACAGAATCATTTTCTTGATTGGATGAAATTTCTGTTTGAGCAACTTTAACTACTGAAGAATAAAAGAACAGGGGATTGGCCAAGACACATTTGAACATTAATTAGTTTAAATTTGGTTCCACTGTAACCAAATCAATGCCTAGCAGCAGTCATATGGCCCAAAGCTGCAGACGAAGAAATACACAAGCAAAGAGTAAGAGAAATTCCTACCTTATCCTTCATTTAATAAATAAATAAATTCATTAAGGAAAAAAAGAAAAAAAGCTTTTTTTTCAGGCTTTAAATCATACACCAGGCAACGCTGATGCACTGCAGATCTTACAGCATAGGAATCCACTATTAATGCGAATGTGGGTAGTAGTGCAGAAGTGGGAATTTAACCATGGATCCAAATATTACAGCATTTAAATACAGAAGGCATTTAAAAGCAAATCTATAGAGAGTAAGGAAAATAAGCCCCTCCCTTTGCACTCAGCAACTCCATAATTAGCACTATCGACTTTATCTCTAATTTTAACAATCGTGCTGTCTTTAGCTCCAATTCTGGGGGAGCCCATGTTCATTCCCACTGTTGGACTATGAGCCTGTGGTTTCCATTTGACATCTGACGTCTGCTGGGTATTTCATCATCATCTAACAAACTTTTCACTCAGAGTCATGAACAGAAAAAAAAAATCATCAAACTTAAAAGATATATATATATATATCAAGAAATTGCGTTGTTACTACCACCTAGTGGTGGCCGTAACAAATTTGCAGAGAGCACTTTTATTGCATAAAAAAAAATACTTCATAAAAAGGTTATGTGCGCATGATTTATTTAATCTTATTTCACTTATCTTATTTTTCCATTTAAGCTACTCTTAACTTGTTCTTAATACTGAAAAGTCCTCAGTAAATAACGGACAAGCATCTTCTGAACAATTTGAAGTGGAAGTTAACAAATTGACAGATGCCTGAGATTCCGCAGTTCTCAGCACCTATTTTAATGCTTGCACTTTCATGGTGGTGTAAAGCAGGCAGTGCACCCTTGATGAAAATGGATCAGGTCTCAAAGACTGAGAGCTGGATCATTCATAAGCCCCAGCAAACAACAACCTTTTCATCTATGTGGAGGAAACTGGCCACTGTCATGACTCTTCTAGAAACTGTCCTGACCTCATTTACCATCAGCCTCCTCCCAATATTGCCAGTAACTCCTCGGAGAGCAAACACAGCTTCAGCCTATCCATCAGGCTGGGATGCAGTGGGACTCCAGAAAAAGAGTAAAAGACCAGTGACTAGGTTTGTAGGAAATGTTTATTTGTTGGTTTTCCAACAGCCTCCTCAGATCCCTTCCAGGCAGATGGTAAGTCTATACTTTGCTTAGAAGAAAGCTCACACAGCTTCTAACACAGTGCAATGGATAACACAGGGAGGTAAAGCCTGCAAACAGCTTCACGTGGAAGTGTGTTGTGTAGGGTTATTGGATGCCAAAGCCAGCTCAGGTGGGGCCACTGCTGCACTTGCACCGCTTCTTGTGAGGATCCTCCTCAGTTGGTTTGAGTGGTTCTTGCTGTGGTGCTCCCCATAACATGCAATTCAGATGACGGGTTACAACAGTTTAAATGCATAATCCACTGCAATCTCTACTGCTGCAGGTTTAACATTGCAGTGAACTCCTCCCCTCTCCTCTACTGCGGCTTGGGATTGTCTGTTGGTCACAGTCCCTTAGAGGTGTACCTGCTCTGGCATTGTGTTATCTGTGAGCCACAGTCCCTTTAGAGGTCCACCTGTTGTGTCATGGACTTATCCACAGCCACAGTTGCTTCAAGGTGTACCTGTTCTGGCACAGCCTTTTCGTTGGCCACGGTCCCTTCAGAGGACCCTTCAGACACCTTCTGGAGTGTACTTACCTATGGCCACAGGTACTTTGGGGTGTACATGGTCCCATGTGGACTCATCCACAGGTCCCAGTCCCTCTGACTCAAGTTCACTCTGGAGTCGCAGCCTGTCCAGCTCAGCAGCACAGGAAGAGCAGCACCACACAGCTGCTTGCTCACTCCTCCTCTTCCCTGCCCAGCTGGTTGCGGGGAAGCAAATTGGGAATTTGGAGGGCAAAATCAGAAAACTTGTGCATTGAGATAAAAAACATTTATTAAGAACAAAAAGACAAGTGATGCACAAAGCAATTGCTCAGTACCAGCTGACCGATGTCCAGCTAGTCCCCAAGCAAGGGCATCATCGCCTGGCCAACTCCCCACAATTTTAGTGCTGAGTCTGATGCCATATGGTCTGGAATAGTCCTTTGGTCAATTTGGGTCAGCTGCCCTTTAAAGGTTCAATGTGGACACCATACTTTACACGTTTAAATGGTCTTTATCACAGATGCTTGGTTAGCCTTACATTTTGGATTAAACATTTAATAAGTTGCTGTGTTGACTTCACTGTTCAGAATTGCCAAGCTAACTCAGCTGTTTTTCATTGAAATGTCTACACAGTGTTTGCACAAAACGATACCTCAAGTATATTGGAAAAATCCTGTTAGTGGGGATGAGAAGCAAGGCTGATGTTTCACTGGAGTATCTGAATCTGGAAAGGACTACTCTTCAGAGCATAAATGATGGAAATTTGTAGGGAATCCCAAGTCCTTTATGTTAGGCTTCCCCTACCTGTAATAAGAAGCTTCTTAACACACTGTGTTCAAGACAGCTGGTGTTATCTGGATGCAGTCCCTCTTTGATCTGAACTCTCATGAGGGGAAAAACTAGAATTGTCTTATGGAAATCTTTCTACTTACCAGCATTGGAAAACTTTAGCTTTATGAAATGAAACAAATTCTAGCACATTTCCAGAGAAAATGGAAGATGCTCTGAATTACTGTGATACTTAGTGGAAAATGTTCCTTGAAAGGCTTGAGTTTTGGCTCGTGTTAAACTATGAACTTAAACACCAGCTTTGAAAGCTAACATTTGGTTATGTTGTTGGGGCTGTCTGTTACAATGAAATCATTGTATGCTATGCAAATATTTATGAGGAATTCATATAACAGTGCAATACTGAAGAACATAAGAAAAGGGGTGGGAGACATAATTCTTTAGCTGAACTATGTAGTCATAAAATTGTGTAGGCTTTTCTGTAGTCTGTTGGTTTGTGTTTTGAGAGGTAGTAAAGCCTCTGGTTTCATGCGCAAACAGTTGCGTTCTTGTAGCCTGTTAAAAACTCTGTCAACAGAGCATAATTTGTTCTTGACCCAAATCCAGTCAACCAAAAATCTCACCTGAATCAAAGAAACAACAAATATATCAGATTAGCTGTTGTCATCTTCTTTAATATCAGTTTTTTAGCAGACATGACACTATAATTTTGGATTGCCACTTTCTTGTTCTGAAAGTGTTGCTTATTTTTTTCCCTTGAGTACAAGGTGGGAGGTGGTCTGCTAACAGAAGTGCATGTTTGTTTTGATGCTTTAACAGACAGTCATTCCTACACCTGTAAAGAAACTTCGGAACTCCTACTTCTTAAATGCCTCAAAAGAAATCCACTTTTCTTTGCGTGGGGCTCAAAGGCAATCTTTGTCTTCTGTACCTGAAAAGTATTATTGTTCATAAGATTCTTCTCCTTAATGGCAGATGTTGCCAAAGGTTGTTGAAAAAAGAAAGTCTCCCTTTACATTGTGGCGCTAATGTCTTCATCTTTAATTTCTTTCTAAGACGTGGAATTGCAGAGTTGTTATGAATTGGCATCAAACACTGAAAAGCTAGGAAAGCTGCTGATATGGTATTCAGTCAAATGAGTGTATGAACAGTGAAATGGCTAGAGATCGTGCAGCCCTTCTCCTGGAAGTCATTAAACTCAAAATGAACAATACTAAATGTTGTTAGTATGATGCCCCTGCATCAGCAGGGTACTGTGTTGTGCTATTCCCTCCTATATAAGTGTGTCAAAATGTACTCGACTGTAGACTTGTTGGGAATGCTGTATGTAAGCATGGTCCATGGTCCTTGCTGGGAGAAATCCAGCAAAAGGGTACTAAGATAATTAAGGGACTAGGCCACCTTTCATAGGGATTGTTTAGCCTGCAAAAGAGAAGAAAGACTCAGAGAGATCTCATCAGTAATTATATTTAAGATATCAATATTTATAATCATAAATATCTGAGGAGAGAGAGAGAGCGTCTAAAGAAGACTGAGCCAAGTTCTTTAGTGGTGCCCATCAACAAGAGAAGTAGCGTTGGGCATGCATTCAAACACAAGAAATTTCATCTCAGTATAAGAAAACACATTTTTCCTGTGAGCATGGTTGAACACTGGAATAGATTGCTAGAGAGTTTGTGGAGTCTCCATCCTTGGAGATAGCAAAAACCCAACTGGACAGAGTTCTGAGCAGGCTGCACAAGCTGGCACTGCTTGAGCAGAGGGTTTGGACTAGATGATGTCAAGATATCCCGTCCAAACTCAACAATTCTGTGGTGGTCAGATGCAGTTATCTGAGAATGATTTTCTATATAAGGTGTTCTACCTATTGCATCTTATGCTGATTTACTTGTGTTTGGTGGAAGGAACTATCGTACCATGGATTCTTGTTGAAGATGATTCTTTTGGTTGAAGGTGTTCCTTGTACTAAACAAGATGAGAGGGGGAATGTTGTTTGCTACTGCAAAAAGATATAATGGTGGATTGTGTATTCTTTCTCCTGTAAGTCTTTTGTACTCATTCTCTGATTGGCTTTTATTTCTGGCTGCTCTTTCTTGGCCTCTCCTTCCCCCAAATTGTACTGGGGAAAATGTGAGTAAAGCAATACTGTGTTCTTGTAAGCATATTGCTAATACCTTTTGATGATCCTGACTTAAGGAGGGGAAGAATGACGCTATGAAAATGTATAGAGATGTATTTTGAGACACCAGAAGCATGTATAAATTCTCTTAGAGTGATTGTGGGTAGTAACTGGGCTGTTTGCTGCATGCTACCCAGAGAACACCCAACCTTCAGCGCTCTTCGTTGATTAGCAATATGTTAAGTTCAGATCTGCTTTCAAGTGTGCCTGCCTTTTCCTGTTGACCTCGCTGGGAACTGCAAGGTGAACGTAACTTTTTTTCTCAGACACAAAATGAGATAGGGTTGTTGTCATTATCACTTGTGTTCTTTGACATGTAAAAAATTCTTAGTTCAATATAAAGCCTTTTCTGAAGGATGGTGACTTAAAGAACACTCTTGGTGTCTGCTCTGTTCATACATTATTCTGCTAGCTGCCTGCAATCGCTACCATTTAGGCTGCATGTTTTAATTCCTGGAAATTACATTAGTGCTTCTGCTCTAAAAGAATCCAAGGTCAAGAACATTTGTGGTTTGCACTTCTGTTAATCAGGGAATGCAGAAGAGTTGAATGTTTTCTCCCTTCTCTCCCCAGACAGCCTGCCTGCGTTCCCCATTGCCATGGTGGCAGGGATAGTCATCAGTACGGTTACAGGTCTCACACCGCTCATCTCTATTGTCGTGTGTCTTGTCATCAGAAAGAACAACTCTAAAAAAGGTTACTCTGGGTAAGAGATCTCCCTCCTCACCTGTGTATGATGTGAGGAACAGCAGTAGGATCAGAGGGAGGGCTTAGAGGGGGGTAGGAGTTGTTTCAGCCAAGTCTTGGCAACCGTAACTAGAGGTAGGGTATGGCCATGTGGAAGACTGGCCATCTGCCCATAATGATTATTTCTCTGCTGTGCTTGAAAAGACCTACTGACCATGAGTTGCACCTGATAATCACTAAATGTTACAGCTGATCCCCTGCCACAAGCTTATGTGCCCTATGAACATCTAACCTAAGATCCCCTAGCTCTGTTCTGTTCCCCTTCCCATCCCTACTCCCTTGTTCCCTTAGCCTCCCCCTTCCCAAAGAAAAAGTGCCACGTGCGGTTTTAGGGAATGCTCTGTTGGGATGAAGACTGATTTTTTCAGTTACCAGTGTCTTGCTCCTGAGCCAGTGGTACACTGGCCAAAATCCCTTTCATCACCACTCTTTAAAGTAAGGAAGGAGTAACCACTCCACATCCATCCTCATTCAACTGTCTGGTTTTAGTTAACTGTTACCATCCCTACAAGTTTTTATTTTTTGTGTTAGGAGGATACTTCCTAAATAAAGCACAGTTCTTTGAGTGGGGATGTGAGAATGCAACAAGACCTAACAAAAGCAAACTTGAATCCTGTGGTGATGGAGCTTGTTGGTGGTGGGGGAAGTGCTTTCTCTTTTCTCTTTCTCTCTAATTTAGATGGTCATTTGCTTCGGTAAGAAAGAATGAAAATTATGTCTGTAATCTTAGAAACAAAATCAAGATTTATAACCTTCTTCTGTTCTTTCCCCAACAAATATTCTTGCTTCCTGCAGGTTTTCTTGGTTGCCTGTCAGATTAAAGAAAACAACTCCATAAATAAACTTGTGGGGATTTCTAAATTGAACTTTGCCCTGTCCTTTTCCCAGTTGGAGAGCTTAGAGAAAGTGAGTTGGCTATTCCCAATGGTAAGGCTGAGTGCAGTGAAGGCAGCTGCATGTGCTCAAAATTGTGCAGAAAGTCTGCTTCCCCCTTTCTGCATGTGTCCTTCTGCTAAAAACTGAGAAGAAACCTGCAGAGTCACGCACCAGGAGTGTACATGTGATGGTCCACATGCTTTGCTTCTGAGTGACCTGCTGTCCACTGTCTTCCTGCTGAAGGACGTGCTGGAGCTGAGCCTGGAGCAGGAGGTCACGTGCAGTAATTTCGTATAATAGATTTAACTGCTCTCCCAGGAAAGTAAACTCCGAAGTTTGAATACTGCTTTTGCTGACCGTGGCAGCTCTGTATGACATGCTAAGAGAAACCAAATGTGCTGTGACCCCCTTCAAACTTATGGACTTGCTTCTCCATGACACTAACCTAGTGTGTGGTGGTAGCAGTGAGATGTACTTACTCTTAGATAACAACTCTGCCTTGAACTGAGGTGGGCTGGGGCACTGCGCGGCATCTGGAACCCTGCATGGCCACAATTTCCATTCATGATCTGACTTTGGTGTTTTTTTGTTTTTTGTTTTCCTTTCTGCCTTGGTGTGCTGGGATCGGATCCTGCTTATCTTCCTCTCCTTACAGAGATCCTGATACAGACGCCAGATTGGGAATGTAACAGGGCTGGGTCTTCTCTTCCAGTCCCACTAGACACCATGGTAACTAATCAAGTTGGTGGTTGCTGTTAATACCTGTGTGTATGTGTACACATTTCCTCTTCTTTTGCTGACTAACCGGCTAGCTCTGTGCTAACATAACTTCGCTGTAATTTGTGCTGGCATCTGTTGGCAAAGGGACAATGCATTTCACTGGGTGCTTGGGTTTCATTGTCTCATGTCTGGCTGGGGTGGGATTGCTGCTTATCCCAGATGGTGTCCCTCCATCTCTTCCAGCAGTGAACTTGCCAATGCATTGACTAGAGCACAGGAAATTCAGAGTTCTTTCCATGACAGAAGGAAAACACACTCCCTGTAAGTGTTCTTCTGGCTCGGACAGCTCTGCCATTTGGAAACTTACAAATGCAGTCATCTAAGTGCATGAGCTGCTTAAAAAGGAATTATGACTTTTAGGTAGTGTGGATCTTAGGAATTTTGTGAATAAAGAAAACAATTCATTGTTATGTCATTTTGGTCACAGAAGGGCTGCTCTGTCTCTGAGACAGAGCGGAAACCCCTTGCTGTGGTTACTGGGTCTGCAGTATTTCTATTTTTTTTTAATCTGTGGCAAGTTTGTAGAGCTAAATCTTCTATGGTTAGACTTCCCAAAGGTTAAAAAATGATTGCCTGTGAGGAGATGGTCTGCTTGATATCACTGTCCTTATTTGTTTGTTTCTGTACTTGCTTTGTACACTGTCTTTTTAAAAAGACTGTGGGGAAAGGATGCTCAGTGATCAGAGGGTAGCAAAGGGAACTCCTGTGTTTGTTGTGAAGGAGGTGGCCCGTTTTCTGTCCCGGGTGCATGAGTTAAGAGGAGATAGACTGAACATTTAGAGACCCGTTACTGCACTGCCCAGAAGCTACCAAGGTTAAGTTTGAAGACATCTGCTCATATACTTAGCTCAGTAGTATTCATTTCTCTGTCATTGGCTTGTTTTCTTTTCAGTCCTGCTCTAAGCCGATGGGAAGAAGCAAGCAATGAATGAAAACTGGCAACCTTCTTCCAGAGGTGTTAGTTCTCAGCACAAGACAGTTTTCTGAGTTTTCAAACAAGATTTGCCTGTTTAGATATTCACGTAGCTGTATCTGGGCACATAGCTTACACATCACTTATGACTCTTAAAGTAATCACTCCAGAGACTAGACACAGACACAGACACAGACACAGACACAGATTTCTAGGTTGGAAGAGACCTCAAGATCATCGAGTCCAACCTCCGACCTAACACTAAGTACTCCACTAAACCATATCGCTAAGCTCTACATCTAAATGTCTTTTAAAGACCTCCAGGGATGGTGACTCCACCACCTCCCTGGGCAGCCCGTTCCAATGCTTAATAACCCTTTCGGTAAAGAAGTACTTCCTAACATCCAACCTAAAACTCCCCTGTCGGAACTTTCGCCCATTCCCCCTCATCCTGTCACCAGGCACGTGGGAGAACAGACCAACCCCCACCTCACTACAGCCTCCTTTAAGGTAACTGTAGAGAGCGATAAGGTCGCCCCTGAGCCTCCTCTTCTCCAGGCTGAACAAGCCCAGCTCCCTCAGCCGCTCCTCGTAAGACTTGTTCTCCAGACCCCTCACCAGCTTGGTCGCCCTTCTCTGGACTCGCTCGAGCACGTCCATGTCCTTCCTGTAGCGAGGGGCCCAAAACTGAACACAGTACTCGAGGTGCGGCCTCACCAGAGCCGAGTACAGGGGGACAATCACCTCCCTAGACCTGCTGGCCACACTGCTTCTTATACAGGCCAGGATGCTGTTGGCCTTCTTGGCCACCTGAGCACACTGCTGGCTCATATTCAGCCGACTATCAACCAATACTCCCAGGTCCTTCTAGGCCAGGCAGCTTTCCAACCACTCATCTCCCAGCCTGTAGCTCTGCTTGGGGTTGTTGCGCCCCAGGTGCAGGACCTGGCACTTGGCCTTGTTGAACTTCATACAGTTGACCTCAGCCCATCGCTCCAGCCTATCCAGATCCTCCTGCAGAGCCTTCCTGCCCTCGAGCAGATCGACACACGCACTTAGCTTGGTGTCATCTGCAAACTTACTGAGGGTGCACTGGACGCCCTCATCCAGATCATCGATAAAGATATTAAAGAGGACCGGCCCCAGTACCGAGCCCTGGGGGACACCACTTGTGACCAGCCTCCAACCAGATTTGACTCCATTCACCACAACTCTCTGGGCCCGGCTATCCAGCCAGTTTCTAACCCAGCGAAGCGTACGCCAGTCCAAGCCCCGAGCAGCCAGTTTCTTGAGGAGAATGTTGTGGGGAACGGTGTCAAAAGCCTTACTGAGGTCAAGGTAAACCACATCCACAGCCCTTCCCTCATCCACCAAGCGCGTCACTTTGTCATAGAAGGAGATCAGACTAGTGTCTGTTGTGAGTGGGCAGAATTGTTTTGGAATCATAGCCCAAACAAAAAGCAAGGGAACTAATGTGGACTTCGCTTGGAAGTACCTTTGTAGTATGGAGAGCTAGTGGCTCTTGCAAGCATTCACTTTAATTGCAGCAGTGGTATAACACTTGCTTCAGTGACTGGAGCTACTTAGCTTGTAGTTAGAAGTTAATTGAGTCTGAAGCCTCAGTGAAGAAAACACATTTGTGGGTTTGTAAAGTTTTAGACTGGTTGGGTTAAATGGGAATATCTAGGGAACAAGAATTTTGAAGGAGCTGCTGTCGCATGTTAAAGTTGTTCCTTCACGTTGCTCACCAGTGAGACTCTAGGAGGAAGGACAGAGAAATGACATGGGAGAGATGGAGAATTATATGTTTATTCCAGAATCCATTATGTTCACTTTTACTTTGGCATAATCTGCCACCAATTTCATCTCGCCATCACTCGTTTTTTGTTTTTGTTCCTTTTTTTGTGTGTGTGTGTGTGTGTTTGTGCCTCTTGAACATTGTCGTGCAAACTCTGCTCTGCCACCTCGTCAGCTGCGGTACATCTGAGAGCTTGATGTCACCGGTTAAGCAGGCTCTGCAGAAGTCACCCTCCGACACAGAGGGTCTGGTAAACAGCGTACCGGCCAGATTACACCAGGTAAACTGCTTCCTGCTTCTTTCCGAAGCAGGATCCTCCCGGAGCGTGGGGGAGATGGTATGGAAAAGCTAAAGGCAGGGTGGGACACGTGAATTAGGTGCTGTCTGTTAAGGTGATGAGGGTGGGGGGGGTGTTTGATCTGAACAAGGGATGGGCAGTAACCCCTCAAAGATGTAGTGCATCTGAAAGAATAGCATTTTGATATTAGTTGAGGTAGAGTTTTATGTCCTTTTTGTACTTATGTACGAAAAAGATGGCTCTGATCTTGTGCATTAACATAGACAGACGTTAGTGAAGTACAAGTGTGAGATCCTGAAGAAGATGAGGAATTGGTAGTGGGTAGCTGCTGGAGATACGTGGAGATAACATTATGTACTAGATGTGTAACACTCTACAAAACTGCCTAGGCTGTTCTGGGATTGTGCTGGGGAGGAAATTTACTTAATCTCTCATCGATGTGAAGGTATATGCTCTAAGTGGCACGTAGTGCCTTTACGTGAAAATGAGCCAGTGCAATACAAACACTGACCAGTGATGGTTAGTCTGAAGTTACTCTTGCTGCCCAGAGTGCTTTTCTGCTGAGCCACCTAGCTTTTGTGGGCTTGAAATTATGAAAATTTGTCCTGTTCTTGCTGCTGTTGGCAAAGTTCTGCTGACTTTGAAGGACTAAGGTGGCTCTTACTCAGACTAGTCATCTCATGGGAAATTAGTCAGAGGGCAGAGAGCATGCATCAAACAGGGATTCTGTGCAATATACAATTATTGGCCAACAATGTGCAGGATTTCCATATCGGTAAGGTGTTTCTTACCTCTTGATTTGTGTATGCTGAGCAATTTTCCCATGGAGGCATGGGTCCTGAGTGAGTTTAAGTCCAAAATGGACTAATTCTTAATAAGTCACCTTTTAGGAAGTGTCTACGGAGTAGTGTGTGGACTCTGAGAGGTTTCTAAATCAGAGTTGACACCTGCTTTCTTCATTTCTCTTGAAGAGGTAATGGAGATATGTGTTAATACTACAGGAAAAAAAATACAGTGCTGAGTGAGATGGATAAAGTCAAGATCCTTGCTCTGTTGGGGGCTTACAGTCTGCTTTTGAAGTACATCTTGTTCTTGACATGTGCAGTACTTCCAGAAGACAAAGTTTTAGTATGTAGGCCCACATTGTTGCCTGCTGACTTCAGAGAACAGTTATTCTCTGAACATAAAAGCAATATAATCAACTGATAAGGTTTTAAAATAGTTCTGATTTTGACTGGAGTGGGTCTGTTAATAGCAGCCTGCCTTTAAGACCTAGATAAAGCTTGCCTTATTCTGTGAATGTTCAGCTGAGTGACTCAACAACATTTGTTTTCACTGTTTCTTCTTAGCAGATACGTTCTGTCCTGTCAAATTTGTATATGGTGTTTCTTTTCCATGCCATCATTCTGCAGTGACTTGTATTCTACTATGACTGTTACTTGGATGAGAGAGAAATACATTTCTGTTGAAGGCAGGAACTAAATGCATTTCCCAGCTGGGTGTCCTTGTTTAGCTAACAATCTGGGTTGCAACAGGCAAACTGGGAGGCAGTGTGTTGTCCCAAGAAATGCTTGCTCCAAGGTGGCTGTCATTTGTATTTGTGCTTTGTGAGTTGTTGATTACTCATTTCTGGGCAGGCTGAAGTACTGTTCATCTTAAAGCATTACTTCTTCAGAAGTACATTTATGATGTACAGAGCAGTATGGCACAGAGATCCCCAAGTGGGTAGGCCTGTCAGTGTAGAAGCTGGGAGCGCTAAAGCTACATTAACTTCAATGTAGACCTCAGGCTTTTGGTCTTTAGGAATACCTGAACAAGCTTAGTTTGTGCTCTGTTCTGAGCTTTGGGCTGGACACCAGGACCCTAGGAGGGAGCAGTTCATGGTGCAGGGAATCCTGACTTAAATTTCAGATAAATTTCCTGGGGCTGGAATCTGTCGTAGTTCCAACATCTTCCAGAATCTAAAGAACTTGAGAATACTGTAGACCACATGGCATGGTGGTCTAACTTCATGACTCCTTTCTCTTTGCTGTAACTTGCAATTCATGACTCTGTTGACAAACTTTTAGCAAGGTATGAGTATACCTGCTCCTCTTTTTCCATTGGTTTGAATGAAAAAAATCACAAGACTTCAGGAAATGCAGGTTATTTTATGGCAGTGCTGCTCTTTCTTTTAGTTTTGAAGAGTCAGAATGATCTTAGTTGGACTTCGGTGAAAGTTCTGAATTGTTTAGACTTTTCTGAAGCTTTTACCTATGTAAGAAGTCTTCACTAAGATTCAGCCGGCAATAAATCAAATAGGTGAGGCTTTATAGCAAATTCTTGCTCCTCCTTTTCTCTGTGTCAGCTAATCTACCATTTGTTTAGGTGACAGTGAATATATCCAGACAACGATAGCTTGATTTGGATCAGGTGACCACAGCAAGTCAGCCTCTCCATCACCACCTGATGTGCAGGATAACTATATTTAACCAGGCATGAAATTAGAATAGTGAAAAAACTGATCCTGAGTAGTGAACTCCTGTGGTAGAAAACTGACCCATCAGAATTTCTAGAGCAAACTTGAAATGTCATAGTGAGTATTTTATGAAGCTGTAGATTTTTTTGAACTGATACGAAGTGCTGTAAAGCTGAATTTACCATATCCTTAAACTATGGTTTCAGGCAAATGAGAATTCCTAAATTACTTACAAATAAACTTTAGGCTCACTTTGTCTTTACCTTTTTGTATATTTTGCAATTAGATTGCAATTAGATTGCAATTAGCTCTAATTGCAATCCAGATACAGTGTTGGAGATCAGAACAATGTGAGAATCAACAGTGGGGTAAAAAAAGGTGGTTTGAATGAGACTCTAAATCCCAACTTTTCTAGGACATCTATATATTTATTTTTTCAGCATTTCCACAGTGTTATTTCTATTCAGCATTTTATATCTGCTTGTAAGTTTCCATCCTTCTTTCCATCCCCTTCCTCTACTCTTTTTCTTTATAACTTGGGAAGTGTTTTACCTGGAAGGAAGAAAGTTTGGGTTTAAACTGCTTCTCAAGGAGAATGAGTTATACGGCAGGTGCATGCTTTGCCTTTGTGTTGGAAGGAAAACCGCTGTACAGAAGTGTACCTATGGTCCTTCGAAGATTTCCTTTTCATCTTTAGCTAGTTGCTTTGGAAGACAGATGGAAAGCTTTCTGTGTCAATTCCGTAGAGATGCTTTCTAATTTGGCAGCATACCAAAAGTACTGGAGAGAAGAGAGTGGGAGAAATATCTGTGAAGGCTTCTTCTCCCTTGGACCTAAGCGAAACAGAAATGGAGTTAAATGGGTGAAATGGTTTCGAGGCAAAAACCTCTAATAAGAAGAACTGAACAAGAAGATCTGTCCTTGCAATTTTCCCCCTCTTCCCTCCACCTAACAGAACAGTTCCTTTCTCTCCTGTGCAGGTAATGTTTGTGTGTGGCCTCTCCCCAGAGATCTCCTGGTAGGTGGTCACAGCCTTCTGCCCTGTGCTTGTCAGTTGTGGTGTGCAGAACTGGAGCTGCAGGTCAGCCCTTTCCGACAAAAGTACCCACCTTTGTTTTGTCAGGCACTTGCTCTTTGTAGGCTGCAGTCCTGCCCTCAGCCCATCTGGAACAGCTGCAGCTTGCTTTCCTGTGGGCTGTGTTTTGGAGGACACGGTCCTTTAGGAAAGTGCTGGGGTGTTTGCATGCCCTGCTGAAAGACGGTGCTTTAATGTCCTCCACTTCACTCCAGCAGATATAACAGAGGCGTGTGGCTGTGTTGCAGTCTTTTCAAGGGAAAACCTGGCAATATCTGTCAGTGCTGGGCAGTGCTGAACAGACCGGCCCAAGAAGGTGCCAAGCATACCTGATGTGTGGAGGTCTGGTGTGATGGTTTTGGGCAGTTCTCTTGTTTGCAGATCTGCACCATACCTTGGACTGGTTGGTAGCAAAAGAGAGCCTTGATGGCCTAGCTGACCAAGGATTTAGTTTTACACTTTTTTTTTTTTTAACTCTGTGCAGGGTTGGCTCAAAAGTGAGGTAAGACTCCGCGTTACTGCACCATTTTAGTATTTTCTGGCTTGCTGCTGTGTGAGCCTTGATCCCATCATTTGCTTGGGCAGTGACTGTGGTGTCCTGAGGTGGCTGCAGGTTTGTTTTATCCCTCAGTTATATCCAAGTGGTACAGCTGTGCTGAGATTTACAGGACTTGAATGGTAGTAAGCACATGAAATACACTCTGCTATCTACTGGTAAAGATGTAGCGTAGTTTATCTTGTAAAATATTAAATCTGGCATGCATATGACTAAGCCTTGTATCTTTCTCTGCCCCACAACATCTAAGAATTGCTGCTTTTCAGAACAAAGGATTCTGTATTTAGCTGATGGTGAGAAGGCAAGCAGCCTTAGCATTAATAATGCTAAGGGAGGAAATCCTGCTGTTTGGCACGCTCCCAATAGGAGCAAGGTGGCAGACTAGAGCTCATTTATAGGTGAGGGCTCATTCCACTTGCTTTAAAGTGTCACTAGCAGTCATAAGAGCTGTGTGGTCTTGTTTTAGCTTTGGTCTTGCTGTAGCCCTTGCAGAAGGGAGGGGCAGTATGACCTATTCTGAGCAATACTGATTGTGCTTTTTTTATTCTGTTTCCAGGGCCCAGTCATTTATGCGCAGCTAGATCACTCCGGAGGACAGCACAGCGACAAGATTAACAAGTCAGAGTCTGTGGTCTATGCTGATATTTGGAAGAACTGAGATGAGATCCTAACCTATCCAATGCAAAACACGCATTCAGACTGGAATTGCTTAAACAAAATTTGACCCAGAGAACTCACATGTGGCCTTTGATGCCTAGGCTAGGACCAATGCATGTGCATACAGAGGGAAAGATATATATGAATTGTGTGTAAATAGTCTATTTAATTGTACAGAAGTGAGACCAATGTTGCATGTTGAAATGCGGTAAGAATTCTGCTTATAAATTGCCAATATTCTTTTTTGTATCTTGTATGACGAGAGAGAAAGTGGAAATTCACATCACAGTTTTTAAATATTTTTATCTTGATTATTAACGGAGAAACTGGAAGATAACTAAGATTCTAGGTTGACCTCGAGATTCTTTTTTTTGCTTATGGGGCCTATTTTTAGTTGTTGTTGTTGAGGTGAATATAAAGGTAACTTTCACAGGGTATTCATATTTCCTTGGTCAGATTCTCAGTACAAGCTGCCTTCTTGCATGAGGTAGACATTCTCACTTGGTTTTGCAAGCCACATTGTGACTCCTAGCTATCAGAAATGGTTATCTTACCACTGCAAGTGAAGGAAATGTTTAGGCCTACCTGACCTGTATAACACAGGTCGCAGAATCATTTACTTCTGTATCAAGCCCGTATATTCAAGCTTAGTCCTTTAAGGTACAGGGATAGTGCTGACCTAATGACTTTTGTGAAATTGTAGTTTACCTGTGAAAATTTAAAAGCTAGTGAGCTAGAGGGATAAGAAGCAGTAACTCTAGGTGGTTGAAAAGTTCACTGAAAGTCTGAGGCAATGAAATGTTTCTTCCTTATAACTGTGTCACTTCATATAAGCACAACAAAATGGGCTCCAAGGGCTCTGGAAGTTGTAGTATTCCCTCATCTCTCCCTTGTTACTCCATTATACCTTTGTTACTTCTTAAGAGATGCTTTATCAGTTCTCAAAAGCCTCTAATGGAGGCTGAATGACCTCTGGAAGAAATTTAGAGCTTCACTTTTGGTTTATTGCTATTTTTATTTTTTTTTTGTCGTTGTTATTGTTGTTTGTTTGTGTGTTTTCATAATCTTTATTTGCACAGAGGATGCGGAGGGCAGTTTATTTCCTTCCTCTCTGCAAGTCTACTACTTGAATACAATTTTCCAGCTTCTTGTTTCGAGATTATACTCCTCATAGATTGATAGGGATCTCAAATCATCCTTTTCTGCTGAAGAGGATCTTTCTTTAGCTGACCCATTTGTATCCTGAAATCCAGTGTTCAGGACTTGAAGTGGCAGTCCAGCTGAGGTCTTTTCAGACTAGCATATAGTAAGAAGGGTTTCTGTTTTGTACATCCTAGTGTGGTGTAGGCTTTTCTGTACCAGTAGATAATTTTCAGTTTGATCTACCATAACCCCTTCTCTCTGATTTTTAGCCATTTCCTAATTCAATCTATTTCACAAAATCAGTCACAGAATGGTTGAAGTTAGAAGGGATCTCTGGAGATCATCTGGTCCAACCATCCCTGTTCAGCTAGAGCAGGTGCCCAGGACCATGTCCAGTTGGGTTTTGAGTATCTCCACAGATGGAAACTCTCCAACCTCTCTGGGCAACCTGTTTGGCCACTTAAAGTAAAAAAGTGTTTCCATGTGTTCAGATGGAATATCCTGGTTTTAAACTTCTGTCAGAAGTTGCCTCTTGTCCTGTCCGCGAACATTAGTGAGAAGAGTCTGGCTTCCTCTTCAGTCATTTTTCACAACAAAGTTGGGTACACAGACTTTCATCGGGATCACACTTGGCTGGTTTCCTGACAACACCTGCCTTTGTAAGGAGCATCACTAAAATCAGGGTGAACCCTACTGCTGCTTTCCCTATGAACCAAGCTGTTTCTCCCCAGTATTTTACACTTACCAAGAAACAAAGCTTTTGACATGGTTGATAGGGAAAGTTGATTTTTATCTGCCTGTGCTTATCCCTGTGCGTTACATCTTTCTCCCTAGACATTTTAGAGTAAAAGGGAGAAGGGTGATTAATTTAACTATCAAAATCTCAGTGCTGTGAGAAAATAGGGCTGTCTGTCCTTGGCTCTGATTTTTTTTTATTTTTTATTTTCTTTCTGGAAAATACTGGAGAAGCTGAGCAGAATCCTGTTACTTCTGGTGCTAACTATAGGAAATATGTCATTGTTTTTCTTTAGTTACAGGTATGCTCATATAGCCTCTACTGAGGAGTCTCATTGCAAAGCTGCTTGGATCCTCTGTGTGAAGGCAGATTGAATTTTGAAGTATTTTTTATTATTTTTATTTTATTTTTTATTTTAAAGAAAGAAACAAACTCCTTTATCTCCAAGAACAGTAGTACAAATTGGTCTGAATCCCTCTCCATTGTGAAGGCTGTTCATTTATTTTTTTTGGTCATGGAAACATGAGCAAAGTTGCTTAGCTGGAATGGACAGCTTCTACAATGTAGCTGTTAAACAACTTATTCAGGCTGAAGTCAACAGAACTTGAGGCAGTATGAGACAAAACTGTTTTGAACTTTCTGTCAGTCAGGTTGTCTTAGCTTGTTTAATCAGGTGTGGTAACCTGTGCTGATGAAAGGGACTGATGCTTAGCTGGCTTACTTGTCTCAGGTGACAGAGGACTTCCAATTTCCTTGATGGGTAGCAAGCAAAGATTAAAGTCAGTCAAGGTCATCAGATCCTGATGTAATAGTGACCAGAAATTCAATTCTATGTCCCCTGCTGGTATTCTCTTAATTCTCCAAGGCTGTTTTGCAGGTGGAAACGAACAGCATGTAATCCTAGGAAAATGAAGCATGTTGTTCTTGACCAGTTCCAGTACTGCTGCTAGTACTTTTTAGGTCCATCTATTTTGAAAAGAAGTGCTGTGTGGCTTGGATGGCGCTGGGGAAGGTCTGTGTGATGTAGAAGTTGTCTTCAACAGTTTAATGTCCTTTTTTGTACTGTGGTGCCCAGAACTGCACACAGTACTCGAGGTGAGGCCACACCAGCGCAGAGTAGAGCGGGACAATCACTTCCCTCGACCAACTAGCAATGCCATGCTTGATGCATCCCAGGATACGGTTGGCCCTCCTGGCTGCCAGGGCACACTGCTGGCTCATATTCAACTTGCTGTCAACCACAACCCCCAGATCCCTCTCTGCGGGGCTGCTCTCCAGCGTCTCGTCGCCCAGTCTGTACGTACAGCCAGGGTTGCCCTGTCCCAGGTGCAGGACCCGGCACTTGCTCTTGTTAAACTTCATGCGGTTGGTGATCGCCCAGCTCTCCAATCTGTCCAGAGACAGATCCAAATCCCATTCATGGGATGTTTAATAAGATGATCTTTCTTTGTCATCCTGTGTTAATGGGAATTTTGAGAAAAAGGTATAACAAATAACAAAGCCCATTAAATAAGCATGGTCAGTGGTCATAACATCATGGTCAGCTTTCAGCAGCACAGAAACTACCATCCTTCCTAGGCTCCAAGGCCTTAAGACCTGGAGGAACAACACTGGCACATATCTCACCAACATGACTGAGCCAACAGGAGCAAGCTCCTAGAGGAACCATCAGAGGAAGAACAATACCAATGGACAGTGGCTTTAAGAAGTGCCTGTGGACTGAAACGTCTTCCCACCATTTGCATCAAGGAAAGGGTGAGGCCACTCTACTGCCTGGAAGCAGGAAAATCCCATGGCCCTGACAACATCTGACAGGAAGTGTTGTGACCTTAGCAAGAAATTTGTAAGAGCTGATGCATCTGTGGACTGAATGGATAGACTATGGCTAAGATATAGACACCAGACAATGATTCACCTCATTAAATGTTATTCAGGATCATTCTGGAACTGAATTAGCCATTCTGAAGCAATTGTTTCTGCACAGACTTGCACAGATCTGTGGCAGAGCAGGCTCTGATCATTGACCGAAGCAGACCAGACCTAACAGGACTGCTACTGCAGAAGCTCCCACACCTCTGCCCAGAAAGTGAGGGGCTATTGTGTCCGGTGCAGAAGAGTGATCTCGTGTCAAGGGCTTCAAATTGATGGCATTTGATACTACTGTCACATACTGGTAAAATCTGGTCACAATTGTCACCCAGACCAGAGCTGGGACAGACAGCCCACCTAGTCCCTGGTTTAGACAGTCCATTGACTGTGACACCTATGTGGGCTCAGCCTGTCCAACACAGTTGTACTGTAATGTAGGTGATATCATTATAATACATTGCTACTGCTATAAGGACAAGAAAAATACAGGTTTGGTAGAAGAATTACTAAATATAGAAATGTTCATTCCATTTTTCTCAATAGTTGCTGGCCAGCTTTCCACAAAAAAATTAGCTGGTCCATTTTTTAGCTATTGTTTGGATCAAAAAAATCTGCCCTCTGTTTCCTGTCCTGCCGGTTTGTTTCTTACCCGTAGTGAAGTATATATGTGGGTTTATGTTGGTTGGTGTTGGTTGGTTGGTTTTTTTTTGTTTGTTTATTTTTTTGTTTTGCCACCAGAGGTCAGTCTACACTTCATTAAATAGCAGCTATTCCTAGCTACTAAATTCTAAATCAAATGGAAAGTCCTGTGCATCCCCAGACCCCGAACAGCCACCCTTCAAGGTAGCAAGCAAATCAGTCATGGTGAGCACAGACAGAGCTGAAATCCTTTCAAAGGATTTAGGGGATTCACAGGTAGATGGAGGGGGACAACAACAAGATTTTCTGTGCAACATAGACAGGTTGGGGTTGGGGTTACTCATCACTGCATAAGAAGTACTCCCTTTCCCACTGACAGAATGACATGGAGAATGCAAACTATAACTTTATTGTACAAATTAAATGAGAAACAGAGATCTGCACTTTAAGATTGGTCTGTGTCTTCTAAGAAAGCATAACAAACACCATTGATCTGGACTTCACTGGAACAGGAGGGCTTCTCATCCTTGCCTGGACCCATTTTCATAGAAACAGTACTCTTGTCCCTGAAAACCATGTTCAAAATGATATCACCTGTCCTTCAATCCTTTCCCCCTCTTCCACAAGAAGACCTGAAACCCACCTTCAAGCCACTGTACAAAAACATTCATAACAAGCAGAATAAATGGTATCACTTATAAAGACTGTGACTGGAAATAGTTTTGAAAATATGATGCCTCATAATGGCACAAACCATGTCCTCATCTTTCCAGATGTTTGTGGTCTGATGATGTCATATTAACTATTAAAGGTAGTCAGTGTGATTGGAGTTGTTCTTTTGTTAGGGTAGTCTGACAGTGTAGCATGGAGTGTTTGTTCTTTGACATAAACTTATCATTTGAAAATAGGTATACGAAAGTCTCTTTATTCTATATTGAGGAATATCTCCCATATTCAATTCCAAGCTTAAGGCCCAAGGGCTTTTTTTATGTGCATGGCTGTTTCGCCGTGCTTCCCAAGAGCTTCTGCCTCAAGCACCAGCACAAGCTGCAGAGCAGCCCCACACCTTAGTAGCAGAGAAATCCCACAGGGAAGAGGACTTGGTTCTTCTGCGCTGTACACCTTGGGATGGGTCTTTATTGCTTGCAGCCTTTGTGCTTTGGAAGGTGCCTTGACTGAACCTGGCATAAACATCCCCACCCATTGATTTTGACAAGAACTAGTATTCCTTTTTTCTATTGTTTTTGGCTCCAGGACTCACCTTGAAAGAAATAGAAATAATAAATGAACAGTGAGTGTTCTGAATGGAGAAAGGTCTTGCAAATTTGACAGCGATTTATCAGAGGAACCCATCTATTCAAAATAATAAATGATATAACAGAGGTGGGTTGGATGCTTTTTTTTTTTTTTTTTTTCTTAAAGCACAATTAAATGAGAGGCAGTAGACTCCAAAAAGGAAAAAGCTGCTCACTCAGCAGATAGTTAAACAAGGTATTAGACATCTTTGGGAACATTCACAGAAAGGCAAAGGCTGAGATTTAAAAGAACTGTAAACATTTGTGCTTTGGAACAGATGAGAATTATTAACTGGTGGACGTGGAGAGAAGCTATAGGTCCACCAGTTTGCTACAGGATTTCTTAACTTTTCTGTTGAAATGTTTGGTACATTCTACAGCCAGAGAAGGGTTAATGGGCTTTGATGAATAATGTAGTGATATTATTGATGTTCACAGGTCACTAACCAGGGAAATTAGGAGAGAGCTTTGTTTGAACTTCCTCCACAACCTACGTATTTACCAGCACACAAGACTGAGAGAAGTGTATCTGGCTAAAACTGGATCACCTACTTAACCCACTGACAGCAGCTCGTGCAAGGTTTGCTCATGCAGTCTTTGCCAGTGAGGCCTTGGGACTGAGCTCCCTCTCAGGTCATGCCTGCTCAAGTGCAGCTCCACAAGGGCATATCACAGCTTTTCATGCGGTCCTTGGCCCTGTGGGCAGGCACTTGCACCCTGCAGGGACCTGTAGCCAGAAGGGTCTGGAAAATAAAGTGCAAATGCAGTGGGATGAAGGTGGTAAAACAGGCAGTGATACTGGCAGTGGGATTTCTGCTTGGCTTTATTATGAGGAATGTCCTAATACCACACTATGGATTTGGATGCAGGTTCTTTGATCAAGAGGACGCTCCTAATTTTGCTGTCAACTGTTGCATGTAGCATTCTAACATACAACTCAATGCAGTCGCCATCTGGCAAAGCTGTGTTTTTTAACTTGGTCAGTAGATGTCAGTGATACACATCTTCTCACACAGGGACATATTGTTGAAACAAGGCCTCAAGAAAAAATAAAAAATAAAAAGGAGCATTCTTTTTCCTCTTTGGTGTCAGTTTGCAGCAGGTGGAAAAGGGGAGAAGTTAATGTGTTTCAGAGAAAAAATGTTCTCAAGATACTTGAGATTCCTGTGTTCCAGTGGCAAATATCATGAAACAGCAAAACTGGGTAGTGCCAATTTTGGGACTGACATACCTCATTCCAGACCAAATTCTGGAAAACTTTCATTCATTCTTTATGAAAACATGCATTATCACTATCCCTTTTCAGAACAGTGTCTCACACACTGTTACAGCAGTTAAATGTATTTAACGTTTAAGCTGTTAAGCTAATACTAACCTTTTCTCTAATGAAAACTATTTAAGAGGACTGATTCGTTACATTTCATACCAGTTTATAGTTGAGTTTATTAACAGTGTGGTTTGTTTTGCTAGCATATTAAACCAAGCAGGCAAAACTGAACATCTCATTCAGGCATAAAAACACCATGAGTTTTTAACTCTCCAGACTCTTCATAGCTTCATAGCTTGCTGAATTGCTACACAGTACTTCAAAACTTTCCAGAAATCAGAAAGCCCAGAGAGTCCTAAATGAATCATTGCACATCCTCTTTTGTGGAGAGCTAAGTCTCATATACCAATGAATGTGCCGAATGCTAAAACATAACATCTTGACAAACTGCTGAGAACCTTTACCTACTTCCCTTTTGACCATGGCTACAAGTCCATCAGCTCTGAATGCCTCCCTGCACCCAAATGTTCTTCTCTCTTGAGCATCCAAAAAATGCTAGTAGAAGCATTTTGAGCTAAAACTGTGAGATGCACGAACCCAAGATTGGGAAATCTTGGGCAAGGTTTTCCAATAAATTAAGATAAGAGGAGAACTATGTATTACGAATAAAAGTATAATGAGTATAGACCAAAGAGGGAATTAAAGAGATTTTTTTTTTAATTAAGTCAACACAATGGAAATTTCTGATACAATCACCATATAAACCATCTGTGGCCTAAAACTCAGTTGTAGGTTCCCAATTTTAGATGGAGACATGAATACCACACCTCTAACCACAACTTCTGTATGTGGTGCACATAACAGAGGCATAAATTAAAATCAGTCTAGACCCTGTAAGTGCCCTGGAGTGACCATACAACTCTCTTAGCAGATCTGTGTGAATGCAGAGAGATGGGTACAGCACCTCAACAGCTGTTGCAAGGAATGACGCTCTACGAATGGTTGACAGGAAGTGAGAAGAGCTTAGTCCTGCACCATAATGCCTCCTTGCTTGGCTGCGTTTCGTTACGTGTTAGGCTGTCTGTCTGTAGCCTGTATTTTTTTTTAATGTAATACCTCAGATCTGCTGCCAGGTTTGCACTCCTCCTGTTTGACATGAATGTATTTAGAAGCCATTGACTGAGTGGATAAAGACTAGTGGAGGAATGCCAAGGTGGTTAGGGGCCTGTAGTACACCATACAGGAGAACAAGCTGAGGGTGCAGGGTTTATTCAGCCTGGAGACATCTCTTCATGGGAGAGGATGCAGGGTCAGACTATTAGAAGTGCACAGTGAAGGGACAAAAGGCAACTACCACAATCTGTAGCAACAGAAATTTTAATCAGATTTAAGAAAAAATTCTCCATTATGAGGGCAGTCAAGCCACCAGGTGAGCAGATACCCAGAGAGGCTGTCCTTGGAGCTGCTCAAAATTTGGCTGGACATGGCCATAAGCAACCCACTTTTACTCCAAAAGTCACTCTGTTAGGCAGGAGGCTGGACTTGAGGAACTCCAGGGGTCCCTTCCAACACAAATTACTCTTTGAATCTGTATTTCACAGAAACCTTTGGGGAATGGCTGCTGCTTCTAAAAACACTGTCATTCACACTCAGTTATAGCTGTATAAAGCAGGGAAACTTAGCATTGCTTGTTTATTATTTCTCACTTGCTTTTGTTATTCTTAGCCTCCTTGGGCAAAGCCAGTAATTCAAAGAGGGAAAACATTCCTCATAACACCAGCTGCCACTCATCTCCCATGAATACCAAGCAGTGGAAGTGAATATTTTACTATTAGCAATTGTAAATTAAGATTTACTTTTAGGAACTGCTTTACATCTTTTCTCCATGCACGTTCATATGACCACAATATCCACCTGTGTTCCAAGTAACCATGCTGCCAATTATATAAAGCACGCAAATCCCAAAGGGATAGTTGTTAACACACATTTATCCCTGCAATTGTTGAAGCCTTTGTGCTTGAAAACTATTCCTTTTTTTTTCCCCAAAAATAATTTAATAAGAGAGAGTAACACTGCAGGCCTCATGTATAAAATGGTGCTCCACAGAGTAATTTTCGGTGTCAGCATTAAATTATACAAAAGGTCTCCCATCGTATTCAGGGGATTGATTCCCCTTATTGATTCATATTCCTAGTTTGTGCATTGAATACTTCCAAGCTCTGAATACACTATTCAAGAGGAAGGAAAATGTTAGTGCAAGCTCGTTCTGTAAGTGCAGTACTCTTTTGTTGTCCTTTCCTTTCCTTTCCTTTCCTTTCCTTTCCTTTCCTTTCCTTTCCTTTCCTTCTTTGTTCTTTTGTTGTTGTTGTTGTTGTTTGTTTGTTTGTTTGTTTTATCCTTGCCTTTCACACATGCTTCACTCTCTTCCTGAAGTTCCTCAACAGTCTGAGTAACCCTTGTGGGAAAAATGTGTGATTATGGACTAGCACCATGGGAGAAATTGGCATCAGATGAAAAACTTGATCATGAATTGGCATCATGCCGTCCTCAGATGCCTGGCTAGGAATAAAAGGTACTTTAAAACCCTTGAGCTCAGCACTGAACATCTGACAATTGTCTTGAGAGGCAGAATATGAAGGCACTCTGTGGCCAGTTGTCTGTATACATCTCCATTAGCTTTTCCTGCCCTGGCTGTATTCCTAGGGGACCTTTCCTACAAATGAATTGTCTTCCTGGTTTTTTAAAACCCTGGTCCACCTGAGAACACTAAGGGAAGATTAGATGTCTTAAGGCATTTGCAACTTCCAGGCTCTTTCAATATGCAAATCAGTAAAAAGAGTCAGTGAAAGTACTGACTTTTTAAAAAATGAATAAACCAACAAAACCTCCTTCCTTTGCTTGCTTACGTTGTTGTTGACACACCCACATACATATGTGCACAGCCAGATTCTGATCCACTGATCAGTTTGAAAACTGATTTTCCTGAAAGCGTGCTCTGATAGCCATCATTGCCAAACATCTCAGAAGTACAAAAATAGTTACTTTGAAGATAAACATCAATCAATATCTTAATAATCTGAGGCAGTCAGAAAAAGACTTGTTCTTATGAATAATAGCATGTATTTCTCATAAACCTTTATCCCATGTCATGCATGTTAGATACCATCAGCCATGTATGTCAAGTGCTTTTCAACCTCCTTTTGCATCCTGACCTTGTTTAAATGTTGCAGTACCAAAAAGCAGCATCCCAGAGGCTGACTGCACAGCACAGAAGGGCATTCCTTCCTCTGTGTTTTTGTTTTCCTGCTTCTTCATTTGTGCACCTGATGTGGAAACACCTTGGAAATTGTTTTAGTAGTAGTAGTAGTAGTAGTAGTAGTATTTAGAAGAAGGAAAATAAACCTTTTCAACAGTGAAAGGAGTATACAGGGATAGACAATAAGTGAGATCTGAGAAGAAAGGTTTGGAGTTTGTGTTCAGGCAGTCCTTGCCACATTCATGCTGCAAGCTCTTGACAGTGCTGTGCTGAAAAACAGTGTTCAAGCCTCCTGTTCATGCTATTTTTAAGAGCTAACATTTCTAAAACCCTCTAACTTCTTTTCTAACTATAGCACAGACCAATAAGGTGAAGTGCATATGAGTCAGACATTTATACCCTTGCCTTTTTTCTAACAACCTGCTTTGTGGGCATGTTTTCTTTTTAAAGAGATGGCACCCATATTTAACCAGCAGTCTTGCAGGGCTGCAGACAGCTGAGTCATCCTGGAGGATGCACAAGCTTGATATAAGAGGAGAGTAGCAGAGCTCAGGTTTTGCTTTTAAGGAAAATATGTTTGGGGAGGTTTTTTCAGTAAGGTTATGGAACAATTAGTATATGAGCTGGGAAAATGCTCTAAGTCAGGGTATAGCAACCCAGCAGGACATTTAGTTTTTAATCTTCTTGATAGTGTTATCATCTCCCGGTATTTGAAGTCACTAAGACATCTGAAAAAAAGTGCAATTTTGCTAAAGCTACTTGTTTTCTTGTCTCCCCTGGTTTGACTCTCAATAAGATTTATCTGGGCATTTGTTAGTTTTGTTTCCTTTCCTCTGCAGAAGAAGGGAGTCACTCTGAGATTAGAAACTGCCTCTTCAAAATGAGAGCTGGGCTGTCTTGTGTATTTAAATAATTCAAAAGGAAAAAAAAAAAGGTTCTGTAATAATCTTTACTCCCTTGTGTATTGGCAATGGCTTCATTCTAAGTGGATTCCCTTTTCTCTTCCTTCTCTGTCATTTTATAACTACAAGACAGTAACCTGACTTTCATGTCAGCTGTATATTTTTGCCATGCAGGTGTTGTTTTTTGGGATTGTTCTAGGCAAAATGATTGCTTGCTCTTTGCTATTTAAAATACAGGATTGAATTACTGCTGCTCTTTCCCTTCAGTATATTACGTGATAAGTTGAAGCATTCAGAGAGCATTTTCACGTTGTCATTTCTGAGTAATTCCTATACAGCTGAGGATGCAGAAAAGAGTACAAAGCCAGAAAAAAAAAGTAGAACTAGAAACCTCTTCTGAAAACTGCTTATTCCACTACTGTGCATTTTCTGCCTCTTGGGTGTTTTTTGCAAATATTGCATATCAATTGTATACTGCTGAACAGAAGATCCATAAGGGATCAAGATCTTTGCTGCTTGTAAAATATGTCCATCAATTTGAAAGGCCTGGCTTTTTCTTTGTTGTTGTTGTTTTTTTGACTCCTCCAGTACTTTATGATAAATGTTGTATTTGCCTGATGCAGCTAATTGTAGCAGCAATTAATCCAAACCTTTTGTCCCTAACACTGTTTGTAAGCTAACTAACTTTGTAAGGATTTCTGTGCTGATAGTACCATACCCATGGTATATATACTTCAGCATTTTTTTTTTACAACATCTGCCCTTTGCTATTTATGCTGTGCAATCAGCCATGTGAGTAATGAATTTTGTTTTCTTTCTACACATGGGTGACTGAATTGTTATAAAGCATGTGCGCTCCTCAGGCTTGAGCAGCTAAATTTGCTGAGAATGCCCCAATCCATTTGTGATTATGGCATTCAGACCAAGCAGAGCTGTTCCCCATGTTCACAAGAACAGTTTGTTACCTGATTGTGCAAAGGATTGAGGAAAAGGATACTGAACATAGGCCAACCCAAAGCAGTTTAGAAATGCTATGCTATCTTCTGTGGTGTTTTTTCCCAAAATGCAGGATGAGTAAGCAGAGAAAAAAATCTGCATTTATCTATCTTTTCAGTAGGTAAAGATCTTGCCACCTGGGAGATGGATGGATTGTGACAGTGAGAACAGTGCTTTGCCAAACACTCATCTGAGTATTGTATTGCAAAGCTTTACGCCTTCTTCCAAAATAACCACCATTTAAGTCGGTTTGTAGCAGTCTCAACTAATGATTGCTTTTTTCTTGTGTTGGCTACAGAGGTGATAGGGCTGCAAAGTGCTTATCTGAAACACCCCTCCACTCTCCAGCACACAGCAGGACATCTCCAGGCACTGTTGTAAGCTATGAGCATCTAGGGGCTAGGTGAGGCCAAACTGGTCCCAGCCTTTCTAGGGAAATGGTGTTGCTCGAGAGGGTTGCTGAACCTTTCTTGCAATGCGTGCATAGCTGTAGGAGGAAGGGGACTACCTGATGGGGCACGGAGAGGAAGATGCTGAAGGGAGAGGAGCCTTCAGCATGAGCATGGGTGAGGTTGTCCTCCCTGGGGGAGTGGGTTTTCCTGCTCCATCCAGGCCCACAAAACCTCCTCTAAACATGGCTCTTCCAGACTCTAACCCAAATATCAAATGGTATCAACGGATAGTGACCCTGCTGGAGTCCGGGTACATGGAAGCATCAGGTCCTGCTGCAAATATCATGAGAAGAAGACTGTCCAAATTTGGTTTACACATAATTCTCCTTGTAAGTACAGAAATAATCTTCTGTTCACTCACCTCATTGTTCATACCAGTTTCCGAACAAATTTACAGCCCATTATCTTTCTCACCTGAAATGACCCATTACCTTTCTGCCAACTGAAATCTTAACACCAATTTTCCTGTAAAAGGATGTAACTGTTACATATATTTTATTCTCTTTTGACAGTCATCCTAAAAGTTTAAACAAGAGATTTATTCCCCCCTTTTGCTTGTTTGCTGGAAATTGCCCTAGCTTTGTTGCTACAGAAATAAATTGTAACAGATGTCTCAGCACCCTCATGGAGCTATGAGAACATCACATCCAGGCACAATCCACAAGCTTGGTGGAGGTTGGGAGCTGAGTGAGGGCCTGAGAATCAGCAGCTTTGGGCTCTTTTTTTTCAGTGGATGGTCAGGTTTAGGTTGAACAAGGTGAGATCCCTAGCTCTTGCTGAAAGTGCTGCTCATTTGTGGTACCTTGGTTTGGGGACACCATGGATGTAGTGAGCAGCCCCAGTCCAAACAAATTCAGCACAGCAGGGAAAACAGACTTTCCCTACTCTGAGTTGGGCAGCTACAGCTAAGAGCACCAGCTGATTTTTTTTTTTCCTGTTTGTGTCATTGCTTATCTGGCCATCAGTAATATTAGGTGCTTCAAGAGGTGCTGTGAGGCACAAGTAATCTCTGTTTGTAAAGCACTCGAAGGTACTCAGCTGAAAGTGTAACCCGTGGCCACCAGCGTGGGCCTACACAACAGCTTGCCTCTGGAAGTGGCAATATCTGTCTAATGACACAGCAATAGTTACTTATTGTATCTGAGAGCAGCCAGCTCTATAAGGGACATGCTCCAATAGTAGGAACATGACACGTATTTGAGCACTCAGGCCTTATCGGTGATAATAGGCCATACGTAGCTGCAGCTGTCTAAATGAAATAGCAACCTTCCAGCTGAACCATCAGCCGTTCTGATGGCTCACCTGGCCCTGAGCAGATCTTAAACATCCCCGCTATTATTTTCAGGTGTGCCCAGAGCACCTATAGGCTCCTATAGGACCCTGTTGCATCAGGAACCAACCAATGGCAGAGCAAAGAAGCCCAGGCAGCTTGTTATCTCCTACAGGAGGCAACTGATGGGTGCAGGTCAGGTGGAAAGCTGAAGGAATCAATTGAGACAGCATCAGGCAGTGCAAGGCATGTTACTCTGTGGTCTTAACCATTTTCCAAGGTTTGGCTGGCATCACTGCAAATAACTACTGCTGAGGCAAGCTACAACAGGGGAAAGGGGAAAGATGTGTTTCCCTGGATGCTATTCAGTGAGTTCAGCATCTTGCATTGAAGCTGGGGACCGTAACACATTACCCATCCAGGGTGAAGGAAGATATAAGCAGATGGATGGTATTTGAACAGCAGAGGGAAAACAACAGAAATACCACAGAAGACAGCAAAAATACTAGGCAGACACTTGTTGGGTGACCCTGGGAGACTTAAAGTTCAAAACTGAGGGGGAAAATGGTATCTTTCTGCCCAGTTTCTCCTGCACCCAAGGCTAAAAGCACTTTCCTGTACAGTCTCTATAAATGAACTGAACTAGAGAAATGAGAAATATGTCATCTATTTTTTTTTTCCTCAAAAGGAGATAGCTTGCAGCTGCTGAATACTGTCTGCTGTTTGAGCCACAGCTGGGCAGAGCAGTTCTGGTGTTAAGTTTTTCTTGTGCTTGATGCTTTCTGGGAGGATTTAAAAAATCTGCTTTCTCACTCTTAGTCTGAGCTTTTTTTTTTTTTTTTTTTTTTTTTAAGCAGATGCAAAATTAAGTTTTTTTAAGTTTTGAATGAAAATGTCATTGTGTCTTGTTGAGTAGTCCCCTGAGAACAGCAGCATCCTTTTAAAAATTACCGCATATTGCATCAGAATTACTAATCAGAAAGAGCTCTTCAGGCTATTCCAGCACTAAGAGCCTCTCTTCCTTTTCTTCAGCCCCACAAATGAGCTCTTAAAGTAGGCACAAAGTCCACCCAAACCCACATCAAGGCTCTTCAAGTAAGAAAACTTGCTGCTCTTGGCCTTACTTTGAGTGCCCAGCCAACTGGCTCACCCCTGCCCTATGTGGGCCTAATGACAGAAATCAGGACTGTGCCTCATAGGGTAGCTGGCAAACTCTGAATCAGAATTAGACTTTCTTTGTGTGATAAAATGATGATAAAATTCATGGGGTCTGTGTGTCTGCAGTGGAGTAAACCGCAAAATGAGTCAATATGCCACATTCCTGTATATACACTGCTCTCTGTACTCTTTAAATTGTTGTAAGTGTATAAACATTTAGTAATTTAAAAGGAAATATATATATAGTGATGCGTGGGGGAAGTAAACTCTTCAAATTTCACAAGACACTCTTTTTATGTAATTATGCAAAGCTCTTCACTGTTTAGTAGAATGGTTTCATAACAGGCCAGTTCTACTTTAGTGGGTTAAACATGCCAAATTAGAAGACAAAGAAACATAATTAGCCAATTTATGAAGCAGAATTACCATGAATACTTTACAATTTGGAAAGTCTGAACTGTTTTGCAATGGACAGTATATAAGAAAAGCAGGGTTTCGATTTAAGTTGAAGCCTCCTACACCCCTGGCAGGAAAGTTTCTATGTTAACTGCTTTGAGGTTGTTGCAAATGCCAGCAATAAATTTACCAATATTTTTAAAGTAGTAAGCACAAGTTTGTGTTCAGAGAGTTTGAAAGAAATTCAAATCATGCTGTGTCTCTGGAATTTTAGAGGGATAGAGTATGGAGAGAAGGACACAGACCAGTCTCCTTGAATGCTTACTTGAACACAATCTGGATATGGAAGGAGGCAAGAGTCTGGTGTCTGCACCAACACACATGCAAGTATTTTATCTTAAAATTTCACTGGAAAAATATTTGGCATCTTCATATTCCACAACCTACAGAGGAATTTTAACTCTTATACTGGCTTTTGGAAAACAAAAATTTGCAGGACAGCTGAGAGCCCTGGATGAAAGCAGAGGTTGCTAATGAGGGGCAGGGGGATTTGGAACATGTTTCTGAAAATGTCACACTCTTGTCTTTAACCACATTTCTCGCTATCTAGCTTGTCATACTTCTCCTGCAGCCTGCGACTCTTCTCCTGCATGATTACCCTCCCTCATTTCCCATCTTATCCACAAATCCAGGCAGAGCTGAATTTACTCAACAAGCTAAAGATACCCAAAGACCCAAGAGGCAGAGCTGGAAATCCCCTACTGTGTACACAAGAGCTCCTTGAGGACCAAAAATATACTTCTGTAGCATTTTCTTTTCATTATGTCGTGCCTGCACATGAGGAAGATGTAGTTTCCAGTTTGGCAAGCAGGAAAGAACCGCTGCAAGGTGCACAGTGCAAGGTGTTTCTGCCAGCCTAAGGGACATGTGGGGCAAATGGGAGCTAAAGCAACAGTTCCCTTACAGGAGTGGCAACTACTTCCACTATTTCTTCCCAGGATTAAAGTTTGGGTGGGATGCTCCATTCTCATTCTGCCATGAAAAAATCTTCACAAGTCTTTGCCCCTCAATTTTAAACATTGAGCTACTATTCACCCTTCAGCTTAGTTTTTTTAAAGAAAAGTTGGATTGTTTTCTTTCCTTAAGCTAAGTTAGAAGATGTTATTTTCTTATACAGTCAGTCAATCTTAGGTGCCACGGACTTTAAGAAAAAATGTATGCATACATATTTTTATTTATATTCTGAAACTCATGGTAAAATTACAAAAGTTGACATCTTTTTCTTGGAGTACCTGGAGACTATTTTTTATGTAAGGAAAAAGCTGTATACACATTGTCTTTGATTTCACTCCAAACACAATTAATCATTTGTTGGTTATGGAGGTGAATAATCATTGCTCTGCAGAGCTTAGCATGTCCTTTATTTTCATTGAATGGATCTGAGCCAGTTAATAAATGAGATCTCAGCTCCTAAAAGCAGTTCACCAAAAGCTTGAGCTTATAAATGTAGTCTGTGCCATGGGGAAAAAACGGAAAAGATTGGAGACCTCTGCTCTGGTGATATCTAGACACCTGCTGTCAGATTTCATCAGCCTTGGGATACCAGCAAAACAGGAAGGCTAAGCATCTATTTTCCATCACAAATACCATTAGAAGCATGAGAACAGAGCCTTTGATAACAAACTCGATAGCAATAGCTCACGAGTCACAAACTGTCACAAACCAGCCAAGAAGAAAAAAACTACTGGAGAAAGTTATTCAGAAGAGCTAAAAGTGGCTACTGCTCCCTAAGAAGAATCAAAAGCATCTTGCTGGAAGCAGGACATTACAGAAAGCTCACGGTACATCAAGGATTAGAAGAGAGGTAGTTGTTAGGCACAGAAAGACACAGATTTGTGTCTCCAAACTTGAGGTACCCAATTAGGAACACAGGCAATGGAGAGAGAAACTTCTTCCAAGGAACAAACCATAACTTGGGTGGGACAAGCTGGGGCCAACATAAGGGAATCTGTGTCCTCCAGCTTAGTGTGTGAACTTCATGCACGTCCCTGCTAAATCTGTTTTTCTTAAAGATGCCACTCAGTCTGTCCTTGTAGTCACACCTGTGAAGTGGTGCTTGGCAGGGTATGCTTCTGTCTTCTTTACATCTTCCACATGTAAGGCAGTTTTATATTACGTCTGCTCACCCACTTTGAGTAGTACCATTGGAATTATATATCTATACACACATTGCCTCATTTCACTTTACTGGCATGGACACTGCTGAGCTGATATTTTGATAACAACTCTTGAAGCACATCTTTCCTGGAGTTGATTTCATAGCTCATAGCTAGAGCTAAAGCAGTTTATGGGAAGAAAAATGCTTTGCTGAGTGCTTCTAAAATTCCTGCAAAAGCGACAATGTTCAACAACATCCAAAACAGTTCTCACTGAGTCAGAAGGACAAAGCTTGCTGCTGCCCCACTCCAGCAGTTCATGACAGGAGATGAAGGCATCCCCACACTAGTCAGCAGCTGCAGAAATGCAGTCGACATTTCTCCTGATACTGCTTGCAAAGTGGTGATAAAAAAACTCACAGCACCCTGGCAGAAAGCCAAGGCTGGAATAACTTTGAGAGGCACTACAGAGTGACTTCCTTGCAAACGATACCCTCAAGACCTGGAGGAGGAAACACAAAAACAAGTTTCCAAGGACAAGGTCACAGTACTTGCCAGTAGCAAAAGCAGAAATGGGAACAACACTTTCTTCTGTCCCAACACTATAATTATTCTGAAAAACTTTAAATTATGAGTGTCGTTAGGATAGTGGTGGGCAAAAATGATGAAAATTAAAAGATAAAAACTAGTGGAATACAAAGTGGAGAAATTATGGAACATAGTTTTCAGAGAATTACACAAATATTACAAGGTGATCTAACTGTGGGTGAAACAGAGGCCAGGACAGGAACTGATCATAATTCTGAGATCAGCATCAACATGAAAGCAAAATCTGCAAGAAAGGAAATTTTAAATGAATGACTCATTCAGTACTCATTTCAGGCAGGGGAAACGACAGCCTTCAGTTAGCAGCACTGCTCTGGCTTCACAGCAGCCCGAAACATGGATGCCACAACTTCAGTTCTTAAGGAGAGCACAGGCTGTTGCCCACCAGATGTGGTTGTCCTGAAGTTTTGGAGGTGTAACTCCGGCGCTTGGTGGCCCCCGAATGAAGGATTTGCTGCTGCTAGGGTCCAAAACAGTCAGTGTAATCTATGGCATCTTGTCTGAGTACTGTGAAGTGAAAGGCAAAGTCAAGAGTGATTAGTGTGCACAGCCACGAATGCACAACTGAAATGAGGCAGCCAGTGGTAGTAAATCTGCAGTAAATAAAAGCAACAGAACCAAGAGACAAGAAGGGGTACCCCTCTCCTCCCCTTCCCTCAGAGAGAGGCCAAAGGCCAGCCCAAGTCTGTTTGAAGTAAATGGCAGCAGCTCTGTCATGTTAGCAAGCTGCTCTGACTCCTTTATTTCTAATTCAGATCTTAATAAAATAGTACCAGTACAATTTAAGGAAGAACAGAAAGTATTTAAGGAAACCAAAGGAGGACTTTTCACGGGCTTTTTTTTTTTTTTTAGTTATCTATGACGCTACCTAGGCTGCTGCTGATATGTATGCAGAAGGCAGACACTCAAGGAGAATAAAAATGCTAATGACAGCAGAAAGTACTGTTTTAAAGAATGCAAAGAATGCAAAGTGTCCATGTGACTGGGAAGCCCTTAAGTGTAAAATAGTTAGTAATTAGTGACTAAAGGCAAATAAGCAATAAGAAAAAAAGCCTTTTCTGGAGTGTTCAGCTCTCTCCTTTCATCATCCTTCATGTACTTAAAACTAAATTAGCCTGTTGCTGTTTTATCTGTTAGGAAACCGGGAGTAAGGGAAGAGGCGGGAAAGGGCATAACCCTTCAAGTCAGTGGAAAATAAACCCAGTCAGGCACTAGACATCTGCTCTTCAACCCATGCCATGTTACAGACCCTGGGATTTGAAGTCCTACAGAATAAGCTATCAAAAAATAATGTACATTTTTTCTGTTGGAAGAATCCCCTCAATGTACCAGATCATCTCTCTCCCGACCTACACCCAGCAGTCTCCCCACACAGGAGCAGCTCCAGGTGACAACCCACAAACCTTCCCGTGGTTTCTTTTCTTGATGCTAGCCAGGGAGATGGTGGCGCGAAATGCTCACCAGATTTTCCTTGTCTGCCTGGGGAGAGTGGGAAGATTGAAGGAGGACAAGAGTTTGGACCAAGGATTGCTGGTCTAGACAGTGATTACTTCCTATCTATAGCTGAGCTAATATTCAACCATTGAATAAACAAAGCCATGCGACTGGTACATATTTTTGTTTAAGGAGGGAATCATTAGCAAGTTTATGTCTTTCCAAGGCCTCCCTTACCTGCAAAGACAGTTTGAGGTTGTGCGAAGGGTACATTTATGCATCTTGGTGAAGATAATGTCTCTCATACTTCATGGGTGGTTAAGGTTATTAAACAGGCCCCTGTTTAGCAGTGCTTTAATGATCTGTTTCTGAAGGGCAAAACAATCTACTGTTGGCAGATACATGAGATTTTGATAAACAGCCTGTTTCCCTTCCTTCTAACCTTTGCAGGAGGACACACAGAAAGACGTTGGATTCCTGTTTGGTGCATTGATAGAAAAACGCAGTCTGTTTTTGTAAAGGCTTCATTCTCTGGTGTGCTCCCTATTGCTCTGTTAATACCCGTTTTGCTTCAAAAAGCAGGAAAGGGAGCTTCACCACCAGCATTGTACAAAAGAGCTGGGGTTAACAGGCATTAATACAGGTCACAAACAATGATTGAATTGCCTTTGTGTGGCATCAGACAGCTTATATGAGATAGAACTCTCCTTATTTTCTTTAAAATCCACATTGTGCTACATGTGCACATAGTATGATTTAAATTCTAGTTTATCAATAACACACAAAACCCATCCTAAATTACAAACAAAACATAAAACTTCCTCCCTGCAGTAATGGGAGATATTGTCCAACAGAATAAAGGACACCTGGGGCTCTTCACCTTCGCAGTTCTTATCTATCCCCTTAATTACTGCTTCTTCTCCTTCCAAATCAAGTTAATATGTTCATATGTGGTGGCTGAAAAATAGGTAGGCATGTGGTTTTATGTTCATTGCCATTGCCTCTGCCTGCCTCTGTTGAGGTGTGTAGCTCACACCAAAGAAAGAGTTAAGGATGCTGGCCCAGAAAGCAGCACACTTGCTGTTAATTGAGGATAGATAGGAGAGGGGTCACAGGGGCAAGAGATGATGCAGATTCCTGCCTGGAGATGCTGACCCCCCAGGAGCAGAGAGTGAGAGACTGAACAGGGCTGTGGGCTGAAAGCATTTCTGACCGGGGCTATCCCACCCTGGAATTGAATTTGCAATGCGATGGCCATAGGCTGGCAAAATCAGCCATGATGCCACAGCATCCACATAAAACCAATCCCAGCACCCAGGGGCTGTGCTGCTGGGGGGCTGGGTTGGGGGCTGTCTGGCTCACAGGAGCACAAGTAGACAAGCAGGATCTGTGACAATACAACCAGTTACACTGAAGTGTCTCTACTTCCTGGTGCTCTTCAAAAACCTGCATCCTTACTCCAGAATCCAAAACTTTTACCGGCTATTTAAAATTTCCTTTCTTGCTGTTTTCTTGTCTTAGTACATGGAAGCTAAAAACACATTTAGTCTTAACTAAGATACAAAGATTCCCAATAACAGTTGGGATATTTTGCAGCTTGCAAAGGAAGCAGGAAGTTTTCCAGGAACACTGACACAGGGGCACGTTTATCACTCTCTAATAGCATATAAACTGTTCAAGGCAACACAGCACTATATAGAAGTCAGCAAATGTTGCTAATATCTTCTGTGGAACTTTAAGCAGGAGGTTCCCATGGATTGTCTCCCAGTTCAGAGAATTTCTAGTAGTTCCACCAAAAAACACTGACTATTAAAATCACCGGAGCAATAACTTAGTGTGCATTTCACTGCCTGCACTTTGAGTAAAGGTTCTGTGTAGTCTATAACCAAAATAAGCTTCATCCTCTATCAAATACTTATGATCAGAAGCAGAATTTTGAGGAACATTTGCTAAGAATATATCTTTAAAGGAGAGTAAAATAGATGGTCATTATACAGATAACCAATTTATAATGGCAGAATTAGAAATTTATGTCAATGGGAATCAAAATACACTACAAACACAAATGCTAAGAATCTTCAGCAGGAGGAGGTGTGGAAATAGTTATGCTATAGGCAAGGACTTCTTTATTGTTTACTTTCCACTTGGGTCCTTGAACCATTACATCACAGCACATTGCCCACATTAACTTTTATAAATAATCTTCCCAATTAGAAAATAGAAATAGTGTGCTAATGTGTTCCTGTGATAGAAACCTAATTCTGCACTGTATGCCCAGTGTGCAAATATTCCAAGAGCATAGTCCAAAACCCACTGAAATCAAAATACAGGATTTCCATGGTCATTTGTCAAGGTCTTGGTGTAAGGTGCTACGTGGTGTGAACAACAATGACAGAGTAAAATCTTAAATGAAGGCTATAGAAATACAAGACTTTTTTAAGGCTAAAGAATAAAAAGGTCTTTGCTTTTGGAACCTGAAAGTTTAAAAAGACTCCAAAAAGATTAAAAACAGATGGAAAAAAATGCTAGCACTTTGCACCATGCTCTAACATGCAGTTTTTTCCTGAAATAACAAAGTAAATTGAGTGTTTTCAGTAAAGAATAAGAACCATTCATGATCTCCTACAATTCCTTTTTGTACCATCTGTGCTTACAGCCTTTATAATGCACGAATAGGAAACACATTGAAGTGCTAAACTAATTCTTTACCGAGAAAAAAGAAGCATGTTAGCATAAACAAGGCTCTTTTCTTATTTAACGTATACATCCCAATTATCACTAAAATTGGACTTTCACTCAGTTAATTACATGTTCAATGTAATGTTCAGGTTATTGACATGAAAGAGGATATAACAATCGCATGGTAAACACAAGTCGTGCTTTCCCTAATCTTATCCCTAGAAAGTTACGTATTTCTAAACTTTATACACCTCTGCTGTGAGAGGTAATGCTTCCATTACAAACAGGTGTCTGCGTTTTTCCATTTTGCTTGCCTGGTGTGTGCACCTCAGCACAGAAACATTACATTTCTCAGACAATCTTGCAAAATGCAAGCACTGCTTCTGCCTCTCAGAACAGCCTGCTTTTGTTCCCAGATAACGGTGCTGCCCTTTCTTAGCCCAGATCCTAGCTATCGGAGGGTGAGAGAAGAACTTCCCAGGCATTTTACAAAAGACGCTGCAATGCTTTGATTCGGCATAGTACCAGAGCACGAAAACATGTGGGAGAATGAGCACCCCAAGGTTCAGCCAACTCGTGATTTGCAGACTTTTCCAGCCAGAACTCACATTCACAAAGCTCAAGTGGAAGCTGCCGAAGATAAATCTTTCCTACGGGATTTCTACCACATCTTTTTTCAGCCACGGAATGCCCTTTTTCAGAGCCTGAGGAGGACAATGAGACCATTAAGCAGTTTGGTGCCTTTTTTTTTTTTTTTCCAAGCTGTGGAAACTAATTCCCTTTTGGGAGAGGACCTCTGTAAGAGGAGAAACTGCTATTTAGCATCTGTAATCTAGCAGTGCAGCCAGGGAAACAAGGCTCCCCTTGAAGGCAGAGCCCTGTATCCCGTGCTTTACACGCTGCAGCCCCTTCAGCACACCCTGCTGCCCCTGGTAATGCTGGGGAAGCTGGAGTCCTTAAATTCAGCCCGGCTGAGCTAAATAGAGCAAAGCCCACCCTACCTGCAGGCATGGAAAATATTTTACCTACTAACAGAACCAATCACTCTTTCTGTTTTCTTTCTGTCTCTGTTTTTTCTTTCCTCCCTTCCCTCACAGTGTTAAATCTAACAACAACAACAACAAAAAAACTCATTTTCAGTGAAACACAAATCAAAAAGGCTAGAATACGAAAACCCCTCTCTGCTGTGAAATCAGAGGACATTTCTCGCAGAGTGTACAGCAACCGTGATGAAAAGCACTGAGTCAGACGCTGTGCCGAAATGTAAACAGGGTGCAGGTGGTGCCTCCAGTGTCTTCTACATTGTCTAATGAGGAATGCTGAACAGCAGCCCAGCTGCAATAACATGATTTACAGTGCCAGATCCTTCTGCCATTTCAGAGAAGGGTCTCTGCACTGTTGCACAAGCATGGGAAGGCCCACAGGCAGATCACAGAGGCTCCGAAGCGGGTCAGTCCTGCCAGCTAGCACACATGCCCACACAAGTGCTCACCACCATGAAAATAGGCCCCACAGCTCCCACCTGACTGCAGGATTTTCCGTTCAGTACCATGTGTGATTGCATCTCTGGTGCCCACTTTGTACCGCCTTGTTTATAGTCTCCTGAGCTGGAGAAAGCTGGCTCCCAACCCCATTCTCTTTCCCCTCTGCAAAAGACAGGGGTCCTATGGCTGATGGTGTGACCACTCACGCCATGAGGTGTTCTGGCCCTGACCCATAAACCGCTCTGTGAGATTACAGGCGTAGGCAGGCCCCTGTGGGAGCCCTGATGGTTTGTGGAGCTGTTCAAATGTGGCATCACCCCACAGACCAAAGCCCATATGCCTCACAGGCAGACAGATGGGCGTCCTAGATCTACAGTTTCCTTAGCACTGCTTGCGCCCAAAGTTAAAGCTTTGCCATTCATCTCAGCCCACACCTGCCAGAGAAATAGGTTTTCACTCATTCCCCCAGTCACAGAGTGCAACCAGCGTGTTACTCAGCTGGTGTCTACAATCAGCTCCCCTAACTTAAGCCAAGTCTATAATTCCCAAGGATGCTAAGTGGGTTACTCAGAAGGTATTATCTGTTGATGCTGTGATGCAAGTTGGGTCACTATGGTGTTGATCCTCCCAATTATTCTTACACTTGTCACGGTCAACCATCTACCTGGAATTGGCACACTAACATCAAAATCAAAGGGAGTAAAGATAAAATCATTAAGGGACAAATATAAATTACTAATCCCTTAGCAATGCCAGCACATTGCAGTCAGACATATTATAAAAAGCTTAGATTGCTTCAGTTTTAAACCAGTGGGATGATTTCTTTTGTTCTGTTTTTTGTTTGTTTGGTTGGTTTGGTTTGGTTTGGTTTGGTTTGACATTGTTATTACAAGCATCATAGCAAAAACAACAAAGTACTGGAAAATAAACCCTAAAATGCTAACTGGAGTGTCCAACTGTAATCCCACTGATGGGGCTTTTCAGCTTGCTTCCTCAGGAAAGGAAGGCTAAGGAGGATCATGCTGTCTATTCCCACCCTGTCTTAATCTTCTCCTTCCTCCTCCTTCTACAAATGCTGAACTGCTTGACTAGCTTCAACAAAACCTGACAACAGACAGAGAGATGGGGTTCCCAGAAGTTTTATGAGACAGGGACTGGGTAGAGGAGAGAGACCGTGCAACTCCCCGAGTGACGGAAAGGCTGGTTAGCTAACCCTGTACTAGACCTCAGAGAATCTACAAATGACAGGCGTTAGATGTGAAACTTAATATTTCTCCCATTCCTGGAACAACTTGCTTTTTCTTGAAGCACAGTGCCCACCACCCAGACCTTGATAAATACTTTTATTAAGACATTTTATCCAGGGCTGTCAACTGGCTACAGATATGCTGTGCATCCCTGTGCAGTACAGCCATCTCACTGTGCAATAGTCTGCCCCTAAGGCTCATTGCAGAAATCACTTTAAATTTATTTTTCTAGGCCTTTATCACTACAAAAGTGAAACATATACAATGTGATGTTTCTGAGTGGTGGAATTAATTCTGTCTCTTGCTACTTGGATTTTATTCTACTTTCACATGTCAGCTTATCACCTCTGCACATTGTACAAATCAGGACAAGCCCCTGACAGCTGAACACTGAGCTCTAGGGTGGTAACATGGGCAGGGGCCACCTATTCTTACTGAGAAAGCTAGCCATGGTTTTGGGATAGTAAATAACTGTATTCAGCCATTTGCAACCAAGTAGGACTGAGGCTGATTTAAAGATAAAATACTATTTCATTGACCAGCCTCTCCAGGCCATCTGGCTTTCTGGTCAGGAACAGAGCCACAGAGATGAACAACTAATTTAAAAAAACAAACAAAAACAAACAAACAAACAACAAAAAAAAACCACTATTAGCTCTTTCATTTCAGTTGCATTAAGATACAGAAGAATTCATTTTGAATACCCATAATGCAAAAACTCAGGCAGTATTTCCTTGTGAGGTATAGATGTCTGAAAAATCAACTTTCTAATTAAAATGCTCAAATAACAAAACATCCTTTACATTTGGTTTGTACATCTGTCATAGAGGCACACTTACTGAACATGAAATTAATGAGTGGAAAACTGTGTCCACCAATGACTTGTATTTGCAAACTATCAGAAATTTTCCAATGTCTCCATCATGACATTCAGAGCCACTGGAATTCACATGCTCCAAGGAAAGACACAGATTTTGCAGAATGGTGTTACTACAGCCAGAGGACCAGTCTTGGCTGGCTACCTCTCTGGTTCTCCTGGTACCCAGTACCTTGTACATCCCTCAATAAACAGCAGAAGTCTTGCCCCTTACACTGGCCAGCTGGTGGTTCCTTAGACCAGACCAGATCCTTTTTTTTCCTCCCAGCTACCAGCAGAATCCCCACTCTCTAAACCCTACTATGCCCAAGAGCAGAAGCTAATTTTTTTTTCAGTTTACTTCTGGAAGCCAATCCACCTTTGAGTTGAACAAGAAATAGCAAATCTGTTTATCCACTGCATGCAGAAGGATTGTATATAAGTGTAAATACATAAACTAAGGCTGCCAACTGGGAGTTACATCTTGCTGTGTGACAACTTGCACCCATGCGTGCAACAGGCTGCGTGGAGAAGATCTACTGAAAAGAGTCGGGCTGCAAGGGATGTGATCCTGGCTCCAGCGGCCAGATGTGCACCCCAGTGCCTCCCCCAAAGAATCCCCCAAAGTATTTCCCGGCCTCCTCTCCCTCCCATGCTGAGAAAGAAGATGCTTGAGAAGCCTCAGTGAAATGCAAATGTAGCTGGGTCAAAAAGAAAATGAAAGTCTGAGGGCTTGCAACAGGAAACGGCCTGGAGGCGGGGAGAGGAGCCTGAATGCTTTTCATTGAAATGCAAAGAGCAAATTTTCCTTCTCAGGGGGAGCAGAAATCTCCTCAGAGCAAGGATTATTTAAGGGAGCAGGAGAGTAGTTGGTAGCAAAACCTACACTAGTTTGGTCCTGAGAAACACTGTGAGTTAAATCACCCCAAGTGTATTCTTGCAAAGGCACGACGCTTTTTTTTTTTTTTTTCCATGACATTCCTCCCGGCTGTTTTTGAATACATAGGGGGAAAGAAAAAGCCTTTTAAGATCTAATGAGTAGAAATCATGCAAATGGGAATCTACCCAAGCTGATACCAGCATGTCCCAAGCACATCTAGTAACTGCCATCTGCCCAAATTCTCCACTTGCTTTAGTCATTCATCTATTCAGCTGCCTGTGCTGTGCTGCTTCTTGGGTACTGAACCTTTTGCATACAAAAGTGATGAAGGCAGAGGCCATTAGCGTAAAGCACGTGGGTGGCTGTTTCACAGCCAACCATTTTGCAATCCTTAGAAGCTTTTTTGGCTTTGTTTAGGTGTGTTTGAGTGGATTCCTATCATCCAGCAGATGAGGGAGAGAAAAAAAAAGGAGGGGGGGCGGGGAGGGGGGGAATGGGTTTGACAGGCAGAAGCTAAAGATAACTTGGCTTAGTCAGAAAGAAAGATGCAGTGGTTCAACCAGCAGAGAGTGGAGGAAGGTGTCTTGGAGGGAGCACTGCATTCAGCAGGACGTGAGCCATACAATGGTCCATACCTGCACGTGTCAGCACTGCCACCACAATCACTATTGCCAGCTCTTTCAGAGTCTTTTCTCACTGAGCACTTGTACTTCTCTTTCAAACTCACCTGGTCACCAGCCACCACTGCTGGTGCACTAATTGGTTATACATCTTCACAAGCCAGCTTTACCTCTGGTTCTTCTCCTCAAGACTGCTTTACCGTTGCCCCAGCCACCCTCCTGTGCAGCATGGACATCACACAATTGCCTGTACTGTTCCATCAGAGCCCCACCACGGCTCGCAAACGAAGAGAACAAGCTGTGTGGGCAATGCTTTTTTGACTAATTAACGAACCTTTTTTTTTTTTTTTTTCTCCCCACAGTCTCCTTTGTATTTCCCAACCACACAGTTTCAGCTTCTACGGCATGCTTTGTGTGTGCGTGCTGGCCCACACTTACTCGTTCCCATCCCATCTCTGTGATGGCACTACTGCTGTCCTGCGGTGGCATGAGTGGCAGAATCTGCTGATTCTTTCATTCCAGCTTGTACTGATGACTGTGCATGTTAAACAATGCTACAAGTGGCAGAAGTAATGAAGTTTGGTTTCCAAAATGTCTCTTGTCATATGGATTATTTAATGTCTATGAAAAAGAATAAGCTTATTCACTTGTCAATTAGCAAGAAAGCAAGAAAAAAATGTTTCATCTCCTGGCCTTCTTTCACTGAACTTGTAGAAAGTGAGTCTTTTTGAGAAGCCAGCTCCCCTCCGATGTGTTACTGAAGTGCCCAGGAGGCATTTGGTAGATCTCAGGGGAGAATGGAACAGCAGTGTACAGCAGGAGGCTGTAAAAATGGACAGGGTTGGTTGGGGCTGTGTTACCTTTCAGGCATTTTAGGAGAGCAGGAAAAAAGTTCTGGAGTTTTGTGTCTCCCCAGCTCAGGTCCTGTGGGCTGGCAGCATTGTTTTTTTCTGTTACAGCCATCCTCTTAAGTTCTGGAGATAAAGCTTATCTCCAGTATAACTGGAGCCAACAAGCATGAAGAGCGCTGATGTTTCTAGGCAGGAGCCCTCTTTCACAAAGCAGAGAGGAATAGCTAAGAAAACTCACTACAGACTTTGGGAAAGCACAAAGGCACCTCAGATTTTATGTAGTGACTTATGGTAAAAATTTAATCTAATTTTCACCAACTGTTTGCTTTATATTAAGAAAAAAAAAAGTGTATCTATGTGAAGAAGGAAATAGAAATGTCAAGAAGAAAGTTTTTAAAAATATGTAATTATTTTACCCAACTTACACTTTCTAAAGAGGAAGAAACAAGTTCAACAGGTTTAACTAGAAGATGGTTTATCTGTACAGGGAAATTAAAAGCTGATCAAGTTCCATGCTTTATCTTTTTCCCTCTAATACTTTCTTTTCTGTATATTTTAGGCTCTCATTCTGTCCTGAAAAAGATGCAGTTACAACAGACTGAATCTGTAAGTTTCCTGTATGTGGAACAACCTATTGAAAAGAAATCTGAATTGTAAACAGTGAATAATTAATAATAAATATGTAACATATTTCTGGATTACTAATATTTGTGGATAATCTGTTTTACTAACAAAATGCATGAATAGACAGTGCTGTCTTCTAAGCACTGTTGTTTATTTCTGTTCCTTCATGGGATGCTGCTTTGAAATCCTTTCATTGCATTCAGTGAATCCAGACTCTGAAGAGGAAGAGCACTGCTTTGAGTGCTTGAGTTTTCTTTTGCATTCCCTTGCTTAAATGCCTAGCAGCTTATTTCTTCGTGACTGGCAGAAGATCTAAATGAATGGCCCCTGGCAAAATGTAAATATCTGACTTTCTGCTTGGCTGGCAAGTTAACATTATCAGCGAAAACAAGCAAATACCTGTCTAAACAAAACTGTAATTGCTTTAAAGAAGTAAATGTGGGTGACAAGATATGAAATGTTTTCTGTCTGTTAAAGAAATATGTACTAATTTTAATATGTACTAATTTTTAATTTTAAAAATAATAAACACTGCTAACATTAATATTTCCTCTCCACACTGTTGGCTTCCACTGCACTCTCTTGTTTTGGCTAGATTAAAATGTCTATATCAGCACTGGTTGCTTTCCAAGTAATCCCACTGAGGTGAATGGAAGTAAATACGGAGCAAGACGCTACCCAAGGTAAAGAAGTTAACAAGCCCCTGGAACAGCGAGGTTGCACAAAGGGGCCATTTGTCCCTGAAAGGGCTCACGTAAGCAGAGGAAGATGGATTTACCTCCCAGAAGGGTTAGACTAAGCAGGCTGTGGTAGTGCTTGCTTGCATTAATGAGCAGTTTAAAGTGACTGAGATGATCACCTCCTCTCTTTCACATCACCACAGTGTGGGTTTTGGCTTTGCCTGGGAGTTATTTCCAAGTGTGCATGACTGGCGATGCCTTGTTAAGAAAAAATAAGATAAGCATTATGTTTTATACAATTCTGTTCACCTGTAATAAAAAATTACTACAAAGCAGACATATCCATGAGCTGAAGATTTGAATTTGGAATACTAAGAAATGACAGATTTAGTAGCAAACCCCATCGCTAAACCACTAGTTGCTGGGAGTCAGGAGCAAATACCCAAAGCAAAATCTCTCAACTTTTGTCTTGCTTCTTATATTCTTATTTTGCTGCAGTGAGGATCAGGATACTGGACTAAATGACCTATTGGCCTGACCCAATGTGGCAGTCCATAAAAGTCCACTCGGTGCAGCTGCCTGCTTTCTTTCTTCAAGTCTCAAAGTGCTTTGCAAGGAGTGCAGGCATGGAAGTGTGTCTCAGAGAATTGAAGGGATTTGTCATCAATCCCTGGGCAGGCTGATTCCTAGCACCCAGGAACAGATCTCTTTAGTTAATTTGTGCTGTTCCTTTCTCTTTCTCTTGTGTGACTATTCCTAATTTAGCTCCTATAAATTCAATTGTTTGGGATTTTTTTCTTTTTTCTTTTTTCTTCCTTATTTTTTGGTGGGGGTGGGGTGGGGGTGGAGTAGGAAGGTAGGGGGATGGTGTTTGTAAACTGCTGTCTCAATCACTCTGGTAAATTAGACAATCTCCAGCATGTTATTTCAGCTTTATCTGTGCTGATTCTATGATTACCACTCTTCACTTTACTCATGTATTTTTATGTCTTGCTATAAAATGAAATACAGCAGAAATAATAACTGAGGCACTCATGGTGCTAATTTACATGTTAAGTTCTTAAGAGGTCCTGATTTTCTGCTGCATAACACCACTCTTGCTTTCTTCCTCACTTGAAAGCAAATCCAGTTACATATAAATTATAAAGCCCTGGGTCTTAACACAACGTTTACAGCCCCTTTTAGACTGTCTATTGATACTGCTGTCTCCCAGGTGGCTAATCCTATCTGGAGCTGTCTATTAGCTGTTGGCTTACAGGTTTGCTGTAAAATGCTGTATTCCCTCCATAAAAGATCTCAAGCTCCAACTTTAAGCTTGAGTGTTTGGACCACAGAGTCTATAAAACAGCTTATTTCTGCATTTATGTTCTTCTGCACCTAGCAGATGGACACAATTTGAAACAAACAAACAAACAAACATTTTCAAATATTACCTAATGATTGAATAATGAATAATACACTAAGAGAAATTTTTGGAGCCCAGAGCAAAATGAAAGATCAGTTAGTGCTTGGCCTAAAGTTCCTCAGGCTGAGTTGCAATGACCTTGAAGGCAGGACACTACAGGTATCACTAAAGACAGTGGAATTTACTATAGATTACTGACACCATGACTGAAAGAAAAACCTGCTCCATGGTCAGAATAGTAACTGGATAATAGAAAAGACCACAACAACAACAACAACAAAATCAGCTGAGATGTAGCCATTACAAATACTTTGTAGCTGAATGTATGCTGCACACAAATATTAGATACAGAAGTCATGATGGAGAAGATTTTACTGAGAATAACGTTGAAACATAACTTTGAAGGAAGCAAAGGTGCTGAAGCAAACAGGCAGCCAAGGTAGCCAGGGTAGAGATGCAACATACTGTGACACCGAGACATAATGCTGCTTGTGCTATGATTGAGCCTGGAAATCTGAATCAGACTGTGTGATGCCACAGCATAAAATGTCATATCAACAAATACCTCAGACGTTCCCCCTTCCAAGCATTTAAACCTCCATAAAAGCAGTAATCCTTTTTCTTCCAGTTGGAGTTTCCACTGACCTTTAGGCTGGAGCTCCAAGCAGAGCACAGAGCAGAAGACACCAATCACATGAATAACAATTACTACAGTACCTCCTAAATTGGCTAGCTTACAAACTTACCCCTCCAAAGCACAAACCAGTCAAAGACAAGTGCCAAAAAAGCCATCCAAATGTATGTCTTTGATCTTCTTTTCCCACCTGAAGAAAACTGTAAATTAGTGCAAACTAGGCCATCTCCACAATGATTTTCAATCTTCAGACCAGTTTGAAAGGGATCAAAATAACCTGGAGCCTCTACACACTCAGTGGGGGTAACGGCAATGAAGGATTTATACAAAACTCAGTTAGTAAGAAATCACCTTTCACTGCCTGAGCCAGATACTGAAATAGGTGAGGGTTATGCTAGCATCAGCAAGGGCGGTGTAATATAAACATCAGAGATACAGAGATAATTAGCTACCTAATCAGACAACCTCAGTAGCTCCTGACACATGTACTTCACAACTGCTTATTTCAGCCATGTTGCTGTTACCTTGCTGTTTGAGGCAGAAATATCCACAATCTTTTGCAATATCCTTATAATACTACCTTATAATACTACCTTATAATACTAATAATACTACCTATATAATACTAATATATAATACTAATAATACTACCTTATAATACTTTTTATCAGTGAAGAAGCACAAGGGTCTAAATGGCACCAAAACTCCAAGAATCACTGCCTCTGAGACCTTTAACAGCCAGAAGCACTTAGATTTTATTGTTTTCAATTTCTGTGATGATAGCACTAGTGTCTTTTTGTATCCTAAAGTGCCATCGGTTCCCTAAGGACTCACCAACCCCAGCTTTACACAGCATTCTGCAGTTCACAGGCTGTGTCTCATTCATACAGTAACCCAATCCGATTTCTTTTTTCAACTTCAGCTAACAAGATCATGACAGAAGTCATCCCAACTGTAAAGCAGACCTCCAGTGCATGAGCAGCAGAGGGAAGCTGAGCTGTGATAGCACACAGGGAGGAGACGGCATTCCTACAGATGGGCTCATTTTCCTTTGTTAGAGTGGGCTCTTCATGCTGCTTAATGGCGCTGCCCTGCTGCTATTAATACGCAGGCAGTCACTTGACCTTGGCAGTTGCTTTGGCTAAAATAATTCTCCTTTGAAGCTGGCAGGGGCACAATAGGAGCACATGCCTGCTGCCCGCTGCAGCAGGGCGCTCGGCTGGAATGAGTGACCTTCGCATGCCTCTGAAGGTGCAACTTCACGACCCAGTAGCTTCTGCTGAACCTTCCTTCTTCTGCCGACCCCATCTTCTCCCTCTCCCTGGCTGCATGTCCCTGCCCTTTTTTCTTGTGTCACTGGTGTTACTAAAAGTTATATATATATATATATATATATTTTTTTTTTTCCCAGCAATGATTCAGCTTGCTTTTAGAGTGAAGGGAAAGAAAAATGCACTTCTAGGATTCAATGCCGTTGTCCCCATAACAGACATCTAGATTAGAAAAGATGAATGAAAATTACTTCCCTTTTTTCCTTTCATTGTAAGGTGACAAGACAACTAGAATTCTGTGCTCTATTTATTTAAAGGCAGATAAGACAAATCCCATCATTAAAGTGTGCAATCATCTCATCTCCAGTTCCCCATTGTGAAGTTTTCTAAGCCAGTGGACTATAATCCTTCACAGTCATAGTGAAAGGTGGACATCCCTAAAAGGCAATTCATCCTCTTAGCCTGTATTTTAGGATTAGTCAAACTGGTCTCAAGATCAGGCGTCAGGTGCTGATATTCTGACATTAATGTCTGTAAGAGTCTGTTTGTTTGTTTGTTTTCCAATTAAATTCCTTGGGTATCAGGGGTTCACTACTGAGCAAACCCAGAATTACCTCTGTCATGTCTGAATCGCAGTGTCAGCTTCATTCTGGTCAGATCCTTAAAAAAGATGTTTTCCTCTGCCTAGAAGCCAGCCATGGAAGCAAAGATTGCCCAAGCGTAGTGCCCACAGCCATTTTTGTGGCAAAGACAGGTGGAAGAGGGCTTGTTCTGAATATTTTTATTCATTCCTTTAATAAGCAACATTATAATTGATATTTAGATAATATTATAGTTCACGAATAGTACATTATAAGGCAACTGAGAAGTTGCTCAGAAGCCACAACTGTGGTTGTGAGTTGGTTTTTGTTTTTGTTTTTATCACTTACTGCAACAGAAATAAAGCAGAGCCCTGGTCTGTTCTTAGAGTACTGTTGCTGCTACAGCAACACCAATCTGAAGCTTGTCAGAATACTACACTGTACCATTAGAAATTGTCATATTTAATAATGTAACTATGCTATAGTATAACTATTCTGTAACTACACATATCCATGCACACACTAGGTATCAAAGGTGTTTTGGTTGATAGAGCATGTTTCATATGGAGAGGTGACATAAAACATCCCAGGAATGGGATCTTGCTTTACAAGATGAACCTCCACCAAGAGAACTGACTGTTATACTTTTATAGTCTAACTACACTGTCAAATCCTTTCTAGTGTAGATGAAGTCTTAGCATTGGCAAAACCAGGAGAACAGAGTTAGTGCAAAAAGTAACATCAACAAACAATAGATGGAGATAATCATCTATGCTCGCTCAGCTCACTCAGTTACCATTTAGAATTCATGACAGCAAACAATTACCTTGTACAAATGAGAACAGATGTCAAGCTGCTTTACTACAAGAAGCAATGATCGTGAAAATGGGGCTGCAAATATAGTATAGTCTTAGTGCATATATATATATATATATATATATATACACACTCTTTATATACTTCCTATCACAGAATCACAGAATCACAGAATGGTTTGGGTTGGAAGGGACCTTGAAGATCATCTAATTCCAAACCCCCTTTCATGGGCAGGGACACCTCCCACTAGACCACTTTGCTCAAATTAATTATGTTTTGTAAAATGAAGAAACAAAAGAAAATGGAATGTAATCACTGTTGTGTATGTATTGGATTTGAAAGTCAAGCACTACATCCCCAAGTACATACAACAGCTGCAATGATATTGACCATCATTTGTGAAATAATATGAGAAGATAAAATGCAAGTTGAAATGCATTAAGCAGCATCATATATCCAATAAATTAAAATTAAATTAGTCTGCCAAAGTGAGCTACTACAAGGTACATCTGTAATATCAGAGGAAAAGTAAACAATAAGTTTAAGACATCACATAGTCTTAAGGGTTTTTAATCTACTAACTGCTCACAATTTTATTTCTATTATTTTAATTACTGTTCCAAGTCCTGATCAATGCAACCAAAAGCCAGACAGGGTAAATTTCTACTTACTTTTCTTGCAGGCCTAAAAAGCAAATCAACAAAATATTACAGGGTACTTGTGACTTTCCAAAACTATCAGATCTGCAGCTGCCCATATGCATGTCTCAGTGTTAGCTAGTAAGTTGACAATGACACAGAGATTTCAAGAGTACAAACTAACACACATGGTAAATTTCTGGCACATGCCAAGGAAAAAAATGTTGTACTTATCTAGACAGCGTTAGCTGATGTCACTGGTCATGTTGATAATGCTATTCAAGACAACTTACTGTAGTTTATGTGCATGAGTTATTATTAATAAGAAGTGTTGGAATTACAACACCAGATACAGAAAGAGGTATTCACGTAGACTAAATTTAGCTTAGTGGAGCTAATCCCCATCCCCAGCTCCTTCTGTTCTCTGTGAAAGTGTAAGCTTCTCTAGAAGGGACTTCAGAGCATGAGCTTAATTTAGGCTGAAGTTGCAGAAGAGGCAGTGAGCTGATTTACTATTTCTCAGCGGCAGTAAAGGCAAGGGATTCCTTGTGCATGCTCATTCAGAGCCTTCTTGAGCTGCCTCTGGTGCTTGTTGGGCACTTCCCTGAACCAAGTCAGTTGGTTAATGAACAGAAAACTGTTTCAAGGAGAAAAAACAAACAACAACAACAACAAAAAAACCTTCAGCTGATTTAATGAACTGAACTGGCTCAGGAGGAGATCAGAGGAGCATCAAGGCTGGTGGGTATGAGGGATGAGCAGGGGTGGAGGGCAGCACTTTGATACTTGCCCCGTCCCACAGTGCTGAGCTGACCGTTTGACTCAGCTTTGCTGAGTAACTTTACCCTTAGCCGCCCTGTAAATGGAGAACTTCAGTGGTGGAATTGGTTACAGGAGTCCCTGCACCCACACTGTAATTTCCAGTCCCATTCTCAGGCTGCTGTCACTGCTGTGGGGCAGATAACAAATGATCTCCCTGAAAACAGGGATTTGCTTTAGACTGCTGTAATTGCAGCAATACAGATGAGGCAGCAGCAGCAGCAAAGAGCAATGCAGAACTGGAAACCGCCAACATGGGGCAAAAGCTCTGAAGCTGGCTTAGCCTCTGAAGCGTTTCTGCTGACAGTGATGGGGGATGGAAATACCTTCCCTGGCATTTGTGAATACTGCCCCAGAAGGCTCCATTTATTCACTTGCTATGCCAGGTGGGGTTCAAGTCCCCTCTTCTGCAGGCTTCTAGCTTAGGTGTCAGTCAGAAGGTTGAGGCTGGGAGTCTGTGCTGCATGCAGACAGCAGCAGCAGTCTGCAGTGGGTGAGGGGTGTCTGGAGGAGGTGGTGTGAGCAACAAGAAGAGGAGCATTTCCTCCTACATCTTAAACTTGCTTTGGGGATGACTTGGAGAACCAAGGAACCATTTCTATGTCTTAGCTGTCTTCTTTGCTTAGAAGAGAGAGATGTTGGTATCCAAAATAATGGTACAGAGATGAAGCCAGAGAGTCACAAAGCAGTTGTTTTGGATCTCTGCTGTTTTGACCCAGCAGAACAATGAGTTTGCATTGTAATCCTCCAGGTCACATTACCAAATCCCAGCCATGAAGTATCTCACTGCCTCTTCTTTCAGTGTATTGTAATGTATTTGCTGAAGGAAACAACAGTTCCTCACAGTAATTCAAAGCAATCAAGGAAGTTCTAAGTGGGTGCCTGTTAAATCCAAATGAAAGGTATTTGTTACAGTCATCCTAAAGCTGATGGCTCACTTCGTTTTGCCTACAGCTTTACAAACCAAAGTGGAAACTTGGTTTGCTGAACTGCTGGGATCTGTTGTAAAGTTTAAAAGAGAAGATTCAAACTGTGTCCATGGACATCTTGGCTGACCTCTGGTGTACCACTCTCAAGGATCACTAATGCAAAATATAGCCCAATTCACTTAGTATGGGACATGCATCTGTCTTTACTTTCAGCGGTGTATTTTTTTTTTCTGCAAAACCATCTGTCCACAAGAACAGACTAGCTTTCAAGGGACAGTCAGGACTCACAGCATAGTCTTTCTTCTCAGCATGCCACCTTGAATGATTTTAAAGGCAATGAGTGGTTTTAAAGGCAAAGAGTTTTATTTTCAAATTTTGAAAAGTCCCTAGTTTGAAATACATTACAAAAAGTGTTCCATAAAGTCAACCTGGAACAGATGCTTGCATACCTCTATGCCCAACTTCACCTAGGCTGCTATACTTTCTCTGAGAAGCAGCCCCTGTGGGGCTGCCACTTGCCACTTCTTATTTCACTGGTCAGTTGAAATAAGCCGTGACTGAGGGTGCTCCAGGGATCTCCTCAGCGCTCAGATAAATACTGACTCATCACATCTGTCAGCAGTTGTCTTTCCCCTCCCAGTGATGCCAAACACCATTAAGGGTTGGATGCTCCCCCACATTGCCTGGCTGTTTTCTACCAACTTCCATCAATAAATCTCTACCACCATGAGTCCCCAGTGGGTTCAGAGCAAAGTGTGTCCTTCCTAGCCTTCGCACAGGACTTGGCTGCAGTGTGATGGAGCCAAACATTCCTCAGTACTGGGAAACTTGTTAAATAATGCTCTCTGGAAACTCAGTTGTGTTCACTGTATTTCCACAAAAAAAAAAAAAAAAAACTTGCTCTGTGAACTATAGAGCAGTATGGGTCCAGAGTGCAATATGGCAAAGGTTAGCTAAGACATCAATTGGTACTTCCCACAAAGGAGGACAGTCAATCAACCTCGACCCTTAACATCAACAATCTGCTTCAAAGGCAGTGGCTGGAAGCCTGTGACTGTACTAGTGAGTACAAGCAGAAGCGTGCTTCTGTAAAAACAGGTAAAAACGCATTCTGTTTTCAAAATTATGGTCATTTTTAACAGGGTAAATGTGGGATCATTTAAGTGAATGTCTAGTTGGATGGGAGTGTGAGAGAAGAACCTGGTATTTAGTAAAATACAGTGTAAACAGCATCCAGACTTGTGGGATTCAAGAGGCATAGCACCTTCTCAATGTATCTGAAGCAGTTCCCCAAAAACTGGTATGAATTTGCGCTGTTTGACCAGGAACTTCACCAAGATCATTCCAAAGATCCTGTGAGGCCTTCCAAACAGTGACACTGGCACAATGAGGAGACAAGGGAATCATAGTGTAAGGACATGAAAAGCCAATGAGGTCACTGGAGTAAGGGAAGATACTTCCCAAGCGAGGTCCTTTGCCAGAGCTGGATGTGTGTATTATGTAACGATACTTGACATTGCTTGGACCACAATCAGTCAGTCAAAGTAATGCAAATCATGGCATTTTTTATGGTGCTGAACATCTGCTTATTGTGGCATTGTGATGAAGAATCCCAAAACTCATTTCATAATAAGCAATGTGAGTGCTTTTAGAAGATGATGTAATTTAATTTCCATTGACCAAAGCTGTTTTTCATTCTCTTTTTGAATACGAAAGCTAATTTAAACCTAGACTTAATTTGCACATTAGGTTAAATGCAGCTGAAAATAAAATGTGGCAAAGGCTTGGCTTCTATGAGCAAAACTCTTGGGCAGAACAGAGTATTATGAAGAAATATGAAAGAAAAATTTGTTTACTGGGAGACATGAATTATGAAAAATTAAATATCTTTTCCAGGTACTCTGTCAATGTCACCCATATGGTAACACAGGTTTGACAGTGTCAAATTAATGACAGTGTCATTAACAGTGCTATAGTCTGTGTTAATAATACAAAAAAAAAGTTTAATTTAACGAGGGCTTACCTCTTCCACTAGCACTAGGACCTTCAGTTGCTGGTGATCACTGTACAAACTTGTGCACACGTGCATGTGATGTATGTTTGTTTATTGATTAACTACATTATAAAGGATTTAGCTATTATGAATGTGTTATCTGCTGTACTGTATAATCTTTAAACAAAAATTAAACAAAACCTAGGCCCAATGCCAAAAATAAGGAATCATTCTCTCAAATAAAACTGAGGTAAAGAAGGTTGCAGAACTGCCACTCCAAGATCATATTTCTTTAATGTGTGATGTATTTTCCCTCCTAATGGAAAAGTCAGACAAATAAGCACAGAATTAAACTTAGGTGCACCAGAATTTCAGTTCAGCATCTGTAAGTATTGTGTGTACACTGGCACTTTGTGATTTCCGGCACATGAATCTATCTCTCTCTATTTTGCAAAAGTGGACCAATAATTCACGTTTCTCCATTCTCTTTAGGACTATGGCCATCTTCAGACCATGGCCATCAGACCACTGACATTTTGCTGTGGGAAAGAGTTCCATTAATAGAGATTTTCAAGTGAGCACTCTGTTTCTAATCAGGTCTAACAGTAGTTTTGGAAAAAAAGGAACATCAGGGAAATCATATCTACTTTCATGTGTTTTGGGAAGATGATGGCACAGATGCAGACCTACCTAATTACAGACCTTGTATACAAACCAAAACTTAAATGTGATTAAAATATACACACACACACACACACACAAAAAAAAAAGTTGTAATTGTATCAAGGTTACTAGGCAAATTTATTTAGACTGTGTCCCTTAACACTAGGGTTTGTTTTTCTGAAAAACTCTGCTTCATCAAAAATGCCAACGTTGCCAAACTTGAGCTGAACTTTGAAACTGTGACCTGTTATCACTAGGCCTCCTGTTTGACCCTGTCTCTTCACCTCTCAGTGCCTCAGTTCTCCGTCGTCTGAGAAAATAAATAAGTAAGTAACTGGAAGCAGGAAGGGGGAATAATCTTCTTTCTTCTTTTGACCTGCACCTGCCCTATCTATTTAGATTGCAAGAGCTTCAGAGAAAGGATTAAATACCCTCTGCTTTTAATACTGCCAGCAGGACGAGGCCTGATCTAAATCAGGGCCTTTAAGGTCTTTCAGACAGGAAAGTGGCCTTTCCCTCTTAGCTTAATTACAAATGCTACTGTCATAACTAATTGTTGAATGCTTGTAATGCAAGAGAAGGATCCAGTCCAAAGAGCATGTGGTGCAGCGGTGAGCGCTCCTCAGCAGGGATGCTGGCAGGAGGCATACGGACCCATGCTCCAATTCAGGAATGAGTGAATCCTGCTCTCAGATGCCCCGGGCCTCTCCTCCCGCACGTACCTTTTTTTCTCCCTTCCCACTTATTTTCGTAAAGTCCAGCTGTGCATGTTCCAATTCCGATTATACAAGATAAACTGTCTTACCCTGACTTTTTACTGTATGATTTTAATTTCTGTCCAGCTCCCATTTCATCTGTAGCTAGGAAGTCTTGAATTCATTTTCTTCAGCCACTACCTGAAGTGCCATGTGGATGAGTTAACTCATTCCTGTCTCTCCAAGGCACCCTTTGCAATGTCAAACAACATAATGAAGTAAAGTAGGTCACAGCTAGATAGCCATTTAAAGCCAGCACAGATCTGTACTGCTGCCCAGAAAAGCAGGTTTCACCCTTTCGTCACCATTCGTTCTCACCAACTATCCCAAGCTGGCACCAGCATTTGTTTGGCTGCTTGGTAAGCCAGAGGGAATTAATCCAGTGAGCACTAACCTGGCAAAATAATTGGCAAAAAAATCAACAAAACTTTAAGCTGGGAACAACAACAAAAGGGCAACCACAGTCTTAGACAGGAAGGGCTAGCCTCTGTGCCTAGACACTTATTTAGGAGGACTCCAGAATCTACCCTTCTGTTTTCCTTCTCATAAGAGAGAGAATTAATGATGTGTGATGAGGCATCTACAGCATTTTTTTTCCTGGTGAAATTGGAAATGTATGCAATTCAGCGTTCTACCTCTACTTTCTCTCTTGACTGCTACAGAGAAGTCATGTTACAGCATTAGGAGAAAATACTTTTTGCTATTCTTTCCTTTCGATTCCCCATGCATTGGCCCTGCAGGAATTTCAGCAAACCGCTTCCTTCTTTCCTGTTCAGCAACAATGGCAAACTGCATACCCAAAATCGTATGCCCAAAATGCCCCAATGCAAAGCAACAGAAAGGTCAGAGGAAAAGCATGTCATATCTTATTTACTGTTCTTTAGAGTGGTTGGTGTGCTTATTACTTTAAAAAGGAACAAAACTCCATTCACACTCTGGGGGCTCAGGCTCATTCCATGGGCCCTACATATTAAAATTTTAAAGTGATTCTCTATTGGGATTATTGGGATATGGCACAATAGTCTGAGATACTATGATGTGGGTTGGGCCTTCTGCTGGAGGAGGAGAAGGAGGAAGAGGAGGAGCAGGAGAAAGTAGGAGGAGGAGGAACCATTGTGGCACAGCATTGTTACATTCCTTGTTCTTGCCAAAGCATGTGTGACTTCAGACATGCCATTGTCCCATCAGGATTTATTCAGCCACAAAAAAATTAGCTGAAGTCAGCTGCAGGGCAAAACTCAGAGCACACAAAAATCAGATACTGTAACTTCAGTAACTTTGCCTCAGAATAAGACAATGTAAAATGCTTTATTTGTGCACGACTCCTCGTTTGCAGTGATTCCTCTTAACATTCCTCCTGGCTAAGTCAATAGCTCTGTGAAACAGAGAGAACACTTCCTCTGCATTACTGTCAAGATAAACTCAAAGATGTGTGTGAGGGCCTCCATGTACATGAACAGAGCAAGCAGTGTCCTTTATGTGTACAGAGTCAAAAGCAGGACAACAGCCAGCTCACAGCCAGGGGCATAAAGTAGGGTCTATTTCCAACACGATGCTGCCTGAGGCTCTGTACTACACTGCACAGCCTGTTTCCAGCTCACGCAGGGCTCTGCTGCAGGTGACCTTGGGCTGGCTTTCGACAAACTCACTCCAACCATCTGCACGCCCTCCCTCGATCAGCAAAAATAACCCAGAGAGGGACAGCGTTTCCCTTTTCTCTGTGAGGCCGCCATGCAGTTGCACAGGCCACACTGAGCAGGCTCCAGCCTTCCTTGTGCTGCGGAAATGCCTGGCTGCCGTGGGCCAACGCTGCAATAACCCTTTGTTGCAATACCCTTTGGTGCAGTGACACCCCGTTGCAATAACCCTTTGTTGTAGTGACACCCCATTGCAATAACCCTTTGTGGCAGTGAACCCTTGTTGCAGGGACCCCATTGCAGGGACTCCCGGTTGAAGAAACCCCCATTGTAGGGACCCCCACTGCAGGGACCTCCGGTTGAAGAGACCGCTGGCGCAGGGACCCCCAGTTGCACGGATCCCCCCCATTTCAGGACAAGCACCACCACAAGCCCCGTGGGGGGCAGCGGGCCGGTGGAGATCCCTCCCCGCTTCCTCTAAAGCGCCCCAAACACGAGAGAGAGGGATGAGAGCCAGGTACTGCCCGCGTGCCCCTGCCGCCCCCATCCTCTGCGGGGCCCGAGCGCGGGACCCGCGGCCCCTCATGGCGCTGGGGCCCGCCCTGGGGGCGCGGCGGGGAGCGGTGGGGGGCGGTGCGGCCCGGCTGGTTGGGGGCCGCCCCTTCCGCTGCGGATCCCTCATTGCTGGGCCCCGAGGGGAGCTGGAGCACGGCTCTGCGTCTCCCTGCTCCGAGCACAGCTGGTGGGTACGGGCTGAGTGGGGCCGCTGGGGATCGGGGGCCCCGGGCCTTTGAGGGGGGAGGCGGCCAGTGGCGGGGGGGGGGCTTGGTACCAGGTGGGGTGGTTGTGGGGTTGTATCCCTCCGTGCTGACCCGAGCCTTCTCCTGCAGGACGCTATGGCGACCCTGAAGGAGAAGCTGATGACCCCCGTGGCCGCCGTCAGCGCGGTGCCCAGCAGCAAGATAACGGTGGTGGGCGTCGGGCAGGTGGGCATGGCCTGCGCCATCAGCATCCTCGGAAAGGTACGGTGCTCTGCCACCTTCAGCCATAAACCTAACTGTCCTTAGCCTGTTCCCGAGCCCTTCTTTCTCTTTTCTTTTTTTTTCTTTTGAACATACGCATCTTTAATTCTTCCGTGACAAAGCTGGAGGCTGTCCAGTGGAGCTCCGCCACTGAGTAACAAATGTGCGCGCTCCAGGAGTCGGTGCGGAGTATGGGAGGACTGCGTGCCCTTGCAGCGTGCTCTTAATGCATCTGTGCCCTAACTGAAGCAGTTAAAATATCACTGCTGCCTTCAGTGGGCTTCTTTACTTCTCTTTATCTGGTGTTGTCTGGTTACAGAGGTGTTGCCTATAGTCTTCAAAAACTAAATCTGAACCTAGAGGTTACTCTAACTTCTGTTTACTTTTACTAGGTAAATCCCAGGTTGTGGTCCTAGAGCAAAGTGTAAACACATAACAAGGATCTTTGTCCATTGTCTTTTGTTTTTTTGTGAATACTATGACCAAGTTAAACTTGATTCCTTATGCTCGTCTTTAAATGATGAGTGGGAGCCACAGACCTTATCTTTCTTCCTAAGAAGACAAACTTACGCCCTACCCCCTTGAAGTGGTAGATCTTGCATCAAGTAGCTAACAACGTTGGGATCAAAAATCTTGCGTGTGCTACTGAAACAGTTGTCTCTTATTTGGAGATAATCTGTTCTCTATTACCTTGAGGATGCGTGTTTTGAAGTACTGATTTTAACTGTGGAAAAAATGTTCAAGGGCTTTGACTTGCTGATATTTAAGCCTTGGCAGCAAGAAAAGATGGCAGTAAGTAAAGGCCATTGTGAACCTAAGTACTGAATTGAAGTTAACAATTTTTTTCGCAAGTATGTAACTTGTAACTAAAGCTGAAAGGTAATGGAGGAGAGAAAGACAATTCACTGTTGCTTAAAAACTACAGATATAAAAAGAAAGTGCTTTCCTCAAACTCACTTGTTTTTGAAGCAGTGCTGTAGCCTTTAAGGGTAACAGACCAGAAGTCAGGTAAATTACTGTAAACTTGATTACAATCCATCATTTGTCTGCACTTAATATTGTACACTATGCAGGATCAAATTGCGCTCTCAGAAGTTTAGTTTTACAGTCGCTGAGATGTATGGACCAAACCTAGAATAAAAGCTAGTCTTAAATTTTTCCGTCTTGATTATGGCATGATGGAGTTCATTACCTCTGGGCTTCTGCTATTCTTATTCTTTTGCAAATGTAAGTTGTAATATAAAAGCATTTTATAACAGAAACATCTAATTCTTGTCACTGAACTGGATGTGACTGACTTCTGCAAGATAGTTGGCTGCCCAAAATGTCTTCTAATTTTGTTAAACCATAGCATAGAACTTTGTGCCTAACTTCCTATGTGTTAATATTTGGACACAGCTGAATTTTAGATGGCTTTAGATTTTATGTAACTTAGTGTGCTAATAGGAAGTTCAGTTTACCCCTGTAGTATTAATATGTACATTTCAATGACACTAAAATTCCATGTTAGTTATTTTTAGCTCTATTAGAAACAAGTCACTGTTGCTGTACCGTTTTAGAAGTGGAAAGGTCTACAGTCTCAAGGCAACTGTTTTTAATGAGAATATTTTAAGCTGTTTCTGATGGTGATTATGCAGACTTCTATTCTGTGTGTGCTAATAGCAAGCTGAATTCCCTAGGCAACATTGATGCAAATTCCTGAAATTAATTGCTGGAGTTATTCCAGGTACTTCTCCGGTTCAGTGAGCAAACTGGTTCCTTAGCCTGCAGAGTCTGCTGCAAGGTCTATGCTCAGGCCCATATCACTAGTATGTATAAACATATATATAATCACACTTCTGCATGCATTCTTTTTTGAGATTCGGATTACATGTAGTTTAATGCCAGTGACTTCTGTTAAGGATACTTTTGATAACATTTAAATAACTGAGACTTTTACTTTGCTTTTAAATAGTCTGCAGGGTAAACTAGTGAGTATACGATCACAGAATGGTTTGGGTTGGAAGGGACCTTAAAGATAATTTAATTCCACCCCCACTCCCCGCTGTGAGCAGGGACACTTTCCCCTAGACTCTGAGGTTTTCCTCCAGTACTTGATCAACTCAGTTGTGAAAGCTAATGGTGCAAAAAAGCAATAGACTCCAGTGTGATTTTTTTTTTTTTAAATCTGAAGTGAAAGACTTAAATATACCTGCTGTTAAACATTTTTCTAGGTGAAAAACAGTAAATAGTGTTACATGTTTAAAGTGTGCAGTTGATGCTAATAACTAATCTTGATGTGAAATTAGCATTGCCCTTTCTATATGAAACCAAAGAGAAGCTTGCTTGATGTGACGCTTTCAGTAGCATAATAATGTCCTAACAACTATCTTCAGATGGGATACAGATACCTATGAAAACAGAGCTACTAATCTGATTCTCAGTGTAATTTACTGAATTATAAGCCTTCAAAGTATAATGGAATTCACAAAGTTAGCTAACGCTTCTCTCAGAAGGTGGTAAAACTCTGTAATAGAAGTTCTCTGTAATAGAAAAAACGTCTTTTATTCCACCCCTGTGTTTCACTGTCCTGTTCTGAGACTACATAATGTTGTTTCCCAACTTAACCTGGCTGGACAACAAGCATATATGACCAAATCTGTTTTGCAAAGCAACAACATTGTAATAGCTCTAATGGAAGAAAAATTAGTTTGTTTTCCCTGATGCTGTTCCCTAATATCAAGGGAAATCAGTCTGTTTCTGTTCTATTTTTGTTCAATAAGTTAGCTGAAAGATCTTTTTTATAAGAAAACACACTTATTAGTGAAGTAGTATGGTGTTAGGTGTCTAAACATTAAAATGGGCCTTCTTTTTTCTACTGACTGGGTTTATAGGGCTTCTTGTAACTCAAAGGTGCAGCCTTTTTTTCTCTTTTAAAAAAAAAAGTCACAAAGTACAGGTAAAGGGGTAGCTGCACAGTCAAAACTACCCACAAATAACACTTTAGAAAGTCTGAACAAGGATGATAAACTTGTTGTGAAGTAGCCTGTGACTTTGTTCTGGTGTATCTTGTAGTAGCACCAAGATAGTTCTGTCCTACGGGTTTGTCTTTATAGAGTGGATGCTTCCAGATGTGTATCATGTTCATTTAAAAGGTTATATTGCTCAACTCAGAAGTAACTATGGCTAATAATATATTGGTTCCTTTTAAATTGTTATTTCTTCAGGGTCTTTGTGATGAGCTTGCTCTGGTTGATGTTTTGGAAGACAAACTAAAAGGAGAAATGATGGATCTGCAGCATGGGAGCTTGTTCCTTCAAACTCATAAGATTGTGGCAGACAAAGGTGAACCTCAGAACCTTAAATTATTTTATTAATACTAGTATTCTGTAAATCTAATAGTGGAGCATTACTCATGTTATCAGGACTCAGGATTGGGCATCAATATGATTAAATTTATGAATCGGGGTGAGATTTCAGACTAATATCCCAATGGGAATGGCTCTCAATTCAAGCTTTCTTAAATCTCTAATGGTCAACTTACTATTTTGGGTGGCAGTTCTGTAAAACTGTTTTTTTTTTTTTTACTAGTGAAACACTAGTACTTTAATATAGAAGAAATAATGTTCATTTATATGGATAGTGGAACTGAGATTCAGAGGGGTTGAATGTATTCTCCAGACCTGTGCACTGATTTGTTGGGATGATGTCTCATGTTTGGGTTTGAATATTGGCATGGTGGAGAGACTACCCAGAATACCTGTGTGAACATGATGCTGTTGAAATTAGTGATAAGTCTATTTAAGTCTTCTCCATGCTTGGTTGTAGATTATGCTGTCACAGCCAACTCCAAGATTGTGGTAGTAACTGCAGGTGTTCGTCAGCAAGAAGGGGAAAGTCGTCTCAACCTGGTTCAGAGGAATGTAAATGTATTCAAATTCATCATTCCTCAGATTGTTAAATACAGCCCCAATTGCACCATTCTTGTGGTTTCCAACCCAGGTAAGACAGTTCTCTGAAGTACTTATGAATTAATTCTGGTTTTGGAAAACTAGTGTTCTATCTGAAAAGATTAATGAAAATCTCTTGTCAGAAATAACCTTGGATGTCTGCTTTGTAGTTGCTAACTAAAATATAAAGAGCACTTCTAAGTGTATAACACTTATTCAGAACTCCTCATAGTCTGCATTTTAAGAGTGTATCTAATGGTAGATACTTCCATTCTTGCATTGGCTTAAGCAGTAGGTAGCTTTAAATTTCTAGCTCGGAAGGTTTGAATGAGCAGGAGACATTCATTTAGCTCTTAAGCTGTTTGTAAATAACTATCTTTGGATATACTATGGCTATTCTTCAGATTGAAGAATTTATGCTTTAAGATATAAACCATGCTTGTTAAACAATTGCAATAACACTGAAGTAAGAAAATACAGCTACATCTGTATTTTTCAGGAAAGGGTTTCTTTGTGCTGAACAAAAATGGTGGGCTAAATATATAAGTTATGAAAGATGCAGTTATTACTTACAAGTGAGCATGCACAACTGTCTAATTGTCCTGGAAAAGCCTGGACATCTGGATTCCTAAAGCTGCTTATAAACATCAGTATGCTTTGTAGGAAGTCTCTGTAGGACTGTCTTTGCTAGATTCAACATCAGAGTAAAGCCATTACTATAGAGCCCTGGCAATGACGTGACACTGCTTTTAAGGCTGACTTGACAGTCAGAGTAGTGCATGTAAAACTACCAACTCAGCTGGTGTTTAAGCAATTAGCTAGTATACAAGTAGTACTACTGAATATTGGTGTACCAAGAAAGTAGTTACTATGCAAGTACAATAACATGGCAATTTTAAACTTATCTAAAAATCAAGTCACAAAACAAATTAGTTTGAATTCAGCCTTGCTAGAACAAAAACAAAGACCTCTCCTGTAGCATAGCTGCAGGGGGAGAACTGCACGCTGCTTTTCTAGAATTGTTTTGCTTTTTCTTAGAATGTGTGGAATTGTCTTGTACAACTAGTGGGCGTAGTGGAAACTACTCTAAGCCCATTAGAAAGGACTTCAGGAGCACTGGAATATGACAGATCTGTCTGGGCTGTAACTCTGATAACACTGTCCACATCCTGTCCCGAGTGGAAAGCCCTACTGTTGGTGAACAGTGAGATGATAAAGCTGTGTCCAGAACTGTGGTGCAGCTTGGCACCTAGAAGCCAGAGTGAATGTACTTATTTGAAAGGGAGGTGCTCTGTAGCCTATACATGGATTGCTCTGGCCCTGGCAGAAACCGTGCCAATTGTGGCTGTCGGGAAGCAATGCCTAGTGGGCATGCCACATGTAGTCTCAGTGCAGTTTGCACCTTCCTGTTACATGTTTTTGGTGCCTGAGCAAATGATCTATGTATAAATACGTTCCTTCTGAGAATTGGTTTCTCCGTGAGTTTTGGAGTCAAAACTTACTGTTTTCTGTTCATTATTGTTGCTTTGAGCTACAGAGATGGGTTTTTCTTGTCTGCTGCAACCTTAATTGGTTTGTTTTTCTAAACTATTTTTAGAGACACATGCAGCCAAAGCATAGAGCTCATTTGGCTTTCCATACTAAAAAGGTATTCAGTGCAGAAACTATTTAATGAACAGATGTGTTCAATAAATGAACCTGGAGTAGTTACTAACTAGAAATAGTACATAACTTTCAAATTTTTACTGTAAATTGTTCTGCCTGTTATTGTAAAGTGGAAGGTGGCATTACTTCAGGAAATTGCTTGACTGTCTTTAGATAGATAAAGAGGTCTGTCCCAGTTCTGGATGCCCTAGGGGTCTAGCTGTGACCAAAAAAAGCTCCTGCAGTTTTGGCTGGTAGGATATTTATATCCAAAGGCCTTCCTCAGTATGTTTTGAGTGGTAGCTAGATGGGTCCTAAACTTAAGTGATATATTCATCTTAATCCTGCAAATAGGATAGGTCTAAAATACTGTGAACAATGAGCCCGTCTGTTTTGTGTCATCTTGATTACCCTACCCCTGTAATAAAGTGCTTGCTGGAACATTCTTTCTGGTATATGTGAACAGTTTCATTTACTATGCATGTTCTTCTTTTCAGTTGATATATTAACCTATGTCACATGGAAGCTAAGTGGCCTGCCAAAACACCGTGTGATTGGAAGTGGCTGCAATCTAGACACAGCTAGATTCCGCTACCTGATGGCTGAGAGACTTGGTGTCCACCCAACCAGCTGCCATGGCTGGATTCTAGGAGAACATGGTGATTCCAGTGGTAAGGAGCAGTTCTGGCCACAGTATTACAGACTGAGGCTGAATGTGTTAGAAAAATCTGAAAACGGATGTGGCTGAGCTTGAATGACTGGCACTACACTGTCTGTTAATCAAGATCATAGGACAACAAAGTCCAGGAAATCCAGCTATGCTTTTTTCAATGAAAGTGATTCAGGATGTATAATTAAATACTGAATTGAAAAGACCAGTTTTCACCAATCTAGTGCTGTGTCCTAAGGACTATAGTTTACTACTTCATCCTTAGTTTTTGTGGATTACTGTAATATATGGTCTGTAACGTGATTCTCTTCTGAAAGCAGTATTAGTTTGTACTAGGTGAGTGGCAGAGATTGTTGTAAATAATAGAAAAGGCTTACAATCCAGATTCAAGCTAACAACTATTCCTTCCCTTATTTTGTGACTCCTCCATGCTATTTAAAGAGAGGTTTTAAAAAGGTAACTTTGAAAATCATGAAATCAAAGAAGCTTATTCATCTTAGTTTTCAAGTTTGTTTCAAGCCTGAAAAGATGTAGCAGAACAACTGTCCAGAAGATGCGTGCTGCTCTAACTTGTAGTACTGTTTGTGTAAGGGAGCCACATCTTCAATGTCACATTGCATTTGATCAAAGTAGTGTCTGATCAACTACAGTGCTAACGGAAGCCAGCCCTGAGCTGTCATGAAAGCAGAGCTTGGTTGAGCATACACAGAGCTTGTTCTGCTTCACTTTCATCTGCTTTTGCTTTGAAGTAACTAGGAAATTTCCTGGTTACTGTGCAGGAACAGGGGAGAGTGTCTGTAAGCTTCTGATGTGAAGAGACTTGCAAATTCTTCTCCTGGTATTCTAAGTTTGCATATTACTATCCCGTTATTCAGGGAAATAGAGTACAGTTCTTGGAGAATATCTTCATACTGATGTGAGGGACAGCAAATACATACTTGTGCAATTCTTGAATAAAGTTAGTTTTAAAAGGCTGAACAACTAAGATGTGCCTGTTTGCTCAAATTTGAGGTTTCTGACTTGAAAAGTACTTGTCCAGAGGACTCAAAGGTCTGTCAGTTGTTTAATCTGTACCAGTACTAAAATATTCTCAAACCTGATGCCCAGAGTCCTCAGAAGTAACCATAGCTAAATGAAAATAGAAAACCTTCTCAAACTATTGTTGTTCTAGCTGCTATGACTTTATTTCAAGTTTATATTAGTAAGTAATCCTCTGCTTTGCCTAGTGAAGTGCTGTGGAAGCTTATGTCCTCTCTCTGTTGTAGTGGCTGTTTGGAGCGGAGTTAATGTGGCAGGCGTTTCTCTCCAGGAGTTGAATCCTGCCATGGGAACTGACAAAGACAGTGAGAACTGGAAAGAAGTCCACAAGCAAGTGGTTGAAAGGTACAGTAAGTTAAGGAATTCTATGGATGCATTTGATACTAGAAATAGCATTTCTGCATGCTGCATCTCCATTCTGCTGCAGCTTTAATGCCCTCATATTAGGAGGGGTTGCACAAGTGGAAGTACTAGTTTAAGCACAGAAATGCAGGATTTCAGTTGGTAAGCTTTATTTTCCTGCATTGATTCCAAATCTTGTGCAATGTACCTACTTGAGTACTGCAGTGCTTATAGAACCAGTATGCACTTGCATTCTTGCAAATAATTTTTTACATGGTTATCCTTGTACAAAGGGAGCAAGACAGTAGGAAAAGGTGATATGTTTCTGTGAGCAGAGCATTGGAGTTGACTCTTAGGAAAACTTTTGTTTGTGATTTGTCAAAAAGCTGATATGTATGTCCCTAAGTTACCTGTCTCACTAAGCTGGTGTAAAGCTTTCAGACATGGGGTAAAACAATTAAGATGTGGGGGGTGGTATGCAGCTCTGTCTACTTAATCATTCTGAATACATCTGGAATATCTAAGCCATTGTCCTATTGATTTGAATAAGGAATTTTTCTTCTGTTTTTCTACCTTTAACTAAAATAATAGTTCGTACATGGTATCTATGAATCTTTCTCTTTTTCAGCTGAGAGAACAATAGGGTTTTGTTAATATACATATGGGATAACGTAGACTTCATTTTATACTGTAATGCTGAAATGTCTTAAATGTTTTAATTCTAGAACTTAGCATATCACAGGAGTTTTTCTTTAAATGGGAAACATTTGTTTATCTTAAGGTGTCTTCAATATACTTTTTGGAATACTAAATCTTAATGTGACTATTTAAATGTTTCCTTAGTGCCTATGAGGTAATCAGGCTGAAGGGATACACAAACTGGGCCATTGGCCTTAGCGTTGCTGAGCTCTGTGAGACCATGCTGAAGAACTTGTGCCGGGTTCATTCAGTGTCAACACTGGTAAAGGTAAGAAATGGTGGCTAATTGGATCCTCTAGTTCATGGTTTTTATTGTGGGAGAAACTAGACTATGAAAAGACTAAAACAGTCAGCAAGGTGATGTACAAAGGAAGCTTTGTTAAAAAGTACTGAGTTTTAAATGTTATACAGGGAACTTACTGTTGTAACTTTTCTCTTCTTAGCTTACCCTTATAACAAGTCTGGAGCCAAACTGTGCTCTGTACTGCCTAGTATTGTATTACCCTTGTGTAAAGTTTGCTATGCATGGTATGCAGCTTCATTAAAAGAAAATCTCCATGCAAAAATGGAAAACTTCATGGAGGCCCAGCTGTGATTCCACGAAACACCACCTAGCAAAGGTGGTAGGGAAGAGCATGTCCTGTATAGCTGATATATATAAAATAAATAGCTATCTGTACTAGTTGCATAATCCCTCATGGAGGAACGAGTCTGAGCAAGCTGAACTTACAGCTCCCTCTATAGTCAGGAAACAGACTTGTCACTACAACATACCTTAATTCTGTATCTGAGACTTGTCAGCTGCTTGCTGGATATAAACAAAATTGAGGCTTTTAGAGGTGGAATTACTGAAATCATCTATTTCAGTATTGCTATTTGGTTTAAAATAATAGCTTTTTGTATCTTCAAATACATTGACTGAACTTTCTGCAGGCTTTAAGGTCTTCTGTCAGAAAGATTCTTGACATGCAAATCTGGAGTTATGGATTTCTGTCAGTAATGTACTATCTTGTTTGTGGCAGGGCATGTATGGCATTGAGAATGATGTCTTCCTGAGCCTGCCTTGTGTCCTAAGCGCCTCCGGATTGACCAGCGTCATCAACCAAAAGCTGAAGGATGATGAGGTGGCTCAGCTGAAGAAGAGTGCAGATACATTGTGGAGCATCCAGAAAGATCTCAAAGATATGTAATTCACAAGTGTTAAATTCCAGCAATAGAAAAACAGCGTGTTGTGTGCAAATGTGGGCTCTCTACTCACTATACATCTCTATGGTTAACATTTAATGCTCTTCCAGACTGAGCTTTTGTCTACAGTAGCTAAACTTATGCTTGCTGTAACGCACAGACCTTATGAACAAATAAAGCAACTTTCAGGCATGTTTTGTTGTCCTAGTGACTTATTTCTGGTATTTCTAGTTTATTCTAGATAATACATTCTACTTTCATGTAGTTTGTGGCAGACACTAAAGGATAGACGTGTGGTTATAAAGTTAGAAACAATGTAGTCACCTGTGGTGGGATTTCACTAATACAGTCTTACTGGAAGCCATTTCTGTATGATATTTTCAGTCCATATAATGATTTAAGTGTAGTTTATGCCCAGATTCTTTTCTGATATCTCTACTGGTGGGTAGAAATTGAATAGGGGGTTTCCCTGTGGGCCACCCATCAAAAATATGCCAACATTAAGGTTTTGTTTACCATTACCCTACAGAAACCTAGAGAAAGGGTCCTATAGATCTAGAAACCTGCTATGGGAAAAACTTATGTTGTTTACACTTCTCTTATGTAGATTCACTTATTTGCCTGTTACTAGTTACTGATGTCTAGTTTTCAGTGATGTCTTGTATCAGTAAGCTTCTCTTGATTACCGAAGTCCCAGTGTTTAGTTGGGCTGGAGTCTTATGGTCATAGATTTGGGCCTTAAACTGCTGTGTCCAATTTTGGAAGCTATACAAGTGTTGATATACTTACAGAAGAGAACAGATTCCTGAAATATCCTTAAGTTTTGTTTTCTAATTTTTTCTGTGCACTTACAGAATTGATACTAATCATAAAAGGCTAAGATAAAAGGGTGATAAAAGCAAGTTGCTGAGAATTATACTCCTTTATTTGTGACATTTGCTTTGAACAACATTCATGAAATATCCCAATACAGAAAGATCTAGGGGAAAAAAAGCAGAGACTTGGAATAATGAATGGTGTCAGTGGAGAACACTATCATGCAGCTTCATGCTGTTCCCTTGGGTCCTACTGCTGGTCACTAGAGAGAAGTGGAGAGAAGAGACCAGTGCCTCCCACTTTTGACAAAGTTCTAGACCACAATGAGGCTGCCTATCAGTCTTCTGCAAACCAAGCTTGTACTACGGGGTCTGGTTGGCCATTTCAGCTGCCAGGGCAACTTTGCTCAGATAAAAGATGAAATTTATTCTCACTGCTAAGCCAGTTGTCTGAGGTTTGGGCAGTTATTAGTGTTCAGTGCTCATGTTCGTTATGTGATTTTTTTTTGGCCTCTGTCCTCTGGAAATTATGGATTTTGTAAATTTATCAGCAGGAAGGTCTTTTGCTACTTAATTTTTTAAGCAAAAGTCAAAATGACATTTTTGTTTGCTTAGTGATCCTTTAATACTTAAACAAAAAATCTTTCCTATATAAAAAATAGTGAATGCCTTCTAGTATGAGACAATACTATCAAAACCAGGTAAACATGTACCATAAGGCTATTATCAGATCACTTAAGCATTTAATGTCAGGTATCAAATACTTTAGTTGAATCTTTCTTTTCCCTTTCTCTTCCAAATTACTGTGAAAGACGATCTTGTTGGTGTGGACACTGGCATATGTCAGAGCCTTTTCTAGCTCTATCATAACACTGAGTAGTGGATGGAAGCACTTTCAGAACCATGTAGGTAGCTTTTGTAGCTCCTTTTTAAATAGAACACCCAGCAAGCCTTTTTGTAGTGTGAGATAACTGATATCCTGTGATTTATGAAGTATTACATAGCCAGTGAGATACCATGTATCGGGATGCTGGTGACAGCTTTATTTACAAAGAGTATCACAAGAAGACCTTAGGAGAGATTCTGTTCTCAGTCACAAGCTAAATGCCAGACTATTGATAGGATGGTTGGAATCAGTCTCTGCTGTCATAACCCAGTGTGAAGATCTCACTGGAAGTCTTCCCACACCTGGATAGATTGACTAGCTCAAGTTCATGCTTAAAAAAAAAGAAGTTCGTGATCAGTTGGTGTGGTGTAAGCAATTATTGTCTGCATGATATCCACTGGCAATTTTCACCTGACCACATTTAGCTGGTTACCTCTGTAGTTCCTTTCCTGCTTTGTTCTTACTTGTGCTATACTCAGTTAATGCAATAATTCAAAACTGTGTTGTGGCATGTTACTTTTATAGGATTCTTGAGACTGGTGTGTGTGAAGAGGCATCAGCTCTCTTAGAGAATGAGGAGTGGGCCCTTTTCCTTTCCAACAAGGAATTTTTTTTAAAGTTCACTCACCTGCAATAAACTGTCTTATGACTCTGATTATATCAGCATGCATTCCTTACCCATTAAAGAGTAGTGTCATACTTTCCTTGTTCTGTGATCAGCAAGCTGAGACCCAAAGTAGATTGTGACATCTTGAAATTAACATGGGAATCACTGCTTGAGCTGGGATGCTAATTGTCACCCAGTGTCTGTCAACTGCTCCTTCAACCCCTCAGAGTCCACAGAGGTTTGTTTGCTAGTGATCATAAAATCAACAGTATTGCAAGATCTTTTGTGCCTTGACATTAAGCAGGCGAAGAGCAAACAGCTGTTCCTATGACAAGAAAGCACAGCATGTGACGGAAAAAATACCAGAGTATACAGATGAAACAGGTAATTGAAAGAATGAGGAAATCACATTGGTCTGCATGACGAGCAGTTTTCTTAGTAGATCAGCAGCCTAACTGTACCAATTTCTGCTTCTAGGGAGATGATGTCATGAAGGAAATACTCTGAGAAATTTAAACAACAATAGAGTGGCCTTGTGTGTGTTCCGGGAGGCATTGGTTCAAAACTTAAGTATCAATAAGCATCTCCAAGAAGGTGATTTTGAGATTTTATTAATAAACTCTTCAGATTATTTTTGGCATTCACTGATTTTTTTTTAAGCCATCTGCATAAATTATACTGTAATTATTTGTCGTTAGGGGTCTTATCATAGTCTTATCATATAATCTTGCATCTTCATTGCAGTTGCATGGCTGTCGAATAGCTTCCCCACGTATGTTTAAACAACAGCAACCTAATCACCTTCTGTTACTTGGATTTCATCTGTAATATAAATTTATATCAAACATGTACATTCCTTAATGACTATATTGCCATAGTACTTTTCATCTAACAGATACTTGTGGGTTTTGAACATAATTATCCTGTCTGTTTTGCTGATAGGATAGCCTGTTGATACGTGAACTTTGTTCTTGTTTTATCCTGTGAAGGGCAATGCACATTTTTAACCACATTCCTATGTGTCAAGCGGTACCTTGGTCTGAGAGAAAATATTGTAGTGCTGTTGGACTGTATGACAAAGTAAGCAGGAGACGCAGTATGCAGTAACACAGCAGAACACTTCAGAAAGCACTGAGGACAATTTGCTTGACTCTTATGATCTAAGACTGGTAATTTTATTTTGATTGCTGTAAGAACCTAGATCCCTTGAATTTGCAGGTATATAGATACAGAGTACAGAATAGAAAGGCAGTCTGACTACTCTGCAAGTGCCAGGCAAGAGACAAGCAAATACTGATGGACAATAGAAAGAGGAGGGATGTTACCATCAGGGTTGTACCAGAGGACCAGAATGTAGTCCTTCTGTGTTACACTTAGCCTTGAATGTATGCTATTACCACTGTATTTGTATCATGGCTTTACAAAGAAAACAAACGTTAAGGAGACAGCTCGAGTTTTCCACCGTCCACACTTTGAGACAAATGAGTATGTAAGCATATCAATTATACCTAAATATTTTTTCTTATGAGTCCTATCCTGTAATCTTGTACCTTAACTTCATTGTGGTTGCATGGCTGTGGAATAGCTCTCCCATGTATGTTTAAACAGAAATCTATCACCTTCAGTTACTTGGATATTCTTTGCATCCTTCGTTTTATTACCAGTCTGCATAACAAGAAGCTGTCTGTAAGCTTAGTAAAACATCAGTGCTCTTTGTGGTAATCAGACTTCACCCAAGTAAGAGGTGGGCTTGTTCTGAGCTCACCTGTAGTGTTGTACCAGCTCCTCCTTTAGTAGTCAGAGGACAAAAATGGGTCAGGGAGTTGGAGGCAGGATTAAATAGTGAAATAGTGTTAAACAGAACATACAGGTGCAGAGTGATGGAAATATTTTACATAAGCATTTTGCTAGACTGGTAGTGCTTATAGGACTTTCGTAGCAGCTAACTTAGAACTGTGTTTTGTGATAAGTAGGTGACTTGTGAACTAAGCTGATCATAGAATTGCTGTTGCTGTGTTTACACACTTCACACTGGCATTGTGCTGCAAATAAATGTTGTTTTCCTCAATTTACAAATATAAATCAGACAATTAAGCTGCATATTCACAGTGGTCTGTAGATGCTGAACTCTCAACTAATGTCAGTGTGATCAGGAGCCCCAAAACATTTAAGTCAGATCCTTATACTGTGGTCAAGGACACAATACAATAGCATAACTAGGCCTCTCAGGGCAGTATTTAATTTTTGGTATTTCTTTCTTCCACGAGCAGTTCTCCCTTCATTCATGTCTCTGAATCCAACCTTTTATAAGTCAAAACTTTCAAAGCTTTTCAGAGATTACAGTAGACAGGGACTTCCTAAAATCCACACCAATCACTGTGGTGTACTACATTTGTATAAACCATTTCCTGAGATGCCATTGCTTTGTGAGTCATTACGCTGTGCAAGCAAAGGAGTCATGCAAATAATTAACTTAGATGGTCTATTGGAGAGGTCTGACTTATGAGGCCTGGATTTGCTCAGTGTCTGAAACGAGTAATTTACCTGCAAACATAAGCAACAACTCACAATCTGGCACATCAATGGAGGTACAAACTAAGGTTTCTAAGTAAATATTTTCTCTCTTATACTCTCCTCTTTCAGAGCTCTTCAAATCCTATTTAGTTGTGTTTACACATTCAACATCTGAGCTAAAAAAATCAAGAAATTCATCAAAACAGAATGAAGGTGGATTCCAATCAGCAGAAAATTCTGGAAGGTAATATTCGTAATTCTTGCTCTGTAGGATGTGCTAAATGAAAATGCAGAGGGAAGAAAAAAGACCTTTCTGTGATACGTTTTCTCTCTGTGCTATCAAATCTTTATTTCTGACAATGAGATAGAAATGCTATCATTTCCAAAGTTTCTGTTCATTCAGCCATCTCCAGTGCTATCACTGGGAATGAGTAGGCATGAGCAGCACCTATTAGAGTCACATCAAACTCATTTTCCTACCCCCATATAACAGTTGAGTAGTCCCTGATATTCTCAGCATGAAGATCAGTCTAGAATAGTATTTGTTGACATTCTGTTCATTTTACTGAGTTTGTTTTTTTCACGGTAAACTGTCATGCAGTAGAAGGAATTTTTTTATTTTTATTTTTTAATTACTAGGCTCATTCTGAATGCTCTAGTATTTTTTGAAAAGATAAAAAGACAAATAAACTGAAACATGTCTTTGGACACGCATAAAGGACATACAAAAGCAATAGAGAGGTTTAAATTAAAGAGACAGAAAAGATGTTAAGACCATACCCACCTTACAGGAAGTCCTTATATTCCACTGAGTAGGATTTATGTTCATGTGGATTGTTGAATGGGGTTACATTTCAGCATGTATCTTAATGCTGATCATGATCACGGATAGATATATTTTTATTTCTGATTAAGCTCTTACTATACTATAACAAAATGAATGGAAATGCCTCTTTCAGCACTACACTTAGGAGTTTGCTGAACAGTCTTTCAAAGCACAGAAACCTGGGAAAGCCTTTGCAGCCAGAGAAGTAAAATGATGCAGTCCTGCCTGCTTGGGGAGATGAAGATAAGCTCTGTGAAAATGAGCTGCCAGCACTGCAAGGTCACACAAGATAAAAGAGATGTACTAAGAACTCACAACTAGCCTGAGCTTTTTAACATTTCTACCAAAAACACTCACTCACTCACTTACTAAAAGAATGTCCTTTGGGTTTTTTTCCTTCCTGTTTTACAAAAAGAAAGAACCATGATTATGAGAAGAGGTATCATGAGTAAAAAGCAAACTCCCAGTATGTTAGGCAAGTGAGGCTTCAGACTGAAGTGTGATTAGCACTTACAATGAAGAAAAAAACACCGCAAGTTACACCAACACACTAACAAATCCCAAAGCTAGACAAATATGACACAATCTGTGCTGACCACAGAAAACAAATATGAAAGCTATGCACGTGTGTGTACATCTGTGAAAGTGTTTGTGTCTTTGTCCATGGGTCTGTGTTCTAGAGGGGAGGACGGCACCCTGTACAGTAGAGGGGACAGGCAAAACAGTGTTAGTCTTGCATTTTAGTGCTAAGTTAGAGACACATCATATATCACATGGAAAATGTTGGTGTTTCTCAGGAATTGTGTTTACCTGTGCCTGTGTGCTCTTACACGTTTATCTCCCAAAAGGACTTGGTGATTTTTTTCAGTCTCTAATACCCAGTACCAGTCTGGAGACTCCCTCTCACAGAATGTGGGCTGAATGTCAGTCTTTGGGAAAAGATCACTTCAGATACCTGAGGTGACCTAAAAAGGGAAACAATCCCAAATCTCTACTCACACGGGAAAATGACATATGCAATTCATAGCACAGCTTTTATGCATTTAACAGTCCTTGGTCACTGCTGCATTTATTTCAAACTTTAAATGGGATGGCAACATTTTGATTTGTTTATCCAAGTTGCAGGATCCAGCTTACTTACTGGCCAAGCTACCCTGGCATCTTTTTCCAAAGCCAAGTCCAGAAGGATTAAAATTAAAATTGCCTGTGGTGAACTGATGTCTGCAGGATGACTCTCATTCTCTCTCCTGGATGAAGCAGCAGAGGCCACAATGCTCTGCAGAGCTGTGAATGTCAGCCTCGCAGATCACTCAGTATGAACTCTTTTTTGGGGTGTCATGGAGTCCATGCACTACTTCACTATTTGGGACAAAACTATACCAGAGTTTACTGAGAAAATTCCAACGTGTCATATGACTTGCTATAACTTAAGGTGCTTCACCACCTCGTCTCCCTGCTGGCCATTTCACAGGGTTGCTGCACTCCAAGGGTCAGCCACCTTCCAACAGGAGGGGAAAATTCCCCACTCATGAGATGTGGAACATGAGATGTGTGAGGTGGGGAACATTTCTTGGACTTGCATGAAGCAGTGGCGAATGTTGTTCCCCTACAGCTGGAGATGCTGAGTTCAGGTAGGCAATTAGCGCTGTCCTTAGCGCATTTCTGAACTACTCCCTGATCTTTCCTAAACTCTATAACAACCCTAAATGACCAATCTGCTAGAAAATGCGCTAATCTCTCTGCAAACAGCTTTGTCCCCCAACATCTCTCTTCTGCTAACAAAGTCAGGGAACACTCAGCTGAGGGCTTAGTGAGCCTCACTTCTCATGATATTTGCAGAGCTCAGGAGAGCTCATGTAGTACAAGTAAATGGTAGCATAAAGGAACAGTCCAGCTGAAGGGTTCCAATTCCTCAACAGTTAAGGCCCTGATGATCTGATCTAAAATGGCAGCCATTGCAAGAAAAGCAGTTGCAACACTGAGAAGCATTCCTATGCTGTTCTGACGAACAAGTTCCTTTTACTTTAATAGGTATTCTGCTGTGGTAGGAAAATAAAATTGTTTAGCTCTTTGTTATGCCACATAACTGTTACTATCCTCTCATCAGTAATTACGATTTTTCTCTAAAACTAAATTATTCCTTTCATAGCAACCTAAATGTCATGAAGACCTGAATATTTTTGTTGAGTATTTTAACAGATACATAGAAAACGTTTTGTAGTGCTGATATAAACTAGTATCTATCAGTCTGTGGCTTTAAGGGGCTTATAACCATAAATATACAATTATCATTAATATTTTTGGGATTCAGGATTGCGTACAATTTGAGAGTATCCTCAGCCAGGAATTTTTCAACAACCATTTATCCCTGAATGCAGGCCACATAAGTCACCATGGCAGAGCTGAGGTTGAGGCTCAAGTCTTCCACCAAACTGAGACTGCTTAATAATACATGATTTTCTAGCAACAGCATTAGGAAAGGGAGATCACTTATGATCCATAAAAACATACCTGAAAAAATCAACTAATCGATAGATTAGGAGGATGGTGGTGAACAATTCAAACACATTACTTAGTCATGCTTGCTTTATTATTCTGATTTTCACAGTGGGGTCAAAATGACACCTACATTGCATGGAGATCAAAGGAACACCTTTAAAAGGTAACTGAATAGACAAAATAAAACAATGAAATTCAAACCCAATAAAAGAAAGAAGGGAACAAAAAGCTGAAAGGAAGAGAAAAAGAAATACTATATTATTATCATACTGCTTTTCTTAAGCCAACAACAGCCTCAGCAAACAAATGTTGGTAGCATATCACTTTTAAAGAGTGGATCTTATTTGTAGGGGCATAAAACAAAACTCAGCCCCTCTCTTTCTCATTTCCTTAAGTTTCTTTATAAGGGTTTGTCTAGCCTTGGCAGCCCATGCTAGTCAGCTCTAAGAGCTCACTTTATTAAATATCCTGTCATTGCTCTTTATTTCCTCTCTTTCCTGTGTATCTCAGCCTGAAGCAGGGGCTTTTCTTCCTGACAAAAATCCCCCATTTTGCTGATTGTCTTTTGATTCTGTTTCCATGGTCTTCATAAAACTAAGGTTTATCATGAAACAGGATTTAGTAAGAAGCACTAAACAGCCTTTTGGACAAAACCAAACAAAACAAAACAACACAGCACAGATGTTGGATAATCATGTTAATACCATCAGTGCCACATACTGCTCTATTTCTAAAGTACAGTGTGTGTACATAAGTAATTGCTACAAACCATCATAACTTTCTCTTCTAAAACTTAACTAGATGTTTATGAATACTTTTTAAATCTGTCTGATTTTTTCCTACATTTGACCACAGTTCTCTTTACAAACTCCCACACATTGAGAGTGTTTCTTCCCCAGAGTGCACTTTCTCACTTGCAGTCAGGGGGGTTGAAGTTGATTTTCCAACAAAAAAGAATGTCCGAAGTGGTTCTTCACGAGGGACTGAGGGGTCTTTGGTCTGAAGCCAACATCCGTAACTCACTTGCTCGGGTGATGTGCTGAGTTAGCTTTTGCAGAAAATTTTAATCTACCCAAATAGAAGGAGTAGGATCAATGCGAGTGGAGATGACAACAACGTGGGAGGTAACAGTTTCAAAAAGAGCTTTATATAGGGCAGAGTGCATGTCATTGTCCCTGTCTATATCCACAAAACCGTAGAAGACTTAAAAAACAACAACAATACACATATTGTACAATTTCTCTTCAAAGACCTTTACATAGCCTTCTCGTTGTCCAGGATCCTTTCAAGCAATAATAGTTCACTTCTGTGGGTTGAAAAAGAATTTGGTGAGATAACAAATGATGCCTATCTGAACTGAGTCACCTTGCATTACCAGAGAGCCTTTGTGTACTTTTGTGGTAAGAGTAATAAGGGAACTGAAAGACTGGACTCAAAACCAGTTTCACTGGTTTGCAGATTTCTGGAAATATTTTCAAAAAAGTTATATTTTATAAAGTACTATTCTGGGTATGTTTCCATCTTTCAGCAGTTGTCCTTTCTGTTATGTTTAAAAGGAAAAAAAAAAGTGTAGTCATACCCTGTTTCTATGACAAAAAATGTCACATTGCTTTATTGTTAACTGTGTCCCCTTTTTACCAATTGTACCTCAATGCACTTGGCATGGAAGGTGACTGTCCTGTTCCTTTCTGCTCTTGGTGACTGTGCCTCCACTGAACATGCTAAAAGTTTGCCCATTCTTATTGCCAGAATATAGCTTTTCTCCTGGAGATCTCACTTTGCTGTAGGATCACAGGCACAGGCATTACCTCATTTAGGACAGTAAATGTAAACAACTCCAGATGCATCATAGAGACCCCAAACTTAATCCTAGCAGGCCATAAATGTAATGAACAGGGCCCTTTGCCCTCTAGCAATTAAGACCATTTGCAAGGATGAAAGTTTTTGAATGGGCTGTTGATCTAACTTTTCCTATGCACTTCATTTGCTTTTCCCTCACTAATAATAAAAAGCAGGTATCTGGGATGGCACTGTATGAAAAAAGCTTCATTAAGACAAACAGATCAGATGTACTCAGAATATGAAGGAAAACTAATGTTCATAGTGCTATTGAGCACTTTTGGTCAGAAGAGCTGAAACACTTAGAAACTTGAGTATCCTCTCCAACTCCAGAAAGGTAAAAACAAAGTTCAGAAGAGTTTCATGAGTTGCCCAGGCTCACACAATGACAGTGTTGCCAGTGGTTGTGAAATTTTCTCATGATGTCTGATGATTGCAAACCCATTCTCCAAGGCTTAAGGAGTTACGTCATGTTTTGCCAACTCCAAAAAGTAAAAGTATCCCCCACCTAGAAACAAAAGCTAGAAAGGCATGATGCCTAGGAACCTGAAAATCACAGACTACATAAAGAGCTTAAAAAATTTATTACTACGACTTCAGTTCACTGTTCTAAAATTATTCACATGTTTTTTAGGCTCATCACAGCTTTTGAATGCCTGGGGACAATGGTATGTCAGTGAGCCAGTGTCACTGTTCAACTGGCATCACTGCTAAAGGTTTGCTTGCCATCTGTGGAGAGGTAACTGATGTGGGCAGGATAACTTCAACATCCTAAGTGTGGCTCTAAGGACTGCGAAAGACAGCAGGACTCTGCCAGCAGTGATAATGGGGCTCACGCACCTGGAAACACAACCGTTTTTCCTCTGGAAAGCTGGAGCTTGTGGTAGTTATTCATAATGAGAGCCAGCAGGCACGAGTTCCTTGGGCATGGATCTCATTTTTGCTCTATAGAAGTATGTTTGTGCCACCTAGCACCATAAACAGAGCCAATGACGGTGTCGCTGGTGGATGGCTCTGCCTGGCATCCCTTCACCAGCTGGCGGTGTGGCCTAACATGGCTGCCTCGGCTGCTGGGTGGCCCACGGGCTGGACAGCAGCAACGGGGCCTGGTGGGCCAGTGACCCTGACTTGGAGTCAGGCTGTGGGCTAACCCTTTAAGATGCCCAATTTTGCAGTGTGTCCATTGACATTGGGCTCATGAAACCCTATGGGATTAGGATGGGCTTGTGTGATAGTTTGTTCTTGCCCTCTCGGCTAGGATGGCATTTGTGAGGCTGGCAGCCTTGTCCTCAGGGTTTCCAGATAAAAGCGTGACTCAGCAAAGCTGATGGTTCAGAAATGAGGGGACCCTTAAAATACAACATCTTTTTCTTCTAAGTAACATGAGTTTTAAGCTATAGGATGATCTGATTTCCTACCTATTCCACATAGTAAAAACCACAGCTGCTCCAAAAGTAATGATTCTCAGCTGGGCTTTTTTTCATAAAGTGATAAATAGCACAACTCCAACCACTGAGACAAAAAGACACACAGCCAATAAAACCCTGAATCGTGCCCTGGGCTGGCAGTAATGTCTTCCAGTTATCCTAGAAAGAAAACCTTTTTTTCTCCCAAAGTCCAGCTGGGCCTGTGGGTGAAGTGGCACAGCATAGCTGAGCCCTTCTGGCAGCTCCTCTGGCTGGAAAGGCAAGGCAGGATTTGTTTTCACCTTCCTATCTCTCCTTATTCACCAGCAGTGCTGCTCTGTCCCTTTGAACACTTGCCAGGCTCTTTGCTGAGCCAGCTCTATTTCCTAACTTGTTAGAAGGGTTTTCTGTGGTCTTAGGTTAGTTTTGATAGCTGCTGTGAATGCCGTAAGTGCAGAGACAGCATGAGCAGCGTCAGTGGAAGAGTAAGTCTTTTGGTGATAATTAGCTGTTAAGATTGGCTCAGCTGTGTTATTGTATTACATTATATTATATTTGTATTGTATTGCATTGCATTATATTATATTAATTATATTGAGTGATTGTCTTCCAACAGACATGCATGCAGTCCCCTCTGCTCAATCTGGGCTGAAATTTGTTGCCTGGGAATCACGCCTGGGTTGTTTTCCAGCACCTTTTGCTGCTGGTTATGTCAGCTTCTCTCAAGTACTGCAACTACTGATTCACTATTATGTAAGCCACTATTCTTGCAGTCTGGCAGCACAGTGAGAATATAAAGGGAAAAGTAAATGGTTATGCTGTGACAGAGAAACATTGGTCTAAGCCATAAATTCACCCACAGCTCACAGAACTGTTTGTTTACAGTGTTCCTTAAATTTCTGTCCTTATTTCACAGGAAGCTGACCTCTATATGCAATTATGGGTATTGCAGTATTTATTACTGGTTCTTATATTGTAAAGAGTAGGAAGTCATACTTTTCTTACACAGGTGAGCCACCTGTCTTCTAAACCAATCACTTTGGAATTGTTTTGTCTATCTGTGCTACTATAAAGTCCACATTTACCAGTGCAACATTATTCTCCACAATGCTAGTGATGCCCTGGATCTCACCTGGAGATTTGATCCATGCTGAATTCCGGATTTTGGTCAGGTTGTGGTCTAAGCTCAGAATCGGATTCAATCTGCACAGCTGTCCCAGAAACACTGGGCTCTCAGCATAAGCACTTAAGTATCTTCCCAGCAGGCAGCTGCTCTGTGGGGCTTTGAGGGTCTTAGGTTGCGAGTTGGAGCTACAGCTCTGCAGGTGTGTGTACACTGCTTGCAGTATTCCAGCTCTGTGCTGGAGCAAGACAGGGCTGTACTCTTTCCTGGGCAGAGAACCTGGGCCCAGAGGCCAGAGAAGAGCTGTGGCATAGAGAAAGAGAAACCAGCTGGAAAACAGGGGACCAGACCTGCAGAGAGGGCCAGCGAAAATGTGTGCCAAAGTAGGGACAGAGCATTTGTGGTTCTGTAAAAGCTCTCGAGACTGCAGGTTTGCTCTAGAGCAGAATGAAATCAACAGCTTGCACAGAGCGCTAGGGACACAGCTGGAAATAACTGTGGAAAAAGGGTGTGAGGTAAAATAGTGCTTTGGGACTGATGAACTGAACAAGAATTAGGGAACAGTGCCTTACCTGGCAAGTCATCTAAGAGATATCACGTAGAAAAAGTCTACTTACCCAGCTAGTGAGTGGCCAGCGGATAGAGAAGGTCCATGAGTGCTAACAGGCAGGGTGTATGTCGAGTGGAGGACTCGGGGGCTGGACTCAAATCAGGTGGTGAACTCAAAGTGTCCTCCCTACTGGAGTTTGCTCAGGGCAGTGCTGAATTTACAGCTGTCGAGTTTCAGTTGTTCCTGAGGTGGTAGACAGTGAATGCTGTGGCTGGGAAGCTCAAAACTAATTTTTATGTCCCTCTAAGGAAAGAAGAAAGAGGCCTGGGCCCAAAACAGTCAAGACCTTTCTAAGGTCAGTCTTAAATTCTTACCTCTGCCCGCAGCTGCTTCTCAAGCCCTGAGGATTTTGCTGAGCCAATTTAATGCTGGTGGTCAGACAGTTTAAACCCATTAGCTGCCAGCTATCTGAGTAAATTTTCTCCTCCCAGCCCAGTGCACCAGAAGACTACTCCAACCAAAACTGCAGAGAATTGCCACATTAACTGAACATTTGATAATAACTCTTGTGGCCTGTGTGGTGAGCATTTAAGGGCTGAAGAAAATGCCACTGGCTAGATCACTGTCCATGACCTCTCTTAATGGGCTTCCTCAGTGGGAGGATGAAGACCTACCAGTGGAGGATTTGTTGCTCTTTGAAGTTTCTTGGGAAGTTACCAACAAAGGTTTGTACAACACTCTGAGGAGTCAGAATGGTTCTTTTCGTGGAAGTTGGGGGAGGCATGAGGGATTTGGGCATTAAGGGGAGACTGGGGAAGAGTTGGCTGCATGGTTGTATTGGAAGGAACAAATGTGGCATCCATATGTGACTGCTTGCTGTCTGTGGGCTGCATCTGCGTGTAGCTGTATGGAATGAGCGTGGTAGAGTCAGGATTTCTCTGTGTTTGTGTGTGCACATGATTCACCACCAGGGCTACGTAGTTTAAACAAACATCCAAGTGTTATGCCTGGGTGTGCATGTGTATGGATATATAGACATTGGTTTGTAAATATTTATCTTTTACCTTCCATGCAAATTCACTTGGGAATGTAATGTATGAAAAGAAGCTGTAAAACAGACACCAAATTCAGAGAAGTTTAGGAGTCTCTCTCAACCTTCTGCAGCAGCGTGGAGGAGAGGGAAGAGGACAAATTTGAAAGAAGAATAAATAAACATAGCTGCATTGAAGCCACTGAACAAAAAACAGATGTCAATGACCAGCAGTCTTTATGCCAACTGAAACCTTTTTGGACTGGTCTTTGCAAACATGGGTAGTGCCAGATATGGGCTTCATGTTTTGTGCATGTGTACAGATTCAAAATCCGCGCACTGCATGCAGTTTTGCAAACAAAGTCCACAGTACTTGTTATGCAAAGATCTTTCTGCCTCCATTTCTTATTCCCTCATCAAATCATCCCCCTTTCAGCTAGGTGTAGTTTACCAAGCAGGAACATGCTTCAGCTTTGTCACAAAAGTGAGTTAGTATGAGTAAATGATTGACCTGTGTGTCTTACTGTCCTGACAGATAAATAAAGAGATTAGTCAGAAGAGGGGATCTGTAATCTGTTAAGATTTTAACCCTAAAGGGCAACTGTGTGTGAGAGGAATAGACATTTCTAGGGTTTATCGCTGTGGTGAAATTGAAATTACTGTTCTGTGATAGCTTCCGGTATTTAATCTGCACTGCAGTGCAATTTTACTTTGCTCTTATTAGTCTAGTGAGGAGTGTCAGTACACAGAGGTAGTCCCGAATTTATGCACTTCAAATCCCTGTGGGCTTATTTTTCATTAGTTTTAGCCACTCTTTTTGAGTTAATCTTCTACTGACAGAACTTGGGCCATGCAGAGTTTACTTTTGCATTATGCATGATAAGTAAGCCACTGGCAACCAGATGGCAGCATAAATCTGGCAAATTCAGGTGTTCTTGCTCACATTTCTGAACTCCATGGTATATATATTTTCTGAGTCATCTGGACCCACTGGTTATAGAGATCATACAATATGTTTAAGAAAAAGTAAAACATAATTAGATTTATCTGCCTTTCTGTGTATATGCAAAATGCTGAGAATCATTTAATCATCCATATAGCTCATACTGACCTCATTAGTAGCTGTGTCATTTGATGCATTTATTATTCTAATATATTATGAGATAATATTTACAAGTGGATAAACATTTTTTCCAATTAGTTTAAAAATAAGGTGCTGTTCTTTATACCACTTATCAAACCCTTGCATTCAAATGGAGCTGACTCAGCTAATCGTAGCAAACAATATCTTCATTAGAACTGGATCTCTGTTCAGGTATTCCATTAGCTGACCCTGACTGGAAATATTTGTGCAAAAATTCTTTAATAAGCCCATTTCAGCTTATTTTTCTGTTAAATTCTTGATACTGAAGGCTATTTCTCTATATGTTCCATGCACTTGAATGTCAAAGTCACATGGTGAGATACTGTTCCCTGGTGACCTAAGTTTTATAAACAGTTCTTGGAAAATGCTAGGGCACTGTGCTTCGTAGGAGAGAGTGTAACCAACAAAATGCAGGGAGAGTCATCACAGAAGATATACAGGCTTAGAAAATATTAGCTTACACTGTATTTTTCCTGTCTCCTTTGGCATAAAGAATAACTGTTCATTTGTCTAAATAGCCTGCCCCACATAGATTTAATACTGCTACATGTTTTAGTGTTTTAGTTTTAATGTTGCTAATATTGAGGGAAATAAAAGCATTAGCTGGGTTTATTGTCTGACAATTTTGATCATTTAACGTGACAGTTTATTACTTCTTTTCTGGCAATGCGAAGCTGTATCAGGGTAGTTCAGCGTGAAGTTTCTTCACACTGCTAAAGTGGTGTAACGTTGCTGCTGCCTACAGGAGGGAGTTCAAGGCTTTTTATCAACTTTGTGTTTTTATCAACTTTGGCTATGGGTTCATTTCCTCCTTGACTGCTTCTTATTAGTTCCTCCGTTTCTCTGCGGCAGTGACAGTTAGACTGAATATCTTCTTCCCTGTTCCTCCTCAGGGAGGAACATGCTACCAGAGCTTACAGATGGGTATCTGTTCACACTCTTATAAGCAGTACCCTTTACAGGTAGCTCTGCTCAGCTGTTTTTTCAACCTCCCAAATATATTCAACTTCAGAGTTTGAGGATGATGAAGGGTCCTGCAGATTGAAGTATATCTGATTGTGTAGTGTGGGAAGGTCTTCATGTGCCAGGCTGCTGATGGGGAGAGAGGGTTTACTGGGATTTCCTTGAGCAGGAGATGATGCTGGTTGATGCTGTGGCACTTGATGCAGCTGTAGGGAGGGATGAGTTAGTTGTATGGATTAAATACTCTTAGATCTACAGGTATCCATTATTTCCAGAGTCTCATAACTTCTTTCTCAGCAGCTGGCACAGTGAAAGTGTCTCTGTTTTTTAAGTCTAGTTCATTTAACACATGCTCTATCTAGGCAAAGTTTTCTTCTTCGTCATGCTTCCTTTTTATATGGTGTTCTGGTGCTGCCTACACTAAGTGACATCTGACATATGTGTTGGAAAGCACAGGCATTTCGGTTACTCTTCTTTCTTCTTTGCTTACATCCTCTGTCTGGTGCAAGCAAAGACAAGGTAGCTGAAGAAGAGAATGAAAAATAAATTAAAAAACTAATTTGCAAGTGTGACTCTCCCTCCACCTTCCCCCAAGTCATGTGAAAAGGAATTTGCCACTTAAAACATGAGCACAATGTTGAAATCATCTTGCATTTAAAGTCCACTGCCAGAGATGTGACAAAAGTGCAGTTTGTGATGCAAGATTTTCTCACTTTATTTGACTTTCTACTGATGGGCAAGTCCCACATTGTGAAGTGGACTGTGTTTCTGTGGCAGAAGGGGAAAAAAAGCAGGCAGATGAGCCCCAGTGCACTGCCATGCCACATGGTCTGGTGGTAATCATGGGGAAGCTCTGCTTCTTTCACCTTTCCTTTCCCTTTTCTCCTGGACAGCATGCTTCAGTAAAGCCAGGTGTGGTCATATCTCTGTGCATGTTGCAATGGAGGACTGGTTTTCTTTCCTCCGTAACACGAAGACCGATAAAACTGTAAAGACAGGAGCACAGACCAAGTGGCTACAAGCTCTGTAGATCTTGTGTCCAAAGTTCCAGAGATGGAAATAGTCAGCAGGGAGCCAGAGGCCATTACAAGAGTATGGAGACTGCTGCAGCAGTCCTGGAAATTTTCCACAGTGATCTTTTGTCCTTGCTCCCTCCTCTTCAACCTCTTTTAAATGTTTTCCCCAATGATAATTGAAGTATTTAGTCTGGGTAGAGGAGAAGTCTAATCTGTAAATTGTCATAACAGTTAGTTGTAGGGTAGTGGGTTTTCTGATACATTAATGAGAAGGGGCTGCAAACATTCAAAATCTGGTCTGTGCTCTATAAAGATGCCTTTAAAGTGACTCCATGGATACTCAGATCTGTATCTCCTTCTGCTGTACTACTTAACAGCTTTTAGATAGAAAGTAGAACAGTGCTTAAAAATGCTGGGCAGGTGGCCAGTTTGTATCATCATTCAGCTGTGGACAGATTAGCTCAAGAATCACTGGTAGATGAATTAAATATTTTTTTCCATCCCTACTGGAATGAAGACTCTACTAAAAACAAACCTTGGTTCAGGTCCCCATGGAGCAGAGTTCTGTATATAGTTTCTCTGGTGAAAATCTGGCCCTTAGAAATTAAATCCTGTATTCTCTGAAGTCAGTAAGACCAGAACTTCAGCCCCTCTGTGTTAAATATCTTTCCATGATGAAAGTTGCTTGGGAGAAGGTGAATGCTGGAGTCTGTGACACACGAGAGCTAGCACACTTTGGGGATTGAGAATATATTACCATCTCTCTTATATAATTATATAAGATATACTTGTTATATCTATGTATCTATCATCTGTATAGATAGATTGGTATCTATATATGAATGGATAAATATATATATATATGAAAGAAAAAATATATTCTCATAGGAAACTTAACATAAGCACCGCATCAAAGCCCTTTGCATTTTTACAGTCTGGTGGCATGCCAACATCAAAGCAATCTCAAATGCAGTCCTTTTTATTCAGGGTGATGCACATAGGAATAGCTTCTGTATTGTGGCCATCTGTCATAAATTTCAGTGTTTTGGCATTATTACAAAATACATTTGGAGTGCCAGAATTTCAAAGAATGTGGAGAACTTTTATCTTCTGATGAGTCCTGGCCACAAAAAAGTAGCCAAAAATACATGAAAAGCATCTGCTATCTGAAGAAGCAGTGTATTTTTCACTTGACATATTTTACTCTAAAAATAGTGCCCAGATACACAATAAATAAATAAATAAAAATCCAACCAAACAGTAGAAGAAATGAGTTCATGCCTAATTTTATCATGTCTGTAGATCAGAGATACGTTAGGATGGGAAGGGGGGGAAAGAATAGCTGATATAACTAGTAATTGCAGCAGTAAAGTCAGTTTGAATCCTGAGCCTGGGATCCCACTTCCCTCTTGAGTTGCATGCAAGCATGGCTCCCAGGAAAGTATATTCAGAGTGGCCCGGTGAGGCTGTGGCAAAGCAGCTGAAGTGCCCTGGGAACAGCCTGATCCTCTGCCTCTGTAGCAAAGGTGTGTGGGGAAGAGCTCCTGCACGGTCCTGGAGGTGGTCCTGGAGGTGGTCCTGGAGGTCGCCACTTATCTCCGTCTCAGTTGCATAGCTTCTCTTTCTGCCTCTCTACTTCCTTTTCGGTTTCGGTGGCTGCTTGCCTCTCTCCCTCCACAATGTGGGGTGGGTGTGAGAGCAAGTAAAATGAATGGTGGGTATTTCTGGCAGCTTTAAGAAGTTTTGGCAATTCATGCTCAAAGGGTCCTACCTCCAGAAGCCATTTTTTAGTAATGCAGCTCCTGTGTATTCCTGCAAGTTGTGGCCACATCTCTTCAGGTGACACAAAGCATTTGCAATGAGTCTTTGCATATAATAGCTTGCGACAGAAAGAGCATGTCTTCTGCAGGGTTAGATCTTGCACAAAGATCTCCAGTTGCACAATGAGGTTTCCACTTCTGCCTAATGCTGTCCTCAGTAGTGATACAGTATGGGGAGACTGTTCTTGACTCACAGGCCTTTTATTTATTTAGATAGATCTGATGTCTGTCTTTGAGGGCTCTAATTACTGCTTAGATTTTAAATATGCAGCAGAAGTAATGCACCAGGACTGAAAGTAAATGGCTAGTGTAATGTAGATAAATTTTCAGATAAATTTATAGTAATGGTAAAGTATATGAAAATATTCAAACTTTAAAAAATAATACTATGAAATATTTTCTGAGCAGGTATTTTATGTTCATCTACTTTCTAGAGAGGTCACTAAAAAAAAAAAGTCAGACTTTCTTAAATAGACAAAATCCTTCTTTCCCGAACATTTTAGTTCTCCTGTCCATGCCAGTTTATTTTTCCCTGGAAAAAAAAGGAAGAGGGTGAATGGAAATAAATGGGGAGAAAGATTTGTTGTTAATTTCTTTTTTAACTTGATTCCCTTTTTCTGGCAGAAAAGTTAAAAACAAATTTTAAAAAGAAATAATAGAAATATGGACATTCAATCAAGGACATTTTAATACTATAAGAACTTAAAATATTGAATAAAACATTTTGGTGGAGATCAAAACACTAAATTAGCCCTTTATCCACATTTTACTGGTAATGCTCCATGTTTACAATGTTTATTTATGATCTGAACTAGTTCTGTGGATCTGATGTCTCCTGATACTGCATCTATTTTTTATTTTGTCTTTCGTTGTTTGTTTTAAAACCCGTTTCAGATAATAAAACTTCAGAGGCTGAATACAGAAACTTAAAATGTTATGAGATTTTCATATATTCTTGTTGTTTGGAAAGGTTTTCTATCTACAATATGACCTTAAAACATCTGATTGAGTAAGAATCAGGAGGTTTACCAAATTGTTGGAAATAATTTGAGAATTCTGTTAGGGTTTGCATGTTTACTTTCAGCCTAACTCTTACTTGGTAGAATGTGTAATACATGGCTTCCTAACATGGGTATTTCCAGTGAATTCTAAATAACCTTGCAGATGTAAGCCATCTCTTCACGATATATAATATATTCCTTGAATTTGTTTTGGGACAGAGTAATTTCTAAAGTCAATATGTTATTCTAGACATTGTTCTTTTCTTCTCAAGATGTCTTTTTTAAGTTCTGCCTAACCCTTTCAACATATATACAGTTTTACTTGCCCACTTCTCCCTGTGAATTAAAGCTTGCACAAAGATGTCCCTTGTGAGTCATATTGCTACAGTAAGAGAAGACAAAAGCACGTTTGGGGACCAGGTAAACCAGAGATTCTATTGCAGCTATCTTCTGAAGAGTTTTCACAGTTTATAAAATGTATTCTTTTGGTTTATCCTAAGTACTTTTTGTTGCATTTCAGGCAAAACAGTGCCCTGAAATGTTTTTTACAGCGTTGTGCGATAAATTACAGTGTTAGACCACAGCATACTCTCCACTTTTTTGCTCAGAATAGGCCTTCCATACATCTTTGGCAGGATGTGCTTTAGGACAGAGAGTGATGCTAAGCAAAACCTTGTGAAAAGGAACACTTGGCTGTTGGCTTTACCTAATGAAGTCCCAAACTCTGTTCAGCTCCTGAACCATAACTTTATCATTACTCTTTCAAAAGCAGTATCTGTGGAAACTCAGCTGCCTTGCCGATTGCGGTGTTGAATGCCTTGTAGTGTGAAAGAGGCTGCTCTTCACTCCTGTGCTGGTGGGGAAAGAGCCCTGCACCACTGTTGTCATACATGGCTTTATCATGTTATCTAGGATCTTTCTTTGTGCAAATAGATATATCCTCTTTTCCCTGGGTTCACCAGGCACAAAAATCTTCCCTTATTATAAGGCCAGTATTTCTGCCAGTTAAAACCAACTAGTTTCATGACTGAGATTTCTACCAACACCATTATTTATCTGTATTAAAGCGTCCCGTGTTCATATAATGCATTTACCATCCCGTAAGGACAGCATTAGTGTCATTGTTACTGCATCACATCATGAGTTGAAACTTATGATTTGTCTCATATCATTAAAAGTGTGTTTACATGAATATAAGGTATTCAAGTAGTCTCTCTCAGACTGTGAGCAGAGGAATTTGGAGGGAATATATGGTATCACTTTCCTAAAATCTCTCTAAATCCCTGTCCAGAGCAGTCATGGTAAAGCGTGATGATTATGAGTTAGTTTCTTAGATTTCTGTTCCTAATGAAGTCTAGAAGAATGATCTGATGCATAGATTTCCTTCTGAAGTTCCACATCTCTATCATGTGAAACTCCTCATCTGTGGGATAGATTTAAGAACATATACCTATAACAGTCATATCTTCTTAGATCTTGAGTTACTATGTAGGGTAATAATTTATAGTTCTTTATAGTTCTACTTAGTACTTAGCAAGCTGGTAGATTGGGACTGTATTTGTTTTCATTTGTAAAGTAGCTAGAACTCTGTGACACCTTGACATAAAAAAAAAAGTAAGACTAGGGACACTTCAAGCATTTCAAGCATTCAGAACAAATGGAATACTTGTAAAGAAAAAGATTGTAAGTACAAAATTTATTTTATAAGAGCAAAATTAAAAAACAAACAAACAAAAAACAAACAAACAAAAAAAAAAAACCACCGTATCTCTGGTTGCTGAGTTTCTCAGGGCTAAAAGATACCAGGCTTGACAGGTTTTCTGCAGTTCTCAGGTGATACAGTGTAATTAGTTTAGGAACTAATCTCCCAAAGTGCTGAGCAACTTCATCTGCTCTGCCGTAAATGGTGGTTATATGGGTCAGATTTTTAAGGAGACTCAGGTAACCTGTGAAGATTTTTTTGCCATGTGCAGTTGGATGTGGTGCATCTGCACCTCTGAATACTCAAGTACCTTTTAAAAGTAATTTTGGAGTGCCTGCTGTCAGTCACTGGCAACTTGCAGTGCTGACTCCTTATGTATTTTGATGACTGCTGAAAAGCATAACGCATTCTTTATGCCTGCAGTATTACTACGCATTTCTAGATTCAGTGGAGGATGACATTTTGAAGTAGGAACCCTAATTCTTCTCCTGTTGTTTCTGGGTCTGCAAACTTTGTTTGGTTTCATATACTTGTTGTGTTTCATTTGCCTTACCCTGTTTGAAAATCATCAGAGCTATGCCAAACATTTCTGATCTATAGTAGCTGCCTAGCCTCTTCTCTTCTCCTGCTGTCTCCTTGAAGGATCTAAGCAGTCACTGTTGTTCTGTATTTGTGGTGGAGGAAATGGCCAATGCCTGCCACCACAGGTCCTGTGACAAAGGTGGGTTGCAAGGCTGCCCTGTCACTGCATGGCTTACAGGGACAGAGGTGGAAAACAGGGAGGGAAGAGCAGCTAGTTGACTCTTGCATACCGTGTTCAAGACTAGATAGATCTGTATTTACTCATCAGGGGATGTTGCAGTCCCATCCTCTTACATATTTAATACAGCACTTATTTTTTAAATAGACAATACTTTGGTGGAAGGTGCTGCACACATTTATATTGGCAATGTAGGCTACGCTTGTTCCAATTTTAACAATTTTAGATTAGTGATAGAACATGAAACCTCTTGCTTTGAGGATTTGGGGTTAAATCTATTTTCATGGCCAGTAGTCAATGAAATTCATCACTCCCTCTACTTTTCTCAGTGATTTGTGTGTAGTGCCAGCTCAGTTGTTACCACATGTACTTCCACATCGCAAAGAATGTGGTTGAAAAGGATGACTTCTGCAATAGAAGAAGCAGCAGGCTGCACTTGGTATGCAGGTAATTAAGATTTGGCATGTGAAAGTGGAAGCATGAACCTCAGGATTTGAATTCCATAGTCTGAATGTAAAGACTTCAAGACCTGAAGGGGTGGAGGGGGGCAACATAAAAGAACATATTGGATGAATATTTGTGGTGTGATTATTAACACATGAAAGAAATTTAAAAATAAAAAAATCATAGACTTAGATAAAAGTAGTAGGTAAAACTAGAAAGCATCCGTTTGTGATTAGAGGAGGATTTGAGGGAACCCATATGCCGTCACCCAGAATTAAGCAAAGTGTTAGATTGCCAGTTAAGGATTACTTGTGGTCTGCTATCAGTGCATACTCCTAAACTGAGTGGTGAAGCTCTGGTCCCAACAGACTGAATTCCTATTTATTTGAGTCTGGGTTTCACTTAAACTCTGAATGTGTGAACTGGCTTAACTAGTGGAGTATCTGACCCTCAGGTTGGTTGGTGCTTATTCCAGAGCTTTGTGGCCCGTGCCCATTTCTATTTTTTGTTCTTTGTCATCTTCTTTTGCAGTGGGAGGCATTTACACTGTGATCCAGACAAAGGCCAAAATTACAGCAGATGAATGGGGTGAAAACTATTTTCTGATTGGTCCCTATTTTGAGCACAATGTGAAGACTCAGGTGGAAGCATGTGAGCCTCCAAACTCGGCAGTTAAGAAGGCAATGGACACCATGAAAAGCCAAGGGTGTCAGGTAAATCAGATGTGCTACTGCTTCCCAGGGCAACTAAGCTGACTCTGAAGAGATTACAGTTTTGGTTAATGCTCTCGTTATTCCACTTGACACAGCAGTCCTGGTCAATGTCACAATGGGAAAGGCTCAGATTCTACTGTTAGAACAGCAAAGTCAATTCATTAAAGGTTATTTTTGAGGAGGAACTGGTTTATCCAATTACAGGTTTTAACAGTCATTTATCTGCAAGACTACTTAACTGGATTAATGACTTACTTCTCCAGTCTCTAAATGCAGTGAGATTTTACTAGATATAACACAACCTTACTTTGAACCCTTATATTACCTTTGGCATTCTTGTGCTGTTGCAGAAACTTAGAGAAAATCATTTCATCACCTCACAATTTTTCTTACTAGCACTATTCTGAGTTGAAAGAGAGAAGTGGACAAAACACAGGCAGACTTGAGAAAACACCCAACTGATAATATTGGGGTTAGATCTATTGCATGTTGCCTCTGTTACTTATAAAGGGATGACTCTGAAAGCTGTGTAATAGTCCTCCTTTGTTTGGAAAATAGCAAAAGGCTTGTGGGACAGATTAATTGCAATGTTATATATATGCTTCATGCTGCTCTGGCATACATTCAGTTTAATCAGCCAACTCTGCCAGTCTAACATGTGTATTGTGCTACTGGAGTATTCATATATAGCAGCAGATCTGTCCCAGGTACGTCAAGTATAGCTTTGATCTCTAATAATGACGCCTTAGTTTCCAGGAGCTGCACTTATCCTATTAACATTTGTGACTGGATTTTGCTTATGTATCGCAACGAATCCCTTTAAACTAGGGGACCTAGGAATGCTTCCAAACTTTTCTGGTCAGGTGTGTTCCTTGCTGCAACTTGACTTCATATTTAGATAAAGTCAGGGTTCACAAAGACTCCCTACTCCTTAACCTCATTTTCCTGAGTAAGAACCTGAATAGCCTGTAATAAGTACACAGGGAGCTGAGCGTCCTTTACACACTTGTCTTTGTTACAGCTTGTATTTTTTGTGCAAATGGAGCTAAGAATTTTCATCTCATTGTTTTTAAGACCCGACCTTTATCCAGCCTGTTCTGCATCAGGGTTGGGTTCCCTGGAGCTCCCAGAGGTTGGTGAACGAAAAGAGATTGAACAGCAGCATAAAAGAGTCCTCTGTGTGGGGTACGGAGTATAAACTACACTAGCCTACCTATAGATACCTGCAGCCTACTTGCAGATAATATGCCTCTGCTGCTGTAGCCATTTTGGTTCAGAAGAACTAAGTTAAAATAATTTGACTGTGCAGACTGTAGCATGTATCCATCTGTGTGTTGTGGCCTTGTGACAGTTCAGTCTATTCTCCCTGTTGGCAGGTAGGTTATATCACTGGAGTTAAAATTCTGTTAGAGATATTTAACTGTACTGATGCAGATAGTGCAGGAAAGCTGTACTTTGGGGGGCTGACATGTATTTAGGTATTCTGACACTTTCTGATTGTTCCTTCCACTCTGCCAAAGGGCACCAACTGCACCATGTGGGCAGAATGTGGAAATGTCATGTAGTTTCCTTTTACCCCTGCCTTTGGTAAAGTATTACTCCATGTATTTTGCAAAGAAAACCACAAATCCTGGGTATGTAGGACTATGATTATATTCCTTATGTAAAATATTAAGATTTGATGGATGAAAATACTTACGGAAATTGTTCTTTACATTCACTTTAACATTGAATTATTATATCCTTGCCTCTTTCCTGTAGGTCTTTTTTGGAAGATGGCTGATAGAAGGCAGTCCATATGTCTTGTTGTTTGATATAGGATCAGCAGCCTGGAATTTGGATAGATGGAAAGGCGAATTTTGGGATGTTAGTAACATTGGGATCCCTTTTCATGACCGAGAAGCCAATGATGCTGTGATTTTTGGATCATTAACAGCCTGGTTTTTGAAAGAGGTACAGTTTTAAAATCTAGAGTTTTTAAATCCTTTGGTTTTGTCAGCAAGGCAGAAGATCTTTGGGATGTAATTTCTATTCTCCCTCCAGTTTGAAAATTATCATTTTTAAAAAGTCAATGCATGATCTAGATAAAATTTGGATTTATAACTTAACACTTTATTTTTCCATGGGGAGCCCAATGTGAAATGTGCTGTGTCTTTACTGTCACTTCTCCCTCTGTTTCTTCTCAACTCCTTTGTCACTGGATGCTCTTACAGGTAAGGCCTCAAACTCTCTTTTCCTCTCCTACCATAGTCAAGTTGTCACATTCACAAACTGTCCTTGAAGCTAGTAAGCAATGTATCTCTCAGCTGCTAGATTCTACCTTGCAGAAGTGATACAGACAGAATGACAGCACTGTGACTTCACGTTACTCTGCCACAGCCCACCCAAAGACAGGAAACTTTGTCAGTCTGCAGAATCATCTCTGTCACAGGTGCTCATGATTTCTTTATCCAAATGAGAGATTAAACAGCAGAAAAGTAAGTCAAAAGAATAAAGAGTGACTGTCCTTGCCTGAGAGCTGCCCAACACTCAAGGAAGGATACTGTTCTGAGGCACATGTGCTTTGTGGTCTAAGGATTAGGGCTGATAGGAATCAAGACACATGACCATTTAAAATACTGTACTATTTTGTCATATGAAAGAAAGGAAGCACACAGAAGAAGGCATGAAAGAACATTTCTGAGGTTGTGATGATGAGCAGGATAATGTGTGTTTAATGTGTGTTCCTTCTAATTGTTTTCAGCTTTCCTCTCAGTTTGATGACAAGCCCAACATAATTGCTCACTTCCATGAATGGCAGGCAGGAGTGGGTTTAATACTGTCTCGATCTCAGAAACTTCCTGTTGCCACAATTTTTACTACCCATGCCACTCTTCTTGGGAGATACCTGTGTGCAGCCAGTATAGATTTTTACAACAACCTTGACCAGGTAAGAGATATTTTACTCATTCCTTCTTTTTTCAGCTAATGAGTTCCTGATTCCTTTTCTGTTTCCTGCGTTACACTATGTATTGTACTTTTTTGTCTTGCGTGATCACTTATGATTGAACAAGCTTAGGATTGCACAGCAGAGTGAGAAATAGATCATCAGTTCCAGGGCAAAAGAAATGTACAGGCTGCCCAGAGAACTTGTGGATGCCCCATCCCTGCAGGTGTTCAAGGCCAGGTTGGATGGGGCTTTGGGCAACCTGGTCTGGTGGGAGTTGTCCCTGCCCTTCCAACCCAAGACACTCTATGATTCCATGAATCTATGAAATGGTAAGACCCTGTGGTGTCTAGGTCCAAGTACCTTTGTCTCTGTGCCGTCTGTCAGGTCCTAAAGATCAGTGGTGCCTAGAATACTTGTGCTCCCTTTAGTTAACTTTGGGTTACCTGACTTACACTGCAGAGTACTGAAACTCACTCAGCCTTCAGACAAGTCAGTGGCTTGGTCTGTTCTGCTAATATATGAAGTAATATTGCAAGAGTATGGGTTTGCCAGCAGAGATTCCTAACCTTCTTTTCAATGATTTGAGGCATTTTCAAAAGCCAGGGAAGAGTTATAGGGCCAGATATCATCGCAAGTCAAGTGCCTTTGAGAATCTTCCCCTTCATGTTCAGGAAAGGCAATCAACTCAAGTAATGTATGCTACCTTTTGTGAGTTAGTTAGCACAGTGAGTAACCAGTAAATGTAAAACCCAATCAGCTGTACTCAGGTGCAGCCTAACAGCACTCTTTCTTTAATGAAAATAGTGAGTACCTCTCCTCTTGCTGAAATTACCCTGGAATACCATTAAATGTTTTTGTTTGTTTGTTTCCTTTCCCTAGCCTACTTCTTAATTCTCCCAAGTCATTAGAAGTCCTTCTACTTTCAAACTTTCCATGTTAGGCTTTGTTTGTAACTGACAAATGTAGGAAGCATTTTCTGAGTCCAAAAGACCCACATCTGCTTCTGGGAATTCTTGCAAACTGTCTAGTGGTTTTGGTTTTTGCTGTTCTCTTTCCACTAAAAGCATAACATAAACAAACACTTCAAGGACCCAGATGTCTTTAGTACTGCCTTCAGAAGAGTTACATTACATGATCTGAGATTTTTGATGTGGTTACAGACAAATTGAGTACAAGAGATTTTTTTCATTCTACCATGTATTGGGGGCAGCAGTAGTTAAAAGGCTAAAACAACTGCCTTATTTACTGTCAATGCATTTCTTTGGCTAGAATCAGTGAAGAAAATGAATTTATGAATTTATTGGTAATGTATTTAATGTTTGTTCCACAGTGTGTCAAGCTTCAGTGTCTCCCAAAGCCAAAGACCAAGCGGTAGTGTGCTACTGTCCTTATTCAGAAGTGCAGAGTACACTGCCATTCCCTTGTACTACAAGGAAGCAGTCACTCACCTTACTCCTCTTCCCACCCTCCTAAAGGCAACTACTAAATCACACTAGGAGTGAAACTGTCTCTACTCATTTACAGATATGCATGCAGGGATGCAGCATGGTAGTATGTTGGGGGGAATTCTCTCTGCCCAGTCAGTGCAAGGCAAATATCCTCATATTACCATCTGTCTCCTTCTATGACCTAAGAAAACTAGTCCCATAAATGAGATATTATTGCTAGGTGTGTTAATGAGGCAGCATGAATAACCCAGTCATGCTGTCATATGCAGCTTTCAGGAGTCTAGACGTTCCTACTCTCTTGTATTCCCCCTGTATGTATATATGCAAAATCTAGCTTTCAGTCTCATTACATTATTTTTCTCTGGACAGCAAGATTGAAATAACTAAGATCATGTAGTTTCAGGTTTAACACTTGAGAAAGTGGGAACTTTTCAGCAGAAATGTTATTAATTCACCCTTGTATTCTTAGATGTAATTTGTTAGTGAGGAAGTCACAGTTTAAAAAAATAAAAAGGTATTTAAAATGAGAAATTAGAGTTTAAAAAAAAAAAAAAGAATGCTAATAGTTTAACAAACTGAAGCTAAATATACTGTGTCAAAAAATTCTCTACCTTTTGTAAAGGAAGTTCTAAAAAAGTATATGTTCTGTTTTGTATTCTGTTCAATTTGGTGATCTACAAGAAGCCTCACAAAATAGTCTGCTTTTCAAAAAAGCAACTTTTTTTTTTCTTCATGATGACTTTGGGGGCCTCACCCTTGTCTGTGTACTTGAAAGAAAGTCATGAACTTGCATCTGAGCAGATGTACAGATTTTAGTATATTTATATACTAGTCCCACTATTAGCATAATTTTTTACTGTTCACACATGACATGATTGACTTTATGTGATAAGTTACTGTGCATCCTGCTGCAAATCTTCACAAATCCCACTGGTAACTATCAGCTATGTGATAATGTTATGCTCTCTTGTGTAGAGATTGATGTTTAAATATATTATTAACACAAGAAATGATGCCAAGCTGTTATGCTACTGTTTCACACACTTATAAGGTGCTAAAGCTCTTCCTGACAAAGTTAACATTTAGTAAGAGATCAGATATCATAATGAGGGTTCCTTTGTCTGTAAAAAGGTCAACCTGGCCCAAAAGCTGGTTGAGAAACATTAGAGGTTGATCTAGAGTGCAGCAATTAAATGGTACAGATAGGCAAGTCTTCAGAGGCTGTTCTTACTGCTGTCTTCTAGTAGTGAACTATTAAGGTAAAACAAGCGATTTGTCCAGTGATAAAGATTCTCCAGGGCTTCCTAATGTTTAACCTTTGGATGAGACAATATACTTTTAGCTCATGGGAACTTACCCCAGAATTATAATAGCTTTTTTTTTTCTGTTTTGGTGCCATTGCATAATTTTCTTTAAGGCATAATAATAAACTTTAAGTTCTCACTTTTGTTCAGCTTTTCATGTTTAGAATATATATTCCACCAGCTTTAAGCACAGCAGCTGAGAGAGGTGGGAAAGAAACAACTGTAGTATGTGCTGTGCTACATATCACAGAGAAGTCATTGCAGCACCGAAGGAAAAGGTATGGCCTAGCTGTGCTTGAAGACAATTGAGCATAAACAGCTCCTGCAAAGAAAAGAAGAAACCTCATGCTCCCTTTTCTAGTCCTCAACAGAAAAGCTGGGTTTGAATGCATGCTAGAGAGAGCTGTACTTTGGTCGGTGAGGCTGCTCTGCTGTAATGTTCAAGAATTTAACAGTGGAGATTTTTCATGATACCATGGTGGTTAGATGCACAAGTAAAGATACTTACCCAGCAACTTCAAAGTCTTCACTCTCCCTCTCCCTCCGTTGCCCCTTTTACAGTGCCCTGGATGCGTGTGACCAGCGTGTTCTTCCTCACTATAATATCTCCTGCCAGTCCTGAAACTAATGCACTCCCTGCCTGTCCTCCACTGTCCACCAGCCCTGCTGTCTTTGTGCACATGCATGCAAACACGTGTGCACACGTATGCATTCAGCACTCTTTCACTTCATTACTCCCCAGGATATTACACCCCTGTAAATAGGCACTACCAGAAGATACAAGCTGAGTTGAAAGATCTCTTTCAAAAATGTGAAGGATTACTGAGATTTTTTGTCCTTCTCCAGATTCTACAGCGAAAAAATACCTCTTTGATTCACCTTTCTAAGCTCAATATGTGCCAATTAGCACAAGTATAGAAGGCACAATTGTATTCTCTGAAGTAAGCCAGCAAGGTCAGTAGCTTTAGATCAGAGAATACTTTGGCCCAAGACCCAGCCTGTTTGGAGTAAACATTGGTATCAACGATCATTCAAAGGGCTGTACAGTGCGGGCTGGCTGACATTTTCTCTAGCATTCCTACGAACAAATAATTCAAATCACCAGCCCCTGCCAGATGGCAAAAGTGGAAGGGAAGGCTCCATGTGATCTTCAGATAGCCCTTACAAACACTGGATCCATGAAACCTTGGCCTTCATTCTTACTAGTCTTTTGGTGAAAAATTAAGCATCAATTAGTGAAGGGTTGCCATGCTGTGATGCGTGATTCTTTAGAGACTCCTGAAATCACACAGGGGCCTTAGGTGGCATAGGGTCACCAAAACTGTGTGGTTAAATGATTGTGTTGTCAGTCTGAGCTGTAATAAGCCATTTTCAGGTTTTGGGAACTTGAGTGAGTTCACCAATCGGTTCAAATACTGTTTGCACTGATGTTATGAATTGATGTTAGGGATAGCAACTGGACCTGACTGGGTCTAAGGAGAGAGAAGGCTGTTCAGCCTCATGGCTGTCACGTATCTCAGAAGTGTACCCCAAAATGGCTGGAACAAACAGGGAGCTGAAAAACTATTCAACCTAGTAAATTAGAACTGCAGGTTGCTGGAAGCTAGGAGAGTGCACTATAGAAGTAAGACCATAATGTCTGACTTCTGACCTCTTCCTGAGCCATCTGTTATTTACCTCAGTCAGAGACAGGATCCTGGTTCTCATACAGCATCACTGTATGAGAGTGTACAGTTCTTATATTCTTACAGACTTAGTTCATCTAGACTGGGAGAAATTCAGCTGAACCTGCTCCAGTGGAAAACTGGGTGTTAAACTCTTAACTGTGTGCTCATAGTGCATACTAGAAGGAACACTGTTGTGTCTTCAGCAGCATTTAACAAGCAACAGTTTGTCTGAGCTAGGGACCCCTGAGGCATTAACCCTACCTATATCAGATAATCAGTGTATATTTTAGTTCCTTGATTCACATTTAAGTCACTGTGATTCTGAAGGAAGGGAGGGAGGGAAAGCAGAAAGAACAAAACAGAAGCTGACTTGCATGGTAACTGGTAGTGTGTGATATTTCTATTTACCTTTAAGCATCTGAAGAACCCTGGATAAACAGATGGGTCAGGGACTGCTAACCCCATCTACAGGTTACTGGCTTGAACTCTTCCAAAGTCAACACCTCCTAATTTCAACAACAGAGCATATTATGAGCCTCATTCCAAATGAGATAGTATCATAGATTTAGCTAGCTTAAAAAGTTTTGCAGATCTAAATAGTCCAACCAGGAACGCATGGAATTTTTTCCCTTTGTCCCATGTCAAGTGTAGCTTTTACACTAGTGAAAGTAAGGATTTGTTTGTTGATAGGATAAAAGTTCTGTGAAAAACTTCTGAGCCTATAAAGCCTTTTTCCTCTTCAGGAGCAACTGACTTCTCAGCTGAAGATCAAGAATGTCAATCTTTTATTGCTTTCCACACTAAGGGATCTCTTCTCCCCTCTCCCCTCTCTCCTTTCCCCTCTCTTCTCTCTCCTTTCTCCTCTCCTCTTTAAATGGACCAACACCTTTTATAAGTTGACTGAGAGACAATGATGGTCCAGGCTAGTTCCTAGGTGAATTAGGAACAATCTTTTGGGCAAATGATCTAACCTGGAGTTCCATCTGAGAGGCAACTAAAATGGCTTTGTGAACCACTGGCCTGGTATAGCTGAGAGGTTTGTGGACTTCACCCTCTGCTGCTTCTTACAAAAAAAATCACCCTGAGTTCTAATGGAAAAAGTGCTTTAAGGAAAAAAAAAAAAAAAAAAAAAAAAAAAGATTAGTTTCATTCCTTATAGCTTTTTTCCTTATATAACAGTGCCCTGCCAATATGTAACACTTCTATTCAGACCTAGCAATGTGATTGAATCTAGTTTGCAAAGTAGTGGAGAATTCTGTCCCAAGAGGTCTAAAAGGAACAGTACTAAAAATCCCAATGGAAATGAACATTGGAGAGCTTTTATGCTGACAACATAAGAGCACAAGCTCTTGTTCCTCTTAGTACAGAACTGTCATAGCTGTCACTGGGCTCACTGTTAAGCAAAGCTGATCCACTTTGGTAGTAGAGCAGCTAATGGAAATCTGACTTAAGCCAGGAAGTGTAAGTTTCAGTCTTATTTGGCGTGGCTGAGCTATACCAGAATGAAAGTTCTATTTGCACAAGATAATCAATGGGAGTTAAATCTGACATAAGCTGGATTTTTAAAAAAAGTAATTCTTACATACTTTGGACAATGGCAGCCGATGTGATTATGTTAGAATTGAAGATCTTTCCATTCCATCTGTCCTTAAATAAGGAATTTGAACTCCAGACCGATCTCTCTGACAGTTCCTGATTGCACTGCAGAATCACCTTGTGAACTTGAGTATGCCACCAACTTTAGAAACCAGAAAAAATAATCTTATTCTCTGCCTAAAAAATCCTCAGCTACCAATTCATATATCAAACCTATAGTTTTCATTTGAGATACAAACTGCATACAAAAATGTTATCCACTCCTGAGGTAAGGCTGAAGTGATGAGGGGAATCCACATTATTTATGCAAAGTTGCTACAAGCTATTCGTTATCCAAATTATGTATTTTACTTCCAGATTTATTTTATTCTTGGTTTAGCATCTGTTGTCTTACATCATACTTTTTTTTTTTTTTGACCATACAGAGGAATAGTCTAGTTTGAGAATCTAGAGAAGGTATACAGACTATTAAAAAACCATTAATATAGCTAGTATAGTTTTTCCTTCTTTTCCACTCTCAAATCATTCTTCTTGTGCATTTCTAAATCTTTTGCAAATTGTCGTTTTCAATTCAATGAATGTCTAATTTGAATTTATTACTTCTGTAACTGCTCTTTGTTTCCAAGAGAAACATAATACCAGTGTCCCATAACCACTTGATATTCTCTTCTTTTTACATTCAAAGATTGTCTGAGCTCTCTGAAATGGAATGTCATGCTGGCAGGATCAGTAATTACCCACTATGCTCCCTAACATGCTAAATTTTAAGACGTGAATGAATGTTATGCTCATCACATGGATTCTAGAAAGGATAAAAATGAGTTGGAATTACTCCTCAGAACTGCATTTCAACAAATGCAAGTTTCAGTCAAAAACATTATGGAACATCTTCCTATTTTGCTTTGGAGTTAGAGTGGCCTTATAAGGGAAGCATTTTCTCCTCTAATCCTTGCTATCATGTGAATTCTAATAATTTGCTTGGTTTTCAACAGTCATAGTAGGAGGATATCCTCACTGAGGGCAATGGAGTATTTACAGTAAAGATGTTAGTCCTTAAAAGCCACTGAGGGAAAAAAACAGTGAAGCTGGCTTAGATCTGTTTTTCTCTGGATGTAGCTTTCATCTGTGGCTTTGCTAGTGTTCCAATTTGCTGATAACAGCAAACAAACATAAGTAAGCATGACGCACTTCACAGATATTTTGCTTTGGCCTCGCTGAAAGTGAACATTATGGAACATAGTTCACAGATGCCTGAGCTGGGTCTGACAAGCAGTGCATCCAGACTGCTGAGAGGTTGCTGAGCAGAAATGCTGGCCTGGAGCTGAAAATCAGTCTTGCTGTGCTGGTGTTCTGCTTCATTTTGGCACACTAGCTCAATACAGAGCTATGCCTCATGTTACCTCTAGTTCTCGAGCTGTCTTTGCACAGTACTCCACTGTTTGGACTAAATTTGTCTCCTGCACTGTCCCATCAGCTAAGTTCCATTTAACCTGTCCTTCAACTTGTTTAACACGTATTTTCTGAACTCACTAGTCTAGCCTGCTCAGAAGTACACAATGAGATTTCTTATTCCACACTACAAATTAGGTTAAAGGTGAGGATCTGGCAATATGGTTCAGTGGAGGAAACTTCTGGAAAATAAGAACAGATGAAATGTGAGGACTCTGCGACCTCAGTTTATACTTGCTAACAAAGAGCAAATTCTTGCTAATGGAATTGCACATCTTTGAAAAAGCACGACAAAAGTCATGTAAGAATGTGCAAAATAAAATCTTTCCCATTTTCAGAAGATGAAAAAATGAATATTTTTTCATGTGGAGAGATGTCAGTGTGTTTATGTGTTAAATGTGTTAAGTGTTTCCATGCAACAAAAGAAACAAAAGCTAGCATGAAATAAGCCATAGTGTTTGTAAAAATCCCTTTAAGAACCTTTCTCCCAATAGAGTTGCAGGGAGTATATATTTACAGTTAGTGAACATGTCCCAAATGTAGTTTTGAATTACATTTTGTAAAGAATCCATTCTTGGTGAGGAAGCAGAAGAGAACAAAAAGCTTTTAAAGTTTAGCCAGTTTTGTTTGTTTGTTTGTTTGGTTCGTTGGTTGGTTGTTTTTGTTTGTTTGTTTGTTTTGTTAGCAGTTTAAAAATATTTTTAACATGAAGTCAAGCATACTTGAAAAAAGTTTTGCATAGTTTTGACTGTGCAGTGGTATTTCATCCCCTTTGTGTGTTTGCCCAGCATGCTAAAGAATTGCCCCATTTTGCATCTTTTGTACACAATAGTTGAACAATCAGAATATTTTTTTTTGTACAGTCTGCTTTTTTACTACATGTAATTAAGATTTCTTCTCTGAAGAGGGCAAATCTGCAGTACTCTTAAGAGTTGTTTTGCAGCAGTCATCAGTGGTATCTGAATGTTCCAGAAACATTAATTAATTTGTTTACCACACACATATTAAGGGGGGTAGTTACATTAATGATGTTCTTTTAGGAAAGTTTTTTAATTTTTTTAAAAAAGCTTTTATTAACCTCAGAGCACAAGGTCCCATGGAATTCCAATGCAGATGTAAATGCTCAGCATTTCAGCAGATCAGACTCAAAAATATCAAGGTAGTCTCTCAGGAAAAGGAAGAACACAGTTAGGGGCTGAATGTGAAAGATTTGTGTTAGAATAAGCCAAGCATCATACTGGAGCTCTGTGTCACTCTCAGTAGTTTAATTCAGCTTTATTTTCTTCTCCTTTTCTCCGCCCTTAAGATAAGTTCTTAAGCATGTACTCAGTAGGGAAAGTCACAGTCTAAATAGCTTTACTTCTGGCCAAGTTCTGAAGTATGGAAAGCAACTAACAAAGGTCAGAAAGTCATAACTATAGATAGTATTTTCTGCTCAGCTTGTAATAATGGTTAAATCTATTACAGTCCGTGAAGTCACAGAGTCAAATGCAGTCAGAATCAGACTGTGCATCTAGCATTAGCAGTGAAATGACAGAGCTCATTGAGAGTCAGTTATGCTCTGTGTAGCTCACACAGTCTACATGGTGCCCATGCTGTTGACCTTGGCGAGCGTAACCTCGATGCTCCCAGGAGTGAAATATCATGTAAGACTAAGCGGATTGCCATTTAATTGTAATCATTGACACCTCATTAGCATTATTCTTTTTTAGACTACATTGTAGTGACTTTGCAGTGGACACCAGTGATGAACATTTGAACTTTTAAGCATGGGTTAAATGGGTATTGTGGATTTTCTTCCCATTGTGATAAGGCTTCCACTGCATAGCTCTTGCCAGTTTCTGTTTCACTAACTTCTTTGTGAGCCAGAAACTCTATATCAGAGGGACAGGAAAGCCTGCTTAAGTAAGGACATTAGTCCTTACTCCTATTCCTGGAATACTTTTGTGAATGTAAAAATCTAATATGCAGTTATTCACAAAGATCTCAGCATCCATCAGTAAAATGTAGTCACCTCTAGCTAGAACAACATCAGATACTTGTCAATGCACCGGAACATTGTGACAGTAATAGGGACATATGGTAAGGAATCTTCTTGGTAAATGCAGCCATAGTGGAGAATTTCAGTGTGGAGCATTAGTTAATAGATATTGAGAGAAGGTGAATCCTTTGCACCTGCCTTTGCAGTTAAGACTTAGTGGTCCAGACCTGAGCTTTCTTTGTCTTGTTTAGTTTTCATTTAGCTCAATAAAAAGACAGCTGCAAAATTTAGAAGTGACAGAAATAATTTGGGGTGGTTTATCTAGGGGTTTAACTTACATCTGCCTCTAGAAATTAATTGAGTTAAAACTGAACTAAAAAGAGCAGCAAATAGTAGTGGTGGACTTAGAGGAAGAACAGCTCTGAGTATCAGAAAATATCTCATTTTCTATTTTCTTTGTTCCCTCGGGATTTGTGGCTGAGTCATTATATCCCAACTCTCCATAACTATAATAACTCCATTTCTCTCTTGCCTACCCATGATTCCCAGCAGACTACCCAGCCCCCAGATCTCGTCTTGTCCCCATTCCATTTCTCTTCTCGCCCCCCTATACCTTCAGTTACCAGCAACTTCCCTGCTCTCCCAAGTTTTCCAAGAAGTCCAGGCAAGCGGCAACATGACGTGGCCAGTCAGCAGGCCAGACAGCACAGATCCTTATGTATCATTGGATCATTAATCTGTGTCTCCTTCCGCTGCTCAGCTGCCATTTTTTTCAAAAACATGCAGGAACTGGAACTTGTCTTTTGCCATCAGTCTCTTTGAAGTTGATTAAATGGTTCAAAAAAGAGGCAGAGAGACCACATTCACAAGTAATTCCCTGGGGAAATCAAGCTTAACTCGAGAGACTTTCTTTATGGTGGTAAGTCTGATGGGCATATCACTTAAGTGTCTTTTTTATTTATTTTGTTATTTAACAGTTTGACATTGACAAAGAAGCAGGAGAGAGACAGATTTACCATCGGTATTGTATGGAACGGGCATCCGTACATTGCGCCCATGTGTTCACCACAGTCTCACAGATAACGGCTATAGAAGCAGAACACATGCTTAAAAGAAATCCTGGTAAGACCTGAATTGTTTTCTTCTTCTATTTCCTCTCAGTATCTACATTTTCTCAGACTGAATGAAAATAATAGACAGCCATACAAACATGAAGTGCAAGACACACATCCATACGTGTGGCTACACTACAGAGAATAACCAGTTTTCAAAAGAAATGTGCAGACGATATCACTTGAAACACATTCTAGTAGCATATGTAATGTAGAAGAAATTGAGTTCAGCACCATTCAATAATTACATTCTGTACTGTTTCAGGGGAGCATTAGTTTACCTCTATGGATAATATGTTTTCTTTGCAGGGATAGCTAAGATTCAGGAGTTTTGTCTACTGAGGTAGACATATATTATCATTATCTTCCAGCTGACCAGAGGTTAACTGATGAAAGCAGAAGGTGGAATATTTGTAATACATTTCACCAGCTTTTACAGTGTGAGATTGGTTGCTTTGCTAGTACAAAGCAATATGCTCTTTTAAAACTATAGCAAAAGGTTTCATGTGTGAAACAGTGTTAGATGTGTTGTACTTTCCAGTGTTAACACTGTTTTTCTCTAGTTAATATTGCAAATGATGAGAAGGCCAAAAAAAAATAATCACAAATGAATGCAGTTCATTTGCCTGTATTTCTCACAGCTAGAAACAGCAGTGTGGTTATAACCATCATGATTTTAGAACCTAACCATGATAATCATGGCCAATGATTTTGGACAAATCACGAACCGTGATTTTCCATTAGACCAATCAGTACAGTTTAAAAAAATAGTTGATAATGCATGCCCAAAACTTTGTCCAATTTTCCCCTTTGCACTTGTCTTATAAAATACAGAATTTATCTTCAAACCTTACTGTATTCCATGCATGGAGTTTGAGGAAGGTAATAATCCGAGCTTGGTGTGTCATTGAAATACCGTTTAAAACAGCACAGTGCTCTAGAAGGATAAGCCATATTACTCCATCCACAAGAATGCATCATAGGGGAAAAACTGCAAAACAGTTTTGAGACTATTTAGCAGGTGTGCTTACATCTTAGTTGATTATTTTAAGTATAGCAATGCTCAAAGAACTTTTGTTTTGGTTTAAGATTGGTTTGCTTACTCTTTATAGATTTATTTTAGGTGAATTGCAGTGCTAATTATAGGTCTGAGACTGCTATCTCTATTAACTTCCATGCTTCAAGCCACACCACAGTTTATGCATTAGGATAAAAGGTGAAGTTATCCATTGGATCCTCTGTCTCATTGCTGACCAACTGACAATAGCATGATGAAATTAGAAGAATTTTCCTTTTTAAGCATGACAGCCACATCCTAAAAGTAATTTGTGTCTGGTCACCTAACCTGGGATCTTTCTGAAAGGCCTTGTTTCCTTTCAAGCGCAGAGAACTCGACCTCTGAAAATCAGACTTTTGAAGCTGTTTTATATTGACATGAGGCTTCTCCAGACAATAGCTTTAATTAAAAATCACCGTTTATGTTTAGGGATTTTAGGAGATCGAAATCAGCCTGAATTCAGTTTAATTTGGGAGAGGAAATCTGCACATTGCAGATAGAACTTCAGGTGAAGCTGAAGGGAATTCCATGCCCAGAGATTTACAGGCCTGAGCTTTTTTGTGTATTTTTGAAACTTTGAAGAAAACAAGTAAATATATTTAATGCTTCGGTTAAAAAATGTTGACAAATATCATACTTCATGTTGACAGAGCTACTAAGAAATTCCGTAGGAATTGGTACCACAAATCCTAGGGGGACAACTGTAAGTGGCAAATATGTTCTGATGGGAATAATTACTTCATAGTTACTTTAAAATCTTAGACCACAAATAAACTGTGTAGGGGTCTATTCTCACACTATTTATTCTTTCTGAAGTTGTGAAATCAACATAGATGTTGGCTGTTCAGAAAGGTCAGCAAACTCTCAGTAGATCATTAAGCTTGAGTTCTGCAAAGGAACGTGAATAGTGAAAGAATTTTTAAAATCAGCTTCGTGATTGCTTTAGAAAACAAGCTTTTAAAAGGAGAGTGCGGAATTGGCACAAAATTGTTATCTTTTGTTTGCACTTGAATTTATTGAGAGGTAAGCTTCACAACAAAGTTGTTAACTAAAGACAATTGAGGAAATGTGATAAGTACAGCAGTCTTTGATATTTCTCATTCATATTAAAATTGGATTATAATTTACATTACAAATGTCATCACATAGAAAAGCCCCTTTAAAACTGTATAGAAGGCTTTTGCATCAGGACAAAGGGCAGTTTGCCATGTGTATAAAGTGTGCATAATAAGATAAAGTGTGTAGTCTAAACCTGGCAGAATGACTGCTTACATCAGACTGATTTCACATGCTGCCATAGTGCTTCAGTTTTAGGAGTACTAAATTTGATCAGTAATTTATCAAATTGTTTGTCAAAAGCTTGAGTGTCTGATGTTAAACCTATTTTCTTTGATCATGCAAGATTCTGTCAGTGATCGCAAGTTATATTGCCATGATTTGAAAACTGATATTGTGGGATTTCTAATATTTACGTTCAGTTATGAAACATATTTTTTGTTACCAGTAGAGAAGACTTTGAATCAAAATTCCAAGATATTTAGGTATTAATTAAGATCTAGATCTAGACTTTGAAGCTGCATATATTTGATCAAAGCCGCAGGAGCAAATTCTGAAAAAGTGAGTCAACCCTGAAACTCTGCAATTTATCAAAAGAAAACATCATACTGTACTGTTATTACTTAAATCAATGCCAGTTTCTTTCCTGTGAATACAGAAGTCAAATCATTCTGATTTCACCTACTTGGGATGATTTTAAAACAAAAATATCTTTAATATAATAAAGAAAACAAAAGAACCCCACACTTAAAACAGGAACAAAACCCTCTTTCATCACTTTTTCACTAGGGCAAGGGTACATTTCTTCACACATATTCAAAATATTATTGTATGTTGAGCAGAAATAGTGAAATTAATGCTTTGAGAAACCATGCTTATTTTGTACCGCAAAGGCTTAAGAGACAGATCAAGCCCCATTCCTGATGAAAGGGTAAATGGAGCTGCATTTGAATCAAAGAACATTGGAGTGGGTGATATACAGGCTGCTGCTGTTGGGTGAGAATGTCCAAAACTCACTGATTAATAAATACCAGACAGTGGTTGGAAACTGGCCAGAAATACCCCCATCAAGGATTCTTATTTTATTGGGAAGAGCTTGAAAGTAGTTAGAGTATCAAAGCTAAGTCCTGCATGAGCCAGTTCTCCCATGCTGAATAAGAAGTAGTTCAGAGGAAGGAGAAGATACACTGTTGGTAAACACAAGGAGAGATGGAGGGTGTTTCAGCTCTTTTGATGAAATGCTCATATCAGGCCACACAGGGCTTTGGTCAGAGTAGATCCACTGTAGTTCTCTGGTTATGGGCAGCAGAAAGCAAGAAGGACTCAAGATTTCTTGTTAGTGTCACCAAAACTCTCCTTTCTTGTCACTGAGAATCAATCTCCTGAGCTTAACAAGCAAAAATTTCTGGTAAATGCTGGTCTTCAGTTTGAAATGTGCTATTTCAAGAGAAATCCATCAAAATTTTTGGTGTTTCATGGTTACTAATAAAGGTTGTATTTTTATCTACTGCCATTTAACATAAAGAGTCCCAAAACACTTTATAAGGTAAAGAGTTATCAGAGATCATTTACTTGGAAGGGAAATACAAATACTGCTAAAGTAGACAGTAAATTTCAAGGAAGTCATTAAAAATGGCCATGACATTTGCCTGAAAAAGGTCAGGCAAGTATACTAGACAGCATATGGAGAACTGATTGAACTTATTTTAAATGATCTTGATAAGAAAAGGGACCTGGGGTTGTTGTTTGATAGCCAGTTGAACATGAGCCAGCAGTGTGCCCAGCTGGCAAAGAAGGCCAATGGCATCCTGGCTTGTATCAGGAATAGTGTAGCCAGCAGGACCAGGGAGGCGATCATCCCCCTGTGCTATGCTCTGGTGAGGCTGTACCTTGAGTACTGTGTTCAGTGTTGGGCCCCTCAGTACAAAAAAGACATCAAGGCCCTGGAACGTGTCCAGAGAAGGGCTACAAAGCTGGCGAAGGGCCTGGAGCACAAGTCCTGTGAGGAGTGGCTGAGGGAACTGGGGTTGTTTAGTCTGGGGAAGAGGAGGCTCAGGGGAGACCTTATTGCTCTCTACAACTACCTGGAAGGAAGGTGTGGGGAGCTGGGGGTCAGCCTGTTCTCACATATAGCCAGTGATAGGACTAGAGGGAATGGCTTCAAGTTGCGCCAGGGGAGTATTAAGTTGGATATTAAGAGAAATTTCTTTACCAAAAGGGTTGTGCTGCATTGTAATAGACTGCCCAGGGAAGTGGTTGAGCCCCTATTCCTGGAGGTCTTCAAGAAATGTGTAGATGTAGAACTTAGTAACATGGTTTAGTGGTGGACTTGTCAGTACTAGGTTAAAGGTTGGACTAGATGATCTTAGAGGTATTTTCCAACCTAAATGATTTTGTGATTCTATGTATTCAGCCAAAGGAGCCTTGGATGTTTTAAAGATGTCATCTTGAGTGTCCCCAGAAATAAAAGACAGTTTGTATTAGGTCAGATGCCTAATGCTATAGGCATGCAAACCTCTGCTTTTGAGGGGAAGGAACAGAAAAAAAATGAATGTCAGACATCATTGACTGAAAGACCACAATGGCAATAACTTCAAGCCCTGTATTAAGTGGCAAGCAAGAGACAGTGCTCCTAACAGTAACCTTGATGTGAATGGGGACAGTTAACTATATGCACTGAGATCAAAGGAGATGCTGTTTTTTTTTTTTGCATGAACTAGTGTTTGGGAATAGTATTTTACTGAAGGTCATTTGGATGATACATAAAGCTTTAACAATGACTACAGCTGATGATTGTGGTTACTAGACACCTGATGACATTTGCCAGAAGAACAAGTATGAAATCAACACTGGTGCATTGTCTAATAATTAGTTTCTTCCTTCTTTGAAGATTCTTTGAATTTGAAGAATCTCTGGTATAATCTAGTGTCAGTCTACTGAAGTCAGCTGTGTTACTGTGAAGGTACTGGCCCCACTTTCTTTTCCATACACAGTTTTAATAAATGAACTCAAAGGCAAGAAAATGACATTCTTTCCATTTACTTTAACTAGATTTAGGGCAAGCCTTTAAATAGCTGGTGTGCTGTGCCAGAAAGGTGAAGGGTGACTGAATTTCAGTGTTGGCTGGAATAAGCTGCACCTATCCATAACTCTAACTTAGAAGGTACTGTAAATAAGCAAATTTGAACTGCAAGATGCTTTGGTATCTTTGAGAAGAGCCGCCATAAAAGTGTAAAACATAATATTCTGTGGCTATTTGAAGGAGAAATCCAACAGCTTATTGAAAGATGGTCCCTTCAGAAAGGTTTCTGATACTCTCTTTTCTGGTAAATCCTCAGAAGTCTGGATAGAACAGATTGTTTTGCCATGCAGTGAACAAGTGCATAGTATGGCACAATTTCTGCTTTCAAGAGCTTTCAATGTATAGTAATAAAGCAGGCAACAGTGATGTCAAGATTAAAGAGGTAAAGGATGTATTGAACAAAAAATGACCAAATGGAGGCATAATTTCAGTCCTCATAGGGCAAAAGGGACCTTTCTATCCAGCAGGTTCTATGCTAATGTTGAGTACAGGTCAAAATGATACAAAGCCATTTCAATGCTGTAGACAGTGGAATACCACCTGCAATAGCTCTGAGGAGAAAACTGGTGGAAAGCATTGTGTTAGGCAGTGCTGTTCTCTAGCTATGAGTAATAAGACTGTTAACTGTTCACATGCTGACACTGAAAGACATGCTGGTTCTTTCCTTAAAGATTTCTCTGACTCTGAAGATGTCTACCTCTGCCTTTTCTCTGCTTTTCCAGATGTTGTCACCCCAAATGGCTTGAACATTAAGAAATTTTCAGCAATGCATGAGTTTCAGAATTTGCATTCCATGTACAAGGCTAGGATCCAAGAGTTCATTCGAGGTCATTTCTATGGGTAAGCTTTTACTTTTCAAAATTTAGCAATGGTTGTCCAACACTATTTAAAACAAAACAACAACAACAAAAAACCCACCACCAATATAAAAAAACAAACAAACAAATAAAAAACAGGTAGAATAAAAAATACTTCATAATGGAGGTGAAATATTACCAACTTAGTCAAATATCTGTCTGGGATTTCTCAATCAGAAGCTGAAGAAATTTCAGACACCAGCTTTAGCCCTGTTTAACATCTTATGGAATCAGGCAGAAGGTCTTTTTTGTTTGTTTGTTTTTTCAATTATTTACCCAAGATAGAGTTTATCAGATTAAGATAGTCACCGTAATTTAAAGAAAAGCCTCTTTGTCATTATTTTCTTGAGATAATAAATTCCTCCAGAATAGAAAGCTGTTGTGTGTCTTGTATGATTACATCTTGAAAAACACTTTGTGCTTGTCTGTTTGTTTGCTTGGTTTCAGCCACCTTGACTTCAGTCTTGAAAAGACATTATTTTTCTTCATTGCTGGGAGATACGAATTTTCCAACAAAGGAGCTGATATGTTTCTAGAAGCCTTATCAAGATTAAACTTTTTGCTGAGGGTAAGAAAGCTTCTGGAAATGTAGAAAAAGTAGATCTTACACTCAACCTTACCTTACTATGGAAGTGACATGCAAGAATTTCCATGAAATGCTCTGGTTTACAGGAAAATAATTATGGGATATTCAAAGTTTTCATAAAGCTTTCTCCCTGAATCATCAGAACATACAACACTCTCAGGTTCCTTAAAAATAATTAATTACATAGTTCAATAAGTTAATCTGTGGTTACGACCCTTGTTTATTAAAGAAAAATACTAAAAATATGCTTAAAGAATTTGCTCTGAAGGTGTACTTATGAGAAGGCAAATACAAAATCATTCTGTAATGATGCAACTTAAAAATATTTTTTTAATGCAATCACATAATTGATTAGAACCTGACCGTGATTTTTTTTTGACTATTATTATCATATTGGATGGGAATCTTGCATTAAAATTCCAAGTACAACAGTGTCCTGATGAGTGAGCATGGGGAGGCCAGTCACTGCTCAATGCTTCTGTTTTCTCAGATAAAAATGAATGCAATGTTTCTTAATTTCTTTATGGAGTACTTTAATGGAGAAGAGACCTAGACCTCGTCATGATCAAAGAGCAGAGTATGTACCTTCTGCAACTGAGGTCACTGAAAACATCTCCAGATGTGTCACAAGGACTATATTAAAAATAAATAAATAAATAAATAAATAAAAATAAAAAAAAAAAAGGCTGATCAGTTTTCAGTCATCTCACAAGAATAGGTTCAGTTGTCTGTTGTCCCAGTCTCTCTTTTGTGCTTTATCACTTATATGATGTGGAAAATCTGAATAAAAACCTTGGTACAGTATTGTCAGCAGGGCTGACAAAATACTGGTGTTCAAGGCCCTAAGTACACTTGTTCTACTGCCGCCTTCTATTAGAATGTCATTAGAGTCTGTGGGCTTCCTGGAAATCCACTCACTCACACAACAGATCACCTCATATAACTTCAGGATTTCCTCCACAACTTTGCCAAATACCTGTGTTTTGTTGTTTGGCAATGCTGTGCAAAAATAGCTACTTTTTAATGGTATTTACACAGCTATGAACTATAAATGCTGATAACATAGAAGGTCTTGCATGGTAAGAAGGAAAGAATTGCTTAAGCAATTATTGCAGCATTCTATTATTTTATCTGATGACTGATGCGAAACAAATAACAAGCAGCTAGGTTGATGGAAAATCAACAGAAACTGAGGTTAGTTTTCCAGAGTACTCTAGAAGTGTACCGGGGCTTGCTTCTCCCATTAGCTGAACATGGCTTTATTGTGTTACTGTTCCAAAGAACACTTGCTCTGTCATTAATTCAGGAGAGGTGATTTGGCTGGGAACAGCAGAATAACCTGTACTACTTGTGAGTCTGAGAATTATAGTGCTTCTTGAACAAGTCTCCAGCAGTGTGCATGAACCTCAAAAATACATAGCATTGGATGGAATTATTTTACAGTATAAAGTCATTTTCCTTTACTACTAAAATACTTGACTGTTATGTCAAAGATAAAGTATGTATGTTATGGCAGATTGTTAATATACAGTGAGATAATAGCATAATGGATTTTGGACCTGCCCTGAAGAAAGGAAGGGAGGAATCTTAAAATGATAGATTAATCTTATCATTTTGTACTGCACATTTTCCCATACTTCAGTCTGAGAGAAGGTGTGCTAAGAGCATGTTTGTGTGTCTAAAGTTTGGGGGGGGCAATTAAAAATAATTTAGTTTTTACAGCTCTGAACAGTTTACTCTTAGCTTTCTTTAAAGAGTTGCTGACATGAGTAAACCTCATTCTGCTCCCTGTGAGGAGTTTCCCTATAACCAAAGTGTCAGTTTTTTTTGTCATGTAGTTTTTGCCTTTCGAGTGAGGTGGATGTGAGAGATGATCAAGAAGTTACTAGCAGTTCTTTGTGTGTCTAGCAGATTTTGTGCTAGGAGTTCAGGTACACAGTGGTTGCTGATAACATCTCTTTCAGAACATTCATCTGAGGCAGTATTACTATGGAAGATAGTTCTGCTGGCTGTAGGGAATCCCTTGCCCTGTGGCTGGCCATACCCCAGCTAGTAAACTAATTTCTCACCCCTTTGAGCCAACCAAATTTATGTCACATGAGAAAATCTGTGTAGAATTTTTAACTTTTGCTGTTTATTTTCACATCCTAAGCCGTGGTCCCTAAGCCATAAGAAGTCAGGGGGATCCATATTGCCCAAATTGGAACTTGGCAATTGACATCTGTTTACCTGTATCTGTTTTCAGCTATACCTCTGACTGGACAAAAACTTCACAGCTGAAGGGAGAGTAATAAGATCAGAGCCTTCCTGATCAATCCTTCCTAATCAAAGTGTGTTTAGTTTTGCTGTGACTAATCCTTAGTGTTAAAGTGGGCAATGATACCCTGTGGTGAGATTCTGTTTTTCTCTCTGTCTCATGTCCATGCAGGTACACAAGAGTGATGTTACGGTTGTTGTGTTCTTCATTATGCCTGCAAAGACAAACAATTTCAATGTGGAAACCCTGAAAGGACAAGCAGTCCGGAAGCAGCTCTGGTAATTACCATTGTCACTGAAGGTCTTATGTGGTTAATTAAGGAGACATGCAAATGTTTCTGATGAAGAATAATGCTTTCTTTTTGCTCTGCTAAAATTGAGGATTGTGAGTAACTAGAATGTATTTGTGGGGATGAAAGAGATGGGAATGATAAATAAGGGTAAATTACATATTTTTTGTTCTAGGTTATTTTTAGTGAAGTTTTCTTGTCATGCTTTTTAACAAGGTAGCAACCAGTACCTGGTTTGTAGTGACAAAGTCAAATGCTCTAGAAAACCTAGTCTTCTGGATTTGTTCTGTTTCTTCCTTTGGACTTGCCATTGAGCTGCCACAAAGTAAGGACTGCTTGCTAATTTACTGGAGTGAGCTTCTCTGCCATAAGTGGTGAAAAAACCCTACCTAATTACATCTGCTCTCTTATTAAGAAATATGGAAAGTGTTCTGTCTAATCCAGCAGAAAAATAACAGTTGATATCAATTGTGCGTAATTTTCTATGTAGCTTACAATAAGTGATGGCTAGACCCAAGTGGTGAAACTTGCAATTACAAAGCAAAAACTGTCACAGTCCTCAGTTTAACAGTTTTTCATTTTACAACTTCAAACAAAAAAGCAACTCAGGGGCAGAACTCAACATGCAGCTCTAAACTCACCTCCCTTTAGTGGCTATGTGATTCTGCACAGGAGGGGACACGTTGTGAGGTACTTTCAGACTGAAACTTTCAGGGTCAAATTTATAAAGAATTATATTAAATATTATATTTATATTATCCTTCATGCATTTTGAAAAAAATTAAAACAAACAAAAATTAAACAAAAAAGTGAAAAATGTCATTTCACTCTGCGTATTTACAGATCTAAGCAGGCAAGTGAACATGGGCACCTTATCAGGTGGCTAGCGCAGTTAAACTGCTGCAGAATTAAGGAAGCTGATCCTTAAGGTATGGAACTAAACCCCACAAGACCTAGCTTCTGGTTTTATGCCTGCGTCTCACTGTGATGAGACGCCTCTTTCTGATGCCAGTTCCATAAAGTTATAGAAATCTAAACGACATGGAGATTTGTAGATAAAAAGCATTGTGTAAGAGAAGGATACTGTCTTTCTTCTTATCTTCTTAACTGTCTCCAGATCACCTCTGGTTGAGTTTCTGGATATCAGTAAATGGATTGAAGCCCTTGATTAGTGGATACTAAAACTGCACAGGAGCAGTGGCAGAAACAGTTTAACATGGGTGGTTGAACTTATTTAGCTCTTGCTGTATCTGAAAAGACGACAAATAGGAAAAATCTATTTATTCTCTAGATTATCTCCAGAGTCATCTCTCAGCAATTCTGGGGGACTTACAGGAAACATTCTACTTGGTTACCACTCTGGAAACAGGTGCCAAAAAGGTAGAAGGTGAAATTAATTGCTCATCTGTGGCTTCCTAAAAGCAATACATCTGAGCTGCCTTCACTGCTAGTAGAGAGTGGTGGTTCTCTCCAGATCATGATTCATCCTATACCACCTCAGGAAGAGTCTAAGATGAATGAAGGGAATCATCCTTTGAAATTGATTGTCACCATTGATTGATATGTGGAGGATCTACACAACTGGTTTTAACTGTAGATGGCTGAAGTGAGGTAACACAGCCAGAGTTTTTAACGAGACCTCTATATGCAGGAACTGGCTATTCAGATGGAAATACTGTTGAATCCTGAAGTGAATTCAAGTGAAGTCACTGCTGTCATAGGGCCAGGATCTGGCTCTGAGTCAACTGCAGGAAAATAATGTAAGCACAATGAGAAACAGCCATGCTTGCAACAAGCCATTTTTGCTTCTACTGTGTTTCTGATATAAAGTATGTAATGTTTGAATACAATCCAACAGGTATATATTAAATAAATAATATATGATATATTAGTAAAGTTTATTTAAATAAAATATGAAAAGGTTTTTCCCTGTTGTATCTCTACTACATGGTTGTTTCTCTGGTACTCAGTAATGCAGGTACAATGGTAACACTAAAGGTAACTTTAAAGATGTGAAATCATGCAAAAAAATGCTGTTTCCAGCTATTTTTCCCACTGTGCTCTGTGAAAAGCAAAAGAGTCTTTGTGTCCTCACATGAAGAATTGTCATGGTCAGCATCTGGAGTTGGTGGATAAAACCACCTGATATCAGTGTTAATAATAATTTTTGTTAATTTTAAGGTTGTCACAGAACTTAAATACTAGAAGACATTGGCAGTTATTGAGGAATAGTTGATGGCTGATCTGGAATATATAAATCCCTTTTTTCCTCTCTTTATGAAACAGCAGCATATCCTATCTGAGTTAAGTTTTGGAGATTGCTCATGGCATGAGTCAAAGAAAACACGGTTATGAGGGGACTAGCCTACTGAGATTTGGATCAATTTGTTTTGACATTTAGCTGCTTTATGACTCATCCACAATTAACTCATCCACTACTGCATCTTTGTGAGCTGGGAGAGAGCAACTAAAAATTAGTATGTCAACTTTCAGCTTGGTGAAGTTTAGGATTTCACTTCACAAGTTTTGACTTAGCCCAAAATCTAATTCTTAGAAAGTAGGAAAGAAGGAAAAGTCCCATGAAAGAGAGCATTTTAGTCAAATGGAGCATGTGCGCTATATTTTAAACAGCACTTTCATCTGTACTTTCAAGTTATTTCATCTGGGGATAGGATAATATAAATGGCTCTTTATATTTAGAATAGCTGTTTGCTGGTGTTCTTTCTCAACTAAAATATAACACTTCTGGGTATTATTATTGGCTTAAAACATAGCCCAAGCTTTTCAGGAAGTTTTTTGTGTGTTTGTTTGCAAACTATTTTTTGTCAAACTACTTGTTAGTCGAACTCTTATTTTGAAAAGTCTTTAAGTTAAGAAACAGGTCTGAAAGGGAAGGAAAAAGCTTGCTTTAAAATCCTTATTTATTTACCTCTTATATCTTACATCTTTCATAAAGTCATGTTAAGTTGGGAACCTCTGAGTCTTGATTAGTGTCCGATGTCAATTATTATGTTTCTTTACTTAAGAGTCATGTAAATGCTCTCTTTTTCATAGCTGAGATAGAGTGTGGTCTACTGATCAAAGTGTTGGAAGTAATCACTGTTGAGTTCTGCTTCAGGCTTTAGCAGTTTGTCCATCATTGGAGGCAGATCATATCCTCAGTTGCACTGAAATCTGTCAGTATGGCTGTTGGTCAGGTAAAAGACCTTTGAGAATGAGACTTCTGTCTGTTTCTGCATTCTTGGTTCCATCAGTATACACAAAAGCACAATTTAATTTCCAGCAGCAGGAATCTCTTTTTTTCTTTGTCCTGGATCTCGTGTTTATACATAAATGTATTTATTTTCCTAGGGACACTGCACAATCTGTGAAAGAAAAGTTTGGAAAGAAACTCTACAATGCCTTGCTAAAGTGAGTGTGTAGGTTATTTTGCTCTGCCTTGCAAACCCACATATTCAGCTGGTTTACCTGTGATGTACTTGTGCTTCTACTCTTTGTGTAAGAAATTTTGGGATCTGCAGAAAGGACATAGGTGAAGGATATGGGATGTTCTATGCTGTAAACAGGATACTTGTATGACAGGCAAATTACAGAGAAAAAAAATAAACATACTAGCATCCTACTGTGGAGTCCTAAGAGACATGGGGATGTTTAAGTAGCACTGAGGCTTACTCACTGACAAAAACAATCTACCTCGGCTTAAAAAATCACCAGAGACAAGTATGGATTAGTGGATTGTTCATACCCTTTCAAAAGACAAATTAGGTGAGCTGGAAGTGAATGACCCACAGCACAGCTGGGAGGACTGGAGCTTCAGCAAAAATAAGGTGTGACTGAAAAACAGAAAAAATAATAATAATTCTAGCTTTTAGGGAAGCTAATTGGAAGGACAGCAAGTGTATGATAGAATAAAATGTAGGAAATATAGCAGGGCCATGAAAACTAAGGAAAGATTCATGTTGACATCAGCAGACTTCAGAACAGACCTCATTTGCTGTTTCTTCATTTTTTTAATGCAACTTTAATGTAAGCTCATAATTCTAGTTGTCAGAAAGATTGATAGTAAGTCATTTGGTAAAGTAGGCTCTGTGTTGCCTCTGCAGAGGAGAAATTCCAGACTTGAACAAGATTCTTGACCGGGATGATATAACCATTATGAAAAGAGCCATCTTTTCAACTCAGGTCAGAAAACATACTGTTTACACAAACATCTGTTGTGGATGGTAAGCATGACTATGTACAAGGATTGTATGTGACACATAGTCATATGCATACTTTGAAGAAGTATTCAGCAAATATTCTTCCCACTGGTAACATTTAAAGGTCTTCTGTGATTGTTTTTAATGACAGTACAACCCAAAATAATTATTTTGGTAAATCCATATATCTTCCCCCAGTCACATGCAAGTTTCCTAATCCTTCTGTTCTGTATAAAGTGCAAAGTCTTTGCATTGTTCCTGAAGCATGGATTCTTCCAATTTTATAAAATATGTAAAATCAATCTCTTAAGCAGAGATGAGTAAAGTCAACCATATACCACTAAAACCAATTAAAACTAAATGGTAGGCCTTTCTGAAAGTCAGTACAAATACATTAATTTTGAGGTAAATGAAGCTCTGACAGCTTTTATGGTCTCGTTTGTAGCCTGGTTTATACAGGAGAGTACATTATATGATTGCAACTTTCTTATCTTAAAATGAAAGGGTAAAAACCTATCCACATCAATGGTAAAATCTCCCAGTGTCTTCCACTAACCTTAGATAATGATAGCAGGATGCGTTGCTGGCAGTTTTGCCCCTCATATATTGCCTTTTCTCTTTTTAGCGACATTGTCTGCCTCCAGTGACCACCCACAACATGATTGATGATGGCAATGATCCAATCCTCAATACCATTCGACGCATTGGCCTTTTCAATAACCGGACAGACAGAGTAAAGGTACGTTCTGTCATTTCCATTTTAGATACAAAATTGTTTGTTTTTTTTTTAAACAGTCAGTCTGGATCATTAGCATGGGAAGCACAGTCAAATTCTTGATAGAGGGGCAATAATATACTACTAGAGTACTTCTCCCTCTTCCTCCCTTTCCAGGAATAACTAGTTACTTTACAGATATCCTCAGTTGCTGTTTAATTAAGTTAATTTCAAATCAGAAATCTAATGCTAGGGATTTGACTGTTTTCACTGCTGCATCCTGTGCTGAACAAGGAACTACTGAATCTACCCCTGACATCCAGAAAGTACCATAGGTTATTTGCACCTGGATGTTAAACTCTGTAACAGATTAATTTGCTCAAAACTGGAGGTCTAGAGTTTCAGCACAGCCTTTTCTGAGTATTGGTTCTTGTATTAAGAACAGCGCCCTGACGTTCAGCATTTGCTGTAAAAGCTAACCAGGATTCTGATCCTGACCAGAAATATTTCCTATTCATGCTGTGCTCATGTTTAATTCAATTGCTGAAGCTAAACTTATGTAAATAAATTCTTTCCTATACTTCCATGTATGTTTTGCCAGACCACAGAAATGATCAGCTCCAACTTCCACAGGTCTGTCAAAGTTTTTTTGGTCTGGCAGTCTGTGGCATTTTCTCCGTTAACTATGGCTATCTCTTCTTGCAATTTTTTCCTCTTCCAAACATTCTTTTGGTAGTCAGGTGCATAGTATCTCTGACAATGATATATCTCTTGTTCCCAGTATGCTGGCTGTTAAACTCATGAGGATAACTGCATAACCATTTTCCTCAACTTCCTAGTATGCTTCTTCATAGCTTAACTTTGTATCTACTAAGCACGTGTCTCCAATGAGCTCTGAGAATGTAATATGATAGTAATATACAAGATGTAACAAATGTAGGGTAGAAGGAGGCACTGTGTATAAATGTATTAAAAAATTACTCAGAACTAACAGCTTGAAGTCATTAGAAAGCAGATTATGTATAACACTGCAGATACCTCCTCCTGCTTCTCAGCAAACTTGACTGGAAAGGTTGTACAAAACTGGCATTACCACTGCAAAATTACCTACTACTTGAACAGAATGTATACTAAATGAGCTGAATGTATCGATAAAAGTTCTCTAAACTTGAAAGAGAAAGTCATCTTGAGACATGTATGACATGTCCACACAATTGTCATGTGAAAAAAACAGTGATGCCAATGGAAAATCTTACTTGAATCAGTGGGATCAAATAAGCTTGCATATGAGAAGTTTACTGGCCATTTACTGGTTGAATACACTCGTGTTGATTTATGCAAGTGAGTAGCATGACTATGTTATTAAGAATAGATAAAGGCATATCCCTGACGTGGAATAATGGTTGAAGTATGCTAATTTGGGGAATAAAAAGGCCCAGAGGTTAAACCCTTCCTTCATACTTCTTTCTACCAGAGCTGACTGGACAGCCTACACAAGGTTCTTTACCTGTCAGTGGAATATGGGGCAGTAACACCAAGCTGAACAGAGTCATGCAAATAAATTAGCTTGGGTCCTGGAACAGGGACGTTAACCTAAACTAATAAGCTTGGTCTTTCAGCAAGATCAGTTAGCCCAGGCACAGGATTGTGATGATCGGGTTATAATATGCCTGGTTTCAAAATTCTTTCAGTTCTTAAAAGACCCTCTGAATACCATGAGCATTCCTATATTTCAGTTGGAAGCTCAGGAGTGCTGTGTCCTCATGAGGCCTCCTCTAGAACAAGACATCCCTGTACTCTGTCTGTATCTTGGAACAGCCAACCAAGAGAACCAATTTAGAATTGCTAAACGTCACAGCCTTAGCCATAATTCACCATGTGCATGGTCTTTTTTGATCAGGAAGGATAAAGCCAAAGACTTGTCCAGAAAATACCGTTCATTATCAGTATTATTTCCAGGACAAGACCCACGCATATGGGTTCATTACGAGATAATGTATTTTAGAGTGGGAATTGAATTAGGTAACAGGATGGGCAAAGGAGGTGTTGTCCAAGTACTTAGCAAAAGACCAGAGTGAAGAAACTGCTTAAGTATATTGATAATTAAAATGTATTGGTAGTTTCCTTTCACCTCTAATGTAAGTTTTGAATATCCAGGTGATCCTACATCCAGAGTTTCTTTCTTCAACCAGCCCATTGCTGCCCTTGGACTATGAGGAGTTTGTTAGAGGCTGTCACCTGGGTGTGTTTCCATCATACTATGAACCCTGGGGTTACACTCCAGGTAGGCAATCTGTACATTTAACTAGTATCAAAGATGAATACACATTCTGTTGATGCAGAGTAGCTTTACAGCCAGTTTCTTCTGGAGTGCTGAAAAAACTCTTTTGACTCTGTTTCCTCTGCAGTGCAAAGGTCTTACTGCTGGCAAAATTTGGGGGCCAGGTGGTATAAAATGGCATCTACTGACTGACAACTACTCAAATTTGTCCCTGCGCTGGACCCTTTCCCATACTAACATGTAATCTTTTGATTTTCTGTGGCTTTAGAAAAAAAATTAAACTTAATTTTTAACTTGATTCAGGTATTTTAAAAGAAGATTTAGAGGAACATGCATATTGAAAAACTTAAAGTAACCACTCCGTTGCTACCAGCAGACATACTTCAGTGGATTTAATTCAAGATAGCAATTAAGTCTGATAGACATATGTAACATCATATCTAAGATATTTACCACAAACACATAAAGTGATGGTGAATATCACAGATTTAAAGGGAAATTTCTAAAGATACAGAAAGCTTGTAGTTTCTGACATTAAAAAAAAAGAAAGTTAAAAATCCAAAATTTACAAAAGGCACTTAACATGTAATGAAATCAGTGCAAACTGTAAACTTGAATACTTTTGAAGATCAAATACTAGGTGTCTTTTATGTCCTCCAAAATATCTTCTGTAATCTCGATACACATCTAAAAGTTTAGATGCTCCTCTGAAGTGCATTTGCTGCAAGCCAATGAATCAGAATAAAAATTTTTGCAAAGTTGATCATTCTCCAGAGCTATTTCTCTCCAAGTAAGAGACCTACTTAATTCCAGCTAAGACAATGGTCTTGCATTCCGGCAGTTTCTCTTCCTGTTCAAGTCTCAGCTAAAGTATAAAGAAAATTTGACAACCACGTAACTTTGAAGTAACCCAGCCAGAAAAGTTAGTCTGTTAACAGTTTTGAGGAAAGCTGTGATTTATGCTAGTTAAAAGAATAGCTTCTATTTCTTTTATTGCAAAAATTATTCTCTTTGTTGATACACCCACTTAATTCTCTGAGAAACAAAAAGTGGTGGTTTTTAGGTGGATTTGTAGCTCTGTTTTATAGACACCAGCTTTGTTGTCATATGAATGAATGGTGTGTAGATGGCTTTCAGCATTTCAAAGACTAGAGTATTTTATTTTATCTGCCTGCTACCATAGGATAGGCTTAATTTCATCAGCAAAAAACTCTTTAAACCTGAGTAAACAGTTATTCTTGCTCACAGCAATGACAGAAATAACTACAAAAGATGTGTACATTTTATAATATTATGATACTGGTTCCACATCTACTTTGAAAGCAATCCTAAATTAATGATGCTTTCTTTGTTGTTGCTATAGGGACCAGTTTACAAACAATGAATATCAAAATACAAAGTTTAACCTGCTCATGCAACTAAGTGATTCAATTTTCCAAATAGTCATGAACACCTAATGAATATTTGTGTATAACAGGCTTCAATTTCAACTCCAAACAAACAGTCTAGACCATATGTTGGGATTCTCTGTTTCAACATGGACTCCCAGAAAGTTTTCAATTTAGCTGCTGGGAAACATGAGGCTAATTTCACAGTGCAAAATTTTCTCTTTAAAATTCCATTTTTTTCTTTCTTCTTTTTTTCTTTTCCTCTAAATCCACAACAAAGCATAATAGTTTTCCCTTGTCATTTTCAGAGCAGCTCTAGTTTTATGGGACCTCTGCCAGCCTGTTTCTTTTTCTTTTTTTTCTCTCAGGGTAAAATCATTCAAAACATACTGCCCTGAAACACTTTTTGTCTGTTTCTTTTGGCAGCTGAATGTACTGTGATGGGCATTCCCAGTGTGACCACAAACCTTTCTGGATTCGGCTGTTTTATGCAGGAACATGTTGCTGACCCAGCTGCTTATGGTAATTTTATTTTTTTTTTTAACACCGTATCAAAATAGTATTAGGAAATGAAAAATCTGCATTAGGAAATCAAAAAGTACAGCAACAGTGCTTCAGCTTCTCATTTTCATGCTTTCACTATTGCAATGCAGTTCACTGGGGGAATACATTCAGAGCACCAAAAATCAGTTAGAATCATAGAAGCATAGAGTCTCCTAGCACTTCATAGAATCACAGAATGGCTTGAGTTGGAAGGGACATCAAAGATCAGCTAGTTCCAACCCCCCCTGCCATAGGCAGGGATGCCACCCACTAGATGAGGTTGCTCAAGGCCTCATCTAACCAGGTCTTGAATTAAGCATTAATATAGTCTTATTTAACCCTTGAAGCACACTTTCCATAATTGGAAATTCTTGAGGTAATGCTGTTTTTTAGAAAACAAGCTACAAACACCTTCCCCCCATCCACTCTCTTCCACCTCCTCCCCCCAAAGTGGCGCAGGGGACTTGGGGGCTGCGGTCAGTCCCTGATGCTTCATCTCTGCCACTCCTTCACGGTCACTCTGTTGGATACAGTCCTTCCCAAACTGATCCTGTGTGGGCTTCCCACGCAAGCAGTTCTTCAAGAACTGCTCCAACATGGGTCTGTACCACAGGGTCCATCCATCAGGAGCAAACTGCTCCAGCACAGATCCCCAACAGGCGGCAGCTCCCCCAAGACCCCCTGCTCCTGCATGGGCTCCTCTCCACAGGCTGCAGCTCCGGCCTGGGGCCTGCTCCTGCAGGGGCTCTCCATAGGCCGCAGCCTCCTCCAGGCCACATCCACCTGCTCCACTGGGGGCTCCTCCATGGGCTGCAGTGTGGAGATCTGCTCCATGTGGGACCCATGGGCTGCAGGAGGACAGCCTGCTCCACCAGGGGCCTCTCCACAGGCCGCAGGGAACTTCTGCTCCGTGCCTGGAGCACCTCCTGCCCTCCTTCTGCACTGACCTTGGGGGATGCAGGGCTGCTTCTCACTCCTCTCTCTCCCAGCTGCTGTTGCACTGCAGTTTTTGGCACAACCCCACCTGTTTCTTAAATCTGCTCTCACAGAGGCACAAATAACACCACTTATTGGCTCGGCTCTGGCCAGCAGCAAGTCCCTTCGGAGCCAGCTGAAACTGGCCCTTATCTAACATGGGGCAGCTGCTGGACTCTTTTCACAGAGGCCACCCCTGCAGCCCCCCACTACCAAAACCTTGCCACGTAAACCCAATATGCTGCCCTGGGCCAGGGCCAGGGGGTTTCTCTCTGGTCCCCCCCTGCCAGGGCTGCCAGCAGAGAGTCTGGGGGCAAATACCCTGCAACACACGCTGCCTTGCCTGCCACTGGCAAGAGCACAGGGGTGCACAGGGGCCTCTATCTGCCCAGCATTGCTGCTGGGATCTTCTAATTAGTGCCTCAAGTAGTGGCTTGGACCCTCTCTCCACACACCACCCCTGCTAAAATCCCACAGAGCCCCTCTTTCCACCCAGTACCTGTTCTGGGATCCCTTAATAAGCAGCACAGACTCTCAGTCCACCCAGCAGCTATGCCGTGATCCCTCCAGTAGCAGTAGAGCCCCTCTGTCTTCCCACCACCCCGTTATCAGATCCTTTAATTAGCAGTAGAGCCCCTGTCTCCACCAAGCACCCCAGCCACAGAGAGACAGACACACACCCCCTCCCCTTCCTCCCAACACCCCGACCGGCTTCCTCAAGTAGCTGCCCTGAGCCCATCGCCACCCACCATTGTTGCTGGGATCCTTCAAGTAGTGTCAGAGCCTCACCCTGCTGGGATCCCTTAATTAGCAGCACGGACCCTCTGCCCTCCCATCTCCCCTGCCCAGATCCCTCAAGCAGTGACAGAGCTCCTCTCCCCACCCAGAGAGGGTCTATAGGGTAGACCCTATGTCCACCCATCACCCCAGCCAGGGTCCCTCAGCTAGTGAGAGTCCGTGTGTCCCCTACCACCCCAGCCCAGATCCCTCAGGTAGCAGAACAGCCCTTCTCTCCATCCACACCACTACCAGCATTGCTTAAGTAGTGGCTTGGTCCCTCTGTCCTCCCATCTCCACTGTCCTGATCACCTGAGTAGTGGCTGAGTCCCTCTTTCTGCCCAGCACCCCTGCTATAATTCCTTCATTAGCAGCACAGACCCTCTGTCCTCCCGCCTCCCCTTCCGAGATCCCACAAGTAGGGGCTTGGACCCTCTTTCCACCCACCACCCCTGCCAGCAGCCTTTAGTTAGCGGCAGAGCCCCTCTGTCCACCCAGCACCCCTGCCCAGATCCCTCAAGTAGCAGCTCGGACCCTCTGTCCTCCCACCTCCCCTCTCCCAATCCCACAGGTAGCAAGTGACAGAGCACCTCTTTGCGCCCACCACCCCACCACGATCCTTTAATTCCAGACCCTTCTGGAAGTAGCTCAAGCCCTGTCCACCTACCACCCCTCCCCAGATCCTTCAGGCAGCGGCACAGACCCTCTTTCCACCCAGCACCCTTCCTGGATCCCTCAAGCTGTGGCTTGGATCCTCTACCCACCCAGCGCACAGCCCCCTTCCACCCAGTACCCTGCTGGGATCCCTTAATAAGTGGCTTGAGCCCTCTGTCCACCAATCTCCCAGATCCCACACGTAGTGGCAGAGGCCACCTGTCCTTCCACCACTCCTGCCTGGATCCCACAAGTAGAGACAGAGCCTCCCTCTCTACCCAGTACCCTTGCCGTGGTATCTTACTTAGTGGTAGAGGCCTTCTCTCCACCCAGACCCCTCAGGTAGTAGCACAGTCACCATTTCCACTCCTCTGCCCAACCAGTACCCTGCTGGGATCTGCCAAGTAGCAGCTCAGACCCTCTGTCCTTCCACCTCCCCTGCCCTGATGCCTCAAGTAGCTGCAGAGCCCCTCTTCCCTCCCACCACCCCTGCCCACATCCCATAAGAGGCACAGAGCCCCTCTTTCCAACCAGCACTCCTGCTGTGACTCCTTAAATAACGGCACAGACCCTCCGCCCTCCCACCTCCCCAGTCCAGGTCTGTCAAGTGGCGGTACAGGCCTTCTTTCTGCCCAGCACCCCAGCTGGGATTCCTTAATTAGTGTCACAGACCCTCTCTCCACCCAGCAGCCCTACCCAGACCCCTCAGGTAGCAGCACAGCCACTCTTCCTGCCCCTCTGCTCACCCAGCACCCTTGCTGGATCTGTCAAGTAGTGGCCTGGCTCCTCTGTCCTCCCACCGCCCCTGCCCAGATCCCTCTAGAAGTGGCTCAAACCCTCTCTGCCCAGACCCCTCTAGAAGTGGCTCAAACCCTCTCTGCCCAGATCCCTCAGGTAGCAGCACGGAACCTCCCCCTCCCGGCCACCCAGCACCCCACCTGGATCCCTCAAGTTGCGGCTTGGATCCTCTGCCCACCCAGCACCCCTGCCCTGATCCATCGAGTAGCGGCACAGCCCCTCTTTCTACCCAGCACCCTGCTAGGATCCTTTAATAAGCAGCTTGGACCCTCTCTCCACCCAGCACCCCCACCAGGATCTCTCAAGGAGCGGCTCGGACCCTCTGCCCTCCCACTTCCTGCCTGGACCCCTCAAACAGCAGCAGAACCCGTCCCACAATTAGTGGTGTGGACAGCCAGCGCTGTCTCCCAGCCTTGAAGCCCTCGGTCCAACAGCCCTGCAGCAATTCCTATGTTCCCACATGCTCTCTTAAGTTATTGGGACCAACCAGACTGGGTTCCCATCTTCCCATCAAGGCTTCCCATTGCCTTCCTCCCCACCCCCACCCCCCCACCCCCCGTGCCCTAGCAGCCACCTGCAGGGTCTCTGCTGCTGGCCAGGCTGTGTCAGATCACATGCATGCACATGCAGATCCCAGCTACAGCTGGTGGATCTCCATGGACACGTTGTTTATATCACACCCCACCTGTAGAATGTGTTTCCAGTTTATGAAAAGCATGAGCGTGCCTTTTGGTTTTCATTACATCTGTTTCTTTGCTTTTCCCTCAGTCTACGTAAAGACAACCACTGGCATTCATGAGATTACTAACACCTCCTTTGGCACAGATATGTAGTGTAATGCCAGCTGGTGTTGTATTGCCATTTGCCATGTGGCCTCAAGCCCTCTGTAGAGCTTTCATGCCATCCATCATAACATTTGTAATATTTTATATTTCCCTGGATAGATTTACTATTGCCTTTTTCTCACGTTGTTATGCCCAACCATGGCACGTGAGCTGTGGCAAATCTGGGGAATGTGGTTGACCAGATGGGCCATTGCTGTTTGCACTTGTATTTCTTACCTTTGCTCTACCTGGATGGGTGCTGGCCTTTGACTTTGCCTATCGAGGGTGGCACGTCCCCAGGAAAGGGGTGTGTTGTCCTGCTCCTCACACCGCATGTGTCTTCTGTCTGTGGCCTGTGGTCTCCCCCATTCCCAGCACTGTTTCGTCAAGTGTGCAATCCCACACAGAGACTGGCCAGACATGGGGCTTAGGTCACCATGAGCCACACAGAGCCCAAGGCTACTCCCATAGACTGGACAGGGCAGGGCCAGGCAGGAGCTCCAGCAGGACATTATTATATATATATATAACATAATATTATATTAATTATATTAATATAATATTATATATTTTATATATATATACAGAGAGCATGGATCACTTGCTCTTCTCTGCAAAAACATGGGTGTGGGCATTGGCATAACTTATACATTCCTAGGGAACACCAAGCAGTTCAGTTAAGGTAGTTGTGTGTCTGTCTTATCTATTGAGATAACTGAAGTCTGTCCTCCTTTTCTTTTCAACACCCTGGGGACAAGAATAATGTATTGATCTTGGCAAACTACACAGAGGCAAAGTTTACCTCTGCCCTCTCTCAGCCAGAGTTGTACATTGATTAATGTGTGTGAGTTAGCTTGTCTCTGTTCAAGACACCTGTATTTGTACTGAAAACACAGCCCATGTCCTACAGACTGATTCTGACCATCCACATTTATAAATTCTAGTGCAAACTTGGAAAGCATTAGATATTTTTTAAGCAGCCAGTATTTTAAAAATGATGGGAGATAGAAGTGGTATGTCTTTTTCGAGAAAATCTTGAATCCTTTTGGATATATTTACACAAGAAAAACAACAACAAGAAAGCCTCTAAGTTTTGAGTAATCTGCTGTATTTCAACTTGAAAGGTAAAGAAAATTGAAGTAAAAAAATACATATTTCTCTACATCTTTGAATGCCATCAAAATAGTAGCAAATGTTCCAGTTATAACCAACTGCCTCCCAACATTAAAAAGGACATCTAACACATGTAATGTTTTTAAGTCTATGTGACAGAAGGTAGAATGGAAATGTAAGAGGTCAGTTTCAATTCAGCTCATCTCCTTTTTTGTGTTTTTTAGGGATCTACATAGTTGACAGGAGGTTCCGCTCACCTGATGAATCATGCAACCAGCTGACTCAGTTCCTGTATGGATTTTGTCAGCAGTCCCGTCGCCAGAGGATCATCCAAAGAAACCGAACTGAGAGGCTTTCAGATCTGTTGGACTGGAGATACCTAGGCAGGGTGTGTAAAACTATTAATAGAGGTATTAAAAACTCCAGACGCAGTGTCTGTCTTCAGCATCATGCTACTCTGCAAGAAGGCACCCCTGTTCCGAAAGGCACCCATCAAAGGTGCTAAAGACAAAGCCCGTCTTTACATTTCATTGTAATGCTTCCATTGTCCAGTGGTATGGAGGGACTTGACTTAACTGAATAGGTTAGAGCAGAAGCCAATCTCACTGAGTTTTTTGTACCCCTCATGCTAGTCAATGCAAAAAGCTTGTGCCTCTGAGAAAAACAGCACCCTACACTAACTGAGTAAGATTTGTGCTCCAAGGTCATCTGGACTCTTTTCAAGGATCCTATTTCTTCACAGAAAGAGTAGTCAGGCATTGGAACGGGTTGCCCAGAGAAGTGGTGGCATCACCATCCCTGGGGATGTTCAAGGAAAAGTTGGACCTGGTGCTTAGGGACATGGTTTAGTGGGTGACATTGGTGGTAGGGTGATGATTGGACCAGATGATCTAGGAGATCTTTTCCAACCTTAATGGTCCTCTGATTCTATCCATTCTTCCTGAAAGGCTGCTGGGCCTTGTGGATCGTCAGAACTCCTAAACTAAATCTGTACCTTAAAGGCAAAACAGTGTTTTTGATTTGACATAGAAAACACCACAGTACCACCTACTAAGAAATAGTAAAGCAATATTAAGTCCACAGGAGCAAAGGAGTGGAAGGATCCATATATATCAGTTTTGTAACGATTTTGGACCTTGCTCTGCTTTGGTATCTGTGTGAGATCCTTTCTGTTTATATTACTCCTGACACAATATAAGACTGACACAAGCTATTTTTTTAATATAGGTGATGGAGACTGGTGAATATAATGGATCCATCAAATGTTTTTACCAAATTCTTATATGCCAAGCCTCAGAAATTCATAAATGTTTCTTCTTTGTAACTGTTACACGTGCTCTGTATGCAAGAATGAGCCCAAAGCTTAAGTATATACACATACATATTTAGAGATGTAAAATTTCCTGGTTTTAAAAAGACGCAGTTCTGTCTTGAGGGATAAAGAATGCCTGTCACTCTACACCAAACTACACCAACTGAGATGAGTGCTGTTTTCCAACTTGGTACACCTTAGACTTAAAAGAACCTTATTCAGCTTCTGTTCCAGCTTCAGGTCTACTTTGGAGCTCATTACTTCACAGTGATGTGTTTGTTACAGGTAGCAAAACCATTTGGATTCTCTTTAGCTAAACACAGGTTCAGGCTTTGTTAAGCATCACCTTTGAGAAGATATTCATGTTACATTCCTTTTTTTCTGTGTAAATCCACCGTCCTCCTTGACTTGTAAAGGTTTCTCTTTTATGTTGCAGTATTACATGCATGCCAGACACTTGGCCCTCAGCAGAACATTCCCTGATAAATTTGAGATGGAACCAAGTGCTCCACCAAAGGTACAGTCTGCTTTTGGAGATGAGTTCATCTGCATTTTGGCTGCTTTACAGAGAGAAAGAAAGAGAACGTGTGCGTGTTTGAGAGAGAGAGAGTCAGTCAGCAAGTTTTGTTCTAACTGCAGATAAATTAGCTCACAGTTAAAATCTTAAGATGTAGACCCAAGCTCCAATCACAAGTTGTAATGATATCAAATGCAAACAGTAAGGATACCATGTGCAATACAGGGACAGTTCTTCCAGTGACTTAGAGTGATCTGGATGGGACTATGCCACTTTAGACCAGCTGAAGAACTGCTCCTTGGAATTCCTTAGAAAAGCGTCAGCTTCTAATTTTGCTCCCGGTAAACTCCATGGAGATGTTCTGCACAAATCCAATAATAAAAGGGAAGCTGGGAAAAGATACCAAGGGAAAACGAGGCAAAACACTGCATTCATCTAAACAGGGTATGTGAGGAGGAGGCTGTGGCTGGAACTGCAAGGGGTCCAATTTAAAGGCATGCTTTCAATCAGTTCTTGTGTAGTGCATGTTAGCACCAATTTTAGAAGGGATGCTGCTCAAATTCAGTCCAAACACCCCCAGAGCAACTCAAGTTTTCAAATAATAAGTAGAAAGGAATCACAGAATCACCTAGGTTGGAAGGCTCAGGCCAAGACTCCTTCTTTGGCTGTGGTTTTGCAGAAATTGACATATAACTAGAAAATTGTTCAAAACTTCAGACTAATTCTGAATTTCAGTCAGAACATTCTGACTAGAGAGTTTAGGAGGATTTCATGTAGCCTTGAGGGTTTTAATGCTCAATAAGTCAAAGAAACAATGCTGGAAAGGAAGCGCATTGTTTATGACACAAGCTAAAGATCACTGCCATACAGGCAAATACTTCCTATGAGAGAAGGACTGAGAGGACCTGTATTTAAGGGAGTTTAATTTTGGAGTGGTCTAGGTTACATGCCATCACCAATGGTTTGCCTTGAAGTGCTGACTGCCTTTAATTGCTGTACACAACCAACTGAGGAACACTGTGATAACATGTACAACTTGCTTCTCTCTCTGCCAGACGGAAGGTTTCAGGTACCCCAGACCTTCATCAGTGCCACCATCACCTTCTGTCTCTCAGCATTCCAGCCCTCACCACAGTGAAGGCGAAGATGAAGATGAGGATGAAAGATATGATGAGGATGAAGAGGCTGAAAGGGATAGGCAAAACATCAAATCTCCCTTTTCCCTTGGAGTATTACCTCAAGGAAAGACGAAGCAGCATGGAGAGTACAGGAACTGAATGTGTTGCTCTCACTGTATCAGGGTCTCTTCATCCATTCAAGAGTTTCTCCCGTAGGCTTGGCAAGCTTTGTGTTAAGGACAGTGTGTTGTGATTAGGAGAATCTTAAATGTTGAGTTACACTGTTGGGAAGCCTAATATTAGTTCACCTTGAAAGTAGTTTAAATGACAATTCTTCTGTGCCCAGTGAAGGTAGAAGAAATTTTTCAAGCTTAGTAAACCTAGAGAATGTGATAGTCCCCTCAGGAGCTTATACAAACTGTAGATCATACCTTTGTCTGCATAATCGTCTATATTAATCATGGCCTATGCTGATAGTTCTATTATGGTTGTTCCAAATGAACTCTTGCTTCATTTATGCCCCCCATTTTCCCCTCCCAAACTGAAATGATCTTTAAACCAGAGCTCAGAAAATGTAGAGAAAAAAAAAGTGTTACACTGAGGAAACCTTATCAGGGTTAAAAAAGATTTACTGAAAACAAAATGGTCTTTATTTTTCCTTATGCTGTTTATCTTATTGTAAGCTTACATCATTTAAAATATTTTTTTACAGCACATGGAAGTGTCTTGATTCAGTGGTAAAATATACTGTGGAACCATATAAAGTCTTATGCAGTGGGCATTTGAATTTTAGAGATAAATGAAAATCATCTTCCTGAAGTCATTTAGACCCACAATAAACAGCAGACTGTTTATTTTCTCATTTTTCTGGTGTATTTCTTTAATTGTTTTCATCATGTCTTACATTAAGTTTGTTAACCAACTAGTTCAGGGAAGAAATTAATGTTATTTGGTTAAAGAAAATGACAAAAAAATTGCTTAATTAACACCTTCTCATGCAGGCAAACCTACATGCCACAGAGCAATGTGAAAACATTCAAAGTTGTGCATTTCAATTCTTCCAATTGCCCCATTAGTTCATGCTCTATTTCACTTCTGTGGAAGAAACCTAATCTTAAAAAATAATTCTAAACTAATTCCAAAAACATATCTTCCCCACAGACATAATTTGTAAAAAGCACATGAAACTTCTTTTCAAAGTGTTTGGGGAATAAATGAACTTTACAATGAAAACCAGACATCTAATTTGTGTTATGGTTTTCAAAGGTATTTTAATTTTCAGAGAAGCAGAGAGTGCCTGAAAAAAGATCTTCAGAAGTAGATCTTAACATGAAAACACTAGGAAGGAGATCCATCTTTTATTTAGAAGTTTGAAAATCAAGAATTGCTCAAGCTGGTTAAGAAAAGACATTTCCAGGAATTGATTCAGGCTGTTCCTCAGCAGGTAGGATGATCTGACCTCTGGAGGTATTTACCTTCAATGTCTTTTCTGGGGAGAGCTTACATGGCCAGCTTTGATTAGATACCTACCTTTCAAACACTTAACCAACACTTGACGACATGGTTCTTGCTATAGATCGTATAGAATAAAAGTGATTAAGTGCCTATCTGTATTTTTGGTCACCTAAAATCAGTTTTAAAATTGCACTTTCGTTCTTAAGCTGATTTGGATAACTGAAAAAATACCTATTCTCAAATGTTCAAGTTTTGTGGCAAAAACTTGACTGGATTTAAAAGGAGTCACTTTTGTTTAGCCACTTATAAAGTAATTAAAAATGATTAATAAGTATTTTTCATATGAAAGCAGTGAAAACAAAGATACCACATGTATTTTCTTCATACATTTTACTAAGTGGAGAACTGCATTCTGTGAGCTCAAAAACATGTGTTCTTTGTTGGCGTGGATTTAATCAGCAATTATCTGCCATATTGAAAATACTGGGGTTTCACAGACAGCTCTATCCTAAGACAGAATTGTTATTCTGGTTCATGATACTTGAAAAGAAAAAGAAAAAGAAAAAGAAAAAGAAAAAGAAAAAGAAAAAGAAAAAGAAAAAGAAAAAGAAAAAGAAAAAGAAAAGAAAAGAAAAGAAAAGAAAAGAAAAAAAGAAAAGAAAAGAAAAGAAAAGAAAAGAAAAGAAAAGAAAAGAAAAGAAAAGAAAAGAAAAGAAAAGAAAACGTTTAAACTAGTGAGCTCAGATCCACAGGAATACATACAAAAGTCAATGGAGAATGAGATTAGTACAGTTTTTGTATTTCTAGGACATTTAGAGGGACATGAATTTCAGAATACTAAATCAGATGTCCTACTTTTTGTCTTAATACTGATTGATCGTACTGCAAATTTTGGTGAAAATTAACTTAATGCACTTTCAGAACGTTCTTGAAACAGAGTTACTAAATGAATGAAAAGACTGTGGTGTCTTTAGATGAAATTCATCAAGAATTCATTCTGTCATATAGTATACACTGCTATTAATAGATATATTACTGCTTAAAAATAAACAAACAAGGAGATTTTGATTTCTTCTATGTTCCTTCATGAAGTGACGTAAACTAAAAACAATTACTGAAAATGCCTATGGCCCCATGATAGAAATTAATTCCTCTTCAGATGCATTTCTTCGTGTTGAGGAGAAGCATTATAGTTAGTGTGAGTTAACAAAATTAATTAGCAGTGTCATGAGAAAGATCTGAGGAAAGTAGTATTAAATGATGAAGAGCAGGACCAGGGCTAAAGGTTAAAAAAATAAAACATAGTTGCTTGGACACAAGAATCATGTGGCTATTTTTTAATTACATGAGAACTACAGAGGGCTTTCCAGTAAAACCACAAAACTGCATGAATAATGTTCAATATATCTTTATCAGCATGGAATAATTAACCATTTTATATATAATTTCAGTTTGAAAACTTAAAAAACAACAAAAATGTACAAGAATGATGCAACTATATTCTGTGTGCCAGCTGTCACGTATGACACTAGATTTGTAACTAGTGTGCCATCACCAGCTCCAGCAGACCTGTACCATATGCAGCAGTAGTGACTGTATGCCATGGACCCTACTGAGGCCCTAATCCTGTACTAACCTTCATCAACATACAGGGCCAGAAATGAAGGAATCCACCTTAATTGGAAACAAAAATGGCTCCGATATACAGCTGGGTAGAAGGTGGCAAAAGGTTTTCCACTCACTACTGAAAATTTGATTTTAATGAAGTAATTGTGCAAAAGGACAGCTTTAATCATCCTTTCAGCTAAGATGGAACAGTGTATTTTAAATTTTGGATGAGAAATACAAAATGATCTAAACAAGGCAAGAACTTTACAAATAATATCTTTAGCTGAATTGGTAACTTTTAATCAGTTTGTATTCAAACCATTGCTATGAATAAATACGTGACCCTTTTGGAACTTAAGTGAGGATGAATGAAATACTCTGTTTACACAAATCATGGTTTCAGGGTATACAGAATACAAATGTTAAAGAAATTTGAAATATTTCACCAATTTGATAAATTATCCGTCAAGTAGCCAGGGTGATCACCATTTTCTTCTTCAACTGTAAGACAAGACACAGTGGGGAAAAATAAGAAGTAGATAAAGGAAAGTTCAGTCACCCATCATTTTCAGGATATAAATATACCTCAGGGACAGCCCTAGTGTAATCTGACTGCTTAGCTAAATGATGAAAATAGAAGTAATCATGCCTGCTGTCATTTTAAATGTATGAATTTTTCTATTTGTTAAGGAGCAAAGCATGTCCAGGGAAATATTTTGGTAAAATGCACAAATTTTTCATGCAGAAAAAAACAATATATTTGTTCTGTATTTGCACATTTCTCTCAGTCAAGAGGATTCTAAAATCAACTGAATGTGATCTTCTGAAAATGTGTGGCCTATCCGTGTTTGATTGTTTTGTTAGTCTACTACTACAATGATGTCAATGTTATTCCACAGAGTATTTTTCAAACAAGCTGCCAGTTTTGCTTAGCTTTCTCAAATGTGTCACCTTTTTTCTTAAGGGGTGTTGCCAGACACTATCTCCTTTTGAACAGCAACAACAGGCAGGAAAACACCACTAAAATTTATAAATCATGAACTTCACAGGATTTTCTCTTTTTGTTAGCTCACAAGTAACAGACACTTTCACTGATTTATCTTTAAAATTGCCCATATAGTTTGTCTAAAGCCCTATGCTCATTGTTAATTCTGCCTCTTTCACTCAAAGCACCACTGAAATTTTCGGTTTTCAGACTTCTGCCACGGCAGGGAGGAGAGAGCTGAGCACAGAGCCCCAGAATTATGTGAGGTACAGTGGGAGATGCTAGGAGTTGGAAAAGACAGTAATGGTTCAAGGATATCTGCACATACACCAGGTAAATTCTGTTTTCATTTCAGGAAAGCTGTATACTTTAGATAAACAAGGTGAGGTGGTATGGTAGCAATGGCAAGTTATTTATTGCACGCTAGTGATCATGTCAAAGGTAATGAGGCAGTAATAGGCCTGTCTTACCATGCATCTATGCAAAAGGTACAAAATACCTCATATTTCACTTGGGTTTTTCTTTACATTTCATAATTCAAATAAAGCACTTCTTCCTATTGTGACAACCGTAATTAAGAGGCTGCATAAAAAAGTCACAACTGAGACCAAAAATGCCACAAAGGTAGCTTCTAGTCACCTTCTATTCCTCCATGACCTGGACCAAAGAGGCAAGGAACATAGCTTGGACAAGCTCCTGAGCTTGCATAAGCCCTTGCAGCCTCCCCAGCACCCAGGGGCTGGAGTAGAGCACAGGGTCTCCACAGCACTGGTGCGTGTATCCTTCCTTTTACAACTTCCCTGTTCCCAACTCCATTTCCAAATGGGCATGGGCAAAAAATTAGTCTGTGTAACTGAAGAGGTGAAGGGTACCTGTACTCAGCTCTGGTGAGGCCACACCTCGAGTACTGTGTTCAGTTTTGGGCCTCTCAGTACAAGACGGACATCAAGGCCCTGGGGCATGTCCAGAGAAGGGCTACGAAGCTGGTGAAGGGCCTGGAGCACAAGTCCTGTGAGGAGTGGCTGAGGGAACTGGGGTTGTTTAGTCTGAAGAAGAAGAGGCTCAGGGGAGACCTTATTGCTTTCTACAGCTGCCTGAAAGGAAGCTGTGGGGAGCTGGGGGTCAGCCTCTTCTCACAGGTAACTAGTGATAGGACTAGAGGGAATGGCCCCAAGTTGTGCCAGGGGAAGTTCAGGTTGGAAATTAGGAGACATTTCTTCTCAGAAAGAGTAGTCAGGCATTGGAATGGGTTGCCCAGGGAGGTGGTGGAGTCACCGTCCCTGGGGGTGATAAAGGAAAGGTTGGACCTGACACTTAAGAACATGGTTTAGTGGGTAATATTGGTAGTAGGATAATGATTGGACCAGATAATCTCAAAGGTCTTTTCCAACCTTAATGATTCTACGATTCTATGACAGGAGACAGTGCATAGATTTAGGGTCTCAGCATGGTGAGCTGCATGCAGGCAACAGAAGATGAGGGGTTTGGGATAACAGCTTTGCAGGAAGGCTGGTCTAGGGAGGAAAGGTGAACTATTACAGGGTGAGGGAGCTGGGTGACAGGAGACAAGGCTTTTCATCTAAGGGGGTGCAATATGCGTGAAGGATATGGGGGAACACAAGTTATATAAGACTGACTCAGTAACTGGTTTCTGCTATAGGAGGCTGTGAAAGGCACAGGTTTTGAGGTTTTGATTTGAGAAGCAGAAGTATGCAGCAGCAGTGTGAGGAAGCAGGTGATGAGGAGACAGAGATGGGAGGGCTGGACAAGCTCTATGGTAGGCTGGGAATACATGAATGATTATTGGATTTTTCAGGATATTTCAGGGCTCTGCCTCTAAATCTCCTTGGGACCCCTTGTCAGCTGTGCCAGTGACAGCTCTCAGAAGCCAAATGTTAATCCCACAGCTCCTGTTCTGGAGCTTTTTAGAATTCTTTTTAAGCATTTCTACCAGGGCAGAAAAGCCAATGGAGTAATGAAAATTTCACAAACAATATTTCGTAGAAAAAGAAGTCCCGGTAGAGAAGTTTTGTTTTGGAAAATTCAAATCAAAATAGCCATTCCCTTGAATCTAAACCAATAAAAATCTGAAAAGCAAATGAAAAGCAGACTATAGAAAAGTTTACCAACTATGACTTCTCAGATTCATGTTCTAGCTTGTGTAAATGTACACCCTGATAAAATATACTCTGTGGAACACCTTATTTCAAGACTGACTTTTTAGATTAACATGTTAGTAAATTAAGTATTTATAAACCCCTTTTAAAAGCTCCGGGCAAAACAAAACATGCATTTACCTGGTTCTTGGGCTTTCTGTAAGGAACTAAGGAACAGTGCTGCAGCTTCAGAACGAGATAAAGGATTTGCGTTTTGGCTGCGTGTTTCTAGAATTACAAAATCAAAGATGCCCAGTTTGTTAGTGTTTTATGCGATTTCTTTATTTTGCTCTTTGCTTTTTTATATCTACAGTTAGAGATACAAATACAAAAAAATAGTGCTCTTTCCTTCACTCTATAACATTATGTACTCAAAACCAGCCTGAAAAACGTCTAACACAGAAGAGGTTAGCTATTTCTTGCCAAAGGGGGTTATGTTAGAGTTCCTTAGAAAGTAAAAAGAACATTTTTTTTTCATGTGTTATTATTTTGCTACAGGGTTATTTCCTCCAGGCACATTGTCTAGCATGAAATAATGTTGTTGACTTTCGTCACTTGTCAGTTCAGCATAATTAATAATTTCATTTGATTTTTTTCCACCGGGAAAAGAAAGTCAAAGGGACTGATGATAATGTGAAACATTATCATGTGAATGTTAATAATGTGAAACATCACCACTTATGGAAGTGAAGTCACATGGTACACAAGAAAAGAAAATCAGATGCATGGTCTTTATAATATGTTTTTTGGAATGAAGGATATAACAAAAGGAAGTTATATAAAAAAAGTGCTTCCTTAAATATGATTCCAGGAAAACAACCCCTCTCCTGTTTCTATAGATTTCTTTCCTAATCCGAGGAAAGACTGTGGACACTTACTTACCAAGCTGCATTCTGTCATACAGATCCTTTTGCTGGCTTTCATCTGAGATGAATCGCCGTCCCTCTAGAAGAACAGTGGGAAAAGGTGAAAACAACCTCGCAAATCTGTTGTAATTTGTACCTTACAACCCCTATAGTCTTTTCAAAACCCAAAGTTACAGCATTAATTCTACAAACATAAAATTGGATGCATTTATCCCCCCTGGGGTCTTTTGAAATCAGCAGTAGTCCATCCTTAACTGGGACACTCCCAAACATACTTTATTCTAAAAAGGAGTTGTTCCAGCACTTTTCATTCATATATTAATCTGCTGTAGGAGCTGTATGTAGTATGGAAGAATTTACTGTATTTTCTTCACTTTTTCCTTGACTCCTATATGGTCAAGAGCCTTTAGTCTCTTTGCTGGTCTATAAAGTATTGTTTTTTAAAGGGATTTTGTTATATAAAATAATAATAATAACAGTTCATTATTCAGTTGGAAGAAGTAAATAAAAAGGGGGGGGGAATCTTTTTCTTTCTTCCTTTTTTTTAATTTATTTGAAGGAATTTTGCTCCCTCAATACATACCTTGCCTGGTACTTTTTGGTTTTGAAACAATTCAGAATAGAATTGTTAAAAACACAAATGTTTCTGTTAAATGTGGATCTGCATGAGAGGACAAGATCATCTCTCCTTGACTCTAAATTTTATATTTAATGCTCCTTTAACTCTGTACTAATACCAAAAATTCAAAAGTTAATTTGCAAGAGTTAATTACAACAATATCGATAACCCTGACATCCAAGTTCTTCTTAGAAGAGGTTGCTTGTGGTCTGAATACCAACTGTAATGCAAGATGCTTGTAATAGGAATGTGTTTTATCCTATTGCTTGGGAAGATGTTTTAATTAAAGCCTGAGTGAGAATAAGGGATGATGACTATAACCAGTATGTCTTAAACACCCTTTAAGATTATTTCAGTTAAGAGAATTACTTTTCCAACAGGTTTCACAATCAAACTTCCAACTCTATACATTTCCAGTACTTTCTGGTTTGCTTTTCTTCTTCCAGAAGTTGCTTTCTTCAATTTGATTTCTTTAAAAATTAGTAATAATACTGGCAATGCCACTGTTTCAAAGACAAGGAGAAATAATGATAAGCATATCCAGGTAGGCTTCAGAACTTCTACCTCCACAGTATCCTTAGGCATTTACTGCTTGTGTGGAGCCAAGCAGATCAGGAATAATCCAGTGGTATAGAAAGTCATCTCCTCAAAACTTAAAGAGCTTGGGACTTACGTGAACCCTTCAAATACAGCATAGCCTGGGGAGTCCAGTTTCTCCTTTGGAAATGAGCCTTTATGCCAAAAGAGAGAAAGAGACGTGTCAGCACCATACACCATTACAAAGAAGTACAAGTACTTACACAGCACAAACCTGCGAGATTCAAGGATGCTGTGCATTCAGCCTGAGTGAGCTGTTTACCTGAGGAGCACTCCAGGAGAAAGATATGAAGGACACTGCAAGGAACAGTGCCACTGAAGATGCTGTCAGTTTACGGAGTCCCTGTGCACAGCGAAGAACCACAAGACACAAGAAAAGGGTTTCAGGTCTGTAGATCTTCTCAACTTCAAATCTAAATGTGAGAGTATTTCCAGTCTCTCCTTTCTCCCTGTCTTGCTGCCCAACCTCCTCATGCTCTGTGGCTATTTCAGCTTCAATACACAGTGATCTAACGAGAGGATGAATGTTAAATCAAACACTTTATTATTCTCTTTACTCATAAAGGTTCCATACAGGTGAGAACTGTCATTGAGGTGAACGCTTTTTGTGCTTCTATTTACAAGGACACTAGATCTTGCAGAAATGAGAATAATGTGCAAACTAAGGGGAAATATCATATAAAATGTATCTTGATTCTACCACACCTGAATACAGAAACTAGACAATAAGCAAATGTAGGGGACTTGCTATTCCAAACAAACAAACAGGAAAAGTAGATGACTAGTTCCTCAGGAAAGGAAGTTTTTAAACTTAACATCTTATTTGCATCAACCACGATTACATACTTGTCATGAGAGAGGCTTGCTTGATTCTTGGAGTTTGTTTGCTGATGCAGCACATGCAAATGAAAGCATTCAGCATAAATCCTCTGCAAACAAATTGCATATCTACTTGTTTGCACAGACTATGTTACTATTCATGCATTGGTAACCGTGATGGGCACCAGAGAGGATCTACCATTATGATTCACAGTGTTTTATTTCAGCCTGTTTTTGAGAGCGCATTTTGCTTATTTATTTCTAATGCAGTGGTTTCAAGCACACTGAACATAACTACATGTATATTTATCTTAGGTTATTTTTAAGTTAAAATTATTAACCCCCACTGCAGTTCCTAAAATATTATGTTCACATGAAAAATCTTGAATTGCAAACTAAATGTTTCCCACATACCAAAAAGTCTCACTCACCTTCATACTTATTGCAGTGGTGAATCTTCAGTCTTCGTTTCTTGGGATAACTTGTCACAAGATCTCCTAAAGGTTTGTGGTACCTTTTTAAATCTTCAGAGTGAATGTCCCCTCCCCTTCTGTGGCAGGGTGGAGGAGTCTAAAGGGATCTCTTGTCAGCCCTGTAGATGGAGAAGTAGAAGGTATGATGACTCCTGAGGGAAACCTGTAGTCTTGCAGGAAGTCAGTGAAGTGATTGAAAGATAGACACACTTGAAGATGCACCCCATTAGCCAGGTGAATACTTTCTGAATACATCAGCATCAGCCCTGTGCATTTGCAATACAACGTCACCTTCTTGCCAGATGATCGATAACAACGGCCAGAAGCAGATATTAATATGGATGATGAGTATTTACCTAGGATAATCTAACTTCAGGTTGTTAGTCATTTTGGAAGCTGGAAAAGGTAGTAAATTGCTCCCCAGTCATAACATGCCAACATCAAGAAAAAGGTGACTTATCCAAGGGTCACTAGCTTGAGATTGTTCCTAGCATACAGTTAGAGGATGTAGTCTCTTGTTTGTTCTCTAACAATCTCTTGCATATGCTTTTCTTACACATGAATAAAAATACAAAGCTGAATAAAAAAATAATAATTTTAAAAAATCCTTAGTAGCCAGAAACACTTTGCTGTCTCATGGATTGATTGGAGTAAAAGCCCAGGTTGTGGGCTTGAATTGGTCAAGCAGTGGAGCAGTTAACAGAAGAAAGGCAGGAAGAGGGAATCAGAGAAGCCATTCCATAAGCTACTTCTAAGTGGTTGTTGTCTCATCACAGTCATGGATGGTCGTTTTGGTCCTCAGGCAACGAGTGAAGCATGCTTGATTCCTAGCCTTTCTTGTTGTGCAGCTAGTGTTTTTATCTCTGCTTCTTCGTTTTTTCCTTTGTAAAATGAGAGGGTATCAGAAGGGGAAGGGAAGCAAACAGGGAGCCAGAAATTTGCTGATTGGAAGACTGAACAACAACAAAAAAACCTACTCTGGGAGCCTCACAAACCAAACCACCTTGTTATGTAACAAAAATACAAGTCATCCTTTAGGTGTGACAAGCACATGCTCATGTATGTGGAGTCTGAATTAAGAGTGTGCAGGCAATGTTAAGGCTTGGTAGAAGCTTTTTCCTGAGATCAGGTCTGTGGAGACTGCTCTGAAGCACACTGCTACTGAAGATGCAATTACTCTCCTGCTTTTGGGGAGAATTTCTCTCTGTTCTGTGCTGATGCCAGACAGAATGGGTCATCTAACTTAGAGAACTCACATTAGATACAACTCACTCTGGCATAGATGCAAGAACTAAAAGGGAAGTTTAGGTTTTGGCCTCATGCAGCTCTCATGATGTTTGGGTACTGCCATTGTACTTCTGTCCTCTAAAAAGGCCATGCCATGATGCACCTTTATCCAGCAAAATGTATTCTACTTGCATCTTCTTCAATATGAAGTTTACGTTTTCCCTGCTATTTTCTTCTTGCTCTGACAGATCAGAGACGTTTCTTGATGATGTTTAACCCTTAGAAGAGGGTTATGCATTGCATCCAGAAGACATTTAACAAGCAGAGACTTGGAAAAGATAAAGCTACTCACCCGTCCCCTGTAGCTGCTTCAGAGCCTCTCTTTATGCACAGACCAAAGGGCCAGAATCACAAAGTACAACTGAGTCTGTGAAAATTAACCCCCAAATTTCAGCACTACTCACTGGAAAGTATATTGTCTTCACAATGGTTGTCCTTGTGGTAGAACAACCAGAATGTGTTTGGCACAGACAATAAGCCCTTATTCTCCTGCCAATGGAACAAGGCAAGTTAACTGTGAAGACAACCAGGTCTTCTCTGCCTGTTGGAAGTGGGGAGAAGGAGAAGAGAATGGGAGGCATGGATAATGACTTATGTCACTACCACACTGTAGGAAGAAAACTTCAGCCTTTCATATCTTTTGACCACTTTCCAAAGTCTTCAGCTGCTTGAAGTTGGTGTTGCTGGAGTTCCACTCTCTCTTCCAAACTTGGCTCTGTTGGCAGTCCCACTCTTCTCCTTGCGGTGTCTGTGGCTTGTATGAGGCTGCCCAGAGGGCAAAAGGGAGCTCAGCTGGACAGGTCAAAACCGGAGCTGGCTTGTTGTGGGATCAGGTGACCATCAGCTCAAGAGCAAATTCAGGACCTTGACAGCATCCTCTAATCAGTCAAAATTGTTTTAATGCTGTCCTGTCAAGTGTCTCAATGGCATTAAAGTGTCTAAAATTGAAGGGTTTAGTTTCAGCCAGTAGCAAGAAACAGCCTACTTTCCCCAAACACCATCCAGGACACCTAAGACACTCGTGCGGGTCTGCCAGCTGTGACACAGGGCCTGCAAGAGACCCAAGCACTTGTAGAGAAGGAGGTGGGGGCAGGCAGGATTCCTAGGGCACCTAAACTGTCACTAGTTCCTTGTGGCTAGGAACTGAATCAATTCTACAGTTTGCCTCTCTGTGGAAGGAAACAGGACCTCGAAGAGCACCCTCTGGCCTCAGAGCATCTGACATTAAGAGAGAAGGACTGAATTCCCATCTGGAGATGTCTGTTTCTCTTAATTGGCTTCAGACAGAGCCTAGACAGCTGGCATTTTACACAGACCACATCAGGTGAAATGAACCCAATCCAAAATCAAATTTCCATAGTGGTCTAAAATTAGGAGCTTCATAATCCTTAATGAAAAAGTGTGGAAATCAGACAGAGACTAAAGAAGAAAGGTTTTTGGTTTCCTTAAATTCTTGTTGTGCCTTTGTGACTTAGTGCCCTAAATCCATTTAATTTTACTATGACCAAGGATTCTAAGTTGCTGTAGTGTTTTAAAAAAAAATGTATTTCAAAACCACCTCCCTGGAAATAAGATGTCTGTGACAGAACAAGGAACTCCAGGTTTGTCAATTCTACTTCAGTGATTAAATTTTAAAAGACTCTCCTTCTCCCTTCATAGCTCTTTCTTGTCATGGTTCTATGAGAAGGGGGTCCTCTCACTTTCCCCAGAAATCTAACCACTTCTGGGATGGCATATGGACACGATTTATTTGCAAACAGCAACAGAGGGCAATACTTCGTACATTGTAAAATGCACTTACTGAAGGTTCTTGCATTCACAAATAAATAAATAAATAAATAAAATGGATGTGTATAGGCATATATTAGTCTGTATTGTTGAAAATGAAGCAGCCTATAATTGGGTTATGGTTCATGACACACTGAAAAACTACAGCACTTCAGGGTGATTAGCTGCACACTAAACACTCATTGTCAATCCTGCCATTTCTCAGCTGATTCATATAAATGAGGAAGTGGCTTTGGCATGTAATCAATACCTTAAGTGAGGGAAGTAGAGTGTAGCAGCTGTAGCAGCAGGATCCCTTATTAGAAACAACATAACCTATGCTTATTCTTAAAGATGATCTAAAGGGCAGAGGCTGCTTATCCTGACACTGTAAATGATAAAAAGCCAATTTCTGGGATTGGCGTTCAGTGCTGAGGTGCGTGAAGGTTCTTGCATAGTGGAGATTTACCTTGTGGAGTCAAACATACATCACTGACTTACGTCATGACCATGTGTTTTCCCAAGTCTTTCCCTAAAAATATAGGCTACAGTCATTGTGCCCGTCTATTTTTAAACTGCTGGTAAGGTCACCAATGTTCTGCTGCTTGCTCTTGAGTAGAAGGTGTAGCTGTCGTGTGGAGGTGGTCATACGTCAGCCAATACAATATCCTGATGGTGTCAAGGTACAAATCCCCTGTTACCATGACCCTTGTCTCTTATGTTTATTCTCATTTATTTTGTGCTTTCCTGCTAGCTTGGCAACTCTTTGGCAAATTCATCTCACTTCTGTCTGTCATGTGAACAGCATCTAGCATGGTGTAGTTATGGCTTGTACATGCTAGTCTTAATATCTTAAAAGACTGAACTATTGTGGCAGAGTCTGCAAAAGAGGAATTGCAGACAAATGGTATTGTACTTAACTTGCATTAAGGGCACTTAAATTAGATTGAAAGGCAGGCTTTCTAATGGTAGCATAGTGAAATACAGATTGCCTTAGAAAAGGCTTTGAATCTATAATCACTGAGAAGATCAGAGAATGTATTAGCCAAGCCCCTGTTAGGACTAGTTGGTAAACTAATCCTGCCCATGGACAGGGTGATGAACTGTACAATCTCTGAACAATTTTGTTTGGTCCTGTTTTTTATGTATCTGTGATCTTTCAAAGCCAGAATATCTTAAGGCACAATACCAGTGCTACTGTATCATTACTGGAGATGTTTTTCTTCTTTTCTCTAGACCTCACGAGAAGAACTATACTACAAACTACTTAGCTGTACTAAAAACTACTCAAGGTAGAGTTCAAGATGTAGAAAAGACAGTCTGCTAGGGATTGTGTAAATGGCTCACACAGTAGAGGTAATAGAGTCTTTGCTGAGAACTGCAGTGAGATGCTATATTTGGATCCAGACACTACTGTTCTCAAAAGTGTATTGACAAAATGGAAGAGATTTCAAGAGGTAATTATAAGTAAAAGTTAAAGATGTTATGTGAGGTAAGGGATATTTAAAAGTATCAGGAAAGTGTAGAAATCAACAAATATTTGAAAGGTGCAAACATCACAAAAAGAGGTATTACTTCTGAAGTTCAGTGACTCATAGGATAGTAAAATATTTTTCTTCAGTGATGAAAAATCTGGGGCAAACACCAAGAAGAAAACACCAACGGAAAAAGTTTTCTGCAATTTGCAAACTGGAAAAGAAATCTGACCATCTAAGTACAGGCATTTACAATGCCTGTTAGCAGAAGTTGTACAGCTCTTCAGACCAGCACATACTACTACCAAACGCATCTTGCAGAGCATACCTTTCTGTAACGACAGAAGCACCAAAGGCCAAGGAGTCATCTGACCTTTTCTTCCACCCCCATGAACTTGGCAAAGAGGACTTTTGTCTTTGTCAACAAGTTACCTAGAGGGCTACAAACTATGCTAAACATTACGCATGCAGTCATCTCGTCTTGGCTGAGTTGTATGTTTGTCACAGAGTCTCACCCATAGAGCTGGACAAGAAATACATGCTGTTGCTGAGCAGCTGGATGCTGATGTTTTGTTGTAAACAGTGGATGGAACTGGGAGAGAGGAGAAAAAAGCAGGTCACACCAAGAACTGGAGTGATAACTGGACAGTCAGGAGTCAGAGACTGAAATAGCCTGCTTCATGTTTTTTTACAAAGTGCCCAGCCTGTGCAAGCACAGTCCATAAAATGTGCAGTCTCTTGGGCTTGTTTTCCTTACCCATTCTTAGCAGGAGGGAATAGAAATGGGTTTATGTGTGTATTTATATGCAAAGTGTATAATTTATGTAGAGAAAAATGTTGTTAAAGACAGAATGGAAAACCTCAGGAAGTATTTTCAAGAGAAGACAAGTAACTTAATAACTCTGCTGTATTATCATTTGTTATACTTTGAAAATGTTTGTCCTCGATATTTACCAATGTATCTTGAATATGACATACACCTAACCCTTATCTAGTATGCCAATGAGACTATTAGGAGATTATTAAGGGTCTAATTAAACCTCATAGCCTGTAAGTGAAACACTTCTTCCAATCACCCTGTTTTTCACTCCACCTTTCTCAGTTTAGATTGCAAGGACTACAGGCAAGTTATTTGCCCCTGTGCCTGCACTGTGCCTACTCTATGAGCTGTACAACAGCATCAATATCATCATCACCTGGAGGAACCTCCTGAGAAAAGGTCACCCATTCCTATCAAGATATGAAAAAACATGCATGCTATTTCAATTTGGGAGGTTTTCTCTTCAAACTAGTAAGTTAAAAATCTTCCTGTGTGCATAAATCTCTCAAAGATAAAAGAAAGAATAGAAAAGATGCTCAGCTGGATTGATCTCAGAAATCTTACCTCTGCATTAATATCAACTTTACTCCTGGAAGAAAAAAAAAAAGCGTATCTAGTCAAAATGCTTACCCATCTGCTAGTGAAATCAGAACTGATTTTATCAACACCTGGTCTCTGGCAATGCTGCTGGATGACAATAAATAAAAAATGTCTATTTTTTAATTATTTAACAGTTTTCCTACAAAAAATGGGAGAAGTCAGTATACTTCCACGATTTGGGTTTTAACCACAAAGCACATGTGAGAGCATTTAGAATTTTTTTATTTTTATTTTTTTTCTGTGAGGTGCTGAAATAGCCTGTTTTAGACTGGGAGGTGTTGTTTCTCCAAGTGTTTCAAGTCTGAGAGGCTGAATGGTTAGTATACAGGGCAGGCACCAATATTGCCTAAAAACATTATATTAGCTTATTCTTTTTTTTTTTTTTTTTTTTGTAAAGCATATATCTAAAGATCCACAGTGTTAAAATGCAAATCTTGTTGGAGAATATAATACTTAAAATGTTTAAGTCATGACAAGTTTTTTAGTCACAGACCCAAAGGCAGAGCATTCAACAACACAGGGAGAGCATACAACACAGGGACTTTTTAATAGACCATCAGCCCAAGATGTTTTAACTTCTGCATTCTTTCAAAAAGTGGCAAGAGCTATGATTTTTTTATATAATTTCTGTATTGTCTCCTCAAACTTCTAGACGAGAAACTAGGTGAGATCTGCTGCTGCATGAAAGTTCACAGCAGCTGGGAAAAGTAACAACTTCTAATAGAAGTGAGAAACATCCCAAGTACCTGAGAGCATACAGAGCAGTAAACTGTACTGTTGTTTTACTCATTTTTTTTGTTTGTTTGTTTGTTTTAAAAGGCAGTTTGTGTGTGTGGATAGCAGTGAAACTTCAGGATGCGCTGAAACTCCATACTGTTCACTTAGGATGTGCAGGAAAACTACAAGAAAACAAGAGAGCTAGAAACTTGGAGACTGATACTTAATTTGCAGCTCATTACAACTAATTGTCCATTAGCCCTAGAGCTGAGTGACAGACAGCCACAGGTGTACCTTGTAAAGCTGATTTTCTAGCAAATGAACACTCTGCTAGTTTCAGTACTAAAGTTTGTTCAGTTAGTCTTTCTTTAGAGGAACGGCTAAAATATCCTTAGTTACAGTGTGCTATCTCTACTAGACAGGAATAGAAGGTATTTTTTTTTACGTGCTACTCTGTTATTGTAGGTATAATGTTTTGTACTTATATTTCCTTTTGTAACAGGAAAATACAGGCAATATTTTAAAGGAGTATTGTTAAAAGGGATAGCGTTCTTTAATGATTGGTTGCTTATATTTAAGGGCTTTCATGTACTGAGAGAATGTAATTAAGTCTAACTGTAGTGTTTTTATCTTTTTTTTTTTTAAAAAAAAATATTTTTAAAGGCATTCTGTATCTCTAATATAGGAAACTCCTTTACTTCCTAGCATTTGCTTTTAGGAACAAGTCTTTCAAATCAACCATAATAATAATAAAAAGCAGTCTTTTTTTTCTCCCTCCTTCTTCAAAAAATGTGCTGCACTTCTTACTATTGTTATTTTTTAAACTATTCCTGTGACCAAGGATATATTTATTATGGTAAATATTGTTACTTGCAGAATTAACAGCAGAAAAATAAACTTGGGGATCTTGTCTATCTGTCTGTAAAATTCAGCTTCTGGTGTGCAGAAAGCTTGTAGTAGACCAATTTTTGTAAAGTATTTATGCCTGTTGGTAACCTGGATTCTTAAATACTTGCATGTGGTTTTCCTTTTTTCACTACAAGATTATACAAGTGGCAGCTCTTTTGTTAACTGTTGTGAAGCATGTTGCCATTTTTGAAAAAATAAATCAATTTCTTTGATAAGATGCCTTCAACCTCTTTTTGTTATTTCTTTTTTCCTCTGTCTGAAAGAAAATGGGGCAGCTAACTTTTGGGGGAAGAAGAGGTTGATTCACTTGGTTTCTTGATGCTCAGGCTGAGTAAGAAGCCATGATTCTGTGAAGTCTATATCCTTTTGGGGGCACGCTGGTGTTTGCACTGTGCAGGGGGAAATCCCTTCAGGTCAGGGAGCTCAGTGTTCTGTTCCTACAGGCAACAACTGGCGTTGTGCTCATGCACACACACACACACACACCACCTTGTGAGCTGTAGTTTTTAAGCTGTTATTTAGTTTTCCTTTCCCCCTGCTTTTATAACATAAAACTGATCTGTGATGGTACCATTCCAACAGGCTAGCTACAAGTTAAACCTCAGCCTTGGAGTCTCTGGGAGTTGTTATTGCTGGTACATAGGATATACAGCCAGCATGTGCTGGGGTCTTTACTGCTTTTCTGTTTCGTACTTTAAAGCAAACATTGCGTGTATTTTTTTTCTTTAAGCATTGTACGTAACCTTGTTGCAAGAAATGGTACAATGTATTAATAGTGCTGATGAGTTCAAAGTGATAGAGTGGTGGAAAGGTAGGTATGTAGCTGTAATATTAGATGCAAAATAAGAACTAAAATCTGATTCTAGGGAGCTTCAGCTAGACTTATCTGGTGCTATTTTTCTCTCTTATAATGCATCTCTAATAATGATCTAAATGTCATAGCTAACTTCCAATAGCATTGCTTGTTTCCCTCTTGTTTCTTTACAATTATGAAGTTTCAGAAATCTGTCATAGAGCTCTGAGTCCAGCCACGTTCATGGGCTGGTGGATGGTGTCTCTTGGTGCTGCTGATTCAGCAGATTATCTTTTTTGGAAGGGGAACTGTGAAGGAAGTCCACAGTGGGATAGTGTCAGAGGAAAGCTCCCAACTACTCAGTTCAGAGAAGACTGCAAACTGCAGGATGACAGAAATCTTGTTGAAACAAGGTTTTTATCCCTTCAAAATGCAACTCCCATGGTTTGGTAATGCACATGTGCATATCTGATCAGAAATATCGCATTTGGAAAGATAAAAATGCAAATAGAACCGAAACACTTGTGTAGGGCATGTTTTTGGGGCAATTCTTTGTGTGGTAGTGTTGTAGTTAATTGATAAAAGAAAACACAGGTTCTTAGTTTTCTATTTTTGTGGGCTCATTGAAATGTTGAAACTCTTGTGCTCGCTTTTCCTGCCTCCTGCTATCCCCCAATCCAGTACCCACAAAGAGTAAACTCAGAAAGGCAGACTGATATTTTCCTGAAAGCTAACTTCATTTAAACCTTAGCTTCTGAAACCTGTTGGAAGATGATATCAAGAATGCTGCAACCTCAGAATACTTAAAATGACCTGTATAGCTGTGGCTGCAGGGTTTGGCTGAGAGGCTTCTGAATGAAAGCAAGAGCTACTAACGCCTAAAGCTGTTGGAGGTACCTTGGGTAAAGAGCTGGACAGTTGCTATTAGACACAAACAAAAACCCATGGTATCAGGAAGGAAGTATGTGACCAAAATATGACCAAAAATAATGGTTATGAAAGTTGTGTGGGTTTTGCTGTTGTTCTGCTCTTCTAATGAAAACTTCTATATTTAAAAAACATATATATCTAATTTGGGATAAACTGGGCTGAGTAACTGTTGCTTAGAGCTTACTTTAAGAAGATAATCAACTGCTAGGTTGGAGAGGGAAGTTTTATGTTATTTTTTTTACCCCTTCCTCTCTGGTATGGTTATTGTATTTAAGAATAAGCAGTGAAATTTCAAAAAAAAATATGTTTCTTTTCTTCCCCACCTTGTCCAGATCTCTATTGTTTCTAGTTCCCTGGAGAACTAAACACTGTGGTTGAAGGTTCCTGTCCAGTCTGTATATGGACCAAGGATTTTCAAATCACTTGATACCAAGGCTCCAAGCTGCCTGCTCAAAGGAAAAATTCTCACAAAGAAGTTGTCCATGGTGATGTACCTGACTGTTTTGTTTTGTCCCTCTTCTTTCCAGATACTTTGTAAGAGAGGGGAATTTATAATGTCTTCAGAGCATGGTGCTAATAAACGACATCATAACCCAGTGGACAGTATATGCAGAAAGATCAAATCTATCCAAATGATGGATCAAGTCTCTAATCCCGCTTTACAGATACCAAAATTTCAGTCACGGAACTTTGACAGTCCACAGTGCAATATCAGAAAAAATCTAGAAGAAATACTGAAGAAAAGAACATTTAGAAGTGGTGATAGTACTAGTCCACGCTTCATCAGCCCCAGCAGTGAAAGTGTTTTCTCTGCAGACTTGCAGTTGCTGTCTCCTTGTTTTGGGGAGATCTCTGACAGCTGCTCTGCAAATGCTACATACTCGGTCATTAAAAGCGAAGAGAGGACCAGCAACCCATGGATGCCAGTATGCCCCATGGAGAACAGTTCTCCATCCTACTTCGCATCCAGAGAAGGTAATATCCAGAGCCAGTGGTGTGCTTTAGCAAGTACTGAGTCTGAAGATGCGCGTCATGAACAGAAGTACCTTACGTCAAGTCCTCACTTCCAGTTCTTCACATCTGATAAAAAGTCAGAAAGTGCTGTGATTCAATCTCCTGCACCACAGAGGTCACCTCTGAGTGAAAGAGGTAAAAATTCTTGAAACAAACACCATTTAATCCAAAAGCCTAAACATACAAATATTAAGCCTACATAGATGAATTTCTTTACTTCTTAACCTAGTAAAAATGTGTTACAATCACTCCAACATAATAAGATTACAAATAGAACTAAGCAGAATCTTAATTTTCCCCTAAAGAATATTAATCTAAATGTAAGAAGTGAGGAAGTAAGAAGGCTTTTTTAAAAAAAAAAAAAAAAGCTTTCATATTTGCTGATTCTCTTTTTGGGGAGAGGTGGGTTTGGGTATCAGTGTAGTCTGCTTTTAATGTAAAAAGATATTATTTCAGATTTTTTTTTGGCGTGTTTTAATGTAATCTATGATGATTTTTCTACCAAAAAAAAAAATCTTATTCTGGGTGTGGAGGAGAAGAAAGAACACATTATGTAGCTTTTACCTTATGCAAAAGAAAAGCCAGAGCTCCCAAATGTGCACATCATGATGTTATGTGTATGTTCATGCTATCTCAGAAATAACACTGCAGTTAGAAGCTATGAGCTTCTAACTCATGTGTTTATGTGCTCATACAGAACTATGAGCACATAAAGATGGATGATAACAAACTTATCTTTCATAGGATGGAAGCAGTCACTGGGCTGCAAAGCTGACAACATGTATGATGTCAGCTTGATCTGTGAAGAAGACTTACTGACCACTATTTTCTGTGCATGCGACATAGAGCATACAGGTTTGTGAGTGGCTGTTTGTTGCTCTTCTGTAGTCTTCCCTAAAAAAATTTTCAAAGCTGGTATGTTACATCTTGAGACATAGTAACCTCTGGTATGTTTAGACTGCCTAGCTACCTTAGCTAGGTGGCTGTATGCATGGCAGACGCAAAACAAATCCCTGTGCCTCTTTTGCATGATGCCTCTCTCTTTCCTCCCTGCCTCCCCTCCCCTGCTGCCCCCAAGCTAATCTTTGCAGTATTTTAGTGCAGAGGAAGTAGAGGCGCAACACATTTCTACCAATCAAATGTGTTGGAAATGACTGCTAATTTCTTTTAGGGTTTTTCCTATTAGAAAAAGAAATTTAGGAAACTTCAGAGTGAAAGGCTGTTCTTCCAAGTTCTACCTCAAATATGACCAGAAGTGGTAAATAAAGGAGTCCAGCAGAGTAAAATAATGTCAGTTACAGGGTCTGCTCAATTTGAGATATCTGAATGTAGTAACACAGCAAATAAGGTGAGTCTGTTCTTTCTAAACTGAAGTCCACAGAAAAAGTAACTCAACTTTCACACTTCTATATTAGGAGATAAAGGAAAAAAAGCGTGAACTACTTCTTACTGCATCACACTAGAACTGCAAAGATCAGTTGCTTGCCTACAGCAACTGAATGTGTACCAGTGCAGATCAGTAGGAGGCCCTTTGGCAGCTCTTTACAGTGTCCTAATAGACTTTGAAATCTGGTACATGGTCACCTATATTTATTTTAGGAAAAGTAGCAGTTTCCAAGATAGTTGATTATCTGAGACACACAACAAGTCGTGGATCAGAAGACAGTGGTCTTGAAGAGCTGTGCAACATGCTTGATCCAGAGCAGAAAGACATCTCCATGGACCTTGAAACATATCATGCCATCATGAAGGAGTGGATTGAAGACTGCAAGAGAAAATGGTAATAGTTTTTTATCAATTTATCTCATAAAATCTTCTGTGAAAACAGGAAAGTAGGAAGTTTTCCCATGGCTTGTGCATTCTGTACCTTGGAACAAAGATGGCATTAGGGCATTGTGATCACAGGGTGGTTTTAGGATGAAAGGTTTCAAATATTACAAAGTTGGTAAGTGATCTTTTTTTATACTCTTGTACGTGATTTTCGATGCTTTCTCTTTCAGGGAAGATGGTACAACTGAGGAACCAACAGCAAGCATAGAAGACCTGGAATTTAAAGTACATAGAAACACATTTGAAGGTGCAGACCATTTTATTCTGATTTTTATTCAGGAAACACCGCTTTCTTACTCCATAACCAAAACCAAATCTCTTTCAGTAAAAAAGACACCTGTCTGGATGAATGTTACATCAGGAAGCTTGGAAGCCTTTGGGGGTGATGTGTCTAAAGGAGACATGTAAGTTCATTTCAGCAATTCTTTCTGAGAATTTAGTACTCCTACCTTTGGATTACTTGAGAAATTTCAAGAACCACTAAAACTGATGGAAGCTCTGTCAAGACAGTTTTCTGAAGCTAATGCTGACCTCAGTCTGTGCAGGGTTTTGATGCTTTCACATTCTTCCATATAGATTCTGCTCAAACTGAAAAACATTCTAGTAATTTTCCTTACTGGTTTCTTAGTCCTTTTGTGTCCATTTACCTTGTTAATTCCCTGTAGCTGGAGTTTTACTGGGAGAGGAAGTTATGGTTTTTTTCCTTTTTAAACTGTACCTCCGTCACCTCTTCTAAGTTCTTAGGTGTTTGATAATAGAAGCTATTTTCTCTTGAAAAATCTGATCCTTAGTTTTGCTTAGGTTATTTTTTTATAATCATGACTCAGATTTGAATTTTTTATTAAATGCTTTGCTATTAAGCACTAAGTTTCAAATATATTTTTTTCATTTTATGCATAGTCAAGATATTCGGATATACTTCTGACACTTTCCTCTCATTTCTCAGGACCTCAAAAAGGTGATCCCTGTTCAAGTTTCAGTTGAAAGTGTAGGTGCAGGGTGGTTTAGGAGAAGTGAAAGGATCCAGAACTTGAGGAGTGAGTTAGAAGTATTAGCAATTGCCTAAAAGGTGATTAGAAAGGGCTTAATTAAGATGCTGTCCTGCAGGCATGCAGAGGTGGCACTCGTCTGGTGGCATACTTCCATTGCAGGGAGGACAAAAAAAAAATGGTTAAAGACAAAACGTTTCCTGGTGTCCGTAGAATTGCAGAACTGATCTAAACACAATCTTATATTTTAATTTAGAGCAAATGACTGTACAATGCGAAAGTCCTGTGTGAGCTCTCTTCTCGCTTCTCTTATTGCTGTAGCACGATGTCAGGATTAAAAAAAAAAGTCTAAATTAGAGACAGTGACGTATCTTGATCTTCCCTGGTTTTGTTACTGAAACAGGGAGACTTCGGACTTGATAACCTGTGTCGCAGACCTGCAGTACAACAACCAGAAGCTTCAGGAAGAGAACAACAAGCTGAGGCTTACACTGGAAGCTATGGATGAGACCAACAATAAGTTATTGGCAGATAATGAGAATTTACGTCAACAAATAAAAAGGTGGGAGACCTGGGCTACTGTGTAATGGCTGTGGGTGGACATATCTTCTACCAAGTGGTCCAACCTTGCTTTATGCTTGTGGCCTCATTCATGCTTCATGCCAGCGACTTTCTTGACTTAATGCTGTGTCTGTAATATTTAACCCTCTTGCCCAATCGTTCTGCTCTGTACCTCCTGGTTCTTATAAAAACAGTCATTCATCTCATAGCCTGGTTCTTGTGGCCTGAGATGCTGTGGGTGTGTTATAGGCAAATTTTTAGGGTGAAGCAAAATCAGTGCGGGGTGGGTGGATGAAAAAGGGCTAATATTACCAAGTGAACAGCCAAGCACTGTAAGGTTTCCAGTCCTAGACCACTCTGCCAAGCAGAGAGGAAATGAGTGTGTAAGAGCTATTTTGCTAGTCCCTTGAGGAGCTAGAGTGAGTTGTCTCACTAGATCAGTATTGCTGTATCTCGGGGAACCATCAATGCTATGAGTATAGGCCTATTTATACAGTGAGTTCATAATGCTCATCTCACCCAACTAATTCAAATGTGACATAGTTATGTCAACTGCCAAACCATTCCCAGAGTCTTCGGGGAGATTAAGGCAACAGTCTTGCAGCATAGCTGGTGTGGGACATGTACCCTCATACCAGACCTCATGCTCCATGGTGCTGTACAGCCCATGGCTAGCCAGATACAGGGCCTTGCCATGCTGGTTAAATATATATATAGGTTGGGGTATCTGATCAGGAAAACGATGCAGAGCTTATCCTTGAAAACTGAACTGAAATGGCTTCCTTAACTGCTAACAACGAAGTACTGTAAAGATGATATATGTGCTCAAGTTAATCAGATATATGACTGTAGCAAGCTAGGTGGTTAGGTGGATACAAACAAATGCATGTTATCTTTGGTGCTATGCTTGCCTGGGTTTTCATCCCTTAATCTGAGTGTGGAAGGGGACTGATGAAATAAACAGTGAATCTGTGAGCCTTTACTTAACAGCAGAGCCCATCATTTTTGTTAAGCATCTGTGCCAAAGAGTAAGTCCCTGATAGCTTCTAAAAACGCTGTGTTCTTGGTATTTCAAGCCTGACCAACAGCAACATGCTGCAGTTTAATTGGGTTTATTTATCTACATGCAGCATCCAGCATTCTGTGCTGAAAGCCAAATCACTGGAAGAAGAACTAGAAGAAGCAAAAAACAACCTGAACCTGTTGGAAGAGAAGAGACAGCAGATTCTCTGCCAGAATAAACACCTGGTAAGTGCTCTTGCTTCTTAGCTTATGTTGAATAAGTTCTCATGCTTTGCTGTAGCAGTGGCATGACCACTCAGACTATAAAAAATCAGCAGTATGACCACCTCTGTATTCATAGGTACTGGGGCTTGAAATATGATTTATTAGTGTTAGGAAAGTACCGTGAAGTTTTTGTATGGAACTATCATCTATTACAATGAAGAAAACAATTAAAAGGACTAGTCTACCATGGAAATTGATCTTGCTTTTCATTATGATTAAAGACAACAGCTCTCATTCCACCATCATTGAGCTCTGTCTGATTTGAAGTTGGCAGCGTTCTGCCAGAAATTCAAGTGCTGCGCAAGACTGTATTTTAGAACCAGCAGGACAGGAGGCTTGGTTCAGATACCTGCACAAAGGAGTTGTTTTCCAAAACCTCCCTAGGCTTATTAGAGTTATCCCCATGGGCTGGCAGAAGTGACAAGGGCCTACCAGAAGTTGTCTGTTCTGGGCTGACAGCCAGAAGCCATGCAGCATGCTTGGCATCTCTCCTTTGAGGCACGGGATGCCTATGCAAGGGTATCTGAATTGCACCTCACGTGTCTGAGTAGTAAAGCCAACGTGATTGTAAGATTCATAAAGCAGCATGGTAACAACATTGCTGCTGCTGCAGCTGTAGCAGGTGTTGTCAGATGTCAGAGCATATGCTGTCTGGAAAACATATGTTTGTGTTGCTGCCATGCGTGCTGTTCACGCTACAGTGGTATCTCTGTGTCTTGCTGCATGGGCGTAGGCTGTAAATAGGTGTTCCGTGACTCTGTGTGCTGCCGATGGGGAGTATTTAGAAAACAGGAAAGCATTCCATGCAGAGCAAGAACATAAGATTTATTTGATGCTATTTTTGATCCATTGTGCATACGTTTTTGATTGTTTTGATTTAATTTTGGGTTATACACCAAATTCTTCTTTTGTGAAGGAGACGGGAGGGAGAAATATTATGAGAAGTCTTGTAGTTCTGCTTACAAGTCACTTAGTAACTGTTCCCTGAGCTGTGGAGGCACTGAGTGGGATACTACTACTTTTCTTCCTTTGCAGTGGTGGTGGGCAGGAATAAGTAGAGTGTGGCACATAAGCTTTTCAGACTTGTCTGAACTTGCACATAATTAGCCTTGCTCACTCTGACTTTGAATACATCCTTCCTATTGTCTAGTGGTCTGAGTTTTATTCTAATGTGAAATATCGGGGTCAAGCCCTGAATTTAGGAAGTGTAAAATCAGTGAGAGCTCATGAACTGCACTGGTTTCAACACTCCCCATTCAGCTCCACTCTCTGAAGCAAAGGAATGCAGCACGACGGCTTTGTACTGGGCCTTGTGTGTATTTGTGTTCTGTTGCTTTTTGTCTCAGTTTGGCTTTGAATGTTGAATTTGATGTGCTAAAAATGACTACTGTCTCTGTTTGTTTGTTTTTCTATTAATAAACCTAATCAGGAGAAAGAAAATCAGTCTCTCGTCATCAAAATGACTTCTCTTCAGGAAGAGGTAAAATAAATCATGACTTTGCAAACACACGTGCTTGTTGAACTAAAAGCTTACCACTAAGAAATGAAGTGTTTCTCAGACTTTGAAGTCTGATACGCTTGTTAGGTTATCAAAATATCTGATGTTTAACAAGAATGGCTTACCATAACACTCTCTATCTTGAAATTGCACTGTGCTTTAGACTTTCCATTTGCTGGGCAAGCAAGGATATGAGGCTGAGGAAGTGTAGGGGACAGGATTAAAGCAGCTTTTAGTTTTCCCTCTTTCAAAGCTTGATAGATTAAACTCTTAGCTATTTTTAGTTAACACAACTATGAATACAATAAGTCTATATTGTTTCAATCTCCAACTAACACTTTCTCACTTGATACTCACTTCTGTTTCCCTCCGGTATGGTCCAAAGGAGAAGTTCTGCATTTCTAAAGAAATGCAGTGGCCGGGGGGTTCCACTCAGAGAGAGACCCATTATTGGCCAAGGACCTACAGGAGGCTAACAGAGCTCTCTCTAGGCTTCCTGTTTGTTTGTGGCCCTTCTCAGAGGGGAGCTGTTTGTTTTTACTTTCTCTTATTTATTTCAGTGAAGTAAGTATTTTATAAAGCAGTTTTCATCAGATGATAAAATGTTTTAATACTTGCTTACAGCCTGCACTTTTACAGTATTTAAGATGAGAGTAGAGAAACAGATTACTTCATAAGAAGTAATGAAAAGAATCATCTCACAGATTCAGGAATCTATTGTCAGGTAACAATGTAGGAGCCATTGTTTGTTGCATGCTTACCATGTTCAGAATATTAGTCTTTACCAAATACAAATATCTCAATAGCTATTGATTGACAGCCTAGTTCCAAAAACTAATATTCAAGTGGTAGGCCTGAAAGCTTTTCTTTAGCTTTGCAGTTCTAGTAGTGCTTTAAATCATGTTCTGAGATTTTTTACTTTCGGTTCAAACAGTGCTCTGGAGAAATAGAAAGAAAGGAGGAGAAACTATTTCAGTGGGGCAAACTTAGTTCACCTGGATGGGAAAAGGAATCCTTAGAAATGTATTGGAGATGCTGGTGTCACCAAATTAACCTCATCCTTATAATTTCACCTTCCAACCAAGAGCTTGTCTACAGTGGAGGTGTGCTTTAAGATAGAGCTCGTGCTATTCTAAAAAAATCCTTTTTTTTTTTTTCTTTGACTTGAAGGACTTGAGCTTTTAATTCTTGTTCATCTATGATCTACATTTTCATAATTTGAGCAAGTCCTATTGTCCAACATGTTTGCAGCATCAAACCTTTATTTTGAAAGGTATAGAAACATGAGGGAAAGTAGGACAAGAAGGCTTTTATGTGAGTAAATGCCATCACTGCTTTAGAGTAGGCAGTAGCTTGGGGGTGGAGATGTCATTATTCCTAGTTTCATCAAGGAGAAGCTGTCAATCCATTCAGCTGTGCCTAAACGTTCTGTATCTTGTTCAGCATATTAGGAGTAGCATGGACACTGATGGACTTCAAAAGAAGATTTTGGAGCTGTCTAAAAATGCAGCAGAGCTTCAAGTAAGCACTTTAACTCCAGGAGACGTGGACAGCTATAGTTTACTCAGGTTTAGTGGGGGAAATTGCTTCCACTGGAAGGTAGGCAATGCTGAACCCATCTGTGCTAAAGAACTGTAGTGCAGTCATAGCTTGGCCAGTATGACAGCTTTGACAGAGAATGTTGCAATCTGGAGGTTAAAAATTGGGCCAATATAGGCAATCCACATTTTTCATTCTTCCCTCAAAGTTAAGCATTTAGGAAACCTTTTCCTCACTGAGGAGATGTATTAGGAAACTGTGCTTTGGCTGATGTTGCTGTAACTATTAGCCTGGACAGATGAGGGGAAAAGAGGTGACTGAGAGCTTAGGATGTTTTCACTTTTAACTGGGTGCAAGGTTTGAACTCTGAAACACTCCATGCAAATGTTCAAAAGAAGAATATGATTTTTCTACACAGATAATATTAATATCATTTTTTATTTCCAAGTAGGAGATAGAATTGTATTATAGTGCATGCTGATGACTACTTGTTGTTCTCTTCGTTCTTCAGATTCAAGCATATATCTATGAGAGCACTGTGGTGAATAAAGAGGCTAGCTTAATCCAGGTTAGTTGCTTCTACTTCATTGCTGTCATTACTTTCATGACTGAAAATGTGGAGTATGTGGTGCTTTAATTTCTAATGTTCTCACATAACAGAACTTGATCCTATAAATGTTTTCAAAGTAGGCGAGATCTGCTTTAGGACCTGGTTATGAGTCAGCATAATTAACGGCTTCTAGAATTTGCTTTTGTTTTTTAAAAAATAAAATAAAAATTCAGAACCTTTTAAAACAGAACAAACTTAAAAACCTCAGAAAAATGTACAAAAACTTCTGAAGGCTGCTTTCTTCAACAAATGGTAAAAGAATCTACCTGCAGATGATCCTTCCCCCTCACGTATTTCACTTAAATTACTACATTTTTGTGTCAAAGTAAAAATGGTGATCCTGAACCCAATGGAAAAGCAAATCTGTTCTCAGTATTGAAATGTGTACTCTTCAGGCCTAGATAACTACATTTCTGATGCTTTTTAAACTTGCGTTTTGTACTAAAATACAAGAACACAAGACCACGTAAGGGTTTTAGCAGTTCTTGGACTCATGAACTGTACAAACAGCCTTCTAGATTAATGAAGCTTCCGTTTAGTAGAAGATGCCCTAAGTCAGCTGACAAAATATTTGACTGTCAGGCTTTCTGCAAAAATGAGTGCAGTTTGAATTTTAAATAGTGACAAAACAGAAAAACTTGCTTGTGATCCAGATGATAATTTTATAGCTGATAAATTGGTCTTTTTTTCCTTCCAGAAGCAGAATAATAGCCTTTACTTCCTCCTCCTTGAATTATTCAGACGTCTTGTGGCTCCTGTAGAATGCTGCTTTCCAATGCTTATTTAGTCTATTGACTGGAAGGGAATTCTTAATGCAGTCTACTAAAGTGCGTGTTCTTGTAGGTCAAGGTGACTGGCTTGCATAATCTTGAAGAAACTAGTGTGGAAAACTTGACTTTGCTTGTTTGCGTTAGGATCAGTGGGACTAGTGTTTACTTGTAAGCTTTAAATAAATAAATTCTCATAGCTCTTCATCCGAAGAGACTGGATAGGATTGATGGTCACTAAAAACTAATGCAGCGACATTTCTGGTTTTGGCCCAGGACTGCAGAAGGTATGTAAAGATGGAAAACACTTAAAGACAAAGGAAAAAATGAAGTTTGTGTTAAACTTCAGTACTACAGGTCAAACATCTTTGCTAGGACTGGAAACTTGAATCTAACTTCATTTTTTTTCCCTCTGTATCCACTTAGTTTTCTATCTATTTCATCTCTGTCAAAAGTCTCAATTTTTTTTAAAGAGGAAGATTAGAAAGGGTGAAAAGATAGAGCTTGGTGGTCTTGTGTGGAGCCAGGAGTTGAACCTGATGATCCATGTGGGTCCCTTCCAACTTGGGCTATTCTGTGATTCTGTTAAGTTCGTATTTTCTCTAAGAAATGCTCTGCTTGTCTGTTCAGCAAATTCTATAGTAATGGAATAATATGACTGAAGCCCACTGCTAGTTCATGAAGTTAAGAAAACTGCTACTATCAACTCATCTTGCAACAAGGTTGATATGTTCTCTATCAGCCCTTCTACTAGGTATAGCTTAATCTAATGTGCTACCCTCTATGCCTTTAATCATACAAGCTAACGAGAGTAAACTTAGAGAATACTGCAACTAGTTTTAGGATTAAAACTCATGCTAGGCATTTTAGAGTCCAGGTTTTCAACTAAAAGTAGAGTGTTTCTGTCTAATCTGCTACAGCTGGTACAGAAACAAGATTTAAAAAAAAAAAAAAATGAATAAACTGAAACGCAGCACCTGGAAGGAGTTTTCCTGTCCCTTAAATTCCATAAAAAAGGTCTTCTGAGTGCTTTCTGCTAGCCAGCATGTGAGGCAATTTTGTGCAGCCTGCTGCAGTGGTTTAAGATTGAGTATAGTATTAGGGCAGTTGCAAAGCATCTCAGTCACAAATATTACAAATGCAGTTCAATGTGTTAGTCATTAGGTTGTATGCTTTAAAGTTTCTTCTCTCCACAATCTTTGCAGAAGGAGCAGGACATCAAAGAACTGAAATTAACCATTGTGGAGTGTTCCTCAATAATAGAGGTATGGGAATGATCTTATTTTTTGACTGCCCAGGCAGGGGGCAGGGAGAATACGCATATTCTGTGCTTATTTTGCAGAACGGACTAACTCTCTAACTAGATCTGATATATTTTAGACTCTGAGGGCAGAAAAAAATAAGCTACTGGAGAACATGCGACACATGCAGCAAGAGTTGATCTCGTGAGTATTGTGAGCATGTTCCAGGAAACATACTTCATCAAAAAGTAAAAAGGACTGATTTTATTTTTTCCTGCTTCCTTTAGAAATGGTTTAAGCTTCCCAGTGATGTATAAATTTAATGGTAGTGTTCCTGAAGGAATGAATTCGCTTCACTGTGAACTGGAACTTGCTCAGTCTTCTGAGGTATGAATCAAAAATCCTATTGAATGTTGTTCTAGTTGTCTTGCATCTGTAAATGAAAAACAAAGATTTTTCCCTGCAGATTGTTAGATAATCCCAGAGTTAGGATTCATTAGTTCTAGCATGCAAGCACATAATGTGAGGCTTACAGTGTTGTCCCATGTGTATTGGAGAAAGTCCAGATAAAAACAAAGCAAGCACTTGCAGATCTAAATCTGAAAGAGCTAGGGTCAATTATTTAGATGAACAGAAGATGGCAGAAGAACAGAGAGGGGATAAATCTATAAATATGCAAGAGGTTATTATTACACTGGAGGAGGTAATGGTCTGTTTCTTGTGCTGCCTACACTGCACACAAAAAGTGGCTTTCAATTGCAGAAGGAGAGACTTTTTTCCTTGAAATCTGTTGTAACAAAAAAGAAAATAAGCACTGGAGTAAGCATCTGAGGAAGTTGTAGAGCCTTTATCTTATTTATTATTTAGAAACTCTGACAAACATCTATTTACAGGTACCATTCCCTTGTCCCTCAACAAGAACAATGGGCCTTAATCTGTGGAAGTCCTGTCCGTGTGTTTTGTTTTGTTTTTGTTTTGTTTGTTTGTTTTTTGAGGTCTTTTGCTAGTTACTCAAAAGAGAGCAGGAGAGGCATTCTTCTTACAAGCCTGCCACAGGCTGACAGAATCTTAATGCTGCAGTTGAGCCTGTTGGTTTGGAGTTATAGTGTCCCGTGTCCTCTGCAGTTCCTATCTAGTAACTATACTTTTGGTCAGACACACTTCACATGACGCTGGAAGTTTGGTCTCCCCTTCAGATGCAAGTTGTTCAGCAGAGCTGATCAAAAATAAATAAAATCACTGCAACAGCACACTTTTTTTTTTCTCCTAAGACTTCCCCATACTGCTACATACTTTTGTGTTTGGTGCATTTGCAAAGAGAGAGCATTTGAAGAAGAAAATCCCTGGTGGGACTGAAAATGCAGGCCTAGAAATGAAAGGTCTATTTTGTGAGGTAGCTTCTGTTTCAAAATTAATGTATTGTCACCTATTACAGCTGCAGTGAGTCACTGTGTTTACCTCTCAAATACTGCAGGGAGACACAATTCCACTAAATCACCCGTAAAGCCTAGTTAGGGCTCTGTTTATTCTTCCCTTAGTAAAGCCTTCTCCAAATAAGGATACCTAATTTTTGACTTCCTCTTGCCTACTTTTGACATGAAAATTTGCATTGGATCACTCAGGAGCTTGGCTTGCCTTTAAAAAAAAAAATTTTATATATATATATATATATATATATATATATATATATATATATATATATATATATCCATGACAAGATGGTTTTGAAAAGCTCTCACAAGCTAAAAGTTTCAGTAGCTCTGACCTTCTGGTAAATACAATGCAGGGATATTTTGGAAAAGTCTAAATGTCACTGATACTGGTCTATAATAAGATGTCAAAATAAGCTAGCTGTCTCCTCTCTCTTCAAAGATTACCAAGACTGAATGGATGTCCCTGGATGAAACACTGGACCGTGAAGTACTGTTCTTACTTCAGGGACCCGAATATGCGGGAGAAAAATTTAAGGCTGTTATGCAAAACCTGGTCAGTGGCATAGCTTATGTGAATAATGATGTGGTCTGTTGTCAGCCTCTTAATTAGGGCCTCCCCAAACATTAATAATTGGCTCATGTTTACTCTTTTAGGAGAAAAAAAAAAATAGCTTCTTAGGTGGTGGAGGTGGGGCATATTTACCCTAACAGTATCAGCTGGCATCCAATCTACCACTGTGTATCAGATAGGTAATTCTGGGCAGCACTATTTCAGATTAGTGTTAGAAATGCCAGGGTTTGATTTTTAATTTTAAGTTTATTTTATCTTATTTTGCAGCAAGAGGAAGCCTCTGAAGTGGAGGAACTTGTCATGACATCTTTACAATGGATAGAAGATCCTGATGTGGACATGCAGCAGGCCTGGGAAAGAAAACTTGTAGTAAGTAACTCTTTCTCTGAAGCTATTTTCTGACGTACCCACCTAAAGTTTTTGCACAGTCCCATTATCTTACTGTTGCGTGCTATGTATGTTACTTGAGGTCATAACGGTCCATTTGTGGGTTAGATATGGCTGTATAGAGAAGTACCTCTTGTTATAATTTTTTTTTTTTTTGGGGGGGGGGAATAATAGCTTTTCACTTAAGTGCTGTGCTTTTCCTGCCTTATCTAGTGCAACTTAGCACTTCAAGCATAGCTTTATCAAAGCGATAAATTAAAGGAAAGGGTAGATGCAGCAAGTAGATTTGAAAAAGAAGATGAGTTCAGATGACAAAGAAACTTTTGTGCCCACTGTATGAAACTTGTTTCTCAAGCGCCAGTTTTTTTCCCATGTTCTGTTTGACTACAGCAATGGATGGTTCCTCCAATAGGAGGAGCAGGAAGGAAGGGTTTTTAACCAGTTTCCCAAATCAGTCCTATCACTAGGTTTGCCTTTTTGAAAGGCAAAATGTTCACCTCTTGCTGGATGTGCCTCAAGAAAGGTTATTACAAAAATATTTTATACTTCATCTTGCGTAATGTATGCTTGTGCTCAAAGTAACTGTGGCAAGAATAACTTCCTCATGTTAACAGCAGTCTGTGGATACTGCTTAACCACCTTGCTCTTGTTTGCTTGCTGCACCTCACTCACAGTCCCACCATTTTCCATGTAATAGCAGTTTCTCAAATGGTCATCTTACTCATAGCTTTGTCTCTAGTTTTTTTTTCCTTTTTTTCTGGTTTTAAATCCTTAAAGCTTCCCCCGGGAGAAGGTGCCAGAGTCTCATTTTATTCACCCCAGCATGTGTCGAAGTCAAATTGAGGAAACTGCTGGCTTGTGCACTGTTATAACTTTTTTATATTTAATTAAAGACTTCCTCCTTCAAAACTTCACATCTGAAAGATACTTGTTACCTTATCATTCATGACAAAGCTGTATTCCTATTAAACAAGTAAAGTTGAAATTTTTTGGTATAAGTGTTGGCTGTGGGAAATAAATCCCATTCTCTCTCCTAGAGTGATGCAATTGGAAACTAAGCTAGCAAAGGTTCAAGGAAGAGAAAGATGCTTTAAAAATAAAAGGTCCTGTGGTTCTGGAACCATGGGGTTCAGAATTGTCTTCATGTTAAGCATATTGTCTTCATCTAGCTGGAAAAAGGTGGATGTGGGGGAAATATGTTATAGGGAGTTGAACAACAAGGTAGCTTCTTGTAGTCTTACAGAAAGCTTTTTGTAGAAATGTAAATGAAATCTTGGACTATGCACTATAACTTGAAGCCTAAACACTTTTTTTTTCCCCCTCACCCTCTATTTTCTGTAACATTTATTATGGGCGTGTTTTGCTGGTGTGTTTTAAATTATATTATACCCAAAGTAAATTTTAATTGAGCCGGTGTTTTTGTATGTATATACATAAGCATATATGTAGATGGTGACAGGAAAAACTTTTTTGCCCCTTTCCTGCTGGAAGATAACTGTGCTACACTGTACATGTGCCCTGATAAGCCTGTGCCACTTGTGCGTCAAAGCTATGGTATTTCTAACAGCAGCTGCTGACTGCCTTGGCTGAGAAACTTATCTTCAGGATGTGGGCATTTGCACGTGGTCACATCCCATGTCGTTCCAGTAAACCTATCTAGTGAAGCAGTAGAGGCTCCTTTTTTGTAGCGTGATACTTGATGTGCTACACTTCTTTTTTTTGAAGCTCATGAACAATATTAAACTCTAATTTACAAAGAAATAATGTCCTACATCTGTAGGGTTGTTTTTCCTCTTCGAACTAATATAACATCCTAGAAATAGGACCTGTAGTTAAGCATTCTTTATAAGCTGAGGCTTCCATTTTGCACATTCAGTTGAATTATGTCAGAAAAAGGACTATTTTTTTTATTTCGCAGTAGTTTATATTGCAACTCACTGTTCAGAGAAATACAGAAGATGCAACATCATTTAACGTTTCACTTTTTTTTTAATCATCTCCTTTTTCCTTCTACAAATCAGAGGTGAAACTGGAAGTCTTTGTCACAGGAGTCATCCCTTGGATAGACTTAACCTGCTAGAGATGTATGACAAACTGAAATGGGAACTTATTGTGGTGGGTTGTTCCCCCATACGCACTTCAGCAGTAATACACATTCAAATCAGTTCCAATGGACTTAGTTGTATGTTGAAGAAGAGGTCATAGAAGTTTAGATCATCGGTCCTAGGGCTTTCTGCAAGATGGTCATTATCAAAACTTTCCCTTACAAAGTATGTTTTTGTAGTTGGGCTTCTTTCTAAAGGAAGTTGTAAAAACTTCCTTGTGAACCATGTAATCCTCTGCCACTCTTAGTGTCTGCTTACTATAAGTGCTAGTTAACCATATATTTCTTTTGCTGTCTGCATGCCCTAGTTTGGAAACAAAGGCTGAGTGTGGCTTTTGTCTTGGAAGTAACTTTTTTTTTTTTTTTTTTTTTTTTTTTGAAAAAAGGTAGAAGCTGTTTGCCAAGTTGAACTGGGATACAGAATGCTTAGGTTTTCTTGTAAAAACCGTTACTGCTCTGAAAGTACTAATGCTTGGCAGGAGCCTAGCCTTTCTGTCCCCACATCCCATCAGTTCCAGAAGTGATAAAGCACAGGTCTGAAGGTTAGGTTTCGTCAATCCTCCTCTTCATTACTGCTGGCAGCGTTGGATGATGATACTAAACGGTGAAGCAGGGAAATCAGTTCACAGCATGTAATTCAGGGCTCTGGTTTACCCTCTGTCTCTGCTCCTCATCTAACCAGGTGGCAACTCGATTTCAAAATTCCACAGGTTCTCAAGCAAGAATTAGGGGAAAAAAGACACCTTTGGATCCAGAAACTTCACCTCTTGGAAAAATACAAAGATTCTCTAGATAAGGATTTTATTCAAATGGCAAGCAACCTGAGGCGAAACAAGACAGAGCAACTTCACCTAAGGAAAGAGCTCTCTGCCAGGTATCCCTTTAAAGCAAATGTGTTTCATTTGTTTTTTTAAATTATGTTGTGGAACAAAATTTGCTGAATTCTGAAGGCCACCGCCCCCCCCCCCCCCTTTTTTTTTTTTCCATGGAGGAAATCATCTGTTGTTTTAGTGTAACGTTATGCTAAACCCAGATCCGTTCTCCATGTGGGAGTTAAGGCTTGTGTGTGAAGTAACATATGATCTTGGAGATGTCTCTGAAAACACCAGGGAAGACCACAAACTGAACAGTTAAAAGAGGGTAAAGGGGGTAGGAATGCTGCCTATCTACCAGGTGCAACCATTAAATAAACTGCTGGTTGCATGTGAAGCTGAAGACCTGTAAAATACATACATCTGGGTATTGGTGCTTCTAGTATTACTGCAGCTATACCCTTGAGAAACTGAGACAGTGAGTTACCTCATTACATATGAAAATATAACTCTAAATCTCAGTTTATTAGCCCATAGTTCCTGCTGGGAGTTTTGACGTTGCTGTCTTTTGCTGCCATATTTGTGGATGTAAACCCTTGTCCTTCTTCCCTCCCACCTCTCCTAGACATTCAGGAAAGTAGCTAGTCAAGTTAGGGTTTTTGTTTGTTTTTCCAGAACAATTGATCTGAATTCATTCTTTTTTCAACCTAGACTTATACTGTCAGCCTTCCACCATCCTACACTAAATTGTAAATTTTTGCATGCTTGCCTTTACTTGGGTTCAGGGTGCAAGCAGATTACTAGGGCTTTGCATCCCTGAGAGCTAACGCAGAGCAGTCATACTGCTCTTTTACATTACTTATATTCAACCCACATTGTTAATGTAGACCTCCCACCTGCTTTTCCTTCAGTCAGAAAAGAGCTGATAAAAATACTGACAGCTTGGTTTCTTGATTCTCACTGCATCACCACTCTTTGTGGTGATAGCAACAAGGAAAAATAAAAACATATAAAAGTTAGAGAATAAGTAGGTAAGGGTTGTTTTGCAGTGAAAAAGGAGAGGTTTCTCAAAAGCAATCAGGTTTAGCACTGGTTCTGTGGTATGGCACCTGCTCACTGTCAAGTGAAATACCATCTGAAGCACATGGAAATTAATTAGCTGTGTACCTGTAGTCATAACTCCATTTTTATTTTTTATTTTGCCAGAACAATTGACTCAATATCCAGTTATTTTGACCAAACTGGACATTTTTTTCACAACTTGGTCAACTGAGATTTTTATCTGATGTTTCTAGGTAACCTCCAAGCTTCCACTATGGTACCCAGCTGTCTGGGGCTGGCACAGCCCTTTTACTGTTTACCTAGGGAGAAACCAGGGAAAATCTCCATTCTCTTCCCACTTCCAGGGCTGCTGGAGGGAGAAAACTTGTCTGACTATTAGGTTAAATTGTTCTTGCTAAGCACAAACTCCCTAGTGCTGGATCGTGGGGAGCCATGATATGTGACGGCTGAATATGGTCCTTAATGCGTGTCTGAACAACTAGTGTGTGTTATCTCCCAGGCATGCCTGCTCTAAAATGTCAGTAACGGATTGTGGTTTGTGCTCTCGCACCCTGCAGACAACGTGAGATAGAAACTGTCAAACAGTTGCAAGAAGAAGCTGCTGGCCAGGCAGAAGCCCTTGGTTTAGAGTTGCAGAAAGCTACAAAGCAGCTTGAGGATGCTAGCAAACAGGTAAGAGAGGACCTAGTTTCTTCTACACAGAAAACAAGCAAGAAAATGCAGAATGCTACATACAATGCATTGCTGCTCTTGAGAAAGGAAACCATGTGTTCGGAATGGAGTGCCTCATTGCAAAACTGGAACCAGCAGAGGAAGTAAAATTTGAGGGGGTGGTGACAACAGTTTGCTGATGAAAGAGGCAGCATTGCATATTTGTGGTGGCTTAAAAAAAAAAAGAGAAAAAAGCCAAAAATAGCTTCCATACACAGTCCACCCCAACTGTAAAAATGCAGAAGTTCAGAGGGAGCTTTATCACTTCCTGAGAGAGAACAGATGCAGTTCAGTTTCATTTACATGAAATGTAGTCTCCTTGTATTAGCCAGGCTGATTTTTTTTATTTATTTTTCCTCTTCTTTTTTTCCTAAATATTGTTTCTTGCTTAGGCAAAGGATCAAGTTGAAGCCTTTCACTCTGCTTGTGAGGAAGCCGCATCCTTAAAATGCAAGTTAGAGGAAGCCATTTCTGAGCAGCAAAATCTCAAGGATGTGAATGCAGCTTTAACAAGCACTTGCCAGTTGCTTCAAGAAAAGGTGGAAGAGCAGAAAAGTGAGTAACTCTTGGCAGTGTACCGGCATTCGCTCTTGCAAGGGCAAATCCTTAGCTGATTATTTGTGGTGAAGGGGAATGATGCTGACCTGTGGGTCACCCGGTGGTAAAATGATCTGTGAAAGTGTGTCAGGTGGGATTCCCACGAGTGGCTGTTGGGCTGGGCTGCAGCTGCAGACTCCTAAAACTATCTCCTGCCATATGAAGGAGGCTTAGTAACTCCATGGATGGCACTTCTTTACTGAAGGTGCTGTTCGCACACCTGAGTAGCCCACCTTACTCCTAACAGTCTAAGCTTTCTATACGGAGGAGACTTGATTTTTATGCTCTACATTCCTCTTACTGTTTGGATTTGCTCTGTGTACCTAAATAACTGTGTGGTATGCAAAAGCTGCTTTCTTTGGTGGAAAGAAATAGTGTTATTGCATTGTGCATGTGCAACTTCTGCTATGGAACCATGAAAACTTCATACTACATCTTTCTTGCTTGCTCAAAAGGCTGGACACTTACATAAGGTAGTGGTTTAATTCCATCACATGTGGAGTTTTCCTTCCAAATGCTGAAGAACCTATTGCTGCTGGGGAGAACAGTTGACTGCTTTTAAGCGCACTGAACATTTGGCATCAGGCATGCGTTTCCAAATGCAATGCACAATATAATTTATGATAGGCAAAAAGCTCAAGGGATGTGTGTGTTTTAAACACATTTCAGTGAAACTACAATTTGTCTTGTAGAAAAACTACATTGGTTCCTATGCCTTAGCTCTATGGTACTGATGTGACAACCAGAGCCCCAAGCTGTGCTTGCTGACATGTGACCAACGTTTTGGCATTGTCTGCATGTGTATGTTCATGTTCCTTCCATGTCTACTGCTTCCTTCAAACTGTGGGGTGTTTTTTCTAGCAAGAGTCATGCCAATGGAAATATATCTTCTTCAGCTCTAAATTGGTAAAGCACTTCTGCAAAGCAAGCTAGCATGAATCAAAAGAGAGAACCTCAGACACTGGAAGAGAGAGATTGGTGCCACTGACCAAAAAAAAAAAATGAAACAGCAAAGAAACAAAACCAAAAACCCTACCAACTTTACAGCCAAAGTCTCATCCTTTCTTAAATGATTCCAGGTAGTTTGCAGAAGTCTTTTTGTAGATAGAAGGAAGTAAACAGGTAGATCTGTAGAGAAGTTGTAAGATGTTATAAAAGAACAGGACAGAAACAAGGATGGGGGTTCGGGGAAGGACAATGCTCCACGTCGGCTCCTGCAGAAAGCCAGCCAGGTCTAGTGCCCCTTCTGACTAAAGAACTGGGTTTTTTCTCCCCCTTCCTCCCCACTCTGTTTCCCTACTTTTCTTACCTGCACGATAAGAGAGAAGAAATTGGGGAATGTGTTGGCTGAAGAAACTTCTACTCAACCAATGTTGGCCAGGCCCACGTAATTGTGACTTGCAGCTAATGGCTACAGCCACTATACAGTGAAAAAAGCTGAACGAGCCACTGAGAGCAGCCTTCAATTTTTGCTTGGGCACTGAGGTGACAGTGTTAATGAAGTCTTTTCTTCCTCCTCCCCAGTCCCTCAATTTAGATGTGATATAAAAGCTACAGTAGACTTGTTTCAAGGTAAAAAAACCACCAGAGGCAGGCTCTGGTGTTACCAAACTTGGAGAAAGAATGTTTCTAAGTATGAAATAAAGCCCATCTACTCTACTTTAAGGCCTTTTCTAGAAGTGTACAGGTTGCTCAAAGCCCCCATCCAACCTGGCTTTGGCCTAGTGGGAGTTGTCCCTGCCCATGGCAGGGCGGTTAGAACCAGATGGTCTTTAAGGTTCCTTCCAACCTAAACCAATCCATGATTGTCCGAAAACTTTTGTACAAATGCTTCTCTTCTGTAGAGCTGTAATGGAGTCATCCATTTCCACAGGGAACTGTAGCACATTGACACTGATGGCACTGGGAGTTAACCCCTCACTTTAGAGTAGAACAAGGGAAACATAAGCACATGGAAAAAAGTGCCCAGGTCTTCTGTATGGTGGAACTTGCAAAACAAAAGGCGCTTTTAAAACTCTTTCTGTGAAAACTGATGTAGATATAACTGGGCCAAAGTGAAATGTAACGGGTTTGTGACAGGCAGCTGTTGGGTTACAGGCACTTTAGTGCTGTACTGTTCCTTCTCAAATTATAAGGGACCCTCTAAGACTTGTAAATGTCTCTTCATAGCCACTGTTAATGCACTGAGAGGGGAACTGCTTAAAGGACGACTCTGTGAATGGCAGTGCCAGGTACGAAGCTTGTCTGGTGGGAGAAGGAAAGGTAGGCTTGTACACTAGGTGCTCTGGTGGAAGGACATCTACAGCTGAGGTGAACTGCAAGTAATTTGGCAGCAGCTTTCTTCTTTTTGGCTGTGGAGACAAAGTGAGCTGTCTGTACTGATCTACAATGCACATCATTTTCCTTCAACCTTTTTGAAAAGATGGGCTCAAACTTACAGCTGTGGTGTGGTGTTGTAAACAGTTGTGTTGGCTGTAAACAGTTATTCATGATTATGCTTAATGTAGGTGAGGGAAACCTTCCCTGATGGGATGGTGAGAGTTGTCCCCCACAATCAGCCCTGTCTTCTGCAGGCAGTCTTCCAAATAACTGCTTAAAATCTTGTTATAAAACACTTCCAGTACCCAGGCATTGGAATAGCCAGTAAAATAGTTATTACCTTCATGCCCCTCTGTGGAAATATGCTGGAAGTTATATAACTCTGGAATGCTCTGCTTTGAATAAATATACTTTCTTCAACTTTAGGAGGGGGTGGAGGGGGAGTTATAGTGGGAAGACTTTTTCCCAACTGGCTCTAGTAAAGAACGCTGTAGCTCAGCATCTGAGCAGTCTGGATTTAACACAGAGTAATGAGGTATTTATGAAGACAAACAGAAGATCCTAAAATGTATCTTAAGCTGTAACGGGCATCCAAGGAGCAGAATCAAAACTGTGGACCAGCTGCACGTGAATAAAACATGTATTTGTGCATAAAGGTCTGAAGAATTAAAGGCTGAAACTAGCATGGGGAAACAACTGTGTATTTTTCCCGATAACTGAAAATAGTTCAGCTGGAAAGATAAAATTCCATTTTTGTTCACAATCAGTTGTAGTATTCCTTTTTTTTTTTTCCCCCAAACCTCCTATGCCTACTTTCCTTACACTGTTTCTCTATTGCAACAGCGCTGTGTAGATGAAGAATCCGATTACAGTCTGCTGCCCACATCAGCTGAGCCAGTGAAAGGGAAGGTAAGTGTTTGCTCTGATCACTGCCAAGCCTGCTAAAATGTGGTACTTGCTTTGTTTGTATTTTCTTTCATGACCTGGAGGAAATAGGTCTCCTTGTGAGAGACTTTGCCAGGTCAAACAAATTACTTGTTTTTTTCTTTAATGTATATATAAAATGTGTAGATGCATATGCACATACAAAAGTATATTCAAAACTTTATTGCAAAGTTAGTTTCCTATTGATTCTGAGCAGTCTCTGTGACAAAATACAGGCACTTGTTAAATTGCCTTTTGAGAAGGATCAGAAGCTGAAGATGCGCTCTTCAGTTTCTCTTCCATTACTTGTCATTTATGCAACACTTAGTAAAATGCAGGTGTGTTAATGTTATTTCAGAAGTTTCTTCCAGGCAACTTCACATGATACCTCTTCAGCACTAACCAGAAAATAGGTGGTGTATGTTTGTGACGCAGGCAGGCAGCGTCTTCTCTGCATGCACCAGGGCTCAAGTTAGAGTTGTCCTCATGCCTCTGCTGAAGGAAACTCGTTCTGCTTAGTAGGTGCCAGACATTGGGCAAATGCTCCCTGTCTTGGCCTGCGTGGTTGACTTGGCTTGACTTTCCTTCTCTACCTCTTTACCAGAGGACCAGAGGTAGAGAAGTAAAGATTGGTGTGGGGTTTGGTTTGGTTTCTTTCCTCTTCTGTCCTGCTCATCTTGCTTTTATTCCATCCACTCATTTTTCTTCTTACCTCTCCCAAACCTAGCTGAAACCAACACAGATGTCGAAAGTGTAAAGTTTCAACTTTAAATATTCTGCCTTTTCTTGTATCCACTCTGTTCATAAAGGATATAAGCTTTTCTAGAAGAAGAAATATATATATGTACAAATTAGTATTATATTACACAGTTGCATTTCTGTGTGCGTGTGTGGTGGCTGGGAGCTGTTGGCAGTTGTGTGTGTATTCAACATGACTGAAGATCAGCTCTTTCCACTTTTCCATTAGCAGCTCCATTGCTCTAAAAGACTATGGAGTGAAGGACCCACCTTGCACACTGAACTTTCCAGGACCCTGCCCTCAGATATTTCAGACTGGTGTCTTACACCTCTGCTAGGTAAGACCTAGTGGTATTGGCCAATCTTCTGTCTCTCTCCTGAAATAAAGAAAGAGTTAATAGGAGGCATGGAACAGTCTCGCTGATGCTAAACATGCTAATAAGCTGTGGAAAACCTACTGTTGGCTTTAGCCTATTTTGCATGCGATTGGATGCTGAATCATGCCTTTAATGCTTTCCATTAGAGGTTTGAAAAGATGACTGCCTGTCAGCCTACCAGGAGTCCCAAAAAGCCTAAGGAGGTGTTGTAAAAAATCATATAGTCAGGTATACTCCTGACAAGGTACTTGCAAGTGTGAATTGACAGGGCTTGAGCTGTTTTTCCCATTCATCCTGTTGGCTGGAATACAATGTGGTGTAGCAACTGATGTCCTACTACTGAGCTAGGGCCAATCCTGGTTTAAGAACTCGGATGAGTAACAGCTTTTAAGAATCGAATAGTATTTGCTGACTTCTGGATATATTAAGCTATTTGTACTTCCCCACAACTTCACTGCGCTGCAGAGTTCATTTGGTATCATATAAACAGAGTGTTTCTTCTGCTGTGTACAACACAGTGTAACTCTTCTTGTACAAACTATAAAATGCTCAGATGTAATCCTGTGCCATACTGGGGAGAAATGGAAGAAGAGTTTGTTTGACTACATATGCTCTTTAAAATGTGCTAGCTCAGTGTAGTTGCAGCTTGCAGTAATATTGTGATCCAGCCACAAATAAGGCAGGTATTTGCATCTTGCACCAATCAAATATTAATACAGAAAAGATCAAAGTAGACAATCTATTTCCCACTGTACTCTGTCACACAACGCCTCATTAGACCAGTACTGTCCTCTGCAGAAGTTTCTATAACATTTTTCTCCATCTACAAAAATATGTTAGGCCCAGCTAGCCTAACTCATATCAAGATGAAAGGTGTCTTATTTTAAATCATTATTAGGTTGGTCTGCTTCTTTACAATCTTAGTCATTTAAGGCAATATTTGACTCTTAGGTCTATGTCCAGCTTTTCCTATGACCACCGCCCTTCACACTTTTCTCTTTCAACAGATGCTCTGACCTTGGAGACCTTGTTACCAAATAACTCTCCTGTGCCTAGCTGGAATCCCCCTTGCAGACAGCGCTCTGGCAGCTGCATGTTTGAAAGCTGTGATCTGGGGCACACGTCTGCTTCTGATGTGACATCAGTAGAGTGCAAGTAAGATGGCAAAAAACATCTCTTTGCGGTGAAGGGTGGAAGAGTTCATGGGATTTAGCAGGTCCTGGGGGACGCTGTATCCCCAGCACATGCTGAGTTCAATAGCAGGGCATCTCTTAAGAAACAGTGGACACTCAGTGTTCAGCTAATGGCATTTTGGGGTAACACTTTAGTCTTTTTCACAAGAGTAATAGAACTCTACTGAAACGCTGCTATGACCACCAGCTAAGCATGGTGATGGTGTTCCTGTTTCATATTGGAAAACTGAGGCATGAGGTAGATGTTCTTGTGTCTATTTTCAGTATTTAATTTATGATTGACACTCTCACTTAAGAGCCAAAATGCTGTTGGTTTTGAGGAGTCAATTTTTTGGCAGAGTTTAGAGCAGGAATTCTGAGATCTTGCCTATCAAGCTGCCTCCTTAGATCTTTCAAACAGATTGAACAGTGTAAGGCTATGAAAGCTAGCTAACTATTGTCAGTGAATATTTAAGAAGAAAGATAAGGACATTCCTGAAGATGCAGAGGCAGGCAGCCTGCAGCAAAAGGCTTGGTAGCTCTTGAAGCTTTTGCCACCTTTTTTTTTTTCCTTTTTTCTAGAGCAGTGCAGTGCGGAGGAGGCTGGGAGAAGGACAGGTGGTGGTTCTTGCTGTCTGGGGGAGGAGGGGTTGATGTTTGTGATGAATCTCTCTCTGAGAGACTGGCTGTCTGTCTCTACAGATAGTGGTGGCTTTGGTTGTTATGTGCTTAAGGAAAACAGGCTATATATCTCACTGTTGTTTGGGCAATATGCAAATAAAATGTGTATTGCCAGGTGGAAAATATACTCTGCTGATAACTATACTGATGCAGACCTTCCTGTTTCCATTACAATGATGGACTCTTCACTTGCTGAGGTGAGTGCTGTCTCTGACACCCCAGACATGGTTTTGAATGGGTTCAAGTAATTAGTGCCTTATGAATACCCATAAGATCCAGACTGGGCAGCTGTAAACCAGTGCTGTAATCAAGCTGGCATCAGTCAGCAGGGTGCTGTGACAGCTTGTTTTCTGTGGGGCACTCCCTTCTACTTGGGCCCAACCCTGGAATATTGTAGGGATGGACCCACATGTCTTGGTGTTCATGTGCAGCTGGGTCATGCTTTTAGCTGCGGAGTATTATTTTTTTTTTTTAATGGTTTCAAGGCTTAAGCAAGTGTTATTTCTGCAGTAGTACTCAGTTCTGCCAGGGAAGTCTGAGTGACTTCACTTCTTACCCACCTTGTAAGTAATCACGGGATGTTTTAGTTGCGAATGCTGCCTTTCTCTGCACTTTCTCCTACAGCTACCATTAACAGCTGAAAAATAGCATCTTTGCAGTACATGAGACCTTCCCTCAGCTGTGTGCTCAGATATGCCTTCACGGCTGTATTGAATCCAGCATCTATCAGAGCACTCCCTCCCACAGCTCGAGCTGTCAATCAGCTTTTTCATGGCAGCAGCCCGATGAGCACCAGCTCAGTGCACTCAGCTGTGCTCTGTGCATGGCACTGCAATGCTCGCTACCGAAATCCAGACCTCAGCCCCACAGGCATGGTTTTATAACGAGCTTTACAAATGCCAGCATTGGTGGTGGTGATGGAAGGACATCGGTCTGCTATTTTGGTGAACCTGGGAACAAACCACGCAACACCAGTGAGCAACGCTACCCTGGTTGCTGTGCAGCACTGGTCCTGTCCCACTGATGACTCGAGACAGAAAGTGCAGTCAAGGTAGAAAGTAAGAGCGGTAGGGAATGCCCATGGTTTCAGCCTGCTTTTTGGCTGTGGTAGAGGAGGTGAGGAACTCCCTCACTTGTGCTGCTGCTACTTAAGTTACCTTAAGGAGGATAATCCCAAGGAGGGCTCTTGCTTTATCCAGCCCTTCTGGGAAATGACAGCCTCTCAAAGTTGTTTGAAACATCTGTGCTTCATTGCTCTGGGGCTTCCTGTAATTTCAGCTGGATTCACAAGTGTCACTTTCTTTTTTTGTGTTATATATATGTATATGTATATATCACAAATATATATAAACACTGTGAGAATATTCTAGAAGGGAAAAATGAAAACATTAAAGCTTTCCCCAAAGAAAAGGTAAAGGAATTGTATCCAGTATCTGTTCTTAAAAACTGTGACGTGCAGCAAAATTTGAATATCCTCGTTTAATAGGAAAAGTATCCCTAGGGTTTTTTATTTGCACTGTGGTTGCAGATGTGCTTGATCAGAGTGAGCCCTTCAGCATGTAAGTAACTCAAGTTTTTCTGTCAGTGTTGTCATTGTAGGTGTTCAGGGGCTATTAAATAAAGGAGTTCTTGTGATGCCAGATGAATATTGGGCTTCTTATGCTTGTTTTGATTTTACGAAAGCCTCGTAGTTTAAAAACTAGAAGAAAGGTCTCCAAAACATTAATGCTTTTTCATGGAATTTATATAAGATTGTGGCCAGAACTTACCTGCTGTGGTAGAAGATCTTTAGATTGTTTTGCTAATCCAAGGGATGGAGGTGGGGAAAAAGTGATCAGGATTCTAATGCAGGATCTTCACCATTACTATCCTTTTATTAGGAAGAAGAACCATTCTCTAATGCCCTGCAAAACTGGATTTTATTAGGAAATGTAGCAAGTGTTTTATAGTTGTTTTTCCTCTTTAAGTTTACCCTGCGCAATCCTAATGCGAACAGCTAGTATGGATTTTTTTTTTAAATGGAATTGAGGATTTTCCTTCATTGCAAACAGGAAACCATTGGCCATGCGTCACCTGGGGAGGGAGGAGGCATGTAGAACAACACATTGCTTTGGTCACTTCCAGACAGCATACGTTTTCTGGTTGGGGTGGTGCGTGCATGTGTTTTAACTGTCCTCCAGGTTTCTTTTAGTTTCATTCCAACATACTACTCACCTTTCACCTTCTCATTCCCTGTTACTCCTGTAGACCTAATGTCCTGGACAAGACAAATACTATGTTGTACTTCCTTAAGCTTAAAAGAGAATTCAAATATGAATAAAAATAGCCTGGGTTTGCTTTAGAGGAAACATTGGCTGGCTTGGGGCATAGGCTCTGCAATGGCAGTCGAGCTATGTGGAGGAAAAAGATCGTGCTTACTGATGCTGGGAGCAGCCAATGCTGTCCAAAGCACCTCCAGGGGCTTGGCCATCTGCTTTTCAGCTTTGCTGAACAGCTTGTTCTCTACCATGCAAGCACCCCTTTCTGGAGTCCTTCGAGGATGTTTGAGGGGAACAGGAAGATACCAGAATAGAGGTGATCACTTGCTGATGGGGTTTTTCTGTTCCCAACACCGCTTGTGTAGTGCTCTTGGGATTTGTAGGGAGCTATCCAAAGCTGGATGGTTCCACACCTCCTCTGCCTGAAGAAAAGGTTATTTCTCATTCCTCTATGCTACTTTCATGAAAAGGAAGAGGCCTGAAGCCTTCTGAAATGCCTAGGTAATTGCTATATATCATCATGAAAAAAAGCTTCACTCCAAAATGAGCACTAGAATGCACAACACAACAGGCAGGTGTCAACAGGCAGGTTTCCTGCATTCCTAATCACCTGCTCAGTTGAGCTGTTAAAAGTAATGCTTTTATCTACCTAAATGAGTCGGATCTCTATAGCTGAGTGAAGTTCTGTGCACTTTATGACCTCAGAAAATGGATGTAACCTGATGCACAGCATTAGGACAGCAAGGTGGTACAGTAATACCATCTTCAGTACTATACTTCAGTCATTTGAAAACAGGTTGGAAGCAAAACATGAGGTCAGGAACCAAAATATATCTCTAAATATGATACTCCTGAAGTAAGACTTCTGCAGAAAGTTATCACTCTTAATGATGATATGCTAAGCTGCATGTTATATGTACAGGTGGCTATAGACTAGCAGATGAATCTGCAGTCACTTATCATCCAGTTCTTCTCTGCTAAGTCAGGTACAGCTGCAGTAATTATTAAAACTTTGACATAAAATTTTGCTATGTCTGAGGCAACCCTTTCTCCAACACTAACCCTTCTCTCTTTCTGTTAAGATGGACCATGCAGAGCCATCAATACCAGTCAGCCTGATCCCGTCCAGGTCAGGTTTCGGGGTGGGGGTGGGGGTTGATGTCTTTAATGTAATTATATAATATGGATCAGTATTTGAAAAATAATTTTCATTTCATTAATTCATTTCATTAATTGACAGTGATCACTTAACTTCACCCCAAGAAGTTCCTACATCCTCTTCAGAAAACACTGTGCCAGTAACAGGTAAGCCCTTAAACTGGAGTACAGACAGGTAAACTTTCTGTGCTGAAAGTCTCGAAAGAGATACGCTGAAGTCTGCATTTACTGAACAGTAAGTGCCCTGTCTTCTGTTGTCTGATGTTCTAGGCTGTCTTGTTATGGAGGAAGAGTCACCCAAGCACTCATGTGCAAAAGAGGAAGCTGTGCCAACTTCCGCAGCAATGGAGAAAAACAATGATAAGGATCCGTCCGGTTCTGTATCAGGTACAGTAACTGCTGCAGCCACGCTGGCATTCACGCAGTGAGGAAACAGCTTGCTTCCAGCGCATCTTTGATGTGAGGAAGCTGAGTAAGAAAAATAACTTGATGTTTGCAACAACAGACATTCACAAGTTGCTTTCACCTGCAAGTGCTCTAAATTTTCCCCAGAACTAAGCAGGAATAAGGTCTATCTGGTTGCAGAAGGCAGGTGGTCTTACAGTGCTGCAAGAAGTAAACATGAAGCAACTTAGTGACATCTTGATGCTTGCTCAGCTGGCAGAACACTGTGTGGGTACTAAACCCCATGCAATTTTGGGAGGAGAAAGAGGATCTTTTTCATGGTTTTAAAAAGTTTGATGACACATAACTGGACTAAACAATGTTTTCCTCTTTCAAAACTGAAGCTCAGAGCACAAGAAGATGGGGTGGGTCAGGAGGAGAGATGAGGACAAGGCCTTTGTGTACGATCCTGACTTAACTCTATAGTCACAAACATCCAGAAAAATTATTCTTACCAGATCTGATGGTGCTTATTTCACTTATAAACTAAAAGCAAAACAAAACTAGACTGTGTGTGTACAGTGTATTTAAGCTATTTTTTAAAAAGTTGATCTGAATAAGCAGCACAGAATACATGAGTGTGCTTGCTTGTAGTTATTTTTTAACCTTTACCTAAATACGAGATCTCTTGTTGTTGTGTCTTTTGGTTTTGTTTCTTTATTTAGTAGTCTTCCTGAAATCTAATGTAGTCCCCTCACTTAAATATATTTTCTTTCAACTAATTTGCCTCTGCAGTTAATTTTCATATCTGGTGTAGGTGCCTTTGACAAGGAGGAAACAGATATGCAAAACAGATCAGAAAGAGTCCAAATAGCTTTAGCTTTACAGTCTGAGATCCTGCTGCTTGTTGTACATCACCTCCAAATAGAAAGCCTTTCTAGCATTAGAACGGAGACACTGGTGAATCTCACCTGTGGTTTTTAATAATACCACATCTTCTGAAGGTGCTTGGGAGCCAGGTATCTTAGGGCTGCTGCAAAAAGTCAGCAGGGTCAAAAGGCAGACCATGAGGAGGATGCTGTCAATGTGAAGGATGAAAAGAGAAAGCATTTCAGATGTGAAACTTTTTTTTTTTAACTTGTGTCATTTCTTTGGCTTGCATCTGTCTGTATGTGTGCATGACTACGTAAATGGAAGGCAAAAAAAATCTACATATTCTAAAAGGTATAAATAGCTACCAGAGTTATTGCTGCACATAAAATTAATGTAACTGAGATTTTCATCAGTTTCTTAAAAAAAAAAAAAAATCCCTTTTTAATAGCTGTCTTTCTGGAGGTTACTTCTTGAATGTTTTAAACTTCTGGATTGTGATTTTCACAAGTTTGTGTTGTATTTGAGCTGGCATCATCAGCTCTCAAACTTACCAATTCATTACCATTAGTCTTCTGGCAAAGAGAGTTCTTCTGTTGGCTCTATCATCACTCTGCTAGTTCACTTTTAGGTATGAAGGACAGTCCAAGTGTCAGGATGTTTGAAGCTTATGGGCTCCTAAAATACCACAACTGTGTGCGCTTCCTGATCTGGTTATGCTCAGAATACTGTAATAGTAGCTGATGTAGCATGTTTTGAAACATCAGACTTGATCTGATGTTTCACAAAGAGGAGAATTATAAATAATCATCCCTTCTCCCATTAGTTTGTGCATGTGATTTTTTTTTTTCATGTTACTTTGCCAATAGACGTCAAAATAGTCATTATAATTGGTCTCTCTAAATAACAAATTCCTGCTGGTAGCAAATTAATGAAATTCACTTATCTGAGAGAATATTACTGTTTTGCGGCTTCACTTAGAGCAACTACTATCAGAAGAATGTCTCACAAATGTGTAGCACTTGTTACTGTGATTTTTTTTTTTTTTTTCAAGCCAAAGATAATGTATTATTGCGTTCCTTCCTTAATACCTTTACAGCATGCTTTCCTGCCTCTCCTTAATGTCCTCTCCTGGCATTTGCTGCAGTTTTTCATTTGTTTTTGGCTTTTGACCTGTTGGTCAATGGCTAGTACTCTAAGTGTGTTGGAGGCTTGTTTTGCTTTTATTACACTTGTTTTCTGGGATATTTCTTCCTAGGGCCTGATCTGATCAAGAAAGAATTCAGCCCTGTGATAGAAGAATGCAAAACCTCACTGCAAAATCTTTTAAAGAAAGACCCGGTAAGAATCCTAGTGACACTGAAATGTCAAACTGCTTTGGCTGAGCAGTGACTACTGGAGGAGGGCATGGGCCCCGCTACTGGTTTTGTGGCTGTTGCTTTGCTGCAACTACTCTCTGACTTCCTTTTAGGAGACAGGCCTGGAAAAGGAAACTAATAAAGAGCAGAGTGAGGTAACACCAGCTATGGTTCCCAGCAGGAAAGGTAAGAGTTTTTTGTTGACTTAATCTGCATAACTTACTGGAGTGCAAGCCTTGATCACCTGTGCCAACAGCTGTGTAAACAGCTGTAGAGAGCTGCCTGGACTATGCCAATTATTATGTGGGGTTTTTGTGTTAAGGGGTAGTAGCTGTGGTTAAAAAATCAGAATGGGCTAGTGGTGGAGAAAGGGAAGATGTTATCAAGCAAAAACCTGCTTCTGATTTCTGCAGATACTGATCTAACTCTGTCTTCCTCTAGACAGAATTTCTTAGGAGTTGCAGAGCAGCTAGGGTATTTGAAACTGGCATGCATGTCCTCCCCAAAGATTTATAAAGCAGCAGCCCTTATGCTAACTGGAGTTTTGGGTAATATGGTATAGATAAACTGGACAATGTTTCTGCTGATCTGTGCTTAGACACCTCCGCTTTTGTGGTCACCCGACCTTTTGCCTTTGGAGTTGAGTAAAAGCTAGTGATGTTGTAAGTCATGTAACATCCTGGGGGATGAACCTCTGGGCTGACGACTTGCACCAAAGCCTAGAATTAACCATTCCCATACTAATGAGATACTAGTTGAAGCTGACTAAACAGCTAACTTTTGTGGCTCTGTACAAGAGAGTGCTTTCCAGTCTTAACTGGCATTCTAACCCCAATGTACTCTGAGGTACACATTGTTTTTATTAGCAAGAGTTGGAAACCTTAGCCATAGCTGCTGTTAGAGCTTTAAAGGCTTTCACAAACTATTTTTGGTCTGAGAACTTCCTCTTTTTTTTCTTCTTCTCAGGGAGTTCACCCATTACAGGTGGCATTAAAGGTGATAAAACGAAGCAAAATGAGCTGTAAGTGTTTTGGCTTTCAGTGATCACCTGCAGGTATGAATTCAGAGTTGCAGTCTGTTACATGATTGCTTCTTCTTATCCTACAGTGACTCGCCTAGTGAGAAAGAGGTGGAGGTAAGTCTCAACTGCTTGTATCCTTAGGCATCATGGACAATAGAAAGATCTTGTAGATAGCCATCACTAATATCTTGGCCTATATAAAAAGAATGACACTGAGTAGCTCAAATTGGATGTATTTCTGTAAATTGGCTTTTGAAATCTTTCTAAGCCCTCTTGGCATAAACAATATGTTTCCATATTCAACAGAAACTATTGAAGGAACGAGATAAGGTGGAAATCTGTAAAACTGAATAAAACATTTGCTGCAAATGAAACGTTTGTAAGTGTCGAGGAGCATCACTATGACTTCCTCCCAGGCAGAGTGTGCTGGTTTAAGACTTTTTTTTCTCCCAAAGGACACAGATAACATACTGCATGCTGCCAGGATATTACTTGTTCTGGTTGCAGGTTACTTCCCCCCCCCACTACAGATGGGAGGTCTGTCTTTGGGGAAAGGACTGTCTTCGGGGAAGCAAGCTATGTTTGTTTCTCTTCTGTATCTCTCCTGTAGCTTTGTTCGTGGGGTATGTTCCCAAATGTCACTTCAATATCCAGATCTGCTTTCAAAAACAAAGTTTGCATCACTTGATTATTCTGAAATCTGTTCTTCTCCACAACAGGCTGAATTTCTGAGACTGTCTCTAGGTTTTAAATGTGACTTGTTTACCTTGGACAAGAGGGTGAGGCTTGAAGAAAGATCCCGTGACTTGGCTGAAGAGAACTTGAAAAAGGAGATCACAAATGCTCTAAAGATGTTAGAGGTTAGTGTAAGCTGAGACTGTTGGATGCTAATCTTGAGACTGTGTGAGCCTGAACACAGCCCCTCAGTGTCATCACTTGAGTTTGCCCTCCTTACTAATAGATCACATTTGTTTTTCTTACCAATGTGCCTCTTTAGGCTTTAGTTCCTTTGTGTGAAGAAGATAACCAAGCACAGGAAATTATTAAGAAGCTGCAGAAAAGCTTGCAGTTCCTTAGCCAGTATGCAGCCCGAGTCGCCAGCAGAGCAGAGATGTTGGGAGCTATTAATCAGGTAACACTATGTGCATGTGTCTTGTACAAAAGCTTCTAGATTTTAAGGAATAGCACTACCTGTTTGCTAGGCTTCTGATTCCAGATCTAGATGTGTGAATCTCATGTATGTGAACTGATACAGTTTAGTCCTAGCTCTCTCTTCTCAGGTCTCTGCTTGCATTATCATTATGATGAATCTCAGGCATTGTAAGAGCAGCTAAACTGCACTAGCACTGTGCAAAAATACAACAAAAAATATGGTGCTGATTTAAAGAAAAAAAGGCGGTGTAGGGCTGTATACAGTAGAGAGTACAAGAATAGAATGTGGTAATGATAGTCTTTATGCTGTAATGGTAAATCTCTGCCTTATGGAAAGGATTTTAACAGGGCTTTGGACAAGGCTAATACACTAAATCTATGCAAGCTGACAAAGATCTACTCAAATGTTATGTAATAGTATAATGCTGAAGAATAGTATGAAAATCTTTCTTGACAATAAGTACTAGTAAATGTGGGTGCGTGTTGAGACTGTAGATCAGAGAAAGTTAATGAGGAATTGTAAGGATTCAGAAAATGAAGTTCTGAACTATGTTAGGGTGAGAGGGATCACTGGAGAAATGAGACCTGCGTAACTTGGGCATGGGATCATTGAATGGTTTGGGTTGGAAGGGACCTTACAGATCATCTAACTCAGGGCAGGGACACCTCCCACCAGACCAGGCTGCCCAAAGCCCCATCCATCTTGGCCTTGAACACCTGCAGGGATGGGACATCCACAGCTTCTCCAGGCAGCCTGTGCCAGTGCCTCACCACCCTCTGAGTGAATTTTTTTTTCCTTATGTCTGATGTAAATCTACCCTCTTAGGATAGATTTAAAACCATTCCCCCTTGTCCTAAGAGAGTTTAAACTATCACTACACCCCCTGACAAAGAGTCCCTCCCCAGCTTTCCTGTAGGCCCCCTTTAGGTACTGGAAGGCCGCTGTAAGGTCTCCTTGGAGCCTCCAGGCTGAACCACCCCAACTCCCTCAGGCTGTCTTCACAGGAGAGGTGCTCCAGCCCCTTGATCATCTTTGTGGCCCTCTTCTGGACTTGTTCTAACAAGTCCATGTCCTTCTTGTGCTGGGGGCCCCAGAGCTGAACACAGGTCTCCAGCTGGGGTCTCGCAAGAGCAGAGCAGAGAGGAGGATCACCTCCCTTGCCCTGCTGGCCACACTACTTTTGATGAGATGAGAGATGGGTTGTGGTGAAACTTCACAAGCGTGATGCAAAATCCTTTCACTTTAATCCACAATGATGCAAGATGATAGTAGATGGTCAAGGGGAAAAGAACATCAATCTAAACATGACGCAGTTTCTCAGAGACACTTTTTTCCTACTGCTGTTGGTCTCTTCCTTTTAGGAGAGCCGTGTCAGCAAGGCTGTGGAAGTAATGATTCAACATGTGGAAAACCTGAAGCGCATGTACACAAAAGAGCATGCAGAACTTGAGGAGCTGAAACAGGTCCTGCTCCAGAATGAGAGATCATTTAGTTCTCTTGGAGATCGAGGTAACCTAAGCAAAGCTGCTTAGCCTTTCCATGGCTGCCTAAGGGCCAGACAATTAAAGGCCTCAGCTAATTAAAGGTCAACATTTTAGGTGGAGGGGTTATACGACTGATGCATCTCCTTTCTTAAAATCAAAGGAAGAAATAGCAATATGCTAACAATATAGAAACAATTAGACCTCTGTGTAAGCTGCCAGGAATCTTGGGACAGGGTGAAAACATAGCAAGTATGCAGCCTTCAGAAAAAGTGCATTGCATTTGGTGGTGATGATCTTACTTCTTTTGAGCAGTCTATTTGGGTGTTCGCTCACACGGGAGCATTCCCAGTAGCTATTACTAGGTAGCTGAATTTTGACTGTTCTTTACAGACACTTTCTGCTCTTTTTCTGAATATGAATCACAGACTCCTTAAGTGCAGGAGCTCTGAACTTCCTCCTTTACACAGATGGTGCAGTGGTCAGGTTTTCAGACAGCGTCATGCACTTACAGCTTTTCCAGGACAAGTATTAAAATCTGAAAAAAATGGAGCATGTATTTTATAAGTGGAAAGGGTAGTCTTACTTGTGCACTAGTAAAATTTTCTCAGGAGGCTTCTAAATTACAGGCTGCTCTTTCCTTTGTGGCTACAAGCTGTTGACTGTAAGAGATTAACTTAAAACAGGACATTTGACTTGATAATGGTAGAATTTGATCCCTGTAGAGGATGTATAATGTGTGAATGTTAAGAACTTATCTAATGAAATAGAGAGCTTTAATCCCCCTTAAGTCTCATTTCTGCTTTCTGGGAGCAATTTGATGCGCTCTCTGCTGAGATAATGCAAAAAGTCAGACCGTTAGTTCCAACTAAAGCTCATTACATTCTTGTCAACCTTTCTGATGTTCAATCTCTTCACAGATGAATCTACAACTAAAAAGCTACCCAATTCCTTTAACTTCAAGGTATGGCCCTTAAAGGTTAATGTGAAATTTCAAATGTGTTAAGTGTCTGTGTGTGGTTTCCTTCGCCTTGTCATGCGCTGGTGCTCTGATGCATGCTTGACTTAGTGGTTTTCTGTCTCAGATATTGGCTGATGTCATCAGACACGAGGATATATTTTCAATTGACCCTCCTCCCAGCCTGAGGGAACTGCATGTGGTCCCATTTACGGTAGATGAGGTGTTCACAGAAGCTGAAATGGCTGTGCTCTCTTGTAGTGGTTAAAAACTGTTCACATGTGGTTCTTTCATTGGGCTTACAGAAGAAGGGTTTAGCAGAGAGATGAAAAATAGATGAGAGCAATTCATATTGACTGTAGGAACTCCTGTGAGGGTCATTAGGGGAATTTAGTCACATTCAGTTTTGGTATTTTGCTGGAAGCTGTGTATCCAGCTTCACTTTAGATGCCTGGGGAAGTAGGAGGACCAATTACTGTGGAAAGATGCTGCTTTTAAAAATGCATGGTTTGGGCTGTGCTTATGATTCAACTCTTCTCTGTGTGTCACTTCAAGCTAAGCAACAACTTCTAGTTTCTATACAGTTTGTACAACAACTGATGGTGTTTTGTGTGCTCAGTGAGTAATCCAGTCATTCCCTGATAGAGCCAGTAATGCCTTTTATTTGTGTAGCCACCATCATCCCTACGAAGAGTTAGCATTGCAACAGTGCCTAGGAGTGCTGGAAATGCAGGTATTGGGTTGCCGCTGGTAAGTAAGGGTTCCCAGACGTTGAGGTGCTTTACCCTTCTCATAACTGGCTGGGTTTCAGTGGAAAAAGGCAAATGCAGTAAAGTGGCTTAAACTTCTTCTCTAGGCCCAACTACAAGAAACTGATGGAGATGAATGGAGTGATAAACTCAACAGGAGATCAAGCAGCTGGTAAAGTTACTTGGCTTTTCTTTGAATAGGGTTAAATATTTTTCAGCTCAAGCTGTGCCTGTATTGAGCATCTTGAGGCATAATATTATTAGGCTACATCTTTCACGTTAGTTCTATGTGCTTCAATACATAAATGAGCCTTTGTGACTAACCGTTACAGCTTCCCTTTTAATTAAAGATGAAGAGACTAAGAAAAATTACCTTGACTGTCTTGCATTAGAACTCAAATATAAAAACTAGACAGCTGACATTGATGGATTTGGTTTAAAATAATAATAAAAAAAATTTCAGGCGACTAATTTTGAAGCTTATTTGTCTATGTCCCAACCAAATGATTAGGCTGTTGCAGAATTTCTAATTTCATGCTGTGTATCTGGGGGGAAAGTAAAGCAAATGTGTTTAAAATATGACAGGGGACGACTAGGAGCAAAGCAAAATGAGAAGCGTCCTTCACTGCAGCGATTCATTAGCACATATTCCTGGGCAGAGTATGAGAATGAACATTCAGAAACAAAGTAAGTTGAAGAGAAACATCCTCCAAGGTATGTGTGCAGGGTTTGTTTATTTTCAATGAACTCTTTACCTGTCACTAACCTGACCAGGGCTATAAAGTCAAGGTATTGTGAGCTCTGTGAAATCAAATGCTTGATAGTAAAGCTTTCAAACTGTTGATGCTTGCTTACAGAAACGAGCAGTCGGAATTGCCTGCTGAAGTGCAAGAGCCATCAAGAAAGGAAAGTATCCCTGAAACAGGAAACTGTCCATCAAAATGGAACCTGGAGACAGCGTAAGTATTCCCCAAAATGGTCATGAGGGTAAAGCAGTGGTTGGACATGGGAAGAGGAACCAAAGCTGTAGTTTATGGCTTGGTTGTTAATCCTGACTTCTGAAACAAGCCAACCAGGAATGAGTAATATCAAGTGCCAGAGGCTCACCTCACCAGGGATTCATAACTAACCTTAAGTAGTGAGTCCTGTGCAATGCTTAACAGCAGCTTTGACACAAACTGAGGGACAAGTAGTTATCAAGATTAACAGGGTTACTGCAGCTAACTTCTCTGTATCTCACAGGTCAAAAAAGAGTGCTGTCCTAAAGAAGCATCCCCTGCAAGCCCCTAAATTTAAACAACTGCCCTACAGAAAAGGAGTTATACAATTTCTCTGCAGAGAATGCATGTTCTGCATTAACACCCTATGCTAAACCTACACTTTGAGTATTCCCAGTCGAAGGGGAGATAAGACAATTACACGCTTGTATGTAAAACTGAAAAGATGGCAAGAAAAATATACTTTCTTCCTATTGTTTGACAAAGGATAGAGGTACCAATTTTGTGAGAGGTTTAAATTTTGGCTATTAGGCAGAAGCCTTTCCTCACCTAACTTCACGGAAGGCATCAAAGCCCTAGAAAACAAAGCCTTAATCCAGTACTTTCAGTGCTTTTCTATAAGCACGATTAAGTCTTCACAATCTGCAAGGCAGTATTTGTGAATCCTCTTCAGAAATATGGTGTGGTATAGGGAGCATGGCTGCCTGAACAGGGCTTATGGGTCAAGTCCATCACCTAAACAGCTTATCAAAAACTAGCTTACTGAAGTCTGTGAAATGCAAGCTATCACTGTACATAGCTCCCAATGCATCAGCTACCTTGTCACTTTTAATAGTTGTTTGTTATAAGCTTTGGTTTGTTGTCTTTGTTGTTTTGGGGGTAAGGGTGGGGAGAAGGGTTCCAATTTTTGAAGAAAAATGGAACTACTACATGACTTACTCTTTTCTACAGGTGCAACTTAGTGTCATCATGGGCATCCCATTTCAAGACTTCCTTTTCCAACGCTAACAAAACTCTCTGGGTTTCTGTTTCCATCCTGGTACTGCTTGCTGCTTTTACAAGCTTCCTCACTGGGCTGTCTCTTCAAAGACCAGCAGATGCAGCACCTGTCGGCACTGGGGACTCCTGGACTTCACTACAGCAACTGTTGTGGCCGTATACAGGACTTCAACACAACGGACCACCCCCAGTATAACAAAGGTTCTGAATTTTGTGAAGTTATCCTTCTGAGTTCTGGTTGACAGTATGAGAAGCTGAGATAGTATATTTAATGTTACATGTTTCAGTTGGTTTGTTTGGGTTGTGGGTGTTAGGGGATTTTTTTTAAGTGTGACTTAAAATTGAAAAAATATTTTTTTCCTTATTCTGACAAAAGTTATCTTTTCAAGTACCTAAGAGTGTCTTATTTCCATTCAGATATAGACTAAAACAGTTAGTGATTTTGAACATAGCTAACAGTAGGTATGACCAAATGGTCCAGCCATAAGAGAATAAATAACAAAAATAAGATGGCTACATTTTAGTCATTAAAGCTGTTCCAATGATTTGAATAGAAAAGGATTAAAGACTTGAAATGTAACTTTATTGAAAGCTTTTGGTAATAAAGTTTTAAAGGAAAGCATGCAGTATTTAAGAGTACGTTAAAACTCTTGTAGCAAGGAGCAGCTGATATACAACATCAATAAACAGGAAGTTAGCTGTACTCACTCTATCAATTGCTTCTTTGCTGGCAAAGTCTTTAAGCATATGGTAGAGTGTGGAGTGAAATTCGGAATCTTCTTCTAGCTCTTTTGAAAATGCTTCACTGGTTTCTGTGATCTTGAGTTTCAGTGCTCTCTGACCATTAAACATGTACAGAGACCAGTCTTTGACAAAATCTGCTTTAAGATGCTCACTTACCTAGTGCAGGAAAAAAATGGGCTGTAAGATGAAGCCCATGACACTGACAGAGAACAAATTCTGGTACAAAATTTTAAATTCTAGCATACTTATGAGTGTAATAGAGAAAAAACAAAGCATTGCTTTGAACTGTTAAAATAGTATTAGGTCTTTAAGTAAATGACTGTGTAACACATTGTAGCAACATCAAAATCTTCATCTTGTTTGCCTCTGTAAAATGCAAGGTTGGTCACTCTGGCTTTCTTGCTGTTCCTGACTCATATGAAAAGAGTAGCTAGGTGCAACAGGCATCACACACTTTAGTTCTTCCTGCTGGGATTAAGAACTGGGCTAAACATTTGCATGTGTGTCACAAGTCTTTAACTCAAGATCTCTCAAGATTTCAGCAGTATGGTATGTTCTATATCCACAGTCATAACTGGGAGTATTATGCTGTCTGGGAGAAGTTTTAACCACATGTTTTTTAGTTTACAGAGGGAAACATATCAACTCAAGTTGCTTATTCCCTCCTTTACAGTACAGAACAACTGAAAACACGCACAAAGCCAAGAAACTTCTAGATGGTAATTGAGGGGGCTTTTGAGGGCCCCATAGTAAGCTACTTGCTGAAAAATCAGCATCTACCTGTGTCATCCCAGCTTCAGCTAAAGCCTCAATAGCTGACCTGTCAGCTATACATCTTAGCACATCAGCAAGTATCTTTGTTACTGAAACTTATATTTGTGAGGAATGGGCTTGAGGTGTGGAGAAGTGGGCACTGAAGTTTTGCTAAACAAAATATTATGTGAAATAGTCACCCTAAATCTTAACTGCTGCACTAAGCATTAGGTCAGGGCCCGAAGATTGTTTGAAATGAGCATAAATGAAGAAAGTTATTTGTTTGTCTTTTGTGTGATATGCTTCTGTACTGGTTTGTCTCTAGACATTTGGTCTAAAGCTACAAACCTTGAACACTACTTGATCTTGACCCGATTCTAGATTCCATTTGCTCCAGCCAAAAGCAAAAGCGGATGCAACCAGGGCCATCTGTTGGTATGCCCTCACTTCTGTTAGGGGAGCCTGTAATGCAAAAGTACAGTTAGAAGATATGCATCCACTAAATCTCTGCTTTATATGAAGGTAAGAAAAAGCTTGCTTTAAGCAGAATCTCCTGGCTAAGCTGTAAGGACACTCATCCTCATTCTGTATAATAGGTCTTCATACAAGAAAACGTTGCCTACCTGAGAAACAGGCTGGGGGGAAGTCCACTCTTGCACTCACCTTCTTGTTCACAGAGACGTATTTGTATGAATATTCTCCTGGGAAAATATTCACACCAGCCTCTTTCAAAACTTTTCTTAAGGTGACGGGACACATCCATTTTCCTGTCAGGTGAGAAAGCACATCCTTCTCTTCCACTGTGACTGCAGCCACCATACACTGCTTATCCTGTTGTATAAACCAATCAAAACATCTTACTTGTGATTAAAGCTATTTTTGGCTTCAGGCATCAATGATTTATTTGCTGCTTCTCTATTCTGGATATTACTTACATTAGCTATCATCCTCATCTTTAAACATTCACAGTTCTTGTAGGAAGCCACTTTACTGTTGGATTTCAGAACTGACACTGGTTTACTGGCCCACACTTATGATCACACTGTACATATTCTCCTTGTCGTTTTAGTAACAGATATTGATTTATATGACAATCATGCTAACTTGAACCTTTAGAAGGAACAAAGATCAAAAAAGTAGGTTGCTTGGAATGCTCAGTTCTTTTGGTGCAGTTGGACAGCGAGAGAGGGCAACGCTTTTTAAGTGCTGATGAAGCAGTCTTGACTTTAGCAAAGTAGTATCAATATCAAAGAACTTAATGGAATGTTGCAGAACAGATGCTTTCTTTTGACCAATTCACAGAAAAATTAAATCACCAATAATATTGGTGGTTACATTAGAGCTTGGAATAGTTCCTTCCTTATTTTCAATAGCAAAGGACCGAGATTCAAGTTGCTCTTGTGGAACCATCCCACATTCTTAAGAAAGAACAGTGACAATTCTGTTTTTTTAAAAAAACAAACTACCCATGTTTTATGAAAAAAACAACAAAAAATAGTACCTTAATTTGTATCTGAACTTCTGCAAAGACTGTAGTAACTGTAAGTAGTGCTTCATTTATACCCATAGGTCTCAATTCCCATGCCTGATATGGCATGTTGAGATGAACATTCTGGAGAAGTGCTATTGTATAAAAAACACCCATCTCAAAAGTGATACTCTTCTGTGTTTCGTATGTTATGTTGCTGATGCCATCAGTTCTCCACTGTTGGCCTTTACAAGGGATGCAAAAAGAAAAAACGTATACATAAAGCTTCTGCTTGTAATATGTACTGGTGAAGAATTAGTAAAGATATTCCAGGTAAACTAATATTCAGAGGTAGATAAGATAAAGCACAAAGTAAAGAGAATTCATTTAAGGCAAAAACCTTCTCTCCTTTAAGTACAAAATTAGGCTAATTCTGATGTGAAAGCTCAAAAAAAAATAGTTACGTTAGTATTTGTATTTTTTAATGTAGGATATAGCACTCCTTAACCTTATTTCCAACAGTAACTTGAAACATCAAACTATCTTAAGTTCTAGTATCTTTCATGATGTAACATCAGAGGTAATGTATACTTTTTTAGTAACGTGAGTAACGAATTTGTTTTTTTAACATTTAATATTTTGAGGTAATATGACTACATGTAGTTAGGGGGTAATTTGGCTCAAAGTAGACTTCATAGGACTTCGCTCTACCAAAACGTCATTTGTGGTATACAGTTCACTACTACACCCACTAATATGGAAGAAAAAAAAGTTTCAGTGAAAAGCCTCGAGCAGTCCCTGATTACACATGATACAGAATCAAACCAGAAAACCAACCAACCAACCAAACAAAAAAACTAATCTGTGCGTTTTTTTTGTGAACACCAAACTCCCTTAACTATTTCTTGGCTGTGAATTGGCTCTTTTCTTAACAGATATTTCAGAAAACTATTTGAAACCTTGTATCGAGTCCATTAGTCAAACAAATTTATCTTAAGTTGGTACCTGCAGGATCCCATCGGGCTATCACAGGTTCCTTGCAATAGATCACATTGTCAGACAGCCTAAGCGTGATCTGTATTGGTGGGTATCGGGCATCGTCAGCCTCTTCTGGGGGATATCTGTATGCCTCCAAGCCAACGTCAAGTAACTTTAGCAAAACGCAAAAAAGACAAACAAAACATTTTATTAGAAAATGCAGTAGCCTGAATTTGTTTTTTTTTTTAAATCCACCTAGTTATCTGTGGAGTTTCCTAACATACGATTTAAAATTTACTAGTTGAAATTGTTGGCTAACATGGCCCACTTCCAAAAAAGATTTTTTTCTTTCTTACATCTTCCTGCTAAAGGATTTTGCTTGAATTTTAACAAGCATTAACGTGAAACCCCCTAATATAGAAATCAGCACAAGGTCTGCTGCAGTAAACCTTTCCCTTCATGGGAACTACAGCATTGAAGACAGTATTAAGGTTGAGTACCAATGGGCAATTGAACCCTTCGCATGCTGTCTGTGGCACTTTTCAGGCAACACCACACAGTAAGTGGAATCATTCCTTAATAGATTCACGGGTACTCAAAATAAACAAGAGCACTTCACAGGCAAAAAGAGATACAGCTCCACTTTGCACAGTGTCAAAGGTAATGAAAGAAGTCAAATTCAATTGGTAAGGCAGGTCTGTGCATGTGGCTAGAAAGGAAGATCCCATACTACTTAATCTGCTCACAGTCCTGCTTTCTTAGTCTGTATGTGAATTTCACTTATTAATGGTTTCCAATTTCATAATAAAAACTGTGACATAGGTTAATGCTACATAAGGCACCACAAGTAGGAGAACTAAGACACGTTGCCTATAGACCACCTATACCTTGCAGAGCCCAGAACTGAATTGGTAGTAATTTTGTTACCATCCTTCCTTAAGTGTACTTTTCATAGCCAAAAAAAAAGGATGTCTGGCTTTGCTTTTACTTCATCCTAGAGCATTTACAGTACAACAATTTAAAGTATCCATGCTAGCTGTGCTGATGAACAATGATCAAATGCACACTTCAGTAAATGCTGATCTGCTTACCTCAGCTGCTCCAAAAATTGGCTATGTCAAACTGAAAACACAATTTTATAACTTGGTCCTTTTGTTCATTGCTCAAGAAATCAACATATATATATATAACTGCATACATACTATGGTGAAACAACTTGGGATCAGCTCTTCAGGAATGAAGACTCCATGAGGTGTAATACATTTTTTCACTCACCTCCACTATATTCCAGTTCTTGACTTGTTTGACCTGAGGTGGAAGCTGCAGTGCATCGATATGGTACACACCACCCACTGGTACAAACTGTTGCAAATCAATAATATTTTCATCAGTTATCTCATCTTCTTTTTCATTGGTCTTTTCCTGCATCAGTGGACTCAGAACTACAAAACAAATAAGTAACAAGTGTTAATTTGGTGCTTAACCTAAGCCGTTGTAATTTCATACTTCTATTATTTTTTTACATCTGCACAAAAAGTCTGTGTATTTGAAATGCTTTACATTCTGTGGCATTTCAGCTCCATCTACTGGTATGCCACACATCTTTGAACAATTAATTGAAACAGATAGTTGGATAATGAAAAAACACTTTTTTTTTTGGTACTGAGCTTTCTAATAGATTAATCTCTACTCTTGCTTTGTAGTCAACTCAAACTGTTTCATATAGTAATAAGGTTTTACTGACAAAAAAAAATCAGTTGCATCACCTAATCATAGAAGAATTTTACAAGTATACAAGACAGTAGATTCTGGCCAGGTTTGGAAAGATCTTATCGGCATGGAAATGAGGCAAATCAAAAGGTATAAGGCAGGTATAGGCTACAGGTGAAAGCTATTTGCAAAGAGCAAAAGGCATTTAACATGTTAAAAATTTTTAGAAAACAAAAGAATTCATAATGTTTTTTTCTATGTATAACTATATGTATTTATGTATAAATTCAAATTTTACTCAATTGAAAAAAGTTATTAGAAGGCATCAATGTAATGGACTAAAATTACTATAAATATTTTCTTCAAAAAAAAAAAATCACATAAACATTGTACCAGACATTACAGAAGGAGAAAGTTATTGTTGATGGGGATCAAGGAAAAGTGTTCAATAATGTCAAAACAGCTACGGTGTTTTAAAAAAAATACACTTTTAAAGAGTGAGATAATCTTTAAAAAAAACCAGACAGGTATCTATATAAACTGCCTTCAAGCTTTTTACAAAACAAGTGAAAGTTCTGTTAATTTTGTAACACCAGCTTTAGTTGCAGAGTTTATGTAGAGCTTTTACTCTACTGTACTCATACTAGAAGATGCAATTCAAAGAGCCTTTTGCAGTTATTCTGAGCAAAATAATTACAAAAACTAAAAACCATTTTACTACCAGTCACAATATAGCTTGCACTTTAATGTATTTAAAGTAATAATACAATAATATTTAAATGTCTTCTAAACAAAACTACTAATTCTCTTAAGATAAATTAAATTCTTAACACTAGTACAACTTAAATCCAGAGAACAACCTGCAATAGTTCTTGCTGTTTTCAGTGTTGCACACTCCTGATTTTCCACTGTTTTACCTTGGCTGCCTGTTTTCACTGAATTTGTGGTAACTTAGTATCCTTTCAAACCCCATTCCCAGAAGTAGTTGAATGGGTTTGCAAATCATTAGCATGTCAGCAAAGGCATGATTTCAAAAGCCTTCCCTCCTTATTAAAGCAAATAATAGCCTTGAAGTCATTCAGATATAATTAGTACATTTCTGACTACATTATACTCAGTCTAATAATATGGTAGGGATTTTCAAAGCCTTACAGAAATAAAATATAACCCCCATCTGACTGAAGCACAAAATCCTTATACTCTCTTGAAAACCACCTTGTTTGGGTGGTACAGTCTGACAACATGGTTGCTGCAACTATGTTTAGCAGAAAGTTGTTTTTTTTTTCAAATGAGCAAAAGGCTGTAAAGCTCAGCTAAACTCTTATGAACAGTTTGCAGTCATTTTATTTAAGACAGTACTACAAGAAAACCCACTCTTACTAAACCAAAGGACACCACAGCACTAAAGAAATTTATAACTTATGTTGGACAGTTTTAGTTCCTGGATTAGACCCTCTTTTAGTAAAGTATATCAGTCTATATCCTACTCTAAGTACACGTTTAAGTAGTACTTTGTAATACCTACACTGCCTGAGTGCATACCATTGTAAGTACTGGATTTATTTTCTTCTGGAGAAGTTAATCTCACCAAGCAGACTAGCAGATTCATAAATATTGTTTGCCTCGCCCATAAACATACATATACATAAACATATAATTATTATGTTTATGTACATTTATGAATTAACACATACATAGGCATAAAAAAATAAGCGTAGGGACAAAATCAATCTCCCTATCTTATTTTTTCCCTGCATTTAACAATCATTAACAGAAGTGTCAACAAAACTCATGTTATAAAGTCAGCAATGTATTTATAAACTTTGTTCCATTTGCATAGATCTGTATCACCATGCTTCCATATACAAAACAAGACATTTAAAATTAATAATTCTGTAGTGCTGCAAATAAGAACTAACCAAATACCTTGTGATATGTCCAAGATTTCTGATTTCTTCTCAGTTTCCTCCTCTGTCTTCTCATTTATGTCAGTTACACTATTGTATTTTTCTTTGAACGAGACAGCACTCTACAGAAAAAAGACATTTTTTATTAGACAAACAATAAAAAGAGCGTATCACCTCCTTTAAAACAATGGTCCAAGGAGAAAGAGTACAGTTCCACTCCTGTAGCCATATTTGTACCAATCTTGCTACAGGGTCAAGGTTTTTGGAGAAATCATTTTTACCTAACTAGGAAAAATATTTTTTATTAAAGGCATGCTCCAATGTTAGTTTGAACATGTAAATAGAGAAAAACATAAAATATTTACTTCATTTCCACAGCAAATTCCACCTCAAACCCCACAGATACCATACAAGCATTTAATCTTATTAGCAGTGTGTACACTCAAATATTATGCTTTTGCTGCCTTTACAGCTGGAAAAATGACACAAAGAAAACAACCCAATGTTGAAACCAAACCCATGCTGATACTCTGTCAGAATCCCCACTTCAGTCTTAGACTGTGTCTTGCCTGTAACATTTATTCCCTTTCCCAAAATGTTTTGTATTTTCAAAATGTTACCCTAGACTTCTAGCCTAAATTTCCAACCCAGATATGAATTCATCCCTGTCATAGCAGACTTCTGGAAGCGCAGCGGTAGACAAATGGCAGTTCAGCACACAAATCGTGCATTCGGAAGCACGGGCACCTCCTGTGTCCTGTGGCGTGCCTGCCAGTGTGCTGGAAGAGCAAACACCTCAACTAGGACGGAATGGGAGGGCAAAAAGGTGTTTACCCACGTAAATGTGGAGGAGATCAAGGCAGAGCCAGACAGAAGGAGTGACCGCAATAGCTGAGAGAAGTGGAGGCTACAGAGAGAACAGGAAAACTCATGAAACTGCATTCAGAGAAGGAGAATAAGACCTGTAAAAGAAAAAGAGAAGCAATGGAATGAGAAGCCTGGAGAAAGCCTGAAAAATGTATGTGAAAACTGCCAAAGGATAAGACTTATCACACAAAATAAGAAAAAAGGAACCAAGAAAAATGGGATTTCAGGCACTGATTTACTACAGAGGATTTCAGGGACCAAAAAGGCAAGGATCATTGATCCAGGTATTAAGAAGGTATGAAACATAATGGCTTACAGCTTTTTATGCAGAAGTTAGAGAATCCATGCAGATAGAGAATCCAAGTCGTTTATCTACAGGTCACAGATGAGACCAAGTGAAAAACTCCAGCCCAATAACAAGAATACAAAAACAACCAATCCCGCAACACCCAAAGCCAACATACTCCGTTAAAGTCTGCAGAGGGTTCAGCTGCCAGAAACAGGTTTTGAAAGCCCTCTAGTGGCAAAAGCTTCAACATACAGGAACCGAGCAACTACGTAACTGCACAACCAAGGACCTATTGAACTCTGAATCCTATTTTGCACTCTTCTGATGTTCCTGATATTGCATTCCTGTAGTGATTTTAGTGGGCTGTCAATTTCTCAGAAGCAGAATATATTCATCTTGACATACGTCACAGACATCTGGAAATATCTTACAACAGATACAACCTTGCATTCCTCATGGCATGATCCTACTCATAAAATGCCAATCAAATGCCAACCCATGCAGCATGCCAATACCCTGCAACTACCACATCCTGTCAAAACTTTCCTTTCTACCATTTTTATGACAATCTCCAGTCGTTCGTCTTTCCACACCCTCAGAAGATCTGTGACAGTCTTAACACAAGTTGTCTTTTTCCATAAAAGTTTAAGAACTTTGTTCTCTCAGGTACAGGGCACATGAAGAAGCTATTACACAGCAATTGGGCCTCAAGTAACAACAGCCCCGTAAAATATCCTCGTGAGATTTTTTGCCTACCTTTCTCTCATCAGAATGTGTTTCTTCTTCAGTGGGCATGTTGGGCTCTTCTGCAGCTTTCTTTTCTTCTTCTAGTTCTTCTACATTGTCTTTTGAATGCTGAGTTGACTTTTTGCTTTCTAGGACTTCCAATTTTGGCACACTCTGGCACTGCAGCCAAAGTGGAGATACATGGTCATAATGAGTGTGCAATATGCGAACAGCAACATTGCTCACAGCCAGGGACTTTGGAAGATCAAATCCATGATGTGTATCACAAAACACATGATTCTTGAACCTGTAAATAAATTAAAGAAATAAAAAAGTTCCCTAGTAAGATCGGCAGCACTTATTTTCACAGTTATTCATTAGTATTCAAATTGATGTTCTACACTGTCACCTAAATCCTCTTTTGTCACATGGCACAGTGTAAGAATTAGAGTTGGATGTCGCAATACTCTTCCTGCCCTGCATTGACAGCTGTCTGTAAGCTCCTCCAGAAAACCTGCAACTGCATGAAGGGCATCAGGAGCTGCAAAAATGTAATGGTCCTGATAGGAAGGCAACGGGACAGAATCAGATGGGAGCTGTTCTACACAGTACATTTCTGATAAAACAGATTAATTTAATGGGCAAAGTCCTACACAGGTAAAATCACTAGTTGTCTGTGTTACAACAATCTCAGCATCTTCCACGTAAAACCCAAAGGGACACAAAAGCAATTCTGATAATCAACAGCATTACACACCCACCAACCCTTCTGACAGCATAGGAAGCAGGCTAAGAGCAGCACAGGAGGCCAGCCTGCATCAGACCACTTATCTAACTTTTGAGTTCGGGATCTTGCATCTGTCCGAGTAGACATTTAAGTTTCTTGCTCATTGCAATTCCAGCCCAGCCAAATGCAGAACAATTTAAATAATACTGATTTTCTGCCTAACAATATAAAAACATCTTCTAGTAAAGCACCATTTAATTTTTAATTAATATGATTTTTTTTAAATTAAATGTGCCTCTCTAAGTACACCAAAAGGACTTTAACTCGAATGGGCACTTGCTGGAGGTCAGTCTGACATTGCTCAGGACCAGCCTTCTAGATACCTTAGCAAAACTTACAACAACAGGTCCTCAGTCAAGGCAAAGTCACTTTATTCCTCATATTTGCAGATAGGGAGTAGGAAGGCTGCTCAAAAAATTGTTTTGGAACTTGTTCTGAAAAATGTATCTGTTAAGTGGCAATCTAATAAAAACTCTTTGATTCAGAATGAACCGCTGAGGATATTTACATTCCAAGCTCTATAATCTTTTATCTAACAGAGCACTGAGCACAAAGCATCATTCACCACTTTGTAAGGAACTGTGATGGCTTAGAAATTATTTTAAGGCAGCAGCAAAAAAATATTAATTCCAAAGGAATTTCAATTCTCTGCATGAGTTTTATTGTTTTTATCTTAAAATTGTTCTGTCAGAAACAGGGTTCTACTCTAGCATTTTAAGAAACATATATTTTATATATATGTGTGTGTGTGTGTGTGTGTGTGTATCTATAGATACACATATAAAAACACCCCGGTTGTTCAATAAAAAGCTGATGTAACCGGGATCTTCCTTAGCAACAGGATGGTATGAAATTCATCAGCTGGGAGTCTGTAGAATAAATGCTATTCAACATAAAGGGATCACAAGAAACTGGTTCTTAGTGTTTACTTGATTTGGTTAGACAAAGCCGGGCTTCACTTCCATTAAGAATTTCAGTATGTTGTACCTTACTTTCTTCTTCAGATTGGCCCAAATACAGAAAGTAACATTTTTGTCCTTTATGACAGCCTGCATATTTCCAGTGTCAGAATCTTCATACATACTAGCTGTCTACAAAGAAGAAGCAGATTAAATCATGTTTTCTTCTTATTTATATTACCTTGTTTTTCTTAAATTTACACTGGAATAAATAAATTTAAAAGAAAAGACATAAGAACAAAAATACACTGGACCAAGCACATATAAGTTGCATCCCTTTGATAAAACTTGAACTGTTATTTTTTCTTCCTCTGACATCATCAATTCTGTCAGTCAAAATATTGCCAAATATTTTTGGCAATACATTTTTTTTTTGTCTTACATTATCCCCTTCAATGGTACTGCCAATCTCCCTTAATTATTTGCCTTCAAAAATACTTCTCAGTACAAATTTAAAACAAAAAATTAAAAAAAGCATTTCTTGAATGATAAACACTCCTACACCACAGTCACTACAAAAAGTATTTTATATTTTTGCTAATATAAAACCTGCAAAATTATAATTACATGAGGAGTTTAATCCTAAACTCAGGAAAGACGATCAAGAATCTACAGAAGGTTTTGACCGTCAACAGACATACAACTGGTTCACTATTTCCTTTATTTCCTTTATTCATTTTCCTTTTTTTTGTTTGTTTCCTCTATCAATACTCTTTTACTAACCATATTTACATATATGATTAACATGCTTAGAATAGCGTGGTGGTTTAACATGGGTAGGTAGCAAAGCACCACCATGCTGCTCTCTCACTCCACTCCTGCAGTTCCCCAGCTACCAAAACCTTGCCACATAAACCCAATACAAACAGCAAGCAAGATCACCACCTGTACATGCAACCCAGAAAAAGGATTCATAAATACATTTTCATTTTCTTGTTTAAATGCCTTTTACTCTTCCCAATATCTTCACTTAGTCACATGGTCTAAGCTTTTGGGTAGACCTGTGTGGTGCCAGGAGTTGGACTTAATGATCCTTACGGGTCCCTTCCAACTCGGGATATTCTATGATTCTATGATAATATTTTAGTCATATCAACTTGTATTAAAAAAGGTATATAAGCTAATCATATGATCTACTTTTCACATTTGCAATTTTCTGTACAGTCAGCTAACTTCTAATTTAAAACATAGTGACAAAATAGGAAACAAATTTCACACTGAGTCCCTTGTTTCCAACACCTCCAACTATCACAGAAGTTCAAAGTAATTGAATATCAAACACCTTAATGGTAATGGCAGTTTCCACCGTAAAACTAAGATCTTCAGAGGTTATGAAAGAAATAGTCTGGTATCTACTCTACACGTGATTTGTGTGACAATATAAGAAAAAAACATCACAGCAAAACACTTGTAGCAAAACTTTTATGCACTGTGTATATTACAACTTCGAAGTAGTAAATCTTACTTACTTTAAGTAGGTGTTCTGTTGCTTCATTGTACTTCTGATGAAGTAGATTCTGCAATTCCAAAATAGTTTCCTGGTACTGGACTATTTCTTTTTCTGTTATCTCACTTGGTGGTGTGTCCAATAGAAAAAACTGCAACTTCTCAATTAACTAGAAGACATTACATGCAGGAAAAGTACCTCTGTTTTGACACCAACCCCAGCATAATGTGTGTTCATTCCCTAACCTGTGGTCTGTATAGAATTTTAGCTTATAAAATTTATTGAACCAGTTTGTCACATGAAGACATCTGTTGGTCAAAAATTAGTTTTAATGAAAAGCTTACAGCCTTGTTGTTGAAACATATCTTCTATAGTAAAAATATCAACTACTAAATCTAAAAAATATGTAATAGTTAAACATACAGCAATTAAATTTTAATTCTCAGAACAATCCTTAATGTGAAGTTTGGAACTCTGTGATAACATTGTTATCTTCCATTATATGCTAATATCTTAACATCTAAGCATGTGTATAAGACTGAAAAATATTCCTAGTTGGCTGAAGTTTTAAAGACACTGATCTATCACAGGGGAAAAAAACAGTATTTCATTGGCATTGTATTTATTAGCATACTGTCTAGTAAAACTAAATTTCAAACCTGTTGATAGAATTTGTATTACTATTCACTTCCTATCTACAAATTATATCCATTAATGTTCATAAATGCTGCACAGAATCAGGAATAATTTGTTTCACTTTATCTGTATGACTTGCTTATTTCTCAAGAAAAAACGGTGAGTTTGGGCCTCTGTATGGCAAAGGTTATAACTTCAAAGCAGATGAATGACAACAGTAAAATGACTGTAAATATTAGCATTTTAAAACAAACTTCAAAATGAAGATTACGGTAGAAAAAAGTAGTACATAAAACTTATAAAACTGCTGTTTCATGCTGACCACACAATGCTGTATTTGGAATACCTTCTAGCTATCATTAGAATTACAAAATAAAGACATATTTAACTGGAGGGAGGATGTTAAATAAAAATTAACCCTCACAGAAGCGAAGAAATAATCAGAAAAATTATAATAGCTTAGGACCAGATGATCTTGAAGGTCTTTTCCAACCTTAATGATTCTATGATAGAAGAGCTTACCACAGTGGGCTATGGACAATCTGTGATCTATGAAGCCCCAGTAAACTGTTCACAGAACAAAATTAAACAGGGTTTTTTAAATGGGGTCTATCAGTGCATATGATAAACCATGAAAAAAAATGAATTTTAAAAGTAATGTATTGATGCAAAAAACATGTGGATCGTTGCCAGTGATGGTATCTGCTCAATCAGACTACAGTCAAAAGTCACACGTTACAAGTAGATGTTAAATTCATTCAGGCGCTCCCATCCTTTTAGACTACTGTCCCAAATGCCATCTACTTTTCCTCTGTGCCTTGGCATCTTTGCTTCCTATCCCTCCTCCCCTGGGCCTGACTCCTGCCACTCCACAGACATCCACATCCTCAGAAGCCTCCCTTTCTCTTTTCTTGCACCCTGCTCCACACTGAGGGACGTGCACCACTGCCTCTGTCTCTCTACTTTGTCATTCCTGCAGTGCTGCCTCTCTTCACAGCTCTGGGCCACAGGTCTGCAGTAAGAGGATGAGAAGCTTTAAATATCATCCATCTGCGGTCCCCCTTGAATAACACCTCTCCTGTCGTCTCTGCACGCCTCACCTGTAACGGGAAGCAGCACCACTTATCTGGCAGAGAGGAGAAACAATGTTGTTATGCAGACAAAAGAAGGGCTATCACTGCAAGGACATTATGTACCACCTCTTGTCTTCCCTGTGCTCTCGTAGGCCTGAAGTGCTGAGACAAAGGGAAAATTGAATTGCATTTTATGCCTCCCTTCCAGAGTCACCAGACTGTTTTTTCTCTTAGCCTGTGAAGTCACAGCACTACTGCTTGTTAAAGGAATAGCAAAGCAGCAGCAGATTTATAACAATCAATATTACTGTCTTTTTATATTTCACCTTTAACACAGCCTGCCTTGATAGTGAGGTGATCCCTATCAACTAGGATCTACAAGATCTCACAGTCCTGAGTGGTTAAAATTTTTCTCCAGATACATGAACAGAGAAGGAAAGAAATGCTTGGATGTTCTGGACCAAGAGAAGATAACCACTCTTTTACCACTCTTTGACATCACCTCGCATTTCCAGTAGGAGCGAAATAAAAATGTGTATGTCATAGTATCACATAATACTCTACTGATCATACAGTGCAAGGGAGCATACATCTGCAGGACCTAAAGTAGCTGTAACTGCTTCGGTGTGGGGTGGGAAACATGGAGGAGTGGGAAAGAAGTGTGTTTGGCAGAAAGAGTTGACAGCAGGGAGTGTAGTGGAGAGAAGGAATGGAAGTGGGCAATTGTCAGGCTTTTTGCTTGGTCTGCAGCGTAGAAGAGAAATGGGAGGAGTTACCTGTTGAAATTCTTGGAAAGGACTAGCATATTCCCCACTGGCTCAGAACAAGACAGTATGTGGCAGGTGAAAATTGCAGCACTAAGCAAGCACTGCAAGATGGGAAGTCTAACAGAACCAAACTAGCCCAGTGAAAGATGTATTATGCATGCAACTTTCATCCCCATTTCTGTAAGACACCCTCTAAGTTGCAGAATGCAACTTAGTTAAGTTAAATTAGTTAATAAAGTTAACATAAATGAAAATAAAATCCTAAAATTTGATATCAGCCACAAATTGCTTTGAATTGCCTCAGAAACCATCAATGACTGGCTGTGCATTTTGGGAACCCCTGCTATTACACAACACTTTACTGGCCGCAAACGTTACACAGTAAGACTTTTGTCCACTGAAGAATCTGAGTGTGACATGAGCTGATACGTTCTGGCTCGATGCTTTTAAAATGTAGATAGCAGGGGAGATGGAAGTTAGAGTACTAGAGCTCAGCATAGAAATGCTACACAGAAGTCCCTCAAAGGCACAGCATGTTTAAAGTCAATAGTCTTCTCCTTTAGACCTAACAATAAATCTGTAATTAAAAAATATAAAAACTGAGGGAAGATTACTGGCTAACGAAGGTTATAGCCAATTTCAGTCATTTGACTGTTAAAAAAAAAAAAAAGTAGGTGGGGGGAGCAGTATTAAGGATATATTTTAGTGACCTTAAACCAAAGAATACCATTTTAACACTTACATTTAGTACCTGTTGTCCCTTCTCCACAACAAGTTGAATGTCCTTATTTTGATCTTCACGCCATAAGCTCATGAAAGTATTTATTTCCTGTGGTATAGTTGGGTCAGGACTTCCATCACAAGCAATATAATGCTCCCACTACAGAAAACAATCAAAAGAAAACTAGATATGGGCATGTGGTGCAAATCATTATTAGAAGAAAAAGGAGGATTCCGAAAGACAAATACATTTAGTGATACATTCACAAGTGCATCTAAACAGGACTGTAATACTACCTGGACTACCAGTGATCACTATGCCAGAAAAGAAACGGTTTACTTCCGTACTAATGCGTTGAGATACTTCTGCCCACCTAATACTTACTGTTTATTCTACTCATTTGTTAGTGGGTTCTGTTCTCCTCAGTAGAGCTTGCATGTCTACAAAAGCAATGAATTCTGTACCTGACACAAAATGAGGGGGTGAAAGAATAAATGGCTGAGAATGTAAGTGAGGAACCAGGGCCGGTGGAAGAGGCGGATGATTCTCAAACCAGATACAGCCAATAAAATTGAGTTCTTACGCTGACAATAAAGCTGCTTAAGAGATTTCTACTCCAACGTGTTTATCCTTCCTTTCTCAGCCCCTGAAGATTTCCTTCTCCTTTCTAGCACCCACTCAGATATCACAGAAACCTCCAGTGGGAATCTCAGAAGGATAGAATGACGTTTTTAAAAAAATGATGTAATTTTCAAATAAATTATTGGTCATTTTTATAAGTGAAAATTAATCAACAATCACAACTCACTTAACTCTATGAATACGCCTAACTTTGGCTCATAGGATCAATCTACAACCTATAACGTAATTTTTTTTTATCCATACAGTAAGATATTTAGGAAACCCTGCCTCTCTACATACTGTGAAGGTCAGTAATGCAATGTTACTGAAGTTTGTGTTACAATCTAAAATGGATCTTCTAAAGCAAAAGTGCTTGCATTCCCAGCCACTTGCATAACAATTCACACTGACTTCAAAAGCAGTAATAACAGGTGAGTGCTCAGGGCACTGGAAACTCCTGTATAAAGATTGATCAGTCTCCAGGAATAAAAACATCTGATTTTTTTTTTTACACCTTTGTATTTAAGACTGAGCTTCAATTTCATCATTAAGAAAGCACATCCTCATAAATGAGAACACTTGCTCTTTAAGAAAAAGGATACTTTTCATAAAAATATGTAAGTATGTCTTACTCTGATTTGAAATTGTTTAGAAATAGAAACATAGCAGTTGGTATTATGTATTTCTTTTGCCCTAAGTATTCACAGCAACAGACCAATGCAAACTCTGGTATTTCCCATCATTTACCAATATTTTATTTGAAGATTTATTTTATAAAATAATAGACATATTTTGCCATTATTTTTCACAACAAAAAAATGTTTCTCTTTCTAAGGAATACTTTTCAGAAAAATCCATAAAAAACTGTGCTCTTTCAAAATGACTGCCAGATCCTGTTGTTCACAAATATAATAAAGTCAGAGCTTGTTGTCTACTGGAAAAGGTACTAAATAGCATCCAAATGTGTCAAGACATAACTGTGCAGTTATCATACTGTGCCTGTGTAACCACAAAAGGCTAATGCCACAGTGGTCTACAATAAGAGCACACCAGCATCACTAGGACTCTTCCCTCCATAGTGCTCGTCAGGCCACATCTGGAGTACTGTAACCAGAGTATATATTAAGAAATATACAAGACAAAGAGAAAACCCTTGTCAACGAGTCTATTTAACATTAACTAGAACCAAACTGACCAAATATCATTACCAGATAGCTACTGAGTGATGCTTCTGCAAGAAGGGTTCACAAGAGTGAAACATTCTACTAGTCTACTTACATACCTTATTATTTTAAATTTAACTTTACAGATATATAGTAATATTGGGTAATAATTCAGCCTGCATGTATGTCACCCTAAATTACAGACATAAACTACATTTTTATGTGTTTCTGGCCCTGATATGTGCCCCAGATTTGTGCTTGTTTTGGCCAACCTGTCTCCAAATGGTGACTTGGTGATGGTGGTGGAATGTTTAAGAGTAGAACAAGTTAAATAAAAAAGAAACAACAAATACCAGAACATCTGAAACTACAACTGTCCTTCACTGCTGGGGTAAGCTGTGGGGTTGTAATACCTTGATAACCCACACAGCCTCCTCCTTGTCGTTTTTCTTTTACATGTGAAACAAGGTACATAAAGGAGAGTAAGCATGGCCAATTCTTACCCTGAGACAGAACTTGAGAGGTAGTCATAGCACATATCTAAATTCAAGAAATTGAAGCATTCCTAGATTTTGTAATAGAGATGTAGCCTAAAGCCTCTTTGTTGTCTAAACTCTGTCACACTTGGCAGATTTTGGAAAGAAACCTTACCTTTGCATATGCTCTGTATTTTGTTTTCCACAATTGTGCAGACACAAACTTCTCTTCTAGTGAATGAAGTTCTGCTAGTTCATACTCCCTTCGCTCTTGATCCTGTTAAAATATTTGTATAGCAAGCAGAGAAATTAAATATTTGTTTTCCTTCTTACAATTATTTTATATCAAAGAAAATAATTTGGAATATTTGAATGAGTTATAATTTAAACAAATTCAAATGCTGATAACTTTTTTTTTTTTAATGAAACATTTAATTCAGAAGGTTGCAGTAATAAGCAATATGCCAGTGTCATCACATTAGTTGCTGAGCCATATGATAAACATTGATGTGTCCTATGACTTTTATCCTCAAGCTACCAAAGGGTGCAAGAAATTTGTAAATTTTATTATAATTTCTGCTATTTTTTATTATAATTTCTGCTATTTAAAATTCTTCTTGCATGTAAGGGAAAAAAATACTCTGTGAAGGACAAGATGCACAGGCAAGAGTGTTTTTTTCTGAAAAACAAAAAACAACCACAAAAGAAAGAAAAAAGCAAAAGGCAAAAACGTTAGTCTCACAAAAATATTTAGATGTTACTGATCATGTCTTTTTCTGAATTCCAGTCTTCTCAAATTCATAAACATACATATTCAAATACACCTATATATACACATGCACATCCATATGTCTGCCTTAACATGTAATCACTTCTAAAATTTATACCAAAATTTTCTTGCTCCAGCTGTACTACATACAATTCCGAGGAAGACAAAAAAATATATCCAATTCAAAGTCAGTGGAAATGGCTAAATGTTTATTCCATCTGGAATATGACACACCCCAAAAGTTAACATATTTAACCACAATATCTTCATGTAACAAAACCAAGCAAGACTATCTTGTCTCGGGGAATTATTCTTAATCAAAGCAACACTAAGTCAAATATTGGCTTAGAGAAAGAATAGAATAGAATTTCAGCACCATTTATCTTGATTGTACATGCATTGTGCTTTATTTAAACACTAATCTAGATTGCTACCTTCTCAACTTTCAGTGGCTTGGCTAGATTTTTCATGCTTAATTTTAATCTAGCGATGCTTGAAAATCTCCTCTACTTTGTTCCCAACACTAAGGACATAATGAAATTCTTTTCATTCTCACACTAAATTAGTAATGACAGACCCTGTCACAAGTTTAGAAGTGGAGTTAGCATTTTTCAGTAACTATTGCATATAAACTAACTTTTGCCTCAAGCTTTTCCATCAGCTCTCGTTCAATCCTCTCCTTTTCAAGTCTTGCTGCTTCTTCTTGTTCAGCTTGCAATCGGGCTTCCTCTGAAGATTGGGAAATATATCAAGAGCATAATTACATTTTATTAAAACGAGACAAATTATTTTGTTACTATCTGCAGTGACAAAGCAAGTATAATAATAAACAACATAAGTGGGCATCTGCTATTGCCCAGAAATCTTCCAAATGGTAAGAATTTGAACCATAGTCCTAAAACCCACTACCTGTGGTGCTACCTCAATCAGCCCACGATGACACAAGTGGAGAAAGGGATCAGCAATCTTGTTTCCCCCTCAAACAGTAGCAGGAGCACCCTCTTCCTTTACCTACAGCTTGAACAGGCCCAGGTTCTTAATCCAATGGTGAAACTGCCTGATGGGTTCAGTTTTAAGCTTCTCCTCCTTTCCTACACCTTTTGCTGGGAAACTCAATCTTAGAGTTATTTCTTTACTGAAATAGATGAAGTTTTAGGCATGTCTCATTGGCTGTCAATCCCCTTCAGGATCAGTTACTCCTGATCACGGGTTTAGCTTTTCTTTGCTGCCACAGGGACAGCAAAGGGATAGCCTAGGGACACCAGCCACCTCCTGACAATTGATGTACCCTGTGTGTCTTCTCTGGAAAAAGTCCTTTTCAGAGAATTTCTCTTACCTACTAATAAATAGGCTTGAGAGAAGAAAACCACAGAACATTGCATTTCTAACTCACTGAGAGTGTTTCAAAATGTAGTGGTAATAGAGGAAGAAAATCTAATTTTTCCTGCTACTCTCACTCCCAGGTTCCTAATCATGGTAGAAATAACTAGAGGAAAAAGTGTGGCTTTAATAGGAAAGTGAGATGTGGGAGGCAGTAAGAAGTAACACAGAACTTGTCCCACACAAGAGAAGAGAGATGAATCACTTGCATTTGTGAAATACACTTATAACAGTGCACATACAGTTAGGCAGATTACTTTTTGTCTAATTAAAATAAATGATTTGTACCATCACTTCCCCTGTAAATGAAGTGCATAGTACCTTCCTCTTTCAGCCTCCTTTCTTCCTCTTCTTTCTGTAATCTCAGTTTTTCAGCTTTAACTTTTTCTTTGCCACTGGACTTTTTCTTTGCAACAAATTAAAAGAAAACAAATGTCAGTATTACTTTCATACCTCTGGGGAGGTGTTCACCCTCTGTAACTTAAGCTCTTTTAATGTGATCCGTGAATCCAAATTAAGATTTTAGACTGCCATTGATGCCCTAACATGGCAATATACATCCCATTCTCCATTTTTCTTTCCATTTTCATGATGTAATATATGCTCTTATACATAATGGATCATTCTGTGCCAGGCATTCCTGAACACAGGAATATTATTTTGAATGTGGAAATGGAATAACAAGTAGATCTGGTAAGAAAGAAGATGTTACAGCTTCAAACATCTTAAGATACTAATAGGAAACGCATTTTGGGACATTCGCAAGTCTTGTATTTAGAAGCATCTAAACCACAAGACAACAGATCTCTCCCTACTGTTATAAAATCCAAACTGCAACTCAAAACAGTTAACTGCTCCAACCAGCACTAACCTCTAGGCTAATCCTAGAATAACAATATTCTAAGTTTGTGCTTCTCAGAAATTACCAAATCTTTGCATGAAGAACATTTCAATAATAAAAGACAAGGTAAACACCACACATAACCTACAGTCATGTAACATTAACCAAAAGGGAACACTTATTTTTGCCCTGTAATTCATAGGTCTCATCAATACCTCACTGGTTTATAAATATATAAACTGTAATAATATGCACAGGGCCAAGCTGTCTTCAAGAGACTTGAACAGCTATATGTAAAGCATAATTCTCCTACAGTATGAAGATATTAATGGCCCCTCACTTTTTTTTTCCCCTCACCAGCGAGAAGGCAGATTCTTGGAAGATTTTTTTTAATTACTTTATGTTGACACAGTCTTGTAGTGTTCAATCAAACATGCAGGATCAGCAATGTCACTATAAAACTGCACTTAAAGACACACAAGGAAAATACTGATTTCCTATTGATGCAGTAGCAAATACAGCCTAGGGTCATAACCCTCAACAAGTGCATATTTAGTAAAATCCAACTATCTTTATTCAGTTTTACTCAGTGTGTACACAGGCAAATGCTGCCATTGCATATAATACACTTGCAGTCAGTGTGGCTCGATTCCACCTGGGGTTGATGGAATGATACCATGGAGGAGGGCTGCTCCTGAAGGCAGATGCTACAAAGACAAGGCCTGAAAACAACACAATTAACAAACAAACAAGAACCAAACACACACACACACACACACACACAAAAAGAAAAAAGAAAAAAAAAGAAGAGACTACTATCAGAGATGAAAGAGAAAGAAGGACCAAGAAGTAAATCAAAGCAAGTTCATGGAGCTTGTGAAAACAAGGAAGCTGACCTTGTAGTGAACCGCAATATGAATTCACAGCCAACAGTATTGCTTTAGTGGAGCAGATTTTTTTTGCATATGTGAGAAAAAAAAATAGTATTCTGCATAGTCCCCAATGTATGGAGAAAACAAGGAGTGACAGCAGGCTAAACAAATGTTGAAAGCAAAACTACAGATGACAAAATACAAGATATCAAGGAAAACAAATGACTTGTGTTTTGTGTACTGGCTGAACAATGGCATTCTGCTGCTGAAACGCCAGTGAAAAGAAATTAAATGAAATCACGCATTTAATTTTTCAAAGCAGAGAAAATATGGAATGTAAATGGGTTCAGCAGATGTGGTAACGTGAAAAGAGGAGGAGACACATCATCTATTTAGACATCTGACCTCGATGATGTATTTCAGAGAGCTGAAATTAGGATCCTAAATCTCCATACTCACTGGTGAGAGACAAGTGCTTACAAGGATTCAGCCTGGGAAGGTAAAATGCCTAAACCAGTATGATCCACTATCATCCACAGCACCAGCAAGTGAATACACCTGGATGGTATCACAATGTACAGGAGACCTAAGGACGAAAGGTATCTATTGGGAATGCAAACCTCCTCCTCAACAGAGAAATGGGTGCAGAATGGCACCAAATCAGCACAGAAACACAGCGCCCCTCTTGCAGAGATGTAAACACAGAAATAGAGAAAGAGATCCAACACCGCTGACAGGGAGAAAGACCAAATGAAAATTTAAGTCCAAACACCTGCAAATGAACCCGATGGCACATGAACTCTTTCCAACCATTCCACCCGAGTATCCTTTGTAATATGGTAAATATTGTTAAAAGTAAACCAATTTACAGTGAACTTCAGACATAAATAAGGAACACCTTTGTCATTCAGCACACAGAAAATGCATCCTCAATACTGTTATGTCGCACTTTGATTTTGACAAGTATATTTTCAGAAATAAATAACTACTTAGAAAGCTACTCACTTTACATTACTTTGCACAGCAATAAATAAATGCATAAATGTAGTTTTGAACACAAAGTCTACCATGAAGCTTGAACAAAAACAATGGTGAAAGTTCAGTTCCAACAACAAATGTACAGCCAGCAGAGTTAGCATCACATCTTGCCATATTTGTTACCAAAGCATTTACTTGCAAAACTCTTCTACAACAGTCAATAAAAAATGTGATTCTACCTTTTGCAATTTCATAGAAAGGTCAGTTCCTTCCAATTGAAAAAAAAATAAAAAAAAATAAAATCCAAATATCTTTCCTTCCAGTGAAAATGAAAAGATCATCTTGCTTCAATTACTTATAATCGCTTTTTAGTCAACTTGCTTTCACAATCTTATGACTTAATGTAGTACTGACAGATGTGAGATGTACAATTCCCCAAAGAACACATTTGAATGTATTCTTTCTGGGGGTGGGGATAGTTTCATTTTCATTGCAACTGAGAATGAGCGACGGACACGAACTAACAAAATCCCACCTCATGTAGACTTCTGTCTGTTGTCCATCCCCCCTACCCATCAAGCTCAGTGGCCTGAAAGCCAGGACACCGGCTTGCTGCCCCGCCATCCAGTACCAAGCCAAATGCTGTGCCTGGGCCAAATTTGCCCCCTCTTCCCTAGCAGTTCTGCTGCCATGCTACGCAGCCTCCTTGTGCAAGGTGCACACGCTGAGTGTCATGGAGGCACCTGCCCCTCTTCGAATCTGACCAACTGGCCAAGAAATATGGTTCAAAAAAGAAATAAGTCGTTTTTAAAGAGCATACAATTTTCACAGCACCTTTATTATTGCAGAACAGCTTAAAAATATCGTTTTGTATATGTAAAGTCCAAAAATATCCAATGCTTACTTTAATTTCAGCATGAAACACTTAGAAATTTTACTCACTGAATTTGCAAAACAACAGAAAATAACAGCACAGCATTGAAATGAGCACTGCAAGGTCCAAAGTGTTTTATATGAAACAGAGCATAACTTTACCTACCCACCTTTTTATTCTTTTTTGGACCCTAGAAGTTGGGGGGGGGGGGGGGAAAGCAAGCATCAGAGAACAGGGTATAGAGCATTAAAAATCATTAGAAAAGCCAACTACTCCGTAAAGCAAGCTGAGACTGCCCACCAAGAATGGATGATAATTTCAGTATTGGGGATAATTCGCTGCTGACACGACTCCAGCCCACCATAATTAACACTCGGACTACAGCTGTATATTCCCGTTAGACATTGGGCACGCACCACGCACGTAGCTTAGCCCAAAGCACTACTTTAGTCAAAAAACAAGGTTTTTAGCGGTTTCTGAGTCGACCACCTGGCGCTGCTGACACCCCCCTCGTTAACCCCCGCCGCGCCGCGACCACAACGGCCGGACCCCCTTCCCTCACGGGGACATTCCGCGGCAGCTGAGGCTGCTCGGGGCCCTCCGCAGTCGGCGACAGGTGGCGACATGGCGCGACAGGGGACGACATGAGGAGCAGGCCGCCCGCCCTCACCATGGCGCCGCCGCGTTGCCGGGGCGACGGCCGCGCCCAGCGGAAGGGCGGTGCCGCGCGGTGCGGCCTTGCCGTAAAGCGGCGCGGCGTTACGGCAGGGCGCGCAGCCGGTGAGCCGCTGACCTTCCCCTCCCTCCCCTCTCCTCCCCTCGACCCGAGAAATATCCCCATAACGGTAAAGAACTGTAAATGGCGAAACTGTAATTGCTACGGGAGGTTGGACCGGGATTTATGGACTTCCACCAAAGGCTAACGTCAAAGTGATTATTCTTCAGGTAAATTAACAAAAACAATCGCGCAAGACTGCGGAGTTCAGCGAAATGGGAGAATGGCCAATTCTTTACGAGGGGAAGTGCTGAATCTTTACAAAAACGTAAGTGCCTTAAATGCGCCGAGCGCTTAGCTGGACAAAGCCCTTTTAACGTGAAGTCTGTCTAAAAGGAGTTTTTTCTTCTTCCCTCAAGCTGCTGTACCTCGGAAGGGAGTACCCCAAGGGAGCAGACTACTTTAGAAGCCGTTTGAAAGCAGCTTTTCTAAAAAATAAAGATGTGAAAGATCCCGAAAAAATTAAACAACTAATTGCCCGAGGAGAATTTGTGATAAAAGAGTTGGAGGCTTTGTACTTTCTCAGAAAATACAGAGCAATGAAACAGCGCTACTATGATGACAAGGAGTAACCAGTATTAATGACTGTTTGTAATGATACAAATCCATAAAAGCAATCAATAAAAGAACTGTAACCTCAAAAGAAATGAAAAGTAAATCCTTCCAACCCATTTAAAGTACAAATTATGACTTTGCTTACCCTTAAGTAGGTGCTTGAAAGATTTGGGGGTTGTATTGCGTGGGTAGCAGGTTTTTCTTGACTAGTTTTGACCTCCTTGATCTGAAACTTCATGTATGAAAATAATTCTGCAGGGAGCAGTGGCAATGTGCTTGTTATATTTCAGTGTACATGCTGAACAGTTAGCTGCTGATCAGCTGAGTGTTGGAATGCTGATTTGAGATGCTGCATGCCTCTTGTTACTTAGAGGATTAATCTGGTTTTTCAAGGCTTGTACATCTAATGCATCATTCCCACCATAACTGAGCACCTGCTCAAAAGGGAGGTTCTCAAAGGTTTTAGCTACATCTGCTTCATGTACAAGACTCCCATCAGCAGGCTGACAGAGGTACTATGTTACAGAGAACACCAGAGGGTCAGGAAGGGGATGGAGTAGAACAACAATGGTTTAAGTATTTAGACCCTAAAGACAATTCCTGCTCCTACTGCTGATTTCTGAGGTTGCGTAACTCCTGTAGCAAGAGTTTAGAACTTGATCCTCTCCTCTGGAAGAGAAGTTTGACCCTGGCTGTTTGCTCCACAGCTAATTCTTTGTAGACTTTGGCTCAACTAGCACAAACTTGTGCCGTAACTGTTACTCTGTATATAGTGTGGTGTTTTTTTTTCCTCACAGAACTAAATGACACTGGAGATAGAACAGAAATAATCTTTGAAATATAGGTAAGTAATCGCTGCAGTAGAACTGCTGACAACAGCAACAGTCTATACCTGCATAAATTCCAGAAAAGTAAAAAAAAAAAAATTAAGGTAAATTAGATGGTATGCTACTTTGAGATGAAGTATGTGCTTCAGTTTGTAGCACCACGTTGATCTGAAAAAGTATTCCCATATAACTTACTAACTCCTCTAGAACATGTTGCACTTAAAGCTATCCTGAACAAATACCTCTACATACAAAATTCAACTTACCCTTCTTGGTAACTGGTTATCCAGATGGGATAACTAAAAAGGGTGAATGTGCAAGTTGTAGAACAGTAGTAATTCCACACTTTGTTCCCCCCCATAGGACACAGTCAGGAGTGTCTTTTGTATTTTCTCTTTAAGTTTACAAAAGGCATTTGATAGAGGAAAACATGCACACCTGGGAATGAGCACAGAAAAGCTATTCTGGCTATTTTAGACTTGTAGACAAATTTGAATCGAGTCTGCTGTTACGACTAACAAAAACAAGGTCTCTGGGCATGGCTGAGAGTTAGTAGCCCTTTAATTCCAGAAAAAGATTGTAGCATGCACCAGTGAACAAGATGTGCAACCTCACCTGAAGCAAAGCTCTGCTCAGAGAGCAGGATGCAAAAATAGCACAGACCGCTAGAGGGATCAGTATTACAAAGCATTTTGTCAGAGTGCTGCAACCCCTCTCAGAGGAAGGGCACACTAGTGGGCAAAGACGACCGCTTTATGACAGGCAGTGAGAAGTACAAGAAATAAACTGAAAACAATCGCCAACACATGCAGTTCATGGGGTACCCCATTACAAAGATGATGTACTGAAATTCTTGGAGAGAAATGCAAACATGGACAGAAACTCACAATACCTATTTTTTTTATTACATTACAATAAATAGGAGCAGTACAGTTTGACAAAAAAATGACAAATTCCAGATCACTTCACAGCACATACTCCTAAAAACATTAAAAATTTTAAAACAGTGTTTGTTTTTTTTTTTTAAACTTAATATCTGGTATGACCAACATTCCGGTCACGCAACCAAATGATGGAAAAACTGGATCACACTGCATATGTTCCACATCAAATAAAGCACAATGTACAAAATGTGCATGTTTCAGTTTACACTATACAAAAATAGTTAAAATACATTCCAGGTAAACATGTTACATTAAGAAGTCATTCTAGTAAGAAGTTGGCACTCAAGAGGAAAAAGCAGAAGTATTTTCAACATGAAAACACGAGACAGTGGAATAAAGAAATGTTAGGAAAGATTTACCATCTGTGTAGCTTTATGTAAACTTCAGACAAAATGATTTGTATACAGTTTGATGGTCTTTGAAGGTAATAACTGTATTGCTTTATAGAGCAAAGAGTAGAAGATTGTGTGTCGGGATTTACCCCTGACAGAGATCCTGTTATTGTAACAAATTCTATGCAGTGTAACTTTTTTTTTCTTAAGTTAGGAAAAAAATTTAGGGCAATGAGACTGGTTAAAAGAATTTTCAGTTCTGAGAAAACCGATGATAAAGTTGTTTACCCATGTTACATAAAGCTACCATAAGAAGGTGTTACTCCCTGACACGTGGCAATTTAATGTATTAACATGGTACGTGATTCACATGTTTATTTAGCATTTACTATCAGAAATGATAGTACATCCAGGTATGTTTTTTGAAAGCATTTCAAATAGGGAAAAAACAGAATAATTATGAGATCAACGTGTGCAAGCTGCAATCCAACATGCTTCACCAAATCTTTACAAATATTAAGACAAAACTGCACAACAGTGGCAAGGATGAGCTTTTTTTTTTTAATGTCTATAAGGGCAAATGTAAATAGATTGTAATAATTTGATTGGTAGCTACAGATCACACTTACTGAAAAAACTACTTACATATAGCTTCATATTAGAGCTATATTGATCTGCATTTGATGATTAAGACATTTCTGCTAAATTTATTTCTCCTACCATTTTTAATTAAATTAACATGAGAATTTTAGACCAGCCCTAATTTTACATGCAGTGTGACTCAGTTACCAAAAATCTTAAGAGTCATCTAAGGATTGCTTTTGTTTGCGCAAGATATACTATCAAGTTTTGCTATGCTCTTCATATATAATCAAGAGCATCTAAAATGTGCAAATAACCAGCTGTCTCCAATACATCTTTTAACCTTGGATGCTGTAAAATGTTTTGTAACATTAAGAATTTGTCTGTATTCCTTACTGGCCCTTAAAATATAGTGCTAGTCTCTCCTATTACCATTTTTCACAATCTTTCATAATCTGAAGTATATTTCGTATTGAAGCTGAAAGGGGAGAGACTGGGTTTTGGTGGGGGCCTAGGGGAACAAGCAGTGCAGGCAGGGAAAGACGTTCATTTGTTAAATTCTTAGCCACATTAGTTAAAGAACATGCTGCAATCCAGACAGTATACTTCCCCTGCCAGCTCTGCAGCTCTCCACCTAACAGTCACTGCTGTATTTTTCTTTTTGTAGAAAGAAAAAAAATTACATTTATGCAGTTGCACCTTTGACATCATATAAATGGTCTAAGTTACACTGGTATATTAGAATTCTACTGTGTAAAATTTCCATGTAATGGTTTAGCTATACTTTAGGTTAGAGCAATGCTGCTATTTCCTGTTCCAAACTTCCAGGATTTACCAGTCCAGTGTCCTGAATTATCCTACATTAATGTCATGTTTAAATTAGGGTACACTGAAGTCGCGCTTTCAAATTTTACTCTGCAGCTGACTTAGGGACTAGTGTACCTTCTGGAACTGAGGCCACATCTAAAAGCATCTAACAAGGCAACATTTCCAGTAAGATGACAGGAACTGGCAGCACTGAAATTACTGGCTCTTACTTTGGTGCAAAATGACTAGACTACTTCAGTACCAAAATGGAAAGCTTCTGCAAAAATTCTGCATTAATTCTGATCAGAAGAAAAAAAAAAGAAAAAAAATCACAAGAAAATATAACCACAGAGAAAGACAACATTAAAATCTTGGTCTCGTTTCATGACAGTCTAGACACTGGAATGCCACTCACCAACCATATAATCTGTGCAACAAAACCAGCACTTCACAAACATCACACAAACATTGAGTCTGGGAACAATGTTCTACGCTGAAGATTTGTGCAAATTCCACACCATTTTATGGCATTGTGGATTTCCAAATTATTTGCATGAAGCAGCTAAATTCAAGCTCATTAATTCATTGATTTGAGGTTACTAGAATTTAAAAATAGGCATCTGGAAATATTTCATGCCACCCTTGGGGAAAAAAACAAATGGTTTTAATTTGCTATATAATTTAGGAGTCATTCTGATTTAATTCTTATGATAAATTCTGGATCCATGTATGAATTAACCTAAGAATTTGAATCAACTTATCTATTAAGGCTTTCTAGTTTTTCCTAGAGACACTAAGGGTGAAATCCTGTACCTACTGAACAAAGCTACTTTAAGATAATTTACTGCTATGGGATCTGGAGAGCTAAGATTTCACCTTGGTGTCTTCAGACACAAGGAGTTAAGTGAAAGTCTTAAAGCAATGCATTAACAACAGCAAATCAATCTAATTAGAACTTTTACTTTTTCCATTGCCAGATGTGCATTATTGTCTTTTTTTAAATTTTCTTTTTTTTTTATAGAAAAAATATAGTATTTAAGGAATTACCGTGACAAATTGCAGTGAAAAATTTTTTGTGAAAGTTTTATCTTTACATTCATTAAAGTTGATCTGAAATGCTACAAGACTAGATGCCTAGAAGCAAAATCTACAGGAAGACTATAAAGGCTTCTGGTCTCTCTATATTGCAGTCAGTCTAAATAAAAAGGAAGTCTGAAATGAAAGTCTCTTTTGCTAACTAATCCGTTTTCCCAACCAGATTTTAAAAAGAAAGAAAAGAAAAAATAAAGGGGGTGTTAGAATGTGTAGAGCATCATTTCATTGTTTTGTTTGCACACAGAACGAAAGTTCACAATCAGTAAGAAAAATAGGAAGTTAGCAACTGTGCATGCACCAAAGAGTCCTAAGACAGTTCTCAGGTTTTTGTGTGTGTGGGTTTTTTTTTGTTTGTTTTGTGTCTTTTTTGTTTGTTTGTTTTCTTCACAGGCATTGCTAGTTCAAGAACCAACACTCAAAGAATACTGGCACTTTAAGAGGAATGAAGTTTCCACTGTCATTAAAAACAAGCATTCAGGTAAAGCTAACAGGATCATGAAGCAGAAAGTAAAGTAATGCTAAAACAAATGCTAATAATTTAGTGTAATGTACAAAAATTACTTAAGTATGTCTTAAGAATAAGGATAAATTGTATTTACATAATTATACACTTTGTCTTTGTCTTCTTTTTCTTCTTTTTCCCGTCTTTGCTCATCTTCTCTTTGTGTTTTCTGATTTCTCGAACTAATGTATAGAAGGCATCATCAACACCCTGAAAAAATAGAGGTGCACACATTAAGATCACATTAACAGACTTAATTGCCTACATAAGTACAGGCTGTTTTCATCTGACCAGATCAGGTGAAGTGTGTTCAATCAGCAGTCTTGCTGCCTGCCAGGAGAGCTGACACCGTCTTCTCCTTGCCGAAGCATTTACAACATCCCTAAATCAAGCTGTGCATTGGAGGAATTGCTGGGGCACCAACACCCTCTTGAGCGTTTCTAGATTTTGGGAGTTGGCACCTTGGGAAAAATGGATTGAGATGGATGGGGGACTACAGTTGTCTCCTGTCATATATGAGATGCACGTCTGACTGCATCACGTCTAACTGCATCACTGTACATGGGCAGCAGAGCCCACAGGAGAGCAGCTCTAGGCAGCAGCCAGCCAGTTTGAACAACTAGTCCTGGCTGCAGGCTGTTCCTCTCCTGAGGTCTGAGGAACACTAAGACACCCAAATGAACTATTCTGACACCAGCAACAGCTAGCATCATCTGCCTGCCCTTTCTCTACTATTCCCAAACCGGACTTAGAGCAGCCTGCGGGTGAGTTACTGCCCAGGAGCTGACCACAGACATCCGCAGGTACAACTCTGTTAATAATGTGACTTGGGAACATTTACTGCTCTCCTGTCCACATAGGTGAGGCACGTGTTGTCCCACCTCAGACTAGAAAAGCACAGGCACCATATCTTTAGATTCCAAGTATATTATTACTACTAGATTTCAGAATAAAGCTCTGAAGCATTAGCTAGCTTTGCTTATGCCTTAATAATCTACACGGCTTTTACAAGTAAATACAACTATTTGCAGCAAAAATTTGGTACCAAAGAGATGGTTATGATTAATCTACATATTCATGTCATTTGTCAGGCATGCTAATACAGTAATCACATCATAGTGTTGTTTTTTTTAAATCTTTACATAAGCAAGTCAATCAAATCAATTCGGCATTGCAATGATAAATTAGTATTTGATAAATCATTCAATTCAACCTATATGAAGACACATGGAACACATTATCTGTGTGTTCTATCATGTACAGTCATTTAAAATCTCCACAGCTCCAACAGTTACGCTACAGACAAAAATGCTAATGTTTCTTCACACTGAGTAGTTTTTCCACTTTTGGGGGGATAATTATAACTGAGGAAAATTAGCTGTTTTGACCAGAGACCTGTATGCCTGATGTGAACCATAATCGAGTACAGTGTTATACAGTATACTTTGAAATGACCTATTTATGTGATACAGTTTATTTATATTATTACCTACCTTTCAGGCTGCCCCAAATCCCAACTGAGTATGTGTTCTCAGTAAGCCCTTTACATTTAATACTGACAGTTATAAAAACATTAAGAAAAACTTTATTTTTCACTCCTTGCATTATCTTTTAGATACGTCAGAAATAGTTGTGTAATGTTAATGCATCACAGTAGCCAACTGCACCACTATAGAAACTGACTTAGAAATTCAGCCCTACAACTGACAGGCAGCTTCCTACCTCTTGTCAGCTAGTTTGCCTTCAAGCTGCCAATTAAAATCAAGTCTTAGTTTATTCCTGTATACCTACTTCAGCAGAAGAGCAGACTGAACTCTGAAAAAAGGGCAAATATAAAATGTCAAAAATCACCTTATTCATTGCTGTTTCAGTCAACTACCAAATGGTGATGAAACCATTATATGGTTTATATATGTTAAGTCCAAATGACAGTGAGGTGTTTACTAGCTACACCTAGAAAGCAATGCTTCCAGTATAACAGAATCGTCTAGGTTGGAAGAGACCTCCAAACAAATTTATTAAAAGCTTTCATGTGTCAAGTTTATAAACATGTTTACAAATAACTAATGTTAGATCAAAGTCCTTAGTAGCTCTTCCACCAAAACTAATAGTACACTCTGCAAGATCTCATGACATATAAAATACTCGTGCAATTAAGTTGCTCTAAGTTTTAAAGTGTTATTTGTCAAAATAAAATTGATGTACCATACCTAGTAAAAGTACCCACAGTTCTGGAAAAGGTCAGGTCTTTTGAGAGTTAGAAAAGCTAGGTATTATTTTATAGACAGCTACTGTATTTTACTTATAACTTCAGCATTAATGCACAAAGTACATTTGGCAATGTTCATGTAGGGAAATGATCTACAAATAGTGATGGTTCAGACAGCCAACTACAAGGAAAGTACTAAGAATCAGTCACAATAGAGAACAGTTTCATTCTTACAACAAGAAAAACTTCTGCACAATATTCATCTACAAGACTATTCACATCTCCTTACAAAACTACTTCAGCACTTCAGACTTTTACTGTGCTAGAAAAGCATTCATTACACGGACAGTTGTTAGCTTTCAGTGGCATCTTCTAAGACAAACTAAACAGAAATTGCAATTGAAGTCTTCAAGTGAGCAGTCTACCTTCCTTAAACTATATTTTAAGTAAATACAGAGAAAGTAACTCATACAAAGTAATATTGTGGGCCTTTAATCACATGGCTTCATAACTAAGGTTGAAATCTTATTCTACCTAGTAAGGTGATGATCTTTTAAATACAGTGCATGTTGCAAAATACTTGTGAAGAACAACTTTCATCCTCGCATTTACACCTTTGTAGAGCAAGCTTTTAAAGTTATTAACAACATATATACTAGTTTCTGTATTTGAACAGAAATTCCTTTTAAATTTAGGTAATAAATATAACATAACATACAAAGCATTTAGAATATTTGTGTTAGGACTGAGGGATTCAAAATAAACTGATCTTTCAGTCTGTGGATTAAGTGTTAAAAATGAAATTAGAACACAAGTGGAAACTCTGTTTACAGAAGTTCCCTAAAGGCATCAATACTACAAAATCAAATGTGGTCAACTTCCCCAGTTACTTTTTTCAGTAGCAAGGGACAGCATGCAGCTGACTTTTCTCCCTCTAACAATGGAGTTATTGTGCACAAACTTTTCAGGAAGCATAAGATGTACTGAATGAATGAGTGCTTTAAATCCAGGCTTAGCATTAGAAACTCAAAATACACAATGTATGCTCCAAGCTATACCACACAGCCACAATAAAGGTATATTTGCTCTGAAAAACAGAGGCTGAGAGTAAGTTGCTGCATTCAGGACAGAGCTTGCTCTTGACTCTTGTTTTTCCAAAGTGCAGCTAAGAAACATGAAAGGAACAGAAAAATCCCACTGTTCCTGCAGAAACAACCTGATCCTGGCTACAGCTTCTCTTTGGGGCACCACAGTTCTATCATCCTGTAGCCACACAGAAATCTGGATGTCTGGTTATGCAGTTACAGGCATGTGTGCGACTTGGCAAGTAACCTGAATCTATCAATAAGAAACCATTAAATCATAAGGAATTGGGATTCCTTAAGGACTGCAGCCTCAAATAGATCTTTACAAAAGTTTAAAATGGTGGAAGAGTCTTTTAAATATATTTAATAAATACTATAATACACACAACAGTTGTGAGAAAGTGAACATGTATGTGTCTGTAGTTCCATGGAAAAATCATTAAATTAGTTTTAAGCAAAAATCTAGAAGTTAATGAACTTTCATAATTCAAGTATTTTTTACTAACACAGCTCAATCTGAATTGCTTGTCTAGATGCTTAATTTATACCATAGAGCAGCTTTTCATTATAGTATGTTTTTTATATAAAAACTTACTTAATGCTTTCAAGAGAGAAATCGTTTGAGGATCTTACACTGAGTTTCAGAATTTTCTTCTTGCTTGTTGGAAATGAAAAAACGAGCAAAAGGTTTTATGTACTTTCTGCTTTGTGTAACAACCAAAGGAATTAAAATCTTGGAAAGTGTCAGCAGTTAATAATAATCTGGGTAGTACAAGGTTGCTCAAAACTTTGACAAGATTAAAGTAACTAAAAAGGCACCTTGTAAGTGACAAGATAACTGAATATTCCTAGAGGTACCAAAACACTCTGAACCATCAAATTTGACTACCCGCAGACAAGAAAGGAAAATAAATACTGTGCATCACTGCAAAGTGTGCTATAATTAGTATTTTTGAAGTTTTGAATACCAGCTGAAAAACTTGCATCATTAGGTGCTGCTCTCCTTAGCTTTTCTACTATACAGCAGACTGAAATAAGATACATATGTCACGGAATGGGAAGTAATACAAGCCAGAGTGTTTTAAATGCTAGACTTCTTATGCCACTAGAATCACTACTGAATTACAGCTGTACCACAAGAATTTTGGAGTATGCTTCCTCCAGCTTAACCTCCTAAATATGAAGTTGCTGAAATGACTATCAGTACCTTGAAGATTTTTAAAGGAATTCATTTGAATATGAAGATCTTTTGATCTTCAGATGAAGGTCTTTTTCCTGAGCAGGCACTCTGCAAGTTCTACAGTCTTGTATCCAAAACTATTTTTGAAATAGGATATGTAAAAAAGAAACAATATCCATTGCTGACAGAAGAGATTTCCCTTGATCTGGGGAAAAAAAATAAGATGACATACTTCTTTTGGAAGCAGGCATAAAGAAAATAGGAAGCAGGTAAAAAGAAAGCATACATTCCCTCAGCTATATTAAAAAAAAAAAAAAAAAGAATCCCAGAATCTGAAAAACAAATAAAACCACAGTTCCCAACATCCTATTCTCCTCCCAAGGAAGTCTAAGAAAAGGAAAAACAGAAAATTCAAGATCTAGTATACCAAAAGAAATTTTACTTCAAGGATAACAAATGAATGCTTTCTTTACTAGACTAATTCTGGTAATGGGGATCAAGTGGGAAATTATTTACTAAGTGAAAAGGAACAAACCTTCCCATAGGAAGAGGAGCTCAAGGAACAAGGTCAAACCATTATCAAGGTGGAGGGCAAGGGTTTAATAGAAACACTTAAAACATCTTACATGGAAACAAAGGCACTTCACATCGTGGCTATATTAGTAAGACAGCAAAAAATAGCATAGTTGGCTTTCAGAAGACTACAGGAAGGAGGCCTAGACAATTTTAATTCTTATTTCACTTATCAAACGCAATCTTGCCAAGTTGCTTTAACTGGAAAAATAAAACAAGGTATTTCCATGGCATTTTATTAAGATATTTAGATGCAAGACTGGGGGGAGCTTCATAACTGAAGTTTCAAGTTTCCTGAAAAGGAAGCCTTTGATACAAACAGTATCATAAAGCATCTTCTCTTAAGCAAATATCTGAAGTTGCATCTTAGAGCAGTCATTCACTCTTAGCTTTTCAGTGATATAATAATCCTGAGAAGATCTAGAAAAAAAAATGTTACATAATAAAATCTCTCCCTCCTCCCTCTGAGGATTCGATTCCCTTATCGAATTAAATCTTCCTGCAGGTACAACAGTCTTTTTAAGATGGAATTTGAATTCCACAACCTTTCTGCAAGGTGTTCTAAAGTGTGAAAAACACTTCTTGAAAAACAGACGCTATCTTTTAAACAACAGGAAACTCCATATCATCCTCCTGCTTGCAAAGTATATAAGGAGTAACAACCCACTTTCTGATTTGTTGCAGAAAGAGGTAAAAAATTAATGGGTTAGTAATATATGCAAGGAGCTATTTTGATGGTTTATCCAGACATCACTGGAAGTGATTGAGACTAGCACTTTTTCCACATCACAGATTCTTCTCTCCTCCTCCTTCCTATTCTTCTTACTTGGAGTGTATCACTAACAAATTATTTGCGACAATTCTGGATGTTTGTTTTTTTTTTTCAGTTGTACTTCACTGTTGCCTGTCCCCTCCCCTCCTTTTCTTTTTAAAGACTCAGGGGAAAAAAAAAAAGTGAGGAATTCCTCTTTCTGCACCTCAGAAGGCCTATAAATATTATCTTCTCCCCTCAGCTCATCAGCTGAAGGTTCAGTCAACGTCCAACTTCAGTAGTATCTGCAACTGAAAATATTAAAATATTTTCCTCTCAACTTCCTGACACACAAAATTAAATCTGCACTTTACAGATGGAGACCCTGATATGCAGGAAAGACCTCCTCTTACTCTATTTAACAAAAACCTTTAAAACAAAGCAAATCCATGTGTTTGCTAAGAATATTATTCAGGACTACTATACTGGAATCTGATTGGTTTTATATCTTAAATTATGTAATTAATCATAAAACGTCTGATTTGCAAGATATTCTCAATCAGCTTTATTTGACAAATGATTTGTAGAACTTACCCTGTTACATTACAAGACTTACCCTGTTACATTACAAGACTTACCCTGTTACATTACAAGGCATTTTTTAATTTTCACGCACCCTGGAGTCTTTTCTTCTTTGCTGATTTTTTTCACTCTGTACTGTCGAATCTCTCGCACCAATGTATAAAAAGCATCCTCCACTCTCTGCATTGTAAAACATAACTCCTTAAAAATTGCTTTATTATCAATTGACATATTGGAACACCCATGGCAGAGGAAAAAACACCAAAATTATGAGCTTTACTTGAGAAATGTATATGGATCTCCAAATGGTCCACAGAAAAGCTGTGTTCATATTGAGTCCAGAGATAAATATCAAAGATCCTGTCCATCAGAACAGCACAATGGAATATGGAATAAAACTCTCAAAGATGTCACAGAATAAGCCACAGGACCTGCCTTCCTAGCTGACAAAATTTCTTTCTTACATAAGATCAGCCTTGCATTTAAGGTACAGTTTAAGATTTAGCCCAGTACCCAACTTTGTCAAGCAAACTTTTTTCTCCTCATTAATATATTTAAAATGCTGGGCTTGCATATTTGTTGCTTGATAAGGACTTTTTAATGCAAGGAACTGAGACATGCCAAAGAATTTATTGCTGACCAATTACCGTGAAATCTATTCTACAAGACTTCTTTTCTTTTCCTGTGCCAGGTAGCACTAGGACAAAACAGAATAAGAACAATTTTCTTCCATTTCTTCCAGTGCTGAAAATAATAGAACTTGTATTTCTGAATCTTTTCACACATTTTTGTGGGCATGAATGTATTTAGCAGGCACAAAGCCCTATTAGATTGGTAACTAGGGGGTACTTCCACAAAGTTAGCCAACTATTTTCACTTCTTAGCCAAAGTGAGAACCTGTTACTCTTTGGGCTGGCAAAGTAAGCTTGTTTCTTCTGTTCTTAAAGTACTTGCTTTGCAAAAATCTGTGCAACACGCTAACAAAGTATAGAAAAATTGTAGATCAGGCAATTTCATAGCAGGTTACAAATAAATAAATTCCCCTAAGAATACTAAATTTCATTATTGTTTCTAAAGCTACTTATAGAGCAAACACAATGCTTCCAGATTTAGGAGAGTGAATATTTGAGTCACGGCAAAGTGCTTTTAAAGCATCTCAAGTGTATCTATTTCAGAATAACTTTCAAAGTAAATACTTATTGTAATTAGAGGTTATTCTTCCATGCAGACAAAGCAACAAGTTCATTACTGATCATGTTTAAGGGCTTAGTTCACATCCACACAAAAGGCTCACCCACTCTGCTCTTTCTGGGTTACTTCAGCACCCGCCAGGATCAATAACAACACTACGTACAAACAGCCTGTGATGTTCTGCTGCTCGCATCTTCCTTTCGTTAAGGGGAGCTCTTCAGGCATGCCAGGGCAGTGTTTCACTCTCCCTGGTCTCACGCCTTACCTTTCTGCAGCTATGTGTTTATATCACTTAGAGATGCTGAGGACTGAAGAATGGTGTTAGCAAACACAAGATGAAAAGGTACAGCGCCAGCTTCAAGTTGGTGTTAAGGTTTAGCTGCGGCTTTTAAAGGGGATAGTAAATCTTTCATTTGCCTTCCTGTCAGTCTCATCACCTGTCTCCTCAGTCACATCAAGTGTTGTTAATTTACTATAAGGTCAATATTTGGAATAACAGTGGAAGAGACTGAAGATCAAGGAACACAGTACAACCATGTAAGCCCCAAAACCTTACGATTATCCAAACACACAATCCAGGCTTCTATTTGGCAGTTTTTCCTTAAATTCTCTCTCCAACCCATCTTTGTATTATACAACTTGTAACAAATATAGCTAACATCTACTGCTATAGTTACTGGGTTATTTTGCTTGACCTGTACCATCAGTTTTCATATTTCAGACTCATTCTTAACACACAGCTGTTTATCTGAGGGTATGTCTGACCTACAGCCATACAAATTTTAAATATTAAATGAATTTTATTCTAATTCTTGGATTGTATCTGTTATACAAAACATGTCCTGTTAGCATGTTAGACAAATTCCCAAGTTGTCTTACATTTCAGGTCTGAAAGTTTGCACAATTTAAAAGAGCCATTAAAAACAGAAAAAAAAAAAAACAAAAGTAAAGCTCATACTTTCATGTTTTCCTAGAAGGCATGGAAACTTACTCCATTAAAAAGAGGAAAGAGTAAACATTGATCCGCTGCTATGTGCCAAAGCACAGGCTGTACAAGAATCAACATTTTTGCAAATCTACTGTTTTGCAGTAGAAATACATAATTTGATTATGGAGCTTTCACATGAATAATTAGATAATTCTTCACCCAAAGTTTATTGCCAAATTCCCCATCACCATCAGGAGCTGTGATTTGCTTTAGCAATGCAGAGAGAGGGAGAGAGACAGAGTGAGAAAAGAAATTGCTACTACTGCCACCATCAAGAACAGTCTTATGAACTCTGTTGAGAGAAATTATTCTGAAAGAAAACTGTATACAAAGAAAGACATTTGCTAATTTAATTATTACAAGGTGACATTTTTAAAGAGCCAGGTGCCAGTTTTAAAAAGAAGCCATTTTAACAGCAATTTATTTTAACAGCTCTCAGTATTTTTTCCTTAAATAAGCCTGCCTCACACATCTGGAATATAATCAACCAGTTCTTTTAGCTGACATAAATGGAAGTAAAAATATCCTTTGGCAAATATTAAAAAGTTAAGTAAATAGCAGTTTAGATGTGAACAGCCTGAAGAACCCATAACCTCTAGGGCAATGTTGCCCTAGATGCTTTTGACTTAGAAGATAATCTTTCTTTGCAAGTAATCATATTTTAAATTGAATGTTTGGCTATTTCAATATGGACCAAAGCATAATCAGGAATTTTCACCTGTTCTGCTTCTATAAATAGTGCTTAAAAGAGATTAATGAAGGTTAACCTTGACATCTCAAAAGCGTTCCGTTCACCTTTATACACTTCATAAGAGTTAGTCTCCTAAAACCAACTATTATACAAACAAAAGTATTCCTGTGGACATGGGCAAAAAGAATGATCCTCACTTGCGTAAAGGTACACCTGACAAAACTTTGCAGATGCAAAGTCAGTTCAGCCAATACCAGGTGGTATATAAACCTGCAAAAACCTACTAGCTCCTGCTACATGAGATTAAGGCTCTTCTTGTTTTTGCTGTCTATAAATACAATGCTTCAAAGGACTATTTGGAAACTGTTACTGCAACTCAGCCACATGCAGAAGTAACTTTCACTAGTTGGGGTGGTAGCATTTATTTAGTTGAAAGTTGTGTTATCTTACGAAGGTTAAATATCAGACATACATCACTACACTGACATAAAAAATCAGAATTGTAATTATGAATTTAACCACTCGAAAGTTAAGAAATGCCAGAATTACAGCTGTCTGTCCTACCTGAAATTTCACCCGTGCTGTGCACATGTACCCTTTTTTGGCTGCCTCTATTTATGTTGTCAGGTAAACAGCAAAACTGTTTTCCTCAGTATCCTGGAGTCATTCAGCACAGATGTTGGATGCCAAAGTTCTATTCCAACATTATCAAAACGTTTTCTTTTTCCTGAGGCCTTCTCCTTGGGAAGGACTGAATTTTTCTGGAAAAGTTTTACCTTACAAACAAGTGGCACAAAACAGAAATTCACCAAAAAAATAAAAAATAAAAAAACACAACTCAGCCTGCACTGTGAGGTCAAGTCATAAATAACTGAAAACAAGATTTTAAAAATGGGAAGTGTTGCACAGCTATACACATAACAGCAGCTTTGAGTGAAACAACAATATTGTTAAACAGATACAACAAATCCCTAAAAAATTACAAGTCAGTCCAAGCAAATTGTCTAAATTATCAGTTATTTGTGCATCTTACCAGAGACATAGGAATAAATGTCTGTAAACACTGCACCAATTACACACAGGTTCTCTCCAGACATCACAGTATAAGAACAGCATCCTTGTCATGTAGGTCAACTTAATTAAACACTTCAAAAAGTATATGTTCTCAACAACAACTAAAGCATGCAGTAACTCCTACATACCTGCTTTTCCTTTGAGTCTAATACTAGTAGGACAGTGGCACGTTAAAGGATACCCCCTAATCCACATCTTCATTGCCAGTCAGAACCGAGTAAATCCAAATACACTAGCTTTCATAACAACTTATTTCTGCACTTCATTTCGGTGTTATTCCGTTTCTTATTTTTGACCTAGTCTATCATTTTTTTTAAGATCTTAAATAACAACAGAATTAGTTGGAACAGATGTAAGATTTTGCCTGAGCATGAAATGCTTTCATTTTCAAAGATATGTCTTGGCAATCAAAACAGAGTAGACAGGCAACTCCTTTGCATTTCTACCTCTCTTACTTCCCCAGAAAGCCCCTCTGGTTTTAACTCCCAGCAAAGGTGGGGCGCAGAGAAGACCTAAAGCAGCTACGCAGCAGGGAGCACTTCAGCAGCACATTAGTGCCCACATTTGTGTGATGGCAGGTACAGGAAGGAAGGAGAAAAAAGGTTCCTACTGCTGAATACTCATGTCAGACCTTCTGCACATTTCAGGAGTTATTGGACCATCAGCTACACTTGTTCATAGACAGAAGTTCTGCATGTAGCCAAAGAGTATCAGATTTTTATTTTTTTTTTAATGACAAAGACTGAATTCTGCCCAATAAAAATATAGTCCACGGACCACATCCAGCTCACAAAATGGCTCGACCCTCCCCCCCCAATTTAAAGAGTTACTTTTGAAGAAGGTATATGTGCATTTATATTTCTAGATAAATCAGCGTGACTTGAAAGTCACAAAACATATATATGCATTTATACACATATATATACACTCACATACATGAATATTTAGATGATCTTGCTGTAATTTAAAAAACAGGTTCTTTCTCCAATTCACATCCATCTTCTCAACGATAATTTATTAACACAGCTTTGTAAACCTGCAGCTGAGGAGGTTTAGTAACACAACGTGTTACGAACACCACTATGAAAGAACCAGCAAACATACATAATGATTCAACTTTTAGAATGCAACATTCTCAGCAGAGACTAGTATGTTTCTTCACTTTAAAATCTAAGACCTTTAGGGACTCCTTATCTGCAGAGGGTGTAAAGCTTGACTTTGAAAAACAAAAGCCAGCCAGACCCCTTCTATTATATTTCAATTGGCACTACTAACAATACGAAGTCACAGATTAGAAAACGAATTGTAGCAGTAACAGTTCATAAGAGACAAATTTATTGTCCTCTGAAACAAGTACAAACCTCTGGCAGACCTCTTAAAAGACTTATCTGGATGAAAGAAAAAAAGCTGATAGTACTTCAGGTAAAAGAAGACTAGAAGAGTGGACAGGTGTGGTGATTTTTGAGCATGCAGTTTTGTATTAGGCATGGCGGGCTGCTTGTAGGAGTAATCTGCAGTTTGTGGGTGAGGGAACCTTCTTCGAAGATACACCCACTTTCATTAAAACTGTGTAGGAGTATTTCCTAAACAACGCCTGACACTTCATACAGCAGGCAGAACAAATTAAGATCTATATGTTAGTATAGAATTTGTATTTCAAACCTCAAATGTGATTTCAGAGTTCTTTTTATCCTAGCATCTCAATGACAGCCACTAATGCAGGAGCTTCCAAACACTCTATTCAGACCACTTATATGCCACACTCTTCAGAACACTCTTATGGCCTCGTTTATTGTCAGCCACTGAAGTTCTGTAGTTCTGTTTTCCTTATCCTACCTGACAGAGGTTTACAGGCTCTCTTATTGCCAGAAGTTAGAATCCCTTGGATTCCTCAGTGAAGTTTTACTTATCAGCCCAGGTTTCAACTTGTCAGAAACTTGGGTGGGTGTAGCAAATTTGCACTAATGAAATATTCACTTCTTTTATCCAAAAATAACTTGCATACTGTCCATGAAGAAGTTCTGCCAAATGATGCAGCTGAATGTATTCAGCAGTTACACAGCATTACTTGAATTGCAGCATTCTGCCCTTATTTGCCTTTTTCTGCTACACCTACTTCCCGATTCATAGCTTGCACGCAACACTTCTGATTATGCAGAGAGTACAAGTTATTTGGCAGCTCAGGCCTGGTAAAATTCTGTACTGAGAGCCTTTACTCTTACAAAAAAAAAAAAAAATCAAAATCAAGTTTGTTTTTTTTTTAAGAATACTTTCTCAAGCACAGAAACAGTTTCACCTATAACTTCCAGCTTATCTTCTCCTGAATATACCACCATGATATATACCACCATGTGCAGCTTTGTTCCAGAAGAGTGACAGAACACTGAGAGGGCCCTAGTGCTGCCTCTTCCACCTATAGCAGTGGAGTACAATAAACAAGTGTTTGCTCTAAAAATGTCAGGAGCACAAGTTTACATCAGCAATTAATCCTGTAGAGCCACATTATGGTTTGGAAGGGACCTTTAAAGATCATCTAGCTCCAACCCCCTTTCCATGGACATGGACACCTCCCACCAGACCAGGCCGCCCAAAACCCTTCCAGCCTGGCCTTGAATACCTGCAGGGATGGGGCATCCACAGCTTCTCTGGGCAGCCTGTGCCAGTGCCTCACCACCCTCTGAGTGAAGAATAGCAAGGAACTTACCCCTAATATTTAATCTAAATGACCTGTAATTTCAAAGATGACTTACGGTCAATTGCTTAGCTATAAAATAGGTTTATCAAGTATGTTCCACTAATGCTAAATCAATACCTGAAAGAAAAATTATTTTGGTTACTAATTAAGCATACAAACAACTCATCTTCTAGCCTTATGTTAAGAATTCTGCAACTGTCTGACAGTGGAGTGCAATAGCAGTGAGGGTCTCATTCTTTAAGTTTGTGCAACTGAAGCAAATCACACATTAATAAACAACTACAGATTGTCAGTGAGATGACAGAAAAGACACCACAAGAATTTCTACTCTGCAGAAAAACATCCATTGATATGACCAAGCAATTGTCAATACCCAGAATGATTAACTTTATGATAATTAAGATGGGAGTTCTATATTTTTATCTGGTAAGTTTTGAGCTTTACCTGTCTTGTTTTTGCTGATGTTTCAATGAAAGGAATTCCGTAACTTCTTGCTAAATCCTGAGCTTGTTTTGTATCTACTGTTCTGGAAGGCAAATCACATTTGTTTCCTACTAGCACCATTGGGACATCTTCAGAGTCTTTAACTCTTTTTATTTGTTCCCTAAAGAAAAAGACAGATTTTATATAATAGATATTAATAGTTTACACAGTAGATTTAAAACCACTGAAACAAAATGAAGATAAAGCATTCCAATGTCATCCCTTATATTGATCTACCACACATACACTATAAAAAAAAACATCAAAAAGTAAATTGACCAATCCTATCACCATCAAGTATATTATCCTATTTTAAAAAGGCTGACATTTTTCAATAAGTTTATCCATCAACAATGCTCATAAGGCTAAACTGCCACAGCTTCTGATGTCATTACACAAGAATTCCCCGCCTGCCCCCCCCCCCCCCCAAAAAAAAAAAAAAAAAAAAAACACACAACAGTTAATGTCAGAACGAGCCTAAGCAGCTCTGGTATAAATCTTACTACTGATCTCTCATACTCAGCACTCAATACCCAACTCATTTGCCAAGATAAAATGCTGTCAAAAGCCCTATGTCTGTTGTCTGTACTGTGTTTTTGTGTTGTTTAAGTCATCATTACAAACCCTGCTTTTAGAAAGGGGGGTTTTAAACTTTGTCTGAAGTCCATTGGTCTGGTACTCTACAAAGAGAAATTTGGTATGGAGGTCTTTTCAAACACAAGCTAGAAAACATCTTTACAATACCATTTAGATGTACAGGTCAGGAATCTCAAATAACCATCACTCATTTCTTTTGCTCTCCCAAATAATCCAGAAGCCATTTCTTTAATTAACATTGTCACTGTTTTCAGATATTTATTTATAAACCCTCAGCTTCAGACTGTAAGGCCATCCACAGGTGTGTGAATGCAAGGAAGAAACTCCAGCATCTGACTCAGTGTTGAGATAAACAGGGAAGGCCTTTTTACACAAGTCTGCAAATCTGTCTTTGTGGAACTAAAATATATATATATATATATATCTATATATATATATATCTATATCTATATAAAAACCTTTGCACTCCTTTTTGCCTTATGTCAACACCTTGCTTTCTTCCCTTCCTCTTCTACAGCTATAGGAGGCCCTTTTGTAGGATCACATAACGGTTTGGGTTGGAAGGGATCCTAAAGACCATCTGGTTCCAACCCCCCTGCCATGGGCAGGGACACTTCCCACTAGACCAGGCTGCCCAAAGCCCCATCCAGCCTGGCCTTGAACACCTCCAGGGATGGGGCGTCCACAAGTTCTCTGGGCAGCCTGTGCCAGTGCCTTGCTACCCTCTGAGTAAAGAATTTCTTCCTTGTATCTAATCTAAATCTACCCTCTTTTTCAGTTTAAAGCCATTACTCCCTGTCCTATCACTACACACCCTGACAAAGAGTCCCTCCCCAGCTTTCCTGTAGCCCCCTTTTAAGTACTAGAAGTCACTATAAGGACTTCGTAAGTCTGGTTAGATGAGGAAGAGAAGTTTAGTGGTTTTTTTTTTCCCTGAAACCAAGAGATATTTTGTATTTGTCATCCCTGCTGTGAGAACTCTTAAGTGTTTCATTTTTTTTAAGTCACTGGTACCAATACATTCTTTAGTTACAACATTTTATACCTAATGACATTTACACAAAAGCTGGCTAACCCAATTTAAATTTAGAAAAGGAACTGTCCTGAAGCAGAGAGCCCACAGTACTCTCCTAATCACACAGTTGCTCCAGAAAGATAAGCCAGCAGTAAACTATTCTTGTGGCTAGGAACCTACCAGTTCAGCTACTCAAATCAACACACGACAGTCAAATGAGCTGAACTGCCAGCATACAGGAGAAAGTGAAGCTGTATGATCAGGACAGTTACAGCTCCTGACTTTGATTACTTTGAACTGTCATTGTATCCCACCTTAAATGAAGAGCAGCACCTTCTATCTGGTACAAGCTGAAGTTACATGTTTTTGTAATTAAATGTTGAGTTTATGCTTATTACTTATGTAGATTTGTCAGCATTTAAATACCTAACCAGGAACAGCTTAACATTATTTGTCTGGGATTAACCTTAAACTGAAGCTGCTAAACTCAGTGATCTTTAGTGGGATTTGCATTGCCTTCTAGCAGAAGGTAAGTAGAATTCAGTAATATTAAATATTATTAATTAAAATTCAGTATAACATTAACCTACTAAATTACAAGTGGCCTGGTATGGTAATCACCAGGAGAGACTGGCTTCTTTTTCCATTTTACTGTAGCTGATGTCAAGAAAGCTGAGTTGAAATTTTATCTAAGTCAGCCATCACCCTGGAACTGAGATTTTGTAAGTCTCTTTCTCTCTTTCTAAAGGTGTTAGAGCTCACATCTTACTCTAGCAATACTGCACAGGTATTTTTCTTCCCTTCCCCCCCAAAGAACAAAGGCTAACAGTTTATATTATCGCCTATAAGTTTCAACTGTGTAAGTTTTCCCATCTTAACACACAATTTTATTTATGGAATGAGCAGTTTACCTTTAGATATTTTTTCACTATAATAAATAATATCCACTGAGGCAGATACATTAAGTCACATTAATTTGTAACAGAAGACCTTTTAGATATGTTGTCTGCCTAACTTCCAAATGAAGCAGCAGACTTTCAGATTACCCAAAATTACAGACCTACAAATGCATACATAAATTGAAGTGTTGCTAATTTGCATATTTCCCTTTACGTGCTGTTTCACAAGAGGTCAATCGTTATGCAGCATAAGAGCAAACAACCTATCCACCTAATACAAGAGTTAGTCAATTATCTTTCTATATACACACCTATAATGGTGAATATCTTCAAAAGATTTTGTATTGTTTATAGCAAATACACACAGGAAACCTTCTCCTGTTCTCATGTATTGGTCCCTCATTGCACTATATTCTTCTTGACCTGCTGTATCAAGAATATCCAAGAGACAGGTTTCCCCATCGATTACTACTTGCTTCCTGTAGGAATCCTAAAGAAGAGAAAAAAACATACGCCTTGGTTAAATACAAACAAGCAAGATTTCGAGCACCCATAGCTCAAAAAATTCTAAAATTGCTTACTAGTATTTGAGCATAACTGAAAACACTCGAGAGTTAAAATCCAAATTTAAAGATGTGCAAATGACAGCATAAAAACATTGGCAGCCCGTATTTATACTAATACAGTAATCCAGAGATGGAAAGAGCACTTAGAGGACATGTTCTGATCTGTATTCTGCATCTTCAGCAGGTAACCCTGCATGTGTGTATATGTGTACACATACACAGGACAGTTCTTATTCCGCACAAAGGGCCACAAAGTACAAATTGGATCCAGATCAAAAGCCTCTCCCTTTGTTAATACAAGAATCGAAGAAACCTGTAACCATGATTTTAAAAAGTTTAAGTTTACTCAATTTACCAACAAATAAAGAGTAAAATTTGACTTCATTCTATGGATGTTTATGAAAGCACTATGCCACAATGTACAACAAAATTGAAAGGGTTCACACGAGAACTATTCCAAGAATGTATGCCTCTGAAAAAGAAATGATATATAAAAAGCCTCCAGTGTTTGGGACAGAAAAATCTATTTTGTACTCCTAAGCAGGTACATACAATAATAGTTATTAAATTATCCAAGTTTACTAGATATAACTGAAGTTCAAGCTTTTCAGCCAAGACAGACCAACACAAAGCACAAATTCAGATAAAAGCCCTGATGGGTTAAGAGAACAAACGTTGGAACAAATTATTTCAACTCTATCAATTCAAAGTTTTTAGGTCACTGATTCAAGTAGCTGAAATCTGTACAAAGTCTCAAACAGCTAAATGTTAATGCATATTTATGGGCCTTTTGGTGCTAGGTTTCTGTTGAGTACATAGTTTTAGCAATAACAAGAAGACGAACATTACTTTTCCATACAAATCTGAAATTGCTATAAGTACCTATATATTCTAAATAAAACCATGTCAATAAGCTTTAACAATGTCACTGAGTAGTGCCATGAATTATTCTCAGTAAACAGTACTTGTAACACATAAAAGGTGTCAAGACAAAATCACGGCATTACCTTTCCAATCCTTTAGGCAGAGCTTAACACAATATTGCTTCTGTTCTTATTATATAAACAGGATCTTTTTAAAATTCTGCAAAAGTGAGCCTAAGCTACTGAGAAGCAAGTTAAAATTGCAATTCTAACTAACTTGAAGATGAATTCAAAGTGATCTTGCTTCCTTTGTACGCATTTTAAGGCACTATACATCTATTTCTATGCACTTTGTCAATTTGTTTTTTTTTTTTTAATAAGTTTCTGTTCTTTCTTGTTGCTCATCCTAAAAACAAGCAGTTGTATAGGATCAAAATCTTGAAGTAAACAAACTCTCTAATCTCCTATTTATCTTTAGCCTGGCTATCATTCAGCAATATCAGATAGAACAATATTGACCACTTACCCTTTAAGATAAAAGTTAAACTCCAACATGATTTTGGAAATTTATTTCACAAAAGCGCAAACTCAGTGTTTGAGTAAATACTAGGTAACTTTAGAAAAATATAAGCAATGTTTAAACATTGATGCAGATGAGACAAATAAACAAGCTCCACTAAGTTTTAAAATAAGGTTAATGTTCCATGTCGATGCTTAAAGGAGAAGAATAAGAAAACCTACACATCTCTATTCCAATTTACTTAAATTCAACAAGACATCACCCATGTCCTATGATTAACTTTATCACAGTTCAGTGACATACTAGTAGAACTTCTTGCATTATACTAGGCATGTTTAAAAAGCCTATTTCATTTTCACCCCTTACAATTTGACTGCTACTTTAAAAATACGAAAAACAGTTCTTGGAAAACCTGTATTACTCCTTTGCACCTTATCACTTCAGAGGAAAAGAAACACACCACAAATGAGTCCTAAACAAAAACTTTAGGAAACTTTCATCACAGAAAATAATTTTTAAAAAATTCTTCCTGCAATAAGTGCTAACTTTAGTATGCCATGCTAGCAGCAGTAGCAAAGATGCACCAGCATAAAGCGCAACACAGGTACAAAAGCAAGGAACGCCTTGAGAAGATATTCATTTTTCTCAATTCTGGAAGGAAAAGTTTGTCACTAACTAGAAAGACCTGAGATGAAAGGAAAAGACAAAGGATGTGGGAGAGAGGATTCAAGTTTGAGATTTTCTAAGTTACTGAAAAAAAAAAACATTTGGCTTTTTCAGTAGTTTTTGGTTTCCTCCCTGCCAAGGAGTCAAACATTAAATCACATTTGTAGGGAAGAAAACTGAACCATCACGTTAATAGCTCAGGTTACTGAGACCCCAACATCACTGCGGTGAACACCAGCCTATACATATCACAGATAAAATTTAAATGTTACCGTGCTGTGAAAGTTATCAAGTCCAGCAAAAAATGAATGTAGTACGTACTGAAAAGCTCAGCGCCAGTTACGCCGCTATGGTACTTGTAATACTCTTACTTCAAAACGCAATAGCAGAACCCAACACAGCCAGACTCCCCTTTACCAATGAAAGACCCCTTCTTGTGAATTTTTAAAACCTCTGTAGCTTCACTGCACACTGGAAGATACTGCAATAAAGAAACACCTAATTTAAGACCATCAAGTAAAACCAAAATGCAAACTAGAAATGAATCTCAAAGTAGTATACGACTCCAAATATGAATTTGCCATTTTTCCCAGTATGCAGACACTACCTACATCAAAAAGTTTTAATTTAATTAATCACATAGCCTGCTGTTATTGGCCTTTCAAGCCATAAAAAAATCACACGAATTATGCGAAAGGAGCAATAATTCCATCTGTTCACAACTAACACTGATAGCAAAACATGATAGGAGGTCTCAACTATGCACTACATATGGAATTTATCTGAAAAAAATCTACTGCTTAATAAATCCCATCTCAGAGAATAACTTGTTTTAAGAATGCACTATACCAATGATTTAATATTAGAATATCACAGCTACTAAGACTAAGCTATTACTAAATGTTGGTGGAAGTTTCACAGGTGCGCAGGTTATTTAAGAACACACAGACTTAAATATAAGTATTTCTAAATCACTCACGGGATTTTGTTAATCCAATTAAAAAAAAAAAAAGCCTTTGTCAGCCAACTAGGAAGGCTGTTCTTTCTCTAAGACATTTAAAATATGACCCACAGGTTAGTACTAAATATGCTGATGCAGTGAAAATAACTATTGAAAAATTTTTAAAAAAAGTCATCACACAAGATATTGCAATTAAAGATTTAACAAACCTCGACCAGTAGAGGGCACTAGTCCAACTGCTCTGCGTGTTAGGCCAGATTTCCAAGGGACCACATACACAGTCTTAGAAAAAAACACTTGAAATTGCTTGGCTATAAACATGTGTTTGGACATCCATTTCAAGTGATATGAAATTGCGATAAACATATAAAGCATGCATTTCTGAGAAACGGTAGCCACTCAAACATGCACTCGTTTTAATTCTTTCCCCCCCCTCATCATCTGGTCAGACAGAAATCTATAGAATCTAGGATCTATATTTATACCCAAACAGCTCATGAGACTAGAAGCTTCCCAAGCAGCTAAGACAGTTGTTGATTCACTCATTCTAATCCACTGAAAAGAGCAACAATATTACAGAATGCATCCGTGGTTAAGTAACCAGTTTTTTTTTTTTTCCTCTTCAGCTGTACTGTCTTAGCAATGCAGGAATTTTAGAAGTGTTGAATTTCACGTTGTTAATCATGAAAGATTTAAAACCACTAAATAACCACACAGGTATAGAATCCGCTATATATAACAAACACTCAGCTCTTTTCTCTGTCTTCTCCAAAATACTTACTTAGCTTGATTATTTGCCTGTAAGGAAAAGTTAGTATTTTGGTAACAGCCATGTGGCAATAAAAGGAACAGTAGTAAGTGAAAAATAATAGTTGTGACACTACCAAATCACCTTATTAGTTACTTATCAAAACAACTTTAGCCTTGTTTCCTTATACTGCATGAAGAGACAGCCTCTATAGCTACTGTTCTTTAATCAACCCCTACCACCACAACTGTACAGGAAGCACAACCTCGCAACCCTTCTGAACAGAATGAGATTCTGCCCTGGTGAGGACTGAAGCATTTAAACCCCATTACAAGCCCATTCGCTGGAACCCGTTTGTCACCCCAATGACAGACCACCCCCGTTACAACAGAACTATTTCTTCCCTAGAAGCTTAACTATGTGATTATTCTACAGCGCTGTAAGCAAACCAGGTGATTTACCACGTGAGTAGGAACATCCAGTCTCCACCTTCAAGGTCTCAAGATTTATAAGACAAAAATGGTAACTAGCGCTCAGACAACCTGCAGGAGTTACAGAAGACCAACACCGCTGCATGCAACAGGTTGTTGACGCAGGTAACATCCATTAGGCTAACCGTTTCTTTCTTTCAGAAGAAGATATTGATTATGGACCACAGCATTACAGTCATCCTGCCCATTACTAAGTAAGAACCATTGTTCTCGGATTTTACGTCCTTTCTACAAGGGCTGTGTTTTAATTTTATTGTCCTACACTAAAAATTATTTGGCATGCCTCAAAATACTCAGCTTGTTGATTAGCAAAAATCCCTCAAGTGATTTAGGGATACTGATATTTAAGTTTGTGTGTTCCTAAACTGTTTACACAGGTCTGTCCTTATATGACATTTTCTAATACAGACCCTCCACAGTACTTTTTGTGGTGTTTAAACACACCTCTAACCTAGGAAACCCAGATGATTATGAGCATGTATTACAAACACCAACAACTTCCTTCTGCAACCAAAAGTAAAACCCATTTTGCCTGTTCCTCTCAAGGAGTTGTGTGTACCCTGTTTTTTAAGCATGTTTTGAGTTGTCATTGTTTTTGTTTTCAGCTTTCACATCTTCATAATTGAAAGAGCTGCCTTCCTAGTGCTAGTCATTCTTCATCTCTCCTTTTCACAAAATCTTCAACAAGCATACATGAGGTTACTTGGCCATTTAGCAGACACAAAACACACGTGCACATTAAGATAATCCCAAACTTGAGCCAACACATCACTCTTTGGGGAATATTACCTCAGGTGCGTACTTCACTAAAGACAGCCTCCTGCCATCTCAGGGCACTGGCTCCTTTTACTCACGTCCACCTGAAAATGACTACATAGCCATTTTCCGAGTCACCATTTTATGCCTATAGATTTAAACCCTTGTGATTCCTTGAAGTGAGCTTGGAAGCGCCCCATTGTATAAACATATAAATGAAGTCATAAGCTAAAGAGCTTCAACGCTGGGAACATAAAGATCTTGGGTAAATTATAGTGTCATTTCTCCTTTTATACAGTCTGAGGTTATTAAATCCAATGATCCACTGGAGATTTCAGACAACACGAGTATTTTTCTTATATTTATAAGGCAAGGCTTGCCTGCTCATTAAAAACCTTTAAAATACCGTAACTTTTAAAGCTTAAATATAATTTCAGATTTTGAAGGCCTATGCCATGTATTCCGAAAAATTCACTATAGCAGCTACTTTACACCTTTTTCTAGACATACAGATACACACATCGACGTGTTAAAAAAAAATCGGGTTCCAAATTTTTGCCTCATTCAGCATAGCATCCCAGAATACATTGCTCACCGTGTGAAACAGATCACAATGATAAGAGCTGAGAAAGCTTGACACGTGCATTTCAGAACTATAATTGCTCCTTACACACGACTTTCCTTTTCGATGTTAAAAGACTGATGCAAAGCTAAAGTTTTAGCAGGCATTTTCAAATGACTTTGGGGAATACTTTCTTACCAAGATCCTAAAAACTTGCATTCAAACTGTCCAACAAAACATGGCAACTAACGCCATATTTCAGTCGATCAAAACTGTGAATGTTTTATCCGTATCTGTTGTTCCACAGTCAGACCAAGAATTACAGCGATTTGCTCATACTGGCGTGGTGCGGACCTTTACTTTTGAGCCCTTTTAATACAAAGTCTTGTTCTATAATCTTTTTTTGTGGTAAGCATCCAAACACAAGCAACCATTACCGCTGATAATCCCTCATCACAAGAAGCACAAGATGAAGTTGTTTACCTCTATTGTAGGGTCATATTCATCCACAAAGTGATTCTGAATTAGCTGTATTGTCAAGGCACTCTTGCCTACACCACCAGCTCCAACGACAACAAGCTTATATTCTGTCATTTTTTAGCAGACCTGATGACAAAGAAACCAACATTAAGCAGAAGAGAGTCAGGCTCCAACTAACGAGGATGCTGTCAGCGCGTTTTCATTCACCGCCGCGTTCCTTTACTAGCACCGGAAAGCGATCCTCTCCCGGAAAGGCAGGACAAAAAGGGACGAGGGAAAAAAAGCGATTTCCCAGCCAAAATCACACCTCTGAAGCGCGGCGCGGAGCTGCATACACCGACCGCGAAGAGGCTGAAAAGCAAGGGGCCGGAATTAACAAATTCAGGCAAATCCCCGCGAAGAGGGAAGACTAGGGAAGACCATCCCCACTGCCTTCTCCCCAAGTTTCCGGGAGGCCGCCCGGCTTTCCTCGGGGCCGGGGCTGCCCCCCGAGCCGAGGAAGAGCCCCAGGGTCGCGGCCCTTTACCGGCCCCCCACCCCCCCCCAGCCCCGCACCTCCCGGGGCCCAGCCCCGCGCCCGCCCCGCCCCGGCTCCCCTCAGCGCCCGGCCGGGGCTGCGGCCGCACCGGCCAAACTTTCCGTGCCGGCCCGGCGGCCGGGCTTTAAATTACATAAAAAGAAGGGGAAAAGGGGGCGAGGGAGGGAAGTGTTGACTCAGCACAAGGGTGCCGGGCTCCCGGAGGGCGTTGGCCACCTGTCCCACCGCCCCCTACCGCCGGCGAGGGCTCCGGCTAAGGGCAGCCGGCAGCCCGGCCGCTGCCCCCGGTAAAGGGCGGCGAGGCGAGGGGCGCCCGGCTGCGGGCAGCCACCTCCCCTTCAGCGGGGGACGAGGGAGGGAGAGCGGGCGAGGGGTGCGGGAGGAGGGCGGCTACCTGCGTGGCGCTGCGCTGCGCCGAGCCGCGGGGCGACGCCGGCGTCTCCGTGCCTGCCTGCCTGCCTCGGTGGGCCGCCCCGGCGCGGCGGGGGCTCCGCCTCGCTGCCCGTCCCGGTGCGAAATGGCGGGGGACGGGGAGGGCCGGGGCTGCCGAGGGAGCCGAGCGCCGAGCGGGCGGGCGGCCGGATGGAGGCAGGCAGGGAGGGCGGTGATCGATGCGCTCCGCGCTCCCCGGGCCCGCCCCTCGCCGCGGCCTCGATGAGGGAAGGGCAGGGAGGGCGGCGGGGCAGGGGAGGGTGGTGCTGATGCGGCGCTGCCCGCGGGGGGTTTCCTCGCCGCCCCCCCCACGCCGCCACCGGCGGGCAGAAAGAGGCTAAAAGGAGCCTTAATCGCCTCGGCATGGCTTCGCCCTGAGGGGGAGACGTTGGCTGCTCGGCCGGGGAGGGTGGGGGAAGCTGGCTCGGTGCACATAAAAAAGCGTTTTTATCCCTAGCCGGTCACAAAAATGTCAAATGGGCTCTGCTGAATCGCCGTGGAGCTTAGGCGCCCGTTAACCTTTCGCTAATTTCAACATAAAATGCGAGGCTTTGTTGGTAGCTGCCAGGGTGCTCTGTACAAAAGTTAATAAACAGCTGTTTGTTTGGGAGCACACTAACAATTGCACAATGAAGCCTGTTTTCTTACTAAAATGCCAAAGGTGTAATTGAACTGTAATTGCAAAGATCCAGCATGCAGGTCCTTTACACACCTGTGTTGCACCCAAAGCAGTGAGATTTTTTGAAATGTGTCGCCAGGTCCCAGATAGTGAAGCTTGTTCCTAATGAAGCTTTTTCTGAGGGTAGCTGCACTGATGTCGACTGGCTTACACCAGGGATTAATTTGTGCGATTTTGCTTTCCCTCTTGAAATTGGAAGGTCAAAAATAAACGTCGTGCCTACGTCGTGCCTACACATCTGGTGATCAAGGGTTTTAAATTAAGAGGCTGGAGCTTTGTTCTCCACAACTGCATGCGACACAACTTTCAGCCTCTTTCATTCCCAGTATGAATCTAAGGCGCTCTGACTCTGGGCCATACCCATCTGAGCAGCAAAGGCATTAACCCTTTGGGACTAAGCCATCTAATTTACAAAATGTGTTCCTGTGGTTAATTTGTGTAAATAAGCCAAAGACCCTGTGCTGCTGTTCAATTCTACTCCCTCACGTGGAAGGTGTTAAGACTTGGGCAGAAAACAAACACATGTTTGAGCTGTTGTGTGAAAAACCTGTCTCTTCAGGCAGAGCCTGGAAAAGATCAGACGAGCTGCTCTTCTTGTGTTCTTGAAACCAGTCTTTTCTGCCATCAAAACCAGTGACAAAAGTCCTATGGGAGCCTGTGTAAGGATTCTTACAGCGCACTTCAATGCAGTGGGAGGGTATATATCGTCATAAAATGCAGGGAAAATGAAGTGGGGAAGTACCTTACGATTCCCATTTCTCCTCTCCCAGTGACTTCAGTTTAGCAACCCGGTAATTTTTTTGTTAAATGTCTGTATTAGATTGTTTCTCAACAGCCTCAATTAAAAATACTCACAAAAATACATATGACAGTGCAACAGATGAGATCATCTCACAAATCAGAGTTAAAACTGTGTGATTTGGTATGCTTATTAAGTAGGCTATCTCGCCTGAGCAGATGTAAAACCCAAAATAAAAACCTGCTTTCAAAGAACGTGTAGCCTGGTGGTAAAACCACAAGCTTGGGATGTGGGAAACCCACATTCCCGTCTGTGGTGTGAAAGAGGCAAAGAAAGGATTTGAATGCAGATGTTCAGTCACTGAGGTAAATGCCCCGATCAGCTCTTTTAGGACAGCAGGATCTCACTTTCATAATGTGCCCCCCCTAGGAAAACTATGTGAGTGTTGTGGTTCTTTCTAATGCAGTGGGAAAATGACTGTGTCACAGGAAAACTTGCCCAGTCCTGCACATAATGCTGATGTTCCACAAACAACTTTGATGGTTTGTTCTCATCTACAGAGCTTTTGTATGGGGAGAAGCTGTTCATCTTTAAACCCACACAGTCACAGCTGGGATCAGAAGAGTATCCAGAGAGAACCTCCTCTGTGAAAACTTCAGGCCCCGATGACAGCTTGAATCTCCATGTCTCCATATGATGATCTCAATGAAACGTGCAAACAATCATTGTGCATGTAGTTGGAAGGCAAAATGAATTGTTGGGATTCTGGAAAAGCAGGATGCAAAGCTTTTTTTTTTTTTTTTTTTTTTATGCACATACTTGTTCATAAATGTCCATGACAAACGTGTTGTTTGCTTTAATTAATTTTAGAAATACCTTCTCAGGCTTTTGGATAATAAATGAAATAAATTAACTGACCAAAAATATTGAGTTGCATACCATGCATTGATATGAAAGCTGTTGATAAGTCAGCAGAAGTGATGCAAAGCCTCCTAGATTTTGCAGAAGTGTTGTTCAATGAGTTACCAACTTTATTTTAGTGATCGTTTCTTTAGTGCAATTTTCACAGAGAATTCTGGACACAGGCAAAGAAGATGAACATCCTCAAATACCAGGCACTTCAGTGTGCTGGAGCTAAATAATTTTGTTAAGTTAAAGCATTTGCATGAATTGAAAGGCTTCCTCATGTTTGCATTAAAATATTTCAGTCCCAGTCTTTTGGATCCTCCATGGATATGGATCTTTGATGGCTCTCAGGAGAAACCACCAGCCACAGCTCCCTCATAATATCAAGCACTAGGCCTGAATGTGGGTATAATCCTTTCAGCCACACATTTACCCTATTCAAATTTGCCCAGTCCCAAGCAATATACAATACATTCAATGACATTTTAACATTGAGAATAGATGAGCTTTCACCACCTGACTGTCAGCAATTGTGAAGCAGGGGGGAGGAAATGTAAAATACAGCTCCAGCCTTAAGATAAATAATAAGCTTTCTCTGCTAACAGAGACTGTCAGACAAGCTGAGACAAGAGTTAATTTTCCTGTGGCTTTTCCTGGCATTTAACTCTATGCAAAGCAGATGCAAAGCCAATGGGGAGTGACTACGGGAAGATAGGTGGGTTTGTGCAACTTAAAAGTTTGCCTGCCGTGAATTAAAAATACAAGTAATGTGAACTTGTCTGTCACACAGACAAGGCCGAGGGTCCATGGCCATTACGACCAGCAGAAAGGCATATTCATCATTGGAGAGTCCTGGCCAGGCACGAGCACATGATAGCACTTGAGTTTGTTTCGCCAGAGGCCACAATGCTAGGGTTAGCGGTGGTTACATGCTTTTAGGCTACCATTATGGTCCTTTGTGCAAGGACAGACACTGCCTGAATCAGCCTACACAGGTAGAGTGTTTGCATTTGACCCAGCTGTGTGGGTTTATATTGGCTGTTCATTTTGTTTCATGCAGGCATGTTATTTTGCTCTGGTATGAGAGCATGTGTCACGCAGGAGCAGCACTGCAGACATCCCTGCCATTTGGGATGTACCAACCTTTAGTTTTTAGCTTTTTGGCTTCTCCTCCCAGGAAAATGAAGAATTTAAAGGAAGTCCTGCCAACTTCGTTATGCTGCCCTTTTGTTGATACACCTACAAAAGATTTTACATCCTATCTAGTGCAGTAGGAATGCTAAAATGTAGGAATTTTTCTCACCTGACACAGCAGAATACAATCATACTCCCCCAAATTTTTACTCACTAACTTTACTCAAGACAGCATCTACAAGAGGTATACAGTAAAAGAGTATGTAGGGCAGCATACAATGAACTTACATACAGAAATATTTATATCCATAGATAAATATCTCTATATATGCAATTTTAAATGTGCTATTTTATATTCAAAAGGCTGTAGTTCTCATGTGGTATTACTTTTTTGCCCTATCAAATTTCTTTAGTAATTTGACATGTATAGATTGAAGTTTAGCATGTATGAACTCACACTGCATGTGAATGTATTTTTCCATGTCACAGCAAATTCTTTTCAAAATAGCCGGTGGACCCCAAGAAACACGCAAACCTTAAACTGAAAATTACCTTTCAAATGCTCAGCTATATGAAGGACAAGTCTAGGTTCTGCTCCTTCAGCTTCAGTGGCAGCTGATTTGTCCACTGAATGAAACTCTTCAAATCTTCCTTCTTTTCTGTGTGTAGGCTCTAAGGAAACACAGTTAATGTATTTTTTTGCAATAACATTAGATTTGGCTTGAAAGCTATGTGCTGAGATACACCACATTACTGGTATTTGTAAATGGTTTGACTTTTGGTTTAATTCAGCTGTCTCTGACATTTTATTTTGAGTATGTTTCTCTGCTAAAAATGGGCTGGGGAGAGAGGAACAGTTCAACTGTGAATTATTCTTTAGAAAACTGAATGCTTTTGCCATCCCACCAAAGTCATCTGGCATTAATTAACATAGCATCTCACTAATTATATTGTCAGCATACAGCCACTAAATTCAAATACAAAGAGAATTGTTAAAATTTTCCAATTTAACTTTGGTATTTCTTTTAAAGCATCGTTCTTCAAGTTTTGTGTATATAGGAAATCATCCAAAGCCCACTGAAGTTAATGGGCTTCCTTCAGATTAGGATTAGAAACGTTTGGAAAAATCAGTGGGGTGTCCAAACCGCCTCTCTAAATCAAGCAATTAGGTACTTAACTCCTATTATTGGCATCCACAGCACAGCTCCCAAAACTCCCTGACTATGCAACACTGCAGACCTGATGCGACACCCAAGGGAACAAAGACCACATTGGGAGGGGAAAGAGAGTGCTGGACACAGTGTGAGTTTGCCATCCCATTGTGCCCATGCCTTCAGGGTGACAAAAAGAAACATTGTCTGGTGGGAGAAATCAGGCAGTGGAGGGAGAATGGCAGTGCTGCATGGCAGCTGTGTGGGGCACTGCATCCTCGCACCAGCAGCAGAAACTTGTCAGAGTTAAAATACCTGTGCTAACTCAGGTGGGTGGCACTTGAACCGAGCTGTGAGTTGCCACGTGAAAGCCATGGCCTTGTTTCCAAGTCCTTTGTGCATGCTGCTGGTGCTTCTTGTGTGTTGCTGTATCCTGTGCTTTTTGCATTTTGTGAGAGTCAGCTGCTCACTGATGCCCTCCTTGTGAATTTTGCGTTTCTTTTCTTCAACTAGGGAGAACTGGGGAGGACAAGTGTCTGAGTAGAGCCTGTGCTTTGCCTGGAGCAAAACTTTCCACAAAGCCCCTCTTGCTTAAAAGCATCCTGCCAGCAGTGAGGGGATTCCACATGTGTGGCTGAGCCAATCTGGGAGCCACACCAGAGCCAAACACTGGATTAATTCTGCCATTTGACACCACCTAGAGCTCAGTCCTGCTCTCAGTGAATGGTGGTCCTGTGACCTGCATGTATCTGGCTCTACATGTTAGTTTTGCCTTCCCTTCAGCATCACTGGCCTCCATTCATGCCCCTTGGTATTACTGAAATCTTTGAGATCTATTTGATTTCTAGTTCACCAAGGGTTTTATTTCTCTGGAGCATGGTAAAACTATACATCTCCCTGAGATGATAAGAAACACATGGACAAATATTAAAATGTTGCATAAAGAGAAAAAGAATAAAATATTTTCTTTCCAAGACAGCTACTCTTTTGCTGCAGACTTTTTACTTCAAAAAAAAAAAAAAAAAGAAAAGTGTTGTCAGCACTTTGAAAACTACATCCCTTTCTCCACTCCAATAGTCTTTTGCCTGTGTTGCCTGGACCCGTAAGCTGTGCACGTTGCTACAGCTCAGGAAGATGCATGAGGACCTAATGTGTCTTCTTTAGAGAAGTAGGAAGCATTCCAGCAGCTGTAGCCATTCACATATATCTTGGACAGGATGCATTTCCCCAGCTCCCCTGGGAAACTGGAAACAGAATCCCAGGACAGCCCTCATCACAAACTGCTGTGCTTGGGAGGCGGCTGAGTCGGGGACATGAACTAGTCCAGGAGACCAAGTTGCTGGAGAAGCCAGAAAACTTGCACACAGCTGGAGGTCCTGCGGGCCCCTATGGCCTGTGTGTGCAGTTCCGGGGTGGGATGGAAGACCTCACTGCTCCACACACCTCTCAGGCAGCAGAAGAGCTCAGAGCCTGAAAAGCCAGGGCACCCAGGCAGGTTTGGAGCCCAAGATGACAGGCAGGTGAGGGACAGAAGGTCAGAAAGCTTTACTTGAAATCAACAGTTCCTCACAGACGGTTCTGGTTGGCAAATCCCTGATTCTCAGTCAGGGCCGCGGTCTGGTTACAGCTGCTTGCCAGCTGAAGCTGGGTCAGCACTGGGCTGTGTCAGCTCCCGCTGGGACGTCCAAAACGCAGGCGGCAAGGAGCGTGCTGGCCTCATCTTACACAGCCTCTCCCCGGGAAGAGCCGGTGCTGCCCCTTTGATGAAGAAACACTTGTATGTTGCTACAGTACCTTCATGACATGTCAATGATTTTCATTCACTGCTGTCCTGACGGGATGTGGTGTGAGCGGGGTGACAGCCGGGTGCCCTGTCACTGCAAGCTCTTCCTCAGCACCACAACGGCAACAGCCCGGCTTTCCACACACTGCTCCTGCCTCTTCCCTCACTGTCCTGGTCTGCTGACCTCGCTCTACACCTACAGCCAGCTCAAATAAATTATGTACATGTATTGCACAGACACCTGCAATACAATTCTTTGATCCCAGTGTAGGCCTTTGGTTGTTACTACAATACAAGCAATATTGCATAAATAAACACAGGAAGAAGTAATATGTATCTGCAGCAGCTTGGGTATCTATTTCCTCGCACATGCCCACACTCCAGTGCTAGGACTGTGTTTCCAGGAAAGGTCACCATCGTGAAGATCACAAGTCCTGCTTTGCTATACTGTAACTGAGTGTTCACTCCATTTCATTTCAGGAGATTCCACTGTACGTTTCTCAGTTTATACACTCGGAACTGGTCAGGAACGGCTACATTTACTCCAGGCTTGAACCGGAATAAGTTATAGCAAAATTTGTCTGATGGCAGTTAGTGGAGCCCAACAGCAGTGTACCTAGGAAACCTAGTGTACCTAGGCACAGCAGTGTGCCTAGGAAAGGCACCTATAACCACCGCAAGAATGTGAACACGTGCTGAAGGATAGCACATATACTCAGAGATGGCTCTAAAAATAAAGAAAACTTATGTTTAATCATGACTGTGGGATTTTTAGGATCACTTGCTCTTGCAGAGGCAGTTAAATAGATCCTGACATAGAGTACCAAGGAAGGAAATGTACTTGTTTATTTTGGAGTGTTTGGGTCACTGGATAGAAAGCTTATAGGAAAATGGAAAACATGCAGCAGTAATTTATTTCTAAAGGGAAGGGGGAGAAAAGTCAAGGAAATTCCCTTGCAGTCTGCTTGGAGCCAGGTTTTCAGCTGGTGTAAATCTGCATGCTAGGTTAAAATTATTGGAACCATTTCACATCCTGTATCAATAGAAAGCAACACCGCAGTGCTGAGTTCCATTAGCTGGTGATGTGAGGTCCTAAGGAGGGCCAGCATTACCAGTCCTTCACTACAGGCCAGTGTCCTGTGTCAAGAATAAGACCATGACATTGCCCTAGGGTCGGATCCAGCTCAGATCTGTGGTAGGGCTGCGCAGCCCCCATCACTTGTTATGTGCCAGTGGGTGTGAGCCTCATCCTGTCTTCCCACCACTCTGGTAAGTCCCTCCCTGACTGCATTAAAATAAAATTTTAGCTTTTGCTTGGCCTTAGATCCAAACTCTCAACAGCTTTGCAGACAGAAAGTGTATTCTTCATGACCTCCCCAATATGTTTGCATTATCAGCTGTTGAATTTTTTATTACTTGTCATTGAATTTGATGTATCAAGACCTTTATGCAGCTTGCTCCTACTCTCTAGGAATTTCACAAATAAATCACTGGCATGCACTGCAAATTGTCAGAGTCGCAGACACACTACACAGTAGAAAGGCACTGGATAACCTTTTGCACTAGAATGCTATTTTTAAGTGCTTTAATAAAGAGCAGTATTGTTTTTTGAAAATATATTGCTATGGTGAAAGGAGTTAATGGCTTGCACACGATGTATCACACCCATGATAAAATTCTTAACAGAAAAGTTAAAAATCCCAAGCAGTAACCACGCACACAAAATTGTTAAGGATACTCTGTGGGTTGAAGTCTCAGCTTTGTCTGAGCATTTAGACCCTTCTGAGCTTCCTTTGTGTAACGGAGCAGAAATATAAAAGCCGAGCTTAATGATCCAGCCACTTTTCCACACCACAGAGTCAGAGCCTTTGGGCAAAGGCTTCTTCCAGTCGAAGGCAGCAGGCAGCGACGGAGGTGAGAAAGGAGTGCTGAATGTGTCTAAATGGCTGCCTCTACATTTTGTGAGCGCCCTGAAAAGAAAGGATATCAAAGCATCTGATACTTGGGGCAAGGCCATGGTGTTTCTACAAAGGGGAATTGACTGTGTGCTGTTTATAACCACTCTTGTGGTAATCAGCAAGTGTCTGTAAGTGCTTTAAATAGACACATTACCCTAAGGAAATACCCAAGTCAGCACCTCTGTATCCTGCTCTCAGAGAGGAAACCTGACCTACAAGGCATCAAAATTTGCTGCTGCGTGGTGAAGGGGCCAAAATATTTCAGCTAAGACTGCTGCTTGCTTTTCTTGGAGAGGTACTCCATCATGCTTGGTTAAGCTCTCACATACATCAGTTTTACAGTGGGGTGACTGCAGTTACTTAGAGGAGTTGCTCCACAATTACATGAGTGGTGATGAGAGAAGAACCAAGCCTTACACAACTGCATCCTAAGTAAAGCATGAATGAAGGATATGATCAAGTAATTGATTAGCAAATACATTCCTCATTTTATCTAATTTCTGTTAAAAATTGGAATATATATTTCAAAATATTTATCTCATGAAATTACTGCTCTTTTATCCGATACTTAATTCTTATCGTATGAATCATTTAGAACTAGACAAGGCAAACCACCAGAGACCATGTTAAGCAAAATGAAGATAAAGTTGCAGCTGATCAGAAAACCAGACAAGATAGTCTTTCCCCTTTCTCACTGCCTACAGAGGACAGTTTTGTGCTGGAGATTTTAAACTGTAATGGTGTTTGGGACAGTAATTCTAAAAAGAGCTTCACTGAAATATTTCTCTCTAAAGAGGTCTTCATAACCAGGTGATGCATGAAAAAATGTGACTTCCACAATAGTATGTAAGTACACATTTAGAAGAAAGAAGAAAAAAAGACACTAAAAGGCATTGTGAACTGTAGCATTAGATGCATCCATTAAAATGGAGTCTTGCTATCTCAGTGCAATCAGAAACTTCACAATTGTGATCTGCTGTTTGCAGACAGCTTAGTATGCTAGATTTTTCACTATGTATTTTACATCAGAATCTGGTTGTATAAACAAAATTAAGGAGAATGAAATCAGTGAAACTACTCAGGAATGACTATTTTAAGTGAGATCAGAACTAAATGTAATAATACACTGTTAAAATTTAATTAACACCAGAATAAGCGGAGGAATTTTTTTTTTTCTAATACATTTCCCTTATTACTTGTCAATTTTGTTCAGACTTTCCTGAAAAAAAAATCTGCCATATATAGAAATACATATTTTGGAGGAATTGCAATGAATATGCTAATTTAATTTTCCAGGTACACAAATACACTTAGAGTTTTCATAAGACTTATAAGACTTAGTCCAGGGGAATCGACTTTACGAACATACACTTCAGCCTGTCAAATGTTAATGTAACAATTTCTTACATTGCTCTCCTGCCATAAGGTCCATCGCTATCCCACATTCCCCCTTTGAACTGTTAATTCACATTCTCACTTTTCGAAGGTGTCTTAAGTAACTCCTTGTGAACAGCTGACATCTCACTTCATTCATGTAGCCCCATATGAGAGACAACATGCTTCTCTGGTGCAGTTCCTTGTCATTGGACCTTCCCTGAATAGGTGGAAGGATGAAAAGTAGCCTGGTTAAGGAAGAACCGTGAATCACTGTATTTGTCACCTTGTCAACTCTTCAATTGCTGCTTTCACACTCATGTGGGACATGAGACTGAGCATGACCAAGCTGTGGCCAAGCCATCCTTCTGGCCTTGTTTTAAGTCTGTCCAGATGGCAGGCATCCCTGCTCCTCACAGAGGCAAGATCTTGCTTCGGTGACAGGCCAGGGCTTCTGACTCACGCAGCTCCCGCTGAGCTCTGAGCACAGCCACAGCCAGGAGGTATTGCCAGGCACAGAGACGGCAGCGTGTGCCAGGGACAGGGGCAGGGACAATGCCTGATAAAGTGACATACCTTCAGTCTGCACCTTGCTTCTGCAGGAAGCGTGAACCGAGACCTTACAAGAAGTGGGGGGCAGCAAGGCACTTGCCCTCAGGCCACCACTGGTCCTGTGGGAGCTTAGCACCAGGAGATTGATGCTGGGCACCCCGAGTCCTGGCTGTGTCCACAGGCAAGGGTGCAGGGCTGCTGGTGGGGAGACAGGCTGGCTTAGGGAACACCATCACACGCAATGTGGGGCTTCTTTCCATGCAGGGGCAGACAGTGACTGAACTGGAGAACCAAAACACTGTGTAGACATATCATATGTTTCTGACATGGATTTCACTGTGCAAGCTTCTGCTTCGCTTGGTCTGACTGGAAGATGTAGTCTAGGGCTACCGATGTTACCTGATGTTTAAGGAGCAGAGACTGCACGATTTTATGGAGGACATAGCTAAAGAGTTAATTAAATCCTCAAAATGTTTTCTTTTTCTTATTGGAACCATCCCACTCTCGACTGGGATGAGCTTTCTCCTGCCTATTGCAGGCACCGCGGATGTGTTTGAAAGCCTTGTTCACAACAGCTGAGAAGTCACACAGGATGAGTGCTCCTAAGCACACTGTCAGCATGGGATTCTGAGGCTCCCTACAGCCTTGTTTCCTTATCTGTTTTAAGAGGGCAAGGCAATTTCAGCTGCGCTCTACGCATATGAATTTTGGTGGACAGGGAGCAGCCACTCACATTCAGAGATCAGCCCGAAAGGGACGATCAGGATTCATTTACACTCTCTGTTCCCGGTAGGTCATGTGTGGGGGTTAGCAGCCCTCTATAATCAGTAATCCTGTAAGCCGTTGATAGGCACAAGCAACATGACCACCGCGGCAGGGACTCCGCATTTGCAGAGGGAGGCCAGCCTGACCCCTTGCACAGCACTGAACAAAGCTCGGCCAGGCGTTTCTGCAGCGAGCCCAGAGCTTGTCTGGGAGGTTTTACATGCCTGTAAAGCCATCACCTACAAGTGCTACTAAATCTTTCTTCGTGCCATGTACCAACTTAAGCTTTGCGGTGTAAAAGGGTAAATCTGCTGAGGCAAATACATCTCTGTAGCTGATGTTATTTCTTCCGTTTTTCCCCCAGCATGCTTGCCAGCGAGGGTGCGCCTACCACCACTGCTGCCAATGTGAAGGGCAAGAGGAGAATGATCTGCTTCACCAGGGCACATGGATGGGGCAAGGGGAAGAGAGAAAGTCTGATGACATGAAAGGCAAGGACAGCAATGGATCGGTGGAAACATATGAGCTGACAGATATATTTTCTATCAGGAAGATAAACACAGAAGCACAGCTTTGCTTTTTGTCAAGAACAGTTCTTCACAAACAAGGAATGTCACTTACTGACTTTTGAAGAATTCCTCTGCAATGCCTATAGAGCATCACTACTGGTAAAGCTTATAAATCTGCTTAAGACCCAGGAATGAAAGATGATATAGGACTGCGAAATGTCGTTGTTCAGATGGTGTAGTTCACCAAAAATAAGACCCTGGAGACTGTTACTCCTGTCCTTACCCTACAGTTATGGGGAGGGAGTGACTGTGGAGCACAGCATTTAGGACACCATGGAATATATTTGGCCTCCAGGCAGTTCTCAGAGCATACATAATTAGCGAGGATGCTGATGTTTGTTTAGGGCTTGTGGTTGTGAAAAATAGAACAAAGAGATTTTTGGGGGGTGGGCAATAATCAAGGCAGTAAAATCATTTCTTTCCTCTCTTTTGCTTTTTCATTTTCTATCTTAGAAACAAATCAAACCCCACCCCTATTCCAGTTAGTTCACTTAACTCACACTCTTGACAGCTAAAACATGTAATGCAAGATTTCTTATATTCCTTTTTGCCATCTACCCTTCCATTCCTTTCTTGCTGTATCATCTTAAAGCTAGAAGATCTTACTATTTCAAACAGTCTCTGAGAGCCTACAGTCAGACTGACAGAAGGCAGCAGGGAATGAGCTTAGCTTGCTATTTTTCTCAATAGCTCTTTTTGAGATGAAAATTCCCCCTTGCCACATAGAGACCTAAATGAAAGAGTAATTTCTGACTTGCTTTCATGAGTCTTTAGATTTTCTTCTTCTTTAGTCTGCATGTATCCTGATATTTTTCCAGCTCTTGCTCCTTATGGACCAGCATCATCTTACATCACTCTTAACAGTTTCATCAATGCTTTCCGTTTAACAGAGAAATGCTCCTTAGAAAAAGTTCCTATCTAAGTTTCCTTGAGCTTTGAGAGTGAAATCAGTCTGAAATTTCATTTTTCTGTGATGCTAAAATCATTGTTTTTCTGGGATTTTTTTTTTGTTGTTGTTCTGTTTGTTTTTTAGAAAATGTGGTTGTGTTAACATTACTTTTTGAAAATATGCACTCATATTAACAACTGAACTTTGTAGCTTATGCCCATCCATTGCTTTAAACTTTCATTAGGAAAATACACATTGACTGAAGGCAGAGAAAGAATTCGTATCACAGTACAACCAGAAATAGAGGTTGTTTATATATATATGCAATCTAACAGTGTAGTTAGAGTGCATTACAGAAATCCAACTCAGCTGACTTTATGTGAGTCTTTTTTGTTCTACAGTTTCTTTAAGGATCAGCAAGATAGAGGCTGGCTAGGTGAGTAATAAACTTGTATCACATACATTAACATGCAATAATCAGATAGTAAAATCTTATTGAAAAGCTCTATTGTGCAAGACACTGTACAAAGACAAATATAATTCCTGCCTGGCGACACTTAAAGGCAAAAGGGAGGAAAAATCAATTTTTACAGAGGCAAATCTTAACATAAAGCACAGCAAAGTCCATGCTGGTCTTTCCATCGACTTCCCTTGATTTCAGATCCTATCTGTCCATATACACTTATGTGTGCACATACACACAAAAACTTGTTCCACCTATGTTTATAGATACACATATTTTACTGAGATGCAGGTCTTGGAGTGATGGTCTATGTGCTCAGCAGAGTACGCCATCATGCTGAAATAAGAATTCAGGCTTTACTTGGCAATGAAATCAATTCCTGCTTTGTTTAATTGCTGCCACTCTCCTCCAATATGTGTGTAACAGTTGTAGTATGACAGAAACAGGTACTGAGGGAAGATCTGTCTCAATCAGAAGGAGAGGATTAGATTGTAGAAGTAAAGTATTTTTATGGAGTATAGCAAACACATTTTCATTCAAACAAGCTGCTGTATGAAAAGGAGAAGGAATTTTTACCATTTGTATTTTCTATATTTAAGTGTAGCTGAGGTACACAAATAAGATGCCGACTGCGAGCTACAAAGGTTAAACATAGCAAAGCAGTATGTTAGCATTGTGGGGGCAGGGTAAGAACGTATCTTTTCTTTAGCAGCGTTTCAAGAACTATGTCTCACAAATTTTTGAAATATTTTGTGTGGCATTTAATGAAGTCACATCACAACTCCCTCCTCAGCCCTTAACAGATGCTATTGTCTTTTTCAAATCTTCTTTTTCAAAGCATACTTCTTCACTGGTGAACTTGTTGTGATGAAAACAAGCATGAAAGACAGTGAAAACTTTAGATAAATTGAATATTCAATTTGTGTAGCAAACATGTCGCTTAGAAGCTTGCTGGAAGAAACCAATGTTGCAAAGTCTGGAGGACAATTTTCAAAATTATATTCAACAAAGTTGGGGGCCATATCCTCCTACACAAAGGTTGACCAAAACCACTGTGAAATGCTTGTGTCAATGAACTTCCAGGTGCCAAATTTGATGCTTAAATTTAGCTCTCACTTGTGAGTGGTTACTCCCTGTTTCTCCTCTAGCCTGTTACATGGGAGGCTGGCTCCTACATAAAATCGTTGCACCTTTTACCTAAATCCGATTTCCTAGCCTATTCAGTACCTTTCCTAGCCTAACAGGAGTAACGTTAATCTCAAAATCCTGCCCAAACTTCTGCTAACAAATGCACTCCGCCTACTTAGCTTTCCTACTTAATTTAAATTATTAAAAAATAAAAACAAACACAACTCCACAAGTTTCTACGTTGCAGTATTTTACAGAGTCTGTACAACAAAAATGTATAGAGTCTGTTAAAATGTGCTCTACTTTATACACAGCCACAAAAAGGAGTAAAAATTTACTCAGTGCATAGTGTACATTGATGATTTTGAAATCCCTTCATGTGAAGAGATTTCTATAGATAACTTCTAAAACTTCTTTTTGTTCATTTTTTCTTTTGTTTTACTGTCTTAGCCTAATGTAGGTGGTTATGCCACTATTGTTCATTTACAAATTGGGGTATGAATAAATAACAATTAGAGTGTTTATACTTTCATTTTCAGTGTTTATGTTCTACTTGCACCGAGAAAGTAAAACTTGAAGGTTGAATCCACAACAGAGGAGTTACTATAAAGGAAGGATGCACATGGCTAACTGGTCCTGGTCTTAAAACATCTTGCTTGCAGATATTTCCTTTTGCAAACTCTAATGGGAGATGAAGCTTGATCCATGTTTCAGTTTATCTGAACTACCAAAGTTTACGAAGAAGGAAAAGAGTGGGTGGGAAGAGAGGAAAAGGGAGGGGTGGCTGGGGGACAAAAATATTTCAGCTGTTGTCTATCTATGTTCTAAACACAGGATTCTCTGATCTACTGATATGTAATTCATACCAACAATTTGATACCTTGAAAATATTTTGCATGGACCTGATGATGCTACACTTATTTTTTCTCTACATCCTTTAATAAACAGTGCCATCAGTTGATTTTCCTCTCTTAGCCTGAGTCATTTCCTCTTCCGTAACTTCAAGCTCTTTTAGCCTACAAGTGACAGTAACCACCTCTCCACCATGGGACTCCTTCAAGTCTCTGTCCTCAGCTGCAGTAAGCTTGCAACAGTTACACATCACTGTTTGGGGAAGCTATTGTGACACTTGCCAGGGTGTGAATTTAGTTACTGTGGTCTAAGTGCCCACGTGGACACTCTTACTCTGTACTAAAAGGGCCTTTTTGTGGTTAAGTTGATCCATTTCCAAAGTGGCCTATGCTAAAACCACATGGACACATCTACATGGAAAAATAGTTTGGAATAGCTATTCCTTACTACCTGTGTGGAGATAGTTATTCCAGCCCTACGCTCTTGAATTAAATCTTCGGTAGTTTTACATCAAAAAACTATTTTCTGTTATCTCTTCTATGCTATGAAATGCCAGCAACTTTTTTCACCTAAATAACATGATCTTTAATTTTTAAAACAAACATTTTAAACAAGCATTTTTAAACTGATTTTTAAACAAGCATTTCAAAATGTCTTCTGGGAGTGATATCTTATAGACTTTACTGTAATACTACGGATAAAACACAGCTTTTAAGCAAAATTAATGCTGACAAGATGTTGCTATGGAAATGCTTAAAATATAAACAGCTTTAATCTGCAGCCATTGTGATGGGGGAAAAATTGACTAATAAATACAGTTTTTGCAGCTCCCAAAAGCTGCTCCCAACCAACAAACAAGGCTGTTGAAGAGCGCTACCACAGACCCAGTTTTTCCTCTGATGTGTCCTGTTTTTGCAGAGTCCCATCTGGGCACACTTGTAGGAAGTGCAAGCTGAGCCAAGTTTTCTGTAGTTCCCACGAGAGCAAGACTGTGGTTTTGGCATTTATGGCTGGCAGGCAGCAGTATGAGAGCAGCAGGTAGCAGGCAAGGAGAGCCAATGCATGAGGCAACAGCATTTCAGCAGGCAGAGCGGGAGGAGTCAAGCAGGCAGAGGTAGTGCATAGTCACGGAGAGGTGGGAGCATCTGGGGTGCACCCAGAGGTTGGGGATATGAGCTGTGGCAGAAATGGAGCATGTTGGTGGGAAATGAGCTCTGGAGGAAGGACAATCCTGGCAGGAGGGAGGGGGAAGTGGGCACTGCAAGGGCTGAAGGGCTCTGCAGTGGTACAGCGAGGACAGACCTTATTGTGACAGGCAGCAGTAGGCGTACCGAAACAGAAGTATTGGTGGATGGGAGCTCTGGTTGGGAAGTGCAAAGGGCTCTGAAACAAGATGGACAGATAGCTGGGATGCCTGGGGGTCAGGCAAAGTTGGATTTTCCTGGGATGAACTTCTTCCCGGGCATTCCCAGTTAGGCCTGGGCTCTAGTGGGCGGGCTGCCCAGGGTTACTTAATGCTACTACCCTGGCATCTACCTTCAGCTTCTCATCCTCGTTTTTACAGTCAGAAATATGGTAGCTCAGTTCAGAGCTCTGTGCTTACTGCTGGCGGAGCCTCTCTGAACTCCGGGGAGCTCACCAGTTTCAAAGGAGAAGCAAGCAGCAGGGTCCAGGGAGTGGCTGCAGCGGTGCTGGAGCTCCCCAAGAGCTGCAATAGCCACCAACCCTGCACAAGGCAACTTGCTGACTTCACTGGCTTTTGAATTGAGAGCTGAACAAGAGCTAGGCTGGGACATGAAGGATAAGAGGTACGAGAAGGATAGCTTTATGTGCTGGCAAACCACCATCATCCAAGGGGGTTCAGACTGTGGCCAGGACCCACCCAAGGAGCATGTCGAGCGAGTGACGTTGATGTTCCTGCCAGGAGTCCCACAGACCTAGAGAGTGAAATCTTGGTCCCATGGGACTGGAATTTTATTTGCAGTAACTAAAAAGTAACTAAATGGGCTCCTGAACAAGTTAAATGCTGCTTCTGCTGCTATTGCTCAGGAGTCCACTTATTCACCGCTGTATTTGGCAATGTCATGACTTAGTTTTCATTATTTTGTTTAAATCATGGAAGACCTTTGGAGAAAAGAACTGAATGATAAATTGCTTTGAGTTGTTTTTATGTTGTAGAGCTTTATCTTTTAACAACTTAAGTTATGACCTATTTTTAAAAAGCATTTGTTTCTATACCTGGCTTTTATAGACAGCATTTACAAGAGTTGGGAGGGAGAAGGAAAAACAACAGACATTTTATCCTGAAGCATAAAGGAATCATGTGGATCTTGGCTTAGGGATGTTCAAGTTAATTTCTACTTAGACGATAAATTTATTTTTCGTGGATTTGTAACTTGGCTATAAAAGCAGGCTTGAAGACTTGAATCTTGGCAGCCAAAGCTTTCAGGTCAGAATAATTTTAGCAATATTTTGTTAAAAAAAAAAAAAGGAAGAACATAGAAGGTTGTTTTTAAGTTTAGAAAGTTAAAGAGAGAGTTTTAAAAAGCATGGATTGGGTCATATTTTGTCACCCTTTTTTTTTTTTTCCTTTAAAGAAAAACAACAAAATCCCCATCCAACCTGCTTCCAGTTTGACAGATAATGACAGATATTTCAGATTTATCTTTTCCAATTTGCCCACGGCCTTATTTTGTATTCAAGAGTAAATAATCCATCTCAGCTAATAATCATTAAACACCGAAGACAGAACACTGTTGTGAATATTAATGGTTATGCTTAATGAGCAGATATTCAGCTCATAAAGAAGTCATCGTAAATCCAGGAATGGCAATAGAGCTACACGAATTAGCACTTGCTGAAGATGTGGACAGTAAACATACACTACACTATCTCCCTTAAAACACATGACTAAATCAGTAAAACTGAGGCAGTAAAGTAATTAAAATAATTAATACATTAGAAGTGAAGAACCAATGACAGGACACCAATCGGCTCAGCATGCCACGTACAAAAAGCATTAGGACAATTTTGGTCAAGCATACCAGGGCAAACACTTCGCCACAAAATCTTTGGATTTACAGTTTTGTTCAACCTCAAAATTACAGAGGGGCTGAATCAATCCTGCCAGGATTTGAATTAGTGGTTCCAGGGAGACTAGGAGCTAAGCCACAGGTATAGCTAAGAATAGGGGCCAGAAAAGGTGTGGAGCAGGCAGAGCAAACAGGACGGTCCATTTCTGGTCTTTAACTTACACCCTCTTGTTTGCTTCTGCTGCACAATCTCCTTTCTGTGATATAGACTTCCTTCAACATAGTGGGCCAAATTCAGTTCTGGCTCCTAGCGCTAACTTCTTGGTGTTGTACCAGCAAGGCAAAGACCTGTCCTAAAATTGTAGTTGGTGTTTTCTTGACACCAAGAGAAATCCAGTTGTGGCATAAAGATGGTTCATGCCACCTGCTCTCAATGCAGACCAGGAAACTCTATAGGGCGCTGCCTGGGCCAGGCCTGAGGCACCCCTGCAACAGAACCACCTGTACAAGACTATTTTAAAGCAGCTTTTGGATTAAAATACCCTGGAGCCAAATTAATCCCAGCCCTGCAAGGTTTTAATGGAAAGGAAATACCGATTTTGAAAGATGTACCTCTCACCACAGGTTCTGCATTCAGTTCATCTCCTTTGTGCCTGAAGACTTAGCTCTACTAAGGTGAGGAAATCAGCAGTTAAATGCAACACTCACCCTCTTGGGCACCTCAGAGGATGACTTTGAGTTTATCTTCATGCATTTAACAGCCAGCAGTGACTTTTGTAGGCCCAATTGTTGCTACTAAATTCAATCTGTCATCACCGAATCATTTATTATTGTTGACTAAATTTCACTTACACATTAGCTCCGTAGTAACCATCTCTTTTCTTCATTTCAATAAGCCCATCAAATACTTGGATCAGGTTACTAAAGTCTGTGGAGAGTGCTATTTCACATCAAGGCTGCACCAAACCAACAGCCAAGAGGGAAGTCTTAATCCCTGTCCCTCCACCCCTGCTCCTTCCACCCTCACCCTCTCTTGCTCTCCCCTCCCTGGCTTTTTCCTCCCGTGGCTGTGTTTCCCCCTCTGTGCCGTACACACCCTACTAATGATTTCTGCACATCAAACCTTCCAAGCACACATCCTTCCCACGACGTGTCCCATAACACACCTCCCGTTCTGAACAACAGGCCTTTTCTTCTAGCTTCTGTCCAACGAAACATCTTAGTCCCTACACCTAGCCACAGCCCAAAATAGAGTATAGAGAGGAATGGCTGGACAAGGTTTGGGCTATGTTTTAATACACTGGGTTTCATGAACAACAAAGCTGTGGGAGAGCAGTTAGGATATTTGCAGCCTGCTAGAAATTCACAGGGTAGCTATGCTCAAGGAGGTTGATATGTGCATTCAACTTAAAGCAGAAGGTACAGTTCTGCTAACATCATTTAGACTGAGAATTTCACCACTCAGCTATTTCAGCGAGCCTTTGCGTTCCTGTTGGAGTTCCTTCAGACTGAGCCTAGGTATTATATAGTCCCCCTAGCTGTAGTATTGGAGCACCTCCCAAGTATTTAAAAATAGAAATCACAGTAACAATCTCCCTTTCTTACTTGGCAGCCAGCAGAAGAAATAGTTGGCGTAACTTATACATCTGTTTGCATATTCGTGGGTGGGATCAAGTTGTTTGTTGATGTGTATATGGGAAGAATTAAGTTTGCCTCAGTAAATTAAAATGATTTTAGCACAAAAAATGATGACTTCAGTGGCAGTTTTACACGTATGCATTCTGCAGTTCAATGAACTGCCTTGCATCCCTTGGATGCCCTAGGCTTTGCCTAAAGGGCTAAGGTGTGGTCAAGGCCACAATCTGGAGCATGTCATTCTAGTTAATTAGCTGCTGGGGTCTCCACAACATGAAGAACTTTCTGTCCTCTCATTTCTGCTTCTGGGCAAAGCAAACCACTGCTTCTGAAACATTTCAGTCCACTGGAAAGCCTTTTAAAACACTCAAGCAGCCCACCCATGTGGCACAAACACCAACTGTTTGTTTGTAGAAGTCTCTGTCTAATAGGAAGATGGGCTTCTTCCCCCCACACCCTTTGTCACCCAGAGTGGTTGACTGCCACAGGATGTAGTGTCCATCAGGAGCTGGGTGCATGGATCCCAGATGTGTGTGTGCATGAAGTGTGGTCCGCAGTTCACACATCTATACATTCAGGGAGGACACACTTCAGACTGAGGTCAGCACATCACTGAGGAGGCAGAGAGCATTTTAAATCTTCATGGGTTACCAATTTATCAGGGATTGAGCCCAGAAGGTGACTAAGCCTGGCTAATCAGTGGGAAATGATTAAATTGCTCTCTGGATAAAATAAAGATCAATATTTAATGGAGATGAGAAGAATAGAGAACAGAAATGGAAGAATTCAATCCTGTCTCCAAACATAAATTGGAGGTAAATATAGGGTACATAAATAAATGTTGGGAGAAATATGAAAGCTAGAATACCTTCCCAAACTGAGATTTTCTGATTTTCCTGTCTGAACATAATCTGAAGACATAAGGCATACACTAAGACTGAATGTCCAAATGTGTTTATTATGAAGTTTCAATGGCTTGTCAGCTAGATGCAGGGAGGGCAGAAAGAGCAAGGGGCTTTTGTTCTCTGGGTGTGCTATTAAAGAAAGCAGATAACCTTAGATTTATTTCTTTTTTGTTCCCTATTCAAGGAAAAAAATATTTCTCACTGCTCTCTTGTTACTAGCTAATTTCTTTGCATAGCTACAACATTTAACATAGACTTCCACTATACTTGTATGTTTTTACTTCTTGAAGCTCCAGATTTTCTGGGGAAGTGTCCCTGGAACAGTGCAAAACTTTGGCAAAAGGAGCTTCTCTAAATAATATTCATTATGGGCTCAAAGGGCTGAAAACAGCCAGAGTTGCTCTTTCTCCCTGGGAAAGTAATGCAGGTAACATGGAGCCCTTGCACAGCCTTTTGAAAGATGCAAGTTATCACCCTGACAGGAGCCTCCCTTATAATGCAGTCATGTATCTGTCCCCTATGGATAGATGATGCAACAGGTGACCTGCTGCTGCTGAGATGCTGGATGCTAATCTGCCTCTGTTGCAACATGTCTTGCTCTGTCTGGCTTCTTGTCCCTATTCCCACTGTTCCACTCACCTCCTCAAAGCTCTTTTCTGAGGCTTCTTGGTGAGTGTCTGCTGTTCTCACCCCTGGTTTAGAATAGTTTAAGCCTCCCATTTTGCCTATTTTGATTCCAGTCCCTTCTGCCACACAACCTTCCAGGTAAGCTAAAGCTGCTTTTGTCTATCCCAAATTGTGGCTGACCAACCAGGAACAAACTTTGACCCAACAGCTTCTGTATGGTCACGTGCAATGAGCAACACACTGAGTTAACTCTGGCTTTTCCTCACATCATCAACGCCTCTTTAAATGGCTTTCTAAAATTTTTGGAGTCTCATTCATTGACTCCACGCATGTTCCAGCAGGGTACATCATGATTTATCTAGTTGTGAATCACTTCTCTTTTCACTGTCCTCCAGTAGCATTTCCTGGACAAAATCACAGAATATTTGTGGTTGGAAAGCCCCTCTGGAATTCATCCACACTCCTGCTCTCAAAGTAGGGTCACCTAGACCAGGTCACTCAGGTCCATGCCAGGTTGGGTTTTGAATATCTTCAGCCTCTCTAGTGCAATCTGTTCCAGTGTTTGATCACCCTTACAGTGAAAAAGCCTTTTCTTTTTTAAGGTGGAAAGTTTGGGCCCATTGCCTCTTGTCCTGTCACTGGGCACTACAGGGAAAAGCCTGCCTCCGTTTTCCTTATACCCTTCTGTCAGATATTCATACACATTGATAAAATCCACTGAGCCTCCTCAGCCCAGCTCTCAGTCTCTCCTTGTATGACAGATGTTCTAATTCTTTAATCATCCTAGTGGCTTTTTGCTGCACTCGCTCTGGTATTTCAATGTCTTGTCTATGCTGAGGATTCCAGAACCAGACCCAGCACTCCAGATGTGTCTCACCAGTGCTGAACGAAAAGGATGGATCAACTTTACCTTCATCCTGCTGGTAATGCTCTTCCTAAGGCAGTCATGGAGGTTCTTGCCTTCTTTACCTCAAGGACATATTGCAGGCGGATAGTCAGCTTTACTTGCCTAGTTGATAGTCAATAAAACTGCAGGTCCTTTTTTTTGCAAAGCTGGTTGGCCCCCAACCTGTAGTGGTGCATGGGGTCATTCCTCCCCAGTTAGTTTTCATGACACATGGGAGATGCAAGATAATATCTTCTGTTCCTTGAGAAACCAAAACAAACACATCCTAGGATAACCAGAAGCATACCTTCTCTGTTACCTTCCTCTGTAACTGTGCCCTATCTCCTTGGAAGAACGCTGCTTCTTGAAACGTTGTTTTATGCTAGCAAATGTGTATGCCCAAAATACAAAGTAAAAACAAATCACCTGTAATGTTCCCCGACTGTCGTCAAAACACTACCGCTATCACTGGATTTATCGGGAATAGACTGTGATTCATGCTAACTGGCAAACAAACACATGTCCTACTCAATTCTACCACAATCATAAAATTCCTTCCATAGCTCCGGTCTTCTGGCATTGTTCTGACTATCATGATTAATGCCAGCCACCAGAAAACACTTGTACACAGACTCCTGAATAATGAGATATAAGCAGACCTATGTGGATCACTGGAGATAAGTTGGAGAGCTCTTGGATACCCTGCAGAATGGTTTTGAGCTGTTGGGCACAGTGACAGTATTCTAGTGTCCTGATTTTAAGACTGCCACTCACATAAGTGAGGAATATGTTGATGTTAGACCCTTACCTTGCAATCGTCATTAACATGAATCATAGCAAGGTAAAAGCAAGTAAGAGCAATTATGTAAACCATCCAAAATGTGTTGTAAAGGTTTATAAATGTAGAAGTGACAAAAGAAGACAGAAAGAGAACCATTTATCCCGAGATCAAATCTTTATATCCTCCTCCCCCAGCCCCCATAAGCTGATAAGCTGCAGGTCCACTCTTAACCTGCATGGTTAGGACTCCATCCCTCTGTGCACACCAGCTCTTTAGCTTTGCCTTTGTTTAGGGTTTGTCTGGGGCCAGCTCAGGTTCATGTTTTGTGTTTCTCCCATCTTGGCCCTGCTTACAGTCCTTACTGATCTCATCTTAAAGAACTGGTCTCAAACTTCACCTCCTCAGACTGTAAAGTTTTTGGAAATGCTAATCCCCGTGCCCGGCCTGTTGTGTCACAAAAGCCCCTGAAAAGGTGTAAAATGCTTTTTAGCACCTGACAGGACCAAGTGCAACATTCAGTGAGAAACATCTCCCTACTCTTAAATTGACTCCCTCTGAGATGTCATACAACACTAATGACTTACTTCAGGCAATAATATACAGGGGAAAGCTGAGCTACCAAATCTGTGTTTGGTGGGGTATTATTTTCAGGTTTACATCATAAATCTACCAGGGTAAATCAGAGCTAGCTTTATGTACATATATTTAAAGCTTGGCACCTCCTTGTTGACAAGTGTACAGTGATGCCTTGATTCTCCTCCCCTCTACATACCTGCAGTTGCACGGCTCGACAACATGCAGAACATTTTGCTCACTTGAGTAATTTTTTTCCCTTGAGAATAATAGCAATATCAAACACTTAAATAGCACTTTTCATCCACAAGGTGCCTCACTAGTGTTAATACTAATAGCTAACTTAATTCTCCCTCCTCCTTCCCCCGAAAGTGCATAAAACAGGCAAAAAGAGATGCCAAAGGAAGTGCTAGAGTCACTGGCACCCAGTCTGAATGCCGTTCCCTCTATGAAGCAAGTGATATGAGACACCCCCCACAAAGTTCCATTATTGCAGCTGCAATTTTGTAAGCACCTTTTTATAACAGCTTTTGTTCTTTATCATCCAACGCACTGAGCAAATAGCTTCTGGGAAGGAACACACTCATGTTTACCTTTGCTCTAGGTGCCACCATCAGTGCTATCCGAAACCCAGACAGACATGAAACAGGTGCCAGAGTTGCATATTTGAGTCACCATCAGTAAAGGCTGACTCATAATTACAGTGAACGCATAGTCTGTTTTCAGGTCTTTGGGTAGAGATGTAAAAACCAAATGTCACATTAAAGAGAGGTTGTCAGCCCTTCAGGTCCCTAAGGAAGCAAGGTTTGGCAGTAAAATGGGTAACGATATTATTTCTGGAACATTCTTTTATTTATTTATTATTTTTTTAGGGTTTATGACTCCTAGACTTTACACAACTCAATTAAGCTTCTCTCTGCACCCCCTATAGAAATACATCTGGAAAAAGCAGATTTATGGAGGCAGTCGCACAGCTGTCTCCAGAAAAAAAAAAAAATCCATTTATGCAAGAGGAAGTTAAAGTGGAACAAAGACCAACCATGTCGGCCTAGACTGACGAAAGAGACGATCCAAGGCTATATCAGGCATAGGTGGGTCTTCAGTACAGGAAAGTTGGTTCACATTCAGGCACTTCAGTGCAGTTCAGTTCATTACAGAGGGTGGTCTCTCTCTTTTCCAGGATACCTGCATGTTTAGAAAGGGCTCTTCCTTCCCTTGGGAGCAAGGAGGAAAATGAACTACAATGGGCTTCTTGGGAGGCAACTGAGCATGGTGCCCTTTAATTTCTCCAGTGCAGAGCCTTCCCCACCTTTGGACTAGCAGCACTTCTCCCCACCCCCTTCCCTTCTTCATGCAGCTGGCAGCTGGGACCAGCAGCTGGGCTCCAGCTGCAAAGGTCATTCCCACATTAACCCCTGCAGGTCTGCCTTCCTACCCTGCACACCACGAGGATCCCGGACTGGGGAGATCTGACTGCACCTCTGTGAATGACTTGGCCAAAATGCAGTGGAGTTTATGCCCTGTCACAAGGGAGTACACAAAGTACTTCAAACTGTATCAGCATGTTGCTCAAGGACTACCGCTCACTATTTTTGAATAAAGGAAATGCTATTATCCCCATTGTATAGAAGTGTAAGGCACAGGAAGCTGTATGTCAATTTCTTAAATGGACATAAAAATCAGTAGCTGAGCTGCAAACAAAATCCTGGTCACCTGCTCTGACCTGCCGTTGCCTCTATAGTCCCTGCTTATCTCTGCTGGGTGTATTACCTCAGACATTTCAGAGGTTAGATTTTGTAAAAGTTGCAGGAGAAAGCCCTGATTACTCAAAAGACAGGAGCAAAAATACAGACACGTATGCTATCTTCATTTGTTCATTCCCTCATCAGAAACATAGTTGAGAGTGTAATACCTACTCAACACCCGGTTACGTACAAGCTAACTTCCATTCACTTAACCCTTGAACGCTGATCAAAAAGTCCCGCCACTGAGCAGAGCTGCAGCAGAACAATCTTGTTTCGGTGAAGCAAGAGCCACTTCCATTCACTACAATTATTATACAATCTAATCAAGTGATCAGTTTGATCAAAGAGGTTTCCATTAACGTTCTATACGGTTCTGTCCAGCAAGAATAGTATATTGCCAGCCAACTTCTGGCATGTTTGAAAGGTTGAGAAATAACAGATTCCAAGAGTAGCAATTCAGAAGAATTTTTGGCAGCTAAGGCACAGATCTTGCAGTCAAAAAGTAAGCAAGTAAGCTCCTACACCTACAAGCCACCAGTGACTTAAGTGAAGATTTGTAGTGACCATAGTTCTTGCCCATGTGTTCTTAGTTGTATGCTGGAGCTGAACACTGCTCCTCCTAGCCAGGGGCAGGCTAGGAGGAAGCAAAAAGGCTGCAGAGGCAGTGCTCACACCACACACAGGCACTCCAGCTGCATTGCAGTCCCACCTAAGTCTTGTCTGGAAACAGGCTAGCTCTTGGCAGAAGAGAAGGCAGATTTCTCGTACCTCCTGATAATATCTTCCTCAAGAATGACTCTTCCTTCTTCCTTTTCTTTACTTTCCAAAGTTTTGTGCATTCATCTAATTGTCTCACTGAAACCCCTCGTTGCTAGCTTTCACAGTCTCCTGCTGCATCTACTTCTGCTTCCAATTCAGAGACTATCCAAAGACCACATCAGTATCCTGCTGTATATCAACATCCTCACCTTCATTAGTACTGCACCAAATAGCAGTATTTCTCCTGTCATTGAATATCACACAGACACAGAATCCAGTATTTCATCTCCTAGGTTTAAACTTATTGTCCTGTTTTGTTCTCTACTTTTTGCCATTGATGGTGATGGGCCGACACCGTTGATCGCATTAATGCACTCTGAACTCAATCTGAACTCAAAAAAAATGGGGAAGTTTAAATCTAGAACTCCAGCTGAGCTTCTCTCTAGCAGGCAACAACAACAGAAAGATCTAGAAAGCAATTAGACTTGACAGACATATCCAACATCGTCAACATCCAAAGAACTGGCAAGAGTTTGCCTCAAAGTCAAGGCTACAAAGCTTACCTATTTCACCATCAGTGTTGGCCAAATCTCCGCAGCTTTAGCAGCTCCTTTCTAGGACAGGAGAGTCAACACAGAACAGAGCATCCACTCCAGCTGCACCAGGCTATCTTGCAAACATTAGCAGCTTCAGGTGCTAACCTCTGAGGACTCGGGCACATCCTGTTGAAGTCTCAGTGACAAGGCTCAGACTCATTCCAAAAGAGGAGAAGGAATAAAATTTACCTTCTGGCATGTCTTTTAAAAAGCATATGCTCATTTACTTTCTTAGCCTATATGTGCAATTACACAGGCAATTACCCATGTAAATCGGGCATCAAATAGATCTTTACGGGAGTAAAAGTTATTCTGTACATCATGTCTATTTACACTGTTAATTGTGAAAGTGCTAAGTCTTTGCTCTGGTCTGCAATTAAAAATGAAGCCAGTATAGTTACAAGAGAGCAGGAGTTCCACTGTATCCACAGTTCCCATGTGGATACATGGGAATAAATCTCCCATTTCTTTCCAGCACAGCTCTCCCGGAAAAGCCACTTTCAGCTACATCGCCAAAAGGAGAGTCCATCAGTTCTTCCAAATGACATAATATATGCTCTCAAAAATATTTTTGTGACCACGAATTGGTTCTGCATTAACTGGGAAACCTAGCTGTACAATATATCTATTCTGACAAGCCTCTTCGGACAGGCAAGTGTCTTTATGTCCTGTGTGGCAGTGGAAACACACACGGTACTCAGTTCTAATGATCCTATGATGATTTTGGTGGAGTAATGCAGTGTGATTCAATGTCAGTGCTCCCTGAATCAGTTTTCCATGGTCTATAATCTTTGCTGTAAACAGCCTGCTCTGTAACTAAGAAAGCAGAAAGGGTTTTAATGCCATCAGTTTCACCCTTAATACCTTCATGTTAAGCTCAAAGAGGTGAAAGGATTTCATATGATTTGTTCCAGGCTCATATCAGGCTTCATCAAGGCACCTCCCTTTTTCTAGACCACTATGGTGCCCTCTAATGTTTGGCTCTTCACAGGACTGGCCCAGTGTTCAGCATAAATTAAAAGAGCAGGAGGATTACATCCAAGAGTAGGCAAACACTCTCCATGTAACCTCTGCCCTGTTCATCTGCTCCGTGTTTGGCACATTCCCATGTTGGGAGCAAGGCAGAAGGACTGCAGGCAGCTGGTGACTGCTTTGCTTCTCTCTTGCAACATGGGACTCCAAAGAAAACCATTTATACCGTGTGATGTCCCCTTTGAACAGCATTGCAGACATTAAGGGGGTCACAGTGCTGGGGAGGGGTGAACTGGTCTCTTTGTTCCTCATTTCCAGCCTGGAGTCAAACATTCATTCCCTTTTTAGTGATCAAAACTGTAAAAAAGTCTCCAAAGGCATTTTCCCAATGTTCTCCCCCAAATAAACTACACTCAAGAATGCCACAGGGTGCTAGAAAGACTTTGAAGTCCCTGTGAGAGATTTTTCTGTGATGCTCTTTCCCTTATCATGTCTAAATTATTCTTTTAAAATTACAACAACAAAAGAAAGATAGGCCATTACCCTCTATTTGCTACTGTCTCCATTTAAAACTGGAACACATGAAAAGCTGCAGATAAGATCTGCAATAAATAAAAGCATAGACTAGGCTATCTATATAATGACAAGATAATATGATAAGTAAAAGTATTTAATAAAAGAAAACCATTCCTGCAATAGTCCAAAACCTCAGTGATACATTAGGTTTTGCCCAACTGAGTTAAAACAGTGGTGTTTTCAGTATCCTAGTAGAATACTCTGAAATAATGACTGCATAAATAACAATAATTAATCAAAAGCTCCTTCTACTGGTACTTCCCAAAGCCAGGGTGGTAACGTGTCCTGGTGCAGGCCATGTCAAAGCACGTCGTGTGACTTCCAGTACATCCACACCAAGCAGATGCTGACCACTAACAGCCCAGCAGAAGACAGTCTTGCTGAGTGAAGTAGTGTCAGAGGAGATTTTGTGACAGAATGGGTCCCCCATTTTTTCATTTCTGTAGAAATTTGGTTTGGAAGGAAGTTTGGAAGAAAGAGACTAAGTAAATGGACACTAAAACTACTGAAAAAGAGTTAGACAACAAAAGATGAAAGGCTGAAAAACAGAGAAAGAAACATTCAAAAACAATCTCACTTTTTGACATTTCACATGGTTTTGCTTTATTTTTTAAGACTGCAGTACCAATGTTTGGATTTCAGAAGTCCTCAAAAGCATTCAGTGTTTGGATCTCAGGTTCTGGTTTGAATTAACTCTTATTTTCAGACTCTGTTTTCCTTTACCATAGGCATAAGTACATTTTTACTTTATAATGTCTCACAACGATTAGTATGCCTTTTTGATATTTGTATTTATTGTCTGTATGGATATGAAAAAAAAACTTTTTCAATTTAGATAAAACAAACTTCTTAAAAAAAAAAAAAGACTCAAAAGGACAACTTTTTGCTTCCAGAGTCCTAAACCTTGCTATTATGTTATTTCAGTAATTCCCAAAACAAACAAACAAAAAACAAGTTATTCTTTTTTATTGTTTATTATTCAGTTAACTTCACAATTAACTGAAATGGGAAGGGAAGGGAAGGGAAGGGAAGGGAAGGGAAGGGAAGGGAAGGGAAGGGAAGGGAAGGGAAGGGAAGGGAAGGGAAGGGAAGGGAAGGGAAGGGAAGGGAAGGGAAGGGAAGGGAAGGGAAGGGAAGGGAAGGGAAGGGAAGGGAAGGGAAGGGAAGGGAAGGGAAGGGAAGGGAAGGGAAGGGAAGGGAAGATCTCCACTTATCCTGTGACACAAAATGAATCAAGAAGAAGACACACTAGAAGTACACAGTGTGCTTTACGCTACAGATGTGTGAGCCTGTGTGCTAATGACCTAGCTGTTAACAGGCATGACTGTACTGACAATGCGGTAGCAGACACGTTTTTGGCAACAACTCGCACGCAACATTCTGTATTTTACAGAGACTGCCCGGGGCCTCGAGCTCACATCCTGGTACTAAGAAACGAGACTTCTTGTTCATTACAATCTTTTATATGCAACCTGCAGATAATATTTTGCAATCTTCTAGATGGGCTATTTCAACTAAAACCCTCAATTTGCTTTTGCAAGCTTCTTTCCAAGGCCAAATCACCCTTGTGTGGTAGGCGTTGCCTCCATTTTCAGCAGGGGAAACTGAGGCACCACAGGTTCAAATCACTTGCCCAAGATGACACAGTAAATCTGCAACGGCCCAGCAATAAAGCCCAAGAGAGTTACGAGATAATGAAAGGAACTGTCAGCATATCATTTTCTCATTACTTCATAGTTTGATGAGGGATAACACATTACAGAACAGCAGCTGTCCATGTGAAATTGTTAGTCTTAACTTCTTGTATGTGTGAACTGTTTACTGAGGCAGACAGTAACTGACTTTGCTCAGTCTTGTGTTTTTGTTTCTGTATTTCTTGTCTGCTCATTTGTCATCCAAGTGCCAGCTACAAGGCATTGTTATAGTAGGGGTTGAGTGGAAAACAGAAATACTGTAATATATTCAGTTTGTTCAGTTAATCTCTTCGTCAGTCTTTACGGCTTTTTTTGTGGTAGATTTCTGCAAGCATTTGAGATGCCTGGGCAAAAATATTCAGGCAGTGCACTTCCTCTGCTGTACATTGGCTGAAAATGAATTTCAGATTTGACCGTGCAAGAATTCATGCTCAAAGGGTGCGCACACAGCCCAGACAGGCAAATGAAGAGTACCCTAGGCATTCAGTCTCACAAATTGACCACTATTTTAGAAATAACACTTCCCTGCTCTCTAAAAGGTGCTCTTCTTTCTCAGTGTGCCATTCCATGCAGGTACCTTAATGTGGCTTTCATCTGCTTTGCAGAAGTACCTTTCCCCTGACTATTGACAGAAGCTCTCCATACTAATCTAGGGTTTTTACTGGTGGCATTTTGCTGTCAGTTGTGAGGTTTAGTGAGAACAGTTGGCCAAATTAATTCCTGGCAAAATTCTAACTTGCTTTGCAATTGAGCAGTTACTAAAATAAATAAATAAATAAATAAATAAAAATTAACACTAGTAGCAGTTGTGATACCAGTTTAAGGAATCATGGGTTTGATCATTTAATAGCCAAAATCAACCCTGTGGCTCCATTTTGGGGTTCTCCGGGAACCATGGGCCACTAATATATTCAGGGCTGTACCAAGGGTGGGGCAGAAAGTCAGCCAGCCCTGATGTTCCTCCAGCAGAGGCACAAAATGGGGAAATGAACAAAACACAGCAGCTGCTTGTGAGTTTGGAGACCAGTGGGAGCCCCAGCAGGCAGCTCCGGTGGAGCTGGAGGGAGGCGGGGCAGCGGCGTTACTTTCCTGCTCCAGAAATGAGCGTGCCTTGCTGCAGTACCCTGAAAACAGCAGACTGAAATTTCTTGCTTACCTGATCAATAGGAAAATGATGTTAGCCTTACCTGATGAAGCAGGAACCTGACTGCGTAACACCACAAGCAAGATATCACGTTCAGGCTTCAGAGCTGCTGGTTTCCTCTGAGCAACAGTGATTCACCTTCAAGACACCAAATGAAAATGCGCAGAGGTGGATCCAATGAAAGTCCCAGATACCTCGTCTTCAGGGGCCTGTTTCCTAGAATGGGCTAACAACTGCAAGCCAGACAGCTAAGCTACCTACCTGGCTGCAAAAAGGGAACACTGGGAAACTTTTGGAGTAGAAACAAACAAGCCATCAAACTCACCAAAACATTTGAGGGCCTTCAAAATAGGAGGAAAAGAGGGCTCTTACTCAGAATACCTGATATGGTGGTGGCATTCCTGGGAAGGGGAGATGTATGGTTTTGAGCCTCCTTTGGCTGAGGGGACTTAAGACCTCCTCACGTCTCCTCTCTGCGCAGCACCCTAAGCACCAGGTATGACCACCATCCTGCAGAGCTGAAGGAGGTGACTGAGTCACAACCCTCTCACCACGTGCTGGCTGGGAGCTGAGGTTGCCTCCCAGCGCAGCCCCGGCGTGCTCCAGGTGACAGACTGCCTTGTGCCATCACCGTGCTCAGCTCTGCCCCCCAAGGGGTCACCCCAGGAATCGATCCTCTGGTTCTCACTCTCAGCCCTTAGCGTAACTCCAAGCCTCCAGCACAAAAGCCTATCAGGGTAACTCAGCACCACCCTCTTCATGCAGGGGGTACAAGCAGGGCATCCCTTGACGCTGGAGAAAAAGAATAGCTTTGACCCAGACATCTGATAATGCAGTTTTGTACTGATCTACGAGATTCATCAAGCTGGAGAAATTAAAAACTTCTGCCCTCTTGCAGGTAACATGCTTGCAGGTAAATGCTGATGCCACTGGCAAAGGAGTGTAAATTACTGCAGTTTGAAGTGTGGTAACCTACACCCTAACTTACCTAACAGGTTTTATTTAACTGTAAAGTAAATGAGCCCTAGCTTTAAAAACATATTAAACAACAACACTGCTGTTCGTTTACTTGAGAAAGCTTTTGTTTACTGATAGTGAAAGCATGTACAGAAAACTTATTACAACTGCATATTCTTTGCTGAGTAAATGCCACACCACAGTCACAGCAAAAAGCTCTCTCTAAATGCCATCACTAGTGCTTGCTGCCTGTGATCTGTATTCTGCTGGTCCGGTGCATGCTTAGAGGTCCTTCAGCTTTGGAGTAAAAAAAAAAAGCCTCACCAAAATGTTCAGGAGCCTTGAACAGAATCTGTGAGCTTTCCCCAGAGTCATGTTAACATCAGATCCCCAATAAGCTACTTAGTCTTAGAAGGATCAAAGAAGAAGGGACATACAAAGCTGTTTGTAAATAGCACACGTCAATGGGCGGGAATATATTTACAAATTTCTCACCAGATTTCATACAAATTTCATCCCAGTAAGTATTATCAACTTTATCAATGTGGGATCTCTCACTAAGGGTTTATAAACCCAGCTGTACCACTAATGCAGGAGAGGGCAGAGAATGAGTGCCTTTGAACCATATGCTTGGTTCTGCTGCAGGTTAACTGGGTAATTTTGGGACAGCTTTCAAAAGTGATCTGTAACTCCAAGGGCTGCAATTTTGGGGAAACCTGTGTGTTATAACAGCTGCTTTCCTTGCTCAGTCCTGAAAAATGTGAACCACTAGCTTGAGGCCACTTTCAGCCAAACTTCTCAGCTTTCCCATCTATAAAACAGGCACAGAACTACCCTGCATTGGGTTTTATCCTGCAGTCCCTTTTTTGGGGGAAAAAATGAAAATATGCCAGGAGAACTATTTTGAGTCTACTCGCAGGAGAAACGGTTTGCAGAACACGGTTGAGAGATTACTGCATGGCACATCCTATAGACAGAGACGCAATGTTGAAGAAAGCTAAATATGAGATCTTTAATCCCAGGACATTATTTACACAAATGTGTTCTATTTCAAAACTGCCTCTAAATTATTTCAAGAAAGCAGAGAACGCTCATTCCCCAAAGTGTTAAATTATGCACAGGAATTGCAATTCAGTTCCAGTAAAATACTTGTTCTGATGCTAGATTTATTTGTCCCCCTTATTAATTGCATGTGCTGAAAAGACCACAAAGTCCACAGTAACCTGAGGCCATTTTACTGAATGCTGCAGGGGTCATTTAGGAATGCAACATAATGGATAAGCAAGGCAGTTCTCGCATTATAACGTGCCACAAGGCCTGGATGACACACCTTCTGTACATTCTGCTGCCTGGGTTTCTTTCCAGAGCAGGGTGTTTTATGAAGGAGCAATTTCAGTCCGCAGACTAATAATGCAAGACAAGTTGCCCAGGTTGGAAACATGGGAGGAGTCACTCAGAAGAATGTTGATCTCAACACACTGGATTAATAATTAACAACACAGAAAGAAGAAAAGTCTGTATGGAGAGACACATTTAGGGCTACCTCCAGAAGGCCAATATCCATGCTTTCAATGCTCCTTTGGAGTATACTTTATTCAGAGTAAAACAAACAAACAAAAAAACAAACAACTGTTTGGCTTTCCATTGTAAGTGAAAAATACAACCACCTTCCTCAACCATTCCACTGGGTTTATCTTTCCTCTGGGCCCTTTCTCCTTTGCTTCCTTGAGCCTGTCGGGCAGATGGTAAGCCAAACTCACAATTCAAAGTCCCTTTTCTGTACTCTGACTCCTTTTCACATGCTCAAATGCCCTCAGACCCACGACTGATAGACATGACTCAAGTCGGTGTAAGGACTGAAACACTGGTGCAACTTAAGGGCTGAAAAAAGTACATTAAAATAGTCCAAGTACTACTCTAAAGAAGGCTTGAATACTCCTTTTTGTAAGGGTACGATGCATTTTGGATCTAGAGATGATTTTTTTTTTTGGCTGTGAACATGTCATCTTCTGAGTCTGGCTGTGCTGGTAAAATCTGTTACCACCCCGAGCCCCTCTGCTGCTTGTTGGCCTCATCCAACTGCCTGTGGAGCAGTTCCAGCAAGCACTCCTCCTTTCACTTCAGACAAGCTCAGGCCAGCTATTGCTACCATGCAGGCCAGCCTGCCTGATTTCTGCCTGGCAAGGAATTAGGATGTGCTCCCACAGACTGGCAGCTCGATGGGAACAGCAGTCTTCCTCCAGGAGACAAATTCAAATGGCCAACAAGCTGCATGTGGAAAGTGACATCTTCCTACAGCCTTACTGAAATAACTACACTGGGACAGCAAATGCAGCAATTCCGGTACCAAAAATGTCTTAGCTGCACTGTCCCACTTCATCCTGCACCCACCTAGCAGCTTGTGGCCTCCAAAAGAGGTAGTGCTTCCACTTCTCCCTCCCTGGGCTGCCCTGCATGGCCCCTTGAGCTCTCTATTGCTCATCAAAACACAAAGGAAATAATTCAGCCCATTAATCTAGCAGAGAACTTGCCACTTTTCTCAATCATTACCACTGGTACTAGTCATCTGCTGCTGCATGAGTGAATTGGGCCAGCTTCACCTGGGGGCAGTCAAGAAGGAGATAGCAAGAGTCAGGGCCGGAGCAAGTTCCCCCACCATCATGACTGGTAGCAAAGGGCGGCGATGGGTAGCCTCCCTCCTGGCGCCAAAAAGCCATTACAGCCACAGAGTCCCTGCCAGGTAGCTACCAACTGCAAAGAGTCGGGTTTATTTTGTGTTGATCTATGAGAGTAACTATGAATAGGAAACACCGGCATGACAGTAACCTGGCATGACAGTGCCACAGGCTCCGCACTGCTTTAATCCTGCCAAAGAAGCTCAAGACAGACCACTTCCACATTGAGAGAATCCCTAACTCAGGCCTTTGAGAAACATTTGCAAGGAAGCAAAACACAAGTAGTTACGATTGCTGTAACTACTTGATTCATATTCAGTATCTCCATCAAAGAGGTTCATTGGCACAAGTGCCAGTGTGGACACAGTTATGGTAATCGGGTGTATTCTGTTCACAAAGCTCTGGGGGATTTTGTACCCTTGGGGCTGTTGCATGCCTGGTGACAGGATGCTGACAGCCCGAGGCTACATCAGTGCTACTCAGCTTTCAGTGGTAGTGATAAAAAAAAAGAAAAAATCCCCCAAAATTGAATCAGAGCTGAAAGCTAGATTGAGTCTTTAGTATAACAACAGGCAGACAAATAAACACAGGTAAGTATGCGTAAGAGAGAGGGATTTCAGCACTGCTCCTCAGCTCAGGCTGCTCAGTGACAAGCGCGAGCCCCTGACAGCACACACTGGGGGTTGCTGGGTAGAAATGTACGAGCCTTCCAGCGAGGCAGTAACTCTTTGCAGGCTGCGCGGTACAGATGGGGCTTGTTTTCCTCTCCTCTGCCAGCTCAGGCCCTGCCTCTCCACCTGATCCTGCCCCGCAGGATGAGCCTTCTGCTCAGCAGCCACACGGGACTGCTAAGCGTGGCTGTCCCTGCTCCCCAGCCCCATCACGTGAAAGCTTGTGCACTCACAAAAGCCTCCATCCTCCCACCCGCGCCTGGTATCTGATCATTTTAAATCTGGAAGTGGTTCGTTTCTTTGTACATACGGAGTCGAGGGGTGGGGGCTGAGAATCCTTTGTATTAGTGACCAACACATTGACTGCTAGGCAGATGGTGCTTGACAGTGACACGCCACAAGTTTAACTTTTTGGATCTGGCTGGTTTGTGCTTTCATGTATTGTGAAATGCAATTCAGAGCAGGAAGAAGCTGCAGCACTACTGGCCGAGGCAATGTCATACACTGAAACGGTCAACAAGTTCACTACATAAATTTCCCCAAATTCACTTAAACTGCAGAGTGTATTAAACCCCACAGCTTTAAAACTGAATGTAGACATCACAGTCATTTTTCAAGTGGATGCCAACAAAAGTGCAAGTAGCAGGGTTAGAATAAACAGAAAAAAGCCACAACCCAAGTGAAACTGCTCACTTGAAGCACATTCCATCTATGAAATATGTTTCGTCTTCTCTCCCACTGTGGCAGTGATGAGATCCTTAACAAAAAAGGAAATTGGCAGCCTAAGCATTTCAAAAAGCCTTGTAAGACGTACTTACCCACCACAGCATTTTAGCATACAGGTTCTGCAAGGGCCTGACCCAAAGACTGCTAAAATCAGCAAGTCTTTGCGCTGATTGAATGGGCATTGGATTTAGTTTTAAGAGCACAAGAATGAGAAATCTGTTGCTCTTTTTACTGATTTACTCACAGCGTCTTTCCCTTTCCCAGATCCACTTACGCTTTATCCTGGAAACTACTGCCATGCGCTGATAAAAGAGGAGTCAAGTCAATCTGCACACTCACAGTACCATCGAGGTAAATTGTTTGTTAGGAACCAGCAGCACAAATTTCAGGCTATTGGAAGCCCTGCAGTCAGTCAGCTCTACACAGAGGTAGGCTCTGGTGGGGTTATTTATTTATTTATTTTAATGCCTTTTTTTTGTTTGTTTTGTTTCCTTCTTCCTTTCCTGGTTGCTTGAAGAAATCCTAATAAAAGCCAGATGGAAACCTATCAGCCTGTCTCTGGTGGGGAGCGTGCCTAACGTTAAGAGCTAGAGCATCTCCTGTCCCCATCCCTCTCCTCTCAAACCCATTAGCAGCGAGTGCACTGTCTTGCCAAAAGGCATGTTGCAGAGGCTTTTTTTAAAACACGAGAAAAGACATTTGCAATTCTTATTACAGTCAGTGCTCAACGGTATTGTGAGGCGAGCAGCTATGTGCAGCGGCTCTGAATGAAAACATGCACAGCTACAGAGGGCTGGGTCTCTGAGCAAAGGGGTAAATGCTACTGATTTCAGCAGGACTGGATGCTGTGAATCAAACGCTGCACAACGGGGAAATTGTATTGGAAAGAGGAGCAGCTCATTGACTCTCACCAAGCCTGTGCGTTCTGACAGGGAACTCCTCGGGTCCCATTTCCTCAGAGAGGACTCGTGTAAGGACAAGCTTGCGAGACGGGCTTGGAGTCACCGCCGCCTTACCTCACCACTTATGTCAGCGCAAGGCGGTTACAAAACCCTGCCGCTTCGTTACCGCCTGGAGCAGACACACGCACCAGCCCCGGGACCTCAGGCACTCATAAAGCGTCACACCTGGGCGCAAAGTCCCAATAAAACAACAAAAAATAGAATAGAAAAGCAACCCAGACCCACAAGCCAGCCCTGACAGAAGAGACTTTATTTTTTGAACTGAGAGCGCCCGGACTGCTTCAACCTCGGCACCTCGCGCTGTGGGGCGGCCGGGAGTACCTCAACGGCTGTAACAGCCGTAACAGCCGCAACGGCTCCAACGGCCGTAACGGCTCCAACGGCTCGCGGGCGGGCAGCCCCCCCGCCCCCTCCCGGCCGCACGTGCCCCTCCGCCGCCGCCGCCAGCACCTCCGCCGCCGCCCAGCGCTGCGCGGCGCCTCCCAGGGGCTCTTTAAATAGCGTCTATAAATACAACGGCACAAGCCACCTCCCCATTGGCCGCCGCCGTCCGGCTGATTTGCATATACCGGGGGCGGGGCCTCCGGGTCACGTGGGGGCGGGGCGCGGGTTGTGCAAGCGCGCGCTGACCCATTTCCCGGCGGGGCGGCGGCGCCTGGCGCTCGGCTTAATGTGCTGCACGGCACAGCACGGCATTGCACTGCGTGGCATTGTATTGTATGGCATTGCATGGCATCGCATCGCATCGCATGTCATGGCACTGCACAGCATTGTACTGCACAGCATGGCATAGCATGGCATTCTGTTGTGGTGCACTGCACTGCCTTGCCTTGCCTTGCCCTGCACTGCACTGCTCTGTGCAGCTTCGTGTTACATTGTGCTACTCTGTATGGCTTTGCATTTTATCACTTTTGCACATTACCAGCAAATGCTCAAGCGGTGTCAGTGTGTCTAAGGCTGCTGGAGTCCCTGGCTCCGCATGGGGTGTGCAGCTGGCCGTGAGAGGAGGCCAGAAAGCACCACCCTGCCTCCTCCAGCAAGCAGCGTGCAGAGGGTTCAGAGCTGGGCCGAAAGGAGCACGTTTCGCGCTCCCGCTGGCGTATTTCTGGAATTAGGTGGGGTGGGAAAGACAAACAAGGCCCTTGAAACTGTGGACGTCAGTGGTGTGTCACGCTAGGGTCAGTGGCTGACAATGAGGGGGAGGGAGCGCGGAGCTGGAAGTTGGACCAGCAGCGGGGCGAGAGGGGGAAGCCCAGGACATCCGCGCAGGATGCCGCCGCGGCACGGGGCTGCTTCATGCAGCACCGGGTGCTGGGCCTTCACCAGGGCAGCCCCGCCACCCCTGACAAAGCAACCCCCCCTCTGGAAGCAGTCACCATGTGAAAGATCATGAGGGTGCTTCACAGGAGCAAAATGTGTCTCCTGTGTGAGGAGTGCTGCTCCTGTGAGAAATAACATGAGAAAATGCCGAGATTCCTTCGCGCAAAGGTCTGGAATCTCAGCAACTCCCAGAATTTCCACCACTGCCCCTATTTCTCCTCTGGGCACAGGCCCTCCCTCCATCACCCACTGAAGGAGCACCCCCTGTGCTGCCGAATTCCTCGGGCCAAAGCAGGCGGGGTGCAGATGCTTGCCTTTTATTTTCGTCTTTTTAGCACTTAGCAAAGTGACTGGGAGTTGTCAGAATGTGGGAATTCATCCCAGAGCTCGGATATCCGGTGTTTTCCTCAGACCTATGGCACCTGCCTCGTGTGATTGTAAGAGCATCTTGGCTTTCCCTGAAGGAGAGGAGAACGCTTCTGGATCTCGTGACCAGGCAGGAAGACGAACGAGGGCAGCTAAAAGGAAAGAGGGGCAGGGAGAAAAGAATCAAATCCTGGTGCAAAACATGCCAGAATGTTGCTGCACGAACAGTGGAGCTCGGGATTTCTGAACACTCAGTGTTGGCAGCATTGCCGCACCGAAGGAGTCAGCACGCTCCCTTCCTGCGTGCTGCGCTTCCCGGCAATTTCACTCCAGCTGCGCTGACCCAGATCTGCCCGAGGAGCTGATGTGGTTTTGAGCATGATCTTAAATACACTCTTAATTTTTGAGCAGCTGTAATTAAACACAGCTTTATTTAAACACATCCAGACACGCGCAGCACCGTGCAGCAGCCAAGCGGCTGCCGCTGCCGCGACCTGGATGCACCGCAGCCAAGCTGGATGGGCCGTCAGAGGGCTTGTTCGGTGAGAGAAGGAAGCACAGAGTGAAAAGAAAAAGGAAACAAAAAGAGAGTAGACAACCGCAGGCCACAGGTTGCAGTCGTACTGCTGGCTGACACAGTGCGGCTCTGAAAAAAGGCAGAAATTGGGTGCACCACTGTGTGTGTGCAACTTCTGGCAGCAGCTAGCATCTTCTGCCTGCACTTTTTTCCCTGCCCTGGCTTTGCCATTTCGGCTGGCGGGGAGAGAAGCCCATACACTATAGTTTTTGTCTGCCAAAGCAAGCCATTGCTGCATGCTAAAGAAGCAGTTTCAATTCGCAAGAGGCCATCGATGATGGAGGTGACGGTGCAAGCAGCACTCAGCAAAGGGCCGTAGCTCCCACCTTGCCCTGCTCTGCCAATGTGTGACAGCCCCGGCGAGGCTGCAGCATGCCACCGGGGCTGCTCGCCCTTCCCACCGCAGCATTGGCTCAGTGGTGTGGCGAGGTGTGTTTGCACAAGTGGTGCAGTCATCACATCTCCAGTTTTCCTCCAGAAGGCAAATATAGCTGGAGCCCGACGGTGAGAAAACACAGAAAATTAAGGCAGGAGGATTTTGTTGTGCTAGTAGATTTAAAGGAACGACAGATAGCATGGCTCTACAGTAATTTATTCCGGTGTAAATTTGCTGCAAAGTACTTTTAAGTCTGCCTGCTAACACTTAGACCCGTTTTATACTGTAATAAATGACCGCACAAGATGCAGAGTCATAAAGGTCCAGGCCGTGATCTGGGAGCAGTCACACCGTGAAGCCAGCTAAGTCCTATCAAACCCTATATTGCTTCTGGCATTTCTGTACTGCTCTATGCTCTTGCGGGTGCCAGGTTATCCCGAACTTTATTAAACACCGCTTTGCACATTTCTTTGAACCAAGTCCTGCTGAGACAATAAATAACCAGTCCTACCCAGGTGCACCTCTGGCAAATGAAAATTGCACCAATGCAGAAAATGAGCTGGAGCAGCGGGACAGGCAGACAGGCCAGCCAAACACTGAAGCTGGCAGTGGGAAGGACGGGGCTGGCTAAGCAGGGATGCCTGATGCTATTTTGGGCAGGCATGTGGATCCCGCTCAGCCCTTCCCCACCAGTCCAGGAGGGCGCGGGTCTCTCATGGGTTGCGTGTCAGACGTGCCCGTCTCGTATGGATGTTTTGGGTATTCTAGGATGGGTAAAGCAGCCAGTCAGGGGCTGGGCAGGGTAAACTAAGGTGCTTAAAATAGCACAGCGTGACTGTGTTTAGGCAAATGAGCATGGCCGTGGCATGTCTGAAACCAGGCCCAGTTATGTCATTTTGATACCTGGCTCACTGCAGGAGGTAGACTTGGAAGGCTGAACTACAGAGATTACTCAAGATGCAGTGCTTAGAAAAAAAATAAGGTCAAAAATGAGTGTTGCTGCCTCTGGAGGTAGGTGGAAACTGAAAGGGTCTTTTTTGGGGGGACGAGGGTCACAACCTTCAGAGTTCTGGTTCCCTCTCGGTCAAGCCTCAGACAGCTCACACATTAGCAGACCTTGCCCTCAGCCTGACTCCTGCAGACAAGACTCTGCCTTGGACACTTGGTGCAGACCGAAAGCGCAAACAAGTACATCAGGCATGCGTGGCTCACTGCTAACTCCATGGATTGCAAATCGTCTGACTGCATCCTGCAAAGAAAAGGAGAAGTGAGGCTCTTCAGAGGAAGAGCTTGCTGGAGGAACTCATTGCGAGGCTTCTCCCTGCTCAGAGTGTCCGCAGCAGCCAGGGAGGGGAAAAGAATCATCTTTGTATATGGTCTTTATGGACACACAGGTTACACCAAGCTTGCATCTGATTCACACCTTTCTTTGTCACCCGAGTGAGGCAGCTCTGTGTGGCCTGAATGCCGTCTGGATGCGCAGCCGGTAGGATGGCACTGGGACATAGCTCCACTGGAGGGGCCAGATACAGCCACGCCATGCAGCAAAAACCCCTGTGTCGGTGCGAGCTCATCCCTAAACAGCACCAAACTGTAAGGCTGCCATGTTTCCTGGGCTTGGAGAGCAGAGCCATGGCCCGTTTGCCACTGCGTAGGTGGTGCACAAAGAAACAGTGAGGTTGGCCCTGGGGACGTGAGCTGGGCTGCGGGTGCTTGGCCTCAGGGCCAGAGAATGGGCCCAGGGCAATGTGTTTGCTCCTACATGTGTTAATCACCGTCAGTGATCCAGTGATCGCTTGGACTGTTTTGCTGGGAAGGACATAAGTACAAGAGTTAATTGTCTGGTGCCACTGTTTTGGCTGCAGATGTGATCTTAGGGGCTGTCGCTCAGTTTGGAGGCTTTCTACAGAAAAAAAAAAAAAAAAGAGAGAGAGAAACCTCGACCCCTGCCTCGGCAGATGTTTGGTGCAGAAACTTCAGTGGAGTCCTTCTGAGGTCCTCCTTGCACTATGCCGGCACATCAGGTTGCTTCTGACGGTGAGTTGCACAGCCAGAAATACCCAGATGACGGAGACAGCAGGTATCCATTGCTTGGCACTGCATGCAGTCTAAGCAGGTCCAGTCCTCTCCTATATCTCACACAACATCTGGGCTCCACTTTTGTCCTCCCCAAGTCCTATTTTAAGGCCTAGGCATGAGTTTCTGTGGGCTGGGAACTTTCCTGCCCCAAACAGTCACCTTTGGAGGTGGGACGTGCGGCTCTGGCTCCATCTGAGAGGTGTTTACTGCCCCCAGCTGCTCACTGCCAGCGAGCGTCCGTCTGCAGCCCGAGCGCAGGATTCTGCGGCCGCCTGCAACCCGAGCGAGCTTGTGTCTCATCCCATCGCAAGCGTGCTTTTTCGCTGGCACCGCGGACCTGTGCTTCAGGCCATTTTAAAGCTTTTGGAAGACGCAGACGCACGACTACCACGGCTTTGAACTACGTGAAAGATCACAGGATGCATTTGCAAAGAGTTACACTTGTAGCCGTGAAACAAAAACAGCAGCCTAAACAGCTATTCAGGGCTCAAGAAGCTACCTGGTATTCAGAAGTCTGCTTCTATCAGCGTCACCACCACCTGTGGAGCCTCTGCATGTCAGTGCTTATGTTCTATGTTGTCAGTTTTTCTCCAGCACAACCCCTGCCTGTCGGTGGGGATGTCACAAAATGCCTTCTGGAGGCTGGCGAGAAAGCAAAGAAGGGTGGGGAGCCAGCGAAAGCCACCTGTGACATGTCAACAACCACCTCCCAGAGCCTTATCATGGGCCTCCCGTGCCTTCAAAGGGTTCTCAAAGCGTCCAGGTGAAAATGAACCCAGCCACGCACCTGAGGAGCCAGCATGAGATACAGGGCAAGTGGGAGGAGGGTGTCTGGAGGTCTCTGGGACACTGTGCAAGTCTCATCTGTTTTGACCGGAATTCAGATCATTTGTAATGTGCTAGCAATTGTTTTGTGCCTCACTTAACAGGTGGTCTATTACAGTCTCTCGGCTGCAGTTGCAGGAGTAATACTTACAGGCTTTACAAGCACCTTTCGTCTTGGCTGGCAAGGCAATTTGTGTGTGTCTTAAATACTTGCAAATAGAATGTTCCTCACTGGAACAAAACAGACTTCAGTAACACATGAATAATTCAAAGTGTATTCCAAGAAGAGGGAAGAGGGAAGAGGGAAGAGGGAAGAGGGAAGAGGGAAGAGGGAAGAGGGAAGAGGGAAGAGGGAAGAGGAGAGGAGAGGAGAGGAGAGGAGAGGAGAGGAGAGGAGAGGAGAGGAGAGGAGAGGAGAGGAGAGGAGAGGAGAGGAGAGGAGAGGAGAGGAGAGGAGAGGAGAGGAAAGGAAAGGAAAGGAAAGGAAAGGAAAGGAAAGGAAAGGAAAGGAAAGGAAAGGAAAGGAAAGGAAAGGAAAGGAAAGGAAAGGAAAGGAAAGGAAAGGAAAGGGAGTTGTTTTTCTGCCTCTCCTCACCACTGTCACTCTGTGTTCCCAGACTGGGAAGTGGGGCCCGTCTCCCTGGTGCATGCAGGTTGCAGAGCTGCCCCTCCCATGGAGCTGGGAAGTTCAGAGAAAACCAAAGCATTCAGCAGGGAAAGGAGTTCTGTAACATCGGTTTCCCTAATCTGGATGCACTCGCTTGTGCTGCTGCCTCTCCAATACGTACTCCACCCAGCCCTCAGATAATAATCACAAGCTATTTTGCCGGCTCTGTTTCCTTCCACATTTTTGTTGTTAACTCCATCAGCTGAACCGATAGCATTCAGCTTGGGAGCGTGCGCCTCGGAGCAGCTTGGTGTTTCACAAAGCAAAAAACAAACAACAACAACCCTGTGATTTGGGCTCCAGGCTATGAAAATATCGACCCTTGCCCTACAAAATATGCAAGCACATGCTCAACTTTTTTTCAAGGAGGCTGTGTGTAAGCGTGAAGTTGAGTGCGAGTCTTGAGGAATGAAGGACAAAAATGCACACGGTGCATCGCCAGGGTGAGCCCATCTGACAAATGGATGCGGACATTCGCGGCGTCACGTTCTTAGGAAAATCACCGCCGTACCCTACTGTCCAGGCACTCCCTGAGGGAGGAACAGCTTTGCTGTCAGAAGGCCCAGTACTCCTGTTTTCACTCAGACAAAAATTCCACTGAGAGCACGAGCTGATATGGCCAAGTGGAAATTACAAAACTGGATTCAGATTGGCACACAGTAGAGAGTCAGAAATCCTCAGTGATAAAGCTTTTTTTTTTTTTTTTTTTAGCATATATCAGTTTCTGAAACAGATTTTATTTTTTAGAAGTGTTATTTCCTCCCTCAGTTGCTCATAGTTTCCCTCTTACACAGAATTATTTTAGCAGCCCAAAATACATATCTCCCTATGTAAACTTCAGCAGCACATTAAAGAGACGCTGCCCAAAACATTTTAGTCCTCATGAAGTGAAATGCATAGTGCCTGACATGGAAAGTTTGTCTTAGTTTAAGCCTGAATAATTCAATCCATCTGTCGTGGAGACCTTGTAATGTTCCTTTTGCTGGACTGGTTTTCTCTAAGGCTTCCCTTCCTCTGAGCGGGTCCCCAGGATGCCTCTTTGTGTCTTCCTTGCCACATTTGCAGCGCGCAAGCAGCATTTGTAGGCAGGACATGGCTTCCTAGCAAAACAACCTTCACAAAACCCAGGATGCTTTTCTTTCCCCACTTAGTCATACGATGTGGCTTCAGACCATCATTTCTGAGAGCACCCTGGCATAATACAACCCTCCTTTTCAGGGACATGTGGAGCTGAAGTGAAGAGATGCACTCATTTTTCTAAGGGATCAAAAAGTACTTCAGTCAGAAAGAAAACAGCTCCAAGAGAATAATAGCGCAGATATACTTGCACAGGCATCTCCCCACTGCGATGAGGGCTTCTCTCAAAGTCCATGAATGAGCTCGGTGCTCACCATCACTCGCAAGATTTTCCTTGGGGTTGCAGTTGCCCAGGCAGGGCAAAAGCCTGCCATGCCCTGGTATAAGTATCCTGCCCAGCTGGCCAACCTGGCCCTGCAATAGAGACTCTTCCTTTTAAAAGCACCAGTGGCCTTCACTGGCTGGTCCCAATTCCCCATTCATTGATGGCTTTGTCCCTTCCCCAGTGCTCAGTCCTGAGGAAAATAATTCAGACTGGGCAGTAGCCATCTCCCCGTCCAAGGGCCCTCCAGCTGGATGGAAAGTCATCCACACTCGAGAGCTTTCCATTGGTGTCCCTGTGCCAAGTGCAGGAATTTTCCTTCTCTTCTCTGGAGAGCTGCAGCTCAATGCGGCAGGGAAGGAGGGATGAGGAGGTGAACCAGCCCTCGAGATGAAGCCATTGTTCTGCCAGAAGCTTGCTGAGAGAGGCCCCAGGACCGAACTGGCTTCAAGGGGACACGCTTGCCTATGCAGCCGAAATCTTCACATCAATACCCAGCAAATTAAAGCTCGTTATGGGCCCATTTCAACTCTTCAAAAGCATGTGCTTAATTCGGCATAATTGGAGCAGCATTTCAATACAGCCTTTATATAGACTCTTTAAACCTACAAACGATATTTTAGTGGCATAAATGGATTCCAGGTGCAAAGACGAGGAGGAGGCAGACCCTCAGCAGAGTGCAATCAGGGGTGGCAGAACATCTGCCTGCTTGCATTGCTTGGTTAGTCCTGGCTCCCCATAGCAGCACTTTCCATCAACTACCCTCAAGACCAGGGTTTCCCAATGGGAAAACCCTGGTTACAATAAAATCAGCAGCATTTTTGCCATTAATTTCATGGCAGTAGGATTTGACCAGAGTAAATCTATAGAAGTCAGTGAGCATTTTGATTCTGTGAAGAGCACGCAACTGGAAAAACAAAACAAAACAAAACAACAACAACAAAACTTTACTCAAGAAAAATGTATATAAACAAAGGAAGCTTAAAATGTGAAGCCTGAACTAACAGAGAACAGCCCATGTCTGCCACTCTGATTTGTAGGCATGGTGCTCCAAGACAACTGTTGTCTGGACAAGAACCAGAAGTTTGGTCTTCATTTACGAGCTAGATAATCAATATGGGCTGAGGCCAAAACCGACAATTTTTATAAAGCTGGGCTATTTCTTGCTTCATATTATTAGACACAAGAGACAGAGCTGACTTAGATTTACAAAATCTTGGCTCAGATGCAAAAAGCATCAGCATGACTACTGAGGATGAGTGTATTCTCAGTTTAGGGCCCCTCCAAGAATCGGGACGTTTTACTGAGCTTTTAAAGCTCAGCTCCAGTGGAGATGCAGGATTAATTTCTAAGACAGCATCACTTGTGTGTTATGTGAAGCAGTATAATATTACAGACAGGGCATTTCTGGATTTTAGCCTTTTCTTTTTATTCAATCCTAGAGAGCAGTGCAATGCAGACAAATCCTGGAACCACTGGCATGCTTTTTCTCAAGTCAGACTTTCAGTCATCGGGAGTTATGTACACAAGCCATAGCGGCTTTCATCAGGCACTCAAGTTCCTTTGAAAAGTCTCATTCAAAGTGTTTTTCTCTGTGATACATCACTGAAAAGCAGTTGACTGAAGTGGGATGGCACTGCTGGATGCTGTACAGACACACTGCAGGGCAATTCTGAGTTTGAAGGAAAGAATAACTTTTCCTGGTAAAAACTTCAAGGGGAATCGAGACAGAGATTTTGGTGAGAGCAAGAAGAAACATCCTTTTTTCTCTGTGAGGTTTGCCCTGTGAGTTTTTCAATGGCATCAGGAAGTCAGCACAGTTTTCCACCTTATCCAAAAGATGGCACTATTAACATTGCAGACGCGCTGCATCCCCGCTGCGACACTCCCGCAGCTCTGAAGGTCTTGTGCTGGAACATCCAGCAAGCGCAGCCCTGCTTAGCTCCTGATGCCTCATCTCCCAGCCCACCCAGGTACAGCAGCAGGCATCAAAGGCAAAAGCGAAGCATCTCAGAGACTCACCAGGCTCCACTGAAGTCCAGTTTCAAATATCCTGGAAGAGTTTTGTGTGTTTGAGAGACAGATAGAGGGGAGATGCAGGGGTGAGGGGAAGAGGGGATGAGAAGCTGTGATAAGACAAGGAGCAGATGAGGGAGCTGGGGTAGGAAGCAGGACATGCAGCAGCAGTGGGAGAGGAGAGGAAAGAGGAGCGAGAGAAGAGCAAAGAGATCCAAGACCCAAGAAGAAGGAGCAGGACTAAGATGCCAGAATGGAAAATGCTAAACTTGCTTTGCTCATATTTCTCCTCACCCATCCTGCTCAGAACATGCAACTAATTTGCAGTCCTGAAGAAATGAGAGAAATTTCTAGCAGTACTTTCTAGCAGTGAGAGTCGTGGCCCAACTGTAGACAGTCATGGTAAATAACAAAATGCCTTATCCTGGGCCTTGTGACCACTCTGTGCTGAGCCCTGCGATGCTTTGTGGACCAGAGCCTGTTGCAGAGGGGTGTCGCAGAGGAGCGAGGCTTTGTGCTGCTGCGGAGTGGTGGTGGCTAGCAGGGCCCCCCAGCAGCTTGGTGCAGCCCCACATGGGAAGCAGGGACAGGACACGGAGGACCCTGGTGTGCTCCATGGGACATTCCCATGAGACAGCTCTGAAACAGAGAGGTCTACCTGCAACCTAGAGCAGGAGAGGGACTCTTTCACTTGGTGAGTCCAGCCTTGTACTCACTACGTTGAAGCCCAGCTAGAGAATACCATTGTAGATAGAGACGGAAAATAATATATCAGTTTTTCAGGGGAGCATGGGAACATTACACAGGAGTGTAGTATAGGCAGTGAGAAATTCTATGTTAGCTTGAAACTACAGGAGAAGTTTAATTATACTTCCATCCCTTTCAATCCAATTTTTACTTTAAAGAAGACCCAGGAGGTTGTCAGTTGAGGTTTAATTGACCTATTTGCAGTCGAGCCAGCTCATTCCTATGGCTGGGGACACATTTTCCTAGATTTCAATTCATTGATTCAGGATTTTAAGGCCAAAAGGGACCATTAGATCATTTAGCCTAGTCTCTTGTATATGGACAAGACACTTTTCACCTGGACACTTTTCTCCTGAGCTCCACAACATATACCTGGAGAAAGGCTGTGTCCCACCAAGGTGCTCAGCTTGGAGCTGGTGCTTCCCAGAGATGGGCAATGCCCTGTTTCCCCTGATTGGTGGCTCCAGCAGATCGTCAGTCATCCAGAGATTAAAATGTAAGCATAATCAGGGTGGTGGTGATCCTGAATACTGCCTGATCCAAAAACATTTAATGAACAGTGCCTGACAGATAGACTGTTAATTTTTTAGATAAAATGCTTAAAATATAAATTGGATTATGAAGTACTTATGAAATGTTAATTTTGCCAAGGGGGCTGATGAGCTCCAGATACAGATAGAGCAGACAAAACAGTGAGAGTCATCATTTGTTCTCTCAACTTTAAATTACATTTTTGTTAAAACTCAAGCCATTTTGGGCGATGGCTTACGTTTTACAGAACTCAGTTTTTAGTTACCCTTTGGAAGCTGTGACCGGGAAATGCCCCCGTAAGACATTGCAGATGGCTCTTTCCATGCACTGCTTGGCAGATGTGCAGGAAAATTACACTGGAAAATTGGCTCTCATCTGGGCTTTGTACTGAGGCGCTAATGCATGTGCTGTAATGCTTTGTAACTACATGATTTTTTGGTGCTTTTTTTCCTTTTTTCTTTTTTTCTTTTTTGGAGTTTCTGTGCCAAATTATAAACCCAGTTGCAAGTGGAAGCGTGAAATCTCGCATCTTCACAAGAAGGCGAGCGATGACCTGAACATCTGCAGCCCAACCTGGAGCACGGTGCTGCCTGCTGGCGAGGGCACGCGTGCCAGAGCAATGTTGGAGGCGTCCAGGGACAGGGATGGGGCAGGGACTGGGCACTGGGCTGTCATCTCCCCGCTACGGCAGCGCTGCCCACAGGCCCTCAGCCTCCCCATGGGCTCCCTTGCCTTTTCCGTATCAGGTTCTTCCTGTCCATTTAGTTCGTCTCCTGCTTTCTGCCCACTTTGCCCTGCCTCGCTCCTTTCCCCACTCCTTTCCCCCTTATTTTATCACCAGATCTCCCTGTCCTTTTGCTTTGGTGTTGAACAGGGTGGCCTTGCCAGATCCTGGCTCTTTCTTTCCTGCTCCCTTTGCCCTCTTCCCTAGTCCCTTCATGCTCCCTTTATCCTCATTTCTCTTGGTTGCTTTCCCCTGGCCTCCTTTCCCTTCTACCTGTCTCCAGACACCTTTGCATCTCCTGCATTGCCTTTCCCTGCAGCTCACTGGGACAGCCCCTTCCCTCCCACCCACTGGCTGAGGGAGATGAGTCTTTTCTTCCTCACTAACGCCAGCCCTGGTACCCAACTGTCTGGAGACTAAATAATGTGAAATAACTTTTGATAAGGAAAAGCACCCACCTGTTGATCTGAGTCATGGTGATAGCTGCAGGGGCTCACCAGGGTCTGTGTGATCAGACATCGGGCCTCCTTCTTCCCTTCATGGTTGTGGTCCAACTCCCTGCAACAGTACTGCCACATTCATGTAAAATGTCCTGAGGGCCCAAAGGCTGCCCTGAGAGCCGAGCCCTTTCCCAAAACTGAAGCCTGGAGTGAGGTGCTGCCTGCCTCTGGGTTATAGGTCCTGCAGAACCTGCTGCCTTGGGTGACACCAAGCTAAAACAGCTCTGCGGGAGTCTGAGGCAACTCTGAAGCCTGTCCTGTCCTGCTTTTGTGCTTAAGGAGGATTATTTCCACCCCAGTCCCATTGGTCAGCCCTATGCACAGCAGTTTGCCAGGGAGCCAGGCATGGGGATGTCAGGACGATGCCTGTGCTTAAAGCCTTCACCCTACAGCCAGCTCAATAGGTTTTGCGTGGTCTCTGCCTCCTCACACCGCATGGGCAGGCTGTAGTGAAGGCCACAGCTGGCCAGGCAAGCCTCTGCTTTGCAGCATATCCTTGGCTCCAGGAGACAAATTTTGAATTTCTGCCTCCTTTGTGTGTCTCACCTGCTCCAGGAGCAGCCGCTCCTTGCCCCTGCATCTCTTTGCCCCAGCACCTAGCGGGGATGTCCTGCTTCTGGGGTGGAGATGCGGGACCTGCTCTGTCACCCCCAGAAACACGCTAAAGGAGTCCTTGGCAGAACCTTGCAAGAACACGCTGGTGAGAAGCAAGCTTTGTTTTCACTGCAGTTTGTCTGAGCCTTGAAGCCACCAACAACACTTCTCCACAGGCGAGAGGATTCATTTTCATCCTGCTTCCACTCCCCTCCCAGCACTGCAGCGTGCTGCTGCTTTTCAGGGATTTGGGCAATGTGGTGAGCGTTGCCTAACATTTAATGTTATTGATTCTTATTACAGTTGTTTAAAGTACAGGAGTGAGAAACTGGGATCAGAGAAAAATCCGAGGCAAGGCATATCATGCCTGCTGGATAGAAGACACTAAAATCCTATGAACCCTGATGTGCTGGTCTCAGGGAAATGTAAGGGCTCAACTCTTTGGAGCAGGAATAAGGAACTCCATGACAAAAGCAACTGCAAAGGGAATTTTAAATTAAGTAGGGATTTTAAATTTTAATAGCATTTAAATTTTAAATAGTCTATCTCTCCGTAAAATGAAAGCAATATTTCTGTTCCAATACAAAATGGACCAGATCCTCTGCAGCTGTAAGTTGGTGGCCCTCTGCACTGGAATTGAGGGAACTTAATTGATTTGTAGCAGCTGACAATCTGCCAGTTCAGGCTCTCTCCTGGAAATACACTCCTCCAATCTGGCTGGTAGTGCAGCCTTGATGTTTCATTAATTTGCAAGAAAGCTGCTGCCAGGATAGACACACGCTCTGGCAATGCGGCTGAACAGAAAAAAAAAATTGCTGTAAAACTTGTTATCATCTGTCATGTTATTGAAGCTAATTTAAAAAGCATTTCCCAGGCTCCCAGTCTCAAAGGATCACTTAGGGATGTTGTTTTTCTTTCTGTGTGTATGTTAGGAAACCACTGCTAGCATTGTGTTTTCCAGGCTCTGTTTCTTTTAGAAGGGTGAGGGCAAGGAGTCAGCATGGAGGAATGGGAAAGACCCTTCATGCCCTGCCAACACATGACTATCCCCTACACTCAGAGCTTTGTCCTTCACAGCGTGAAATGACTCATTGATAAAGGTTTTCACTACTTCCTTTGGGAGATCATTAAACAGCCTTTCAGGCTTCAATGTTAGGATGTTTTTCTTGATAGTCAGCCTAGACATTGCTCTGCTCTGTTTCCTCCCATTGCCCCTAGTTACGCTTCGTCCCACCCTAAACAACTCCTTTTCCCTCCTTGTGCTGATATGCGTATCCTCTGCATATCAGAAAAGGCTGGGGAACTGACACGGAAATAACACATAAGCTGTCCTGTCTGCAGATAAAACTTGCACTAGAGGTCCTGCCATGATGCTGTAACCAGGAGAGTGAGGAGAAAGAGGAAGGTATTTGCTGCTTTGTTGGCTGTGCCTAACCCAGTGTGATGCCTATGGAAATTAATGGGTTCAAGGGACCTCGGGAACTTCACAAAGCTCTCTGTTAGGCAACTGGACCTTACAAAGATGTGCACTCATGTCCTGCTCCCTTTCACCAAACAGTGCCCTCAACACAGCCAGTATTTGAGGTAAGGGGACGCAGCAGATTTAAGCGACAAGGCTACTGTGGTATCCACCATCCTTCGGAAAAAGAATGAGCACAGGGTTGTAAAATGGCATCAGGGGCTGTCTTGAGGGAGTTAACTGGATCATCTTCCACCACTAGCATTCCCACTGGAACCTCACAGATCTTGTTTGTCATAGTGAGCATGTGGGTTACTGCAAAAATACCAACTCCAAGAGAAGCAAAAAGATCCCTCTGAATGAACCACTAATATGAAAAAAAAAAACATAATAATTAATGGTAACATTGCGTCATGATCACAAAACGAAAAGTACTTGAAATTTGTGTTTATTGACTTCTATGCAGCAGTAAACAGCCTAGCAAAACAAAAGGGAAGAAAAGCTGACAAATGTGAGGCTACAAGTGCAGTGTAAAGGAGAGCACCGAGCAAACAGGCATGGCTTTAGTGGTCAGAGATGCCCTTTGTCTCCCTGTCTTAGAGGGAATTGTGCAGCTCCCTCTACGTTATTAAGTGCAACAGAAGTTTTTTTGGCTTTGGCTGTCTTCCAAATCTGTACTTTAAATATCTACCTCAGTTTTGGGAAAAACCTCACTGCTGCCAGATCTTTTCCTTTTCTCAGCTACACACATATATTAGACTTATGATTTAAAGGCACTTCTCAACACCCAGACAAAAATGTTGACTTTTGTTTTTGTAAATAAACAGCAATGAGAAGTTGAGCTCAAAATTGCTGCACTGTAATATTAACTGTAGGAAGCATTGCCTCTGCAGAGCTGGAATTAATAGGTGTCTGGCAATGAAGAGGGAGCTCATGTAGTGCCTTGGTGCGATCCACACAAGCAGATTCTGGAGGAAAAGCTCCAGTATCGTCTACTCACACTTATTTCTCCACATTATGCCTTAAAGAATCAGAGCAGGCCACCTGAACAGCACTGCAGGGGTTAATGTTGCAGAAAGATTCAAATGCAAGTGGCCAACAAAACCCCTTGACTTCAGAGACAGGAAATGGGAATTGTTTTGCCTCATCCTATATGACTTCAGCTGACTTTTTTCTGACCTCACCTTTTTGGGGTCATCAGTTGAAAGCTTTGAGCTTCTTTGGCTTTGTTGCTGCTATAAGGGTCATTCACTCGAATGTAAAAATCAGTGAGGTCAACAATATGTCTCTAGGAATGCAGACTGGAAGCCCACAAAAACTGTCTTCATCCTTCACTAAAAGCACAAGCATTTCTGCGGCTGACAGGAGAAACACACCTCTGTAGTCTCCTGTGGGGTGTCTGCTCTCTGTCATTCAGGTAAGGTGACAATTTCAAAATCCAGAAAAGATGCTCAAAGCTCAGAGACTAGTTTAATAAAGCCTGTGAAAAAACTTCTGTGAAGATCTGCAGAAAGAACGGGAAGGCACTGTTTTTCTTGCTGACAGGACTGAGGCTGAACCGCAGCTTTCCATGTCTGGAAGATGATTAGGAAATTAAGGCTCAGATTTCATAACCTTCTCATAATGAGGAAAATCAAAAGGGCCTTTGCGATATCAACACTCACAGGTTTACAGGGAAAATGGGACCTAAAAAAAAATTGCTTCGAAAGCCAAGCTCTAGACAGGACAAACACACTCCCGGGGACCAATCTGATTAGGAGAGTTCCTTTGAAGGGCAGCCATGATATATAGAGCTTTGCTTGGCTGTTATGACTCAACTAATCTGATCATTGCCTCCTGCTGGCCTCCAGGACACCCCGTCTGACCAGCTCTCTGCCTACCCGTTTGAATATATGAGCAGCTTCCACTCCACCTTATGGTTTGCCAGTAGCTCATAAGGCTAGAACAGAAAGCAAACAATGACTGCATGAGAAATAGCACACTGCAAACTCTTTTCAACATCCATTTCTTCTTCAGGCAAAATGGATGTTGCTTCCACAGAGTTCTAAAAGTAAAAGCATTTATCTATATAGCATGTTTTCTACGTATCTGTTTTCTCTTAAACATTATGTACATGTATGTATACATACAAAGTTTATAAACTATACACAGCACACTATGCATCAGTACAAACACGGAATTACTGTGAAATGCTAATGATAACAATCATTAAAGTAAATTTTATGGGACATGCCAGTCTGTACTGATAAAGTTGATGATCTCTGGTGTCACCACAAAGCCAGATCTCATTTCTTGAAGCAACAAGATGCGCAACTTTAAATCCTGCAAAGGATTTAAAAATAAATAAACAAACAAACAAACAAACAAATAAATAATAAAATAAAAAAATAAAAAAGCTCAGACAATCTCTTCCTGTTGTTGATGGAATTAGTGATGGATGCTAGAGCAAGTGACGTGTTTGTAGCATGTAGCTGTAAGATGGAGCGACAAAGTACTTCTGGAGAGCAGTGCCAGCCAGGGGGAGAGCCTCTACATACATCACTCCACCAAAATTAGGCTGCAAGAAAAAAACAAGATCTCTCATAAGTACTGGCAGTGCAAATAGCATTCAATCAATACTTTTAACGATAACTGTGCTGATTTAGTTTAGCTTTTATTTTCTCCTAGTAATCTAAATGCTCATGAGTGTTTCTGATTATTTATTCAGCAGGTCAAGTGACAACAGAAATATCTCTTGTGCCAGTCCTGCTGCCTCAGCCCTGGCACCAAGGGTCCAACAAATATACATTCTGCATTGGGGTCCTGCTCCTGAGACTCCTGTGGGGAGGCTAGTTGGTGTCAAGGAAGACCATGGTGTTATTTCCATTTGCATTCTTTCATTACAAGTTGGAATGCACATGATTTTATATTTAACCCTTCTCTCAGCTGTAAATTGATGGTTACTAGTACATCACATTGAAAAAAAGTCCTGTTGAGACCCCAATAGTACAAAATCCAAGTCTTTCTCACCTCTCTGCCCCATATTTGCTGTGCCTGGCTCCTTTCTTTTGGAGTAGCGGTAAGAAAAGAAAAAAAAAAAAGAAAAAAAAAGGAATTTCATCAAAGAATATCAAGCAAAAAGAAAAATTGAGATTTTCCAAAGGGGCTACTGACCATGGACCACACAGATGGCGTTATTTTAACATGGCCTGCTTCTCAGTGAGTGATGAACTTTCACTTTTGGAAAAATCAATGGTTACTCATGGTGATCACCTAAATACCGAAGTATTGCAGATCACCGATCTCTTTCCAAACAGAAAGGATCTGAATTGTTGAAAACAATGACACTCAGACAATGTTCTGGACCTCATTAGTCTACGCTTCCACTCTGCAGCAGGAAAAAGGTGTGTCCGAATTTTAGCCACTGCACCAAGAACTTGTGTCAACAAGTTGATAATTCCATTGCTTTGCAATCTTTAACTATATTCCTAAGGTCTGGTCAGTCTGCAAACAGCCGAGGAGAACAAGAGGCATTTATAGATGGCTGCATTAAGCAGTACCATGGAAATGAAAAACATAACTCTTAAACCACTGAAATGAGTATGTAATCATTTTAGTGATACTATTACTGCTAAAGCACCCACAAATTGAAGAACTAAAATGTAGAGTTCATCAAGGCTAACAGGAACCTTCCATTGGCTTCTATGGGCTTTGGTACCTTAGCAATAGCTTGTTAAACTATATAGTACTTCTTGAAACTGAAAACACTGTGTTCTCTTCCTATGTCAGTGGGGTTTCTGTAAGGCTGTTTGTAAGGTTCAGGATGATGTGAAGTCAGTGCCAGTCCCAGATCTCTCTTCTATGCTACATTCAGCCGCACTGGAATTGTCCATTTACTTAGAAAATGAAGTGTGAGACACAGGTGAATTGACACATTTGTCAAAAAATCCCAGTCATGAGTCACATGCAGAGACTGCAAGATGATTTTTGATGCTTGTTATGACTGCAGAGCCATGACTGGAAATTCACAGAGGAGAAAGCAAGAGATTTTATTGTGGAAGGATGTGGTCTGGTGGCTAAAGAAGCAGTGTAGTTTTCAAGAGAAACTTTGGGAATTATCTCTGCCAGAACTAGCTATTTACACTGTGACCTTCAAAAGGTTATATTAGGTACCATTCTAATAACACCTAGGACATAAGGGTAGTTCAGAGGCTTAATTAATCACGGTCTCAAAGTTTCAAATTCACAGAAGGGAAGTGAAAAACAGTATCATAATAATTTGAGCCCTCTAGCTGGTTATGTTCAGGATCAGCTACCTAGAGTGATTTAAGAGAAATGTGTTGGCAGGTGCCGCCCCTGCAGTTAATCTGGTACAATTCCCTGCAGAGTGGCAGTATTTTTAGCTGCAAGTGAACCTGCAGTACAAAGCAACATAGCACAAGTATTTCCCAATGTAAGGTATGGGGAGCTTATACCGAATTTAGGAGTATTGCAGTAGCAATCCCAGAGTGATTCGTTTAGTTCAATGCCTGGCCTTTGAGAGTGGACACTGTCAAAAGTTCGCAAAAAGGAAATCAAGGAAAAAGTGGGAACTTAGAGAGCAGCCTCCCCACAGGATAAGTCCTGGGCTCAATTATCCCTTGTAGCAAGATCTTGTCATTAACTGTACACTGTGGAGGAAAGTCCCCTTTGATCTGCTTTAAATGCTCAGTTTAATTAAATTCCTTTTATTCATTTTGAGAAGAAAGAATAAGCTGAAGTAAAACAGTTACCCTCTCTCTACTGTTTTTCCTTTTATTCATCTCTAAATGACAGTTCCAATCTTTACAGTTTCTCTTCATGTGAACACTTTTATCCAGTAATTTCAATATCCCATTTCTGACCCTTACTTTTCCTGAAAAAATAATTTTGAGAAAAAAAAATAATCAAGAATGAATATAGTATTTCAGATATACTGATTGGCTTGGTTTATAAAGCAGTGTTAAACTATTTGCAGGGTCTGTTTTCCATCCTGGGCTGTACAGTACTCACACAATTTGTTTTTATCATACCTCTGCATTTTAAGTAAAGGTTTTCACTGTCACCAATTATGATCCACTTTTTTTTCTGAATAAAGTTAATTTTAAGCTTTTAACAGTAGTTGACATTTGTGCTTGTTTTTCTTTTCTTTCCCAAATCTGATTATTTTGTATTTATTCAGAACAGAAAATTCTGCTTGCTCTCATATTTCTATCTTTCCTTGCTTTCATAGACTCTTTTGAAGGTTTTCACAGTCATCCCCAGTGGCCTTCAACCATTTTGTGTCATCTGCAAAATTTCCAACCTCACTGCTCGCTCTGTTTTCCAGATCATTAACAAAAACAGCAAAGAATACACTTGACAGTATGGATTACAACACCTGCTGCTAATCTTTTGCCAGTGTGAAAATGTATCATTTCTTTCACATTTTACTTTCTCCATCCCATCTAATCTAATGCTGAGCAGCAATTTAACTGTTGCTTAAGATATTTACAGATATTGTCAGTGTGAGATTAAATAAAAGATGCTTTGAATAAGAACTGCTATGTGAAAAGTTGTCTCTGTTTGATGACTCTCATCTTATGTTAATTTCGTCTATTCCCCTTACACTCGTAATGTCAAATTGCATTAGTCCTTAAAATGACAATATCAGGGGAAATATAAAGTCAGACTGCTGGTATTTTAGGATTGCTCTGTGGCAATGCCATGTGGTCATCAAAACTGTTCAGATCTTTTCTCTTGTTAAAATAGCAGCCTTAAATACATATCCAGGAAGAATAAATGTTCTTTGATGGAAAACAAACTCCATTATGTGCAACAGGGTAAAGCATGATTACCTTTACCTGTTAAGTCAGGAGATCTATTCTAGGAATTAGTCTGCTGGGACCAATATTTGCAGCAGATCAGTCTTATACATACATGAAACCATAATTAAAAAGTGTCTGAAAAAGAAATAAATCTGCTATAGGCTGAGTAAGAGTAAGAGTATAGATTCAAGAGGTTTTGACTATACTGAATATTTTCCAAATGATCTGAGTAATCATTTCCAAGTGTTGACTTTCCTGGATGAAAGCAGAACTAAACTAATACATGCAAGAGGTATGCTTGCAAGCTGAAGAAAGAGGGCAGCAAAAGGATACCTCATTCTCATCCACAGGACCAAGTGAATTTCATCTCAGCGTTTTCTGTAATCAGCATAGACCTTTATGATGCAAAGCCTTTCTGTATGGGATACTGACCAAAATAAATCTGCACTGACACGGCATTCTGGATATGAGACTGCTTTCACCCAGGGGTAAGGGATGCATTTCTAAAGCCCAGGTGCTTCCTTTGGGATAAAGTCACCATTCTCATGGAATTGTATTTTCTTGGGGAAGAAGTCTGATATGGCTAGTGATTAAAACAAAAATGTAGAAATTCTGACCCAACCTTGCATCCCATCTGTGGAAAATGCAGCAGACTGTCAATACACTGAGCTCTGCCACTGTCACTTACTGACTGTGGGGACGAGTATCTCCTGCGCATTGCTTCACTCCAGCAGCAGCAGCTGCAGCTGACTGTACTGTCGCAGACAGGCTCACAGAGCTGCTGAAAAGGTCCAGCAAAACTTTATAAAAAAAAAAAAAGTATATTCATTCAGTAAGGACAGTAATGTAAATGTTACATTTTAAGGGATTCCAACTTGCAAGATTTATTTCTTTGTTACCACTTTCTCTGTTACTCACTCCATTGTTGGGCCTGGTATCATCAGAAGGATTATGTGGTCAGCTGAGGGAAACAGTGTGGTCCTGGTGGCCTGTCTTATGCCCATATTAAAAGGACAGAAATAACTACTTGGGCTATTCTATATTCAGGATGAATCAGAAAGAAGATGTGAATGTTAGCCTAGTATTTGGATTGGTTTAATTATTCTGCTGGCCTAGCTAAGAGGATAACCTACCTGTTAATGAGAGCACAGTTTTTTTACAGGAGTAATTGCTAAATAGCACATTTAGGTGGGTTGTTCCTCTTTATTTTTAATTACTGAAAAAAAGGGGAGAAATTGGAGTATTTTAACAATGCTCCAGATATCAAGAGGTCAACGTACTAGCTGAATGTGAAAGAAAAAACTTTACGGTTATAATTTGCTTCTCATCTCAGAAGATCCAGTGGGAAACCACATCTTCCAGGGACTCTCACAAGCTCCAAAGTTGTGCTACATGGCAGCTCAGATCTCACAAAATGACCAGCACCTCGGGAGCAGAGATGTCCATCCAAGCTAAGGCACTCCTGCTTCCTTCATCCACACATGCATCATCACTCAGCACATGCTTTGTTGTAAGGCCACGTGTTTTAGATGGGGCCTTTTATAAGAGAAGGTTGCATGCCACATAGTGGAAAGAAGTGAATACACATAGGTCCATTACACAAACTGCATCTAACTGCCCTGAGGAACAGGCTGTGAACACTGCGCAACTAGATTTTATCCTTACCTTTCCTTTTGCTTGTTTTGACCACTCACAATGTAGCTGGCCCCAGGTAGTCTCAGTTCTGCAATTTATAATAGGTGTTTTTTTTTTGACACATCTCAGAAATTATATAGTTCAGTTTCATTTTTGTGAAACACACTCATATTTGTCAAAGGAAAGAGAAATTATACTGTAGTTCATACAGATATCACATTCTTTTCTGTGTGGTTTTTTTTGTTGTTGTTGTTGTTTTTTCTTCTTTTCCCCTCTTGGGAATGAAATTCTCTCTCCTATCTATTTTTGCCTATTATGCTACAACCTCATTATAGCTCTAGGTGGGCCTGAAGCCATGAGTGTAATACAGAAGCAGCAAAGAAGGACTGTAACCAAGTGTTTTTCAACATTCCTTTCTCACAGATCCATCAAAAAGGCAGGTATCCTGTCCAAGCTAGCTATATAGGTTCCCTCTCTAGTCTGTGGATACAGGAAGATACCTCCAGTGGGAAAGTGATCCAGTCAGTCCTAGACACCTATTTTTGGATAGAATGAATCATCTAGAAGCACGTCTCTCTTTGCTGACTACAGATGGAGCCCAGACTGAGACTAGACATCTAATTTTTTGATGCCAAAGGTTAAATGAAGTCCTACTCTAAATCACAGCATCATTATGTTTCAATCCAAAAAATTTGTTGCAGTATCTTCATGATGTAAAGCTGATACTCTGTCACACAAAGACAATCAGAGATAATGATAATGATCCTGAGAATAAAATGTAAAGCACTATTTATTCTAGAAATGCCAATTTTAAAATAGGACTGATCAAGCTTAGGGCAATCTCAGGAAAACTAGGTGTCAATCTTAAACCTTGGCAAAGAAAACCAGATGCTACCAAGTCATGCTGTGCTTTCGCTCTCTCCTTGAAAATACAGTAAAAGCTCTGGATATACTTCATACATTTCTTTGTTATTCCTCGTACTTGGTGCCCAGTATAGTAAATAAAAATTATCTTTATATATAAGATTTACAGCTCTTAACATGCTGCATTTATATAATTTTTTAGTGCCCCTTCAGTATGTTGAGAAGACAAATCAGTCTTAAGAACTGAGTCCCCTCTGAATTGCCTTCTTATGCAAAAAAAAAATATGGTCAACATTGAATTTGAGTGCATCCCAAATGTGTACACAGTGAAGTTGACACATGCTGCTTTTATAACAGACCACATCACCGGACAGGAAGCTCTCTGCTTCATGGAAATGAAATCCAGGAGGACAGATATCATCTGTGTGTATGGGCACAGAGGGCAAGAAAAAAGAAACAGTCTAGTAAGATCTAACAGTCTAAGAGTCTAAGAATCTTCCCAAGCTGCTACGCGCCTCTTGGCAGGAGCCTACCTGCACGTAGCCACTATGCACCTTTTGCCTTGTGGGTGGAGGCTGGTTTTTTGTCTGCAGCATCTGCTGACTCTCCTCCTCACCTCCACTCCAAAGTGGCTGCTTCAGCTGCCTTAATCTTTGCATCACTTCACAATAATAGTGGTACCAATGATTAGAAAAACAAAAAACAAAAGCACATTAATGAAACAAAACATTCATTTTACAGCCTCCTTCCCCTTCTGCCAGCCAGCTAAAGGCAACTTCAGTGCAGAAGTGTTTTCCTTTCCTCTCAATAAGGTCTTTTCCTGCTGGAGTTCCAGCCAACTCCACTGATTTTTTTCCTGTCTACCTGAGCTCAAACTAATTAAAAAACAGTCTTTGCAAATGCTCTCTGGAGGATCACCAAACTTGAAGTGAGTTTTCAAGGGAAGGAATACAGTCCCAAAATGTATGACCTATATTCCAGTAGCAAATTCCCATGACTTTGGGTCAGATCCTTTGATGGAGTAGTCTGGCAAGGTTCACTTCTGACAGCAGAGGTACGCTGGTTTATACCATCTCAAGGTTTCATCCTGCCTTTGTTTACTAAATGAATGCTGAACCTTCAGAAAACAGTGAGGTTAACAAGTCATGCAGCTGCAGTCTTCCGTTTCTGATAGAGAGGCATAAGGGATGTCAATCTCTCTTTCTTCCCTTCCCAGCAGAGTCCTGTCCCACTGGTTGTACATACATGGGGTTCCTTGGAGAGCCTTCTACTCTCATTAGCTTCTCCATTGCTGGGGAGTCATTAGATTTTAAGCAAAAATGGGTAGATCTTGTTCACTCAGCAATAATTACACAAAAATAGAGACTGATAAATTCCTGGAAGATAATTGCTCATGGTAACAATTGAAACGTGAAGTCTGCTGCTCTGAAAAACCAATGTGCACAAGCTTGTTTGTAGCTAAGGATTCCTTTTAACCAGGAAATTCTTGAAATAGGAAGATTTATGTGCTTCACATCTCTTTGTGCAGCCCTACACAGAGGGAGAGAACCTCAGTGTGTGCACGTGTGCCTGTGTGTACATACAATATCTCAGAGGATGCCTTTTCAGAACAACCAAATATATGCCACAGCATTAGTATAGAGCATATCTTGCTATTCTGATCACAAATTACAATGGGGACACAGAGCTACTCCAGCTGGGTGTAGCCATTAGTTTGCTACCTACTTGGCAGGAGATATATATGGGACTGTCTATATGGCACAAGTGGACTATGCACCACAGTGCTCAATTCAGCCATAGAAGTGCTCTAATTTATTGAAATAGTGCAGTTGGATGACACAAAAACTAATCAGGCTAGTGATTCCACTACTCTCTGGAACAAATCACCCCCTGATTCACCATATCTCTATCTAGCACATTCCTCCATCATTTAGAAGCAATCTCAGTGCTATTGAAATGTGCTAGATAAATGGCATTTGAAACTGAAGTTCTCTGTTCTTCCATGGAAGAGACCTAACTAAAAAGTGGCAACGTATTTTCAACCTTGCAACGAGACTTTGTGTTATTCCTGCCAACAGAAACAACATTACGGTCGATTTTCCCTTTTCTCCAGACAGCCTATCTGGCACAGGCAGGTCATGCCATCAGTCTGTAGAAATCCAAGTGGTTTCTGGTTCATTGTAGAGCACAGCCTTCATGAATAAAGCTATGCTGAATGAAGTTATACTGCTTCCTCTAGCAGAAACATAGCTGTGCCAAGACCTAGCTGATCTGCTAAATCCCAACAAACCTAAGCTGGCTTCACTTGGTGCTGGTGTGGGTGGCTCTATACCATGCACCTACCTGAAGAGGACAGGGTGCAGGTATCTGAATGGCTCAGGGAAAAGTGCACCTGAGACCAGCAGAGCTCATATGCCAATGCCCAGCATCACTCTGGACAACCTGAGCTGGCTCCCTGCTGCACCACTCAGAGATCTTTCCACAACGCTGCCCACCATAACCTACTGTATGTGTATAACCTAGGTTATTCGATCACTTAGATTTTCCTGGAGACCTCCACTACCACAGATAATGAAGTACCAACCGTCTTTAAAAGGTACTGCAATCTTAAAGATTGTCAGTATTATTTTATAAGGGCTTTCAAGTGCTAGGAAATTCTGGCCATACCCACTGAAATCATGACTTGAAAGTTCGTTTTCCAGCTGCCTGAGCATATGCAACACTCAAAAGGGATGGAAAAACTGGTCAAGGGAAGGCCGTTAGCTCTGGGTGGAGGTGGAGAGTGGAGCAGTGAAGTATCAGCCACTCTCGCTGTGATCCAGTGGCATTCTTCCTCTCCTCTTCCAGAAGAGCCTGTAAGAGGGACAGGGTATTTTGATCCCCAGATCTCTTCAGCCCTATGCCATCCAAATGGTGCCAACTGTGAGGACGTTTCCTGGCCCTTGCCTCTCCCTGACAACTCATTTCACAGGGTGTTATCTTTATCGCGTGCTTCAACTGTACCAATAAAGGTGGAATAATAGGTAAGGCAACTACTAGGCTTCATTCATTATTAACCACAAGCACATCTAAATCAACTAGCTGGAAGTGCTAGCTGGCCCATGACCTCCACCAAAGCATGTGGCATTTCAGTTTTGAGTACCCAGGAATCTAGTGCTACAACTTTGGGGCAGGACAGAGCTGCTTAAGTTGCATTCACAAGGAGGTTTACATTAGACAGAAGCTTTATAGCCATGTGTTTTTAAATAGTTTGAAAACAAGAGTTTGTAGAAATGTTCTATGGTGTATCCTGTTTAGCATTTCCTTTTGGAGAAACTGGCAGAAAAGCCAAAGGATATGGTTTCGACAAAACCAATGAAATCATGGAAACAATGTCAATTCACTGTGGTTTGTGGTTGTAGTGAGTGATGCCATCATACAATCACAGCAAACCACGGAGCATGTAATTTAGTGAAATGTGGCGTAGTTATATGGTGAAAATATTTGTCATGCAATAGAAATGGTTGAAACAATCAGATGCCTCTTTGTGTGCTGAGGCTTCTTTGCAGCACAGTGCTCTGCTCGCTGAATCAATTAACTCTGTGTCTGCAGGTTTCTGTGGTAAAACCTCACTTTACAGGATGAACATGACTAGGTGCACCTCAGCCCTGCACGTTACTTTTCCATTTGTAGGGTGTTTTTACAGGCCCAGACTTTGCTGAGGACACAGTGTTCTGGCCCCAAAGGACGCGTCTTCACAATACATTTCAAGTGAGACTGCATCTGCTCTTTTGGAGAGACACAAGTCTAATAGGCAATCTGCTTGATTTATGTACCATGAAGTATGATTAGAGTATGGATAAGATCCTCATTCATTACCTAATTTCTTCGAAATGATGAACCTGGTGTGTTTGTTATGAGATCCTAAACCATAGGATAAAAGGACATTTTCAAGGCTGGCTTTAAGCCTGCATTTAGCAAATCCTTTCTTGTTTTCGTTCATCGGATCTATGAGAATGCTGTAGAATGATTTTTTTTCCCCCTTTCTAAACAAATAATATATATTTTTTTTCACATTACATAATCACTCTTGCTTCAGGTACTTTAAAATCATGCATCATTTAAACTTCACAAAGGCATTACACCCTGGATTCAAATGGATAAACTGAGGTAAAAGCAAAGCAATTTCCTTGAGAGGCTGAGCTGAACGTACAAGTCCAGATCTTCCATTGTGTTTAACTAGCACACTGCAGATCCTTAAGCATTCTCCATTTTTCTGGAGTGAAAAATCAATGCCATCATCAAAATGCACTATAAGGGAATACAGTATGTTGTTGACAAAGACACATTGTTCAGAGACTTCAGTTTTATGAAGTTGCACTGAAGAAAGGAAAAGCAATATTTTAAGAACACAGAGGCATAACTTTAAAGAAGTAGCTCTGACTGGGGAGAACCTTTATGCAAGGGATGTTTAGGAGCTGATCCAAAGTCTACTGAAATTTCACACTAGCTTAAATAAAGCTTGAATCAGGACCTAAACTGCTGTATTATGCAGATATTTCTCATGTTTAGGAAGTGACAGATCATTCTGTGCATAGCTTAAATGAAAGAATAGGAGCAGCAAAGGGAAATAATATCTGTAAAAACAGCAAGGAAATGGTGAAAGATCATTCATTTGTCACTTTCTCTTTTAAAAGAAGACAGTCAGAGAGGAATGAGAAAACAGTAACTGGGAAATGAGGTGAATTCCAGATCTGAAAAGGCAGTGTCCATAAAAGAACAGAAATCTAACAGAATATTCATGGAGAATTAATCTCTCTCCCTCTCTCCCCTGCCAATTTCTCTCTAGGTATATATATATCTTTATCTAACATTAAATATATGTACTTTTAAGCTATTAGGAATTTTAAAGAAAAGTTTGACAGTTTCCGTGTGATTTCTATTTGTGTTACTGAAGCTATTTATTAAAAATCTTTTAAATACACTCTACTAGTCTCTATGCCTACTCCTCCACTGAGGCAGAACAGCATTTGTTCCCTGAAATCAGACCAACATCACAGATTTACAAGAGGACAAGACCTCATGATGTTGGGTGTATAATGACTGCCATTTTGCAGTATTCGGAGGTGCTGTAGAGCACAGGACCAGTGCACTGCTGTCTGAAATGGGGAGGGACTGCAGCAACTGGGAAGCATGACACAGCAAAGGAAAACAGCGTGCTGTAAATCTGTGTTGCCATTGTGGCAATTGCTTGGGACTAGGAGAAGGTAGTAGCAGACTTTCTTAGCTGCGTTAAAATATTTGAGCCTCTGCTGCTAAGTTTTACCCAAACTTTTCCCAAAGTTTCAGTAATAAAGCCTAAGATTAAGATATTTTTCTTAGAGGTGGCATGGTCGATAGAAGCATGCCTCAATAAATGATATTGCACGCCATGGGGAGTTCTTGCCTCTCCTTTAGCTGATGCTATGGTCAAGGTCACTGTTTGGTTAGTTGGAGGTTGTTTTTTATATATATTGAATATAACGTAGAATCCACAGAGGACAGAAGAAGCATCTTTTTTTTCAGATCTAAGCTGGAGCTGCCAAATTCAGAGCCAGACTCCCAGCTGGCACACAACATACACTGAAGTCAATCCATTTTCAGCCAAGAAACACAGCCTCGGGTTTTTGCTTCCTTCAGGAAAGAAGAGGGGAGACAATCCGGGTGTTGTTTTTCTGCTACTACAAACTATTAGTTGTTGAGACTGAATTTAAACTATCCACAGGCTGCATGGCTTTATGTGAATTATTAGTGTTATTTACTCTCTGCTGAGCACTGATACTTACTCAGGGAGACATGGAGGGCTACGCTTCCCTAGAAAACATAATTCCACTCTTTCCCTGGGCTTTGCAGAAAAATCACAGAACAGGTATCAAGAGACTTGAGCTCTAGTGAAGGTGATGCCACACACCTTGTTGGAAGTGTTACTCCTGCTGTGTTTAACAGAGCATTGCCCATTCAGCTCAGAGAGTGTGTGAATAAATTGTTTGTGAATTTAGAGTACACCCGGGTTTTTGTATATGATGTGATATATCTGCTGCTGGCTGATTAGCTGGCCTGCTGCAGCCAACTTCAAATATGAGAAGCCAGAGCTTGACTGAACGAGATTTAAGTTAGATGATTTCCGTTGCCCTGTATTGTGGCTTTGCTCTGGGTTCCTCTTTATCCTGTTTTGGCAACTCTATCCTCATACTGCAGATGTGGAGCAGGACTCACCACACGTGAATGCCCTCCAAAGTGAGGAGTGGGAGGAGGTGTGCTGGAGGTACCCCCTCGAGCTCCCCACCACCCTTCGGACCAGAGCTCAGATCATACCCACCTCCCCACCTCTTTCTCCCCAGTCCCCTGCACTTTATACAGCCACTCCTAGACCGCTGTAACACCTCGATTCAGCACTCCTCAGGGGACTGGAGAGGCCCCAGCCATTATTTACATGGGACTGGGACAAGATGGGGTCAGGGAGCCTGTTTAAATTACCCTGACTTTGAATGGCTGCCCTACAGACTGCAGTATTGCCTAGGCTCCCCAAAGAACAGTGAGCTTCATTGCTGCTCACCACTTTTTATTAAAGGTTCAATCACAGCTTGAAACTCATATAAACCATCCGACTCCCTGGAGGATAAAAAATAAAAGGGGAAAGCTCGCAGACAATCTATAAATCGTAGCTGGTAATGTATCAGTACATTTGTACTGCATGCATTTGTAATATCCTCTTGATAGCATACATTGCAAATTCATCTGCATAACTGACATATTTGTGAAAATTAGGACCTGTTCTGAAATCACTCAAGGCCAAAGTTTATTGGATAATTCACTCACAACAAATAACTCACCCAGTGTTATGAACATGTGATATAATGTGCTTATTTGGTGACCTCTGTGAATCATTAGTTGCCCTTAACCCCACTCTTACTGCAGTGTTGTTTAACCTTCAATAAAATTACCATGCAGCTGGCATTATTTGTTATTGTTTTTGACACTCTCAGTGGAGGCACTTACAAATGAAATGGTACAGAGACTACAGTATCATGAAGGCTTTTCAGCACTCTAGCAAGACAATGAGAGGAAACTTGTCCTGCCATTTCTGGAGCTCCATCTGTTTTGTGGATAAAAGTTATCCACGGCTTGGACCAGCTTGGAAATTCCAAGGAGCCCTGGGTTTTGCATGTACTGAAGCTTAATGAATTTTGCAAACTAGAAAGGCAAAAACCACAATTAAAATATTTGATGATGCACCACCAAAATGATGTAGTTCACCTATTTTGAATTGGAAGTTTAGGCTTGTGTATTTGTAATAACACTTCACAGATGGCTACTACATGTTCTGAAGCTGTGCATTGTGAAAACAATGAAGAGAAGATCTGATGCCTTTCTGGATTGAAATTTTTGGGTTTGCAGAATAGCTAACTGAGAATGATCAAGATTTTGCCGTGGCCAAATTAGCTTTGTTTAGATTGCAAGACTCAGTGTGTGTAAACAATAAAAATAAATAAACAGAGGTGAGAAAATCAAAGAGTATGAAGGGAAGTGATGACAACAAAAATATCCATTCTCTTCAAACATAGCTCTCAGACTCCAGTCCCATGCACATGCAGAGAGCACAATGCATGTCTTTTACGCCTCCTGCGTCGTGTCGTGAGAGGCTCTCTCCAGTTTGCTGCCTGCACCTCTAACTCTTGTTCCTGCAATTTCGCAGACTGAAGAAACAGCTGCTCCCAATTTATTTAATCATCATTAGCCAGCACAATCACCTACCCGTGATCACTGGGCCAGCAATGCAATGTTACAGGCTTATAAAACACCTTCTGCACCACGTGTCATTTTGAATGTGCACACATGTACTGTTTCTGTACAACTCTGCAAGAACTGGTTCCAAAGCCGAGATAGATGGGACTGACCTTTCCAAAATGTAATTCATAATTAAAGAAAAGAGAGAAGCTACCCTCTGTCTAGTTTCTAGCTTGCAGCTATTTGTTACACTTATGTTCGGCCTACCCTGTGAAATGGTCCAGTACATGGTACAACAGCTGCAAGGAAGGCAAATGACAATAGAGACCCCTAAAACTAACGTCAGCTAATGAAATAAAGCTATTTACAGAATTTAGTTACCTCCCAGCTGTTTAACAGGCTGCAGTTCAGGTTACTTTGGTATAAATAGAAACCAAAGGTAAGGTTGTGTTATGATGGAAGAAGACACCAGTGTCATTCTATTGTAAATGATGTCTGCTCGAGTGAGAGAAAAGGCTGTATACAAAGAACAGAAAAGCACAAGTCCTATGCTTTGAAAGTCAAAAGAGGCATGTAAAATAATACATCTCCTGTTGCTTAAGTCATACTGATCCCTTTGAAGAAAGTATGGAAACTAAACTCACAAAGCTTTCAGTAATTAACTTACCAAATCACTGTATGTATGGAGTGGATCTATGATTTCAGTGGATTTCTGTGTCTTTATTGCTAGCCAGCACAGTGATCTTGCAGCAGCTGCCAGGCTGGCAATGCAATTTGCATCCTTGCTTTTGGGGGACCACACAGGATTTCCAACATGCACACAGGCAGTGGCCCTGCACAGCTCTGCAAAAACTGTTGTCAAAGCCAATACCAATGAGAAACGAGATGTAAATCAAAACATTTTGAAGGGAGAAACTACAACAAATAGTTGGAAGAGACTGAAATCCACACACTTAAGGAAGAGACAATAACTGCCTACAGGAGGGTAGATGGATGAAGTAGCTAGATAATGAGGTGGGAAGAAACAAGGAAGGGGAGCTAATGAAGGAATCTAGGACAGGAGCCAGTCAGAAAAGATAGGAAGTGTCTGGTCAGAAATATCTGAAAACATACCTGGAGGACACCAAGCCTTGCTAGCAGAATTGCCACGCAACGCATTGAGAGAACAAGATGGGATGGAAGGTGAAGCTGTAATTCCTCAGGGACGTAAACTGAGGTTGCACAGGAGTCTAATTCTGGCATTTCCAGACTTCTGTGCACACAGTTCCTTATTTCTCCTCTTAGTTACATCCCAGTTAGCACTGACAGAGACACTTCAAAATGGGCCCTGAGCAGAGCAGATAAAGTTGGTACAGCAAAGTGATGATATACTGAGTAACAGAATATATGTACAGACTACTATATAGTCATCCTTTCAGTGTTTATGGCTTGAGATTTGAAACTGTAAAGATGTACCCAATGACAAATTTATTTTGGCTTTAAGTTTTGCTATGAAAGTTTTGCTCAGCATGGTGGGGAAGGAAAGATCTATCAAAAGTACAGTCCTTCCGTAAGGTTCTGGGAATGCTTTTTCTTTTGGCAAGGTTACAAAGTGGGCTTCTGCAGTGCACCGAGATTCACCAGAACCCTTCCTGTCTTTCTAAACTATATTATATCTACTACATTGCCAATAACTGTGACATAAATAGCATGGGATTTTACTTTGCTTTTAGAGCTCTATCTAAAGGAAATGTGCAGTGATACATGGACTTGTACCAACTCTCTGGGTTTATGCTCAGTAATATCAACCTACAGATTGGCCAATACATTTTAAAAATGCTGTCAAGTCCATAGGGGAGTTCAGTGTGTGTTTTAGTGTCTCCTGCATGGAGCATGCAGCAAAACTGAGATTCACCATGTATTTTGTTTAACAGAAAAAGAAGCAGACTAAAAGAAAACAGGGCACTCTCCATCCACAGTGTATTTCCTGTATAGTCCTGTGATTGTGCAGTTATTGCAGAATTGAGTCAGATCTGCACTTCTGTTGTTCGGCACTTGCACCTGAATACTCCCACTGTCAGTCATCACTGCGAAGTGAAGTGTTTAGGGCCTAAACCCACGAGTGAACAGGGTTGGTGCATGTGATGTAAGATTAGATGTAAGAACTGGTACCTGGATGCTGGCAAGGCTCCACATGTGTCTTCTGTGCACACACATTTCCATGCAAGAATACAATATCACTTAATAAGCGTATTTGCTAGAGATTTTTTAATACACTCATTTTTCAAGCTACTAAAATTCTGTAATGAACAACAGCAGCTTTCTCCTGTCCTACATCTAAACACTCTAATTAGAGCCTGAAATTCACCTTCAGAGGGAATAACTGTATTCTCTTAGCAACTCTTACAAACCACTGAAGAGCCACTAGGCTCACCTTCTCCTTATTTCTGTGAAGTCCTGTACACAAGCCAAGGGACCTGTTTACAACTTCTCCGACCTCTCCTGAAGCCAGAGTGCAGTTAGTGCACAAATATCACCTGGGACACCAGTTCTGTGCTGCTGTTTCTAACCACTATATAAGCAGGTTGATGAGCAGCTATGTCATAACTGGTTTGGATGCACTGCCTATAGCTGTAGCGTATACATAGACATAAGCCTAAGACCAAAATCCAGCCATCCCCATGCCATCAGCTTGTTTTTCAGAACTACTTTTCTTCTTCTATAACAGTTAAGCTTTTTCTGGAACAGTCTTCTTCATTAAAGAGTATGACAAAATACAGAGTGGTCTTTCCCAACATTACTTAAATGGGATAAAACTGGATAGAGAATTTCCGTGCCATGTAAAATGTAGTAAATATGAAGGATCAGAGATAAGGTGCAGACTTAATATCCTGGTTTTGGAACACTTTGATTTGTCCTACAGATGGGATTTATCCTATCCTGTCCTGTCCTGTCCTGTCCTGTCATATCCTGACCTTTAAAACAAGCCTGAGGAGGGGTGTGAAGAACTGAATAGGATAGCATTACACCAAGCCTGTCCTCACAGGTCTTTAGAACTGCCTGGTTTTATTTTGGGTGCTTGACACTCAGTTCGTACACAAAGCAATACTGCTAGCCTTGGAGACAAAAGTTCTTAAATTCATAAATCTACAATGCAGGGTATGTAGTTGAAAAGAGTACTTTTATACTACCCATCTAAATTTTCTTAACATTGCCCCATTTGCCTCCCTTCTAGTGCCCATACAGTCAATTCTTTGCTGTGGGGATTGCTACTAACACCCCACAAAGTGGTGGGTTCTCTGCTAGGGACTAAGATGAGACCTATGAACATGTCCCACATGGGTTGCAATCTGCTCATGACAACTTGGTCATAACAATCCATGCTGCTGACACACAGGTGAGAGAGCCTTGACAATTAAATCCCAGTCATTAACATCCCCACGGCTGTAGCCACTTAGTCTCAGCACTGGGCATGACTGCAAAGGTATTTGCACTGTAGTGGAAGGAAATAAATAAATAAATAAATAAAAAGATACTGTCTGCTCCATCATCTCTCTAACAGTAATCTGGAGTGTCACTTGTTCCTGAGCTATTCCAGACAACCTGAAATGCACTGAGGATATCAAGAGTAATTCTGCATGAGTATTCTGACAATTGACTGTGTGCCTGTGCCTGGCTTGTTTGCATTGTTTCCATTACATTGCCTCAGAACATAACAATAGGTACTGCAGAAAAACCAAACAGAAAGGCAGGATGATTGCTTATCAACCACAGGACCTTGCTGACTCGAACTCTAGATTTAAAATATATATGCACCCGTTCACTAGGACTCCTCATGATAAAGAATTGCGGGGACTGCAATGGTGGAGAAAGGGCTCCTTCTCCCCCACTCCTGCAAGCACACAGGCTTGCAGATAAGCTAGTCCCTTCTCCCATCCTCTGGTTTCTGGTAGCTGTCATCTCTACTCTGCTTTTTCTTACCCACAAAGCAGAGAGCTGCACAGGGGTGGACAGCTACACTTCTCATCTGGCCCCATCAAGTAATCAAATGTCACTTCTCAAATATCCTAAGCTTTCGCCATACTTATTGAAATGGAAACGATTACTTTTCTGTTCAGAAAAAAGGCACGTCTTGCCTATTTAGTTCCAAGGGTAAACCCTCTTGATTACTGGAATCAGGATTTCCTTACATGCACTACTGTGAAAAGTCCAATTCAAGAGCAGCAGAAATTACTCAGGAAGTGCTTAGCAGCAAAGGTAAATGAGAAAGGAACAAGTGTTTTTAAGGATTGTAATGAGTACCAAGCAGTAGGCTGATTTTACTTGTCTCTCTCTCTCTCTTTTTTTTTTTTAATTTTTTCTGCTTAGGAAACACCTGAACCAGATTGATGCCTCTGCTCCTGTTTCAAGAAGCTGAAAGTTTGAGGTCCAACAAGGTATTCTTTTTCTGAGCCAACAAGATGCCTCACAAATTGCTGTGTCTCCTTCTCTCTCCTAACAGCTGGTGGCTGGATACCACATGCCAGGAAATCCTACTGTTCATTAGGCATGCATTTCCTCCTCCTAGAGAAAAGTAAAAATGTAGCACATGTTAAGATGTGAACATCTCTCTGAGATGGGCTGAACTGGGGAGGCAGATGGCATCTTTACACATGCAATGTTTTAAGTGAATTTTTAAAGAGTAGGGTCATTGCAAGCTTCCTCACCCTATCCCAATACAGTACTGCCATCTTGCCTCAAAAGTGCCTCCTCCTGCAGCCAGAGGGACCAGATATTAGCCCTTTCCCACTTAGGTTCTTTTTTTTCCCGGTTGTCTACTATGGTAACAAACCAAGAAAACTCCTTTACTGAGCTGGCAACTACTGTCTACTGAGAGCTGGGAGGAGGCTCACAGTTCCCCTTAATATCAGATTTCAGGGGGGAAAACAGGAGTTTCATGTCTTTCTTAAGTCACATGAGTTCAGTTCACACTCACAGACATTCCCATACGTTGACTAGATAGCAAAAGACATGTTGTCTATAGGATAGTTTATGAAGGTCTTTAGTAAGGTGGTCTGTGTGGAAGAACTTCCTAGTGTAGCTGTATGACTGAAGTTATAGTGTTTTAGCTGCTTCTATAGATATTCACTTCAAAATAAAGAGGATTATTTTCTTGTTTAGGTTATCCCATGTTGAAAGTGACACAGACAAAAAAAGGACACTCTTGTTGCAAATAAGACTGCTCATATAGTAGGCATCCAGTGATTTAATTTAACCCGTTCCCATTTCCAATGTAAAAACTACCTTTTTATGGGATCAAACCTTCTATGTTTCTGAGTCAGCAGTCTCTGGAGTCTTGGAATTTCCTGTCTACTATATGATTTCATGATTGAGAAGTTAGGACTACATGGGCGTTATGATTGTTTCTATAAGAACATAAGACCACAGTAAGTCAAAAGACTTTCCACTCAAATGTGGTCTTAATAATAATTTTTTACAGCACCACAATACATAATAACATTTGGGAAAAAAAAATTAACAACTGTCTATAACAATCACTAGCAGTACAATATATAAAGTTATCATTATTCTTTGAGGTAATTAGGACATGGATTTGCATGTGCACGAGAGGCCACACTGCAAAGCTACACTTGAGTCGTTGTGTCTTCACAGGTGCTGTATGCACCTCACTTTCAGAAACACATCCCACAGTCCCGTATTCTGTAGCAAACTGAACTCTTCTCCTATTCTTTCTCCTGTGCAAGAGCTTATAGATCTGGAGCTTATACATCTGCTTATCTCTATCTCTACTGGTTCAGATAATTCATCCACGCAAAATGGGTAAGTGACTAGCCCAAATGAGAGCTTCCCTTGGGATTTAAGCTTGTGCTCTTGACAGTCTGGCCTGATTGAAAGCATAACTCTATCACGTAAAAAGATTTTGCATGTGGGTGAATAAGTTTTGATAGGGATACCTGAAGGAAAGCTTGACTCAGCCATGAAGCAAGCATGTATTTGTAGGGCTTCAAACCAGGGTTTGATGAGCTGCTACAAGTCAGCTAAGCTAGTGCCAAGCCAAAATTTTAACATACTGTAATCTGAAGTATTCTCTTAAATCCGTTCAGTTTTGTTTGCCGAAACTAAAGCAAGTCTGTCCTTCATCTCATTTTCATTTGCTCTGACAGAACTGTGTGTGCACAGTCAGTCACTGCTGATAATATTACATGTCCCAGGATGTTTTCTGAGCTGTGAGGCTCTTACAGTGCGAACCAACATCGAGCCCATACTACTAAGGGCTTCCTCCTCATAAAGCTCTAAAACGTCACTTAGTTGTCTTTGGCTATTCTAATAGTTCCACTAAACCCTGACTTTCATGTAGCAAACCTAGAGATTAGCAAGCAAGTTACTTGGTCATAGTTTTCTTGGGTGGCCAACTCACTTTACTTTAGAGAGTTTCTCAGGAACTGTGTTAGTCTTAGTCAAAAAGCATTTAATCTAGTGTCACTGAGAAAAACATTAATTCACTGTACTTCTAAAGTACCTCTCATATCAAGATAGAAAAGCCTTTTCACAAGCACTGCTGACTCACAGTGCCCATAGGAGATATGTGTTATTGCAGTCATTTTACACTTCACGTATACAGTGAGCAGATAGGCACAAGCAGTAATCATGCAGTTTCTTTTCTTCTTTCTACCTGATGTGTATAGGCTGGCTATTCTTACTATTATTAATTATACACCATTCTAAATGTATATAGCACTTTGGAGAACATTAACCATTTTGAGTAATATCAATACATAAAGTATAAATCAGTAATTATGGCCATAATAATAAGTGCATAGCTTGATGGGAAAAAAATGCACCAATTATTGCAGCTTAAATAACAGAACCTGAGAAGTAGAGAAAGGCAATGTGAATACTTAACATTTCACAAGACATTTCCAACATCTGCATATTTATGGATATTTTGTACAAATAAAAATACAGAGAAAAAAGCAAAACAGCTGACTTCAGGAGATGAGTCTAGAAATCAAGAAGTTTGAGAGAGGAATTCACAACAACTCAAACTAGAGGGTCTACACATTTACAGGTGAGGGCTTCAGAACAGACACTCCAGGTCTTTAGGTAGGGTAGTGCCTTCTGTTTCCTAGATAGAACAGTGTAACTAAATTACAACTTTAAGCAAAAGTAAGATGCAAACATAAACTTCTCTAGACTTACATGTGTGTAGCTGTGATCAAGTTGTATTACCCAAACCCAGATACTTTGTATTTGTAGTTCTGGCATAGGTCTTACTCACCAAAAGAAAATTAAAAGTATTTCCAACAAAATAGATCAACTCTTCTATTCAGAATTGTGATTTGTTTGTTGATTTAAAAACTCTACAGTTCTTTTCTTTGTTTTCTTGTTGCTGTTTATTTCTATTGAAAACCGAGTCATAGAAACTTTACTCACCCCTGCTGACTGAGTAGGCCTTCTTCTGCATTCCACCCTCTCGCAGCTGGGAACTGAAGGATCTTTCCTCCGGCTAATTCCTGCATACAGAGTGCCTGTTGATGACAACAGTCATTATTTCCACACATTTACTTTAAAAAGAAAGTCAGTTTAGGAAACAAGCATGCTAATAACAAAAACCCTGTTTCCTCTGACTTTATGGAAGAACTTTTTAAATAAAAGCCACTCTGGGAAAAATACACAATAACCTGCAAGGTCACTAGCTGTCTCTAAGATACCTTTACTTTAAAGGATCAATCTCTCTCTTGCAGGATTTTCAGTTGAACTGGATTTCAGTAAGCCAGAATCACAGTTGCATTGGCTGTCCATGAACAAAAAGCACTTCTCAAAAGCTTTAGCAGCTTCTGAACAGAGATCACGTCTTTTTTTCTCCTCACTGTCATTTTCCCTCCAGTTGATGCTCTCAGACTATCTGTCTTATACCATTTCTGCAAGTCTCACTGGAAAAATCATCACGTCTTTGGCTCCCTGTTGCCACTGTCTGCAGTTCTCCATAAATTCCTGGCAGGCAGGGAACAAGAATTTTTACTCCTTGACCCTGGATTTCTGTCAGTTCGTTGAGTTGTGTTCAAACCTAATCTCAGCCCTGGACATACTTTTACCACAGAATCACCTTTTAAATGGCTCCATGTTTCCACTGTGATGAACACCACCTTTAAGCAAGTTCACTTGGAGATTTCATAAATGCTGGGTATTGTTATTATATCAGAGCAATTTCCAGAAGTGGATCTCTGGACTCTGTCACTCCCTTATATGACTTGGTCACAGACTGAATGCTGTAATGGGTGACAAGAAGATAAAGGGCCATCCTTAGTCATGGCTTCCTGAAGGTCAGGTTGTTCTGCCAAAATTATCTGGGAAAGAATTGCTTTTTCACAAGCCAACCTGACACTTGCAAACACAGTTTTCCCATAGCGATCAGCTTGCAAGAGAAGCAAAGGACAATAAATGTACCTTTCATTCAGACAGCTCTGCTGATATTTCCAGGGGACATGTGTGCTTAGAAGTGCTCACATCTCAAAAGCACTGAAGCTCTCCAGATTTATCTCTCAGTGGCAGCCAGAGTTTGCAAGTGCCAAATGTGTTAGCACTTCTCAGCACAGTGATGACGTTTGGGCTGGGAAGTGATGCTAATATACATGAAGCACGTCAGTGTTGCTGACTTTCTGAGTCTGTAGACAGGATGCCTGCTACACACACCTTACCATCACCTCTGGACACCTACATCAACAGTGGCAGGGGTATTTTGGTTTCTTGCAGTCTTAAGAAAGTCTCTCACCAACCTTTACCTCTCCTCCTTCTCAACAAAACCATGGATAAATCCTTAATTTGTTTTCAGTGTCACTGGGGTACTCATAATGTAGCTCATACTGAAACAGTGAGTTGAAAGAACACTGCTTGCTTATATTATTCAAAGACATTGTACATAATGTAATTTATTTCATGTTTTCTATATTTGATAACAAAGAATTATTATTTATCTCTTTGATTTGCCCAAGTTTTTCCCTCCTACAAAATTTTAAGTCACTTTTTTTTTTTTTACCCTGGAGCATCAGAGATACACAAATGCACATTACATCAGTGTTTTTTAAGCAGTAAACAACAAATAGAAAAAGAAATAATTCTGACAGACTGGCATCCTGCCTGGCAGGTAGGGAAGCATACTGTCAAGTCATAAGATATCATGGCTGAGAAAGCAGCAAAAAAGAAACCAGAATTCCTATGGTTCTGACAAAATGATGGTAGAGCATTTGGTACCTAATAAATGATGTCAGGATACTTTCATAGCTTTCTTCTAACAGAATTGTTTTCTTTACTGGATCATCCTCTTCCACAGCTACACTGACCCTTTGAATTCTAGATTAAGTTTCTAACCCAGTGAGAAATTGAAAAGTCTTTTTAAGGTTTTGAAGGCTACAGAAGAACTTAAGCTGGCAGAGGGCACATAAACACACAGGTGCAGACTAGTGGAGCACATGGCTGTCAGCCAGAGTGAATGACATTGTACTGAACAAACTGAGATCACAGAATCACAGAATCACAGAATCGAAGGGGTTGGAAGGGACCTTGAAAGATCATCGGGTCCAACCCCACTGCCAAAGCAGGCTCCTTAGAGCAGGCTGCCCAGGTAGGCGTCCAGATGTGCCTTGAATATCTTCAGGGAGGGAGACTCCACAACCTCCCTAGGCAGCCTGTTCCAGTGCTCTGTCACCCTCACCATGAAGAAGTTCTTTCACATGCTGGTGCGGAACTTCTTGTGCTCTGTCTTATGGCCATTGCCCCTTGTCCTACCCCCACAAACAACTGAGAAGCGGTTGGCCAAATCCCTCTGTCTCCCACACCTCAGGTATTTATACACATTGATAAGATCCCCTCTCAGTCTTCTCTTCTCCAGGATGAACAGACCCAGGTCTCGCAGCCTTTCCTCATAGGGAAGATGCTCCAGGCCCCGTATCATCTTTGTGGCCCTCCGCTGGACTCTTTCCAGGAGTTCCCTGTCTTTTTTGTACTGGGGAGCCCAGAACTGGACACAGTACTCCAGGTGAGGCCTGACCAGGGCAGAGTAGAGGGGGAGGATCACCTCCCTTAACCTGCTGGCCCCGCTCCTTTTAATGCATGCCAGGATCCCATTGGCCCTCTTGGCCACGAGGGCATACTGCCGGCTCATGGTCAACCTGTCATCCACCAAGACCCCCAGGTCCTTCTTTCTTGATGGAGAGCCTTCCTGTATGTCTTAGTAATGATAAGCACAATTCATAGATCCGCACTGGTCAGCTGATATACTGGAGAAAGTAGCTGAGTTAATTTCGTACCATAGGATATTACTGTAATATCTTGTTTGAACTCTTGCTACTCAAAAAGTGCATCTGCATGTTTGTACATCATTTACACTGGCCAATGTTATTGCTCGGCCTTGTCTGTAATATGTCAGAGACCTAAGAGAAAAAAGGGAAATCTGCAAACGTTTTTCATTGTTTACTGGAAATTACATGGGTGGTCCCACAGTCTACAGAAGTCCTTGGGCAAGTAAAGAGAATGAATGCCTCATGATATGAGTGCATCTTGTCTCATTTGACTCTTCTTTTCTGGGGCAAAAAGCATGAGAACTGCTGGGAAAAAAAGAATACTAACAGGCTTGCTCTGTTTGCTAGAGAAGAAGGTTGTAGGAATCGGCTCATTTTCACTGAAAAATGTGTGCTAAATACATTTCTTGTCTGCAGGTTCAATTTGCCACTGAAAGCTTAATTAACGCTCCCCAGCAACAGGGAAACATTCAGATTCACAAAATACATTGGTCTTGGCTGAGGCTTCAAAGTGTTCTCTTTACAATATGCTCCATGGCTATTTTTAAACTCCTTGCAAAGTTCACAGCTGAGCTTTTGATTCAGAGTGAAATTCATCATCATCATCAACAACAAAAATGTCATCACAACAATGGCAGGAGCAACTTTTCCCCTTCTATCAGTCCAAGAAAAAGGGGATACTTGGAAACCAAAGAGATACTTCAAAGATTAATTAATAGACTCTAAAGAAAAGATGATAGCAAGAAATGAATAATTCATGAGTTTTTTTTGTTGTCAGCACCAAAGAAAACTGTACACAGCCTCAGGAGGGACTCAGAAGCCAAAGTGGAGGAACCATAATGTGCCAGCTGAAATTTCATATTGGTGGATAGATGCTGAGAGGAACAGCCACTACATACCCTACCATTGTCTTATCAACTGCAAGGACTCAGAGTAAAGCTACAAGAGTAACTGGGACAGGGTAATGCAACTCCTGTTCTGTAGCAGTTAGAAAGGACAAATGCTGAGTTGCAAAAGGAGAGGCAAGGCAGACTTCTCTAAACACCATCATGTCACCGAATGTACTTGGTTCTGTACTGGAATATTGCAGATTGCTGCCATTAACATCCAAAAAAAGAGGCCAAAAAGATAATGTTTGATTGTTACAGAGGAGAGCTAGGAGCTAGAAAGAATACAAAAGAAAAATGAAATACTTTAAGCTAATAAGCAAGTATCATCAAACAGCATCATCTGTGAGGTCCATTTCTTTGCAGTTTTGAGTGAACCTTTGTACTTCTGGGATATGATCATACACTAAACTGATTTTGAAAAGCAAAATTAAGTATCTGAGAGGAAAATGTAAAAATACCTTGAATCACTAATTTGATTCAATAGCATTGACCTAACATTGCTATATTATGGCATTAGGAAAATAAATATCCATACTTAATATTGATTAAAAATGTGTTTGCAGCAGAAAATAAATGTGAAGTTAGCAATACTGATTTCTCTAAGTCTCTGATATTAGAAAGCATTTATGAACAAGTTGAAGAATCCTTTCCGAACAGGGAAACTTTCGTGAACCAAGAACTAAGCAAGACTGTATTTATGCATACTACTGTGTACTGCAGTTGCTCACAGTTTTGAAGCAATGAAAGAAAAATCAAAAGAAAAAATAATAAAAAAGTAGTCGTATATTCAAAAACATCATTCCATCATATATTTGAAAATCATCATTCTGCCACCATCACTAATAATGTCTAAGTACACATATAAATCTGCCTACAGATCTTGTAATTTTTGCTTTGTAATAAAATAAGAATGATGCCTACATCTCTCTCTATATTCATTTATGGAAAAATCCTGCAGTAATATGTACTACGCATGAATATTTATCAGAGGAAAATAATGGTTGTACCCATATTTAATTTTTAATCTGATATCTTGGATATTATTAACTTTCCTGTCAGTATTAAGAGGAATAATTTCATAATTCAGTAGTGAAAAGAACTGCAAATGAACCATAAGTAAATAGAACTGAATTATCTTTTGCAAAGATCTGAGAAACAGAGACTAAGGGAATGCAAGTTGCATGAGATTACCTACAGAAAATCAGACACATTTAATGCATGGCAGACCACCATGCCTTGAGTTCTGCCTCCTGAGTTCCCACACTCCGGAGACAGATCTGTGGGCAGGCCCTGCCTCTATGCCTGCAGCCTGGAGACATGATTGCATTACAGTCTCAGAGGTTTTTTGCTTTGGTTTCATGTTGCTTGCCTTACTGAGAATAGTTTTAGCCTTAATGGTTGCAAGGAAAAAAAAATCTTGAAAACTGAGACCAAATGTAGCCTGTGGCAAGAGCGCTGGCCTCCATCTGCAGGGATGTGACAAGAGACAGGAATGCAGCAAAGACGACTGTGTGCAGTTCACCCCAGCTGTGTCAGCAAATTCCCTATGGCTCCCAGGAGAAGCACTGAGGGACATCCTGTGTGTGCATGTTGTGCTCTGGGTCCGAAGAGGACTGTTCCCTTGCAGTGGAGTTGCCACTCTCCCTGCCCATGGCACTCAGGTTTGCATCATGGAGCAGTATTGAGTGCATGAGCTGGATTCCTCTTGAATGAAACCAAGCCACAAGATGTTCTCCAGAGCAGCTGCACCTCAATTACTCTGGCTGCAAATGGGTGTTCAGATGGAAACTACTTTGAGCAGTCCAGTGGTGAGCATGAGTGGGTGTCACAGCAGCCTGGGAAGTTCCATACCCAAAAAGGACCTGCACTGCGCAGATGTAGGTGCCCCCTCATGGTCTGTTGGACCAGCCTAGAGTTGGGACAAACTAAACCACCCTTAAAATATGTATAGGGTGAAGGCCAGATCCTCAACACCAAGGGTTTTGCTCTACAGACTGTCTCCTCTTTGTCCACAGCATTTGTGTATTGGAACACAACCCCTGATGCCACCAGGAGCCCCAGCTGACAAGTGCCAACTTCTTCCCAGCTTTTCCCTGTCTGGGAAACAAGCAGAGGAGATATGGGAGACCCAGCTCTGCAGAAGATCAGAACAACACAGAAAGAGCCAAATCAAGTTTTAAGAAACGGGAAAAATCTTTCAAACAGATGATGCTACCATTACGACAGAGCAGGAAACAAACCATGAACTCACTCCATCAGGTCTTAATCTGCCTTGCCTGGATTTGGCATTTGAGAAAGATGTTCCTGCATGGTTATTATTCAGGTAAAGCTAGGCATAAACACTTTCCTAGCTCAAGCTGAAAGGCTTTTCATAGGCTGGCACTCCTAGAAATGGGCAAAAATTCCTGACAACTACATGGTCTCCTATCCACACCAGTCACAGACTTAGACCTCGTTAGTACATTCAAAGAATTTGACTGGCCTAGTTCTAAACGCTCACTAAATAAAGAAGTGTCGCAAAGCTGTCCTCAGGAGCTGGATACCCAGTTCCTTTAAAATTAATGGGAACTGAGCACTTGAAATTTGTCAGTGGTTTAAAATACTAAATGGAGCAATGAGCACAACTGGAAAACTACACGACAGATCATTAAATCTCCGTTTTACATACATATGCAACTTAAACCTCCCTGCTTTTCACTTGTTTCTATTCCCTCCAGCTCTATTTCTTGAATCAAAGAGTTTTCTCTCTTGCAGAGGAGCTTGGGGCCCCTCTGCATGACGATCACCTTGCTTGTCAAACACACATCTAGGTCTTTTTAATCTTCGTGAATCAATCTCCTCAGACACTTACTCACTTTGTCATCCTCCCCTGAACTATTTCCAGTATGTCAACAGCTTTCTGGGTTTGAAGCACCCAAATTAAACACTAGCTTTCTCACCACTGCCTAATTAGCAATTCACTGCCAATGTAAGAGTCTCTTTCTTTTGTTGATTCCTAATATTTTGTCTCACTTTATAAAAACATTAGTATTAGTAGCAATAGCCTCCCTCCATCTTCCCAACATATGCAGCTCTACAGAGCAGTGGTCTTCCAGGGGGCGTGCAAGACAATCCATTGGGGTATGGAAAGAAAATGTTTTTGTACTATTAATAAATAAAATAAATTTAAAATACTTTAAATATAGCATTTTGTTCATCTTTATCTCATCCTTTTTAATTTCTATTTTTGTGTAGTTTTTATAATGTACATATTATTACAGTAGTAAATGCGTATAATTTATAAATAAATAAAAATGCATATACTGGGGATGTGTGCTCAAAGTTTTTTTACAGGTAGGGGTGCTCAATCAAAACAGTTTGGAGAGCAGTGTTATAGAGCATGGAGGTACATCCAGGTAGTAAGATATATGCATTTCAAGTACTCAACAGTTTGTGTCAGAAACTCCACTGCATCACCACTGTGCCTGCTGCAGCCCATACTGTGTTGGCTCCTGAACTCACCTGGCACGGGGTCAGGCCTTGACGACTGACACCGAGACTGCCTACACAAGCTGCTGCCGTCATTCCCTAGGGTTAGTGGTCTAACCAGAGAAAAGTGAGGGTGGGTGGGAGAGTCTGGACTTTGGCACCAGGCACTCTGGTTAGGAAACAGGCGTGCAAAGGTCTTTTTTTCCCTGTAAAGAGAAATTCAATTAACTTTACTGTGTATATTTCACACATTTGTCACATGCAAATATGTGTACAGAATATAAAAAATTCATCCATATTGTATTTATTAATGCATGATTTATTGTATTGCATTATCATATTTATGATTGCATTTGACATAGATTTACTGTGTTTACTGCACATATACACTAAATTTATGCTATCTATTTAACAAACAGCACACATATTTAACACATTCTGCATTTAGTTGTAGGTGGAAGAACTGCAACTTCTATATTGTTTGACATATCACATTATAATTTACCATTTGCCATTGCTTATAATTCTGCCAGACTTGAACTCCTTGCACTGAATTTTTACATAATTTCTTCCTGCCTCTGAGTTAGTTTCTTTGGAGAGATTGAGCAAAAGTGATTTAGCCATTTTTAAGAACAAAGCTTGTAAAGAACAGCCAGTCCAATTGATGGTGAAAAATGTTCATCTTTCTGAACATCTCCAGCTAGAATCTAAAGAAATTTAGAGAAAAGCAATTACTTCAAACATGAGAAGAGGCACCCACTTTTTTTTTTTTTTTTTTGTGTGTGGAAATATAAATATATCCAGATTGGCTAATCCTTTATTTTTAAAATATAAAATTTTGCACATGCACATGCACTCCTTTGCACATGCTTTTCTGTTGTGAACCTGGCTCTAAAGTCCATGGAACAAACATTCTGGAGGGGACTTAGAAAAAAAAAATAAAATCCAAAACTGTGTTCCTTATTTAAAATAGTCAATGACTCTGCTCAGGAGTGCATGACTGGGACTCGGATGCTCAACCTAAATTGTTAAAAATTTAAGAAGAATTTTACTTGAATTTTACTTTTCACTTAGTCTTGACTGACAATGAATGCACTCCTATCAGGAATTTGGGGCTGGCTGGATACCTGTTTGAAGGGGTTAAGGTTAATTCTTATTTTCAAAATTCCAAACCTTCTAAAAATTGCTTACCAAGATGCTCACTTAAAAGCATCCACTTACAAAGCTAGTCTGGCACGATGCTGTAATTGCAAAGTACACTCAATGAATGTCAGATACCTTTTAATGAAGCTTTGTCCTTTTTTTCTTGTTTGTTCTGAGTCAGCCCTCTTCCACTCTTTATCAGTTACTGTAAATTCCTGTTTCTCTTCCCATTCTTCTTTTTGCTTTGCTGTTGAGAAAGTTGGTACAACAATGTTCTCAAAGTCTCCACTTTCCTCTTTCGTCAGCCATCCTTGCCTTCTGTTCCAGTAGAGAGGAGTGTACCAAGACACAGCCTGAAAAACACATATCACTGCTTATTTGTATTCTGCATTTTTTCATCAAGATAATTGTTTATTGTAGACAAAGCAGGAAGGGGTAGGCGCTCCAATGTATTTCTGAATCATATTTCATTTGGAAGATAAATAGTAATGGCAAGCACCAAATTCCAGATTTTTTTCTTTGGTTTTTGAAATCGATTTCCAGTCTTTAAATATACTTAGGGTAGAATCATCATGTAAGAGGCTTGAAATTCCACTGCTCCAATTAAGTGAACCAGACAAAGAAGAAGACAAAAGGGGACATGACAACTTGGCAAGTTTGTCAAAGGCTGCTAAGAAAGAAATAACAATCTCTTCTCCATGGCCACAGTGGATAAGACACTAAGGAATGGACTAAAAACGAGACCAAAGATGTTCAGTTTGGGCTCTAGGAAAGGTTTTCTAACCATATGGAGAGCAAGGCATTAAAGCAGATTGTTGGGGGACACAGTGGAGTATCTATTACTGAATGTCTTCCAGAATTACCTCAGAAAACCCCATCTAGGAACAATCCTGGCAGAGGTGATCACGTTTCCCTTTCACCCTCTGATTTCCTGGCTGCATGGACAATGTAATAGCAAGTATGGACAAACTGAGCTTAAAGAGAAGTAAATATGAAAATGTGATATCAGAAGTCAACATACACTTACTAGTTTGTAAGGTGTAAATTATGCTGCCTTGGGGAAGCTGTACAACTTACACTGCTTATGAAAATCACAGGTCTTTTCCTTCTGGTCGCCTCTTCAAGTTTGTATAGATAAAAATGACCAAAATCATAGTTGCCACTGGACAACTATCAGGTAAAAAATGGTCTTGGGCTCTTTCTCATTCCCAAGTAAACAGAAGTTTGGCTAAAAAAATTCATCCTAGTTGACATGCCAATGACATGGGCAGCCATTGGGTGAATAGCCCTTGGCACAGCTGGATCTTTCATGGCTGAAGTACAGTGGCAGAGGATAGGCTGGCAAATTGCATATTTGTAGCTTTGCCTTTAACTGTTGTGAGGATTTTAGCCCTTCATTCAACAAGTGTGTCATCAATCTACTGCTTTCTTCAGTCCTTCAGATCCTATTAATTGTCATCCATACTGCAGAGAAGTTAACAGAAATCACAGCTTTTCTATACTTGGATTGCTTGGACTTGGTTCTACCAGGAGTTAAACAAAATCACCCTAAACTTCTGAAGGAAGTCCAGCAAGAGAGCTTTCTGGGTATGGGAACACGGTGGCTTTGCTCAGGGCACTCACTTGACCATTGGGGTCACAGAGAATGGTAGCACAGTTGAGGCTTGTCCCAAATGTCTCCAGGCCCTTCCAAAGAAAATCTGAGGGAGGTCTGTGAAGCACTTTAGCATCTGCTGCCCAAACCTGCAAAGATCAAGCAGTCAGCACTTTAAAGTCAAAATGGCTCCTGGATATTTATATAATGCTGGGACTCAGTAAAAACATCAGGTTTTCCTTTTCCTTTTTGATTTCTGTAATGCTGGTCACCATTTGATCTGTGAAATCAAAGCTGAAAGAACTGTATTTCAAGACTTGCAGCTTAGTTATAGTGATTATTTCCAAGTACCTCTCCTGTGGATTAACAGAGATTAACAAAGGCACAGTTTTCAAGGTATGATAGTAAATCCAGGACTTTTTGGTCTGGCTTGCTGAGAGTAAGATTAAAAATAGGCAGTTTCTTTTATTTGCTAAATTACCAGGGGCATTTGAAGAGATCTGTGATATTAGCTTTAAAATTCCAGTCTCCGCTTGATTCTGGATTCCCTCTGTTCAGGGAGAAGCAGTCTCAGCTGGGGACTAGAAGTTTTTTGTACTTTTATCCTCATACAAAAGGTTTAACAATGCTGTGCTTTATAAATTGAACACAATTATCTGTGACCTTTATCACAAGCACGGCAGCAAAAGGACCTGTTACAAAAACACTTCTCTTACATAAGACAACCACAACATGCTTTTGCAAGTGTTATTCCTAAAGGATTTGGCATTTGCCATCTGTGAGAAAATGGCTCCAATCTCTTCCTGGGAGCCAAAACAATTCTTGTTCAATTTTAAAGGAAAAATATCTTGGGGAAAAAAAAAAAAAAAAGCTCTCTTCCAAAAGTGCTCATCATACGGCACTCTGCCAAAGTATATTTGTGGCTTTTTCAGACATACACCAGAAGACAGCAGTGACTGTGGCTCTTCTGAGCTCCTGCCAGCTTGCATTTCCAGCTTTCTTGTAGGAGAGCTCATGCAGGGCTGCCCTGAACTTGGTGATGAACGTGGACTTATTGTATTCTGTGAGGCCTCAATTTTCATGTCAAAAAAGAAAATAAGCACTGGTGGTAAAAGAGGCTTCAGGCTATACTCCAACATTCTACTCTGGCATCTAACTTGAACATTTTGCCTTGGTTCATCTGTTGCTCTCACAGAGAGCTGGGGCCTGGAAGTCCTGCATAGCTGGCTCTCTGACACAGATGCTATTGTAAATGAATTTTAGATGCAAGAGTTGGCAACTTGAATAGAACCCTTTGAAATTAATAAACCAGCAGAAAACTTCTGCTTCCATTTGCTGAAACAGCAGCTGTGGTGAACCTTCTACCTCAGGCAGTTGTCCACCCAAAAGCCATTTAGTGATAAAGGGAACATTAACCATGTAAATGACCTTAGTACTGATCACAGCATTTCAGAAAGGACCACTTCTTTTTTGATGGTTGGTGCTTCAGAACCAGTTAACTGAAATTTCTGGAGAGCTCTTCAAAGTGTCTTGCAGCCAGACAGGCAGCCAGTTCTGGAAAGGCTGTGTCTGCTCTGAGTGTGGGTACAGTACTTGGTATTTTCATCCCAGAGGTTACAGGAGGCTGGCTGCAGATACTGGCAGATACTCCTTAGCTACAGCTACAACTGAGTTTTGGTCATTTCCAAAACCAGCTTTGGTTTAATTCACGTCCGACCCTTTTTCATTACCATGGATCACAGAATTATAGAATTATAAAATCATCTGAATCTTTAACTGATTTTTTTTTTAACATATAGTTCTGGCTTGACATCAAAGGAAAGCACATCATTAGCTTCCTTTTAAAGACCATCTGGTTCCAACCCCCCTGCCATGGGCAGGGACACCTCCCAGCAGACCAGGTTGCCCAAAGCCCCATCCAGCCTGGCCTTGAACACCTCCAGGGATGGGGCATCCACAGCTTCTCTGGGCAGCCTGCTCCAGTGCCCCACCACCCTCACTGTGAAATACTTCTTCCTTGTATCTAATCTAAACCTACCCTCTTTTAGTTTAAAACCATTATCCCTACCACTAAAGACCCTAGTAAAAAGCCTCTCCCCATCTGTCTTACAAGCCCCCTTTAAGTATTGAAAGGCTGCAATAAAGTCTCAACGGAGCCTTCTCTTCTCCTGGTTGAACAACCCCAACCATTTGACTCTTGGCATTGTAGGTTCTACCTACCTCTCTATCTCTTATTCAAGTTGGCAAAAAGCTACATCTAACTCTCTGGAGGAGAATTCATTTTTGAAAAGCAGCAGCCCATGCGCTGAGTTTTTAACATATAGCTCTGGCATGACATCAAAGGAAAGCACATCATTTTATAGAGTGGGAAATTAAGGCAGAGTGTCATTATTTTGCCTAAAGTCACACAAGGCAAAGACAGGAACAATATCTCACTGCTGCTTTATGGCTTTCTCTGCTGGAAAACAGCTGTCCTCAGATGGTGGGCACAGACTAAAAAGTAATATCACTTTTTAAAAAATTCTCAGTTGAAATCCTACTACAGTAACATCTCAGAGTATGCACAAAACCATAGTAATGGCATATGGGATGCATGGCATCAATAGCAATGTGTAAGACTCATTTTCTTTCCAGTTCTATTAATTGTAGTTTTCCAATTCAACCCTTCGGTTCATCCTCTAAGTTAGCAAACACTGGTGCAACTGACAATAATGTGACAGTATGGGGAGATATATGGGAGTAATGGTTGGAAACAGGAACGTATCAAACAAGAACTTTTCAGGATAGCTTTCCATTGCTGGGCAATACAAAATGATGGATATGTCATGAAAACGCCAGGCTTGTATTGGTGGTGGACACTATTTGTTCCTTCTGAATTCATCATTATTTATGAGTGTTAGCCCTTCTGAAAATACAAATTTTGTATTTGATTGATTTGATTAAAAGTTTGATTCTGTACTGCTAGGCTAAGAGTGAACCCTAGTCTGCTAGGCAGAGACTGAAGAAAGACACTCAGGTTCCCCCCACTCACCATGACAGTGGAGTTGGCTGCCATCCTGGTCTCAGGGGGAAAGCAAAATTCAGCCACTGGCTGACCTTGGATATCCTGCTTCAAGACATAATTCCCAATGTTTTCCTCTTTTTCAGGGGCACAGTTCAGGATCTTTATAAAATGACCATCTGGATCAACTTCAGCAATTTTCACATTTCCCACAGCACTGAAAGAACAGAAATAGATTTGAAAGTGTAAAAGCATTGCTTAGTTGAAAAAATACGCATATTTCCAACAACTAGGCTAGATGTCAGTAATTAATGGTAAGTAAACATACCACAGGCAGAATACTTATAGTACTGCCATCTTATCTTTTATGCCATGCTTTTCAACTGATTAAAAAAAATGCACTGAAATTACTATATTCTATTTATCTTTCACTCTTAGGTAGCATCTGTTACCACCAGAAACTAAAAGATTCTTTGTGGGGCAAAAAAGTCATCAGTGTACCATTTTTTTTTTTTTTTTTTGCCTAAATCTATATAGACTACAAGCTCTAAGGCTGTCTTGTGTATTTAGCCTATTATGATTACTGGGAGTTGTGTAGCCGACTCCCTTTGTAAGTTTAGAAAATTCCTCCTGTTCATCAGTATACCTTTCTCCTCCTGCCTCTCATTGTTTTTACCTTCCTGGAGAAAGACAGACCTCCATTATTAACTCGTTATTGTAAACTCAGGGAGGCTCCGTGCTACAAGACTGAGATTCTGTCCACCTGTTGTTTCAGAATTGCAACAAAGCGGGGTCTGTTTTGCATCTGCAGTAAGACTGGGGACTTCTTGCATGAGCAGGGGAACACTCAATCTCCCTTAAGCACTGGAAAACATATTTATTACTTGACTGTTCCTTTTAGTAGTGCACATGTCAAGAAAGTGCATTTAAACACTCAGTCCCAGTCTGTAATACTCATCATAGGTCTCATTAGACAGGTTGTGAGCAAGTCTAAGAATCGTTCAGCTTTTCATGCAGCATCCACTGCAATTAATTTGATTACTTAGCATTGGTGCAGTGTCTTCTCTTTGTCTTTCATGTGTGTAATGCTTTTTTCCTTGCTGTATTTGTCTTCTTCCAGTAAGTTTAAGTCACAGATGTCTGTGTGTAGAGTAAAGGTTGACACAACACCCCAGACAGTTTATGTGCTTGCTTAACATAGCAAAATCCTCACTGACAGTGTGACAAATTCTGCCCACCCACCCCAAACAATTCAGCTGTGCACTGCAGCATTGAGTCACACTTGCTCATGACAGCCAGGCTGCCTCCAGGCTGCTGCTGGCATTGATAGATTTGAGAGTGGAGTCCGGTGGGGAGCTGCCCCCTCTATGGCTAGAGAGGACACACGTCATGAGCAAAACACTTCGCTGCCTCTTCTCTCCCTTCCTGCAAACTTTGGGAACTCCAGTGCGTCCCTCTTCCCGCTCAGTCCTGGACTATTAGTGCTTCATGTCAGCAAGGAGAGACTTGGAGACAGCTTCCCAGAGACACAGAGCCTCAGAGGGGTTTTGGCAGCAAAACCAGGCGGAAGAACCGCTCACATTCAGACCCCCCCACCCCCCTCCCCCTCACTTTTCTGGCTGCTTGTTTTCATCTGGCCACCAGTTTGGCACACTTCTCCTTTCTCCCTCCTCCTGGGACCACACTCTACGCTGGATCACTGAAATAACCCGGCGTAAAAGGTTTTGGGAGACAGTATTTTATTCGGAGACTTTTTGGCAGTCTCTGCAAGCCATCGTGTCAGTGCAACTGAAGGGATGGCCAGCTGTGCTCAAGAACATTGCTAACTGCTGGTGCAGAGACCGATCCTTCATGATCTGGTTGTAAGTCATCATTTACACATGCACAAAGCAGATGTAAAATGCTGTGACTTAAATCCACAGTCGATCTCTACATCATTATAGTCCTAGAACTCCAGCAGTGCCTCAGAACAATACCTATGATGGGCACAGGATAGGAAGGCAGCTTTGGAATTTTTTTCTCCAAACCCATTTCATTTTTGCACTCTCTCTGTGTGTACCTGTGGCTTTTAGTCCCATGCAAAAGCCCTATATGTAACAAGAAGGAGAGAGACAGTGGGGAAACTGAGATGTCAAGGACTTCTCTAAGGACTTGTACAGCCAGCTATTCCCTGAATGGCAACAGACTTTTGTTAGTTTTACTGAAGGAATAACAAGTCTAAGGAGATGTTCACTGAAGACTTTAAAGCTTTTTTTTAGCAAGCAAGTTTACCTTTCAAAATACTGGACCGACTCCTTGGGGACTGGAGCTAAAATGCTTAAGTGCATGGAGGAGAGGTCAGCGTGCATTGATGCTGTACTTACCTCTGCAGTGTGCTAATATGGTCTGCTGGAAAAGAATCCAAAATTTTCTATAATATACACAATGCTGCACACTGCAAAGGGGAGAAAAAAATGTCAGCGCTCTTGGTAGCACAGTGTGCATCAGCCATATACACCTGTGACCTGCCATTAGGATGCCAGTTGAACTGGTCCTCTCTTATGTGGTAGAGGTAGCAACAGGACATTTTAAGACCTGAAATATGCCAAGAATTAAAGTCTTTCTAAGTTCCTAAGTCTTCAAGAAAGTTACAGATTTATGCAATTAGTATGTTGGGAAAAGCTTATCTCCAGAAGTGCAAATCTGCTTGTTTGTATGCCAATAGATTTTATACTAGAAGGATATGACTGGAAAAGTCCTGGCAGAAGGCTCAGATCTTTCTTTGCTGAAGGCTGGGAAATGTTGCATACATACTAGCTGTAGGCCTGGAATGCCAGGGCTCAGCTGAGATCCAGAATGCTTTACAGGCCAGGGTGTTCACTGAGCTCATCCTCAGTACGTAGCACATTCACTTAGTGCAACATGTTGATCATTTTCAATATCCATGCACAAAATTTCAAGTATCAGCATCCACTTCTATTATTTTCTGCAAAATGGTCACCGCCGAAATACACTGGCTTTAACACTGCTCAGGTATGAAGGTCAGGGAGAGGTTAGGGCAATACTGAACAACATACTGTGGCTGTCTCCAAGCATCAGTGCCAAGACGTGTGAGAATACTGTCACTCTCCTTGCACACTACTGATAGCTGAAAATCCTGACGCAGCAAATCCTGATGCAGCTGAAAATCCTGGTTTCTCAGCAACCCTACATTTCTCAGTAAGATATTAGTTAACAATCTAATTAAACATACAATCTTCAAGGTGATTTCAGCATTTTCAAATAATCCGAAAAGCAAATAAATATAAATTAAACTTGAAGGTAAACAATAACACCAAAATATCCTTGTTGGCCCAAACCACAAATTTCTACTGAGTTTGTGTATGCTCATACTGTGGCTGCATTACAAATCAGATCTAGACATACTATTCATCAACTCTTTATAGACGTATTACTAAATTGTGTTCACACTGTGTTCATGCTAACACAAAAGATGTTGCATAATGTTGCATAAAGATGTTGCGATACCAAATTAAAAGACTGTGTATTGCATGCTACCATGTAATTGTATTTATTGAATATGTTTTGCAAGAAAAGGTATACTCTAAATACAAAGTGAGCAGAGTAAAAAAAGTGCTATTGTGCTGGCATGAAGGAATAATGAATCAAATGAGAATTAAAAGAATTGCTTAATTTGTGCATTTAACAAGTTTAACCACACACAAAGCAAACTGTCGTTGCTTTTTTATCTTAAACAATTAGCAGAGCTAATGACTTCTCTTGTTTTCTGTATGAGACAAGATGTGATTCAATCCCCACTGGAAAACAGTTCATGTAATACAAGGAAATGCATAAAGGGGAAGGCAATCTCTTTTATCTCTTAATATTTATTTGGAGTTATTCTCCCCAAGCACAGCCAAATAGTATAGTATAACTTGTTATTTGGAAACAGCTTTAGAGCTCTGATCACAACTGTGGCTTTTTTTCTGTCTTTCAAAGGTATCTTTTCATGGCTCTCCCTGTAATGTCTTAAGAGTTACACAGATCTCTTTATTGAAACATATGCGTGGAGCGGGTTTACAAAGACTAAGTCCATGAGAAAAATGAATACGAAGTCCACAGAATTTCAAAATGGGTGAGAGCAGGGAGAGCAGCAGGCATCAAAGAGCTGGGACTCAGGAAAGTGTTTGATAAAGTGTCTCTCAAATATTATCTCCCACTGGCTTAGATATAAATACTGTCACAGGAACCATCTGAAAGACTGTAAACAAGGAATAATAATAGACTAGCGGGTTGTGTCTCATATGTTCCCTATAGGGATGACAGGTAGTTCTCATTTCATGGAGCATCTCCACTTGTGATGTGGAAGGGGGAATAAAACAGCTGGTTAATAAAATATGTAGATAATAATAAGTTGAGAGTAGAGGGTAGGGGAACATAAATGAGGACAAGAGAAATAATACAAAGAGCCCTGGAGGGCTTAGAAATATGGTCAGGAAGTAAGTGAGATGCAGCTCTTGGAAAATGGTGAACTAATTCATCAGAGAGGAAATAACATTCACCAGGAGAGAGACGTATGGAGAGCAATAATGCTGAAAGAAAGCTAGGAGGAAGCCAATGATGCATTTGTAATCCGACAGAAGAAAAAAGGCTGTTACAATTTTATGGCACTGTCCATGCAGAGTAGGGAGCACAAAGTGGAAGATTCGTTTTGTGCAGCTGTGGAGAAGGCAAAGTAGAAATACTGGTTCTTATGTTCACATGCACCAGTGCAGCTTCATTGACTACAAGAAAATTCCTCCTAATTGCTCCTATCTTGTGTCGGGAGTAAATGCAGGTAGACAGAGTTCTCCCACTTCTAAGACAGGCAACACAGAGTTCATCCACCCCTCGTGTCTTGGCCTGAGGCACCACATATGCAAACTCACTGATGATGCTTTGGCTTGTTTTTGAGCATTACTGTGCTAGAAACTTTAGATTGAGGCTGGAATAAGACCAAAATAATATGCATTTGGTTCATTTTAGAACTTCTCATGACCAAAAAAATGCTGTTAATTAAGAAGGAATCATAGAACAGTATAATGGTGAGGAATACTGGGGGTAACTTTGGGAAAGAATAAAAGAGCTAAAATGCTTGTATTCAACAGATAATCATGGGGTCATGTGATAACAGAATGGGTATGGCATATGGGTGGAAAATAGCAAAAAGGCAAAGGTTTTATGTGGCTGAACTATCACCAATGAAATAACATTAGAAAAGGAGAAATGTATGTTGAGTATTGTGAAAGCAATCTTAGCAACAAGCAAGTGCAGGCCTATCCACTGAACAATGTGGCTGGAAACAGTCTGTAGGAGACAGTGTCTACATAGCAGTTAGCCTTAAAACTGGAGTTGTTAGTTGTTGCCACTTCTCTGAGGGAGACAGATCTAAGATAATTGAAACCAGCTGAGGATCTGTTTTGATAGGTCTTTCCCAACCCGTAGTATACGTGAAGCCAAGTTAAAGATGGCAAATGCCTTTTTGGGATCACTATCTTCTCCAGGAGACAATACTTTATTTTTTAGTGGGTTTTCTAGGTTGATGTAAACTACATACAGCCCAGTTCATTTCTCTGGCTGCCTGTCACTGCCTCATATAACTTCATGCAGGTGGGACCCTCCAAAAACCCCTGCAATATCGGTTCTACTCTTGGATTCAAAACTGGGTGGGATCAGTTGAAGACAAGGCCAAACCACCCATAAGATACAGTATTTCTGCTCCTTTTCTGGGCTGCATTCACAAGGTGTCTTTGCAGCCCTGGGCGGAATAAATTAGCAAACATTGAAAGGGATATAGTTAATGATGGGTGATTAATCCTTTTCTGAGGATTAAGTCCAATTTGAGGGCAGTTGTGCCTAAAGCAGTAAGTATGATCCTTACAATTCAAAGCCTCTGAGGTTCTCCAGTACCCTCCTGGATAATAACTCTTGTTAAAGGGTACTCAGCCTCTTGTCAAGGGTTTGCTGGAGTTTCACAGTCATTCTAAATGAGATACTGCACAAAACACCATCTCTTCCCTACAAAAATGAACCAAAGGAAAGGCCTCAACTGTGCCTGTACCTGGATGCAAAGTTCTGGTAGTAGTCCTCATAAGCAGAACAGGTCCTTCCATGATTCTTTATGCATCTGAGGCTCTGGGCAATCTTCCCTGAGTCAATAAGCAAAGGGCTGAAATAATCCTGGCGCTCTCGTGACACTGTCAATAGAAGGCTAAGGTTTCTTGGTGGAGTAGGCTCCCAGTCTGGTATTTCAGTACCATCTCTGAGCTGAGCTGATGAGCAAGCAAAAGACAAAGACACTGTGTTGTGCAATATTAACAAAAAAAAAAAAAAAAATTATGAGACTGAATTCTTCTCTTTTTTTGGTAACAAATATGGAACATTTTATTTCCCCTTTGCCTCTAATTGCAAAGTGGTGCTTAGCAAACACTCCTTTCAAATCCTTAAACCTATGGCTATAAAGTAGAGCACAGCTGGTAAGCTGAATATTTTGTTACTGACATGTAGATTTATTACCTCATTGGAATTACCTTGAGTAACAAAAAAACAATAAATTTTGCCATCAGTGATACAATTGTCATCCTTCAATTTCAGTGCTGCAGGATGGCAAAGCATCAGCTGTGAGTGGATAATGAATATATAGAGGCTCCCTTCCAATTACAAAATGAAAGTGGTAACATCCCTTAATCCCCTTTATGTTCCTCTTTTCAAATACAAGTGTCCAAGAGGGACTATGAGGGACTCCCCACCCTGGCAAAGGTAGGGAGAACCAGAGAGGGAGCATGCACAACAAACCTTTACCAAGAGAACTCCTCTCACATCCCACACCAGTGTCTCCGCAACAAACTAAATGCTTTTCAGTGCCTGTTTCTCTGACTGTGCATTTGAGATTTCCTTCAAGGTTTTATCTTACTATATCGGACTCACTCCAGCAGGCAACCTAGCTAACAAAATATGGTGGGGCAGTGATAGCATTGATTGTTGGGGGAAGAGCAGTCCCTGAGCTCATCTTAGCTCTGAAATGACTGGGGCACAAACCAAGTTTGCTTGGCCAAGTGTCTGGGTCAGACAGCATCCCTGCAATGCAGATCAGCTTCACCAGCTCGCTGCGAGTGTTGTCTCTAACTGCACAGACATCGTTACTTTTTTCCATATGAGTTTTTCTCTGTGTTACAAAAACCCAAGGTGTTTGAAATGCTGTAGTCCCTTCTCCCTCTGCATTTCACCATGGCATGGCAGTGGCACAGCATCAGACACTCTTCCAGTGCCATTTGTAATCCCTTCCTTTGGGACACCCAGGGGAGCACAGCTCCAGCCCTGGGACAGCGGTGCTGGTTCACCTATCTGTGGCAAATGAGCAGTTAGTGGCAGCCAAGCATAACAGCACTGGAGTAATAACGAGGTGAAATGCTACAGCATTAGCAGTCTAAAGGGAAAGCTACAGCTGGCATACAGTTTAACAGAGTGTGACTTTGGTTGAGGATGAACTGAACTAGGAAACATTAAAGTATGGCATTTGGGCATTTAGTGGCAGACAAATAGCACAAGGGGCAATGAGCTCTTGAAGCTGGGAACTAGAAATGTTGGGCTTTGATGCTTTGGGCTGGAGTCTTTGCTAAATCAAACATTCAGAGCGGTAGCTGAACTGGCAGCCACAAGGGGAGCAGACTGTGTTGAAGCTGCTTTTCACTGGTGTGTCAACAAGCCAGTCTGTTCCTGAGATCAGACTGACAGTTGCTTTTGCTGTTGCTAGGATGTGGCACCCTTAAAAGGGGACTTTTGGGGAGCTGGGGGCAGGGCTGACACCAATGAAATTCAGTGGGATCAAATGACTAAGTCGCTTATGCTCTTTTGGAAACTTCTGTCTAAACTGCGGTAGTGCTCCATAAACATTCAGCAGCGAAAAATGCTGTAGTGGAAGGCTCCAGGAGAGCCTCTCTTGGGCAAAGTCTGCTCTCCTGTGGCACCCTGAACTTCAGGAAACCCCAGCTCCATCAGTCTTCAAGCTGCCCTAAGCAGCTCACCCTGGGGCACCAGCTCTGTCCTGCGGACTAGTGAAGTCCTGACCTCTTCCTCCCCCCCATTTTTTTTTTTTTTTTTGTGCCATTGTGCTGTGTCATGCCTGCATTGCTGAGCAGGGGACATCCATGTCCCAGAATTTGCAATGGGGTGGTTAGAAAGCTCTCCTAAGAGAGAGGAGACACTGAATTCAAACACACTCTATCCAAATCAGGGTAAGGATTTTAATCCCGGTTTTCCACTGAGGGGGTTGAATTAACTTCCAGGCAATAGTGTGGAGGGAGAAGGAGTCTGTCAGCAAACCCCACTGCCTAACACGCATCACTGCTCACTGACACACAAGAATAGGAAGGAAGGATCTGAACCTGGTGGCTAGCTCATGCTGCAAAGGGAGGAACAACAGAAGCCACCACTTTCCATATACATACCTCGTATTGTCTGTATAAGAGCTTCAGCGAGAGGGACCGAGGGAACGCTAACACATAACATGCTCAAATTTGTTTGAAGTGGATCAGTAAGTTAAGATACAGCTGGGAGGACAGACAAACGCTCACACACATGCACACATGGATGGAGGTCACATTAGCCTCTATGCCCTAGAAGACCAGGCTAATAAAACATTTTCGCACCTTTCTTTTTTTTTTTTTTTTTTTTTTTTTCCCCCATACAGCTGCTTATGGCAGGAGACATACACTCCTTTCAGACAGCAGGCAGGACTCAAACTGGGATCTGTCACTGTATGTTAATATTTGGGGTGAAATCCATCATGATTCATCAATACTTTAGAGACAATCAGTATTGCACCTTTTGAAAAGGAATGCCACCTTCTCCCAACCACAGGACTGACAAGTGCAGCCAGAATGAGCTGCAGCTGCTCCCTCCCAAGCTCTTCATTACAGTGCTTCACCAAAGCTAAGTGTTTTGATTTGGTTCAATAGGCACGAATGAAACATTTCAACTGAAAAATGTCCAAGCATTTTGTTTAGGTCAAATGAAACATCTCGACCTTTCCGAACATGCTGTTCCCCGAGCAGCTGAATTAATGAAGCCTGGTTTCTAATGACTTTTTCTCTTCATTCCCCTTCCCCATCCCCCTGCCCTGGCATCATGTGGGTTCTCTGATGGCTAATAAATGGGAAGGAGAGGACATCTCAACCCTTTCTTCAGTCTCATGCCTGACTGTCAATTTTCAGAAAACCCATAAGACCTCATCCTTGAGGAGGATCCCCATGCCAACCTGGGAGGGAGAAATTGGTAGCATATATTCCAAAGTTATTAATGTTGTTAGAAAAATGTGTGCATACACACACACACCAGTAACCAGGTATCACAAAAATAAAAAAATCCTTTTGGTTTCCCTCAAAATGTTTGTTTCTATGTTTATCACTGAAACAAATGCCAAAATATCAGAATTGCCCACTGACTAGAAACGCTAGTCAAAACTGCGTTTCACGAGCTGTGTTACATCCCCCTTTTTGCAGGATGTTGACCAACTCCCCTACTACGACTGGCATCATTGTTCTGGTCTATGTCAAAGTAACTAGAGAGCATTTTAAAATCTCTGGGGATAAATATGCTCTCCTTCACCACAGACGTATGTAACAGAGGTTTGTCCCCCTTCTCTCATGAATGTCCCTTGCACAGAGCAGCACTCACACATATTCCCACCCAGCTGCACAGTTTCTTCTCTGACTTGCCATGACTTTCTTTGAAAGCCAAAAGAGTCTGCAGCCAGATGCAAAGCCAGGGCCTTTGCCCCATCAACAGCACCTTGCTGCAAGACAGCCTGTGTCACTTAGCTCCCCTCTGTCCCACACGGCAGTGCTGGGGGGAAAATGACATGGAGAGGGAGGCAGAGGGCACAGAACCTCTGCTGGCATCAGGGCTGCCCTCAGCCCCAGTTGTGATTTGGAAACAATCACAATCCCTGTAACAGGGAAGAGCTGGATGCTCACTGTTCAGTAGCTTATTCTGGGCCAATCACTGCTGCAAGAACATGTACACACATCTTTCCAAAAACCTCCTCTAAGCATCAACACACTACTTGGAGCACAGTTACAGTTTTTTCTGCAGAGGAAAGCTAAGTCTACTGCAATATAAGGTGAAAACATAAGGTTCTTTTTAAATGTGGGGTCCTTATTGTAGCCATAAACATTGTGAAACACAAGCTCAGATAAAACTGGAACACTTTCTACCGCCTGAGTGCCCACCTCCCACTTGCATATTTGGAGATATGATCAGTCCCAGCTAGAGGGTGGGATATGAAGTAGGATGTTGGCTGCTCTCTTCCATAAACTGAAGCATCATCGAAGCCTCCTCTCAAGCTAAAGGGTTATATTTTGATACTGTGTGCATATAATGGACTCTCTTCAACTGTACATGGCAGACAAACCTTAGGATGCTTACCTATGATTCTGCTTTGCAAAGTGTAGGCTAGGCCATAAGATTGTGCTGAACTGGATGACTCTGTGGTCCCTGTGACAGAGGCAGAATGAGACAAGTCCCCAAAGGACATGTCTGAAGAATACATTGACACATCTACTGTGGAGCATGGAGTGATTGAGCTTGCAACTGATACATCAGAAGACAGTTGGAAAGCTGTTGTCTCAGTTCTGTAAGAAAAAATCTTTAGTAATCTTTCAAGTATATATTGACTTCTTTGTCTGTTAAATAAATACATAAATGACAGCATTCTCTTATATGGGGACAAGTCATATAATTGCCAGAGTGATAACCTCCCAACCTATTCCTCATTTTAAATTAGATACAGTCCTGGCTGAGCAGTACTACATCACGATAGAGCCAACAAAGCTATCTTCAGCTCTGAGCAATAGGCTTATGCTGTCTAATGTGTTTGCATGTTGAGTTGTCTATTTGTCACATCCTGCCACCCGAGCAAATCCCTATCAGTGATGAGATCTTTACATACCTTTAGGCTAGCAAAACTGCCAGGCTGTGGCAGCTTTTGGCTGAAATCTATAACTCTGATTCTCTCCTGTATGTCACCATGGGCAGGAGCAGACAAGAGCTGAGCATGTAGTGCCTGCTCCTTGGGCCAGATGAACCTAAGCCAGTTCCCACCTGGAAGCCACCTTGCCAAGTCAGCACAGCAGCGTGTCCTAACCAATAAATTTACTTATCATAACCACAGCTCCGAAGGTTTTGGATCAAATTTGGCTTATGTCCATCCTGCTGGGAGCACAAACAGAAGGATTTGGATTTGTTTGCACTTTTTTTTTTTTTTTAATGTGCTGCCTGTGTGTGCTGTTCCTTTAGAAGGATGACCAGACTGGTTTCAGAGGCTCCTGATAAGTTGCCAGCACAGTTAGGCCACAGGGCCACACAGTTTGTAAACATCTTCCATCACAATATAACAGGAATTGCTGAGTTCCCCATATTAAGTCCTTCAGTTGAAATTCTTTGTGCTTCCCTTTAAGTTGAATAATTATGTGGCTCATTATGTAATTCAGAGGATATGGCAGAACTCCTTACTGTGGCACTGAGAGATGCTGCTGCAGTCAAGACAGTGAGAGCAGTTCAGAGAAGGGAGGAGTTGAAGTGTGGTGTTGTCCCTGATCTAGTCCAGGTTTGTGGGACAGGATGTGGGGACTTTTCCAAGAGCCTAAGAAGGGTGTGAACTGTATGTCTTGTGAGGACAGTATGCTACCCAAGCAAAAGTTACTCTTCTCTGAGGCCTAATTTCATATTTTCAATTGCATGCCTGTAAATGCAGAGGCAGCCTCTGCACACACAGCAACTGACACTCTCAGGGCTTCCCCAGAAGCTTCAACTATGAAACAGGATACCAGGAAAAACGTCACAGTTCGTATGACATTGACACATGTGGGACTTTTTTAATTAGAAAATTCAAAGCTTAGCAGCATCTGTTGTAAACTTCCCAGGAAAAAAAAGTGTGTGTGTATGCATCCCTGTAAATACTCCCCAAAACACTATTTTTGGTCATGGCAACACAGCTGAGGCTGACCATACACAAGCCGTCTTTCAGGCCACATTGGCAGCAAAAGGGTTTCCTTCCCAAGCATCTGGCTTTTATCTGGGCGGATATGCTTGGTCAGGCCGTTTATTTTATGAACTCCACCTGCATTTACGTACATATGCCTCTGTCTGTGAGGGCTGGTAGGGCAGAGAGTTTGCTGTACATTGAAGAATTTCAAAATGAACTTAACTACTTCCTTCTTCCATCTATGGTGGCACAAGTCTAGAGCAACTGCAATAATTTCAGTGAGATGACTCGTGGATTTACACAGGTGTGAGAGCACAGCTGCACACAGATCAAGGCTCTTGTAAGTGCCAGCTCATAGAAAACATGCACAGAGACTGGCAATCCCTGAGTCTAATAAACCTTCATTTTGCAATGGATGCTATCCACGAGCATTAGACATAAAAATATATCATAAAATCTAAAATACAGGTAAATTTGTTGTGCTCTTTGTCCTGGATAGAATAAGAGGATGATAAAATGTCCACCCCACCCTGCTGTTGCTTAGAGTACAAAGCTCAATGCCTGTACTCTGTGTTGTGATTAAACAGAGGAGTGGACTGCAGTCTCCCTGCATTAGAGGAGACAGCTAATGACAGCAGTTGTACTATGGATGACGCATCACAATCAAAACCACTTGAATTTGTTTTGCACGCAATACTCTGCAGTTACCAGTCAGAAAAACAGAGGATAAGCCTGTGTTGATTAAAATGTCAGGGGAGCTCTTAAGTTTATCTGCTAGTCAATGGTTCCAGCAGACATAAAAGAATAAGCTTTATATACTATATAAATTATATATTTATAATATGTTCTGTTTTATGTTATGTTATGCTATGTATTTTATGAAATTATCAGTGTGCATATACAGATACCTACATATATAATATGTTTGTGAAAAAGTGAGTTCTTAGCAAGATTCAGCAGGCCAGGCATTGCTGCCTGAAATCAGCAAGTTATGTCAGTGTAAAAAATGCCATTTGTGAGAGGGAGATCGAATCAGTGAAGCAAGCTTGATTTGAAAACTTGTTCCTTGCTCCTCTAGCCTTTCTAACCAAAAGAGTACAGACAGGATATGTTTACCAGTCTATGTGCAGTTCCTACATTTTCCTTCAAGTAATCTCTTCCTTTTGGCAATGACCAAAATATGACCTTTAATTTTGTGGAGTTTGGCACCACATTTGGTTAGCGAACCCCCTCCCCTCCACTCTAGTGTGCAGATCTCAAGCATGTGCAGTTTCAAACTACAGGGAGCAGCAAGAAGAGTGCCACACCAGTGAAACTCATGCCTGCTCCAGTTCTGCTACTGACTGTTAGCTGGAACTGGAGTGCAAACAGTTCTTGTTAAGTGGATACAGAAAGCAGAAAGCAAATTGGCATGGTAATTTCAGTGATTTCTCTCACCACTGCTTTTCCTCCACCTTTTCCAGGCACAGCCCTTCCAGCAGGTGCTTGTGGCCTGTCTTGCTTTGCTCTAATAAAAGGAAGCAGTTCTCTTTAACATTAAACATTCAGGGAACAAAATAAAGTGATGTGGACCAGGGTTAGGAGGCTGGGTATAAACTTCAGCAGTGCCAGCTGAAGGTTCCTGCTCTACAGAGTCTATTTGAGCCAGGAAAAGGTCAGAGATGGGATGAGCGTGCATTAGCAAGCCTATATAGGCCGCTTTGCCTTGGGTGAGTCTCTGTGCCTCCCAAACACAGGATTTCTGGTAATTCAGCATGCACAGGACCAGAAGCTGGCTTGGAAGAAAACAAAGAGGCTAAAAAGGGCTGGTTTGGGCCTTTTCTCAAAGCCTGAGAAAAATGAGGATCCACTGCAAGCTCTACCACGTAGGCTCATGGGTACTTCTGAAATAAGCATGGACAAAAGATTCAGCAGCATGTGAACACCAAGCTGTGCTCTGTGAGGTTAGATGGGGTAGTAACAACAGGTCTCTCCAGAAAGGGAGAACTGGTAGGAACTTGGGAGGCAAAAGTGTGTCTTCTGTGGCTTTTCAGTGGCTTTTTGACCAACGTGGCAATGCAATACTCCGTCATCTTCTTTAAAAAGAGCCTTTACAAACTTGATATTCTTTTTCCTGAGGTAGAGGACTAATTAGCTGTGAGGGGTGGTGGCGGAGACCTTTCTTTGCCTACTTTAAAGCTCAAAAAATCTGGGCCTGACATCTGCATATTCAAACAGTTTTAAAACAGATGTGCAGCAAATCAGGAAAAAAGGTAAAACAGCCACTGATTTTTTTCAGTTAGCTCTCTCACCTGTTTTCTCCTCCAGGCACATTTCTGGGTAACTCAATTTCACTTTCTAGGAAGGCATAATCCTCCTGAGCCTCCTTCTGTGCTTTCTTCTTGGCAAGAGGATCTCGTGCTTCCTAAGAAAGCAATCACAGGAAATCAGGGGGAGAAAGGATTTAAAGCTTGTGATTGTGTCACATCATTTATCCTAACACAGACTTCAGATCTGAAAAAATGAAAAGTTCATTCATATTTTGATCACTGATCAAATGTTTTTCAAGTTTGGCTACATATAGCACTGAATTTATGAGTGAGATAGGAAGGTGGCTCTATGAACTGTACTCTTTCAGAAGCGGTCCTCCATTCATTAAATCTTAAAAGTCAGCCATTTGTCATTAGTTTCTCAGGTAAGCATGTACCTTTATATGTCATTTAAGTAATGGTGAGATCATTTATAATCAATAGTCACTATAGTTAATCACAGTGCAGGAAAGATAAACAGAGCTAATGTTTCAGTGTATCACTTGATGTAGAGGGAGTGGAAGTTCTCTTGTACCTACATACACAAAGGAAGTTCCTAAAATAACCATACAATAGCGTGTACTTTAAGGACAAAACAGTAAAATCCCATATTTGACCAAACCAAACTAACCTCACAGCTCTCAGCCAGGAAAAAGCTGAGAGAAGCAGTGTCTCCTCACACTCAAGAGTTACACCACTCTGTTGGGAGATGCTCATCACAGGACAGCATGAGTCAGGTAAACTATGTCATACACACAACAGAACAATTTGCTCATTGACCATCTTGACCTTCTTTAGTTTCTGTATAAAGGTAATATTCTTGTACTCTGCAAGTGAATTGAGCTACTTCTTAGCTCAAGTAGGACAGGTCACAGCCCCAGTACTGAGCATCACATTTCCAGTGTCACTATTTTTCTTTTACCAAGAGAAACACCTTCAGAATTTTATCACAGTAGCATCCCAAATAATTTGTGAAATCAGTAACATCAACTATGGTTTCAAAGATTAAAAGACTCCATATTAATTATGTACACACAGTACATGGCGGTTTAAACATATCTGGAAAACAAATCTTAAATCAGACTTGTTTGTAACAGCCCCTGGAGATCTCATCCTCCTCCACAATAAATGAGTAGGTCTGCTGACATCTATGTGGTCCGATCACTGCCCAATCAGTGTATAGGAGAAGTGAACTTGTGACTGCTACACTACACTAAACTTGGTAGCATGAGCTTTACAATGTAAATATTTTGAAAAGAGAACAACCAACTCAATGCTAAAATAATATAACTTTGGTCATGGTCAAGAAGCTAACAAAGGAAATTTTTTAACATAAAACCCAACAGTGCCACAATACGCTTATAAACAGAACTAGTTATTCTGCCTTAAAAGACACATCCCAAATGCCAAACACATCGTTCTTAACATATAAACAGGGTCAAGAAATAAACTTAGGAGTCACGATTTCCGCTTCAAGGAAAGACGATTTATCTCGCTAATGTAAAGAAAGCTTTGCCTTTACTCTGATTGGAGTGATGCCATTTATGACCTCATTTAAAAATAAATCTAGACTATTGTTCATACGTTTCTGAATCACAGAGACAAACCAAGTAAAGCTAACTGAGGTAGCCTTTAGGAGAGCCAAACCTGAGCACGTCTACAGTTTTTCCTTCCCCAGAGCTTTTCCTGATGTTCCTTCCACAAAATAATGACAGCATGTCTGCAAAGGCCCGCCTGAGCTGCTGCTGCCGCCGCTGCCGGCCAAGCTCCTCTCCCTGCTGGCAGAGCGGCTTGGGGCCAGGGCTGACTGGCTGCTCACGTTCAGACGAGCAAGTCCTGCTGATGGCCGGCTCTGCTGTGGGGCCCTGGAGGTACTTCCAGCCTGCCTGCCCCACTGCCTGCCAGCCTTCTGCTTGCGCTGCTTACTTGCTTGTTTTACTGCTGATATACATTTCTATTTTGATATACACTTCTATTTGGGGTTAAAAGTGCCGTAGGGAGGAAGTGTAGGAATTCATTTAAAAGAGCGTGCGCTGCCCCATCCATGTGGCTGCTGTGCATTTCGGGAAAGTAATGGCAGAGCTGGAAATCTGGGTGCCCAGCTCCTGCCACCAAGCCTTGAGTGGTCAAAGAAAATGGCAGGTGATGGGTTATTACAGTGAGGATCACCCTGGTTTTCACACTCACCAGTCAAAACACCTAGGGTATCCAGAGAGAACCCTCCTTACCATTCTCAGGAAAGGTGAGATATTGTTGTTGCAGGCTTCTCTTCACAGCATTTATTCTAGCAGTACAAGAGTTAACCTTTTCAGTCTGAATGAAGGGGAAGGTAGGGAACCTGCTGTCTCCATCCCCTGACTGCAGCTGAATGCCAGAATGGAAATGGGAAGAGATATCTACACTAGCCCAAGCCCCTACTACAGCTTAGCCGAAGGGTTGGCAATACTGCAGCCCCCCCAAGCCATGCCACTCACACAAAAAGCTGCTGAGGATGTCAAGCCAACCACTCCTCCCTCCACAGAGAGATCAGGACCTTTGGCTGTCCCATCACTCCAGTGCCACCACCCGTGCAAGAACTGTCCCCAGACTCTGGGGCTGGTGTGGCACCAATGGCTGGGCTGGGGGAGTAGGGAAATCCTAAAGCCCACATACCTTTCCCCTTCTCCTCCACACCTGCACTGGGGAGTTCACAGGACCAGTCATGGATCAGGGTGATTGCCGCATTAACAAGAGGCAACCTCGGAATCAGACTCAGAGCTTTTGATTTCTTAGTTCTACATGGCAGACTAACAAAGGGGACAATAATAATTAACCCTGCCTCCTAAATGTTAATTACAAAGGCATAGGTTTGATATCAGACAGCTCATTTCTAGTGAACTTTAATTAACCTGAGAGTCTAGTCTTATTTTATGCTAAGACTTATTATCAGATAAAATAAAATACTCTGATATTTAGATTTGAAACACATGTAATCTGTGTTTGCAAGTTGAGGTAGAGGAGTCATCTGTTTGATACACAAATATTTTGCTTGAATACACAGCTATTTCATTTTTATTTTGAATGTATGAGTTATTACCATTATTTGCTAATTTTGCTAATATTTTATTATATAGAGCACAGCTTTTGGGAGACTCATACATGATAAGACTATTGCATATATATTTTAATCTTATGTATATGCCTTCACCTAGGGGCAGCTCAGGTTAATCGAATGCTGATTGAACGTTCAGTTCGCCTGAGCACTTCAGGTGGATCTACATTCATCACTTCCAGGGTGAAAATTCATCTTGCTCTCAGGAGTTGTTTCCTAATCAGCTGACTGTTCAATTCAGTTGGTTGCTCCCTCTGACCGTCCTATGGCTGACTGCATTCTTTGCCTCCCAGTCACACTATTTGACCTCTTAGTCAAAAATATTCCAGGTTTTGGCGCTCTGCTCATGAGTAATTGCACCCTCATGGACAATTTTGGCTGAGCATTTTCCAGTATAGGCACTGAGAACAGTGTCTTAGGAGGCATTTTAATTAGAGTATAAGTAGAAATAATCTGTGTGAAGGCACTGCATGTGGTCACACAATCACACACTAGCAAGCTAGACAGGCACAGCAATTAACAAATGGGTGTGTGCAAGATTTTGGGTAGGGGGTGCAATTTGCTCCATATAAATAAACACAGTAGTTTAAACACCATCTTATCAACTCATTTTTGTGCTGTCCAGCGCGAAACTAGTACCCCTCCACAGAAAATTATTGACATATTTAGTCATCTCTGTCAGTTGTCATAATTAGGTTTTGTTAGAAAAAGCCCACCGTGTTGCCCATGGCTGATGGAGAGAGATTCACTCCAGCACCTCAGCTGGCCACTGCTGCATGACATTCACATGGGGACACACACTCTTCAGAGGTGCCATCCAAAATGAGAGTTATTAGGAGCCAGTGAGATCTGGATTAAGCTATAATTTAAAATGAGGGTGTCAGATAGTTGCTTAGCTGTCATTAAAAAATTAAAATAATACTGCATGTCTAATTTGCACAAACAGCAGGGAGCAATTTGAATAGCACTCAGAAACTTATCTTTGTCAAGAAAAGTGTATGTTGTCAGAAGAGAGGAATTAATTTGAAAAAGTGCGTTCTAGTCACGACGTTGTTTCCATTATGTGTTACTCAAGTAAATTAAACACTATATAAAATTTTTCCAGGATTGTTAAAGGCTTGCTTGCTATCAAGAAATAGTTTCTTAGGAATAGCCCTGTCTGAAACATTGAGGAAATTCAGCATGTAAAAAAAAGCAAGCAGTTTGCTTTCTGAAAATATGTATGGTCCTTTATATTTGGAGATTTATCTAGGTTTTTGTTATAGACCTAGCTTTAAAGGTATATACTTTTGCATATATGATCTTATTCCGGATGACTCTCCAGAAATGTGAAGCACGTCAGACAACACGCTTAGGAAGCACGAAAACTCAAAATCTGAAAAGCATTCCTTCTGCCAAGCTTTCCCAAGAGATTTACTTGTACTCTTCTGCACCCAGTACAAGCCCCCAAACCCCACTTGCATGCTTACAGGTGGAGCTACCTGAAACCCCTCCTGCAATGTACTATCTTTCCCAGGGCAGGCAGCCGTGCTGCCGGCCCTGTGCAAGAAGACCCAACACCTGTCTGCAAACCCAGGGGGGTCTGAAAAGAATCTGTGCTATGCATGCTTTGGCAAATGCAAAGATTTAGGCCTTTGTATTTGGAAGATAAGCTTGATATAAACTTCAGAGTGTCTGTGAGGTTCTTTCATTGGCTACAAACAGGGCTCTGTACTCCCTGACAAGCGGGACTTTAAATCCTCAGCAAGGATCCTTTGTTTCTGGAAATATAATTGTAATTTTGCAGTAGCTCGAGTTGCATTAAAAAAAAAATGAATCTTTTGATGATTCCTGCACTAGGGCTAAGGTAGAGCTTGGTGGGGCTGCCAGTTTGAAGGGAGGTGTGACAGCAGTACTGCACCTGTGTGCATCATCCTGTGCATGCCCATCTGGGAACCATTTGCAAAGAAAAGCAGAGTCTGATACCTTCATTCCAATTGAGCTATTAAACATCACAGTTCATCAATGAGCTTGTTGACATTCTCTTATATCCAGAAATCAAGGTATAAATACAAAGTTGAGATTTGGTTCAGGCTGATTTCTAAAAAAAAAAAAAAAAAAAAAAAAAAAAGAAAAAGACTACTACTTAGGTTCAGAATATTTCTTCTTTTTTTTTAAACTTTCCTATAATTATTAAATTAATATCAGTAATACTACTACTACTACTAATAATAATAATATCAGTAATAATATTCTGATAACGTCTTTGCTTCATAGAGTTTGAAGGGACAGCAGAGGGCATATGTGGTCTTACAACAAGTAAAAACCTATTTGGAAGAGCAAGTTTTTAGAAGTATAAACTTTGGTATCTTTTCCTGAGATATGAAGCACTGGGGGAAAAGGGTTATTCTTGTCCAGTTAATTAAATCTCGGCAACAAGAGTGGGACTGCCTTTAAAGGTGCTATTAGAAACTGAGAAGACAAAACAGACAAAACAGACAAAACCCGCCAGCAGGAGAACAGAAGCGGTATGTCACTTTGAAGTCTCATCATTATGAGATAGTGTAAAACCCAGCTAACAGCCGGCAGTGATGCCTTGCCTTGTCTTGCTGGAGGTGCCGTGCCCAGGTATGGGGGGCACCGTGCTCTGCCTCAGGACGCAGGGTGCCCACCCGGGGGAGCTGGGTGGCTGATGGCTGGTGAAGTTTTAGGCTCCTGCAGCAGAATTTGGTTCACAAAATGCCTATGTTTAAAGCTTGCCACTGTTGCTGGTATGTCAGAGAGAAGCTGCAGCATCCCAACATTCCAGGCGTGCCTTGTCCTGTTTCCAGACTACCTCTGTTTGGACCTGTGAAGTGCTGTAGACTCAGACGTGTTGCTAAACTCAGGATTTAAGCACAAAGGAAAGGGACCGGCTAGACCTGTGTGGGGAAAAGCTTTTGAGGCTGAACAAACATATGGCATTGCTGCTATCTTTCCCTAAGTCCAATTTTCCCTGAAGTCTCTCACCGGGGAAGTGCTGCTGGAGTACCTTCAGGATTCAGTGTACAGGTGGAAGTGGTGGCAGCTTGAAAAGCATGTTTGTCAGGCAGTCCTGGCCCATATCCAGCTTTTTTGGGTGGATGTGCAGGTTCTGCTGAGCACGGTGTTGCTATGACTACTCCATTAGCACCACCTGAGCCCGCTGTATGCAAAAAGCAGCCTGACAGATGCTTAGGCAAAGCGCAGTCAGCGTGGCTAATGCAAGGCAGACCTGCTCCGAATCATGATCGGACAGTGACTGCAAACACACCACATGAAGGTTGTTACTGGGGACCTGCAGTTCTGCAGACACCTCCTGGGAGAAGAAGACTGCAAGATTCAGTTGGTTTCTCCACCAGTTCTATTTCAGGTGGCACAAAGAGCCAGCTCCCAGCTGCACGCAGCATACTGTGCTGAGGGAGACGATAATTAATGTACCAGTAGGATCATTAACAACACTGCCCAGGGGTACACGTGCTTCCATGCGTATTTTCTGCTCCTCGCAGTCTTTTTTTTAACTTGTGTTTTATATAGGTGGCTTAGTATCACCATGCACTGCCTGCCTTGTTTTGTTTTCAGCCATTCACAGGCACTCGAAAATTCAAACAAGAGCTTTAGGTCTCAAACCTATAAAGCTCAAAGACAGACTGGAAACACCCTTTTCAGGTTGTGAAAGCACTGTTTTCAAGATTGGGTTGGCAAGAAAAATAGATCACATGCACATATCTGAGTAGAAGATATTCACTCAAAGTATCTTTGAGTGAAAATTTGGTTTTCTGTTTTTGAGTATTCCACAGCGTGAAGGCAATACTTAAAACTCAGAGGGCAAAGAAGGGGCCTTCAACACAGTAGCAAGATGTGCCTCCAAACTTTAAAACCTCGTCTGTGCACCATTTCTGACTCCCTCGAGCAGAATCCCTCACTGCAGCACTAATTCTCATGAACAAGGGGTAAAAATGGGCTGGGCATCTTGGAGTGGTGCTTACTTCATGATCCAAACCATTTCATGCACCATTTTGCCACAGTGGCAGAACTTTGTGTTGTTCCATGGCTATGAGCATACCATGGCCACGGCCAGGCAAGAATGGCCTTAGGACCCGCACTTTGCAGACTGGCCGAGAGCTGGGACTGAAGCTGTGACAGCTGATACTGTTCCAGTTTCCTGCCACAGCATCAGCACAAATTGCCTCGTGGCTAAGCACACATCTCAGGAAGGACAGAGCAGTTACTTTTCAGAACAAAAAAAAGCAATTTAAAAATATTGTTAAAAGGTGATTTGCAAATAAAGGCCATTATATAAAGCAGTCACATATATATGTATATATATACACACATACGATGGGAAAGTTACTGATTGTGTCATGATTCTGAGTTATGTCACTGGAGACAGACAAGAAATGGCTCAAGTGCCAAGTAAGATTACTATTTATTTATTTATTTATTTATTTTCCTTTGGAAACCAACAAGTGAAGAAATATTATCTTGACCAAAACCGTTAACTGGAACTCCCAAACCAACCTTCAGAAACATTCACTTTCTCCCAAGACTAGCAGGAACTCCTCCAGTAGGTATAACCACACGACAAGAACTCCTCCTTTCCAGAACAGAACGAGATGCCCAGCATTCTCCAAGTACATCCCTACCTCCCGTCCCTGCCTGACTCCCACAACAGTTTTCTTGGATGTGTGAAGATTTAAATGGGCTGCCCTCTCCTAAAATAAATTCTTCTGTGTGACGTTGTTTTTTATATTTTATTAGCTATTTCTCTGATGGAATAAAAATTCAGATTATGGTGTTGTAGAAAGCTATTACAGTGATAACATCCTCGTGCTGTGTTTGGTTACACTGCAGCAAGCATGTTTTAAAAGATGAGAAACTTTTAGAGCATTATTCCTCTGAAGACAGCCATTATCATTATGTGTTGCATTTATTCCTAGAAGCCCTACTGAGATTGTACTAGGCAGCTTTGAAATCCACAATGAGACTTGGTGGTGCTCAGATGTTTTTCTCATCCTGACACATGAAGCTAACAAAGGCAGAGAGGCAACTTAGGCACAGAGACTCATGCAGCTTACTCAAGGGTGGCTCCTATAGGAATAAAAACACATGTCCTGACTCAAATACAGTCCTCATTCAATAAACTTTGAATCATCTCTGCTTCTATACTGTAGCTTGAATTACTTCTGATAGCTTGTACTGAGAAAACGTTTATCAGTCCTTTCGGGTTCAATCAGGCAGGGTACAGATCTGTACCACTGGAATATCATGCTTATGCAGCCATCAAAGGCTGCAAAAGCTTTCAAAGAGGTTTCATTTCAGTCACTAGAGGGGAGATGAAGAGAAATACATGTGCATGAAATGAAGCTGCATGAGGAAGTCTTGTGGGTATTTGCAGTTCCATGTGTTTCAAGCACTACGTGGTTTGTTCCTCTTTCCAGGTGCAAATGATGTTCTCAGTATTAACGCAAAATGAGGTAGGCAAAGGTTCCCATGCCTGCCAAAAGGCTAGCTTCACAATTTGAACTAAGCCACTTCGGTAATATTCACGATACAATATTCACCAAAACAAGAAGCTTATTTCAGGAGTAATTTAGGTTCACAGGATCCTAAACTCCTCTGGAAGTCTATGCTCGTGATTCAGAGGAACATCAGTTTCTGAGGGACTCTTGTGTCCCTGTGTCCACATACCTGCATCTGTAGAAGGATAGTAATGTTTTGTGCATTCCTATAAACCTAACAACCTATGGAAGTATTATCTAAATGCAAGCTCCATGCAGTTTTCAAGCTCATAGGCAGTTTTCAAAGGAATGCTTCTATGTCTCTGGTGAGTGTGTGTGCATGTGCACAAGGGCATGCGTGTTTCAGCAACCACTCTGGTGCATTTTGATGGGTGGCAAAGGATAATTTCAACTGGCCTTCCATTAAACAGAAAATAATTATATGTATAGGCATTTTTACTTGACTTACGGATATATTTTTCACTTGGTGCATGTGTAAATTTTATTATTAACCCTGTGGAAACCACTGAGCTGAAAGGAAAGAAAGGTTAGATTGAGAAGTTGATAGAACAGGAAAATGTTTTTCTTCAAAGATTAATCAGATTTTAAATTAGGTGATGAAAGTAAAAAGAGCATGTGGAAAGGATCAGAATAAGTACATTCTTTATCTTCAAAGAGCCTCCAAAAAGTAATAAGCGAAGTTCCTGCTCTCCTGGAACTGGAACAAGCTCAAATGTGTATTACAGAAAGAATGGGATTTCCAGAAGTTTTCATGGGTGGCCTAAAACCTCCTCCACTGAGCGCTGACCTGAGCGAGACCAGATGGGGGACACGCAAACACTGGAAAATCCCACAACAGGCTCTTGTGCTGAGGAGCAGCTGCTACGGAGGACGGTGAGGGTCCCTGCAGAAGATTTCCAGCCTAGAAGATCAGGCTGCAAAAATTTACTGCTCCTCAACTCTTTTCCCTGATGGACACATCTCCTTGCACTAGCTCCACAGGCCCTCGCCGCTTTCTGTAGCCAGGAGGGATGGGACAGGTGTGCTGCAGAGAGCTAGTGTTCTCCTCTGTTCTGCCAGGTTGTTTCTCCCCATCCAGTACAGGGAAAATGACTCCCCCTGTTATAGCAATCCCTTTCTGTTTAATATTTATAGCAACCTCTTTCCACTTAATTCTAAGTACAGACCCCGAGAACTATCTTTTCTCAGATGCCTGCACAGCCAGAACCCTTGGGCAGGAATTTTCTCCGGGAGATGGTCTCAACCAAAAATACATAAGAAGATGCAATTTCTTGTGTGCTGAAAGAGGTCATTATTAGTCCTCTCCAGGAACCAGCACAGGAACTGCTTCTCAGGCTTTGTTCCTTACCCAGTGTGTCAGTGCCTCTCTCCCCTCTCTGAAGGGCACCGTACACTACAATGACAAGTACTAAGGCTGAGCATACATTCTCACATGTCCATCACTTAGCACCAAGTGAAAAAAAGTGTTCAGAAGTATTTGTTAAAATTACTAGCACATTTGATGAAATATCTGTATCAATTAATTGCTAATAAGTAGATCAAAGCTGACTCAGAAATGAATTAATAATTTAACACTAACTTATTCAATAAAATTTAGCCCCCTTTGTCTCTTTTTGAAATGACTTCCCGAGTTATCATCTTTTTATGTCCAGGCAAGGATCTTCAAATCTGTCTTTGAAATTACTTCAGATCTTTCCCTCCCTTGAAATGTTGTTACAAGACTGATCTTATACAATTTATTATAAGTATTTCATACTAAAAATTCAAGCACTGTTGAGAATTATAATGGGTGAAATGTATTGCTTTTCCCATTCCCTCATTGACTGTCATTCTTTTCATTTTTAAAAATGTTTTAAGAACAACTCTCAAACTGCATTCTTCAGGGACAGACTTCAGGGAGGGCAGAGGGAGTAGGTAACTGGCTATTGAAATTTGGGAATATATCACAGTTTTTCTTCTTTGGCTGCAAACAAATGTCTGAGACAGCATCGCACTGGAAAAAAACACATTACTGTGAGATCACTGCATTTGCAAAAAGATATGCATAGCTTTTTAGATACCACCTTTTTTTTCTTTTCCTTTCCCACTGCAGGAAAATAATGGCACAATCAAAAATACACAGAAATTACTGGAAACCTTCAAGTCTTTTAGTTGACTTCAGAGGGCTATTTATGATATCTGAGATGCCAACACACAGAATTGCTTGGTAAATATTGACATTTTAAGGACAGATACTCCATAAATGTTGAGTACTACGTGTACCCAGCTTCACATTGAACAGGGTCACAAAAGAATTCAAAATGTCTTTCCTTCTTAAACTGGTCCTTAGCAGTGAACATGTAGAGCTTGAACAAGTTGAAAAATGGACGGAGTAAAATGGGAATTAACCAGAACAGTGATCTTTATGTAGTGTACTCAAAGGACTCCATGACAGAGGATCCATGGTCTTTCAGAGGATGAATCTGTGATCCATGTGGTTTCCATCCAGGCTGAAGTCTTAGCGTTAGCAAACAAAGCCACAGCCTACAGACACTGCACTTGCTTCCAAATGAGAAGAAAATAAAATTAAGCAGCGGCCATCACTGTTGGTTCTTAATGCCTGTCTTGTATTAATTTCTCCCCATTGAAAATGATTGATCAGCATGATACTTTCTCTGGTTTGCTAGAGATTTAGGGTTTGCATAATACTGCTAGCTTGGGAAGATAACTGTGCTTTGATGCTCGCTTTGTTAATTATTTCAATGCAACTTGAAATAAAATTTTGCTCATTAAATATTTCTAGAGCTGAGCTTGAGGCATGGCATTAGGAGGTGGTTTTCTCTGAAGTTTAGGAGACACTGCATCCAAGGCTTTAACGCCACTAGCTAGGATATAGGACTGAAGAGCAACTGCTAGTACTGCTACTGAACGGCAGTGCCTTAAGAAAATCAATTTATCTTTCTGTACTTCTTTGTCCATTTGAAACTAAACTAGTGTTAATAATAACTTTCCTTGTAATGAAGTTTGCATAGCTTGAGTTTGGCACCTGCAAATTGTTAAATGCTTTTCTTTGGATTTGGCCCATTTTAACTTGCTTAGTTTTGAATGATTTACTCACAATAAATATTCAGCTCTTCAGATATGTAAGATGCCAACCAACACCATCAAACCTACTGATACAGACCTACATGGAGCAACAATTATAAACTTCATACTGTATAAGTAACTAGCATTTCTTCACAAGTAAGTAATTCACAAGCAATAGCACAATGCAAAAAAGGATGTTAACTTCTTTGCCTAAGTGTATTTCACTGCCCAGTAAACAAGAAATCCAAGAAAAATAAAATAATTTTTCAAAAATTTAGTAGGCCAGCACTTACTAATCTAGCTGCTTACTAGAGCAAGAAGGAATTCCCTGAAGTCTTGCAGGGAGCTGGAGTTATCCATTAACTGCATTGCAGCTCTAGATCTCAAGCACCGAACAGTCCCTGAGTGTCAGCACAGAAAATACAGGCGAGGGAAGAAGCTGGACTCACAGCCAGTCAACTTTACCCGGGCATGCAGGGAGAAATACATCACCTCTTCCGAACTGCAATGACTAACTTCCATTCACCCTTCTATCCAAAGAGAAGTGGTAGCAGAGCAGCGCTTATGAGGATCTGAGCAGGTCTCCTCTGAGCAGTGCTGCTTTCCCCCAGAGGCCCAGTCAAGCCCAGAACCACTAAGAAAACATGATCAGATTATGCTGTGGAGTGATTTATGTTTCTATACATATTGTGGGTGGTTGCGTTCATATAAAAATCTGTTTGATGTCCATTAATCAAACACACCTGTGATGGATTATAAAATGTACTAGTGATTACAGCAACTCTGAAATGAAACTTTTCAGCTCTTAAAAATGGGCTGAAGACCCACTGCAGTGAAGCAGCTGACTAATTATTTGTATGTCATTACGCAGGGTTTTTGTCAGCACATAAAGACCCAAATTCCCCAGTAACCACAGACCGACTCCAGTGCAAATTGGGCATCAGAATTTTTCTGAGGTACCAGGGAACCTAATCTATACAGACAGCAAGCTGAGAAAGGGGTGAGACACCAGGCTTTATTATATTTTAATTCATTAATAAAGGCCTTGAACAACATCCTAGAAGAAGTGGAGGTTTATACGTGTCTGGCTGGAACACTGTGCAGTACCCGCAAGCAAAAAAAGGAGGGCTTCTGGATAGGTTAAGAAGTGCAAAGTGGCTCAGTGATGAGGCAAGAATGTGCTCTGCATTGCTTTTGCTTCTGCTCCAGAGGAATCTCTTCCAGTGCGATTTATGAAATGACTGAGTGGGGACGGAGTGGAAAGCGACAGGCGGGAGCCGGTTCCAAAGAAAGGGTTGGTCAAAGGACAGTCCTGAGGGCAGCAATTGTGGCAATGCTGCTGTGGTGAAGAGGGTTGGACATTTCATGAGAGGAAATGGGGAAAAAGAAGAAGACAAAGCAATTGTCTCTCTATTTGCCAGAGCACAAAGGGTTAAAAAAATAAAAAGAGAATAGATGAACTTTTTGAAAAGTCTAGTGGTTTGGATTCTGATGATGGCTTGGATCAACCCATTCCTGACTTGAAAAAACAGGACCATAGTGTCCACTTGGCGCAGCTGCAGACTTTATGGATTTTTATTACCAGCGACTGGAGTTCAAGATGAGTGAATTGTAAATAAGGAGAAATGAAACACAATAATATAGTCTCCAGAGATTTACCTAGAAAACATCTGGAGTTTTGGCATTAATATATAGAAATCTACACCAATGGGAACACAACATATTACTGTGAAGTGTAGTAAGAAATAGCACAGATAAATGAGAAGTTAAGGCTTCCTATATATCACAATAAGATATTTCAGCTCCTTTTGGTTGTGTGAGTTTCTACTGCTGTGAAGTCTTGCCAAATATTTCATCGTTACCTTATTAGATGTTCTTGGTTTACTACCTTTTGCTTTGTAAAGCACTGATTTAGTGTCATTTAATGTAATTTTTAAAAACATAACCAGATGTCCTGTTCATTTAGCATATGAGAAAACAATATCGGAAACATATGTTTTTATGCATTCCAACACAGATACTAAGATTTCATTCTCTTGCTAAAACAATCTTGCTTCTGAAATAAGTTCCCCTTTTATCTTTGACATCAAATGCCACATTGGCACGCAACTTTATTTTGATCTCTATAAGTCTCTCTTAATGCTTGTATTTAGCCAAAAGACTCTTAATTTGGGGGCCTGTCTCCCAGATTCCCACTGAGCTTTTCACTTCTTTTACAATACTGACATCATTGTTTGCATGCTGGACTGATCAGGCCCACTCAGTTTAATGGGAGAAGGTGGAGGGGGAAGCACTTGAAGCAAGGGGCCCTCCCAGCGCTGGAGGTAACCAAGCGTAATGGTATGCTCCACAACCTACCAGCATTGTTTAGGTAAAAAGACTTTAAACACTGGCAGCACAATGACCTGGAGAGCAAAGGTTAAGGAACCTCCCAAAATTCAATCTGGGTGGTGCTGGGCTCAGCAGGGACATGCATCTCCTCCCAGTCAGTGCTCATCTGGCTCTGTTCCCTTCTTGCCTGGGGTGCAATATCATCCTGTTTAAATTTAATAGTGGTGAATGAGCCATTCAGCACCCAATGCAGAGAAAGTGTAAATAAAATTATCTCCACACTACTGGGACTTTGAAATCTTTGGCTTCCCAATGTGTTTTCAAAGAGGACTAACACACATCTGTGATTAGCAACTATTCAGGAACGGCAGTGAGCTCGTAGGGTTACTCTGACTTGGGAGTTGGTTTTGTTTGTGGTTATGATCTTTCCATGGCCAGCTGGGGGATTATTTAGATGGTTCACAGCCCTGCAATTTTATTACTTGCCAGAATAATAATTCTATGTTTGGCTAAACCTGCGAGTTTTCTTTTTTAATAATTTAGCAAAGAATGAGTAAGCCTAGATTCTGTCTATTGTGTCAGAAACACAGGCACAGATCAGTCTTTACTGAAAAGCATTTTTTTGTGGATGATTTACAGTTGCCAGAAGCAACCTGGGCTCACAAGATACCTGGGTCATGGTCAGACTGCCACCCTGCCTGACGTTAGCACTGAGGCACCTTTAGGCCCCTCTCTTCTTTTAAAGCAGTCTTTTCCACTGTAGCCAAGAGCGATACTTCAGGAAAGCTCTCCCCAAACTCCCCCCAAACCTGAGGAAGAGCCCAGCAGCCTGTATGCCCAGCATTCAGAACCTGGCTGCTTATCCCACAGAAGAGCTGACTGTTTCTGGGAATCTTGCCCTGACTGAGAACTTGAACGCTTTTGCAAAATTTGGCTCTGGTGGCTACAAAACCAGAAAAACACCTGAATCAATAGCCCAGACCTTCCCAGTCCCAGTCCCAGGTGGGCAGAAATCCAAATTCAGTCTCCTGTGAGCTCAAGCCCTGCCCTCACAAAAGTGAGCTCAGCCAATTCCAGATGTTACTGAGCCAATCCAGAGAATCTTCTCTGCCTCTCTGGACAGCCCTGGAGCTCCTGGTAGCTTTAATTATCCCTCATAAAGTTCATCTTACTCTGCCTCTTCCATCAGAATGTTTCTAGCAGTTCACTTTTATTTACTCCCAAGTTTCTCATAAATCACAGGCTGTTACAAGGAGGGCCACTGTATAAACCTTGAAGTGATGGATTGGCACAGAAGAGTCAGTGAGGTTCAGCAATCTCTTTGGGGTCAACTTCTCATACAGGCTCCACTTTAATACATGACGGATGTTGAACCTGAACCGATGTGTAGGATGAGTATTACTAGCATTTCTGAAGGCACAAAATTAGCGGTAACGTTAATTATTCTATTGTCCTAATAGGCACAGTGGCTGGGTTAAAGCCGCTGGCAATCCACCAAGGCCCAACAAACTCGGTAAGATCACACAGCTTCTTGACCACTCCTCTGTCCCTGTGGCCTTCTTCAGCCAAGCACAGAAGCAGAAACTGGCTCCTGAACTGACTGCCCGTGTTCAACCAGCCAAAATAATCCTGGACTCCTCAGCTTTGTAATTACTGGACGAAGCCATCACTTTCCACCCATTTTCAAACCACCAATTAACTGGAAAATCTGATATGCATCGTAATAAAAAAACCTTTCTCTTTCCAATCATGAAAAAATGAGCGTAGACAATGTAATCACGTTATAAATGGTGTTAAATTAATAGTTAGCTAAAAATTATTCAAATGATGATTCACAGACTGAAAAACTAACAAATGGGAAATGGACCAATTAAGCAAATGGACAGGCTAGCAATTGCAAAGCAACAAAGTGAGCCCAATGACAATTTGATACATTAATAGAAAGCTTCTAGGTGGGCTGAAACATAAGGAGTGGAGGAAATGGGGAGGTATGTATAACTGACATGCAGCAATCAGAATACAGCTCTGTTACCAGACAAAGGAAGGACTTCCGGCGAGCAGAGCCTATGGAAATCAGACATTACCCTTTGACGCTCATTGCAGAGCTCTATAGTGACATTTCAACCACTTCACTCTGACCTATGACAGCACCACTCCATCAAGTAGATACCCGCTTGAAATACACACAGGATGCTTTTGCTGTCTGTCATCCTGTTATGCAAAAAAATACATATACTGAAACCCGAATAAGAATAAAAGCTAGCTAGAGCAACTGACTGGAGTTAAAACTTTTAAGAGAACTCCTTTTAGACTATATGAGAAAATGATCATTTTGCTTTAAAAAAAACAACACAGGATAGCAGGGAACTAACTGCATCGCTGAAACAATGTTGTAGTCTCAGTGGCTATGCAGCGCATTTGGTGCAGAAAGACATAAAGGACATTGTGTCCACGAGTAAGTCACAAAATGATGCCAACATGCTCTATCATGCCAACATACGTCAGTCTCGTAAAGGTTCATTCATGAATTCCACACAAGGTTATCACTCCCTATGGCCTCCCACCAAGAACCTTATCTTGGTGTTTGATCCCAGCCAGACTTTCTTTGTCACCTCTTAAGGAAATGATCTGATATTTCACCCCCAGGCCAAAGTTATAAGCACATGGAAACGGTTGACTGACAATATTCGTCTTGCCGGAAAAACACTTTTGTTAAGTGAAGCCTTGATCTACAAGGCAAACACATGGGTGTTAAGGAACAACAACAACGAAAGTGCATTTGCCACAGGTTAACACTCCTACCCCTCCCTCCCCCCCAAACACACTGTCTTTCATTTTTTCCAGTTGTTCATCTTGACCAGAATTACAACTGCTCTAATACAATCACTCACTTAAGTGTTCCCCCTATTCAAAAGTATTATCTTATATGAAACAGTAACTAAAAATACGCCTCTTTTGCTGCAATAAGATGACCTGAGCTGTTGAGGCACTCCTGCAGAGGGCTATAATATTCTTCTTGTTCAGGGAGAGTCAGGGGAGGGAAGTGACCTGCTCTGGGCCCCAGCATCAGTAACAGAAAGTTCATAGATGGCAGCACAGAACTTCCAAACAAGCAAAAAACCTGCAAGACCAGCAAAACAAGAAAGTCAGTTCCTCACATACAGTGGTTTCTTCAGTCTTACTAATACCTTGGAATAACAGAAATCCTGTTCATTTTGCTGGAGCAGAACAGGCTTTGCACTAAGTGGTCCTTGCAGTAATACAGAACATTTCAGCATTCTGTGGCTTGGAGAAATGGTTCCTTTACTTACGGATACACAGGTTCCTTACAGATTAACAACTCCCTGGCAGGAATTATCCCAAAACTGCAGCACGTTTTCCAGGGCCATCACGTTACATGAAACATTTAGTCCTGCCTGAGGCATGCTAATATGTAAAAAACACAGATATGCCTCAAAAAAAAAAGAATAAAAGGAGGCTTTTTGCTTGCTCCCATGATTCCTGATGTCTTAGGTTTTTACCACAGATTTACCTTTCATATTTCTTTTCATTTCTAAGGACATTTTAAAAGGACTTTGAATACTTTTCAGAGGTCATTGCTTACTCAGAGACCACACAATTATTTTTAAGAGATTAGTTACCAATAAGATTCAATCCTACAAAAACTTTAGCATTATTTTTTAACTTTAAGACTAATGCACCAGTGACAGACATGGAGATTTGTATTGGCAAGTTAGGGACAACATCTGGGAGTCCACAACAGAATTTTAGTGCTGAGTCATGAGACATTCACCGGCTGCCTTAGGCATTCCAGAAACTTAGTTTTCCAGAAAAACCTCTTACCCACCAATTTTACCAGGCACAAAGAGTGGATAAGACCTCTATGGGTGCTGTTCTGCTAAATAATTGTCTGCTTCTTCAGCACTGCAGTGCCAAATGCACAAACTTTGCCTCACTTCCTGCCATTTGCTTCATAACTTATGCAATTTAAGGTAGCATCACCATAATTACTTTTAAAGTTAAATGGATTTTCCAGGGGGGTTACGGTTATGATCTAAGACACAGAAATTCCAGGTCTGAGACAGACTTGTATAATCCTGGGTTTGTTACCAGGGCTAAATTTTGTCCTCTTTTAAGCAAGGTTCTGAGCACTCAGATGTGAGCTGGGACCCCGCATGAAGAAGGAGGTACGATTCAAATTCAAACTACTGCCATGGCAGGTCAGGAGAAGTTTCAGGGCTCAGGAACATGACTATAAACCAGTTTCGTCTACTATTAAAACCCACATAACCACTTCAAAAAGAGGCCTTCTTACAACAGCTCAGCATCTCCTATTTTTACACGCACCTCAAACAAGCAAGCGATACAGAAATCCCAAACAGTGGAAAAAGGCTTAGCTGTGCAGCTCATTTTTAATAATTTCAATTGATTATGCCAAACAAGCCTGCAAAGCATCCTTCTCACAACTCTAGCCAAAAGCACCCTACCCATAATTTGAATATATGTACTCTGACAACAATGCAGTCTGCAACACAAACAAGAATGCCACCTACCCACTCAACACAGAAGTTTTTGCTGCCCACTCTGTTGAAAACTGCAAAACGTGTATCAGTCCTCAACAAACTGCTCAGAGCTTTGGGTTCAGTCTTCATTTCTGGAAAAGGATCCGGAAGAAATTTGCTTTTAGCCTGAAGCACCATGTCCTTCCAAAATCTGCCGCTTCTACCACCCCAGCTTCCTAACTTGGCCTACAGAAGTCACGTCAATTCAACTCATCTCTGGTAAAAATACACTGCCAGTTCTCATGACTTCAAGACTACTTAACCAGTTTTTGTGTAAATGACCAATGATGTGACCTTGTTCTCAGGTATTACACCAATTCTGACCTTGTTGTGTCAAATCTTTTTCGGATGATCCCCTACCTGCTACAGATAACTTCCAGGACAATGGTATGTTGTTCTGCTGCTCTGTTCCTTGGGCCCTTCTCTTCCCAAACAGAGGCAGATGTTATGACAATCTCAGCTGTAGTCCCTTACCCTATATAACTGTGAAGTCCAAAGCTTGTTCACTGCTTCTCAGCTCTGCTTCAATAACAGCCACTTCAGCTTCTTCTCCATAAAATATAACTTTGGTTTTACACACCTATATCACATGTAAAACATTATAGTCACCTCATTGACAGCAGGATCAGGACAGACCTTAGGCCACGTTTATGCTGTTATGGACCTGGTTCAAGACTGTGATGAGCAGCTCAAGCCACCTACTCGCTGGGCTGACAGACTGCCTGCACCTACACAATGAGATGAAAATAAGGTCCAGCTGATGTGAACAGGACCTGAGCATATATGTGATGCTAAGAACAGCATTCATGGGTTTATCCAACTGGAGGAGAACACAGGTAGGGACATCTGTGTAATAGAGGAAGGACAACATGAGAGCCATTCTCCTGGGCACGATGCCCATCTCCCAGGCTGTGTGGCAACACGCAGTGTCAGCTCTAACTGGGGCATCACGCACACCCACGATGCCTGAGGGATGAGCATGCCACCAGCCATGCTTGCACAGGTACTCTGGGAGGCACTGGCAGAAGCTGGGTGGGATGCTGGTCCTGCCAGGTCCATGACTGCCCTGGAGAGCATTTCGGCAAGCTGCTGTAAGGAACCTGACACTGACTATAGCCAGAAGAGAACTGAGCCTATGACAAATGCAATCAGAAACAGAAATCTTTCCATAAATGTTCTTCCTGCAGAAAAATGAAATGCTCTGCTATCCCTCCGCCAAATGGAGAACGTGAAAAAATGAGCAAACTGAAACTGGCTCTCTAATACCATCTTCAGAGGTGCTGCTGGCTATGGCCTTCCATAACAAGGCTTTATATCAGTGCTACTGAAGAGCCAGGCCTCCACCTTCACAGAACTTAATAAAATAGAATTCTTGCAGTGGGAAACTTATCTCAAGAAGATATTATTGGAAAAGGAGTGGGAATACCTGGGAGCTATATTCAAATTATAGTTGCCAAAGAACCGAAACAGACCCAAATTCTTATTAAATGCAGATGTTTTATTTCACTTCTTCTTCACAACCTGGTATATAAAAATATGCTTATGATGTGCTAGGCACAAAATGTTCAGAAATGTCTCCTTCATTTTTTCAAACTATATGGGGGAGGGGGGGTTATGTCTCTCAATTTAGGTGTTATTTCTCAGTAATCAGAAAATGTGCTCGGAAGTTAGCCATCTGAGTTGAAAACTACCTAAATCTTTCCAAAAACACATTTCTAAATTCTGCTAGATAAAACACACGAAACGTATTTTAAGCCTTCATACCAGGACTGGTATTTGTCCTCTGCAGATCTGGATTTTCTGTATCAGATTTACTGTGGAGCATGCAGATTAATTTACCAGCAATACCTGACTAGTGTGAAAACAAATAGACGGACTGGAATATTTTCAGGAAGAGGAAGTAGCTTTTGTTCGCTCATTTCTGTACTTCATTTAAGGCATTCTTTCTTTCTTATCCTTTGCCCGTGAACAACACTGCCAAGATGATGTGTTTGTATGCTTGATGTTTTGTGCATGATGTGATCTCGAAGTGACATGCTGGAAACAGCAGTAATAGATCTATTGCAGCCCTCAAACTTCCATCAACGTTCAATTCCTGAAATCATACATTTGAGAGCAGAGATCACCCTCAGACATCTGGAAACACCCAGCATACGATGAGGGAATATTATTACTTAAAGTGTTTCTAAAACGTGCTGGACACACATCTTTGTCCAATATTTCTCATTGTATCTGCTTTAAAAAGCAGTTCTGGGAACACCCTTCCTCATGGACTGCAGAGCGCACAGTTTCACCACCACTCTGCAAGCCAAGACCTGAAGAAATTGCAGCAGACAGCACCAGGCCCCCACTGCTGCCATGCACCAGTGAAAACATCACTAGACACGTGCAACAGAAACAAACAGGCATCAATCCCTTCTGTTACTCCTTCTTTAGTCACTTGTCCCCCTAATCCTGCCTGCGTGGAGCTGCCTGAGCACCATCAGTAGGGCTTCAAAGGGGTGTGAGAGCCTGCTTGGCAGCAGCCTTGATGTGATGACAACCCAGGCTTCCCACCCCGTGAGCACACCCTGCCTCGCCACCTTAAAAGCGAATACCAGCAATGCTGTCTGCTGGTACGAGTGGTCCTGAGGCCAGGGAGAGGGGGCTAGCCCTCACCAACCCACTGTGCCAACGCAGCACCAGCTCAGGCACCTGCAAAAGCCTTCCTACCGTTGGTTGCCTTCATATGGGGCTGTGAAAGAGGCATCCACACCATTATGATATGGTGACGCTACATGTGACAACAGCAACACAAATGGCACGTTTTCCACCAGCCCTAACGTAACAGGTCATCACGTTAAAAACAAAACAGCGCAGCGTGGCACCTGATGCCTTTCCAGAAGCTGCTGTGCTCAGGCCACGTCCCAGGCCAGAGTTCAGAACGGGGGTTTCTTTGTCAGCAGCCACAATGCAGACTTGCAGCATTAATTAGCATTTGGGGGAGCCTGTTGCCAGCAGGTTCTGCAACCACAGGCTGTTTTCCACAGGAATACATGCGGGTTGTAAATTGGCTGGCTGCTCTCAGGGGACCACTGGAGTCCGGCATTGTAAGTATTTAATTACTCTCAATGGTTTTAAGGCCTGGGGCAGGCTTGTGGCTAGCCAGGCTGGTGTAGGAGAGCCTGAAAAACTACGGGACACTCCATTCAAATGGAAGGAGCAGTCCTTCCCTTGTTTATTTATTTATTTATTTTAATTTTTTATTTTAAAGTGAGTATGTCTAATAAAACTTTTCACACATTTCAGACCACATATCCAAATAGCAAAACACACCCACGTTCATTGGAGGCTCGCTCTGAATTTTTGTCAAGGTAAACATCAAGTAGCGTTTTATTAAATTACCAACCACACAGTAATAGCAAAAAGCATCATATGTTCTTAACCATTTCCCATAGTTATTGACACATACGTTGCATACACACACACATATATATGCATGTATATGCACACACACCCCCTCTCGTTGTACCTCTCAATACAAACTTCCCTCTTCTCCTGTCCTCTGAATATGCAATTATATGCAAGTAAACCTTTACCTAAATCTAGGAACAAATTTCACTGAGAGTTTCTCAGGAAGTTTAGGATATTTTTCCCTAATTCTTCTCTACTGGGACAGTTTGCAAGTCATAAAGAAACAGAGAAACAAAAGAGACTGACTTGGCCAGCCAAGCAATTCCCTTTGCCAGACTGCAGCTGCCCTGTTTAACCTTTTCCTTTCCTTCATTACTATCTCCCTTTCTTTCTCTAGGATCTTCACAAGGTAAACAGTGTTGAGTACACACAGGTAAGTGCTTGAGATATAACTGCGTGAAGAAGTCCTCATGGATATCTGTGAAGGTGGTAATGCTGAAGGTAAATTTCTTTATTTATTTATTCATTGAAATGGGCTAAAATTGCTCAAAGAGTAAGTTATGTTTTCTTAACTGAAAGAGTAGAAACATCTGAAACAGCTTGAACTGTACTGCAAGTACTTGTCTGACTGTGCCTGTAAATAAAGTACAGAAGTACCACTGCGATTTTTCTTATGGACATAGCCTGTATCACCAGCCAGAAGAGGACGATGGCTCTGAGCAACGGCCTGAGTTTCTATCCATAGGTAGTGAGACGACAGTGTTCACACCCTGTGGGAGCAAATTCTTTGCAAGAGACAGGATACCAAGAAAGCTCTCTCTCTGAATAAAAATCTCATTCTTCAGGCTATATTTCTGCGGTCCTTTTGAGACGCAACAGGCAATGAAGATTCCCAGTAACCTGGGCCACATCCGAGGCCTTGGAAGACTAGTGGATCATGGAGTTGGTATTCAACGGTGAAAAAGCACCAAGAGAGAAGCACTGGAGTGCTGCCTGTGTTCAGACACCTCTGTGCACAACAGCTTGTGCATTGAACCAGCCTGAAGCTGGCAGAGGCTGAAGCACCTCCTCCCTACCGAAGAGTCCGGACAAGACAGATCTCAAACATGGTTTCTGCATCTGCAGCATCTCCTGTCCATCTGGGTGTCTGTCCACCAGCGGTGTTTGGATCTTGGGAAAAGGTGTGTAACGTTACGTCGAAACCAAGCTGTTTGTAGCAGCCTCTCTGCAGCTCCCAGCACGGAGAGGGATGAGCCACTCAGTGTCCATTTTTGGGTCCAGGTTGGTAGCGCAAAGGGGGTTCTTGCTCGATGACAGCTCTGTCAGATCAAACCCATTTCATGGAATAATGTGTCCTTTTCAAAAGGCAGCCTCTGTCAGCACTGCACAGCTGCCACTGCTGATGTGCAGACTGTGATGTCTTGTTTAAGTCCTTGCTCGCTGATACCGTATCTGCAAGAGGCACCCTGGATGACAACAGTTTTACTTATTTTTCTGTTTAAACAATAGCTTTGAAGAACTTTACTGAAATATACCATGTGGTCACAAGCAACTGCTCTAGCTCTGCTCATGCCTCTTTACGTCCTCCTCTCTCCTCACCGCTTCCTTACGCACAAGCCTGGGAAACTGCAATCATCATGGTTCATTTTAAGCAGTATTAGAAACACACAAATGTCATTAAATATCCTTCAGGAACACGTGGAAGACATGAGCAAAGAAAGGGCTGTGTCTCCATGGCTGCTGAGGAATGCATGTTCACTAAAAACACAAAGCTGCTGCCCCATGAGGGGAAGACTGATCTATATGCTAGCTGATGCAGTTAAATTAGCAAGGTTATTTCCTTGCCAGGGGACATTTTCTGTCATTTGTGGTCATAAAAAAAAAAAAAAAAGAAAGAAAAAATAATAATCAGGATCCATAAATCATCTAAATTTATGTATATGCATGCTGCCACCTATACATTCAGACACCAAAACCACATTGCACCTAATATATGCACGTACACAGACTGAATTAACTTGATGCGAAAAAAAATGCATATCTTCCCAGCAGTCCATCAATTTATATAAAAAATGGAGACCACTATAAATGATGACATTTGAATCCAGCAATGGCCAACCTGCATCATTTTCAAGTTGTTTTTGACTGACTCTGTTACACATGTTAATCTCCCATTGTCTATGCTCAACTGTTTTATGCACCCTGACAGCTCACCATATATTCTCTCAACAAATATTTTCCTTCAGGATGTTTTAAAGAGGAAGGTTTACTTTAATCCCCCTTCTTTTGTTAGAGAAGATGCAACAGTATGAATAATACCTTCCTTGTGTGAAGGCTCACACAAAATTTCTTCACATCAGCAGAGCACTGCGGTCTGAACACCACTGGCCAGATGTTTCCAGAGCAAATGCTCAGTGTCCTTGCAAATTACTGTTAAGGCCTGCAGCAGCCATCCTAGCCACCTCCGTATGAGCAGGAACCAGGGTTCGGGCTTTGTGATACTCAGATTCAACCAAAGCCTGTTCTCTGCCTCAGGTGTGACAACTTACTTTACTGCAGAAGAATCAGTGAAAAAAAGGTTTCACAATGAACCGAAACATTTGGGCAGCTGCAGTGCTTGCAACAGGGGGAAATGAAATAGCTTCCTGGCATAGTTGCAGATCAATACACACACTGAAGCACAATATTTTCTTCCTTTTCTTTTCCTTTTTCAAAGCCACAGTATGTTATAAAGGGCAAAACTAGGGTACTGAGTCATATCATTGAAGAGTAGCAGCTGTGCAAAGCAGTCCAAATGCAGTATTGAAGCTGAGCATCTTGAGTCCATGGTTGGTCTCACTGTTTCTAAGGTGCTGGTGTCCCCAGCATGCCTCCCACACAGTGAGAGCAACAGCTTTGCAACAATACAGGCAAGTCCAGGCATTTAAGGACCTAAATCTGGATTTGGAGTCTCAGGCCTCTCCTTAAGAATAGACAAGTATCCTCAGTATTTGTAGTGGAAGGAAAAGCAATTAGGATAAGGATACGGCTATGGCTTTCTAGGTGAGGCTCAGCATAAGCCTTATAGGATGGGCAGGATGGAGAGAACAGCAGTGCTTGTAAGGTAAGGCAGAGAAAGGAAATTCAAAACATTCAGTGTTTTGTTGTGTTTTTGTTGTTGTTGTTGTTGTTTGTTTTTATTACAATATGGTAATTTTGAATGGGGACAAATGAAATGACTGCAGCATGTTACATGGGCCTTTCATCTGTGTCAAAAAGCAGCCACCAGCTATCTTGGTTTCTCCACTTGGTTTCAGAAACACCCCTTCTACCCTTTCTTCCTTACCCCCAGCCTGGCTTGCTCATACCTTAATATTTGGAAGTTGCACATTTTCCAGCCCATACTTGTCCAAAGAGTCCATACGCATTTGTGCTGCTGGGGAAAGGCAGCAAATGCTGGCCAAGGTGTGGTGGCTTCTCTGTTCTCTTCCAGGCCTGAGGTAAAGAACCAAAGGCCTGGGGATGAGCCCAAAGCCAGGAAGATCCGTCCTGTGGTGCAAAACACCACGGGAGAGCCAGCACCCCTGCTAGAGGCTCCTTTTGATCTCTCCAGGATACAGATTTTAGGAGCGCCAGGTACATCCAACTGCTTATCAGCCAACAATGGCAGAACAGCTGGAGAGGTTTGTGCATGCATATTTAATAGATGAATAGTGACTTGTTTTATGGTCCTTATTCATAATTTATTGTTTGAGAGCTCCAAAAGTTGCCAATGTTCTTAATAGTTTTGCATTCAGTATGATTTCACAACATCACAGCAGACAGGAATGGACAGAGAGAGAGGAAAAAAGAAAAGAGGCCACTGATCTTTGGATGGAACAACTTGGGCAGAGGACTGCATCTCTGCTTGGCAAGCTCTGCTTTGGCACTGGACACACACAAGCATAAAGCACACTTCATTTTACAACCATAACTTCTCATTATTCTTCTTCTCCCCCCCCCCCCCCCTTTATTTTTTCCTTAAGATTCTTTCCAAGAATGCTGTAAGGACATGAACTGACTTTTCAATCACTTGTTTTGTGCTCTCCTCATCGGAGAACAGGCTTGTGGAAAAGGCTGTCGACAAATGTTGCATTGTTGAGTCAAACCTATTTATGCCAAGATAGATTTTCTTCTTTTTTTCTCCCCCTCCTTTCTCTCCCAATATTTTTCTCTCAGACTTTTAATAAGGCAGTAAGGGAGAAAAGCAATGATGCAAACAAGCAGAGTCTCAGTGTGACCATATGCACATCACCCCCAATTGCTGGATCCTGTCGTGCAGTTGTTAATTTTGTGTGTCATATTTTATGTCACACTTACTAGCCTGAAGTGCAGTAATGCAGGTTTCCATTCACAAGAGAGCCTCTTCTGAATAACAAGGCCATGAATGGATAATAATAAAAGTATATTCCATGTGGCAGGGCCTGCGGTAATTAGGCAGACTTGAAAATCTCTGTCAAACACTATAAATTGTTACAGTGCTTATATAAATGTTTAATAATGAAACTGATAGCAAACCGAATGGGGGTGGCTTGGGGAAAACAGTCACTTGAATAGTTTTCTGAGCATGAGGGATGATATGGTTTCTGCAAAATAAACTATTAGAAATGTGGCATCAGGTTGACATGTGTTTGATGAAAGGCTCTCTGTGACCTGTAGTCCATCACACTCCAGCAGGTATGGCAGAAATAGGGCGAGTTTGGTACCTTCCTTTTGGTCCTAGCCCCCAGCACCCGGAAGCCAGTGGCCCAGCAGTGTCCCTCTCCCTGTACGGCAGAGGGGTTAGCAGCCACTGCCAAGCATCTGAGAATCACAGAATCATCTAGGTTGGAAGAGACCTCCAAGATCACCTAGTCCAACCTCTGACCTAACAATAACAAGACCTCCACTAAACCACATCACTAAGCTCTACATCTAAACGTCTTTTAAAGACCTCCAGGGATGGTGACTCAACCACTTCCCTGGGCAGCCTATTCCAATGCCTAACAACCCTTTCAGTAAAGAAGTTCTTCCTAATATCCAACCTAAACCTCCCATGGCGCAACTTTAGCCCATTCCCCCTCGTCCTGTCACCAGGCATGTGGGAGAACAGACCAACCCCCACCTCACTACAGCCTCCTTTAAGGTACCTGTAGAGTGCGATAAGGTCGCCCCTGAGCCTCCTCTTCTCCAGGCTGAACAATCCCAGCTCCCTCAGCCGCTCCTCGTAAGACTTATTCTCCAGACCCCTCACCAGCTTCATTGCCCTTCTCTGGACTCACTCGAGCACCTCCATGTCCTTCTTGTAGCGAGGGGCCCAAAACTGAACACAGTACTTGAGGTGTGGCCTCACCAGAGCCGAGTACAGGGGGACGATCACTTCCCTAGCCCTGCTGGCCACACTGCTTCTTATACAGGCCAGGATGCTGTTGACCTTCTTGGCCACCTGAGCACACTGCTGGCTCATATTCAGCCGACTATCAACCAATACTCCCAGGTCCTTCTCTGCCAGGCAGCTTTCTAACCACCCATCTCCAATCCTGTAGCACTGCTTGGGGTTGTTGTGCCCCAGATGCAGGACCTGGCACTTGGCCTTGTTGAACTTCATACAGGTGACCTCAGCCCATTGGTCCAGCCTACCCAGATCCTCCTGCAGAGCCTTCCTACTCTCTAGCAGATCGACACACGCACCTAACTTGGTGTCATCTGCAAACTTACTGAGGGTGCACTCGATCCCCTCATCCAGATCATCGATAAAGATATTAAAGAGAACTGGCCCCAGTACTGAGCCCTGGGGGGACTCCACTAGTGACCGGCCTCCAACTGGATTTGGCTCCATTCACCACAACTCTTTGGGCCCGGCTACCCAGACAGTTTCTAACCTAATGAAGCATACGCCAGTCCAAGCCAAGAGCAGCCAGTTTCTCAAGGAGAATGCTGTGGGAAACATTGTCAAAAGCCTTACTGAGGTCAAGGTAGACCACATCCGCAGCCTTTCCCTCATCCACCAAGCATGTCACTTTGTCACAGAAGGAGATCAGGTTAGTCAAGCAGGACCTGCCTTTCACAAACCCATGTTGACTGGGCCTGATCGCCTGGTTGCCCTGCAAGTGCCACGTGATGACACTCAAGATAATCTGCTCCATGAGCTTCCCTGGCACTGAGGTCAAACTAACAGGCCTATAGTTCCCCGGGTCTACCCTCCAGCCCTTCTTGCAGATGGGTGTCACGTTTGCTAGCCGCCAGTCAACTGGGACCTCCCCTGATAGCCAGGACTGCTGATAAATGATGGAAAGCAGCTTGGCCAGCTCTTCTGCCAGTTCTCGCAGTACCCCTGGGTGGATCCCATCCGGCCCCATCGACTTGCGTACATCTAAGCCGGCACTTCTTTACGTCATTCCCTGAACACCTGAATCCAGGCGTTGACATCTATTCCCTGATGCTGTGGGCTAACTGCCAGCTCTAAGGACACCTTTGCAGGGTGAAGTCAAGGGACAATTTTCTGCACCCTGCACACAGGAAGATTCAGAGCCAAAGCTGCATAGCTCCTACATTCAGTCATCAGACTAAATGGGAAAAAAAAAATGTGCCTCTCACACAGACAGTGGCACTGGAAGTCCCCCCTCACTTGCAGCCTCAGCCTGCACCAAGCAAGGAGTCAGCAAGCAGCCAAAACTGACTGCAGGGCACATCTCTCCTACCCAGGCACTGGTCTCAGAGATTAACGAAGAAATGATGAATGAAAATATTTTGATGACTGAAATTAAAATTTCATTCCAGATAAATTAATTGTGCTGTCTATACATGAGACTAAATCAACGATAAGAATCAGTGATAGGAAACGTGCTCCCCAGCTCCAAAGACGCTTTTCAGGAACACACAATTGCTTCACATTTTTCAAATGGCGCTTCTGTGCTGACCTCAGTGGCAGAGCACCAGTGACTTCAGTTCTGTTGAGCACCAGGTAGAAGTAATCTAGGCCTAGGCAGGGCTTTTTCATTACCGAAGAATGTTTATAATATTTAACATTTAAAACATTTCAAAAATCTTTAAAAATCTCTGAAGTACAAAAAAAAAAAGAAAAAAAAGTTTGCACTAAACTAAAAATGATTACGTTACTCATATATAATTACATTATTATCACATGTAATGAATTCATAGATCCTTGGGCTGGGGGAGGCGTAAGTTCTAAAGATAAATGAAAAACAGCAGGCTCCCATCTGATACCAGTTGAGCTTGCAAAGTCCAAGATAATGTTACCAACATCAGCGTGGCAGAGAGCAAAGCACGTTCTAGCACCTGTGTTGTGAAAAACTTGCATACCAAATGTCTGCCTGGCAGTATGGCAGGTTGTCCTAATGTTGCTTTCCTGAACAGTTAAAGAGCTGCCCCAGCTCAGGGGTGAGCTGGCTGTGAGTTTTACCCTGTGACACGTCCAAACCTCCTCTTAGAGCTGACTCCTTTCCTCACAGGCAACTTAAGGGGTAGCTTCACGAGAAAACATATGCTCTTAGTTTGCTATTTTAAACATTGACGCCATGCAGAAGTTAGACACAAAATGCAGTTGGATCTGTCCATAGCAGAGCTGAGACCAGAGAGCCTGCCCCATCACCTTGTAGCCCAGGGGACAGACCCAGCACAGGGAACAGCTCAGGTACTGCACCTTGAAGGGCAATAGGAAATTGTAAATTACAGAGACGAACGCCCCACTGCACATCCCAAATCCTGCTCGTTACCAAAATCTGTGAAAACAAAGAGAGCAAGCTCCATCTTACTGTGGCATGGAAACACTGCTCTCTTGAGGGACACAAGATAAGTCAGGCTGGGGAATTAATGATCAGCCTCATGCCCCTTCCCTGCGCTTTTTCACACTTGAATCCTGCGCAGGTTTTACTCAACCTTGGCACATGGCTCATGAATTGCAACCACTGCAGGAGGTGGTGCGGTAGCTAGCCAGCCTGTTCACCTTTTTGTTCTTCTGCCAGAAATGGAAATAAAATATAAATAGAAATATATCTAAAAATATAAATACAAATATTTGAAGGATAGACTCAGGACAACCCCCCCCCCCCCAGCCACCCAAGGGTGGAAAAGTAACATTTAGCTCTCCTGGAGTGCGTATATATGGGGCTATTAGGATCAGCTGAATCTCTGGACTAATGATGGTCCGTGTTTTCTTGCAAAGCAGGCTGCACTTGGAAAATGGCATTCTGAATCCTGACTGTCTCACTGAGATCATTTAAGTAAGCTCTCTGGCACAGAACTGATAGGAAACAGGGTATGAGCTGGAAGAAAATAATAGGAAGAACTGTCCTTCAATTTGGGCCCCTTCATGAGAATTGTAGGTTGCTTCATTTTGGTTCTTAGGCCAAGTTTAATCCTCCTGTTTGTAGCTTTTTGTTTAGGCTTGGATAGGCTCAACATCTCTGAGTTGTTACAAAGCCAAATGACCATAAATGTTGGTATTTTTCCTTGCCATCTAAGATGTTCTGCAGCGTCCATGTCTCTGACTCAGTAGCTGATAACTGATTTCAGCTAATCTACAACTTTTGTTCGAACATTTATTGTGAATGATTTGGGGAAAATATTATTTTTCTCTCTAATATTAGAAGGGGAACATTTAAAAATGAACAAAAATTACCATAATGTAGAATATTTTTTCTTCATTATGTATTTGCTTCCTTAGGTCATCATTATGTAACTTCTGTTAATTCCATTTAATATTTTGTCTTGGTTTTCCTTGCTTTATTTCATGGTACTTTGAGAAAGATACTAACATGATGATTTTCATTCTCCACTTCCTACCTCAAGCACAAAATTGCTGCATACAGATTTCTCAGCAGTTCAAAAGAGTGTTTCACTTACTAACTCCTGGTTCATCACCAAAATATTTCGCCTTTAGTTTTGTCCATAACAACTATTTATTATTTCTACTGCCTCTGATCCCACTGTACAGCGATGAAAAAGGGCTTAGTCATTGTAGTGGTAATAAAAAGGGGCTCTTAAAGTGGTCCTACAGCATAATAATCTCTGTTTTGTAGGTTTAATAACTCTTTTAAAGGCAGATCTAAATTTTAACTTATAAATCACCTGTCAAGTTCTTTATAATATCCTAAGGATAGAGAGAAGAGCTGAATGAATAGGCTTTAGGAGTCAGGATCTGTAAATCTGAAAGAGGAGAAGGGAAGGAAAGAAAAGGATCCATCCTTAGCATTGTGCAGTGAAGATATTCCATGGGGCTATCTAAAACCTGCATCAGAATTAACAATACTATTCAAAGATGTACCAAGATATACTTAACGAGCATTTTTAAAGTACTTTGAAGTATTCAGAATGCAAATGAACTTAAACAAAAGACAGTAAATGAAGCAAAGCAAAATACTCCAAAAGTCCAACCATATATCATGATGACAAGAACCAAAGAGTAGGAGCTACTAAAAATACCAAGGAAAGTATCACAAAAAACAAATATGGATAAGTCTTTAGTCCAGACACAGTAATTTACACTGTCCAGATGCATTAGATCACGAAACCTCTTAAAAAAAGAGAATCTATTTTTACTTTCCTTCTACCTCCTTTTACCCATGTCTTAAGAACATGCCAGCAAACATAGCTGTGTACTCCGTGTTATCAGATCTCCTTCACTAGCAATTAAATCAGCCTACACACCCTTCTTAAAGGGAAATCACTTGCAGGGTTATAGTGTGTGCTGGCAACACAAAGAAGGAGCAGCGCTAAAAGTCCAGTTGGATCCATGTCACATCGAAGTACTCATTGAATGTGACAGAGCGCGAACTGCCAGCTATGGACTCGTTCCAGAAGAGGCCAGGGCCTCCTGGTGGTACTGTAACACAAATAATTAAATGACAACAATACCAAAGGCCACATATTTTTCTCCAGTGGGCCAGGACCTGCTTCACGGTCTCAGTCTGCTGCCTTTTGTGTTATGATGAACAGCCTGACCAGGCACGGAAATAACCTTCAGCTCCTCTCGTTTTCCCACACCCCCCATAAGGCAGTTTCTCAGATCCTCTTGCAGCTTCTATGGCCTCTGTTGTGTGTGTGGACAATGGACCTTTGAGAGAGCTGGGCGGACTCAGGCAAGGCTGTGGGACTCGCATGGTGACAGGGAGCATGGCTCAGTGTAGCCGAAGGCCCACCAAATTGTTCTGGGACATGGGCAGGACAAGAAATGATGTAGACAGAAAACTGCTTCTAAAAACTGCTCCCTTTCTTCCCCTTAAGGGGAAGAAATGCCTTGTGCTGACAACAGGCCTGAAGCTTTCATCACGGAGGAGCGCTAAATAAGAGGTTTTCTGATGCCAAGCTGTTCGCAGAGGTGATCACAAACCACAGACCCGAAAGCCAGAAGTTGAAAACCATCTGTCTCCTGAGTCTGAGAGCTCCTGAACCTAATATTTGCTCACTCCAGTTTCTATTTACATGTCACGACAGCTTCTTTCTGCATCTTAACATTATTTTGCCGTGAGCTGGAAAGAAACGCACTGGAAAGCTGATCGCGGAGGCCTGGGGCAAAACTCAGCTTCTCCCTGGGAATGTGGAGGTACCAAGAGACATGTGGAAGATGCAAGGAAAAGGAAGGTGTCAGGGCAGACCAAGACTGGTCACAAGAAAGAATCCCTACCTTGTTGAAAGAGGACACGTGTTGTGACTACAAAAGGCCACAACCTTCAAGAAAGAGGCTGTAATTAGCTCAGAAACTGACAACTATCATAGATAAGCATGAAAAGAAACTAGGAACATAAAGCACTTTGCTACTGAGAAAGGCAACACTCATAACTCACACAGTGTGCAGGTATTTGGGTCCTTGGCCAGAATTCAGCCCATGAAGTTAACTTACTGCCAACCTCCCGTCGATCTCAACTGTGTCGCTGCCCCTCGAGGGGTGCCAGCTGGAACCTGAAACGGAGTTTTGCAGATAATGTTGTTTGGTTGTCACCAAACTCCAGTTGCTATTATATACATTTACTCACTTTATTCAAGGTTAAACCAGTTAATTCCAGGCCAAAGCTCTGCACCAATTGCTTGCCACATTTGAGACTGACAGCAGATAACTGGATGGATGAAAACGCAATCAGTCTTAATTTTAACACTACACTAGCGGATGACAGCCACAGGCGTTCTGGGCAAGACAGACTGTGCTGTGCAGCCCACTGCAGGAAGACAGACCCAAATAAGAGCTTCAGAGACTCTATTTTCTTCTTGCTTCCCTGTTTGGAGGGTGGGAGATCTTCAGTGAAAACCCAGATCTGCACCTGCAATCTGGATCAGGTTCAGTTAGATGGAGACAAATATTTTTAACCATATTTCAGTGTGGAAAGGGCAGGTAGAATGTCACGAGACCAATTTCTCTCCCAGCATTTTTTTTTTTATTTTTAGCTGACCACATGAGTACAAATATATGAAGGTTCAGCAATATCACAACTGAATCTACTTCTTAATCCTGGCTCTGTGATGCAGCTGAATTTTTAACATTATTTCCCCATCTAAACACCTTATCCAAGAGGCTACCCTCAGAAGCTTCACTCTTTTCTGAAGGCTACACCTACCCTGGGTGCAGGTGGGGAACATGACTGGGGGCAGAAAAATGGGAAAAAGTTCTCATCATTTGAAGTTGGTCAATGAGTTAATTTTCATCTGGTTTATACTACTGAAAATCTGGAGTAGCTCCATTTCAATCAATGGAAGAGTAACAGGACAAGCAGCAAGAAAGAGTGATCTGATGGAAGTTAAAATCAAGTGTCCTTAATGCAATGTCATCTCTACTTTTTCTTTTAAGATAAACTGCCACTATTAAAGTTCCATTAATTTCTAAATTGCTTAGATATGGGGATAGCAGGAAACCTTGAGCTGTCCTAGTGTGGCATTGGTGATGCACATAGAAATAGTGACTTTGATTTCTTTTAACAGATGGTAGCTAGTCTAACATGCTTTTCTGTTTGAACTCTCCCCTGCTGAAACATCTGTCTAGGACACTGGCAGTCAGAAATACCCTGCTTGTTGTGTAACTATTTTCTCAATCTGGAATCACCAAGATTATTTTAAAGAGTTTCCTCACTGAATATGGAGGACCAGTTCAGTTTCCAGTGTTGTAGTGATCTCTCTAACTTCCTTTACATAACTCCTCCTTCCTTTGGGACATGCAAAAAATAGTTGGTGAGAACAGCAGCAACATGATGAATAGTGGCTATGACAGACCATGGACTTACTTCAAGAAATAACACATCCATCTTGCTTGATATAGAAAAGCTTGAATTGCTGCAGTATTTTCAATCATGAACAGGGAAATTTAATCAGTTTTCTTCCATAACAATTCTTTTTTGCCATGAAACATCACAAATAAGAAAGGGTACAGTGAAGTCAGCGTGCTTGATTAAGAAGGGAAGCCTTTCAGTGTGGCAGTTTGGACTGTGGAGCAGCAAACCAAGCTGTCCCACAGCCAGCCTTGGTTTAGAAGAAACAAATGCTGAAGAACAAAATTGTGTTTTTTTGTTTTGTTTTGTTTTGTTTGTTTGGATTTTGATCTAATGTGCAACTCTCAAAGTAAACGTGTGGAAGAGATGGCACTAGGCTAGAAGTGAATGAAGGCTACTGTTTTGTGGGTGAATTACACTGAGAGAAAGTAAAAAGTAAAAAGAGAAAAGACAAGACTCAGACTAAATTTTTAATAAAGGAGCATTTAGAAGCACCTAGTTTCTTCTAGAAACTGGCAAAGCCAGTGAATCTTTAATGCAAAAATTGCTTTGAAAATGCAATTATCCCAAAAAGAAATTACTCTGCTCTGCAGCAGGACAAAATTTAATAATTAAAGTGCACACTGAGAGATTTTACTGCTATTTTAAGTACTTTCTAGTGCAGCCTCATCTGTGAAGATTCAGCTGTTGCCTTTGTTATGTAAGACGAGTGAGCAGTTCAAGCTAAAATGCCAGCAAACCAGGCTGTTCTAGAAATGAGGTTGCCTCTAACAATCTCAGACAAACACAGATTCTCCAGGAAGACCAGAGGTGTTGTTCTGGGGGTGAGTGCAATGCAAAGACAGAACTTAAATAAATAAATAAATAAAAATAAAAAACAGGACGAAGGCTTGAGCACAAAGTACAGTTCGGTTACCCTGCATTTCCTGACTTCTTTTCAGGGCTTGACTTTTCATTTTTCAGGGGGCAGAAGGCCAGGCTACTAACACATCAAGCCTTATCTATGGTGATGTATTGTCATACTGCAGCACCTGGGAAGGGGCATGAGTTCGTTTGCAATCTCCATGAACCAGCAATGAAGCAACCAAGACTCCTCCACAGTAGAAACACAGAATCATTTAGGTTGGAAAAGACCTGTAAGATCATCAAGGCCAACTGTTAACCTAGCACTTCCCAGTCTACCACTAAACCATGTCCCTAAGCACCACATCCACACATCTTTTAAATACCTCCAGGGATGGTGACTCAGCCACTTCCCTGGGCAGCCTGTTCCAATGCCTCATAACCCTTTCAGTGAAGACATTTTTCCTAATATCCAACCTAAACCTTCCTTGGCACAACTTAAGGCCATTTGCTCTTGTCCTAACACTTGTTGCTTGGGAGAAGAGACCAACCAACCCCCATCCTGCTACAAACTCCTTTGAGACAGCTGTAGAGAGTGATAAGGTCTCCCCTGAGCCCCCTTTTCTCTAGGCTGAATAAACCCAGTTCCCTCAGACGCTCTTCATAAGTCCTGTTCTCTAGACATCTCACCAGCTTTGTAGCCCTTCTCTGGACACGCTCCAGCACCTTGATGTCCTTCTTGTAGTGAGAGGCCCAAAACTGAACACAGTGTTAGAGGTGCAGCTTTGCCAGAGCCAAGTACAGGGAGATGATCTCTTCCCTAGTCCTGCTGGCCATGCTGTTTCTGATACAGTCCAGGATGCTGTTGGCCTTCTTGGCCACCTGAGCACACTGCTGGCTCATATTCAGCCAGCTATCCACCAATACCCCCAGGTCCCTTTCCACCAGGCAGCTTTCCAGCCATGCTTCCCTCAAAGTAATTTATCTTCACCCTAGGTAATTTCCTATTCCTTTTATGTCTCTCCTGAAGGGGTTAACAGACTATAAACATGTCCCTTTTACATCCCTTTCTTCTCCATTTTGTACAAACTTATTAAATTACCTGAGGTAGGATGCCATGGTAACATGCTAGAAAGGGAACTGACATTCATGCATGACAGAAGGATCCAGTGCCAGCTTTCCTCAGCCAGGAGCAGTGTTATGCATACAGGTGGTGCAAAACGAGCCACGACCAAACAAACATAAGTCAGATATCACAGGGCTTTCTCAGCATGCCCTAATTTCTACTTGTTCCCTCTGTGGAACAGACCAGGTGAAGTGCTGCTCCAGCTCTCCATGCTCTGCTCTGTCTGAGGGAGGGAAAACCAAAACCAAATTGCAGCAAATATTTCTGACAGGTGTGGAAAGCACAGAGTGCATTTCAGATGGGACATTTTAAATGTAGCACACCTGAAAACAGGAAAAACGAGGGGCACAGAGGCAGCCATCTATATGAATTACTGCACATTGCTTCCAGGGCAGCAGCAGTTTCCAGGTTGTGCTGGGTAATATCTGGACCCTCAGGATGTGGGTGAAGGAATTTGGATCTGTATGCTTCTGTACGTGTAGACAGGGCCAGAAAGACTTTGCAGATGAGGACAGGACAGGTCCTCTGAGGGCATGAGCTCAATTAAAAAAAAAAAAAAAAAAAAAAAAAAAAAAACCACAGACACAAGGTAAGTAACCTTTCTTTTTCCTCCCTGACTTCTGCAAGATACATTATGCTTCCAAAATTACAGTAAAATTACAGTAGAAATAACTTCAGTTATATGGTCCAAGCCTTGATTTTTAATGAAAAAATGGAGAAAGTGGGATCTTGCAAATATATACCCAGCTTACCAAACTGAGAACTACTGCTCACATGCAGGCACCTCTCCTCTCCTTCCTTCCTGCCTTCTCCCTCTCCCTTCCCTTTACTAATGTGCCCTACACAAATATCTATTCACAAATGCACAGAAAATGAGGGAGGTTTTTGACTTGATCAGGAAAGAGGATGTGCTTTTTCATTACTGTGTTCTGAAAGGATGTTTTTGTGGTGATCTATTTTATTCCTGATGATGAACATAGCTGTTCAGGAAATTCTTGATCTCTGTGTTTGTCAATGGCTGACCATTCAAACATTGGTCACCATGCTCAAGAGAGACTTAACCAGCTGTAGTGATGCTCTCTAACTTTTTTTTAAAAACTTCATAAAGATCATTTGGAGGCTTCAAGCAGAATTCTGTTGTTCTCTTTAGACCGCTTTATGAAACTTTGCGATCTTACAACTGTTTGAAATACAAGTCAGTGTTTTCAGAAACCAAGGTAGCTTTTCCTATTCTGTAATCTTCTCAGCACAGTTCAGGTTGAGTGGAAAAGGCCGAGGAGGAGGGAAATATGTTTATTTTTAGCTTCATGTGACTGAGATGGTACTGCAGGAGAAATCAGAAAGGCACAGCATGCAGCAAGCAGAGGAGCATATTAGAAAGTTGTATATCTTACATGTGGTGATTAAACCTAAACAAGCAGACTTTTTTCCACAAGAGGAGGTGTGGAAGAAGAAGAAAATTAAGAACGAGTAAGAAGGGGATGGATCAGCGCAATTCGAACAGTGGGAGGAAACTTAAAAACTGCCACTGAAGAATGGGAGGGAAGTAAAAGGAGAGACAGACATCTGCAGCTTCAAAGAGACCACAGACAAAGAGGATGGAGCCTAAACAGAGAGGCACTGCCCCTAAACATTCAAAGGGCCACAAGAGCATGCAAGCAACACACACAGCCAGTGGGGTTATCTGCAGGAGTGGAGGCCTGGCACAGTGGGAGCCCCAGTCAGAAGAGATTGCCTGGGACTGGGGGTGGCTGGATTCTGAGGAAGAGGAGGGATCTGGGTTAGGATGGCTCCAGAGGAGGGTCTGGGGTGATGTAGAGATTGCCAGTGCAAGAGTGACAGGGGAGGGTGCTCCTAGGACACACAGTAGTTGCAGCATTGGGGGTGCTTTGTTTCCCTGGCATTTGATTTTCAAATGCAAAGCATATGGTCTTCCATCAAAATTTTGGAAACAAATGCAGAATAGGAGTGTTAACAGACAGGGAACTTAAAAGCAAACACTGAAGAAAAGCTCTAGTTAGAAGAGGAAAAAATACTGAAGGGTGTAAGAGTTCAAGAGCATTAACAAAAGACAGCTGTTTGCACAGCAATCACGTAGTTACATACTATTTTCTCACACACAACTCTTTAGTTAAATTGCATTTGGCTTTCTTTTGTTCTGTGTTTTGAATTTATTTCAATCTCCCAAAATATTTTCATCTTATTTTTTGAAGAAACCCACAACACCAAACAATGGGGAAACTGAGCAGACCACTGATTAAAACTCAAGGTGTGTACGTGGGACCAGAAGGTGCCCGAAGGCACAACTCAAGCAGAGGACAGTCTGTAGCAGGAGGCCAGGAAACGCCGTGACTCAGTCGCTCTGACTCACTGTGCCTCCCTGGCTCCCTCTTGTTCTCTAGAGCAAGAGACTGGGGGCTGGAGCTGGGGTTCAAGCTGTGCTTTTGCCAGTGGAAAATGACTGCCTGCACTGCAAGAAGCAAGCTGATCCATCTGGGCAGGGTAGAGAAAGCTTCTCCTGTCCCCATCGTCCTGGAACTCCTGTGATACAGGGGGAGATATTGCTGGAGGCAATACCTGCATTTCCACATGACTGAGCACCAACAGTCATGTACGGCATCAGGCACCTTCTTCTTCAGCCTTGCACAGAAACATGGGCTGAGTCACAGTTCAGCCATAAGCTGCCCACAGTTCATAAGCTGAAAAATCAATTGGTCTAGGTTTCAGGTAGCATAAGCAGCATGGGCAGCTGAGGAGCTAGCTTAGATTGAAGCTATCTAGGCAAAGCAAGAGCAGAGGTCAGCTGATGTCATTTTGGATAACAGGTATAACACTAAGTGCTTTGAAGATGATGGTTCAGCCTCCTGATGTTTACAGCAGGGTCAGGATTTCACAAGTTTTCCTGCCGGGAAGGGTCTGGGAGACACAGCCATGGAAATAAACGCCTGCTGGTGGAGCTCTGGCAAGACCCACCCCACCCCATAACCCATCAGCTGTAACTCAGGTGGTAGAAAAGTCTGGTAGCACTGGCCGAAAAGGACACCCAGCACCCAGATTTGGGTGCTGTCTCCGTCCCTGCTCTCTCTGGAGGCCAGATCAGCTACTGCAAGGCCAGAGGTGGAGTCAGGTGGAGCTGAGCCTTCAGGAGAGCCAAGGCAAATTGAGGCTGGCCATCACACAGAGCTGCCAGGCCCTGGGAGCTTACTCAGGGAGGAGAATGGGCCTGAGGTGGCCTTCAACCATGACAGCCAGGAAGCAGCATCAGGACTTGCCGCTGTTTGTCCTTCCAACCCACACCTCAGAGCACTCCTGGTGTGGGTCCTGCTGCACCTTGCGCCCGCAGCAGCTCTGGGCAGGCGCAGGTGCCTGCTGTGGGGCCGGCCCTGGTGCAGGTCCTTCGTGTCTCCTGCTGGCCCCTGGGGAAGGGGTGATGCCCCCATCCTCCTGGGGATGAGCCCACAAAGAACGACCGATAAACGTGAGATGTTAAATTACTCCCAGAGCCAGCACTGCATTTTTTCCCTAGTGCTCTGGATATTGTTTGGCAGCCATGGGATAATTGAGCGCGAAGGCTAAGATAACATAATTGGAACAACAGCTAACGAAGTGCACGACAATTATTTTTTAATGTTTTATCTGTCCTCCCCACCTCACACAGTAAATGTGAATGCTTCCCTGTTACAGAAATCAGTAGGCACATAACAGCACACCAGAAGCGTACACTTTTTGTTTTGGATTCTCCTTCCCTCACTTAATGATCTCTTGATGTGGCTCCCTTTCCTTCTGCTAGAGCTGATTGCCAGCTGCACCTCTGCACAGGGCCCATTTGCCCCTCTCCCACTTCCATTCAGCACCTGCCATATACCAGTCTGTGGGGCTGATATGACAATTTTGCATAGGAGCTCCCTGTGGGAAAGGGAGAGGAGAAAGATCAGGAAAGGGGAGCTACCACTCTCACCTCATCCCCTGAGGGCTGACGGGAGGGGCACAGCTGGCTCGAGGATTTACAGAAGGGTAGAAAGCAACACAATCTGCTGCCCCAAGGATGAGGATGCTCATGGAAGCTCCAATCTCATGCCTTCATTGCCAACCCTTCAGCTCCAGGAATATCTGGGTTAAATTATATCCTTTGTTGAAGCATCTGCACACTTCTGCAAAGATAGCAGTCCCTATCCTGAAAAGAAGCTGTGACTTATAGCTGCCCTCTTGAATTTTTCACCAAATTTAACTTGAGCTCAGTGTAATTAAATCCTTGCCCACAGAGATGTCTCAAAAGTAGGCAACAAGATAGCTGGCAAGACATAGGTGTTTATTTATAATGGCTTCATATTTTTTTCACCTGCAGCTTTCCGGGCTGTCTGGCTAAATGAGGATTTCAATGGCTGGACAAAGGATTATCAGGAAGTTCAGTGTTGACATTTTTCAGTATAGAGACATCTGCCTGTTTTTAGCTGACCTGTTTAAGTCAGTCAAACAGCAGAAGGAAAATTTGAAAATGGGAACTGCCAGAACAGGACTCTAATCTGCTGCCTGACTAGAGGCAGAACCAGCAGCAGGTCATGTCCAACACCAAGGTTGTGTCGCCTCCACAAATGCTGCTGTAAAACAGGCAGGGAGACCACTGTAGGCAGGGCTGAACTCAGCCAAAAAGCTGGGAGACTTTGCAGGTAAAATCACAGCAAAGGCACATGGAAGAACAGGTCAGTATATTTTTAAATAGCTTTTTTTTTTTTTTTTTTCCCTTGGTAAATTGGCCTATGGGCCAATTCAGCAGCACAACAAGTAATTAAATCCAGCTTGCTAAAGGCCCTGAGTAATCCCTGGGACACACTTTCCCATAGTTTGGTGATGCTGAATTGGTGGAACCCATCTTTCCTCTGGGAGACAATTTTCTGCTACAGGCTTTAAAACTCCTTTACAAGTGTTTCCCCAGAACCAAAAGAGAATGTGGTAGGTGGTTATATCTGAAGGCAAAGACTGAGAATAATAGATGCTAAAACAAGCAAGCAAGGTTAGGTTCATTTGTACAGACACACACGTGCACACACCCCCACAAACACACCAAAATCAGCTCCACGTTCTCCTCTAGAAACATTCATATGAATGGAGAGAAAGCTGTGACTGGAGACTGTAAGCACAGCTTGATGCAGCACAGTTTTTCACGAGGACTGCAAAATCAGCACACCACAAAAAGTTCCACATGTGGAAAAAGACTTATCTGTAAAATCAACAGAGGTGGCAGTCACACTTGTCCTGATGAAGGGAGTTACCTAGGGTAGGTATCAGTCAGTTGAAAGACAGTTTGACCAAAAAAAAGAATCTAGAGAGCTAGGGATCAGAACAGAAAACTTCTGGTTTACAGAGAGTTTCCAGGTAGTACTAGCTTATTGCACGTCGCATGGTAATAAATCATGTCTTCTACATGCAGGTATTGAGCGTGATAAATGCTCTCAAGATCTCTAAAGCACCTGAACACATTGGTCTTGCTGAACTGTGCTGGAACAATCAGGGAAACCTTGTACCCATTACAAACTGACCCATTAGCTCTGCAGTACATTTCAAAAACAAACAAAAAAATGCAGTCCTTAAAAAGCACTGTATCTTAACACATTTGCATTTTTTAATGTGAAACAAAATGTACCAAGCTACAATTTTAAGACAGCTCAGGCTCTCAGAAGAAGCAATCTTCCTAGGCTTCCACCGTTGGTACTACCAGCATTTCCAGCAATCTTTCTGGCCCTCCACACACCCAGCTTCTGAAGACAAGTCCTAGTTACACATGGCATGCAGCGCAGCAAGGATATACATTTAGAAGGTTCAAAGGAAAATGAAAGTGCTCCCAACACCAAATAGAAAGCCTACACAATGGATAATAAATGCATAAAAAGCTGATGAACAGATCATTGGTTTCATTAAAAGATAAACATCCCTCTCCCCTAAAGACATTACTGGTGATATTACTCCATCAACACCATCCAGCTTATCATAACCCCTTTATATGAGTACAGAGTCACGTCCCACTTTCCAAAAGAGCGCCTGCTTTACGCCTGCCTGGAAGAAAGATCAAAGGATCTTATTCCTGACCTGAGCCCTTCAGCCATCAGCATGGCCCGTAAGTGACAGACAGCTGCATCTCAAAGTCATCAGGAAGAAGAAATTATAACAGGAAGAATAATAGGTATTATCCCCCCAAATGGGTATTTATATAGAACAAGAGAATGAAAAAGCAAAGGTATAAAATACATTCCCCCCCCTCCACAGGATGACTACTCAGAAAAGAAAATGTGGAAAACCAGATATTTATCGAATTACTTAACTTACTAAGTGGTGTGAAAAAAAAAAAAAAAAAGAATATAATTCTTCTCCTTTTCAGAAAAGAGTCCAAGATATGCAGGACAATGGAATATTCTGGGAGAAGAAGCCAGTTAGGCTACTATGTCTCTATGCAATTTTGAAGTCACAGAAGAATACTGGCAACATCATGAATTTATCAAATATTTTAAATACTGGTAAAATGTTTGTTGTATTTTCATGCAAGATATTTTCTCAGCTGTTATAAAGGGAGGATTACAAAGATGTAATATGATATTCCCTTTACAACTGTGATTAACACTACTTTTATCATAACTGAATATTATCTGTAATAAAAACATACACTATTTGCTTTACTGCGTTAAGAAAGCTTGTTTGTAATCATAATTTGAACCACACTCCTCCAGAAGGCAAATTTGTTAAGTGAGCTTAGCCAGCCCCCGAGAGGGAAGCAGAACACACTGCTATATACACCCAGAACAGTTACATCTATACTCCACCGAACTCAAAGCCCTGCAAGAAAAGCAAGACAGCACTAACAGATAGTGTTTTGTTCCAAAGGAGACTGACAGGCGCAAGACCTTGTTATGATCTTAACTGACAGTCCCAATTGAAAATTCACAGCAAGCTTTCACTGCACCCTAGACTGACAGCTGCTGAGATGATGGACAGGAGAGCACCAAGTCTTAATTTAAATGATGCAAAACCAGATAACTGCCTTTGCTGCTTTGGATGTACAAGAGCCCATAACATAAGGCATTCCCATTAAAGATAGTCTAAATCTCACCTCACCAGTGCAAATGCCTCCTCTGCTTTTCTGCAGTAGCAACCAGACCAAAATATGAATTACATTATCTGGGTTTGTATTTTGTCAAGTTTGGGTGGTGGTTTTTTTTTTTTTTTTTTTGGGGGGGGGGGGGGGAGACAGGCAAATGTCTCACAGCTTTATTGAACCTTAATGCTTACAGGCCCCAACTCGTGCTAGAAAGTCAAGATTTGCTGCCATGTTTTGGGATGAATATGTTAGTGCAATGAGAATGTAATAAAAGCATGGCCACATTATCATCAAGTAATAACTCGATCAACACATTAGATAATCTAAACCCTAACTTAGCTCCAGCCACAATCTTGTGCTGTATATCCTGTCTAAACACTGCAGTGCATCCCCAGCTGCTGAAGGATTAAATTAGCACCAGCAACGGCACATTTGCAAAAATACCTTAGTTGATTTTCAGAAGCATCCCACAGCTCTGGTTCTTGCAGCAGTCCAGCACTTTGCTGCAAGATGACCAGAAATCTGGTGCATTCTAAGCCTTGTCGTTTTTGAAACGATCTGGATGTCCTGAGATTTGCACCAGTGCAGTCCCCATTGACCAAAAGCAGCTCCTGCAGCCCTCGTGGGTCTTTCCCAGCTGCTGCATAATTAAAACAACCCACCTGCTCCAGAGCCACTTCCTCAGCTGTGAGGCGGTACAGGCACAGATGTGATACCCTCCCATTATAGCCCCCTGTTCAGGGATGGCTTGGAGGCTGTCACGCTCAGTGCAGTCATTCTGCCCGTAAAGTTCAGTGAAAAACATTAGGCACCAAAACACTTCAGTGATTCTCTCCCTTGAGTTACAATAAACTTGCTTCCAATTTGGTGCCCGGCCATTGTTAATGTTGTTACCATTTTACGCATGGTAATGACAGACATGCTGGTCACATGAACTTACCTCTTTCCTCTGGGGTCTTATGAATATATATCACGCATAATTAAAGAATGTCTGTTTTGGCATACAAATTCATTAGTGTTTTAATACAAAAATGCACAAAAGGGGAATGAATGTTTCATGACAACTCAAATAACCCTTTCTGCCAGAAAAAATGTGACCACACTGAAACTATCTATTTATGTTTTTGTTTTCTAATGAAGTCAGCATTCAAAAATCTCTGGAGCACACTGCTAAAGACTGGCCGAGTATTTAGAATATGATAACGTACAGTTTTTACCAGATTTCATCCAGATCTCATAATGTTTCCTAACATTGTTGTGTGACTGACATGAGTTTCTCCTATTAGAACAGAATTTCTCCCCCTCCAACAGCGTCCTATCAACATCTGAAATGGAACCTGCAGCTTCAGTTTCAATGCCACATCAAACAAGCTGATGACACTGTCATTTTTTATTTTTAAGGTATAATTCAAGTGCAGCCTTATATCACTGTAGTAAGGATCTCTTTCCACAGCATCTAAGAAATGAGATGTTGATTTGGGCTTCTCACATTTTTAGGAGGTAAAATAGGAAAGAGAGAAGTCTGGAAAGTTGTTATTTAAAGAGTAGATAGGGTCTGTGCTTTTTAATCCTTTAATGCTTACGAGGATCTCTTTATGCTACATTAAAACATAGTACCCCGTACTAGAGTATACACATGTCCAACAACAACATTGTTAGCATTCCAGCAGCCTAGCACTCAGTAAACTTCATAACCATTTTGGATATGACAAATGCCAAAGCAAAGGCTCAGAATGGCCAAAACTCAGCCTGACTCAAGACTGAAAATGAGGAAAATGACAATGTTTCACATACTTTCTGTGAAAATCAAGGCTAAAATCTATTGCCTGCTATGTCAGTATATTTTTTTTTTTTGTACACTTGGAGTGGAACACCAATCTGCATCTTTGCCAGGCTTGAATTCTAGGTTTTTCACATTTTCATAGAAGCACAGAATTATTCAGACTGGAAAGTACCATGGGAGTCCAGCCTCTGCCCAAAGCAGCTTCAACAGTGAGTTAAGACCAAGTTGCTCAGTGTCTTCCATTTGGGACTGGGAGATCTCACAACATTCACATAATCTCTGGAAAACCTGTTCTTGTCTTCATAGCGTTTTTCGCCTTATCTCGTGACAGAACCTTCTCTCTTGTCAAGTTATGATCATTGTTTCCTGTCCTCCTGCTAGACACTTCCATAAAGAGCCTGGCTCCATCTTCTCCATAATCTCTCCTTGGGGCCAAGCAGAATGTTCCCTTTTAGTTCCCCCTGAAGCCATCTCTTCTCCAGGCTGAAGCATCCCAGGTCCCTCAGCCTTTCCAAACAGGGCAAGAGCTCCAGCTCCCAACCATCCTTGTGGTCCTCCACTGAACTCGCTCCGGCTTACCAATATCTTTCATTTTATTTTATTTTATTTTCCTGCAACCATTAAGAAATAGTTTCTGAAGTATTAAAAAAATGCAATTAAATTCTGTGGCCTTAAGGTCCTCAGTTCCCAAGAGGACTCTGGGCCAAGTGCTTTCTGAAGGACACCTCCAGATATCTGTCTCACAGGAGATTACTGTTCTCATTGATCCCTTCAACAGGGTGTTACATGATAATGCAGCAGGCAATTAAAGCAGAACTTGCCCAGTCAGAAGCACAGGAGTTCGGAAAAATGTGAAGACGAAGCTGACTAAGCTGGTAAAAAAAAAAAAAAATAAATAAAATAAAATAAAAAAAGTAAGGCTGTACATTTCCAGTGCCTTGTTTCTGTACCTTTGCCAGTCAGCTATAAGGCTCCATACTGCTTCAGGACACTACTTTTGAAAGCTTATGTTTTTGTTGTTGTTGTTGTTGTTTTTAACATAAGTTTATGAAGACATACACTATTCTAAAAGCTCTCATAATAGTTCATCTCAAAGTTTGAATGCCTTTTCACTCCGCAGTGAGAACATGAAATTTGAGAAGTTGTGTTCAAGTGTGCAAGATATGTCCTTTGGTACCCCTGTAAAAAATACTACTGACTGCATTCAAGCCTCACTCAACATAAGGCTCAGCACCTTGGGGCCAGCAGCTAGATGTTCCCTGGGCTCCCTGTGCATTGATCGTACTCAGCTCACAGCTGCAGAGACTGAGCAGGACTCACCCTCTCATGCCCACTTGTCTCCTGTGGCAGTGAAGAGAACCGCTAGCTGCAAGATCATCCCTCCTGCACTGCTGTGCCATTTGTGTGGTGTGGGGGCTGGAAGAAGCGGGCTTCCTGGGAAGGATGAAAGACAAAACTTTGGAGGATGGAAGGAGTGGCAACAGAGGAAGGAATTTAGGACAGAGCCTAGGAACACTGTGCCTTCAGATGGGGATAAGAGGTATTTGGGTGTGGAGGTTGGAAGTGGGATCAAACAGCGGAAGAAAACAGCAGACAACAGAAACAGTGACTGTTTTGTGTATTGACAGGGTAGGAGCCAAGACAGGAATGCAGGACTGTTTTTTTTAGCCTTGTCCACATCCCCATTGTTGTTTAGTCTGAAAAGGTGCATCTGCTCCACGTATTCCCACTTACTCAGACCACAGAACTCCCCAGATCCTGAGAAAGGCTAGGAAGAAGTGATCAAGGCTGTGAAGGTTCAGATGGGTAAAAACTGTAACTGGGACACCATCAGAAAGGAGCTGCGCTATCAGAAAAACAGGCTGGTACACACAGATACTGTAGAGGCTGAGGAGATACAGCTTCTACTGAAGGCTCTTTTGTCTGGAATAGAAACCAGGATCCCAGAGCTGACAAATGAATGAGCTACCAGTACCTACCTCTGACACTCAATGCCAGCCTGTGCCTCCCCCAGCACCTGTTCACAGTTTAGATGACAGTCTACTACTGTTGCTTCTTATTTACTTATCCAAGCAGTATAGTCCATACTGTGGATCCAAAGATTCAGCCCTGCTGCTAAGAGAGGTAATGCAATAGCATGCATAGATTTTTCCCCTGCCAGTGTTTTTAAGAATGTTAAAAAAATTAAAAAGGTGAAAAGTTGAAGAATGCAAGATGAAATCCCTATTTTGATGCAATTAGGGTGTTGAATAGGTAAAGTTATATCACATTTTTTTTTGGTTGAGAAAGGAGTAAATACAAAGTACAAAACCTAAATGCATCAGTAGTAACATAAAGGAGTAGGAATTCTCAGAGCCATCTTGCGTGACACCTACTTTGCTGAGCATGGATGAAAAGAGACACTGAGTGCTCTAAGCAAATTCATCACACATCTCCCAATAGGAGAAATCCAGAAAAAACATTAGCACTCCTGTCAGTAAGCTTCTAATATCTGGAAGAAAAATTATGTATGTAACACTGTATGTAGTACACCGAGTTCCTCCCACCTCACTTTAGTTAACTATCCTAAAAGAAACTGTTCAGATTTCCCTTCATGTGCAATGGAGAAAAATTTTGCCTAATCTCAATCCTTCTATTTATTTAAAAAAAAAAAAAAAAAAAAAAAAAGATGAAATTAATCAGTCCTTAAATTGGTAAAGGAAATGAGGATGAATAAATAAAATGTAGTGTCTAGACTAGGTGAGAAATATTTTACCACTAAACAGTTCTGGAACCATTCTAAATTTTCAGTTCCTCTGTTTAACTATGTGATTTCTCATCAAGATCACAACATGAAGCTTGAAAATGTACTTTAAAATGATTGCAGAATTTCTTGAGAATCATGCATTCACCAGCGACTTGTAAGATAAGCTGTGAGCAGAAGACATGGTAAGAATCCTGTTGGCTATCTGGGAACCACAAAAATTAAGTTGAAAAACAGAAACAGCAGGAAAAAGTGGTTCATGCAGCAGCATCAAAATGTTCAGAGAAAAATTCTGCAACTTGTAGTAAGAACCAAGATTATTTGAAAGTGCATGATGCTGTCCCTTCATCAGATGGGCAGAGCATCTGTAAGGTAAAGATGGGCTGTGAAAATAGAGATGCTCTTGTGAAAGTAAAATCCAGTGACATGCATAACAAAACACACCAACCACTCTATGAGATAAATGCAGTAAGTGAAAAAAAGAATTGTTATAAGTCTTTATCAGAGTATTTTACTCCTCTGCAAGTTTTTGAATTTAACCATGGCCTCTCAACAGGTGCAAAGGAAGACAAAAAGAGCAAGACAGAGTAAGCTAGCAAGGTATCCAGAGGAAGACAACTTTTAGATTCTTGCAGTGCTAATAATGAGAGTGAAAATCAGCTACCAAATAGGGTTTGTGTCACAGAGGGTGTGAATCCAATATCAGAAACATTTGTCCTTGGAAAGGAAATTGTGTTGATCCTATAAATGCAGAAACTATTGATGAGCCTGAGCTGACGTTCATATAGCAGCAGAAAGCCACAAATGCCAAAATGAGACCAGGGAAGCTGAATAAAAGAAAAATTCAAGGTCATCCAAGTAGCAAAGCAGAAACAATGAAGCTAAAACTCCTTGTCCATTGACAAGCTCAACCACAGGGTTTACTTAACTGATAAACACTTAAAAACGATGATATACACTTTAATGGACTGCCTTGTGAGTTAATGAACCAGCACATTCCTCTAGATAGAATCAGAATAGCTTGGCTAAGATTCCTAAGCCATGATGCTTTTCCTCAACTCTTGTGCCAGATGCCTTTAACTTCCCGCCAGGTATTCTTGCTGTTTCTCAACTTTTAAAAGCCCCTGGTCTTATGCACAGTGACAACTTGAAATTTCCAAGGATGGACTTTTTTTTTCTTTCTGATTTCTGACGCTCTCTTATGATAAAAAGTATTTTTTCAGCTCTGCTTTGCCTCATTACCTTATGGCCTTGCTCTGCTCAGTGTTTTTTTCTCTAATAAAAATGCATTTTTGTTAAGAACATAGCCCTTGATGCACTTACATAGAGTGATATTTTACTGCAGTTTGTCTTTCAGACTGCAGTGCGATGTTTTTACAGGCTTCTCAGAAGGCCTTACCCCTTATGGATTTTAATTCAGCAACACATTTCTGCTCAGAGTGACTTGACTGAAGAAACAACTTCTGGCGGACACAGATACACTGTGCTCAAATGTTACTCATAAGTAGAGCTCATCCTGTGAGCCTTGGGAAACAAAAGTTTCCTAAGTTTCCCAGCCTGTCCTCTGCATCTGGTGGCCTTTTTCACAGGGCAGTTCCTAAGAGTCCTAAATGCTGGGATGATGGTTATGGCAGCCTCAGCAACCTACCATTGCTCTCAAGATTGTTTGGCTTCCTTTCCAACTTCCTCCAGAGTGTCCTGAATTTAAATGGGAATATACAGTCTTGCCCAGAATGCTCCAAGGAGGAGTGACAGCAATGTCCAGGCTGCATCCCCCAGTCACAGATGCACCTTTGTGGAGACCTTCAGAGGCCCTCCACACACAGATACACACCTGCTACAGACAGGAAGGACTTCAAGCAAATATTAAAAAGTGGAATGGCAGATGTCTTTCCATAACCTTAGAGATGTTACCCCTATTGCAACTTCAATGTTCATGCAGGAACACTCGAATGCCAGCTTATTCCTGTGCCAGATGTAGAAAGTCTCTCAGGCTTTCTCCTCAATTTGCAACGAGTGCTAGCACCAGCCAGAAGACAGTGCCAGATGCAGAAAGTTTTAAAGCAAACTAATGGTGTTGGATACTCCCCTGCTCTAATCTCAATTTAAATTAGTAACTAGAGGCAACACACCGGGAGCTTTTCTAGTCTACTTCCTCAAGAAGTAAATCAAATCTCAAATAAAATATTCAACATATGGCGGCTGAGCACAGAGTGCTGCAAGTCTGAACACAGCCCTTAGTGTGCACTGAGGAAGCACTTTTCCTAAGATGCTAGAAATGTAGGCAGCTCAGTTTGACACCACGTCCAGTTTTATTTGTTTTAGAATATATGCTTCTCTGGAGGCATGCAAAATGATCCAGGGTGCTGTGGGGGATTTCACTGCTACCTCTCTTCGCCCTTGTACTTCTCTTCTTTTTGATCTATTGCTCCCTACTGCCTAGGGCTTACTTCATATGCTCTGCAAGCCACTATCTGATCCATCCTCACCTTTCCTGTTGGCCACAGCCAGCCCATCCCGCTACACGCAAACTGCCAATACATGACAGGCTCTAAATCAACACTTCCATGAGCCAGTAGCTTTTATCAGAAGGAGATAGGAACCCCAGCACTGGCAGCAGTGCCAGCCCTGGCCAACAAAGATGTTTTTAGAATTATATTCTTGGCACCTTGCAGCATCTTTAACAAAGCTGGTAGTGACAGCTGAAAAGCTGCCAGGTAGATTTGCCCAGAAGAAGGAAATGGGATGGGGTAGGGTGTGGTGGTGAAGACAAAAGAATATTTCAGGACATATTTGCAATTTCTCACACATTTTTCTCACCCCTTCTTAACGTTCAAGAAGGGAGGGACATTACAGTGAGGGTCATGCCCCATTCAAACAAACATAGTGATAATAGACCAGCCTTATAAAAAATATCACTCCCAGTCTGACCTGAGAGATTAGTGCAATACACAAGCCCTGCCTAAATAAGTACTCTGGTAAGCTCATAGGCAAGATCAAAATGAATAGTGTGCAAATTAAGGTTCAGACATAAGATTTGGGTTTCATATCAAGGTCTTTTATTCACCAGCTGCACAGCTTCTGATACATACTTGTAATGCTTTTGTGCAAGTAAAGCCTGAAGAATGCATACTTATGAAATTAAAGCCCTATTATACCTAAAAACCACATGTTCGGCTCCAGTGAACAAAGACCCTCACACCGCAGCTACTTGCTGAAACTCTGAGATGCTCTGATAAACATACATTTAGTCTTAAGGGGACGTATCCATAAAACCATTAATTTCAGCTCCTGCTTTCCATAAAGTGTGGAGAACAATTGCTTTTCTCTCCTGAGTACTGTGAAGTGCAGTGTTTTAACATTTGTAAAGTACTTTGTCATCTTTACGCAGGAAGTTTCACAAAAGTCCAAAGTACTGCTTTAGATGCTGTGTTATACTACCAGTCAAAATAGTAGGCTCTCTCTGACAGTGTGGTTAAACTTCTCCAGGGTAAGTGAAAGCAATCATGTAAACTGACAGAGCCTTATTTTAAATGGGAAAACAAATACAACTTCATGAAAAAGATCAAAAACACTCTGGAAAAAAAAAAAAAGGCAAACAAAAATTAAAACCCTCTTTCCACTTTAACATCCCCCTGCATTCCCTGGATGCACCTGGTAGATTTACTGAAATATAAGACAAAACTGCTATTCCAGTGTTATTGACTGGACAAGACAAAGGGAATAGGGGTGGAATCACAAAACAGCCCATTTTCATATATTCTCCATACCAAGAAGACATTCAAAGAGGTTTTCATCAAGAAAGCCATTCACATTCTTATATTTACATTTACCACCACAGGGAAACTGGAATTGGAATGGTTTTAGCTATAGAGTTCATTCCTGTAAATCCCATGAAGCCTGTAGAGCCTTGGAGACCAAACACGGGCTTCAGTTTTATACTTTTCTTCCTTGTGTCTAGCAATGCCATCTCTCTTGCGGAAAAAACAGCCCTGAACCAGTTACAATGTGCTTCTCCCTGACATTGACTCAGCAGAACTTTCTTCCATAAAGTAAAGGAAAATTAAACATTTTATGGTGTTGCCTTTGGAAAGCAGTGCCTCATGTACCACTTACTTTTTAGGCCAAAGACAATAGCATGAACTGATGGCATGGTTTGAGCACATTTGTGTCTTCTGCAAAGCACACCTGTTTTCTCTAGCAGCTGGGGACAGGACCAAAGGACACAGCTATTCACACAACAGCATCTTCTACTGCTTCTGCTAGACACAGTCACATTGGAGAAATGTCAAGGACCCCCTGACTTCTCACCCAAGATTTGGACCCAATGAGCCCAGCACAGGCAAGGATTGCCATGTTAGACATACTTTATTCTGTACTAGCTACTGGGAGAAAGGTACAAAAGAGCAGAATTTGGTTATTCTGTTTCAGCAGACACTTTCACCTAACTGCATATATCTTCATGTGACAACCTTCACAAAACCTCTGAGGGAGACTCCAGGACACAGAATAGAGCCCATCAAGGACAAACAAGGTAACTTTGTGGTCTCTGACTAAGAAGACACCTGCATTTCATCATGGGCAACAACAGCGTTGGCTGTTGTTTGTCACTTTGTCTCTATGCCTGACTTGCACCTCATCATACATCACACAACAAATACGCACATCCTGAGGATTTCACAAAGGCCCTCAACACCAGCTACTGCATTTTCAGGTAAGGCAACCAAACGTTTTTGAATTGTTTATTTCACACGCATTGGTAACACTCCTGGGAAGTATCCATCCGTGTCTGGGACGGCAACTACAGGTGGGTGACTGACCTCTCGTCCGTCTGCCACGTGCTGCCTCTGCCTTGCTGGCTCTGGCTGCTGCCTCACGGGGTACGCACCATGACCGGCCTCTGTTGAGAGGAACTGAGCAAGGAAAAAGCCTCTGTGAGAGGGAAAATACCCAACAAAAGAGAATGAAATGGAGTAATTAGCATCTTCCTATGCAATTTCCAGCACACTGCCAAACCTTCTTGCTGCAGCACTAGCGGCAAACAATTAATCTTTTTCAGCTGCAACATGCTTCTCTGCCCAGGCCAGCAACTGCAGCTATCTCCTAGCTGCCTTTTAGGGACTTGCATGCATGTGCTGGTCTATTTGGAGGCCAAGGGAAAAACAGCTTTAGCACTTATCAGAAGTACAGATACAAAATACTCATTGCAGTACTGCTGGTGCTCAGCATATGGTTAGCCTGATTTATTTCTGTTCAAACAGAAGCCAGTGTTTCTTCATGCTGAGTACTGCCACGGTAAAAATAAGGGGCAATCTGTGTCCTGGAGAGCTTAATTCAGCGATAAAGATGACATTTTATCCCTGTCCTTTTCCATCATTTCTGGATACAAGTACTTAAAGAAAAGGAAGCCAAAGAACTGTATATTATAACTCACGTTTCATTTCCAAGGAACTAAGTGGTGAGTGTTACTTATGTAGCATTAAAATGAGAGCTGACTTACAGCAACAGACTGTCCATTTTTGTGTTTACACTGCTCAGGAAAAACACTACAAATGATTTGCCCAGCAGTGAGACATTTCTCCTGCAGGACGGCTGGAACATTATGTTTCTATTCTGTCCACATGCGTGTCTGTATTTCTCACAGTCACTCAGGGGAGCTATGGTTTTCAACTATGTGCAGAGGCAGCAAGGGAAAATTAGCATAAAATTAACATGCAATGCTTCAGATTGTAATCCACATGAGGAGAACGACAAACCCACACTCCTTTCCCAGACCCTCATGGATTCCCCAAGCCCAACTTATTTAACTGCAAGCAGAAATGCCATGAGAGAAGCAAGGCTGTGATGGGAGCCAAGGGATAGAGCTCCTGCCCCAGCCACAAGACCCAGTCACACTGGCAGTGAGCTGCGATGGCATCAGCTGCCCATGTACACAGCTCAGGTGAGCAGACCTGCACCATTCCCAGGCCAGGTGATTGGGACGAGGCAGCCTTCCCCCAAGGCAACCTCCATCTTAGGGCTCCATTCCCTTGGGCACCCACTGCAACAAACCTGCTGCTTTGAGTGGCCCCTGTGTTAATGTGACAGCTTCCACCTGGGTTACATCCAAGGACTGCATGATAATTAATAGAGACATTGTTTGAAGCAGCATTTTGCCAAGATATGGGCCAAATGATAAGGCATTGCCGCATGTACCCCTGTAGTTGAAACCGCACAGCATTACTCTGCTTCCTGCTCCGAAGAGTCACCACGCAATGTGAAACTGCTGTATCATGCCCTTACGGAGATGGAGCATTCCCCATATATACATGTCAATGCCTGAGACCAATTGGGATGTAAGGCGTTAGAGAAATAGTGGTTATTAATAACAATGGAATGATATATAAAAGTCAGTGACTCATTCACAGGATGTGTCTCACAACACCAGTTAAGTTATAAAATTTAAATGCAATTACATGCTAGCTGAATATATTTGTCTTATTTTGCAATGTAGTTTATATTAAACCTTCCCTTTCATGTTTGCATAATAAATTTGAATAGAGCTTTCTATTGCATTCACACTTGGATGATTGCTTTTAGTTATTTTATAGCACATGCTTTGTAGACGGGGAGGGAGTAAAATTAAGCTTTTATTACAAAACTGTAAAACAAAATTAAATGACAATACTTGCCCCTTGTAGAAAGGTGATTAATGTACTTCATGTTAACTCATAGGTGGCACTTTTTATCACTGGCCTGTAACTGCTGATATTATTATTATTACTACTATTATTGTGTATTTTAGTACCAAAACATGGAACAAAGTAGGTATCCACAGTTTCATGCTACTGGAGGTGCATATGCTATAGGGCTGCAGCCAGCCACCAGTGTCCCCCATGACATGTCGAGAGAATTTGCTAAAGGAGATACTGAGGGTGAAGCTCTCCCGTTGACAGACAGATATCACAGAGCCTGAGCAGCACATCAGCCTCTCAGCAGTTTTACAGGAGAGCATCAGTGGATCTTACATGGACTTAACTGTGGTGGTGGCTCTCAGGAGGGTTGAATTCCCACCTTCTTATTTCTATTCCCAGATTTCCCAAGCTTTGAGATACAATTCCAGATACAGCTGACTCAGCTGCCAAAATGCCACACAGTGAACGAGAAAACAAAACCTGTCTTTGCATGTGTGTTTTTTTCCAGTCTTACAAAGCAGGAGTGAAGAACCTGTTCTCTGTTGAGGGTCAAATAGATTTTTCAAAGTCTTTTGGCAGACCCCATATTAACAAACCCCCAGATATACACCACTTACAAACAAACAAACAAACGTTAAAGCAATTCCCACTCACTCCCCAGAGAAGAGCTGTCACAGTAAAACGCAGAGTAAAGAAGACATCAGAAGTAAATTATTATACCTGAAAACACAAAAATCCTGTACAAAAAAAGAAAACTGAAGGAAGGCATATACAATGATAATAAGGGGGGGGGGGGGGAGCGTTAAAGAACATGATGTAAATATTTCCAAACATACCAGAAACAAGAAATGTCAGAAACAAGAAATGTGTGAGAGAATCTATAGAACCGGTAGAAGATCAAGAAATATGGAAAAACAAGAAACTGGCACACAAGCAAAGGTCCATCCAACCAAGGGCCCTGACAATGCCAGTGATAAATAGTGGACAACGTGAAATCCAGGTTAAGAGAAGGACCAGCATTTCTTCTCACCTTCTGACAATCTGGTACTTAGGGAGTCTCTAACACAAAGCTTGCATCTGCCTCTCTCCAGTTTTAAGCACCTTCCTCATATACCCTAGTACCCTTTTATTTATTTATTTATTTTCAAACCAAAAGTACCAAGGATGAGGAGAAATATGGCAAGGGTAAGGTTTGAGTAACTGGAACTCTTCAGGTAAGAAAGAGAAGAGGCTGGTGTGCTGCTAGTAGAGATATCTATACAATCTGAAGACAGCACGGACATGAACAAGGGATGATTAGTCACTGTTTCTTAGAATGCAAGAACTGGGGAGCATTAAAAAGAAATAGTACAAATATTTTTGAACAAAGGAAAGGCAGTATTTTTTCAAGACATGCACATGTTGGGGAACTCACTTGCACAGGATGTGCAGAAACACAAACTTTAAGTGTGTTCAAAACAGACGAAACTCACAAAAGAAAAAAAAATAACCTCTCAATGACTGCAGGTTACCAAAGGCTTAATTTCTTCAGAAAGTCTTGAAGCCACAGGTGGCTGAAAGCAAGGAATTTGTAACCAGGGAGGTAAATCTTTGTAATATACTCTGGGTTTATATTGTTTCTCTAATTAACTACCTCTGACACTGGGCTGGAGGGGTCGTTGGCCTTTCCCAGCACTCCCAGATTTACATGAGAATAAGACTGTCTTTAATAAAGCACACATAAAAGAAGCATCAGAGAGCTGTGGCATTATGAAATGAGCTAGCGGATTATAGCTAGGTCTTGGCATCTATTATCCATATTCCAATTTTCATGCATATATAAGTATTAGAGTACCAAGACAATTCACTTTGAATCTGTAAAATGTAGGCTCATCGCCATTCAGAAATGTACCTTTTGTTAGTAAGATACCATGTTATCTGACAAACATCATTTATTTGCTCATCAGCCCATTATGATTTATGCAAACCCAGTAGAAGCTATCATGCCATTGTTTCCAAAATGGCCCTAATCTCAGTATGCAGTTCTTGGTTTTATACAGATGCTAATTATTATAACTGCAGGGCAAATCACCACAACATGACCAAAGAAATAAATTTTGCTAGGTACATAAAAACCCCACACCCTGGTTGGTTTTCCAGAATCACAGTTGCACAGCGTTAATACTGTACTCATGATCTTAATAGAAAATAATCCCTTGAAAATTAATTGCCACTAGACATTAATAAGCACTTTGTTAATTAAGCCAGTAAGCCAATTAAGCCCAAGGTGAACTTGAGGGCAATCAACTCCACAAACAGTGCAAGCTAAGTCTTAGAAGTACACTTTAAATTTTAAAAGGCCTGTTTTTGGAGACTGGATGGCTTGTGGGATTGTTCATTACAGAACAAAGCAACAGCCCAAATTCAGCCCAGGTCAGCAGTAGCCAAGAGCCATTATCAGCTGGCAGCTTATCTGTGTCTGTGGAGCAGCCGGTCGAGACCTCATTTGAGACCTTACCAACTTGTAATTAATAGCTAGCTTCTCTAAGTAAACTAAATCAGAAAAGCCAGCAAAAAGTAATTCAAAACTGCCTCCCAGCAAAGATCCTTCTTAAGCTATAAACCAGAGCACGGTGTAGAAAAAGCAATTTACAGCTGATGCCGTTTTACTCCGGGTAAGCATCAGGCAGCTCGCTATGCACCTTCCACCAGTCTTTTGCAAACCACAGGCAGAACTTGCAGGAGCAAACAGAAATGGCACAAGCCTTTCTGATGAGATGCAAGTGATCAGCAGCTCTTTCATCTCCAAAGTCCATTGTGGTAGCCTTCTTTATTCAATAACCACAAATGGAGATGGCCAAAGCAGACATGCAGATACCCCAGAAACCACCATTTCTGCCTTTCCTTTGGGGCTGAAAGGAACAGAATCACAGAATTGTAGGGGTTGGAAGGGACCTCGAGAGATCATCAGGTCCAACCCCCTTGCCAAAGCAGGTTCCTTAGAGCAGGTTGCCCAGTAGGCGTCCAGATGGGCCTTGAATATCTCCAGAGAAGGAGACTCAACGACCTCCCTGGGCAGCTGTCCCAGTGCTCTGTCACCCTCACCATGAAGAAGTTCTTTCGCATATTGGTGTGGAACTTCCTGTGCTCCATTTTGTAGCCATTGCCCCTTGCCCTGCCCCCACAAACCACTGAAAAGAGGTTGGCCAAATCCCTCTGTCTCCCACGCTTGAGGTATTTGTAAACATTAATAAGATCTTCTCTCAGTCTTCTTTTCTCAAGGCTGAGCAGACCCAGGTCTCTCGGCCTTCCCTCACAGGGAAGATGCTCCAGGCCCCATATCATTTTTGTGGCCATCCACTGGACTCTTTCCAGGAGATCCCTGTCTTTTTTGTACCGGGGAGCCCAGAACTGGACACAGTACTCCAGGTGAGGCCTGACCAGGGCGGAGTAGAGGGGGAGGATCACCTCCCTTGACCTGCTGGCCATGCTCCTTTTAATGCATGCCAGGATCCCATTGGCCTTCTTGGCCACGAGGGCATACTGCTGGCTCATGGTCAACCTGTTGTCCACCAGGACCCCCAGGTCCTTCTCCGCAGAGCTCCTCTCCAGCAGGTCATCCCCCAGCCTGTACTGATACATGTGGTTGTTCCTTCCCAGGTGCAGGACTTTACACTTGCTCTTGTTAAACCTCATTTGGTTTCTTCCTACCCAGCTTTCCAGCCTGTCCAGGTCTTTCTGAATAGCAGCACAGCCTTCTGGTGTGTCGGCCACTCCTCCCAGCTTTGTATCATCGGCCTGCTTGTTGAGGGTGGACACTATTCCCTCATCAAGGTCATTGATGAAGATGTTGAACAAGATCGGACCCAGCACTGACCCCTGGGGAACAACGCTAGTCACAGGTCTCCAGCCAGACTCTGTGCTGCTGATCACCACCCTCTGAGCTTGGCCAGTCAGCTGAGTTCTCGACCCACCTTACTGTTCACTCGTCTATCCCACACTTTCTCAGCTTTGCTAGCAAGATGTCATGGGAGACAGTATCAAAAGCCTTGCTAAAGCCAAGGTAGATGACATCCACTGCTCTCCCCCCATCTACCCAGCTGGTGATGCCATCATAGAAGACTACAAGGTTGGTTGAGCACGATTTCCCCTTGGTGAATCCATGCTGACTACTCCTCATAACCTTCTTCTCTTCCAGTTGCTTGGAGATGGCATCCAGAAAAAGCTGTTCCAACACCTTTCCAGGGACAGAGGTGAGACTGACTGGCCTGTAGTTTCCTGAATCCTCCTCCTTACCCTTCTTGAAGATCGGAGTGACATTGGCTATCCTCCAGTCTTCAGGCACCTCTCCTGTTCTCCAGGACCTTTCAAAGATGATAGAGCACAGGTTGGCAAACACCTCTGCTAACTCCCTCAGCACACGTAGATGCATCCCATCAGGACCCATGGATTTGTGTGCGTTGATCCCACCCAGATGCTCCCGAGCCACTCCCTCCTCAACTAGAGGGGAGCCCGTCATTTCCCAGACTCTTTCTCCTCCCTTCAGGGTCCAGGAGTCCCAGGGGTGAGTCTCTGAAGCAAAGACTGAAGCAAAGAAGGCATTACTATCTCTGTCTTCTCAGCATTCCCCGTTACCAGGACACCCCCCTCATTCAGCAGGGGACCCACATTATTTCTAGTCTTCCTTTTACTGTTTACATACTTTAAAAAAAAACTTATTATCCTTTATCTCTTTTGCAAGCCTCATCTCTAGGTGGGCTTTAGCCTTCCTCGTCGTGTCCCTGCAGGCCCTGACAACACTCCTATACTCCTCCCAATGGGACAGGCCCTTTTTCCACATTTCATAGACCTTCCTCTTCCTTTTGATCTTGTCGATGAGCTCCTTGTTCATCCACGCAGGTCTCCTGCCCCCCTTCCCTGATTTCCTACTCTTAGGGATGCACCGATCCTGAGCTTGGAAGAAGTGCTGTTTAAATGTTGCCCAGCTCTCACAAGCACCCTTGCCTTCTAGCAGTCTAGCCTATGAGATACCCCCAAGTAGGTCCTGGAAGAGGTCAAAGTTAGCTCTCCGAAAGTCCAGGGTAGCAATCCGACTTTTTACCTTACTTCTTCCACCAAGTTCCATCTTGAACTCCACCATCTCATGATCGCTGCATCCCAAGATGGCCCCAGCCTTCACATCCCTAACAAGCCCATCCCTGTTGGTAAGAACAAGGTCCAGAAGCACCCCCTGCCTTGTCAGCTCCTCCACCACCTGCGTCAGAAAGTTGTCTTCAACTCATTGTAGGAACCATTTGGACTGCGTATGCCCAGTCGAGTTGCTTACCCAACAGATGTCTGGATAATTAAAGCCCCCCATGAGAACCAGCACCTGGGATTGCGAGGCTACTTCCAGCTGCTTGTAGAAGGCCTCATCGACCTCCTCCTCCTGATCTGGTGACCTGTAGTATACCCCCACAACAGTGTCACCCATACCAGCCCGCCCCTTAATTCTCACCCACAAGCTCTCCACTACTTCTTCACCCTCCCCCAGGTGGAGTTGGGTATATTTTAATTGGTCCCTCAAATAAAGGGCAACTCCTCCCCCTCACTTCCCCAGGCTGTCTTTCCTAAACAGGACATAGCCCTCCATGACAGCATTCCAGTCATGTGACCTGTCCTACCACATCTCTGATCCATTCCTGGGTTTCCATCCCAGTGGGACATATTCTTTTTGAGAAACCTGGGCTTCACACATAGCAAACAGGAAGGAGATGCAGAGCGCCCAGCTAAAATGGCTCCTCTGTGGGCATGGCTGAAGATTTTACTCCCCCTCAAACTCTTCCTGTTGTGGTTTTATTTTATGGCTCTTGACAAGTCTCAGCAAGCTCAAATACTTCAAGCCAAAAGCATCAAACTTTCCCTTTTTCTGAGCTGAGATGAAGAGGTTTTGTCCCTGCAGTTAATTTGGAATGGGTTTTCTCCAGTGCTGTAAATTTCTCCAACAGCATTTGAAAAGGACACTATTAATACTTGCAAGTTTGCTGACTGATAATTCAGACCAACGTTTTGAGTGTGCATCGTGACTTACAGGCTGGGAACTCTCAGCTTCACCACCACATACTTTTTAGTTTCTTCCATCAGCAGTATGTTTCTGAATTTGAATTATCACAGCACTCCTGACAGCAATGGGGTGATCCATCGGCTGTGTTTGGGTCCCTTTTACATTCAAATCAAAATGAAGAGGACTAGAATCGTGGCTGTAGGATGCACAGTTTCACACCTGGATATTTCCAGAGGATCGGGTGCAGAATTTGGGAAGAACAATAAACTCCTTAAGTAGTTTATGTATGCCAGAGGAAAGGTCCCATGCCTTATGCTTTTCCTGGGGCTAACCACACCGGCATTACTGCACCTTTCCCATCAGAAGCATAAACCACAAAACAACGCATAAAAGAAAGTAATACCTATGTAGTTAAAAGGCCTTGAAATTCACAGGATGTAAATGAACAGCCAATTATTCTGTGAATAATGATTAGCTGCTAAGTTGGAACATGTTCAGGTATGTGTGTAAGTCTCTCTAGTAATTTTTATTAATTTTGAAGAATGCTGGATCATCTGGTCTAAAGGCAAAAATGTTAATACTTACATTAATTAGTGTTCATAATACAGTATATCTTTTGAGTTTTACTGCAGTCACTTGAATCCATGCTTACAATGACTTTCAAAAAAAAGATCACATTGATGAAGGTGTTTTAGGTTTGTTTTCAGCCTGGTGAAAAATATTTTTCTAGGAGGGTCATCTAATTTTGTCTTTTTTTTTGTCTTTCTTTTCTGAGTGTATTTCTTTTTCTCTTTCTGCCTTAGCAGAATATGGGAATAATGATGTAGGCCTGACTATGCATATAAATTGAATAATTTGCAATAATGCTCTAAAATGCTACTGGGATGGAATTCAAAGGGCTGTTTGCAAAAACAATTGCTTTAAAAAAAATAATTTCTGAAAAATAAATGCAGAAAGTGGCTAGATGGCTTAGGGGACTGAAAATGGCAGAGAGACTTTCATCTCCCGGTCGCTGCTTCAAATCCTATTTAGGCTGAAGAGCAACTGGAAGCTATTACTGTGAGAAAGATATTTTGGATCTCTGCAAGTTTTAACATAATAATCTGTGCTGAGATTATGAATAAGGCTGGAGTTCACTGAGAAGAGTAGTGAAGGTTCAATTTTACTACATGTTTTGGAGGGCTTTTTTTTTTCATTCCACTGATGAAATATAAATCTTTCTATCTTTGTTTTTAAATAGCAATCATTTAATCATGGGCACTGTGAAGCATCCATATCCTTAACCGTAACAGCAGCTGGCTACCCTTTCTCAGACCTATGTATGTTTTTGCTGGTGTTACCAGTGCTGCTGATGTACTTTCATGAAAGTAATCGTATGTAGATCAAGCCGGTCCTGTAATAGGAGAAGGCAAAAGACATTTAAGCCACTTAATTCAGAGTAGATGAAAAAGAAATGATGTTTTCAGGATGGAATTAATATCATTTTCAATGATATTAAGAATTCAGTCAGTTTAAGATAAATGCACAATTACTGAACACTCATCTATTTGTAAAAAGATGTCAACACCCTTTCCCTACATAAGATTGCAATAATTGCAATATTTTGATACCTATTTCTGTCTGCTGATTTTTAGTTGTTGCGGTTTATGCCTGAGTTTGACAACAGAACCCTATGCTGATTTCCAAAGCTTCCTTTGAACAACAACATTTACAGAAGCATGCACAACCCTCACTAAGGTGCACAGTAAACAGCTTAAGAATGTGCTAATTCATTTCTGGTAATACCTACAACATCTTAAGAGATTTCCAAACACAAAAGGAGAAGCAAATTGCAACCTCAGCAACACACTGAAGGCTTAAAGGATATGACGCTTGAGTGTTTAAGAGCAGCCAACAGCAGCTTTCTAGGAATGCAGACATGGTGAGTGGCTACTGTAATGTTGACACAAAAGGTGGTCGTGTTGATAATTTCATTTTATGCTAGGATTTACCTGCTCTAAGATATCCCCCAAGCTATGAACATCTGCTCATTTCCTACAGAGATGACCCTGCAGAGATGTATCTTCAGGGCAGCGATGAGAAGGTGGCAGGATCACACACAAAGGGAGCATGAATGTCATCAACATGAAAACACAGGAAATAGGCTGGCCTCCTAGAAAGAGCTGAGACGGTTGGGTTGACCTTGAATTAAATGAGATCCAGATCTGAGCAGAGCCTGCATATTCCCAGGCTTTGCTCTGCAGTTGCTGCTGGGGGAAAGAAGAGGAAGGGGCAAAGCTGTTGTCACCTCTTTATAGGGAGAATGTGAGGCTCTGCTGCTTCTGAAGAGGTGAGAGCCCTTTGCATCAGTTTAATGAATGACTTGGAAAGCAAGCTCCTGAGCTATGACTCCTGGCTGCTGAGGACAACAGCTACTTCAGCTCTCACTGGAGCTGATCTTCCTGCTGTGAGAACAGCAACAAGACATGAATTGCTTCTGTATGGCCATGACTACTCTCTGACCTCTCCTGGGCAGAGCGATGCTCTGCTACAACGATGATGCAGCAAGCACAGAGGGAAACATAACCACTCAGGCAGGTAGGAACAAAAAGCTCAGTTAACTTTCCTGAATGCCCTTCAAGATCAAGCAGTGAGAGTGGCACTGCATGTTTAACCGTGGTGAAGGATAATCAAGATCAGAGAACCAGGGAGGCAGCTCAACTAACTCCAGGCATGCTCCGTTAAATGCTATATGATGTAAAAATGGTTTATAGCCCATGCATCATACTTCTCTTGGATAAGGACCATCACAGACTGAAATTAAAAGTAATTAGTGTCCTTTGAGGGTTTAGAGAGAATTGTTTTTATAAAGCATTCCCTTCAATCTTTATGTTTAGCCAAAAAAAATACAAAGGCATTTTTATGCAGAGTGGAATTTGTTTACATTTAGCACCTTAAGAGATTAGATTTGACTTTCAGAGCAGTTGTTACAGCTACAAAAAAGTTGCTGTTAAACTCCCTAAATGATACTGGTGGTACTGATAGACACACGATGTTTGAATGCAAAACACGCTGCGGTCTGCTGGGCCCAGAGAGGTTTCAAATCAGAGGCTGGGGCTTGCACCAGAGACTCAACCTCTGCACCCACACAGCGAACACACATAACCCTCCCCTTGGCAGCCCGACGCCGTTCAGGCATGGGAGACAGCACAGTTGGGTGATTGTGGGTTACAGCCTGCCTGTCCAGACCAGCAAGTGGGAAACAGTGGGAAACACGGTGCCTACTCTGGTAGTTACCAGTGGCTGGAAAAACACCACAAGCCAAGTCTTCGTGCAACATGCAAGTGCTGCTGCCCTTGAGAGACATGAACCTTGGAGGAGGAAGGGAATACCCATTGGGATGTACCTGAGGGGTGGATGGTGATGCTTCACACAAGCAAGAGCTGCCCCTTATTGCCCTTCTTTCACCTCTCCTTATCAGAGGCTGGCGCAGATGGAGGATTTCCCATACTTGCCCTCCAGGGATGGTGGAATTGCAGGGGAATTACCAGCCCTTTTCTCAAGGTTACCCCAAATCACAGAAAGAAAAAAGCAAATATTAATGTCACCAACAATCTGAAGGGAGTTAAGTTTCACTGCAGTTTCAAAACACTACACTATGTCCATAGGTGCAGTGTTTTTGGTTTTTTTTTTTTTTTTTTTTTTTTGAAGCACTCAGGAATTTCATGTTGACTATTAATGAATTCTTTCCCCAAAAGATTCTGATTCAGTCGTCTAAAACCAGTATTTCATTCCATGCTTTATCTGGTGACTAATCAGAAGAGATGATTTCTACACTACTGTTTACATGAGGAGCTTGATGCTGAGAACACAATGGCCTACATTTTGCAACTCAAAGAATGGTTGCTGTGCTTTATTTATGAGCTGTTAGTTTAGCCACTTATAAAAATAACCATCAAAAGCCAGAGGTTAACAACATTAAGAAATGAAGTGCAACTTAATAAAAACAAAAGCATTGACAGATTCCCACCCATCATTAAACCTCACATCACCCCTATAAACTGTGTCTTCAGAAAAAGATGAAGAGTTTGAAAAGGTACTGGAACTTCTTTGCCCTCTTTTGATGCTTTATTAGTTTAGATTCTACCACAAATTATAAGATTTAGGAACAAAGGCTCCAGTGCTTTCTAATAGCATGATGTCTTCCAATGCTTCACTCTCAGAGAAACAATTTTCTCATTGCTATGCTGTATATACTGCAACAGTGCTACGACGAATTGAGCTGGACCTCGTCTTGCAAGGCTTTCCTACAATTACAATAACATTTACTGATCTTTAAAATCACTCAATACCCAGGATCTTCTCCAAGGTCAAACCTGAGGAGCTAGCCATTGAATAATAGAAGTTAGTGTTTCTATAAAAGGCATTAGATTTGCCAGTGTGGGAAATCATACTTAATCACAAAATATCTCAAGGGCAACAGCAATGACATTTGCTTCACAGTATTGCATAAACGTGCTTCAACTTCATCTGATAATTCAGCTTGCAAGCCTATTTGATCCTTGAGCCTGCTATTGAGAAAGGCAATATAGCTGCCAAATTTGATGAGGTTTTTGAAGAAAGAGACATGCAGCCATAACACTGGAAAGGAGTTAACATCCCTTGCCATTGCTCTCCAGGACATGACCAGCTGCACCTGAACTGCTATCTCAGTACCTGCCGCATTGCCCCTTAGCATGTACCCACAGCAGAGACTGCACTATCTCCCCTTGAACATCTGCTTAACAAGGCATAACCATCATTACCATTTCAAATCTTTTCATCCAATGCCTAACTTTAATCTTCCTTTCTGCAATTTTATTCTATTACCTCTTTGTCTTACCAACAGTCCACGTGGAGAAATAAATGTGTGTGTGTTTCTTTAGAATTATCTTTGGACAGAAAAAGCAATCTCAGGGCTTTGAGAGTACAATATTATTTTACCTTCCAAACACTCTTACTTCCTTCACATTGTTATGATGGAGGAGAACCCATTAGCCGACCGTGCGCATATGCACGCACACAAGGAGAAGAAAGAATTATATGCATGATACTCAACAGCATATGGTAAACCCATTTATGTCTGTCTTTCCACGGCAGGTCAGGCACTGAATAGGACTCATTTCCTAGAGTCATTCTTGGCAGTAAAGAGCCTTCATCGGTGGATAGCGGCTGAAATAGCAAGTGCTGTGTGACTAATTGCATATTTGATATTCATGAGATAAATTAATTAGCTGCTTATTCCCAGTGAATAGCCTGGATTCAAATAAAGCTGTCAGATGTGAGGTATGGTAGATGTACACATGTTAAAAATAGTTGCTAAGGTGTATATATCAGACTGCTACTACTAAATTTAATTTAGCTTTGCCCTCAGCCAGGAGTTGCTTGGAGACTGGCTAAAGCAAATGAACTCAAGATTTTTTTTATTTCCTTTTCTTTTTTGAATAGGTATATCTTACCCCCTCAGACACAATACAAGATAACTATAAAAGCTGTTTGGCATGACCTTCACTCATGCAAAACCTAATCTAAATAATGGATGGCCAAAAAAAAAAAAAAGCAATGCTGGGGCTATTACTTAAACTAGGAACAGGTTTAGTCCCACACTAAGTCCCACTGATGGGATTCAGAACAGGGACCAGCATCCAGCACCAAGTTGCTTCTTGCAGCAGTGTCCATCTGAAGCAGCTTCAGCTGTCCAAGGCTCCAGGAATCCAGGCAGCTGCCCTCAGCCTGCCAAAAGCCTCTCCCTTTTCTGTGGGTTAGTCACTGCCCCCATGGCAGGGGCAAGCTGCCACGCATAGCTCCCCGGCCAGGGGAAGGGCATGAGCACATTTGGTTTGCTGGGGTTTTCCTGTCAATCTGAAGCCCCACAGAGAAACAAGGTTTGTCCAGTTGCTCTCCCTGCAGGCTCGATCCCTTGTCCAGCAACTTTTAAGGCTTTTGCTCAGTTCCAGTGAAATCCGACAGAAGAGTCTCAAAGGTAGAACTAGGTTCCTACCATTTTCCCAAAAATAAGTGGTAAGGCAAAAGCTAGTAATCTTATTAATATTCTCACCCATGAAAAAAACAAAGCTGCATTAGCTTGTTCTTTAGCAAATACGGGAAAATACACATGGGAGATAGGCAGGTCAGTCCCTGACAACTCTACTGGGTCTGGCTGGGATGGAGTTAACTTTCCCTGCAGCAGCCCATACAGTGCTGTGCTCTGCACGTGTAGCTAGAACAGCACTGGTATCACACCAGCATTGTGTCTGCTGCTGAGCAGTACTGGCACAGCATCAGGACTCCCTCCAACCCTCCCAGAGTCATCAGGCTGGGGGTGAGCAAGAGGTGAGGAAGGAACATCACCAGGGCAGCTGACCTAAACCAGCCAAAGGGATATTCCATACCGTGTGGTGTCACACTCAGTAATAAAAAGTGGGGAAGGGGAAGGAGAGGGGAGGGGTGGGCTCTCGTTGCGAAAATGTCTGTCCTCCCGAACAACGGCTACGTGCATTGAGGCCCTGCTTCCAGAACGTGGTCAAGCATCGCTCGTTTGTGGGAAGTCAAGAGTAATTTCTTTCCTGTGCACTTCCACACAGCCTTTGCTTGTGTTTTTTTTTGTGTGTGTGTGGTTTTTTTTCCCTCCCTTTTCCCCTTTCCCTTTTTTTCCCTTTAGTTAAATTGTTTAATTAATAAATTTTCCTTAATAATTAATTTTTCCTTTAATTAAATCATCCTTATCTCAACCAGTGAGTTGTTTCTTTCCTTTTCTTCCCCTCCTCTTCTGAGGAGGCGGAGTGAGAGAGCGGCTGTGGTGGAGTTCAGCTGTCTAGCGAGGTAAAACCACCACACAACCCAGAAGAGACGTTCATGGAGGCTTTCCCTTCTCAGGTTGGCACCTTCATTGCACTAAGATGCAAAAGCCTGAATGTAACCAATTTTCATTAGTGTTGGTACTCATGTAATTTCTCAGGTCTTCCTGCTGATAAGACTCCACCAATGTCATCCTTATTTCTGTTACATGATCTGGAGTTCATGCCCAAGCCCAAGACCTCAGGGTTTGAGACTAGAGGTAGGATGAGGATGGAAACTGCACCCAGGAAGTTTTTGAGATATTAAATACCAGAGTTTGTTTCAACTGAAGAGGGAAAAATCTGTGATTCACTGAGTGACTTTTTTTGTGGATTAAAGCTTGCAGATTATAGAACAAAATCCTTTCAAAACGTTTTACTCAAGAGCATCCTGAAGATATGAGTAGAATACACGAGCAGAGGATGAGTATGAGATTGTTCCTCTATAACAGCATTTCTGCACTGTTGGCAGCATTTCACAAAACATTTCAAGTTCAGCTACCCTTCTTTTTCCAACCCAAAGTGTTTCTGGAATGGTTTTCCCGCACCCCTGCCTGCCTGTGTAGCTGATCTGCTCTGTAGTTCCTCAGGGGGCTTCACTTGGCTCCTGCAAAGAAGAAAAGTCCTGAACAGGGCAGCACACCTGGATTTTAGCTGTGCTTCTTTGTGCTCAGCCATGAGGCTCTGAAAACAGATGGAAGTGGTCACAATACTTAAAAATACCTCGGAATTCCAGTGGTTTCTGGAATCTTCAGAATTCTGGAGACAGGAAAAAAACACAAGCTGACAGTCTCCATTTCCCTGTCACCGACACTTTATGTCAGTCTTTCCAAATCTAGTTTTTTGCAAATCCAGCAAACTTCTGCATGCGTGCCAGCACAAATGCTACTGTAACACACAGCAACGGGATGTGCTTAGACCAAGTGACACAGGAAGAACAGAAACTGCTGCCAGGACCCCCACACTGTATGGGGGTGGCAAGACCTCCTACAGCTGCACCCTGAAGAAGTCTCCATTCAGCTGGGGAAGCTGAGAGGTATGTAGGTGTTACAACAAACTAAAGTACAGCATCATGGAATATTGTCTTCACTAAATGCTATTACCAGTCATTAAGGACTACAGTAAACATAATTAAGTGAAATAAAGATCATTGCCACCATTGAGAATGGAGATCCTCAGTTTTATATTCCACCTGGAAGCTAACCTCCGTAAGGATATGATATGCCTCATGTCGAAGCAAAACCAATCGCACAGCTGTTCTTAGAATAATACAATTGTTTCAGTTAGAAAAAGCCCTCTAAGATCATCCAGTCCAGCCTTTAACCTAGTACTGACAAGTCCACCGCTAAACCATGCTACAAAGTTCTACATCTACACATTTCTTGAAGACCTCCAGGGATACTGACTCAACCGCTTCCCTGGGCAGCCTGTTCCAATGCCACACAACCCTTTCAGTAAAGACATTTCTCCTAACATCCAACCTCTTCTTCTGAGAATAATCAAAACATAAGAGGAGGAGGAATACAAAGGGTTTCCATTTAAAACTACCCCAACCAGGTGCTTTCAACTTTGAGGGAGGAACTGTAACAGGCTTTGGGGCTGTTCTCTTTTTGCTAAGTTTTGTTTGTTTTTAAAAAACACTAATGAGCTTAACTAAATGCTAAATTACATAGATTAATTATTTTCTAAGGAAAGCTCAAAATTATAAACAAATAGCTTTTTGATTATGCTTTTTTCTGGTTATAACTGCATCAATTACATACCTTTCACTTCAGAAAATAGTTCCCCTTAAGCTGATTATATCTTAAACAGCTTTATCTGTGAAATTCACAGCTGCATATACATTCACCTGCAGCTTTTTCCAGGTGCAGCCAAAGAAAAGAAGGAAGTATTGGCTTCTCCCAGTTTGTCATTATAAAAAGATCTGTAAACAAAAATCAACATAATCTTCAAAGGAAGGAAAAAACTAACCCAAACCCAAGGCTTTACTTTCTAATTGCCTAATCTACCAGTTGCTAAAAATCAAAGTATTCTTCTGTGCTGAGATATATTCATTACTACCTTCACCTTTTAATTTACTTTATTTTTTAAATCAGAATCAAGATGCATAATATCCTTGTATATACAGTGAGTTTATAAAACAATAAAAAAGCCATAAAAGCTTGCTCAGAACATTAAGCAAAACAATAGCAGAAAATGCTATAGTTAAGTTTGTACTCATATTTCACCTGTGACTTCTTCAGTGCAAGGTACAGGATAATATTATAATCTGATTTGGCATATAAGGACTGCTCAGTGCCCAGTTTTAGTACTTTACAAATGAGATATTTAAACTCTGCTCGTGGATACCTAATATGAAAAGTTTTTGGTTTTGGTTTTGTTTTTACAGTCCTGGTCCTCACAAACATAACTGCATGCTATTCTTCAAAACACAGGTGTTGACCTCATAAATCTGGCAGGCAGCAGATTACATTGAGGTCATTTCATATAGTATTTTCGTACCGTTTCCAAGCAAAATACCGTTTTGGTTGCTTTCTCTCCTAGCACAAGGCCTATAATGCCTCCATACACAGCAGATGTTCTGTACATGGGGGGAGTCCAACCCTGAAATGCACATGGACCAGGTCAGCAGTGACACAAGGGCTGGCAGATCTCCATGGAGATGCCTGGGCCAGGAAGTCTTACAAAATTCTGTTTTATGAGCACCAAACTTGCAGAAAGAACAAAAGTAAAGCCAACTCATCTCCAGGGACCTGAAATGTGTGATAAATGGTTGACTTGGAGCTGTGCATTTCCTTAAGAAGCTAATAATGATATTAGAAAGTTTTAAGAAGTATTTGAGAGATTTAAGAAAGGGTTTCTTAGAAAAGAAGTTACTTTTCCCCCAAGGATAGTACACTATTCCTGTGGTATGTACTTGTGGAAGCTAACGACAAAACAGGACTTCACTGTCTTCTACAAAATAATCTTCCATTGACAGCATTTCTGTTGCTGGTACTCACTCTTTCAGATGCTTTCTGTGAATCAAAACAGACGAAACATCCCAGCTCAATAGAGTCCCAAGAATGGACTTGAGGTTTTCATTATGCAGCTACAGTTTGGGCAGCAAGGTCCATGAGGGAGAGTGGGTCACACGAGGCTTTGCAGAGAGCTTGGAGCATCATGTTCTGTTCCAGGGCCACCATATTTCCTGTGCAGCCACACTTGTACCATCATTTACTACCTTCATCTTTATGAATAAACTCATTATGTTACACTATTGCTTACGTACTTTTCCTGACTGACAGCAAATCAGTAGGATTGTGGAGGAATGGTTTTGTACCCAACATCTCTGATGGATGCTGACCCAAGAGCAGAGCAAATGCAGAGCCCAGATTAGAGGATTTTTTTTCTCCCACAACCTTTTTTTGAAACAGCTCCGCTGAAGCCACATCTCATTATTTGCTGCCTGCAGCTGAACTAAATCCAGAGATAGCATCAGTGGTTCTGAGAGCTACAGGATGTATACAAAATCAACTGTTGTATAGGATGTTTTTATAGTGCTGTTCTCTTTTCATATCACAAACGCAAAGTTCTTTTCCATTGAACTTAAATTTATCAATCCATATTACTATTTGAACTATTGCTAAAATGAGGAGATCACTGAGGCACAGACCAGACCTGATTTTGGTGTTGTCCAGCTTCAGATGTCAGCTATTGAGTCAGCTTCCAAGATAGTCTCACAATACAAGCACACAAGTCACAGTATTTTCTCCTTTTTTCATGCAGAAAACAGTTTTGCAAGCAACCGAAATCATTCTTCCACTGAACCAAGTACACAGAAATGCAGAAGAAAGAACAATTGGTGGCCCAACAAATGAGTAGTTTAATTATATGGTGGACTTACTGCTCAGCCAATTCTCTCCAATGATGTGAAGGCAAGCACATTTTCCCTAAGGGATAGTCAGGCATTTTACACACATTGTGTATTTAGATTCACATACGTACACAAAAATAAAGCTTATAGATAAAACGCCTGTTGGGTTTAACGAAGAAGCTGACAATTGCCGCAGACCTTCTGCTTCTCCTCTGAATAAGCAGCAACACCCAGTGTACTCCTACACGGACAGGACCAATGCTCAGCACAACTGGGACAAGGCTGTCCCTGTTGTCAATGGTACCATGGAGCAAAACTCTAACCCAGGTATGAAAAATGTGTCAGAGCCAAAATACGCTGCCACCAATGCAACCTCCATTGAACTCCCTTGGATGTCGGATGGAACCAGATGGTATTCATGCTGAATCTTTTCTACAGTACTTTAATACTAATTAATTACTAATTCAACTAAATCTGATCCAACAGTTTATATGCCCAGCTCAAGTACATGTTTCAAAACATAGGATTCCTTCATAACCCCCTCCTACAATATCCTGAGAAGAGGCAGAAGAGAGAGTCCAGCAACACAGAGTTTGGGATGTGAGAATCCTACCTCCTGAGGAACAACTATACAAAAGCCTGAAGAAACTTTTGTAGGAAGATGTGGGCTGTATTACAGGTCTTTTCCTGGGGCCTCACTTTAAAAGTGTTGCACATAAATTCATCCCACTTTCATAGCCTCACTGGGACCTACTCAACTGAGTATGAGTCACTTATTTCCAGAAATGCTTTGCAGTGTATCAGCACGAACAGGCTTAAAAAACTGAGTCATGACTGACTAATGGCTTACAACAGGTCAGGGAAATGGCTTGACATGGCAAGGAACCTTTCCAGAAAACAATTATTAACAAGCAGCCAGTCACACTTTTTATATGAGCAACTGTATCAGAAAAAAATAGGGGCTAGTTTAATGAAATCTGTGTGTAACTAAAGAAGGGTTAAAGGTGCATGTAAGGGGACACTAATATGCACTACCCTAAACCTGATCACCCAGGCTTTGTCACTCTAATCAGACTACTTCACAAGAAGAAATCTGCAGTATCTGGACTGCCAGCTTTGGTGCCTCATCTACCCGTGTTGTCACCCTCCGCCAAACCCATATAAACTGGCGCAATGCCTATGCTAAATAACAGCCTATACACTGTTACTGCCTGGATGCAATTTTACGAGTGCTCCTGTGCTACTTTCTAGTCTTTGATGAGGTTTTAAAAAGCATCAGTACATGAGCCCACACTAGAAATCCAAAATCTAGCATTCGAGCATAAACACCTGGCCCAGGAGCCTGGCAGACCCCATATATCTGTTGCTGAAATTGCTACCTAGCAGTGCTTACTATTACAGAAGACAGCTTTCCTCTTCATCCTGTTACCACAGAGCTGCATCCTGGATACCTCAGTCATTTCCCTGTCCCTCACAACAAGAAAACAACTAGCAAACTGGGAAAGCCCATCTTTGCAAGCAACTGCACAAATGGTAACCTCTATAAATGCATGTCCCTTCTACTTACAGGTTCATTGATGCAAGCACCTGTAAGTTAAACACAAATACAGCTTGAGGAAGCCAGCATTTCCAAATGGGACCAACCGGTCCACACAAACCTATTTTTCTTGGCCCTGTGTGTGCCGTTAAATATTAGTAACCAAGTACACAGCATGGAAAAAGTCTAATAAAATAAAATTAGTCATTAATTTCACTAATTTAGGACATCCATCAACCCATGCTAGTCCACTTACATTCTGCTCTTTTTGTTAATTATGCACCTTTTTCAGTCATCAATCTAAAGGTTTTTTGTTTTGTTTTGTTTTTTCCCCTGGTAGCTGAAAACATCAATCCAATTGAAACAACAAAAAATTGGAGATTTTTTCCAGGAGCTTGACCGATCTAACCTGATTGATGGCTCTGATAAAGTGGTACATGCAACAAGCAGTGCATGCTAAGATGTTAGCTTCTATTAGTTTCACCTGAGTTTTTGTTTGTTTTTATTTTTTGTTTTTTAATTTTTAAATAGTCTCTTATCTTTTATCACTATTTTTTCCTATATAGAATCTCTGCAAGGTTTTAAACCTTGAGCTATCCACACAAAAGGGAAAGACAGAGGACAATATAGAACAGTATGTGGAAAATATCAGTGCTGCTGTCCTCGGGGTAAAAAGAAAAGAGCAGCAGTAAAACTCCCTCCTTTGGAAGTTCAATGGAAAACTGAAAGAATTGCCTCTATGTTCATATATGCATACCCCCCCCCCCATATAAATTTCTAATCACTGCATCTCACTTTAAAGGACACTAAATGAATGAAAAATGCTGTCATCTTCCTAGCACAGCAAACTGGAAAACTGAAAAAAAAACAACACAGAATTGTCACCCAGAGGACTGACTAGAAATGTTGCCAATAGCTGTAATTTTTCTTTTTATTCAAATAAATGTAATCAGAAATTTTAATGTTTTGATCTGAAATTATTTATCCATTTTTTTTTAGTTCTGACACATATCAGACTATGCATAGTTGTGAACTGTATGCTATGAGAGCTTGTTTTGCAGAACTAGGATGGTGCTATTTGTGTTGCAATTGCTTAAACTGTCAGATACACTTACTTTTGTTCCTTAACTGGAAAACATCAGAACATTTGGAGAACGCAAAAGGTAATGATCAGAAATGTATAAGCGAAAGTAATTCATTTTTTTTTGCCAACGTATGTGAAGACTGCACAAATTCTGCTTTTAATTTGTTTTATGTAATCACACACATTGGCAAAAGTTGATAAAAGTGTGAGAGGAGGATGAAAGCATAAAACTGTCAGCAGCACGTGCTGTTGGGAACCTGAGTTCGGCACTGCTGGAACCTGGATCAGACTTCTAAAAGCACATGCAGGTCCCTCTGTCAACTTCAGTAAGTCTGAGGTGGGATCTTTCTGGAATACAGACAGAGATTAGCCAATTAAATACAAATAATCTTCCTTCGGGCAGCTCCACAAGTCTGTTATTTACATAATATGGTAAAGGCTGATCTAGTGTGCTTATCTATATCAGCAGATTGTCCTTTCCTCCTTATGGAGAGTCTGGCTGATGCACCCCCATGCTAAATAAAAGCCAGTCAAACCCATTTATGTTTTCAAGAAGATAACTGGATCAGGAACGGTAGAAGCTGAAGAAACACTCCCCAAAAGCTAGAATTAGTTGGGAAGCTAACTGTACACTTATGAGAAGTCTAATAAAACCCACCTGGCTGCATGCATCAGCATTCGGAGACTCAAGAGTTCTGCTGACATTTGCCTTTCTGATTACTGTGCATTAAAACTGGAACACTGGATACACAAATTAAAGAAATCTAATATTAAAAAATAAATTTAATGTACAAAGGTAAATTAAATATATGTTGTGCCAACCCACTCTGGCCTCTAACATAATACTTTCAATGGAAGTTTAGGATACATGCACCTAGGGCTTTTGAAAAAGCAAGGATTTGCAGACTTCCTATGTGCACTTCTTGCGCAGCCTCTGTTACGAAGGCATGTTGGTCTACAACCAGTCTAGACAAGGTGTTAGCACAATACAAATTATTATGCTTACTACTGCTAATTCTATTTCAAAAATATAATATAAACTACAATAAAAAATAGAAAGGACACTTTCCAGCTTTTAAGTGCCTCTGAAAATAAAAACCATTCACAGCTACTTCCTACAATGGTTCAGCCTGCAGCCTCATCCCACAGATTCCTGTGCAGGCTCCTGATGTTGTGATTTGCATTGGAAGGAGACATGTTCAGTAGTGTCTGTTGTGCTAATAGATGACAATATAATCAACATGGCTCTTCTCCATTAGACAGCTAATATGCAACAGTAGCATACCCTGATGACTAAAAGAAAAGGCAGTGGAGAAAGACTTTCATCTCAGGATCATATTACTTTCCTATTAAAAGACCGTATCTTCTAGTGTTACCTCACATATAAGGTAGTATATAGGAACCCTACACTCTTATCAAAGATTTTAAATCAAGTGTTAAGAAGAGAAGATTTGCTATGTTAATCAAAGTATTGTTGTTAAGTTGTTAGAGGGCATCAAGTTGGTTGGTTTTTGTTTGTTTGTTTAATCTAGACATCATTGGCTGGACATCAATCTTGACTCAGCTCAAAAGCCATAGCAGAAGATAAAGTGATGACCCATTTATATAGTGCAGACGTCAACATCAAAAGTTTCTTCAGTTCCACAAACAGCTAAACTGGGTCCCCCTGCCAGCACAGAGAGCATTTACATAAACTGAGAAAGTCTTAGGAGTATTCTTTCCAAACCAAAAACGAGACCAATTTGCATCACACGGTGGAAAAAGTTAGCTTCACAGCACCAGACCTACAGCTGCTCTACAGAGTATATCAAAATCAGCCCTAAAGCTCCAAGCTCACCTTCTGTTCCCAGGACACAAGACAAAGGGAACTGTAGGGTTTAGAGGAGAAATGTCCTGGCAAACAATAGGCTCAGTTCTCTTCTATGTACTCTGCTCAAAAAAAAAGTATAAAGAATACATGCATCTCAGAGTGAGAAGTTTCTTCCCTAACACAACATACCCTTAAAACACAGGGAAACATTTTTCAGTGATAATTCAGAAAATAAAAATACATCATCTGGCTGTGGGACAAATGAAGTTGAAGGCCATATCTTCTTCAACCCAACATATATATATGTACATATGCTTGTATATACGTCCATTTCAGTATCCTTGCAATACCATTGCAATATAAATAAAATGGCATGTACCAGTTTATCTCACCACTTTGAATATGTATTCCCACGCTTTTCTATAGGAACAAAGGTAGAATACTACCATATTTTACTCCCAGCACACAAGCACACTCTCTACAGCTGCAATCCAAGTGTACATAAAACAAAACAAAACTACTAATTCCTTGGCTGTTCCCCTTTGCTGTTGTAACAGCATTTAAGAAACTTTCAAGAACACCAAATCCTGGGTGCTCTCTATGTAAAGGGGATGAGATATTGAGAAACATGCTGGCTTTGTTACTAAAACCCCTGTTCACAAGTTTTAAGACAGTGGTTTGACTCTGCAAGAATTCATGTACTCTTTGAAGTAGGTTCTTAAGAGCAAGCACGAGCTTAACTTTTGTGCACACTATGCAGCCTTACCACAGTCATGTCTGGATAAGAAAAGACTTTACCTCCTTCCAGGGGACTTTGATACTGAAGGCTATTGATGCCTGAAGTCATCCTTGGGAACACAGTTTGCCCTCTACCACAATGGTTAGCATAACCACCTCCCAACACTCACAGGGCACTCATAACCATGTCCTTAAAAAAGCTTCAGCCAGAATGACACATCTTCTGGAACAAACCTAGTTTAAACTTGTTATTTATGAGGACGAGCTGACAGCCTGAGTCACACACAACCTTGTTCCTCAGACCCCAGTTAACCTCCCTGTCCTCATATCCAGACTCATCCTGACCATGTGGTTCCAACTCCATTGATCTCTGCCCAGAAGCACCACATGGCAAAAGGAGATTTACTGTCACCTTGACCTGCAGCAAACGGTGGTGGGATATGCAGCAGGAAAGCTGGAGACCAGATAGCACCCTGTACAATGTCTTTATGTGCCACACTGACAACAGCATCAATACTACCATGGTGGGGTTTTCTTTGCATGGTATCTGGAAGGAAGAAGGTGGATTTACTTTCTTCTTTTTAAATCAGAAGCAGGACTGAGACACTGGTGGTTTAGCAGCACCTGGAAGCATGCACACCACAACACATCTGGGAGCAGAAAACCAGAGGCTAAAAGACTGATACATCCATCATTGCTAGGCGAATTGTTGGCCATCCCTGGACCAGGGAATTGCATGCTACAACAATCTACATACAAGTCTTTGGGTGATACGTTTTTATTTGAATTATGACAACATTTGACACCACATTAACTCCTTCAAATACAGCAGCTTGAAACTTCATTTTTTCTGAGTGACTTGCACACTAATGTATTGCACAACCCATGCAATTCATTAGCAAATTAAATATTATCCAGACTAGCACATTAAAAGCACAGTAGGGATGCAGTTTGATAGTAAACAAAAAAAGTTACTGTAAATGCAAACTTGCACAAAACCTCTCCATGAGGGTAAAGGGAAAGCAGGCAAATCAGCCCAACCACAGAGCTGGTTGTCAAAATCCAACTACTTGTTCTTCCACAGGAACATTTATTTGAGTGGAGGTAGCATAAATTTATGCTTTCCAGCCCAGGAGGTGTTTTGCAGTCCAGCCAGCCACAGAATCAGAGGTGCCTGATCTGCGCAGGACACAGTAACACTACCAAGAGTTGTGAAGGAGAGTCTCTGGGTGTTGGCTTCACCTCTGAGGCTGAAAGCAGATACCTCAACCCGACTAATCACAGGAGAAATGGGTCATCTTTTTGCCCCACTTATGCCCCAGACAGCTTTTAGTTAGATTTCCTCCCACCAGCTTTCTGAAGACGGATCTTAAAAAGGCAAATTACTGCCACTTCTCCTACTACTGTGGGTTTTATTGTATTTACATTAAAAGATAAAGTAGATTCTTGGCCAAATGCCCTGGCTAGTTTCTTGTGGCACTGCATTTTCTAGACTAGTTTTGATTGTGTGAACCAAATATTGATAAAAGCAGACATCCACTTGAAATGAAAACATACAGGTAAATAAATATACACACATGCACCAGCATGTACTGCATACAAGTGACTGAGTAGTCTTGGTGTCAAGATGGTGATCACAGGTAAGCAGTAGTGGTGCACAGGTCGGATAGTTCAGCAGTAGTGCATCAACACATAGGAATCCTGTAACCTAGACTGTTACCTACGTCTGTTAAGGACTGTCTACAGAAGTACCTAGACCAGAACCCACTGTAAAAATAAGCCTATGAATTAACTTACAACCTCTCCTATGTTGGAAAGCATGGTACAAAGGTCTTTAAGAACAGCTTAGGTTGAGAAGAGGTTGGGCTAAAATCAAACAGAAGTACAAAAATGACTGAAATATAAGTGTAGTCTGGGATGCAAAGAGACAGCTGTAGGGACTGAAAACTATTAAAATCTCCTTTCAGGTTGCTCTAGTCCTCAAACATGGATTTATTCTGCCAGGAAACTTTAAAGTGTATGCAACTGTTTGTATGATTAGGGCCTTTGATAAACAAGACAAAAGAACTGATCTAACTCCTGATGTAGCGAGTGAGGACCATAGTGCCATCATGTTGGTGCACTGTGTTATGTTATTGTTCAATGAATCAGATCCTAACTTCACATATAATCATATTTGATCAGTGAGAGAGCTTAAGTTGAAAACAAGTAATTACATCTTCTGCTATCAGTCAACTCATAAATTACCACAATTATTGGATTAAGTTTGTCCATTGCTCTGAGCCCCTAGAAATATTTTTTCACTTCCTACAGGAAGTAGGAAGAGGATGAACAAGTGGAAAAGAAGAAAAAAAGAGTTATTAAACCCTACTCCAGTCACAGATCAGTGGCTATGAGCAGACCTCTGGATATCTGGATATGATTTGACTCACTCTGGAAATAGAAATGCAGCCTGAAAAGGCTAGGACATGCAGGCAGCCCTCCTTCTGCCATTTCATATATCTGGAGTGCTTGACATTGGGAACCTTTAATGTTCACTTTGAGGTCCTTGAGGTATGGTAGACATTTTTTGAAAATTGCCGACAGAAGTGAAAAATACAGAACTAAGTGAGGCCATTTTCCTTGAAATGCTTTCAAAACCTACAGCAATGTAGTAGTATTAACACTCACTGTCTACTGACTTAAGGCATGCTGCATGCTGCAATGACCAAAGCTAGCTAGGCACAGAAATTTGTAGTGGGGGTAGGGTACAGTTGGGTAGGGAACACTCTCCCTGCACTGCCTGAGCATGTGTGCACCTCAGCACATAGCCAGCCGTCAGGCTTAGAGATGTCTTATGCTTCACCTGCCCACTGCATCGCTTCACAGCATGTAAATGCACAGTCTTACACTGAGAGAAGGCAAATCATGAAATTATATGCAGTGAAAAGGCTTTAAAGAATCATTGAGATCCAGTCATAAAGAGGTCATCATAACATAGGTATAAAGGCAGCTGAATTAACTAAAAAAGTAGGAAAAGACAGTTTTAAATGTTTAACCTGGTAAATTGGATGTTCACTTAGAGCCTAGTTTCTTAGAGCTTTGCAGTACAAAGCATTTCAGCTCCTAAATAACAGCGGTTAAGTTACACAACTCAGCAGAGTTACTTTTCTGGAACAAACAGAAGGTGAATTTTGTGCATGTATTTGGGGGAAGAAATATAGCAGCGCCAGCCCATTGCTAGGCTCTTTAGAAAAGCCAAGTCAAGAAGCAATACAGAATTCATTTAGCATGACATTTAGCACAAGGCTAAGCTATGGATCCAGCCAAGGATCATCTAAAAGGCCCATCTATAGGACTATTTTTAACAGTCCAGTTCCCTTGATATTCTGAATAGCTTTTTCAAGAGGTTAATTGCTCTCAATTTTTAGTAAACCATGTGTAAGATTATAGAATTGGCATATCCGAAGATCAGGCCCAGTAGAATAGATATTACTCCAAAAAAGAGAGCTTATTTTAATAGAAGCATAAACAGAGATGTGGGTAATCACTGTTTATGTAAAGAGAGGATAAAAGGAGAAAGTTCCTGGCAATAGGAACTGTGATAGCTTAACTAGCAAACTGTATGCTCTGAGAGATTAACGTGAACAGAAAAAAAACAGAAAAAAATCAGAAACTGCTTATAATGGATGCTTTGCATGCCTAGTCATACCTCTAGTACATGAGCATACATCTACATGTATTAAAGATGCAAACAGGATCAAGTAGGGATGCCAAAAAACCGAGGGAGGTTGTGCTGAGGGAGGTTGTTAAAAGCAACTCTTGCAGGCTTTTCTGGCTCATGGTGTTTGTTACATGCTCCTGCCAAATCAAAGTTCTCTGAGGAGAAATGGTGAGACCTGGATGATACATGTCAATATCTAATTAGGATATCCTCATAAACATATTTGTAGTGAAAACCTTAGTTGCAGAAAAACATCCAGTTCCAAGTCAGGTCATAATACCTACTTCCCAGAGCTTTACTTTTTCTCTCTGAGATGCTGAAAAAAAGAAAGTGAGACCATTGGAGACTTCACATCCTGTTGTGGTTTAGCCCGGCTGGCAGCCAAACACCACACAGCCGTTCGCTCACCCTCCCCCCTCCCTCTCCGGGATGGGGGAGAGAAACGGGAAAGTGAAGTCTGTGAGTTGAGATAAAGACAGTTTATTAAGACAGGGAAAATAATAACAATAATAATAATAATAATAATAATAATAATAATAGTATTAATAGTAATAATGTGTACGAAATAAGTGATGCACAATGCAATTGCTCACCACCCGTTGACCGATGCCCAGCCTATCCCCGAGCAGCCGGCCCCCCACCCCGGCTATCCACCCCTATATATTGTTCAGCATGACGTCAGATGGTATGGAATACCCCTTTGGCCAGTTTGGGTCAGCTGTCCTGGGTCTGTCCCCTCCCAGCTCCTGCTGCATCCCTAGCCTGCTCGCTAGCAGGACAGAGCGAGAAGCTGAAAAGTCCTTGGCTTGGTGTAAGCACTGCTCTACAACAGTTAAAACATCAGCATGTTATCAGCGCTCTTCTCATTCTAATCCAAAACATAGCACCCTGCCAGCTACTAGGAGGAAAATTAACTCTGTCCTACCTGAAACCAGGACACATCCCAAGCAAATGCACTTACTAGTGGAACAAAGATTTATATCTGTTCAAAAAAAGCCCCATGCCCCCAGCTTACAAGACATCTAGTAGTTTTCCACGAGAGATTCAGTAACCTCCTGCGGTGAAGCAGGTAGTAACAGTGAGACCACTGCCAATCATGCAGTGCTAGGGCACACTGGCCTGGGTAAAAGGCAGCCACATGCTCTGGCAGGTTCAAGGTCTGAGGCTGGACTCAGAGGAAGAATTCAATGCAGAAACTGACTGTTAGCCCAATACTTTATTCACGTAAGTCAGTTCTTACTGAGAAGAACACTGAGGGGGCAAAGCTGCATGAGCTGCATGATGTGCAAGGCCAGGCCAGTGCAGATGAACAAGACACCAACTGTCCCCATGCATGACAACCACCAGCAAGTTTTTTCCTTAAGCGCCAAGTGGGCACCCTTTTACTCCCCAGCCAGTAGGGATGCTTCTGCTGGAAGTTCCCTTCCAGCTCTGTAGGACTATGCACAAAAAGGGTAACTATTTACGGACAACAGTAACAGATTAAGCTGCATTTTAAAGGGTAGCTAGTATAACAAGAGACACAGAGCATGAATTTCACAGTTTCAACAATGCAGAGACTGACAAAGGAGAGAAAATGTATGGAAAAAACTTTTGATTTTATCAGACAGTAAATATATTCGTGCTTCTAATTATAATTTCAAATAAAACAAATGTCTCTGGGGAAAAGTCCATTACTGTCACTGCTTTTCTATCTGCACAGAAAGAGATCAGTCTCAGGACTGCAGGGAGGACATGGCGTTGCCTCCTTGGGCTGGGCAGCACATGACTCCGCAGGAAGGTGCTGCGTCCCACCAAGCTGCCAAGTGAGGATGCACCAGGCTGGCAGTGCTGGGGAAGACCCCAGGACAGGGCTGGAAAACCAAAGTCACACCAGTCTCTCAGTATTCATTACAATCTCCCAGTATTAATTAAAATTTACTGCAAGGGCACATGGGAAGAAAGGATGAGACCTCTCAATATCAGCTTTAGGGGAACAGAGTAAGAACTGTCCTTTACCTTACTCCTCCAAAGGGGAAAACAGTGCAGAAAACACATGCTTATCAATGCAGGTCTTTTTCTCATGACTTGTTTGTGAAATAATGCATAAAGAAGGAGTTTAAGGAAACAGGAGGAACATGGAAATAGCTTTTGCTTGAAAGAAGTGGAAAAGAATGGAGGGGGAAAAGGAGTCAAGACAGCTGCAGGTAGCAAGTAACAACAGCAGGAGAAAGCAGAAAACAAGCTACAGCAAAGACATGTTTAAACTGCAGCACCATGGAGTCTAGCACCAGCATACTGCATGGAAATGCAGGTGTTTCCTATGCACATCAGGGAGTATGGCTGTGCAGAGGAGATGGAGATCAGACTGTCTAGCCTCCAGAGATGTGGGAGGGGGAGGCAGAGAGATGCAGGGGCTTCTGGGGTCTGATGGAAGCTGCAGAGCCAGATCTGCTTTCAGATTGCATGGCTTGGCTTGGCTGTTTGGGTGCACTGATGTTTTAAATAGTACATGATTCGCCAGAGGCATATTATAGTTAAATATTCTCCTTTTCTTCTCCTCCCTTCTTGCACAAAACCTTCCCTCCTGACTTTGAAGGTGGGGGGGCAGGGCAGGGCGGGGGGGGGAGAAAGGGGAGGATAAAGAAAGCGAGCCCCCTCAACTGAGCTAACCACAGCAGAGTTTGAGATTTCACATGGGATAGACTTTTAGACTTTTTAATAAGTGTAGCTGTAACACACACACACATTCTCCACTGTAGTAAAGTCTAAACAACAGCTCAGGAGAGCAGAGAAAGGGACATGCTTCAGAGCCATTCGGAGAACATTTGCTTCGCCTTGTCATAATTATACAGAGACATAAGTTGTGCTCTGCACACCAGACTTTTCTTTAAACACAAAGTCCAACAATCTTCCTTCTTTCTAACCAATTCTACACATACACAAATAGCCTATTGAAACTTGAAGGGAAGGTAATGTCTTATTTGCTACAGTACAATGACTTTCTGTATACTTTTTCCAGGCAATGATAATAAACTCAGTTTAAAAACAAGGAAACCATGGTTGCCAGCTGAAGGTGCCACTACGAGCATTAGTCCAAATCCCTCTCTTTAACCTCTTCTCGGCTCAGTCTTCCCATTAGCAGAGTAATGCAGGTCTTTCTCTTTACAGTCCTTTGCAAACTATACTGGGTAGGCACTTTAAAAAAAGTTCATTGTTTTGCTTCCTTGTTATTGAATACCGGTATATATCTAAGGCTGTATACAGTTATGAGTCATTTTATACTGTTATGAATCATTTTTGAGCCAGTCATTTGACCCAGTCCAAGCCACTTCTTGCATTTGGTCTACCACTTGTATTGCTATGGACAGAATGAAAAAACTAGGGAGTAAAATGCTACCATTTCCATTCACTTTAACTGAGATGCAAAAGACATCACTTGTTCTAATATGCCAAGGGAATAGTCTTCAACTCAAATTTAAGATCAATTTAGCAGGCTTTTTTTTTTTTAAGCTACTATATTATATTTATATCATCCCTGAGGGAATGCGAAAATGGTACTACAATTTTAATTTAGCATCTCAGTTTCAGTCTTAATCTTCAGAGGGCCTTTAAAGTCAGGATTATGGTTCTACTCTATCCGTAGAAATCCACACTTTCATTAAGCATATTCTTGAAATATAGCAGATAAGCTACAAACCAAACCCATTCAGGAAACACCAATGCAGGCCTACACCCCTGCACAGCTACCTCTTGTAGCCAGGGAAATAAGTGCCTGTTTGCTGGAGGACCTCCTGAAACTCTTGCCCATTATGCCTGTGAAGATGAGGACAAGGCCAGAACAGCATAAAAGGGGGGAAGCTAATCTGAAAGTGCAGCTCCCTCCTTTCTGGGACCTGCCCAGCCATGTGCCTTTTGTAAATGGCTCTGCTCAATCACCATTATTTCTCTAAAGCTGCCACCTCTGCAGGGTGTGCAGTCCTTTGTCCTCCCAGCTGGGCAGCAGCCTTTCCAAACACAGCCCTATTATTTCATGGGGTAAGTGGAATAACTCATCTTATTTTCCAACAGGGATGAAAATTAAAGGCTGCTGCTTATGTGCCACACTTACTAGGCCTTACAAAACTGACAAAGACTGCCCTAGCTCTGGCTGAAAGGAAGCTGGGACACATCATCTGGATAGCAGGAATTATCTATTATAAATAAATCACATGCATGCACACAAAGAGCAGTTTTCACCAGACTAAACACTTTACTCCAAGTGAGGTGTCTGCTTTGTGCTCCATGAACAGGAAAAATCATATGTCCTGCATTCTAGATAGAAGTGCTCTGCAGTAAAGGAGACAGGATAATCACTTACTCCAACTACCACAGAGAAAGCCTTGAAAATTAGCCCAATGGCTATATTCATCTGTATTTCTGGGGGGTCTAATGCCTGCACACTTAGAAACAGGATGGCATTTTGTAAAGCACCTTTTACACTGCCTGTGCTTAATTTTAAAAGGCTCATTCACTGTGAATTACCTCACCACCGTTCTGGAAATTGTTGCACATCAGTTTCTGCTGTCATCACTTCCCTTCCTCCAAGGAGGCAAGGGCCTCGTCCAGCAGCCATCCGCACGTGTACCCCACCACAGAGCAACAAGCGAGCATTCCTCCCAGGTGAGCTACAGTGTTCCTGAGCAGTGACCCCTGACCATTTGGCTGTACATGAACTGCACATGGGATTAAACTCTCCATTCAGTGTAACCACTTACAAATTTACTGATACAGCACTGTTTTGACACAAGCATTAGCAAGTATGAAACACAGCCGTCGATACAAGTTTGTACTTGACCACACCACAGCTGTGACACCAGGCTTCAGTAACTTACTCCCTCCGCAAGGGTTTCTTGCAAGTTCAGCTTCTGATGCTAGCAAAACATTTAATAATTCCCACATCAGAGAGAAAGTGGTGCTTTTCTGAGCAGATCAGGCATAGCAGCATTATTCCCAATTCCCCAACCCAATTCACTTCTCTAGCACTTGCTCTCTTTATGACCTTGGGCACGTCACCTCGGCTGTATCTGAACAGCAGAATGACAGCCTAAGTCGTTTCCTGCGTACTCCAACTCCCCAGCGTAACTGTAGTAGTGACGGCAGCTGGCACGGACTGCAGTACACAGCTGACACGGCCACCAACACACATCATCCTCCCAGGGTCCACAGAGGACCTGCGCACTGCTTGCCAGCACCAGCTATTCTTACCCTCATTAGCGTGGTGCAATTAATACCGCGGCAAATGACATCTTCATTCTGCAGCACAGCCAGGTCTCAGCCTCATCTATAAAGTAAGAGCAACTGTACTTCCTGCTCCAGAGGGACACCATGGTGATAGGCATTCAGAGCTGTGCAGGGCTGAGATAATGTGGTAACATGGATCACTGGGCTACCTAAAGAGGCCAGACAGTCTTTGGGAACAATCTACTTCATAAACACAGAGATACCCTGTATAAGAGCAACTACAAAACAGTCTGGCAATGGCAATGTTGCTGCTATTTAAGCTAAGTGTTATTTAATAAAGTAATGTCTTAAAGAAAGAACTGCTGACAGACTGCTACAAGATGTGCTTCTGGTGCAGTCCCATGAACTCCACCAGCATCTCAATTTTTGTAGCTCAAGGAATGGATTGTCTTAGAGATAAAGGCTTTAAATAGGAGTCCATAGGAGAACTCACTGTACGAGGACTTATGTATGAGGAGTTCTCATAGGAGAACTCACTGTATGAGGACCACTGTATGAGGAGTTATCAGTACATACACTACATCTGCCATGAGCCCTCATCTCCTCTGGGCACTTCTAAGCAAGACTTGCAAGCACAGAGAAGAAAAACTAACGTCTCCTCATGACTGCATCAACAAATGAAAAATGAGGACTTTCTTTGCCAACATTATCGTCTATACAAACATTTCCCAGAAATTGGCCACAACAGCAGTATCACTGGAACCATAAGGCCAGACCTGTGCTGAGCAACGCTGAAGTCAATGGCAGTGCTTCTTTTAGTCAGGAGCCTTCTGCAGTGATGCCTCCAGGGAGGAAAGCTCTAAGGTAGGCGAAGGTAGGTGAAGAGACAGCTTAAATAAACCCAGACACTTTAATTAAGCTTTAGCTAACTCAGGCATAATACTGAGTTTTGCCATGGTTGCTACTGCTCTAGCTTTACTAACAAAATACACATTACACTGTTATTCAGAGCGTAAGTGATTATCACTACAATTTTGTCTCTGAATTTCTTAAACAACCCATAGCAAAATGTACAACCACCCAAGGAGGAAGAATGTAAAAACACATTCCCCAGGCAACAGATGCCTGTCACGTGGAAAGTAAAATCAAATCTCCAAGGTTTCATCTATCACATCCCCTGAAACACTGCCCTTTGGCAAGTGGCAAGGAGAACACTGCTTCTCTCTCTAGATAAACATTACCATTGAGGATTTGGCTCTCTACATATCCTTGGAGTGTTGTTCTTTTGAGATCTCTATAGTTTATCATTTTGTTGGTTTTTGTGGGGGTAAGACAAGCAGCCTAGTTGCAGCTTCTCACTGATGTCTAACTTGTTATTCAAGCCAGTTGCACGGACCAGAGCAACTGCAATGCACTGGCTGGTCTGCATCATCTAAATGGCGTAAAACAGATAGAAGCGTATAAGTGGGTCTGTCCTACTGAGTTACAACGAGCATCAAGAAATAATCCCAGTCAGCTTTATGGCCACCTTGCATCAAGGGAGAAGTTAATTTAGAGTAGAGATATGAAAAGGAAAGGATACAAGGAAAGAGTGGCTCAATGGCAGAATTGAACAGGAAGCCTATCATAGATTGAAGATATTTTCAGTCCAAAACCCAAAGTTGCATATAACTTGCTTTCTCCAAATGATTTTGCCCAAATTTGTACAAAGACAGTCTGTATGTGAACAGAATGTTCCAAAAACTTCTAAATAAAGCATTTTGGCTTTTTAAACAATTCTCCCCTCTCAGCCTAGAAAGCTTTATTGCTGAATATGACCCAAGTGAAGAAACACTTTTAGTAATTCTGAAATCCATAGCCTAGACTTACTAGAAAGTATAACTTGCTCAACACTGAGGACACATGTTAGAAATGCCCTAGGATTATTAAGTCTGGAATACACAAAATATTTGCCATTAAACTACTGAACTGGTAGAGACAAAATAAACTACCAAGTGAAAGTCAGTTAAGATTTTTCATTAGACTGACCATTTACAACCCCTCTTTGTGCCCCGTATGATTCAGAACATACCATGATAGTACAGTAAGGGAAATTTTCATGTCTTCTAAAGTTTTGAAGACATATACAGAAGTCTCCCAGATCTACTGGCAGCAACAAGAGCTACTCATTTAGCTATATCTTACAAAAAGGAGGTCCAAAAAACCAGAAGCAGATGACAAGATGACTCAAGTTGTTGGAAACAGCAAGCACCAGGAAATTGGAAAACACGGCATCTGAGATGGCCTTGTTTCCTAACACTTAAAATAGGACATAACAGTAGTATTTATGGAGTAACAATGCAACACCCCGTTGCAAATATTTAACCCTTCCATAGCAATCTCCACATAAGATATCAACCATGGACTTGAATTTTAGGACTAGATGATCATGGACCATGCAATCTCTTTGCATTTTTCAAAACTCTTGTCCTCTGAAAGAAAAGCACTGGGGAATACACCCAGAAATCAGAGATCTTCCCACCTTCCCAAGGGTACCTCAAAAGTATTGCAGCAGCAAAGCTTTTGCTGCAACATAAGCAGAATTTTCTCCCTATTCCCAGCTTCATATTCAGGCTGCTCATCTGGTACAGCTGAAGTGCTATTTCACTACCTGGTGGCTGTAGTGGACTAGAAGATCAAGAGGAGCCCACAAGAATAACGCATGCTGAGCACAGGGCCCTTGCTTGGCCATGCTGCACAACACTGGCCCCAGGGTGCCGCTGCCTGCAGGGGCTGTCCAGACCCAAAACAGCGCACACACCAAATGGGAATCTCTCACCTTGCTGCTGCCCCTTCCCCAAGGGGGTCATTTGCCCCAGAAAGCTGATGAAAACCCACCTGCACTAATTCCTCCAAACTTAAGGAAGTGCACCCCTTCCACCAGCAGGCAGTGCCAGCCAGCACCACCACTCCTCCAGAGGGTTTCACAAACTGGTCACAGCTGGTCCAGACCTCACATATATCTCTGCTATAAATATAAGGCCAATCTTCCTGCATGTATAGGGTATGGAGCACAATATAGGGTTTAGCCTAGGGTGACATTCATGAGCCACACGTCTCCATCGGTTCATCAGGTAAACTAAAACCCACTACTACTACAGAACAAACTGGAAGAGTATCAGTTGCACTGGACTCCAGTGATGCTATGCTCACTCACGCACCAGAGTACAGTTCACAGTTCAGTACCAAAACTACCAGTAAGGAAAGAAGATTAAGTATTTGAATTAAATGCAAATAGTCTATGTAATACATCAGATAATTCCTTGGCTGCTATTTGATACAATGCAGCTATATTTTCTAATGCTAATGCTATTTTATTAATTTGCTTTTTCAAAGCAATACGTTCCCATTTAACAAATTGTCAGATACTTTTCTGTCCACCATGTGAAGAAATTACATTTAAGACTTCCTGATCAGATTGACAATATCTGAGGAGAAATGATGCCCCTGGCACTATAAAATATTCAATATTGTTAATAAAGTTCTTGATAAAAGAGCAGCAGAAAGTAGCATTTTATTAAAGCAGTATATTTAAAGCACACTTTTAAATTATTTAATTAAAAATTAAATTGCATTTGAATCATTTGATTACTGTTTAATAACAATGCATAATTTATATCTAAAGTGACTGCTGTAAAAATTTGATTTCACTATGCCAGTATAAAAGGTCAGGAATTAGAAATTTTCTCCTTAAACCAGTCAATCTCAATACTGTCTCCTCATTCTGGAAAGCTCCTTTCTTGGGATATACCTTAAAAAAAAAAAAAAAAAAAAAAAGGAATTTTGCAGCTCCAAAAGGAAGACATAACTGGCCTCTGTGACTGACCTCCTGCCCTGTGGAGCTCAGCTTTGCACCCACACTGGGTAACGCTCTTCTGTGGTCTGTGACCAGCACCAGTGGATCTGCTGCTGTGATGGGCACTGGGAGAGTCCCAGCTACGTTCTGGGAACGAGCCATGGGGAACACGCCAACATTTCTGGTGTTTCGCAGCTGTCAGATAATCTGCACCCAGGACCACGCTGCATTTTGTGGCTGTTGGAGAGAACAGACACTTTCCAAGAACAAGCATCTTTCATGCTAAAAAGCCTTCCTTACCTGAGCTGCAGGAGCCTGAGATTTTATGTCTAGGACAGAAGCCTGCCTGCCAGTCTCCTGCGAGGTGGGAGTTAGATGTCCCAAGCAGAAGAGGACATTGATGTCTGTGCACTGATACATCATCACAAATAATCTTAGCTTAATTGCTCCAATTTCCAACAAGGAGCAAGAGAGCCCTGGGTAGCCAGAAAGAACCAGAAAAATAAAAATGCACTATAAGAATGACATCCTTTCTTTTAAAGAACACCATGCTCATCTGAGAGTAACATATGAGAGATTAACCTATACTGAAATTGGTCCTTATTTTTTTAATTTTCTTCATCATGTGACAAATAGAAGAGACCTGGAGCTCAATAAACAAAGAAATTCCCCACTTGGCATCTATTTCCCAGGGGCTGCAAACTGTGAGTTGCTTTACAAAAGCCACCACAAGATTTCTGTTACAAACTTTCAAAGTGCAGTTTTTATTAATAGATAATATTTAAAACCAAAGCAAAGAACTGCATGAAAAGTTTTTCATAAAATTTCATATAAAGCTTTGAAATATTAACAACTCAAAATAAAAAGCAACTGTTTTTGTTCTTTCATCCCCTACCTTACAAAATTATTTTCCTCCATTACCAAAAAAATATGTAGTGGGGAAAAACTTGAGAAAATACTAAATTTAGATGTGTGGAAGGAAGAAGAAACTTAATTTTTGAATGGTCTGGCTGCCTCCTAATGAAAAGGAATATAAAAGAAATCTGTAAGTACTTTCCTGGGGGGGGGAGGGGAGGACGATTTAATCCTAGAATACAAGAGCTGTCCCACTTTTTTGGGCTAAATTAGACTGTTTCCTTCCTGACAAATATCAGCATCTTAATCTTGCTGCTCTCCACCTTAAACCATAGTCATGTGTTTGAGGCATGCTGCTCTAGAATATACCTTCATGGCTTTTCTTTCTCCCCTCTCCAAAGAGAGCAACAACTCCAAGTCACATAATGCAGAAACAGCCATGCCTCCAGGCACTCTGCAGTAAGTAAGCATTGTTAAATATTAGCCTGCCAGGGTTACATAAAACTTCATTCTTTCCCACCCCCAACCAAACCATATGTAATTCTATAACTGGAAGTACAACTTCTCTCCTTCAGATTAACTAAAAGCATTCATCTGTAATCAGACCAGCTGTCTCACAATTTAATCTGTCCAAAAAAAAAGTCAGTGTATAAACCTGTGGGGAAAAAGCTGTCCCACAAAATAAAAACACATGCAAAGAGCATTACTCAGCAGACTGCCAAGCAACAACACATGCTTGGGAAGGATTTTAGTTTAATCCATATCTTGTAAATATGCAGGCAATGAAAGCATTGTAAACTCAAAGTATGGAGTTTCAAGTGAACCTTTGAGCAAAGGAGCTTCTGACCACTGAGGCTATTTGAAGACCAAGGCCATTCACTCTGTTTAGCTTTTGGAGTTAGCTGGTCCAGCAAATCCCATGTGTTTTACAGTCACATCTTTAGTAGAAGCTCAGAAACACTAAATAGGGATATTGACTATGTATGACAGATCCTGTTTTTCTCCTGCATGGAAGACAGTGCCTTGCTTTCAGTAGATGTGGGCTGATTTTTGCCAGTCAGGACCCAGGCTCTTCCTGCTGTATTTTCTTTACATTCTTTACTTGAAATGTTTTTGTTTTGTTTTTAAATAAAGCACCATTTTGCATTGCTCCCTGATCTTAATTCTACTGCTTAAGTATCAGATAATCTCATAAAGGCACATTATCCATAAGAGGATTCTCTTCTTCCTTAGTTTTTTGTGCTCAAAAAGTGCAGTTTTCAAAGCAATCAATTAAAATAATTCATCAAAAAAGACAATGCCCTTTCAGAACAACTTAAGTTGCATTTATTTTAGCTCAAGACAGTGAGGGGGGAAAACTATTTTTAAGCTGGAAATCAAGGAGTTACAAAACTGAAAGTAGATACCATACCAGAATAGCGCACATTGTTCTGCTTGTTTAGAGCTGGGAGAAAGAGTTGCCAAGACATGACATTCACATTACAAAGCAAACTAAAGGATCACTGAGAATGCAATAAGCAAAGGCAGGCATAGATGCATAGGAGCCACATGAGGATTGAGGTAGAAGAATAGGGATAAGCCACTATTCTGATATTTTTGGTATTTCCTCAGGCAAGCTCAAACCAAGCAGCTCTCCTCAGATAGACTTGATGAAGGAGTTCTTTGAAGGTCCACTAAGAACGGGTTATGTAGAAGAATATTGTACCCACTTGAATTTCTGCAAATTAGTCCTGGTAATAAAAGGTAGTTGCAAGAGGCCGGAACACGACTATGTCCTACAGCAGTGGTTGAGTGCTGGTTCAAGCAAAGCTGCCAACAACTGAATGACCAAAATGAATTCTGGTATTTTTACCATGTCTCCTTAAAGACCAAAGAGGATGTGATCAATGGGATGTCTAGATTAAGAGAACTGAAAACAATCCCAGAGATTATAATATATCCAGCCTCTGCACAGACACTTGTATCTGTGTAGTTAATATAGCTTTGTTTTTCTAGGCTTTTTTCAATCAGTATAGTACCAATGAAGTCATGACTGAATTCATTAGTCTGTGGTAAACTTATGATTTTAGCAGGAAATTCTATAATCCTTCTAGAAGTTACACTGCACCCTCTTTGTGCACCGCCTGACCCCAAATGTAAAAGGAAAGCCCAAGTATGTCTGAGCTTAGAGTTTCCCAAAGATACCCAGCCAAAAGTAGCATAATGAAAAGGGAGTTGCAAACACCAAATGGTCCTCATCAAGATAATGATTTGGATAGATAGCATCATCACACCCCCAGTGAAAGAGAAAGGATATTCGTTCTCATTACTTGCAAGCTAAATGTTTGATACTATATGAGACCTTTATTATTACTTTTGAGTAAGTAGCAAATCAGTTTTCTCACAATGCAACTACACCACAGCAGTTTACATGTATGTGACAATAAATGACAGCATGCAACTAAACAGGGTAAGATATCAAAGCAAAAAAGGACCTGCTGCAGAGAAGACGAAATCTATATTTAGAAGAACACCACATTGCTTTCATATTATGCCTCTAGTCCAATCTGCTCTATTCAGTTCTACCAAGAAGGTCCAGCTAAGCAAACTTCATATGTTAAAAAAATGATACAAGAGCCAAAGCACGAGAAGTTCCCAGACTTGTTAGAGATACTGAACTAAGTTTTTCCAGAGCAGTATGCAATAGATCTAGTTCAAAAGTCTTGGTTATGACTACCACTCAGCTCATTCGTTATTATATTCTAATTCAGAAACAGAAGAAAATTAAAGTTTGCAGCAGCTGGAACGTCTTTCTTGGTTGCTATACAGAACTGTGGCCAAGTCAAGCACTTGTAAGTTTGGTATGTGGTTCACAAACTTTCTTTGACCTTCAGTTTACTGAAATGCAATTTAGAGAAACTGATACCCAACAGGTATCAGAGCTTTGGCCAAGGTTTATACTAATGAGATACAAGCAAATCTTATTTTGCATTACATGGTTACAGATGTTACTAGCAAGCATTAAGTTATCCTTCTCAAATTAAGCAATTATTTTAATTGTGGTATGAATGTCAATTCTTGATGCTCATTAATATTTACTCATAAATAAGCATCAGTAATGGAAAATGGGATTCAGTGGGGGCACAGAAGTCATTTAAAGCATTTTCTAAATATAGGCACAACTGTCACTTAAGCAGCCAAATTCTTGCATTAGTTTCATCAGCATGATCCAGTACAGACCTGAAAGCCAAGTAGAGAAAAAATGAAAACCACAGGATAGGAATGAAAAATCTTCAACATAAGGGGAAAAGTAACACAGCTACCTTTGAAGTGTTCAGCTCTTTCGTATTTCATTGAATTTCAGTAGTGTGTCAGGGAGGAGAACATATATGCAGTGCAATCTTAAAAGCCGCATACTCAAGGAAGCTGTACTATTACAATACACATATATTTATAATACACACACAAACATGCGCACACACAAACAGAATATCACTTCATTTTTTGTTCCTCTCAGAGCCAAAGAATGATACATAAAATCCCCAGAAGTGACCAGACATACAACCCCTCAGGACTTAAGAAAAGTTGTAATGACTACAGGCGAGGCTCTTCTCCACTAGCATTTCCAATATCATTGGACTTGGAACCAGGTCGGCTACCTGGTAGTTCAGGTTCATTACAGTGGAGTGAGTGGTTTAACTGGCAATGACTGTTAGTAACAAGAGCTACAGGAAGCCTACGAGAGTGATATTTCACCATCAGCCTCTCCTGCCCATCCTCAATTGCAACAGCCAGTTTTTTTTCCCCCTCAACATGAGGGTTCTGCTATGACAGGGTTGCATTAATGTAAGTCCAGAACGATTTCAAAAGCCTGTGCATCAGGTCTTAACAGAAACAGAATAGTCCCACATGTATGATCATCTGTCCTAGGCATGCAGTCAGCTCTGCCCATTACCATGGTAGAGCACAAGATCTGGGCAACCCTTCCCACAACAGCTTTTGACATAAAGGAGGGTTCACTCAGGTGCTTTTATAAATCCCAAGGCCCAGAAAGACTGAGGTGAAAACAGTAACCTTGTGACGTAGCATCAGAACAAACCACCTGAGGACTAGATGAGAAACCTGGAATGTGCTTGTGGGATCTCCGTAGCTGAGGGACTGAAAGGACAGCAGATCTCAGCCATTTCTTTAAAGTGCTTATAATCTGTTTAGCCACATATATATTTAGCTTTCTAGAAAGCCCACATAATACCCATTCCAGTACTTCAGAAGGGAAAGTCCTAGAAAATTTATGAAAAACTATGACCTCAGTTACAAAAGACCAGAAGTTGCAAGCTACAGCACATCACAAGACAGGCGGGACCATGAGCATCCACAGAGACCCATCGCTTCCACACTTGTGTATTTCTGTGCAAAATGCCCATATCATGCTAGGAAGCAGACCACCATCCACATTGCAAAAGTTCAGTGAAATACCCCATAGCCTTCAGCAACTGGACCAAAAGGAAGATTTGTCTTTTGAGCCAAACTTGACACCAAAATTAAGCTGAAAGCTCAAAAGAAATAGAATTATTTCATTTACAGAAGAGCTAAATTTCAAAAGTTAAATCTAATTTGAACCCTCTGCTTTGTCCCCACTGAGGGTGCTTGGATTTGGTATAAAAGCTCAGGATGAAGTCCAGTTAGAAAATATGCTTGATGTCCTAAAAAAAGTACTTATTGAGCTTGTACTTTTTTTTTTTTGGCACCTGGCAGGAATAAAAACAGAATATGGATAATAAAGGGAAGCCATTTTTAGTTTTGGAGATTTAAGCATATAAGTAGCTCATTCTGAGTAAAAACTTAAAGTTTTCTTTTCCAATGATGTACATAACAGGGTTGTGCTAATGTCACCTAGTCATTCAATTTCTAAAGCAGATTTGTTTTCAAGAGAAAAATGAGCAGAAAGTCAGAACGCTAGTGCTGCAGATAGCTCCGCATGCACCATTTGTGGCATGCCTTGATGTCTATCTTCTTATACCGCTCTACAAGACTCATTTTAGACAAGGTGAGAAGTGGCAGCTGAAGTCACACACAAACCACTGCATGATGCTGGTAGATAGTCCCAAGTAAGCTGGCTGCTCTTGTCTTTCCAGCTCAGCTGCAAAATTCAAAACCAGGCCCAAATCCTAAACTCTGACCCTTCCCTACCCAGGCTCAAGGAGCACTTCCTCCATTTGAGCCTCTACACTGTCTTAAGCTAATAATAAAGATCACCAACAGCCATGTCTCAAAGAGCTGGCACATATCCAAAGCGGAACAGTCAATCCCCACATACCTTTTACTCATTCATCCAATGAATAAAGAACCATCTTAACTAAAGTTGCACTGATATGTGCAGGGGTCTAGTCAGACTCCCTTGTTTCAGGGAAGCTGAGGAGATCACATTCATCGCAGTTGTGCTCAGGGGTCCATTCATGGCTCACTATTCTCCAGGTAACATCCAGGTAATGGTACTAGGAGCCAACAGCATGGATCCACTTCCATACCTTCCCAAAAGGTCAGGGTTTTGCAGTTAAACTGAAACCACTAAAAACAGTTTTCTGTTATGCTCTCCTAGCAAGACTCAGTATGAGAACTACAGAAACAGGGACAGAGATCGAGAAGCAGAACTAGAAGCAGCCTGTAAAAAAAAAAAAAAAAAATTTCCTCATGACTTCAGAGCCCATGAGCTGCTGTGTGCTCAGTCCTTATCATAGGCACCTCCATGGTGCTATACAAACACAGAACTATGCAGAAAGTAGCCTGGCTATTAATAAGAGCAGTCCTGTAGCAGCAACAAAATATCACTGGCATTAGCATAACAAATCACAGCACAAAAGCAAGCTCATTTTCCTATCAGACTGGTGCTGCTATTTTGGATAACCTCTGACAATAGCAGTTTCAGAAACCAACAGGGGATGACCACTTTTGGTGTAATGCTGACTTACTTCCTCAGCCTAGCATCTGGCCACAGAAAGAAAAGTCTCAGCAAGTTCAGCATGCAATCTGCTTTGTTACCAATGCTTTCTGTGCATATTGTCCAATCAGACCAACTTAATGAGCTCTACAGGCTCAAAGAGAAACCCTCCAAAACAGCCATTAAGTTTTTTGCACTCTCCTTGGCAGCTGTGCAATAGCTTTCGTCTCCCTTTGAGCACCTTTAAGGTGTCAATCACCTCATTGACAGTTACCACCTCCTCTGTCTAGGAGCTTCCTAACCCTCAATTAAGGGCATACCTGTAATACCAAACACGCACCCAGGTGTCAACATGTCTGGAGGAAAAAGCCAGAGCATTTGCATTAGCAGTTCTGTTGGCATCTGCCCAAACTTCAAGCAACATCTAACACCATTTTCCTGTTATGAAGCACTTCTTATCTGTACATGCCAAAGGGCACAAAAGGGAGACCCTTCCTTCCCATTTCATGAACTCCCAGAACCAGTTGCTGAGGCACAGTGAGGCACAGGCCAGTAGAACTGAGATTTTACCTCAGATACCCCACTCCTCCTCCAACAGCTGGCCATCACTATCCTCTTCACCTCTCACTTAGAAAAAGTATGCTCAGACATGTATTTATTGGTATCGATAGAGGTTCTGCCACATGAAAAAAGATGCACTTTCTTGGTGGCTCTGTATTTTACCCAAATATGTCTCTTTTTAACTGCTGATCTAAAGATGCTCAGGAAAGTCAGGAAAGAAAAGCTAACATAAGAGCTGTCTCCTAACTCATCCTTAATTGTCAAGACACATGACAGACTTGCAGTCTGTAAAGGAAACTGTGCTGAGAAAGTGGGGCTTTGGTCCACTGAAGGGGAAAACTACTCTGAATTTTAATTATGGGTTCAGCATCTGCTTCATGGGACAGGAAGAGTCTTTTTTTTTTGTTGTTTTGTTTTAAGTGTTATTATCATCCCTGGAGGTATTCAAAAGACATACAGATGTGGTGCTTAGGAAGATGATTTAGAGGTAGAGTTGACAGTGCTAGGTTAATAATTGGACTTGATCTTAGAGGTCTTTTCCATCCTAAGTGATTCTATGACTCTACCCTCAAGTAGGTGAGGTTTTTATCACTTGCTTCTATAACATTGGCTTTTGTGTTCCCTTTTAGTTTGCCTGTTTTAAAGGCCCCTATTTAGATATATTAAACTGTAAAGATAGAAATAGCAGAAGTAAACCAAACATATGCAGGACAACTTCCAAAACTCCCTGCTGCTGGAACTATAGGTTCTTTCTGTAGGATGAGAAATCTGCCTGCGTATTTTCCTGCAGTGGTTATTCCAGTTCTCTAGCTTACAGGAGTCAGTACCGTGCATAAAAGGGAATACTGAAATAAAGCCAAAAATGCCCCAATCTATTGGTACCCTGGTTTTTGTCTGCAGGCAGAACAACTTGCAGGCAGTGCTAGAAGGCAGCAGGCTTGGACTGACATTGCACTCCCATACTGCTTATCATGATAGTGAATATTAGTAACATGCTCATTGCATCACTCCAGGGTTGTGAGCAGTTTAGGAGCAATGGGATGTCCCAGCACAGTATGCCTTGGATGTAAAGCACCTCTGGGAATCTAGTTCTGTGCTATCTGAACACAGCCTTCTATTGCTTCTTCTAGCATTAAAGTGCTGAAGCAATCTTTAGCAAATGTCTGTTTTCTGACTCCATAAGTAGTAGGAAGAAAGAAAAAGGTTAGACTTTCCTGGGGAAAAAGGTCATGTCTCATCAAATTTTATCCCTTAATAGCATGCCTGGCTCCCTCAGGGAAATGTCTAATTTTTCCTTGATAATTTCAGTCTTTTGCCTGACTAACATCACTGAGCATTTATGCCATAGCTTTTGTTAGCTACTTTGGAAAAGAGTTACTCCCTTAGTTTGCTCTGAACAAATGCAGAGTAGCCCAAATATAAACAGACACTTAACATGTAAGATTTACCATTGAAATAAGATGCATGAAGTACTGTAGGTAGTATAGATACAGTGATATGCTATAGCATATGATGCGTCTCAGCATGGGGAAAGGTACAGGTGATATTAGCTAACAAAACCCACCATTTTTCTCCACAAAGACTATTTTTCTTGAAGTGTCATAAAAAGTCCATTTCATTTATTGGGTCTCATACTCCATAATTTATCTGCTCCCTTACGCATCACCATCTGCATTCAACTGCTCTACCAAGCGTAGTTCTCACATGGCGTTCTGCAGCCAGAGACAAGAAAGAGATGCTTAGTCATTAGCTGAGTACCACCAGCTAGTGCACCCTTCTGCTCTTTCTTTCTAGAGCAAAAGAATTTGGGCTTATTGCACTCCATCTGCTGAGATACTGTTGTGGTTTAGCCCGGCTGGCAGCCAAACACCACACAGCCGTTCGCTCACCCTCCCCCCTCCCTCTCCGGGATGGGGGAGAGAAACGGGAAAGTGAAGCCTGTGAGTTGAGATAAGGACAGTTTATTAAGACAGGGAAAATAATAACAATAACAATAATAATAATAATAATAATAATAATAGTAATAATGTGTACAAAGTGATGCACAATGCAATTGCTCACCACCCGTTGACCGATGCCCAGCCTATCCCCGAGCAGCCGGCCCCCCCACCCCGGCTATCCACCCCTATATATTGTTCAGCATGACGTCAGATGGTATGGAATACCCCTTTGGCCAGTTTGGGTCAGCTGTCCTGGGTCTGTCCCCTCCCAGCTCCTGCTGCACCCCCAGCCTGCTCGCTAGCAGGACAGAGCGAGAAGCTGAAAAGTCCTTGGCTTGGCGTAAGCATTGCTCTACAACAATTAAAACATCGGCATGTTATCAGCGCTCTTCTCATCCTAATCCAAAACATAGCACCCTGCCAGCTACTAGGAGGAAAATTAACTCTGTCCTACCTGAAACCAGGACAGATACGCAAAGTCTTACCTCAATAAAAAGCCCAGTACTCAGAATAACAATATAAGCATTCACCTGATTCCACAGTCACTCAACTACGTGTTCTGCTTCAATGTAACACCATAGGTAGGGTTAAACAGTAAGATGACTCGAGCAGCTGGGTGAACTGTATGAATAGATGTCTACAGGACATCACCTGAGATCATGGGAAAAGTATATCTAGTATTTCACAGGCACTGTATCATGGAAACTTCTTTAACATTAGAAAAAATTTGTTTAAAAACTTAGATGCCAGTAAGTCCAGAACTAGCAAGGGAAGAGAATAACAGAGTTTTACCACAACGAGGCTCACATAGCCAGTTATCACAAAGGATTAATTTAAAAGAAAGACAGATAACCCACAAGATAGTTGATTCATTTTTACCCAGTGTTCATTTTTAGTTATAGGACAGCCTAAAGACTAACCATGTAATCCATTCCTCAGTGTGATAGGTGGGATAGTCACATGGTTCTGCCTCTCCAGCAGTGTGGACTGGATGCCACCTTGAACACCTCTTTTCTACACACATTTTGCATGCACATTACATTGCTGTGGCTAACAGAGCTATGAATACAACAAGCATATAAAGGATAAGGTGCATGTCTGCTGAACTTTTGTGCATTTCTTTGCCAAGAGGACAGCAGGCTGGACACAGCTGTCACATGGCTCTCATCTGCAGAAATACAACTGTGCTTGCTCTTCAGGAAAGCTCGCCAGGCTGAACAGATCCTGCCCAGCTCCCATTTGGCCTGTAAGAGATTAAGTAGTCCACCTAAAGCCAGTGCCAGGGCTGCAACCAGCATCCATATCTGCATCAACCAACTCCCCAGCACCTACGCTCATGCTTCAAGAAGTTATCTTTGCAATTGAATGATTTTACATTTATACTGAACATATCCTCGAGAATAACTATATCCAGAACTATAGACATTTTCTAATAGGGAAATTTTATTTTCATCCATCTGGCTGACTTGGCTTTGTTTCAGTTCAGCACCCTCCTGTCTTCAGCCCTTTTGCCCTGAAAGCCCACTGTATCTGTGCATAGAAAAATGTATACATCAGAAGTAGTTTAAATGTCAGTGCTTATCTTTTGAAAGGACTTTCAGGCAAGTCTATGATTAAAACTAGATATTCAAGCAGAAGATAATATATTATGTCCTCAGGCTCCTTAAGTCATGATCCATATTTATAATGTAAGACTAAGGCCTCTGTTGAATAATTACATCTTTTGCCTGCCTGTTCTTCTCCTCCACACCCATACATATATGCATGCAAATATATAGCCTTTAAAGTGAGCAATAGTTCACCCCAAAGACAGAATAGCTTCTGTAAGTACATGCATGTTGGAGAGAATTTAGTTCTGTAATTGTCATGCAAGTCTTGCAGTAGCCAATTTAGTTCAGACTGAGACACAGTAAGGAAAAAAAAAAAGCAAAAAAAGCATGTTCCAGATGGGCTAGAGCACTCAGGAGTTAAAGCCAAGCCCTAGGGAAAGGAATTTGGTAGCCAGCCTCATTCTGAATCCAGGTGAATGCTTTCCTTCCAAAAAGACATCTGATTGAAAGAGTGAGATCCTACTTTGTCTGCACTTCAGAGAAGGTGCTTCTTCATGAATGAAAGCTACTTTTAAATATTTGGAAGCTACTGAATTCAAAAGTCATACAAAAATACAACAGGATCTCAAGCATTACTTTTCAACTAACCTCATCTACTCTCAACAAATCTCAGCTTTCTCAGTAGTAAGCAGTGCCACTGGGTGCCAAAGTCACACTGCAAAAATCAATTTGGCTTTCAAGTCATACTTCTGATTAGAAGTAGCATTGACCAGGATCCTACAAGCTTAAACCTGTAGTTCTTCATGCACCCTGCTCAGAGCTACAGATTTCTTTACAGAAGAACCAGTATCACTAAGAAGGACTCCACACAATGAAACAAAGGACAGATAAGCACTGCATTCCTTACAGCTGGTTGGCAAGTGCAAGTTTCACGCACACATACCTGCATGTACACACTTCCAGTTCATCAGAAAGTTTTTTTAAGTTAAAAGTTCTCCACCTTTAGTAATCCCATTCTGGAAGTAGAAATTCTGTCAGCTACAGCAAAATAATATGCTGTGAATAAAAATATTTCTTGACAGAAACTTGTTTTGCCAAAAAAACTTTATTAAAAAATTCCAAGCAGCTCTCATCACTCTTTTCACCTTTCCTAAAGTTTGCCTTACAATATGTAAAGTGAAAAGAAAGCACTGTGAGCCTGCATATTCTCTCATGCTCTCCAATTACCCAAGAGTGATTGACTTCTGCAGCAAGTTGGTCACTGTATACCTAGTCTCAAATAACCAAATGGTCAACACAACATTTGTGGCTGAGATGCCTCTGAAAAGATTTTAAAATCCAAATCCCTTTGGCAGGCAGAAATATAAATCAGTGTCACTGATTCACTCAAAAAGTCACAGCTGCAACAATAGCTGTGGATGTCAGAGCCAGAAAAGACCATCCATGGAACAGTCATTCATCTGAGAATTAAGTTCTCCAGTACCAAGCAGGTCACTGAGACACTGCTTAGAGAGTGGAAACATGGGAAATGTATGTGGTATTGTGTTGAAAGAAGGGGACAGCATCATGGAAGAAGCTACCGTCTTCTTGCTTTACTCCTACAATTGCTTAAAAAGACATGTGAAGACTCTTGGCTTCTCCCTATTTGCTCTCTTGTATCAAAGTGATTTGTCTTTCATGTTTTTAGCATTCACCTCCCACGTTACTTATCATTGTAAGGGACTAGCCTGGAATTTTACTGTACATCCTGATCAAAGCACAGGGTGTAACCAAGCTACCCCTAAGCTGTTCTCCCATCTTTCCTGTCAGCACAAGGAGTAACAGAGGGGCTCCTCAGTCCTGACCTGCAACAAGTTACCTCAGCTCAGTGCTGTAGCAGATAAAGGAAGTCAAGGCTACATCTACAGCCTGTACTGGGAGAAAGGGAAGTTAAAGAAAAAGTATTCCTGTGACTTGCAGTCTGATTTCTCCGTGCAAGAGCTTGTTAATTCAAGGAAGCTCCGATTTTTCTATCCAAGTATCTGTCTGCCAGTAGAGCTTACAAGCCACAGAGAGGCTGTGCTGTTGAATTTTCACTGAGTAAAGTCAGGCCCCTAGAATATTTAGTTCTTCATCAGAAGGATCTATATATAGATAAGATAGATGCATTGTCTTCCACTGAGATCCAAACAATAGTGTGAGGTCTACCCTGCACCACATAGCACTCTGCAGTATTTCACTGTATGTATTTCGTATTTCTACCACTCACTGTGATTGCAGTCAGGAATTCAGTTTTCTAACCACAACTTATAAAAATATAATTTTAGTAACGAGTAGACACTTCTAACTGAGATGCGGTACAAATAAAAAGTTAGGCTAGATTCCTGGAATATTTTAATATATTCCGCTACTGGAAAAAGTCCACAACAAAATGCAGTCACTGGATTTCTGTGACATGCATCTTCTTTAGTTCTAAAGATGATTGTATTTGTCATCTCATGACACATAGGACGAGCTATGCATTTCACTTGTTCTCCCTCCTTAATTTTACGTTGCAGGTTTCCCCCCTGCTGCATGTGTCTAGTTCTTAAAGACTAGGTTTAAATGATGCTCTATCTGGTGTGGCAGAAGCAGAATACAGTCCAGTTAAGATAAAGGAGAGCATCTGCATCAGAGTTGTTTCTGCTTTGTCATTATGAATATATAATACCACAGTCCTGGGAAGTAAGAAAGCAGTAGCTCATAAGTGTTTCAAAGGACAGATAAATCTTAAGATTAATTTTAACATTAAGAAGGTGATATATTTACAACATACTAGTATTAATTTTTTGAGAGTTTAGGATTCACAGAAATCAGACAAGACAGGGTAGAAGTTCACCTTGCCAAGCCAAGGAGTGCAAACTGGTGACAGCTGTTAGTGTACTAAATTGAACACAACATTTGCAAATCACCTCTAACTTAATTGCATCTAAGCTATCGTCACAAAGAAACATTTGCAAGAACTGCAGTCTCATTGCCAGCTGGCTGGTCTATACATTACACCAAGTCTCACTGCTCACAAACCAACCTCATGTTGACTTAACCAGTTGGGAGCAGCTTGACTGACTGAAGTCTCCAAGTATGTCCTCAAAGCAGAAAGGGATTTATTCAGCCATTCAGTTCTCTCCCTTGAGAAAGCCTCGAGCTCCCTTAGAAAGGAGCTTCTTAAGGAGTGTTACTGCTTTTGTTATCTACTGCCATGAACCCCAGTACTGCCAAGGACCAGGCCTTGCTCCTGCAGCCTCCTCCTTGTACTAACAGGTCTATTCACCTGAAGTACAATCCTGGGGGCTGAACATGCCATGGGCAGAGCCTCTCAGGGGCTGGGGAGACTTGCAGAGCCACTCTGCTGCCTCACAAAACAGGCACATGCTATACAAGAACATAAAAATACATACCCAGAAACATATGCTACAGAAGGACAGTAGAAGGAAAGCTTGCATAGATAATGCACATCATTACTGAATGTTCGTATGTATGTAAGGAGCTGACGTTTGATAAAGCTGTGTCAGTGCACAAAATGTTTGTGGCTGTTTTCCCTCCCACTAAATTTAGTCCTAACTGAGGAACACGGAGACACATTCATCTCTTCATGTACATACACCAGGCCTAATAGATAACATTAAAACTGCAGTGAAAAAAAAATCTACCAAGCTTCACTATCTCAAAAGAAAGTTTATGATGGTCTTAGGGGCTATTCAGCTTCAGACCTCAAAACACAAGTTTAAATGCAAATAAGTCCTTAAATACCTCAAATACACACGTTTTCAACAGCAGCACCTATACTAGATTAGCCTTTAGTAAAGGCAAAATAGCTCAGTCACAAGAGAAACAAAGCTCCACTCCAAAACCAACCTGGATTTAAACCTTTAAAAAGGGGGAAGGGAGTTGAACCCACTTGACTCAAATCGTCCATCCTGCTCTGGCTGATCACAGAAACAGAATACTCTGAGAAAGACTGCATGTGTTTCCTGGACTTCAGCAAGACAAAATCTTACGAGGAGTCTTACTGAGGTTTCATGCTTCTTCCCTAAATGAGGGAAAGGAACTCCAGAAAAGTCTTCAGCTACAACACACTGGTGATTATTTCAATATTTAAACCTATGCAGACTGTATGCAGCTTTAGAAAGTCTTATGCTTTTGCCAGGATTGTATAAAGTTCTTACTATATCAGTTTTTCCGGAGGCACCACTTTGAGGAAGAGACAAATCCAGCTGAAGACCTAAAGGGTTTTCTTGCCATAAGTCAACATGTATGCAGTAACTGATCTTCTGTGATGTCTACACAATGTTTTCAGCAGAAGACTGTCCCAAGTGATGTAGCATACTGTGACATCACATTCACTGACATCAGAACACACCAACACTTTTGCCAACACAAGTTATTTTGCCATGCATTGTACAGTGTCCTAACCTAGTACAGTCTTTCACCTGCAAGAGAATATTCTTCACAGCTCAAAGTAATTTAACTTCTGCTATGTTGACCTAAAGTGTGCTTCCCTTTGATTTAACTCAGTGCTAGGTTGTTTGGGTAATACTGCTTTAAATACTTCCTTAAAGTGAAATATATTTAACTGAGTCAGTAAATTTAATAAAATAAACTCATATTTTAGTCATCTTTTACTTCTCAATTTAAAACATTTTAAAATACTCTCGACCACAGTGTTAGACTATGCACTGACTTACATGTTAAGATGCAGCCAAAAGACTAAAATTTAACCTTTGAGAGTACCTGTACAAATCCTACATTCATCTTTTATGAGTTAATTCTTCACAACATCATTTCACTAAAGCCCCTCTAACAGAAAACTTCTTAAGAGTTTATCAGGCTTGCTACAAGTCTCATTTATTTTGCTTCAGACATTATCATCTGAGTCAGCACCCCTGAAGCTCTTCTCCACACACACACTGTGGAGAGCTTCTTACAGCTGTTTGCAAACACTCATGTTTCAGCATTCATAAACATACACCAGGGAGCTGTTCCTTGTGGTCACAAGCCAGAACTCATTAATCCCCACCAGGGCAGGATCAAGGCCAAGATGGATTTCTCAGTACCTGACTCCTCACCTTGCTGCTTATTTCCCAGGAAAGAGAGATTTGCAGACTCGCACGGCAAGAACAGGGTTCTCCAGTTTCTCTGAAGAGGTAACAGGAAGGTTGCCATTCTCTTACTATAAACCCTCAGTTGGAAGAGATGTTTTTGTTAATGCCACTTTTACTGTAGAGTTACTTATAAGGGCCAAAGTTTGAGATCTTTGACAGGGAGGTCTTATTTTCCTTCTACATACAACTGCTTCTGCATCTATTCTACATAGGCATTGCACAGCCTGGCAAAAGACTTGCTCCACAGTAGTGCAAACATTGCTTAAGAGAGCTGCACCTAAGCCACAGACCTACTGTCACAGGCTTTGGCAAGAAAAAAAGGTTCTGTGTCTGGAACATTGCATTTCAGCTAACCAAAGCTGGAAGGGAAGGACAGTTTACATACTTCAGTGTGAGCAGCATACACAGGCAGCTTCAGCACAGGGGAATAGCCTTCCCTCCTGCCTCAGGCTGCGTGTGCAGGTCTGGGTTCTGTGACACAGAGGCTAGGGACAGACCTCACAGAAGAGGTGAGGAGTACATCAGTACACAGCAAGCAAAGGATTGACCTTCTGCATCAAGCACTGACCAGGTCCCAAATTGAGCACCGCTCAACCTACAGGAGAGATCTGTGGGAGAAGGGATTCTGTAGCAGAGAACGAGCAAAACTATCTTAAAACATACTATGAACATTAATTTGCAAATGCTCTTGACAGTGGTTCCTTTAATAGTTGATTCCTTTAAAGCAGACACTACAGAGAAAACTAGTAGAAGTTACTACTTTTCCTTCGTGTTTCTTCCAATAGTCTCTGCATCAGCCTTTGATGAGCAAATCAATTTTTTCAAAAGCTACTATGTTGCCTGAGCAGAGCAGCCCAGATATCTGCCTTTCATTGCTTGCAATTGCCACTAGAAACTCAGGAAGGACACACATGCCTCAGCAACACCCTGGAGGGAGCTCAGCTTGTTCTCTTGCACTCTGGTCTCCCCTGTCTGGAACATTTAAATATTTTATCAGTAAAAGCCAAACATAATATGAGAATCACAGAATCATCTAGGTTGGAAGAGACCTTCAAGATCACCTAGTCCAACCTCTGACCTAACACTAACAAGTCCTCCACTACACCATATCACTAAGCTCTACATCTAAACCTCTTTTAAAGACCTCCAGGGGTGGTGACTCAACCACTTCCCTGGGCAGCCCATTCCAATGCCTAACAACCCTTTCAGTAAAGAAGTTCTTCCTAATATCCAACCTAAACCTCCCATGGCGTAACTTTAGCCCATTCTCCCTCGTCCTGTCACCAGGAACGTGGGAGAATAGACCAACCCCCACCTCTCTACAGCCTCCTTTAAGGTACCTATAGAGAGCGATAAGGTCACCCCTGAGCTTCCTCTTCTCCAGGCTGAACAACCCCAGCTCCCTCAGCCGCTCCTCTTAAGACTTATTCTCCAGACCCCTCACCAGCTTCGTTGCCCTTCTCTGGACTCACTCGAGCACCTCGATGTCCTTCGTGTAGTGAGGGGCCCAAAACTGAACACAGTACTGGAGGTGTGGCCTCACCAGAGCCGAGTACAGGGGGACGATCGCTTTCCTAGCCCTGATGGCCACACTGCTTCTTATGCAAGCCAGGATGCTGTTGGCCTTCTTGGCCACCTGAGCACACTGCTGGCTCATATTCAGCCGACTATCAACCAATACTCCCAGGTCCTTCTCTGCCAGGCAGCTTTCTAACCACCCATCTCCCATCCTGTAGCACTGCTTGGGGTTGTTGTGCCCCAGGACCCGGCACTTGGCCTTGTTGAACTTCATACAGTTGGCCTCAGCCCATTGGTCCAGCCTATCCAGATCCTCCTGCAGAGCCTTCCTACCCTCAAGCAGATTGACACACGCACCTAACTTGGTGTCATCTGCAAACTTACTGAGGGTGCACTCGATCCCCTCGTCCAGATCATCGATAAAGATATTAAAGAAGTCTCACTTCTTGGCTGTGCAACAAGCATAGGAACAGTAGACTTGACGGACATCTGGATACAGCTTCTAACAAACCATGAGCACAAGCTGGAGATGCAGTTGCTGACAATGCTGCATGACTATACTTGGAAACAGATAGATTACGAAACAACTCATTTAGCAAGCTTCATATTTAGACCCAGAATGTCACTTTTTTAAAAGCGGTGCTAGAAATACTTCAAATATTTCAAGAGAGAGTTTTTATTTATTAACAAACAGTTGCAATATGTTTGGCAAAAGGGCTTTGGAATCTTTTCAGTTATAGGATTACATTGTTCTAGTTTTCCAGATGTAGCTTGATTTAAAATAGACACATTTAAAGAATACCCTTTTTGTTTCTACTTACCCTACAGAAATCCAGTATGTGCAGCATGGCAATATTCATCTTGGATTCAATACCTTGAGTATAACTTTACTGATAGCAAAGGGAGAAAGCTTCAGTCCAATAAAATCAAAAACTTCCAGTTGCATTATTTCTTCTAAAGAGACAAACAGTACTTCATTTTTTTCACAGATACTAACGTAATTTCAGTATGTCTTTGATCTTGTCCAGACCAAGATAAAAGGCATCTTTAAAGTATTTTAATCCACTTTTAAGCAAAAAGACATTTTTGTACACCATAGCTTTAAGTATCCAAGATAGCTGGCTAACTAGGAAGACAAGATCCTTCACTACCACCCCTAGAAGCTGTCCTTACTGGGCTCAAAAGACAAAATGTTTGTCTCCTCACTTAACTTGAACCCTGTCACTCCAACCCAGTCATATAAGTATCCTGTGCAGTTAGGAGGGACGTCCATCCAGAGTATGATTCCTCTTATATTATGAATAGTATCCTTGAAATGATTTGCCATATCTACCCTGCAAATGACTAGTGAGAGGACAGAGCTCTGGACAGCTTAAATTAGGAGAGATTAATCCCACTGCATTGATTACACAGCAAGGATGAACAACCACCTAAAAAATACTTGGTTCTTAACTTTTTGGCAAGCAAATTCAGGAGACATTAAGCACCAGCCTTCTAATACAGGCAGTTAGATTCCTGACCAAAGTTGACTCCCCTCCAGCAGTTAACACTTGGCCAACAGGCATTTCAGAAGTTAGGCATTATGCCATGCCTTAGATAAGAAAATATGAGAGAAAAAGTAGCAGTAGTAGTAGCAGAGTCCAGTGCTCCAGTTCCTGGTACAAGAATGCAGCTTTGAAAGAGCTATGGTGTAACCAAGTTCAGCTGTACTTGATCATGTGCAGTCACATTTCCTACTGGCACCTGCACCTTCCATCACAACATGCAAGCATAACTTCTGAAAAGCCTTGAGAATACAGCCATTTGTTTTTGGAGTTAACAGACATTTGACACAAGCCAAACAAGCTGCAGGAGTATCAAGAGTCTAGATCACCAAGCAGATGAAGAACAGCCTTCAGCTATTCCACTATACAAAAAAATAAAATAAAATTAAAATAAATTAAAATAAATTAAAACAAAACAAAACAAAAGCACTGTCCAGAGACAGAGCAAAACAGAATCCACAACCTCTTGCTCTGTGTCCTCACCCAGAATCTGGGCACCCGCATTTTAAACAAATAGCATAGAACAGCTCATCCCAAGAGGCCCAACAGCAGTTTGGCACACTCTTGGGGATGGGAGTTAATATTCCTCCACCAAGAGGTAAGGTAACTTCATCCAAATACACTAGGTGAATGCTGCAGATCTCTTGGATAAAAGAGGGAATGACACTGCTTCCTCCTCTACTCCCCATTTCATAAGCCTAGCCTTAGAGCTGTATTTCTTTTCCCAGATGACATTTCATCCTTATTACTATTCTATTGATAAAGGAATTCATTCTGAAAATACTCTACCCATAAAGTAACCTGACTGAAAACAGTCACATCTTCTGGAGAGGGAAGAGGAAGAACTGCTTCCCCTTAAAGCAACGTAATCAGATCATTTTGTAGTTCATATTTATGTCAATAGGTAAGAAAAGTTATTCTCACCCAAAAGCACTTACTGAAAATTTAGCCACACATAGGCTTACATGGTACCAAACAAATGTAATACACAGTTCCTATGTCAAATCTACCAGAATGTAATTTATCAAAATAGTCATAAATAGCAGAAGCTATCTTATTGCCTACAGCAAAAGCCTTTCCCCTCTTCCAGCCATGAAAACATCAAGTGCCTCCCCCTATTTTAAACAACTGCATAAAAATCTCTCTTCTAAAGGTTGAAGCCGTATCAGGCTTCAACTCCTTTTAAGAGGGTTTAAGAGGGAAAAACCCACTCCACATTACTTTTCCAACTTCCCTCTGAATTATTCTAGGTATAGCACTACAAGACAGTTATGGCAATATTGCATTTGGAAGCTTTCCAGAAATATGTATGAACACCAGGCTCTTTTCATAATGTATTCAAGTAAATAACATTATGTTAGTCACACAATGAATTATGTTCTGAAGCATGCAGAAGAAAACATGCCCATACAAAACCTCAACTGTGTAAAATCAAATGGTGCTTTAACCTGCTTCCAAGCCTCAAACATTCAGACAGCCTATTATTCTTATATTGATCTCACCATTTTCCGCAGTGCCATAAACGCAGCTGTGAGACTAGTAACTTGCTGATTCAGGCACTGGTTCTCCCATTGTACTTGTTCCAGCATGACTTGGTCAGCATGTAATCTCATTTGTAGTTTCTGAAACTGCAATAAATAACAAACATATATACATATGTGAGGGACTTGTCAAACAATGCAAGCTGTATAATTATCAAAGTGGAAACAAAACACCATCATTGATTATATGATGAACTACACCTCAGCTGGCAAATTCCAAACACACAGCATGATGGAGAGAAGTAGCAGCTCCAAATTTCTCTGTATTAGCAGTGACTGTGGGAGACAAAATACTCATTAAGAGCAAGCCTGGAAAGCATTTAGGGAATAATACATGAGCATGCATATTTGTTTGGATTTACCTTAACACTGTAGAGCATTTCACCAGAAATTTGATTCTCCTAAAAGATCTTTTAACCACACAGCATTATTACTATTTCATTTATAATAAGTAAGGCTTTTACCCATGTAACATTTATTTTCATTTCATTTCTTTCAATGTTTTCCCATAAACACAAGATTTGAACAGATTAGTGAGCTGTACAATTAGTAAAGCAACAATGAGTATTATGATGGGTTTCATTTTCCTCTGTATAAAAAGAGTAACTACATCTGCAAGTCTCAAGGACTTATTCTCACCAGTTATTTTTGTCTCCATTTTCTTTGATGTTGTCCTTAAACTAGAATAAAGCAAGCAAGATATGAAACAAATCCCTGAGTTGATATGGAGCATAAGTACAAAAGCCATCCAAGGAATGGATGCAGAGGTAGACTGGAAAAGCAAGTGCCAGGTGAGAGAGAAACAGTCCCCAGCAAACCCTTCAGAGGTAAATGGGAACCCAAGCAGAATTCTTTTTTCAGTTCAAGTCAGCAGTACTGCTGGGGAATGGCTTGGGATAGTTGTCTGCTACCTATATTTGAGATTGTAAGGATTAATTGTAAGGCTTTTTTCCAGCTATAAGTGTATGGCTACATGAACAATTTGGAAAAGGCACAAATAGGACTAACCAAAACCATGATAGCCAATGCACCACTCTATGCATTAAAAAAATAGCTCAATTCAGTATTGCTAACTTATGTAGGTATATAAGAAAGATGATATTTCTGTAACATGCTGCTTTAATGTATTTTAGTTTTTTTGTTTGTTTGTTTTTTTAAATCAGTCATCATTACACAATTTGAATAAAGTCTATTTTGGACTTAAGAACAGTATACTAAGGAAGCCCAGCAGGCCAGCCTTTACCTATTGCTCTTAATTGGTTAGGCATTACACCCCAGAAACCTTGAAGCCTGAACAAACATCTATGCTACTTTTAGATTTATAAAACATCCAGACCTTAAAAACCTGAGTTTAACTCACAGCTCAGAAGCTGAGATACTGTACTGGACCTCTCCCCTGGCTTGAATTTCAAACCTTGTTTGCATTTCTGCCAGCATGCCCAACTATTACGTTGAGTGTCTTATTTCTTGGGTAATGAATGAGCCTAAAGTGACAGGAACCCAATTGACTGGGAGGTCTTGAAGCTCTACATGGAAGCAAGCAGGACCCGCAAAGCCCTTCCTTGATCAGTGATGTGCAGGATATCATCCTGTTGGCACAAGTTGCAGGCACTCAAGGTGGACTCAAGAATTCAGAGAACACATTCAAAAAGTTTTAGCAATTTCAGCTGCCCCACTGTCAAACTTTACCCAGAATAAAAAGTTTCTTGTTAAGTCTCTAGTTTCCCTAACCCTCCTCAGTTCATTTTACAATATTCCTTAGTTTGATTAGGTTTTGAAATCATTTCAGCAGGAGAGAAATAAGATGAACACTATCCATTAGCTTGTTTTATGACAACATAGCTGCCTGGCTATAGCAGTTTTGTCACTGTGTTGCTTACTCTAGTTGGACACTATCCCAAGAAATAGTGGACTGAGTGTTAGTGTTGTCAAGAAAAGCACAAGTGGTGGTTTTGTCTTCGTATGAAAACATTTGACTTCAAAAATCAAAGCATCAGCTGACAAAGCCAGGTGGCAGTAAACTTCAGGTATTTAATTCTTCAAATTTAAGTTCTCAGATCTGAAGTTTCAGACAATCAGAAGTGCCATTGTAAACTCTAAAAACTTAGGTTTTGCTCCAACTTGTAGGAGAAAAACCATTGTATGGAAAACAGGTTACGGAAAACAGGTGTGGCACCACAGTGCTAGAGCCACAGCACCTTTTAAATGCTTGAGGAACACCAGTCCAACAGCTCCAAAAACATTCAGGGTCAAATTATGTCCAGTTTCTCTCTAGAAGAAGGTACCTCTTCTGGATGTATGGATAATACTAGGCCCAATTATTAACTAATCTATAATCCCAACAGAATTTTTTTCTCCTTTCTACCCACAAGAAAACAGATGATGTGGAAAAGGGGTGCCAAGGGGACAAGCAGAGCACTATAGCTCAATATATAACACAATTATTTACTTCCAAAGACCCACAGGCACAGAAGGAAGAGTAATCAGCTTTGAAAGTACTCTTTGATATGCTACAAGCCATCCAGTCTCTTGACTGTCTCCAGATACAGGGACAAAAGTCAGCTTGACACCATATTTTGTCCTCTCAGCTCTCACTTCCCATTTTGTGACAGGAAAGAAATAACTGAAATTAGGACCAGAGCCTCCAGAAGGACAAAAAATACGCAGTCTTCATCTGAACAGCAAGTACACTGAAAATGTCCAATACCAATGAACTGTTGGTCCCAGTAAGACCTAGACTTGTATTAAAACAATACACAAGCCTTTAATGAATTAAAGAATAGTAAGGGATTTAGGATCTAGTCAGAGCAGCATTTGGTCAGGACCCTAAAGTGTGCACACAAAAAATATCAACAGGGCTGACTTCAAATCAAATGCAGTATACTTTAGAGGGAGCATAAGTGGCCTGGAGATTACAGCAGCAAGTGAACAGGCTGACTTGAAGCCTTCACACCCACTGCCCTTGCCAGTCCAAGCCAGTCTAGGCTGTATGTGTCAGCAGCACCATGGGATCACTAGAGCATGCAACAGGCTATGCCTTGGTTTAGCCATTTGAACAGCAGGAACATTGTTAACTCTCTCAGAGAGGTTGGCCACGGCAACTATGGTGCTTGCACACCACCTTCATCCTTTGATTCAAAAATACAGGGAAAAGTATGACTATTCTTCAGTGTCACATCCAATCAAGTATTGCAAAGCTCAAAGTTAAGACGTTTTAAAAAAAGACTTTCTCTCTCCATGAAAAATAAAATATCACTTCTCACGGATTTTAATTTACTAAAGCCTTTTCCAGTCATGCATCCTGGTCAAAATTTAAGTTTCTTTCTGTCTAAAAGAAGTCATTTACTGAATTTTATGAGCAGAAGAATGGTGTTACTGACTGATTCAGAAGACTGTTTATTAGTGTCTAAAGTGTTAGTATCCTGAATTTATTGCGGTATTTTTTGCCATCTAGGACAAAAATGTTAATTTATAACAATAGGACTGTCTTATACTACTGCTTTAAAAAAAAAAAGCCTCCTCCTCCCCTCCAGTGGGGGAATCATTTACAAGATGCACAGTGCCATTGATGTTAGACTCTAGTCTCCCTACATTTTAACTGCCTCAGCCATGCCGTGACCTGTTATGTGTTACCTTTGGCTGCACTGTGTGATGTAAATCCTTTGTGTATGAGGAATGTCACTAACAGTAACAAGACAATCCATTAAAAAAAATATAGCTAAAAGCAGAAGTTTCAAAACAGAGCAAAAGCAAGCTAGAATGCATTGTTTTTTTTCATATATTACTGACTGTTCTCAATCCTGCAAGTCAAATTTAATCCTACTCACCAGAGTTGCACTCAGACTTAGCACACACTATCAAACTTCATATATACACACACCTTGAGGACTGAGAAGGTTAGAGTTAGAAAGATACAACTAATTCTTTCAAACCTAAGGTGATCCTCAGTTGTTACTTATTATAATTTAAAATGGAATCCTACAGATTCCACTTGAGACAATGTCCCAGTTCTTTAGTTCAGCTAAGGAACATTCAATAGAAGACCAATCAAGACATGAGCTCTATTTATGTAAGGCTTTTGATTATGGAATCTAGCTGAGCTCTGTTTTGGTCCCCGTTAGTAGTTAGGGCAACTGACAGGCCCCAAACAACCCTGAAGGTGCTGAAAAACCCAAGAAGCAGATGCTAATGCTACATCTTTCACTGGGTGCACCCCTGATGACAGCCTAAAAAAGTGAATGGTATGAGAGCTACAATAGTAACCTTACCAGAATAAAGATCTTCCAATTCCAGGAGATACTCTCCAGTGATTACTTGAACCACTGTAAAGCTTTTTTGTACTTCCAGAGTGCTTAAGAACAGCTTTAATATACTGGTGAATCAGACCGAGAAGCTATTTTGCTGCAGGGACTACTGGAAAGCACATATACATGATTTTTACCAGGGAAACACACTCTCAGATTCTCCATTTTCCCCACACGCAGAGGGATGTTTTCATTAGTGTCTTGGTGGTTATTACATGAAAAGCTCCTGAGCATTGAAACAAGCATAAAGGAAGTAAGACACACTGCTATACAAAGTACCAATCTGTAGTGAGACCCCTGGCTGAGCTACAAGCTACAGCCAAGACCACAATACTGTGTTTCAATCCAGTCCCATTACAGCATGGGAACTGGTGAGAAATAGCAGAGCTGCTGACCCAGTCTTGGGTTAGAGAACCCACAGCTGTTACTACTCCACTTGTTCCTAAAGCAAAGCCAATTTCATGTTGACAACATCAGCTTGCTGCTATGGAAGCAACACAACTCCACAGCTGATGGTATGCAGAGAACATCAAGCACTTTGCAGAGTGACCCTTGCTAAGGGTTTATAGACTGAAGAGCTCACACCCTGGGAACCTTCCCCATGTCCCCAAAAACACTCAGCCATCCTGAAGTCATGGTAAGCTACTTGAAGGGTTGGTTAACTGATATCAGGAGTACTGTGGTACTTGGCACCACAGTAGAGAGGGGCTCAGTGGAGTGGGGAGCAATACTGTAGAGGCATTCACAGCATCCCCAGAAGTGAAGTTGGGCCTGACAGCTTTGAATCCTCAACAAAGCCTAAATCAGAGCAAAAACAGTTTGACTTTCAACACCCAGGGAGAATCTATGGAGTCAGCAGTTAGGGAAAAACATCCCTGCTGGTATGTAGAACAATTCTGTCCTGAAAGTCCCTTAAAGTCAATAAACACAGCACCCTGGTATGCTATTTTCTGAAGAGCTTCTCTTCAGGGAAGAAGAGAAGTGACTCATGAGCTCTGAACAAGGGGCCAAGCACAAAGAGAGGCTTCAGAGAGAGCAGGCACCAGCAGCTAACCAGCCTGTCACTCACATGTTCCTCATTAGGAACACAGCTTTTAACAGCTGAGGTCTCAGTGCTGTATCTTTCTTCATGTTATTGACATCAATCATGCTGACAGCATGTTAGTTATGCTGCAGGAATTTGTGTTGTTCTGCTATTCACCTAACAGTTCCTTTATATCAGATCTGTTTCATATAACACTGTATTTGGACTTCATGTCCAGGACTGGTATAGAAACACCCAGTAAAGGCAGGGAACTAAGCATAACAGATCACATATAGGGTATGTTAGGACAGTGCGACCAGGGACAGAAACAGAGCAACCTCCCCTTAGATCTGGTCAAAAAAGTAGTTTAAAAACAATAAAACACTTTTTCTTGTACATGAGATTATATATACACACAAGCAACTATTTTCTACCTAGCTGCAGGAGACCCACAACTAAATATACAGTTCTGCTTACACAGTATTTTTACCCTCTGCCAGCATAAAGAAAACATTCCCCATGATGATCAGTCCCATACAGGCACACATACACTGTGTAATGCAGTAGTGGGCAGAAGGCCCTAAACCACTCTGAGATATCTGGTTCTACCTTGCTACCCACAGTGCTAACAGGCAGAACATCTCACCTGGAAGTGGTTATGGCTTCCATGGTTATATAGGGGGAACACCTTATGGACTTAGCCAGCACAGCCAGAGCACCTGGGGGGACACAGCTCACAAGCTCCTGGTGTCCAAGCTGCATTGCTCAGCCCTAGCTCAAATGCCTCTGCCCCAGAGAAGTCCACAAAACAAGGCAGAGCAAAAATTCAGAGGTTCTAAGCATTAAATTAAGTGTACACACATTGGCAGGGGGGATTTTTTTCTCCAAAGGAAAATGACACATCAACACCTTCCCTCAGCCCCATTCCTACTAGTATAAAATCAAGGCAAGAACTTTTCAGTGTGAGCAGCTGGCAGTCTGTTCTTCCTTAGTCTATGCATTGTTTGCCATTCAAGGGCTTCCCCACTCCTCCCCACCCCAGCCTCAAATATCAAGTTATTAGTATACTTCTTGGACATAGATGGGCTCCAGTAACTTATTAACTACATACAAAATACGCTGTGTACATACAGAGCCACTTTGCCTGAGGCTCAGGGTACCATTGTAAAATGTAGGGAGAGCCTGGAGAAGAGTTCAGAGGCATATCTTGCAGTAACAATATTTTACTGTGACAGGCTGCAGCACCCACTGCTTTATTGCAGAGGGTGGTACACACTACAGGAAAAGGATGAACTGGGCTCAGACTGAAAAGCAGTAAAAGTTGAGTGTGACAAAAGAGGAACAGGAGAAAGCTAGTATGACCAGGATCTAGAAAAGCCTACTGACGCCTTACAACAAGGTGTCCAGTCAGAGGTGGTTACTTGCAGCTTGCAAAGATTTGGATGTTTTGGAATGGTGATAACTAAGAAGCTTCTTAGGAATAGGAACATAAGTCTCTCCAATGAACACAAAGCCCCAGGTTTGCTCATTTCTTTAAAAGAAGCTCCAGATGCTCATCTCAAGTCTGGGAAAGCCTTAGTCTGTGTAATATACAGAAAGCTTTTTTCCTCTTTCTGAAAAAGGAATTCATCTCACATTTATAATCCTTTTAAACCATTAATGAGTTTTCTTTCTCTGGTCTGAACAGTCCAACTATTTACTAGGGCACTCGCACTACTTACCAGCTTAGTACTTAGATCTTTACAACAGGGACACAAGATGTTTGGAAAGTAATACCAATGTTGCATCTTAGCCTTTGACTTCACAAAACAAGATATCGACATGGTATCAGACTGAAAAGCTCAAATTTAAGAACAATTGAAATGATCCACCTGCTTTAGTTGCCTTTGGGGAGGTCAGGGAAGAGCATAGAATGCTGAATGAGAGGCCACTGACTGAAATAGAAAATTGCAGTGTATTTAAAACCTGATGCACTGTTAATCTGTAGAGCCTACCACCAACAGGTGACTAGTAAACTATATGAACAACCATGAAGATATCAGAAGATATCATTAAAGTGAAATGCATATACTGTTAAGTATAGAAGGGGTAGCTCCTTGCATCTCAGCACAGAGTCTGCCTTGAGATATCAGAGCAGGGAACAGCTTTCTCTGAGGCCATTTACTTCAGGGCCTCCTGTAGGGTCTCTGCCATGTCCCACTGAAGCAGCTGGTAGTGGCCACTTGCAAAGATCAAGGTCTGATGCGAGCAGAACATTACTCCGACTGATTATAAAAACCCTACCAATCACAACCAAGAGATACAGATCATGGTAGTGTACTTCCTCAAAGGAAGCCATCCCATTTAAAGATAGCATGGGCTATATTCCTTCCTCCTGTTAGCCAAGAGAAACACTATTCAAGTCCTTGTAGCTTTACACCCGGGCAGGTATAGGATCAGAATGAGATTACAGAATGTAGGGTAGCAGGAAAAGGGAGTTGCTGTGCTGCAATAAGAAACCCATTAGAATGCAAAACAGACTCTCAGAGGAAGTCATAGGTAGTTGATGAGAGGTAGGAATATTTTTCCCCCCTTTACACATCACTGAAAATTGAATTGGACAAAGTGAAGAGAAAGACAAGGCCAGATTCTCCCCCATGCAATACTTCTAAAGAAATGCATTGAGGAGTCCTGGACAGAGCTAGGAGTCAATAATACAGGTGCTGGAGGTAAGTACTTAGAACATTAAAGAACATGAAGTCTAAGCAAGATTCAGCTTATACATCTGGGAACACACAAGTGCAAGTACACAGCATTAAATGCTTTTCCTAAAGACATCCCTATGGGTAGCACTTGAGGTAGCATGTTGCTACAAACATATCCCTCACTCACTTCAGGTTTGATAGATAAAAACAATACAGTGCCTCTGACTCAGCAAATTAAGCATATTCCAAATGCTGAGCATGCAAGTAACTTTGTTAAAGTCACCTGGGACTATCCTCTAGCTCCAAGTAGTATAGGGCTTTAGTCCAAATCAGCATTATTTCTATAGAATCATTAAAATGGGTTACAAAACATATTCTCATATTTAAGAAAGTTTGAACAAGTTGAGAAAGGATCAGTGCATCAATGGCTATTAACAGTGACCCAGATACAACAACCTCTACCCTAGGAAGCCCTGAAGCAACAGCTTGCCAAGAAGAAGGAAGGTAATACAAAGGAAAGAATGACATTCTCTCTTGCTTTAGCCTTTGCTAAGCAGTTGCTACTCAGCAGCACCAGAAGAAGGTTCTGCACGCGATTTCATCTAAATCATTAAGCACTCCTCTAGCATCTGTAAAGAAATTTATAGTCTATGTATTCTCCCTCTCCCTCCATGAGGGAAATCCTTACAAAGACACCATTAAACAAAGAATATGTTTCAGCAAACAGGTATTTTTCCCAACAAAAATACCTGCTGCATGTGTGCTTACCTGTTCTGGCAGAGAACACGAATTACACCTCATCTTACCTTAGTCACCCCAAGCTGACAGTGGCAGGTGCCTCATAATGAATGACAGAGGCAAACTGAATAATAATCAGCAGGTAAAGACAAGGAACAGCTACATTTTTAGATTCTTGTGACTAAGAGGCACAAAGGGGAAAGGTGGTGAGCTGCTGTCAAAATTCAGTCTTCAGCCACGTGCCTGGATGGCAGCATGAGAACATGACTTTGCTACTTTCTTCATTATTGCCTAGAGATAGTGGAAGCATAGCAGGTGGAAGACTCAAAAGAAAACATGCAGTTTCTTTCTTTAATGCTCACGCGTTGATTCCAAGCTCTAACAAATAATTACTTAGTTCTGTCTTGGCTTCAGGGCAAAAAAAAAAATCTCACTTATTATTCCTTGGTGGAGTGCTTTTCAATTATTTCTATACTTCTTTCTTTACTTGACCTCTGTTAAGTGATGCGGACGCAAAGAAAGAATATTGTTCAATAGAGAGTAAATTGACTACAGAAAAGAGAACTGCTTGAGCATTAAAGCCTTTTCATCTTGCACTTAAGACCCACATAAAAGTATTATGACAGTCAAAGTCAAACTTACTTTCTTCTCTCCCCTCAGCATCCCTCACACCCTTTAGATTTACTCCATTCAAAGTTCCATTTAAGTACTTTTATTCCAAATTTCTGCTCTCTCACCATCTCTGATGGACATCTAAAATCTGCATACCTTCCCCTTCAGACAGCAGCAAGCCTGGCTGACCCCTACACTATCAGAGCAGAGTGCACGTCTCAAAGCCAACAACCACATCCAGTGAAAAAAAATCCAAAGTATTTTTATGCTTAAAGCAGGTCTGGTGTTTACAGGCACTAGCACAGGATACAGAAATCTATGGGCTTCAGGAACTGCATCACCTTTGAAAACAGTGCTGCGCATTATTTGTTGCTGCCAGGAATACTACTAGGATGGAGAACAAATCTAATCCAGACCGAAAGCCACTTGGGGAAAAATCCCAGAAAATTAGTGCTGCTGGACTAATGAGTATTTCATACTCCTAGAAGATGGAAAGAAAGAGAGCCACAATGCTGTTTAAAGCAATTTTAAGGATTGATTTCTTCAACCTCAGTCTGTTTCATATTTTAATACTCTCACATCCCCCTTCCACCCCCCCCCCCCCTTCCTAGTTCAAGTGCTTTCCTTACTTCAAACACCTAGCTGAAACACTTCACATGCATCTCTCCCACCAACTCTTCTCTGGCATTGCTGCCCCTAGAGCATCTTTCAAGTCTTGAGAGAGAGCCTGAAGACAGCCTCAAAGTTGCATCAGCTGTGGATACGTAGTAGAGCTTCTCTTCTCTGTTAGAGTCTCTTCAGAGAACTGCATAGAACTCAGCATCCTCTTGCATTTTTGCTTCAATTACTTGGTTCTTTTGCTGTGGACCAACTTTCAGGGGGTTGGCACTGAGAACTTCCACTATGAAGCATGGACACAGCTCAGCAGCAACAGCAGATCCTTCTCACCAGTAGCTGCACTGGAGCTGGTAGTCAGACTAGTCGATACATATCAGGGTGAGCATTTACAAGCAGTACTGATTAGTGGGCTTGCTACTGGCCCCAGCAAGGCCAAGGATTCAGTGACAATCTGCAGCAGCCTGGCCCCACAGGAGGCCACCCCACAGGTGAGAACTGAGCTGGACCTGCAAGGAGGCCTCTGGTACTTGCACCTGCCTGTACATTTAACAGGTCTCCAAAGCTGTCAGCAGACCACCTTTCACCAGCACTAAAATCACATATATGTCAGTTTACTGCAGCAATTGGGAGCATGAAATGGAGAGGTCAATAAGGACTCTAAGGGGAATTCCTGACCAACAGTATTTCTTGTGTGGGCTGAAAACTGATCTGAAAATCCTTGTCACAAGGAAAAAACAGCCTCAGGGCTGCTTTAAGTTGCATAAACTACCACACCAGCAAACAGTGCAAGTGTGGTGGTGTTTGGATTCACCTTCTCCTGCCACTCCTTTCACTCAGACCTATTTTGGGAGATTTCCATAGAGGTGAGTTAAAATGCATGAGTGGAAGGAGATTCTCAAAGCAGGCCTCAGTGGCCATATGGTATTTATTACTTAATCACAGACGAGTCTGTTTGCCAGCCTGTAGCTTTCAAAATACATTACAAGTGTGCCAGAAAATGTTACCGCAGCAAGGTAAAGCATCACTTTGCTTTGATAGCTCTCCTTTCCACTTTACTGAAGGGTTAGTCAAGGGCCGCACCTTCATGCCACCAATATAAAATAAAATTTGCTACTCTGCAGTCTTTACTGTAAATATACAACCCAGTATACACCACCCCAAAAATTCTATAGACCTAAATCTATAGCCTGGTTACCTTCACATTAAAAAAGGTAATTGTAAGGAAATGAAGTAGCTTCCGTATAAAGTAATTGCAGAGAAGAGTAGAATCATCTTTTCCTTTCACTCTATAGTACTGGTTTTAGAAACATACCTTTTAGGGTATTAACTATTCTTAACCACTGAATTAACCAATTTATAGAAATATGAATATCTATTAGAAAGTCTAATGGGTCAGTAGTTAGTCTATTGGTAACATCCTTCAAAAAAATCTGCATTACATAATAATCTTTTAAAGACCTTAACACACAGCATGCCTGCACTACTTTACACATGTAATTACTACATTACCAAATTCTTAGAAAGCTCCTCCTTTTCTCTTGAGAGAGATTTAATCATGCAGTGATTTCCTTTCACTCAAACACACAAGTATCCTGGGAAGCATTCTTATCTTCTTACACTACTTGATATGGTTTATAATTTCCCACTTTATCTAGCTAAGTAATCTTTCCATGAGCTATTAGTTTCTCATTAAGTCTGTTTCCAAAAAACAAGAGCCTGTTCCCACCTGCTGGGTCAAGCAAGCAAGGATTGTTGCCCATCATTTCTCAGGCTTTTAGACACAGCAGCCCACCTGGGGCTCAGCAGCTCTCACCCACCCCCCGGCCTGGGCAGCAGCCCAGCCTCTGGGTGGGATGGGGAAAGGAGACCTAGGCATAAACATTGAAAGCAGATGTTGACCCTCACTCCCCAACCCCATAGGTGCTGGGATCCTACCAACTATAAGAATGGTGTTTTCCCCTTTTCCTACCCCACAAACACACACTGTTCCAGCTACTTACCCATATGCTATTTACCACTTCCAAAACGGTGACAAATAACCCACAAAGTCTGGGCCAAAAATAAGCCCAAAACTCTTTAAATCCCTATAGTATCACAATCTATTGCAATCTAGGGAAAAAAAGAAAAAAAATCAAAAAAAAAAAAGGTCAGTAACTTGTCACATAGGGACAGGAACACTCCAAACCCACTACAGCTGGTGCTGTACCTGCACCCACACACCCTGGGATCTGAATCATTACAGGACACAGCAGAGGTCAAGACCCCCCATTTGGGATGTGCTAGCTTGGCTCTAACAGTTGCTGAGGCCATCCTCTTTCCTTGTCCCCTCTCCTCCCAGTCACACGCTTATCAATGCACCCAAGGTCCTGACAATTTTATGTTTGACCTGTGTGTATTTGCATGAAGGGTCAAAGCCTACTGGTTGCATTACACCCCACAATCAAACCAAACAACACACTGCAGTGCTCTGGGAAGCTCAAAATACCCCAGCAACTGCTCACTGAATGCTTTTGCATTTCCAAGACACATGGACGCATCCATTTTAACTGGTGCTCATTGTTTTCTCCCCACTAAGGCAGCAGATATCCATTGGTGGCTTGCCATCTCCACAGTTGCTCATGACACGCATTCAGTAAGCACAATCCCTGTTCCTGTAGGAATATACGAACTTGCTGCTAGCCTGAAACTTGGTGAAACACCATTTGCTTGCAACTAATCCCTACTGCAGCATTAAAATAGCTGATTGCTGCTATGGGGGAGCTGCTATTTACTTGGGAGCTTAATTCACGCTACAGTGAGGTCACTGGGAAAATTTTTATCAGTTTAAATTGGCTTTGGATCAGGCCCCTTGCTCTCTACTGTAAGGGCATTCATTTCCGTAGTGAGCTCTTGTTACCACCACAAAGACACCCATGTCATTAACTAGGCTTGAGAGTTAAACTGTATCTGCTGAACTTCATAACCATAAAAGTACAAGTCCAAAGAAACAGGAATTTGGATGTTACAAAACTTATGGTCAACAGCCCTGGCAGAGTTACTATTGCAACTTGGCTGCATCAATGATGTCACTCTCAGCGCAAAGATAGTGACACACAAAAGGATGTTTTAATTTTTTCCTCCCAAGCAGATGAGCAGACAGAGCTGCAGAAAGCACTGAGAAGTCTTTCCTTGTTATCCCCGAGGCATGAGAGAGAACAGTCAAAGTAGAATATCCTTCACTGCCACGAGGAGACAACTGTGCACCAACAGACCTCATGCTTGTTTTAAGTCTTCAGGCTCCAATTCATTCTTATAACTGAGCATTTAAAGCTCAGACCTCCTTTGGTTACTAGAAACACTCTCCTCTTTGAAGAATTTGGGGAAGGGGGAAGAGTGACACATGTATTCACCACAGTTGATCAATTTTAGGTTTTAGGAAAGTGATCACATCATAAAAGTATCAGTAAATATTTAAATAAGGGTTCCTTTACACTGGAAAAAAAAATGTTACTTTTTTTTTTTTTTAAAGCTACAGAGTAATGTTTGAAGTGTTCTGATCTTACCAGGGGAACTGTTGACTTTGGGAGTTAATAGCCAATATAATATGAAGTACACATTTGCAGCTCATCAGGAGGGGCACACCCACTGATCAGAAATATGATGTAAAAGAAGAGTTGATGTACTGTGGTCATTTGCCTCCTCAAATTTCCCTATTGACGCACAAGATCAGAGTCCCTGCAAAGAGAGCCAAGCCTGCTTCCCCTGAATGAAACAGCAAAGTCAGTTTTATTTGAGAAAGCCAACCACTTCGGGAGCATAAGCCTTGCAAATTATCTCCCCCAGCACAGAATTCATTTTACCCCTGCCAGAGCTTCTTACCCCAGACTTCCCCAGCATAGTTAAGTGAGAATTAAGTCTATAGCATGCAGTTCATCTCACTTGAATGTACATGACAACTGATCAGATTAACTTCATGCTTGACAGTTTCAAAGGTGTCACAAGGGCCATTCAAACAGTAACAAATAATGGGAAGTGAAACTGGACTAAAGCTTGTTGAGAAAACTATGTTTGGTACTAGACAGTCCATTGAATTTTACATAGCCGCAGTGGCTAGAAGTAAAACACTGTCCTTGGCCATGTTCTGTACTTAGGGCACACCTGTAAGTAGCAAGTTGATGGACCACAGCAATAATTAACAGATGTAGGCATGTCTCAAATATACAGAGCCTGTAGAGCTGGCCTGAGGACAGCTTTTGAGGTTTTGCTATCTATTCTGGTTGCATGTTGGAAACCAAGCAAGAGCTTTAGATAAACTATTTCAAAAAAAGCATTTCAAATAGCCGTTAATGACAGGTGGGTTGATTCTTTACCGTTCGGGTCATTCACATCAGAAGTGATGAGAGTACATCTTCTGTAACTCAAGAGCCTGGAAGCAGTAGAAGTTTGCCTCTTTAGTGGAAATAAGCATTATAGAAGCTATCATCTCATCAGTAACACATTACTAGAAAAGGCAGAAACATTGATCTTTCCCTAGGAAAAGCTAATTATTGAGAGAAAATCTTCTATCAAGCTACTTATAAGCACACTAAGTATGTATTTCACCTCCATATGCATTCACACATGAATAAGCAAAAAAGTTTAAGTGATCCCAATTCTACTGGCAAAAAAACACACAATTATAGCAAGTTTCCAAACACCATTATTCCGCATGATGGTAAATTTGGACATTATATCAGAGCCTGTAATGAGAGCAGGTAAATATGGTCATTGCAGTTCTCAATCTTGCACATCCATTGCACTGAGATATTAGGATAATCCATTGTCAAAAAGAAACAACTAACTAGATGAAAGCTTTGAGCAGGCACACAAATCATGAGCTGACATGGCAAATAACAGGTTCAGTGCTATTAACAAAAGATTCTGATCTATCCCCTCCCTTCCATCCTCTAATAAACAATCCTTCAAATCACAAGGATTTATTTGTCTATGAAAAGGTCATATACCATTATGCATTTATGGCATGTCATTTGCTAATATATGACAATATGGGAGGCAAGCATCATAGACTGCTTAATTTATCATTCACTATCTCCTTCTACTGTTCCAAGAAACTTTTGGTTTTATTTTCTTGAGTTGTTAGCTTTGTTTCCTAAGGAAATAAAACTTAAGCTACTTATTAACAGATGCACACATGTATGGATAGATATGCACACATATAGCCCCCCCTCACCTCCAGTAGCTTTTGAACTTACTAATTCCAAACAAGTTTTTACAGAACAGGAGAAGTATTAAACTCATTGCTCATACAGAAGCAGGGAAAAAAGCAAAACTAGTGCCTGAGGGAAGGGCTACAATTATTAGTCACCACAGAATCAGCTCAGGGTGCGTGACAAAACAAGACTAAGTTCTACTGCTGTTTCCCATATGTAAGTTACAACTGAGAAGATAAACTTGAGACATGATGAGTTCCTAAAATAACTCTGGGCTTGCTTATAGAGAAATCATTTGAGTTTTTTGTTTGTTTGTTTGTTTTTCACTTGCAGATTCTTGTATTCTTTGGGAAGTGTAAATCTGTTTAGGGCATTTAAGTGTGTTGATGATCATCTTTTATGGCCTCTCAGATAAAGCTCATGGATCCACTGAGACTGATGTACTGCGACTTGTAAAATAGCTTACCTCATGCAGACTTCTTTTATCTGCAGTGTGAGGCTAGAAGTTTCAGGAAGAAAAGAAAGGAGAGTTGCACTATTTCCTAACACTGATTAAACTAGAAATATGGCTGAGCAACCTCTTCAGTAGTGTTTCAGCATTTCTCGTTGTCAATTTTATTGTTTCAGTTGTGATCAGAAGTAACCTTAGCTTTGATTCATACTCTCTTTTTAACAAGTATTTTTAATAACAACCCTTTCATAAATATCTTGACCAGACATCTGTAATGTTCTGTTGTGGAATAGGTTACAGAAAGGGCTTTGATCATTGCAACCTCTTCCCCTCCTCCCTACCCCAAAAACGTCTGGTAAACCTGGCCTCAAGACTAAGTTGTTGTCCAATTCTAGGCAGCAGTACACCTCTTCGTAAACAGAGCACCCTAATTAGGTTTGCTCCCTTAAAAGCAATCTAAGTAGGACTGTCACCTTTTATTTTTGCTATGTTAGAACAGATAGATTCTTCTTGGCAACATTTCAAAAAAAACCATTATTTGTCAGATACTCGCACATACGTTTCCTTACTGATGTTCTATTGAAGAGAAATAACCTTTCAAATAGACATCTATTAGCTTTCAGAGACATTATTTATCTGATAACAGAATTGATGCTTTGCTAATTGACTGCTAGCATAGTGGATTCAAGAGAAACCCACTGGAGCATGACAAGAACAAGGGACACATGGCTTCATAATAATAAAACAACATCTTTCTTGGACCTGTTCAGACTTACCCAAACTTGTATATTTCAGAATAGCAAGACATTCAAAACTTGTTAGCAAGATTCACTGGGCCACAAGACTTCTCATAAGTTTTCATGAGGAACATTTTGTCCTCCTATAAAAAGATGAGCCAAAAACTTATTAGCCTTCTGTTTTGCCTTTTTCCCCTGTACAACAGTGAAATGAGAATGGTAATTTTCAACATTTTGTTTAATACTTCTGTGTCAGTTTTCAAAAAACAGGCTGTTGATTTGGAAAAACTAATTTTATTCTCTTAAAAAACAAGGAACTACAAAGTATTCTTTTCACAACAGATTTTGCAAGGTTATTATTATTATTTTTTTTTTTGGAAAGGCAGCCCCACAAGTCTGCCAGGTATTAATGTGACTCTGTCAGGGTCTTCAGGGCACCTGTGGCCTTCATGGCCCTTGCTAGCCTCACCTGGACCCCACACACTCACCCACTGCCTGTGGGGCCCCATGGCAGCTCAGCCCTAGAGCTTCAGTCCTTGCTGAAGCTGTGGTGCCAGCACAACTGTGCCCAGCCCCATTCCAATCTACTGACTGGGCTTCCCAAAAAAAAACCAGACCTACATGGTAGCCTTATTTCCAGCCTCACTTCTGACCCTGTTGGCCAGATAATCTTTGTACCTCCATTCTAAGTAGCCCCAGCTCCAGCCTGCGGTTCCTGACTAGACTCTCCTTGGACAGACCCCACACCTGACTCATCAGCTCCCCTTCTTTGGGACCATCAGTGTCACTAAACTTGGGACTAGCCTACTATTGTCACCAGATTCTCCAGAGCACAGTCCTGCATTAAGAGGCTCTTGTACGGCCCGTGCCAAAGTCACCCTCAGTCTCAGCCCACCTTCCCTGCATGGAATAGCCTGTCAGGCTGCTCTGTGACATCAAGTTGAGACAAAAGTACAGGAATTTGTATTCTGACCTGAACAACAAGATCATATCAAACATCCAGAGAGAAACACCTTTCCCCTTGATTCACTCCCACGCTGCAGACAGCCCACCTGCCTGGCCACAGCTAGTCAGTGCTGTAGCAAGACTTGCTTCAGAGCAATTAAATGCTGCTTTTGAAGGCCTAAAGTCAGGAAACACTGCATGCAGAGAGGCAGGAAGGACACAGGCTTTGGAAGTTCAGACCAGAATTTCACCCACTGGCTGATATCACTACTTATGAATAAATGAACTGGACAACTTGAGAGACGCACAGGAAGCCTACTTGAAAGTACTTGGGACGAAGGAAACAGCAAGGTATAAGAGTGGAGGCAAAAAGAGCTGATTTCTCAAAATATCATGAGTCAATTATTTATATGCATTAATGGAGAGGGCGAACAGCAATATTTCCATTTCAGCATCGGCATGCACTTGAGGTGCTGTGAAAAACCACCAGAGGTGTGAAACAGCTGTCAGTCACGTTGTGAAAGACCAGAATTAAATATTCATCTCCACCAACAGCCTTAGACTGAGGATAGCAATCATCAATCAGTCATACAAAGCCCACAGACAGTTTATTCCAGGAAACAGTCCTTAAAGAAGCCAGGATTGCTTGGCAATGCATACAAACAAAACCACATGGACGATCTGCCCGCAAAGGAATATTAATAATCTACAGACTACAAATATACAAACAGACTGCTCTAAGCCACACTGGGTGAGGGGCAGGATCACATCCTCCTGTTACACCTTCTCCAAATGAAGAACTGAGGGTCTCGCTAATGAAGGAAATGGAGAAGAAGGAAACTTCCCTATAGCTTATCACAAAGGGCAAGTCCAAAAAAAGAAAATAGGGGTTTATTTACAGTCTTCTCCAGTCCCTGCCTGCCAGATTGCTCTTCAGGGCTCCTCAGTGTGGCACAATTTAGAGCAGGCTTCTCAGAGCTGGTCTGACCCCACAGCAGGAAGGAATTGGGAAGCTGTGCCAAGTGCCAGCAGCAAGATGTCACCACACTGCATCAGGTGCAGATGATCTCCATTTCTGCAGGACAGGCCATTATAGCTGATTTTTTTTTCCCCAGGGGTGAGGTAAGAAAGAAGGAGGTTATTTTTTTTCTTCTCCAAAATGTAATCCTGGAAAGTATCTCTGAGCTTATTATGCTAGATAGGAACCTAACTAACATTTATTCTTCTGAAAATAACCTTCCTCCACCCCTAGCAACTGAACCAAGAACCCACATTGCCTTTCTAAGTTAAATACAGGCCCTATTGACTCTTGGGAGGCCAAGATTTTGGCCACAAAACCTCTTTGTTTTCTTAAAGCAAAACATACACTCACAGAAATCACTCATCTGATTCATTTCCTCTGGCACTGTATTGTTAAGTTGAGAAAACTGAACGTTTTGTTTAAACATCTTCCTCCCCCTCTCCTTTAGGGCCACTTTTCCCCTACCTGGAAGAAAACCTGACCCTTAATAAGCCATTGCTGTAGCTAATAGCCTAGAGGGAGAAAAGCCCCCTTATGAACCCTGAAAATACTGTACATTAACTCTTGTAAAGTAGACAAATGAAAGAACGAACACATGTTATATATTACAGGCCAAAATTTTGATGGTAGGCTGCTGCAGCCTACATTTGAATTCATTTCACCCCTGCTTCATTGGCTTCTCAAGACTTCTGAACTTTAGACAGAAAACCTGGGTCCATATCACTCAGGTTCTGAAGGTCTTCTTCTAGAGGAAGGTCTTCTTCTGGAGGAAGAGAGCTGACCACACAAGCGCTGCTGTCATCTGCTGCAAACACTACTATTTTCTGAGATGAGAGATGAATGGAGACTGTATTAAGGGACAGGCTGTAAAAAAGAAAAGAAAAAAACACTAATCTAACAACCATATAGCATTCATTACCACACACACACACAAAAAAAAAAAAAAAAAAAAGAAGACAGAAACTCACTTAGGTTCCATAGCTATGCATCTGCTGAAAGAAGCCAGTTAAGTGATTGCTAAGCATAGTTTTAAGGGAGTAACCTATAACAGGCCTATGCTCCTTGTCAGACTCAATTATATACTGCTGTGGCCAAAAGGGCAGAAAGCAGAAGGAAAAAGAAATCCAGCAGCAAGTATATTAAAGCCCGTGTTTTTTTTAAAAAAAAAAGTTAACTGAAGAAAAATCTCAACTGCAAACTACTACCTCCCAAGGACTAAATAATTACGTAAAAGAAACAAATCTGTTCAAACCATATATTTCAGCTAATCACCTATAGGAGTCAACAGTAGGTTTTAAATACAACAGATGAAGACATGCCTTAAAAATGCTTCTGACATTGTGGCCAGCTTCCTAACAGCCCTGTCCTGCACAGTATCCCTTACTTTTCAGAGTAAGGAATGGCTTGTCACCACACATGCCAGGCCATATTAGCTTTAATAACTTAATGTTTTGAAAATAGAAAGGTATTTTATATCACACCATCTTGGAGATGAGCTGCAAGTTACAGGGCAAGTTCATGGTGGTCTTTCCACAATACATTGTGATAACACAGTGGGGAGGGGGGGGAAGGGAGTAGGGGGAAAGATACCACAAAAAAAGAGATTGGGACTGAACTGAAAAACGAAAAACATTGCAAGTTCCTAGATTACCTTCAATTCACATAAAAGCTTCTTTTATGCAATAATACCAAATATTAATGCTCCAAAAGTTATTTTTTTAAGAACAACCTATTTGCTTGACATGGAAAAACTCTACACAACAGTTATTGTTGCTGAACAGTTGAAATTCTACTCCACTGAAACGCAATTACTATTACACACAAACATACAACCTGAGTTATATTGAGTAGATGGCTCAAGTGAATTATTGCTCTAACTGCCTCAAAGCTTTAGTTGGGCTAAACTGTAGGTAATAGTTTATGCTTCAGGTGGAATCACTCTTCTGGAGTAAGAAGTACTAGCAGGGACTCAGAGAGCCTGAGTGCTCTGTGCAGTGTCAGAAGCTAATCCCATCTCTGCGAGGAAGGAACAATGGAGAAACAGCAGTCAGCATTAGAAAGTGGGCATGCTCAGACTTTCTAGCTGATGAGATTCAGAGCTCTTTAACATGTGTTGGGTAGTTACATCACACACATTCTAGTTTGAGCAGTCTGCTTAATGCATCAGTGTGGAGGAAAAGAGGTGGTGGAGCAAGCAGATTCCTCAGAGTGATCTCAGGGCTGCAGCCAAAGAGGTTCTGATCTAGGTGCAAAACACTTACTCCCAGCACCCAGATCTAGAGCCTCAGCTACTGCCATTACAGAACAAAGGGCCAACAAGGGGGAAAAAAATCCAGCTTCTCATCTGACCATCTTCATTACATAAGAAGCCTGACATGCTTTGGTCTGGGTCCAATCCTCCTCAGTACAAGGACAGTCCCAACCAGCAGTATAGGACTTCAGCAAGATCAGCAGAAACCTTTCCCTTCATGCCACAGGAAATACTTCTTGCCTTCAGCACTTCTCTGCCACTCAACTCCTCTTCCCACACATTAATCACCTCACTTCATGCTTGAAAATGAAGACGCGAAAAAGAAATTTAGTAACAGCAACTTCAGTTCACTGGGAAACAACAGAGGCACCGGAACACACGGAGGAAGTGTTTACGTATGCATCGGAACAGCCAAGAAAACCAACTAATAAAAAGACAAAATAAGCAAATTGCACCCTGCCTTTAGTAACCCCCTACAAAACATATCCCTCAGCCAGCTGCATACTGGCCAGGACTGTGTGTCAACCTGGTGCAGGTGCCAAAATTTCCCACTGGCAGCCACACAGGGTTTTTGCTCCTACCCAGGGCTGCCCCTAGGCAGAGGGAAAGCTGGACTTTGCCTTGGGCAGCAGAACACTGTGGATGGTTAGAAAAGCCATGCCCTGCTATTTGCTTTGCTTAGGGTCCACTGGGCTTGCTGCTAACAAGTACTATAGAAGCAGCAGAAATAGCAACCTCCTGCACCAGGACTGCAACAGGGGTGAGCAGGAGGCTAGGTGGGCAGTACAGGAGGACAGCCAGGCCGTCCCTCTGCCCCAGCTGCTGGCGGAGGTGACAGCAAGTTTTCCACATACTTCCCTCACACCTGTGAGCCCATGCCATCCACATGATGCCCTAAACATCACAGAAGGGGCAGCAAAGTTGTAGCTTGTCCATGAATACATCCCTCAAGTGATTTTGTTTCTTTCACTTAGAAAGTTTTGTTTCTCCCTCAGGCAGTGCACAGCCTTGAATACATCCTCTTGGAAAGGCCAAAGCACCTGAACTGGGCCTAAGTAATAAACCTTGTCCATTGATAACTAAACTTCTCTCCACATAGAGGCTCCAGGGAAACAAGCTTTGCTTCTGCTTGTGTTGTACTATAGAAACTATAACCAGGAGAGAGAGGAAGAAGAAATGAGCACAGACAGAACATCATATGGTAACAGGCCTATACTAGTGATGCAGGAAGCTCTCTTCCTGTGCCATAGTCAGTGTTCATGTACACATGGACGTGGGTAAGAGCTGACTATCACACAAGAGAAGGAGAGGGGACAAACCAAAAGACACCAAACCACACTTTTCTACATCCCACTTCCCTCTGGAAGCAGGCAGACATGGAGAATTGCTAGGAACCAGTCACATTTGATCTGTTGACTCACAACATGGATCATTAGTTAAGAATCAACTACTTTTAGATATCTACATTTCTTTGCACACAGACTGAAGTCACAGCCTGGTTGCTATGTTTATTCCTGATTATAGCTGGAGTCAAATCAGTTACTGAGGAGCACTGATTTTTGCCATAGAGGATATGAAAGAAGGAACACATACTGCATTCATACAAGCACTGATTTCCCCATAAGTAAGCAGGGCTATTCAAAGTTACATACAAACCACAGCACTGTCCAAAGGAAGACTCCAGCAGTCTTCTGTTGGCTTCTTCCTTCTATGAACCTTTAGTACCACTGGTATTTCCTCAAGGTATTAAAATTAGCAAGTGCTACTCATTGCCTTCACTGGCAGACATTAACAGAGAATTCAAGCACCTTATGATGTTTAGCCAACAACCACCTAAGGCAGGGAGTATCTCACTTTCAGACAGGGAACATATTAAGTAGGGGACACAAGCATTCACAGCTTATCTGCCTGGCACAGACTAGCAGCCAGACACAGAGGTATGAGGGTACAGTACAGCCATAGAGGAATAGTAGTTCTGGAGATGTCAGCAGTGTTTAAAAAACAGCATACAAAGGCAAGGACTCAGGCCTATGTAGCTTTCCAAGAGCTTGATTTCTTGCAGAAGCCACTACTTGTCTACTCATGAGGCCTCATACATTCAGCTTTTCCCCACCCAGCTAAGCAGTAAGGCTTTTCTTGCTTGCCTGAGAGTAAAGAGATGGAGTCACACACTCAGGTCTCCAGAGTACAAAGTCAGAAATCTAAACATAGAACAACAACTCTTCCTTTTGTTGGGTTTTCATTGCCAGTGTCATGAGTGTCATTATGGATCAGCAAGGTAACTACCTAACCACACAAAGAGCTTTGTCTTGTGACTTTGACTCCATTCTCCCAAGTACCTCTGTAATACAAATGCTAATTAATGCTTTGCTTGTTCTTTTTTAAGTTCACAGTACAGGAAAAATTTCTAATGTCAAACTGTTATTTTAGTAGTTTCATCAGAAAACAAATGTAAGTCAAACAGGAAAATTAACCCTGTTGTTTCAGGAAGAAACCTGGAAAGCCTGAAGGTGACAATATCAATCACAATTATTCTAATTTAAAGAAAGCTATTTTTAAACACAGTATCTGCAGCTTGAGTTACTGACATTTCAAGGACCTTTTTCATTTCCCTTTGACCTCAGGTTTTCTTCTCTGGGTATATTTTCTTTAAAAACAAAAAACAATCCTAAGTGATCTCAACTTTTTTCCATCCTCTTCCATTCTGTGTTCCCCACCAGCTTTTTCACTTTAGCTGTAATAAATTAACAAACCACAACCAAAATCATCATCTCAGCAGGGAAAAAGATCTTCTCATTTACATGAGTGATAGAGGCAGCTCCAGAACTAACAAGAACTTGAATACCCCTCAGTCTTGGTGGGGTGGGAAGCCATCATTCCAGATGGAAATATTCCCAAGATGCTCAATAAGAAATAAGATTTAAAACAGATTTTAATAATCTAAGTGCTGTCAGATCCTTTAATGAAACAGCTCTAGTACTCAGTTTATAGCAGGGTAGTCTGAAGTTAAATAATAATCTAGTCCTAAAGTTTACAGCATAAGGTCATTAGTAATCTCTACATCCTTCAGCTTCTTCACAGTTTTAAAACACTTAGCAAACATTAATGAATTAAGCATCACATCACCTTCCAAACGAAATGAAAGAAATCACCATGATAATATACTGGATCTTCCTGCCTGCCTTTCAGGCTGCTCAAACAATTCGCTTTCTCATCATCCTCCCCAAATACAATACCCCCCTCCTCCCTTATCAACCACTCCCATTGAACCCACTGTAGATGCAGAAGCATGCAGACATTTCAAATCAATGAGTGAAAAAAAAGGGATTTCTTTCACATTCTAAGCATCCTGCCATTGCAGAGTCCAGCATTATTTTCCTCACCATCAGCAGGTGTGCTCCAGGGAAGTAACACTTCATGCTGACCATAAAGGGGGATCAATATCAGATGTTATTAGAACAGGAGCCATGCTCCAAAAAGCTTATTTTCCGTTACTCCCACTCACTGTGCTTTGGTTCATAACACAGAGAGGCTGATAGCCCACAGAGCAGACTTCTTTCAAATGAAGCTAAACAGAGTGATCCATTTGCTAATGGACACTCAGCTTGCTGAATGAGGTTAGGAGTAACCCCAAAATACATGTACGCTGCAGATAGCAGGAGCTAAGCAATAGTTACTGTGTTCTACAGGCCAGTTCCTATGGAGCTGCACTATTTTTTAATACAGACTTAGCCACAAACGATGTACTCCAGAGAAGATGTGGTGATGCTCTTTAAATTAGCATGTTAGCAGAGTAGAAAAGCCAAAGCACCATAATGAAGGTTTCAGTTTCTTCCTTTTACATAGCACTTTATACAGTTAAAAAAAAAAAAAAAAAAAAAAAAAAAAAAAAGCTTGCTTAAATTCCTAGAGGCAGAGCTAATTGCCTAAGACAGCTAACAGACAGTGGAGCCATTTTCTTAGTACTTTGACAACTCCAGAAATCCAGTTAGAGTAGTGCCCTTAGAAGGAAGAGCACATATCTAGAGTAACACCTCACCTAACCTGAGGTTTTTTTCCCCCTCCTTCCTGTGAAAGGAGCACCTGCACCACAAATGAACTTGAATCCTACATACAATGCTAAGAAATCTTGAGCACTCTCTACTCAGAAAAGATACTATTCTTCCTGTAGAAAACATATGTCAAGTAACCCACAAACAAAAATAAGAAATGAAGTGACGCTGAGCTGGCACATGACTACGCAATGCCCAGCAATACCCAGCTAGGTGATGCCTAGCATCTATTCACCAGACAGACACACCTCTGCGGGTGACTACATGAAGTACCAAGTAAGAACAACTTCACAGTCAGGCAGAAATCTTCCTGGGCCTTATACCACAACAGTCACTTAAAGCATATAACTTACTTAATACTCACCAAGAAGACCTCAAAAGAGGTAAACTAGTATCACAGCACACACAGTTCCTAGCAGACTACAAGAAGACCAAATACAGAACCTCAGCTTTCTAGCCCTTCTAAACAGACAATGCCTCCTAACTATGGAGGAGGGGAAAACATATCTACCAAAGGCATCAAGAGCTGTGATTGATAAGGCAATGATGTACAAGGACTTAAGCAGGGTCAATTAGCACCAAAGGTAGGTTACAGAGTTCTAGTAATCCAGCTGATAAAAATGATGAAAAAGCTTAGAGCTTGAGCAAGATTCTGCCCTGTTGTGAGGTTTTTGGATTTCAGCATTACAATCAAGAGCAGGGCTGTTTAAAGCTCTCCAGCATCACTGCCACAGTTCAGCTGCATTATAGGCCAGTCTGTGCTAACCTGCTTTTGAAGGAAAGGCAGCTCTGTGGGAATAACAGCATAATTACAAAGCACTGAAGATGCACGTTCTATCAAGACCAAGGTTATTTTTCTTACCTGTAAGCAATTTCATCTTTGAACTTCCAGCTGCTGTTGCAGTTGCAGTACCTGGTCCTGTAATTTCAGCTGCTGGGAAAACTCTTTCTTCTTTTTCTTGTGCCTAATGTTTTGGGGGATAAGGAAAAATAAACTGTGTTGTTTGTTTGATTTTGTTTTTACAATGAATCAAACCCCCTTAGTACTGTTTTGAAACACAAGTCACTAGCATTGGGAGGTGAGGGTAGAGAAGGAATTGAAATTTTATCTGACCAGTGTTGCTTGGTCTTTCAGATACCCCAGTTTGGGGGGTGTGTTGATTAGTAGCCAGTCATGGCAAGGGGGCAGACTCATCAGGGTAAACAAGTTGACTGGTAACCTTCCTGCACCCCTGCCTCTCCTAGTGCATTTTACAGTACGTGACACTGAGCCTTGTCTCAGCAAGGCTTCCAGGAGAGGCTTCTGTGAGCCTTCAGGGAGTCGGCATACCCAGTGAAAGTCTGCTAGCCTGGAGGTTGGTTTTGATGATTTATAGAACAGACGTGACAGAAAAAGAAGCAATTTTTGGTGTTCTTTTTAAAATGTGTTAACTTCATTAGTATTGTTGGAAGCTTTTTGATCATGCAAAGAGACAAAGAAAAACCAAGTGGGTGCACACAGACTTACTTAGATCCTCCCTTCTTTGTTTCATAACAAGTCTGTTGGAAATGCTCACTTGGCTAAGAGGAAAATAATTATTTAAGTTTGGACCCTCTTAGTCACCACTTCTGTCTGAATAGATCATGAGCCATTGTTTTCCTCCTCTCTGATACTTGTGCTGAGGGCAAGTTTTCCTAAAGTGACTGACTGGAGCAGGCTTTTGATTTTCTGGCCCAACTTCTGGCAAGGAAATGACTTGCTGCAGGATAGCAGCCCCAGGTAGATACCAGTGTAAACTTCATGTAGATAAGAAATGTAGTTACACTCAACACTAATTCAGCAAGAGCTTACAGAGTCTTACTAGGTTCAAGATCTTTCTGGGAGTAGAATAGAGACAGTCAGAGGGTAAACAAGTCATACATTGTCACTGAAGAAGATTAAAAACTGTTGTTTGTTTATTTTTAATTTTAATGAGTGGAAACATTAAAAAAAAAAAGAAAGCTATGTTAAACATTAGCCTGGGGATCACAGAATTTGGCACAAGATCTTTCCCAGTTTCACTGGCATGTTTAAATACACACTACAAAAAGACAACTGTGTCATATAATGTAGCCCCATTGCTATATATAATACCTAAGCAAAGGAGTGATTAAGATGCTCAAGGCACTGCAGAGGCAACTAAAGTTCATTAGGTAGAACTTGTTTACATCCTTACTATGCTTCTTTTTGAAGGAAAAGGAGTGTTTTCAAATAAGGAAATATTTTTCTCAGAAAGTATCTGGTTTCCTCAAACATGTTTGGAAAAAAAAATCTCTGCTTGGTAATAATAATTATTTTTCCACTGAGCTATGTTATCAGAGAACTTATTTCTAGCCTTGTTCTTGAATTGGTGTTTGAATTGACCTTGGACAGGGCTTGTTAACTTTGCTTTTTCCTGAGGTTCACTGGACTGTGGATGGGACCTGTTGCTATCACTACCCCTGCTCTGCTCGCCCAACTCAAATCCTGTGGGTCTGTGGGACCCCGCCAAAGCCTTCCTGGGTTGCTCCGTCACGTTGTTCAGCTTACTGCCTTGCTCTCTTCTGGAACAAGGAGTTTTCATGCTATTGCTTGTTTATTTTATGACAAAGATGTTCCACAGTTCTGCAGGAGGTTTTGCACTGGCAATGTTAAGGAGTAATACTTAGCAGAAGGGATGGTCATCTCTAGACATTAGAGCAAAGAATTCATAGTTCTTGATTTCTGTTATTCACAACACTGTATTCGTATCAAGCTTTTTTTTTTTTTTTTCATTTTCCTGGTACCTTGTTCTCACTGTCTTTTGGTAGAACACTGCTGATCTACTAGTTGACTTGTCACTTATGTTAAATAGATTTTACATTCTTTCAGGGTTTTCAGATGAAATTAAGCATTGCCATTCTGAAAATAATTATTTAAACCTGCCACAGTGCCCTCACACAGTCAAACTGCTGTTATTATACACAAACTCCAGGATGTATTCACTTCTGCTGTCTACAGAGAGTGGAGGATGTGTAGAAATGCCTGGGGTTATGCTGACACTGGATAGTTCAACACCCTGCTCAACGTTCTTGAAGTCCCAGGACATTCAGCATCGCAGTGATACCTGGAGGCAACACTTAATGGTTTGCTGGCAAGGAGGCTTATGAGCTTTTGCTCTTTTTTTTTTTTTTTTTTTTTTTTTTAAGTATGGAAGAAACAAAAAGCCAAGCTCAGAGAATTTTATGTTTACCTAGAAATGTACAATAGCAACAAGGCAACTCCAACCCAAGACTGCTGCTGCCCCAGATCAGTTGATGGCCAGAGTCTTGGATGGGTAGCATTCTCTACCACACTAGTGCTGTTGACTGAACAGGAGCTAAGGAGTCTTAAAGTTGAATCCTAAATTCCTAAATCCTAAACTCAGGCTAAGTTTCTAAGTAAGTTCCCCTTGGCTCCTGAGCAAAACTTGCTATATCAAGACCTGAAGGATGCAGACCTGAAGTATACAGTTCACTGCTACTGCCAATTAATTGAGAATATCATCCACATCACTGACTGGAAACCATTTCCACTGTATCATTATTAACCTTTACAGTTTTTGCCAGTGTCTAGAAGGCTTAAATGAGTTTGGAGAAACAATTTGCTAGGCACAGTCTCAGTAAAGAGACAGCATTGACTCCAGGAGTCAAAGAGCAATACCTCTAGGAGCCTGGCATTTGGCTCTGGGCCCTATCCATCAGAATGCTTTATCTTTCCCCTAAGGCAAATGAAAAAAACAATCTGACTGGCTTTTCCTCCCTCTGCTAAACGTGGTAACTACTAAGGTCATGAAGTCCAGCCTGCTACAAACACAGAACATACTTTTTAGTTAAGCCAGTTGTACAACAAATGCAATATGCAAAAATGCATCTCAGCATTCCAGCATGAAAAAGGCAAAACATCACAAATAGAAGGAGTAAGGTGTAGTAAATTGCTACATTTCTAAAACTTAATTTTTAAGATTTTGCTTCCAGCCCTGGAGAGGTGCCAGGCTGCTTTACAATGCAGTGTTTTCCTCAGTGTTTTGCTTCCTTGTTACCAGGTGCTAAACTGGCTAGGCTTCACGCTTGCCTCTCACACAACAGTCTTGGATCTTTGAAGTAATAATACGTGCATTCAGACGTTGCACAAATAATCATGTCATGTTTGCCAATTTTACTCTGCTTGTCTGTGGTTAACAAACCATGCAATTTCTAGTTTCCTGCAATAAATTCAAGCATAATCATCTTGTAATCTTACAGGTATAAATATAATTAAACCAGGGAAACATAGTAATAATTACCAGGTAGATAACAAAGACACTGTGTTGGTCCTAAATGCTTGTGCATGAGGATGATCACATCACATGGTATTTGTATTTCTTTGATACTTTCCTTAATATCGTTGCGAACAACCATGTGAAACTGATTATCTTGTACATTATTAACTGGAGCCTTCAATTTAAATTGACTTTCCAGCTTGCAGGGCAATCATAGATTTTACATGGGACAGAGATGTGACAATTTTGTTCTTTGATAAAATGCAAATGTGAGACTAAACTATGAATAACAATTGTAGTAACCCACAGCAAAGTAGTTGCAAGGTAAATTGCATTTATTGTTGAGATTTAGAGACAGCAGAGATTCCTATGCCCTGCATCAGCTTCCTGACAGGAAATGTCATCTGCCAAACTTCCTGCCTGCCACAGCAGGGAAGGAGAAGGCAATAAATTTCTTTTACTGTGGCCATTGCGTGGCACAGGACATCAGGGGGAACTGCTCCCAGCTGGGCAGGAAGAACAGTGAACAAACAGGGAAAAGGGATGAGAAGAGGCAAGTACAGCGTGGAGGACAAGTTCAAAACACATGGGATGTCTGAAAACAATTCACTTGGATGCCCTTTCATTCTCTAACGTGGTATGAGGCTTAGACCAGGATGTCTTTGTGGATATCCCTGTCAGAACGCTTAAACAAATAATAGTTTTTAAAGCCCACAGAAGTACTCATGTTTTAAATGGAAATATACAGACTTCTCAAGCATATCCTAAGGTAGAGTAGTAAAATGTCTTCCTAACAGGCAAAGCTGAAAGGTCAGAATTGGTCACATGCATCTTTTTATAGAGGAAGGACAGAAAGTGAAGACCCACTGCATCAAAAAGCTATTGCTCATGCAAATGCAGGCATAAAGGCAGCAGTTTTGCCTAACTGTTAACAGAAGCTGTGCTGACTCTTTGTCTCCCTGGGGCTCATTCCCACATCAACTGCTAATATAGCAAGTTATATTGAATTGATTCTTGTCAAAGTTTGCTGATTAGGATCCAGACTTTCAAGCTGGCAGCAAGCCTTGAGTATGGATTTGTCACAATCATGAGCAAGGCTGGGGTATTTTGAATAAACATGGGCTCCCCTGGTGCAGTGCCAATTTGTCATCTGAATGTGAGAAGTGTATTTATGAGTAGTAAATGCCAAAACACTAAAAGCTTGGAGACTCCTGAGAACCCCATCATGAGTCAGCTCCCCTATCTTGTGTGCCTAAGCAAAGCAAAGCAGTGAAAAACCCAGGCCTGTATTTGCATTTCAAAAGCATTTACATTTAATTTAATAATATTTGTAGTACATTCAGTGAATAAGCTGCAGTGTATTTCAACAAAATCTTTTATACCTAGACAAACCTGAACTAAAGGACTGCTTGACATGACTTAAAGGCCCCAGCAAAGCAGATGCTAACATGGGGTAGCAGACTGCTGGGTGCAACACCACAATTTTGCTGCCTACCACCTGCAACACCAGGCTGGTGTCGGGTGCAGCCCCCAGTGAAAGAGGGCTCCAAGTATATAAGGTAGCTGTAACTGCTGTCTGGGAACAGTATGAGGATTCCCTCTTCAGGGGAAACAGACATCCTCTCAGGCTCACAGGGAGAGAAGGAAAAGCAAGTCCAGCTTTTAGAGACTTTGCATCCCCAACTCTCCATCCCACTCAGCAGCTTTGTTCATCCCTCTCCCACACTGTGGCCTCTCACCAATGGGGCAGCAGAAGTCACTTTTACATGTTCTGCTGGAGCTGACTCTTTTCCTTAGGAAAAGTGATTTTTCCTCTGTCAAACAGGATGAGGTCTCTCTGAAGGTCAAATGCTCTCACATCAACACAGGTGCTGTTTGCACAGCAATGCAAATAAGATGGCCACTGTACAGCCAGTGAGGAGTGCAGTAGGCTAAGGCTGGGGTTGCTCTAGGCCTCTGTTGGCAACCAGCCAGTCAGAAAGGTGATTTTAACAGCAAGAAATGCCGTGGCAGTGAGGCTGACCCAGGGTCTGGGGCAAGGACAGAAGTGGGGCTCTGTACCTAGTCAGTGTTTCTTCTCCCATTTTGGTGCTAATGAGCCAGTGTCTGAACCCCGGCCAGCCTCTGAAGCACATGCTGTTTCTCCCGCAAGCACCAGCTGCAGAAAAATGTCTCTGTGTGCCCATAGGAACAACCCTCACCCACAGCCAGGGATGTGCCTGGGGACCTGGACTACACCAGTCTGTTGCTGGGCCCTGACCAACCCCCTAGCCCAAGGGGAGCGAGTAGTACTTCATGCCAAAGGCTGTACCAGACCTGCGATGTGCTAAGCACACACAGGAGGAAGCTGTACATCCAGCACTTCATGGCACGTTGCCCATTAGCACAAGATCAGAGGCGACAGCTTTTTGTAAACACCCCAGAAATAGTCAGATGTGAGAAAACTCTGTACTGTTTCCTGAAAACACAGTTTTGCTCCTTACCTTCCCTGGGACATCATGATGTGTGTCTTTAGCTGTGTAATATCTTTCCTGGCAAGATGCAGCTGCATGCATACAAGTGATACAGGTGCTTCGCTACTTCATTCCTTCCTTGCCACAGGCACAGCACTCCTCTGCTCTGTGTATACACCCCATAAAAAAAAAAAAAAAAAAAAAAAAAAAAACACTTTATTTAGTAATGGACCAGGATTTTTATCAGCCTCAGGGGTACAGATAGGGACAATGCTAGCCCTCCTCCTCCCTTCCCCTCCCCCCCCCCAAAAAAAAAAAAGGCCTTCTTCCCTCTGAAAGCTGCATTTTACCTGGCACACTCAACCCAGGGCTGACTGGAGCCATCTCGTAGCCACATTGCACTACATTAAGACTACAGCAGGACCCCAGCCTAGTGTCCTTGCCCCACAAATGGACCCGTGTTATCCCGCTGTGCCCCAGGCTGCCCCTTGCCTCAAGGGCCGTGAGCGTGGAATGGGCTCATCCCCCAGCCCAGCTCCAGGCAAAACCAGGGCTGCCTACAGCAAGGAAAGTTTCTTCTGGCAGATCAGTGCTGCTTGGAATGTGTCTTGTCTGTATGTTCCCTTGAGACAGCCTCCAAAATGAATCAGGTATTGAACCAGACCATTCCTGAACACTGACCTCATGAACCTGGGCCAGAGAAGCATGAAGCACCTCTCAGCTTGGCTGCCAGCACAGCCCCACAGAGTTTCTGTCCCTGCCTTTGTGTGTGTCGATCATGCATGTCAGGAGGAGCGTTGTCCTAATAGCTCAGCACAGCTGCAGCTGAGGAAGAAAAAGGTAGGATTTGAGGACTACATGTCCTCACAAAGCCTAGCTTGCTCCTGTTGCTTTCAGGGGAGGAGGCTCTATTTCATGTCTGTCACTTGAGGGAAGTGAAGTAGAGAGGTAATGAGCACAAAATACCTCTTTTTTTTACCCAGAAAATGTCAGGTACACGCTATTGTTCTGCTTACCTAAGAAAAGTGACCGTTCCTTGTGGGGGGAGGGAAGGAAATGTGACTTTCCTTAGGAAAAGTGACTTTTCCTCTGTCAAAGGCAGCAGAGAATGAACCTTTTGTGGTACACGATTTCCTCTGGGGTTTTGCTGTTGCTGCTAATCGCTCTTCTCATCTTGCTGCTGCTGCCCTTCTCCAGCAGTTGCTGAGGTGCAGGTAGCTGCCTTTTGTCAGGAATGGCAACTGTCTGATTTTCTAACTGGTGAGCACTGGATGAAGGATTCATCTACCAGGAGAAAGCTACGATATGTGACCATTCATCCACCCTAGGGGATAACCTCATGAAGCTCAGCTGCAGAGCTGTCAGCTGTGGCTTTCCCAGTGTGTCAGACCTGGCCCTGCAATAGCCGAAGTTTTACCTTCCCTTGCATCACGTTGCTGCAGCCTTCATATGGTTGGCCCAAAATATGCCTCTTGATATAAGACTTCAGACTGGTCTGTTGCCCAGATTCAGGACGATAGACTGCTTAACCCAGCGCACAGACACTTTCATAGCACCACTGAAGCGAGCTGCTCTTGCTCTTTCTTCACATGTGGGGAAAGGCTCACTCTCTCCAGCACTTCAGAACCTCATTTTTTAACCTCATTCATCAAGCTCGTTGAATAAGCACAGCACAAAGCCTGCAATATGAACTTTCACTAACACAGTGCAATTGTTTCTAGCAGTAACTAGCCATACCTAAAGCACATCATGTTCCCCACAATCATCAAGCAAGAACAGCTCTCTGCTGCGGGGTAGAGTCTTGTTTCACTTTGAACAAAATCCTACCTCACTTCTAATATGAGACTCTCTAGAGGAGGGTAAGCAGAACTTTTTCTGATGTAGAACAGCTGCTTCAATTCACTGATTCATGTGGGACACACAGAAATCTACACAATGGTGCTTTATTAAAGATGCTGTAACACAGACTGTTAAAAGTAGTCACAACACTATGTTAGCACTTTAAAGCTTCCACCAGGAACCATAGCAGTGTATTAAGCAGCCTGGTAAAACACATATTAAGAGATAAGCTCTTCCCTGAATGAATGACAAACTGATCATGCGAGGCAGACAATAAATATATGGAGTTGTTTTGGTGTTTAACTGGAGGACAATTGAGGTAGAGTGAAAAAGCATTTTCCACAGGAATACACATAATGAATTTTGTTGCGCATACCTGGGTCTTTCATTACTACAAACTCATGCAGCTCTTGTGAATTTGATGCAAAATGCAAGCCTACTTTTACCTGAAAAAAAAAAAAAACGAACATACCCTGTGTCTTCAAGCAATGTAACTGAGTGTTGCTTCCCCAAATTGAGCGTGTGATGCACAGAGAACTGATGTTGCTGCCCAATACATATGCAAAGAGGGTGAAATTCACGCATAATCAGAAATGTCTGGGTATCGCATCTCACTTAAGCCTTCAAAAGACACTGTGACTGATATATAGACATCATGAAGGAATAGCACCCATAGACAATAGTGTATCAGTAACAAAATCTTGATCTTGCTTCCTTTCTTCAAAGGAACCCCAAAACCTAGGAAGTCAAGAGGCAGCTCTTATTCTAGGCTAGGGGTATCTATAAGCATTAGAACATGATGACAAATCTAAATCCTGATGAAAAATTGCCAGAGGCCCATAAAGCTGCCAAAGTACAGTAGGCACGTTTTCACATAATTGCAACTCTTTCTTTCTCAAATGCTCAACCTAATTGACCAATTAAAGTGTTTAATTCTCTGAGAAAGAGTCTATCATTAACTATAATTTGTTCTAGTCTCACCGGTCCTTTCACGGCTGCCTCTAGTGAAAGGACCATTATATATTACCCTCCCGATCTCCATATTACAGCGTGAAATTTTTGATAGTTTGCTATAAATAGGAATTGATTCATAAGGAGAATAATGAATTCATTGCCAGTCCTTTACCAACTACTTAATGACTGTCAAGATACATTAAACATCCTTAGCTCTACAATGGGGCCTGAGCTTATTCTTGGCTAACATATCTGACTGTATTAAGAAACCTGCACTCAGTGCATTAATTCTAAGTAAAAAACAGTCTCAGTGACTACGAATAAATTTTAGAGTGCTTTATTTCCTCATAAATATTGACACTGATCATTATAAATGCCTTCCAAAAGAGGTGATCAGATTAACTAGATAATCTATCATCATCACATATAAAAAGAAAAAGATAGAGAAAAAAAAAAGCAAACAAACAGTAGTCCAACATACCATATATTCTCACCAAGCTCTCCTGGTCTTACCTAAAAGAGCTTGTCACCATGGTTAAAGGCAGCTTTGAAGCTGTATTTTATTTGGGCTAGCTGGTTGGTGAGATAGTATAAAGCCATTTGTATCGCTACTTTTCTCAAATCTCATTTTCATGCTGTTTCCATGTATCAGTGTAATTACCAAAGTGTGTTGACCACCAAACCTAACTTCAGAACCAGCAAGTCTTGCTCAAAGGTCATAGACCACATGCCCTGCTCTTGCCCAGCCTCTCCTTGCAGAAGCAGCTACAAAGATTGAGCCTGGATGCTCAGCACTAAGAGGATGCGCAGGATCCTGTGATATTCTGTGCTATCCAGGGGCTCCTTTATGGCAGGCTCATGGGTCCTCAGGGAACCTGCAGAGATGTCCAAACAAAGCCTAAGACCAAGCCCATGGGACAGGGAGAGCCAAGGGGACAGGAAAAATATTGTTGAAGCTTGTATGTCACTTACACCGGTGTTTATTGCCAGCCCTTGCATTTACAAGGCCCAAGGAGGAGTATCTGTTATGCTAAAAGAACATAAATCCATAGCATGTATTTTTAAAGAAAACTGAGTAGAGCTAGGCAATATGGTCTATGGGGAAGGTTTGTGATGTACAGTTATGCTACACAACATTAGCCAGCATAATGTGTATCAGTACTGGAAACAACCTGGAGGCATCTCTGTGATTGATTGGTTATGAATTCAGCATGAGACCTCATTATTTGTTATATGCAATGTGTACATCGAATGTGTTAATTCAGTAGCATATTGCCAGGGAGCACATGGAGGATGGATGACTACAGTCCAGGTTACAGTACCTCAATACACCTCCAGTCTTACTTGGTTGCTACTTGTCCTTCTTCCTATCTCCAATCACTTTAAACAGGTTTAGAAGCACAGAAAAGTGATAAAGTTTGGGGATACCTTCAAAGGCATTTTCTAAGAGAAAAATGAACAGACTTTAGAGTCCAGACCAAATGGGAAGGTGGAGCTAGCTACAGAAGACATCCTTGGAAAGCAGACAACAGCAACAATTTTCTGAAGGAGCTAAAGGACTTAGACACATGTTCCTGACAACAGCTCGGTCTGGTCTAGTGGAACTGACTGCTATAGCCAGCGAATTGCTCCAGGAAAATTTGCTTGTACCATTTCCATCTTATCCTGCAGTGCCAGATCTACGAGGCCTGCCTACTACCTGCCCGTACTCAGACAGGGCATCCTGAACCCACCTCTGACTTGAGCCATCTTTGCTGGGAGCCAACCACTTGCCCGTCTTCTGACAGCACACGGTGGAACCTGATTCCTCACATTTCTTCAAAGGTCCCAGCTCAGCAGGTAATAACAGCATCAGACCTGCACAAAGAAAAGCATTTGGTTGTGACTTCCGTATACTCATGCTAATGCCTGCAATACATTTTCTGCTATTGTACTAGTCTCCCACTGATCTGATCGATCTCAAATTAAACTCATCCTTGCAATTGTTAATTAAATTCATCCATGACATTTGAACATGGTGCAAACACTTAAAGCTTTACTTAGGTTACTTCTTAAATAAATCATAAAGAGAAGGAAATGACAAGACTTGTAACCTGGGGAACATATATATACTGATTTTCTGTCAAAGAGAAATGAAAGTGTTTAGTAAATATTCCTGAAGCAAATGCATTAAAAATATATAGTACCTACTTGTATTGTATATGATAAGGAGCTGACACAGCTTGTTGACAAGGAACACTAAAAACATATACGTTAAGAACTGCCATCTCAGTTTATACAAGCATTTACCCTTCCTGGGATGCATTCACTCATCAGTGACAGTCCAAGAAATATAGTCGTAGTTAATTAGCATTATTAGCTAAATTGGAGAGTATCACATCCAAAATATATTATTTTCTGGCAATAACAGGCCCCACATCCTACAACAGCTTCTTGAACATAACAGGAGTACAAATGGGAAGAAAACACTGGAAAAACAATTATTTAAATCCAAACTCAAATGAGGCTGAGGAAGCCACAGTAATAAATCTTATCAAAGAACAAAAACCAATTTTATGGAAAACCTAGAGTAGTATGTAAAAAAGCAGCAGGTAGTGTGAAAATGTACCCTTCCTGTTGCCCTCAAAGCAGAAATGTATACAATAGACAGATAAGGTCTAGTATTTACATAGGTACTGAAGAATCATGTATTCAAATTAAGCCCAACCACTGTTTAAAATGTCCTGTGACTGTTAAGGTAGCAAAGACTCTGATTGCTAATTGCCATTTTACCTGATGGGATATGTTGGCTTCTGTGCCATCATTTACATTTTTCTCTCCTTTGTATCCTTTGTTAAAGGAAGTGCTCAGTAGAGTAGCAGAAGAAAGATATATGATGCTAAATAATATTCCTTACAGTTGCAAGTGCCTCTGTCTGCAGCAGAATCTTTCCAGCAGATGTTTAAATCCACATAATGTCAGCATTTATCAGCAGATATACTGTTATCAGGCCAGTTCTCTATTCTGAGAACAAAGACTATTCCCAGTATTACAGCTGTTCTGGGAGCACTGACCAAAGTCTTTCTTCTTGCAGGGTGGTATGAATGGACAACAGGCTCTGGCGTAAGAGTGGATGCCACAGAAACAGGACTCTTCTGGGCTCTGCCACCAGCCTACTGGGGCACCTAGGGCAAATTGCTTCATTTGTCAGCCCCTCAGATGCCTTAACTATATGTCAGGGTTAAGGATGAGAGCTGAGTGAAAGTTTATGAAGCCAAAAAGAAGCCTTGAGTAGAACAGATACTGTTTCCAAGACAATTTCGATTTTTGTATAAATGTTTTGTCTGTTTGTAATAAAAAATCATACAAGTCAGTTTCTTTATTTTGTTTTGTTCTGTTTTTCATTTTTGGCAACGAAAATACAAAGCTTTTCAATGAAGTCCAAGGGGAAAAAATCTTTTTCTTCCATAAAACCTTATTTTAGTTCTGTAAAAAAATGATAATCGTAATCAAGTAAATCTTTGGCTAGCTCTAATGAATCTTACTCATCATAGAAAAAAACCTCTTTGGCTGAAAGACTTTACAAAAGAGCCAAATACTGTTTCAAAACAACTCTCTCTTGATAGTAGAGTTATGCTCAAGTTGTATTTCAGCTGACAGCATCCTGACTTTCACAGGTCAGGCTGGTCACACAGGTGGAGACAAGGTCAAGTTGTGTTGAAAGCACATTAAAGCACATCAAAGTCCCATGCTGAACCATTTTGCTCCCACTTACAGAGACAAAATTAAACTGATCCGTGTCAAGGTTAAATCACTATTTTGTTTGAGCCAGTGACTCAGACATTAAATAAAATTGAGTGTTGATGGGACCTAAAACCTCTTGTCCATGATGGTCAAGGAAACCATGCTAGACCCCTGCTTATTAAACCCTTGTTTAAACACAGTCACTGTGTTTTCCATGTTTCCAACATAGAAAAGTAGCCTTACTGAAGAAAACTTCATAGCAAAGGCTATGACTACACAATGTTAAGAACATAGAATTTGCATACTTGGACACCCAGAAGCACTGAAAACCTATTTACAGTGTTGGGAAGTCTCCTTCCCAAAGAGATCTTCAGAACACTAACACTTTTATTTCATAGCACTTTACCAAAATAGTTTTAGAGGATGTGGAGGTTAGATATTCTTTCCTCCAGGGATTTCATTTGGATTGCCCAGGGTAAATGATTCTGATAACGTTGCCTCTGCTTTCTGCTCTCTGTAATAGGGCTATTATTTCCAAATGGACTTTCCAAATAAAAGTGGAGATGAGAACCCATCAAACAACCATCTGCTGCAAGCCTTGGGGATGCTAACTGGAAAGAGCGTCAGAGGCGTTGTTTGAATAGGCAGTCAAGAAAATACCAATTTTGATGAATGTGTACAAGCATCAGTCTCAATCATCATTTCCTACCAAAACAAAGACACTGGACATAAAGCACTCAAACCCAGCTGTGTACACTGTTTTGGATGTATTCATAAGATCTCTTTCAAAACTGATCTTGTTGGGCTACTTTCCTTGACCTGTCAGAAAAATAGACAATAATCTGAAGTATCCTAAGTGCAGCTAATTGCTCTAAACTGTGTCTAGGCACATAACAAAAATAAAAGGTATTTTTCTTTCCCAGTAGAAATCAGCTACAGGAATTATTCATGGGGGGGGGGGAAAGAGTGTTGGTCATTTGACATAAATCAGTTCCCTTTGATGTTTGCAGAACAGAGCAAGATCATAACATTTAAGCAGACTGAAATTACAGCTGAATAAATTTATAGACTTGTTTCCATTCATTTTTAAATGAGGTTGTAATGTTTAAAAGCAATCAACTGATGGTTTTGGTCCACTTTTGTCTAATCACTGCTTCACTTGATGCATCTCCTTAAAATACTTGAAATTGAAACTATCAGATGTTAACAATATCTCTTCTTCTGCCATTAGATAATATCCAATCAGTGATTATGGGCAGCAATGATGCTTCTTAATTCAATGATTATGCACCACCTATCTTTCCCATTTTGCTGACTGAGGTTCCAGCTGTTTCTGGTTCGTGTCAATGCACTTCAAACATTGGCAAGTATAGCTAGAAAACCAAAAATAGGAACATTCTGGATCCCACATCAGTCACCCTTTTGTAGTACAAGAATTTCAGGGAGTTCTTGAATAGGACTGAAAGGCAGAATGGGATTTATTTCTAATAAGCAGTAGACATTCCCACTGGAAATCACTGTTGCAAATTTTCTCCAAGTAACAAAAAATGGCACTCCATTTGTGGATGAGTTGGCTCTTGGGCTGCTTTACCTCACAAAGAATCATCTTATACAGAGGACATTCTTTTATCTTACTGCATCAGTCTTCAAGCCAATGCCTGCCTGCAAAGTGGCTTACGATTTGAGCCATGGAGATGAACAGTCAAGCTGTTTTTCATACATCTGTATCATGAGGCTATACTCACTGTAAAAGTTTAAGCTAATAAAGTAAACGGGAAACTCCAGTCAGAGACAGTAGTTTCACTTTGATTGATACTGGGACTTTTGCCTGTCTTGATGTGAAAGGTGGTGACATTTAGGCCACACAAAAACTCAGGCAGTCAATTCTGTAACCAAGGAGTGTTCCCACTCTGCAGGTCTCACTGGTGGGACTGGATAAAGATGAGTTAGTAAATGGAGGTGTCAAAATGACTGTACAGCAAAATCAATTCACAATTAAGTAGGCCTGCTTTGAGGATAAAGCATGTTATTAACTTTAAAATGTTCTAAAGCAGTTTCTGAGCACCGACTTCCAAGAACTGAGAGCTGTTTTAACCATGGCGTGTGCGTGACAACTCAGGACACCGTGTTAACTCAAGGCAGTTTGTTTTACTCACTGATATTTTTAGGTGTCTGTAAATAGGGACACTTGAAGCACTGACCATGATTACTTTATGCATTTATTCAGGGTTTATGCACGATGTTGAGCTCCATTACCACGCCTGCTCCTAAATCACTGATGCTTGTCCATGAATAACGACCATAGAATCTCTGTGCTGGTACATAATTTCACCTACAATGAATGCAAACCTGAAGGCCTACTGAAATTTATTCCTGTCAGCACCTCGGGGGTACCACCAGCCCTGACTGTCCCTGCCCAACCTCCCCTGGTGCTCCCCCCACAGTGCCACAGCCCAGAACCCCTTTCAGGTCAGCCCCCTGCCCCTGACAATCTTATGCTGGGCTATGTTGATGCCGACCAAGGGAGGGCACAACATAAGTTGGGCAGTGCACTACACCGTGCTCCTCAAACTAGGAACCACTGGTGCAGAGTGTGGGAGAGGGCAAGGGCAGTATTGACCACCTTTTCCACTCTTCAAAGTAGAGCTGCTCCTGCAGATCTGTCTATGCATTCAAGAAGCTGCTCTGATTTCTGGCACATACATCTGGCTGCTACCAGCTTTTCTGGGGTACAGGCTTCCAGTCTGTTGTGTGCCCAGGTCATTCCCTCTCGCATTCCCAGCCCTCCCATGCTGCAGATGGGATGAGGAAGCAGCGTGGAAAGCCTGTGATGTGCTTTCTGGTCGGGGACATTCCCCCAGAACCTCCCAGCCTCCTTTCTGCTATGAACAGAGACCAAAGGGCTGCAGTCTAGCCTAAGGTATTTTATCTGACTCGTCTCTAATAAATCTCACAGTCCAAGGAGCAAATGCTTGCAGAAAACTATTTATGGTCATTTCACAGCCTGAAGAACAAATTCCATTACAAAATTAAAATACTTCTGACTTGCAAAGCTGAAGAAATCGTGTTCTGCTTTCAGAGAGACCACGGGAAAAAAAAAAAAAAAAAAAAAAAGAAAAGGGCGGGGGGGGGGGGCTGCCTTCATTGCATGGCCTTTACTTGCAAAGTCTTGCAAGGAGGGGGAAGCAAGAGCAACACCAGCATTGCCCCCAGAGATCTGCTATGGGATCTGGCAGGGCAGCAGAGGCCATAGGGCCCCTGAGCCTGCCCAGGAGCATCAAGCTTCCCAGAAGTTGCTTCTGCCTAGGCTGGCTTCAATCACTTCTCTGCCTGTTCTCTGTCTCTTGTGGCTGGTTTTCGTTCTTGCATCCCTGCTGTGTGTGGATTTACGACTACTATCCGTGAAAGCACTGAGCTAGGAATGGAGCCGAGCATTTCATTGTGTTGTGTATGTCTGTGCACACAGATGCATGTCAGCCTGATCCCCTTTTATTTTCATCAGTGTCCCACCATGGGAACTCAGGATATGATTTGAGTGGAGCTACCAAATATATATATACCTGCATTTCCTGGATGTGGCCAGATTTTCTAGACAGAAATTTTACCTTGGAGGTTAAAAGGGGAGTTCAGACATATTCCTAGGATCTCTTTACATCTCTGGCAACTGAGTCAGAACAGCATTTCTATCCAGACAGTCTAACATTTGACTATGCTGCATATATAGTCACTATGCACATAGAGATGCTACCTACAACTTATCCCCAGTGGGTCCGACACATCTTGATTGTATCAGAATTACTGCACACACAAGCCCTCTGTACAATAACAGAGTGCATTCAGCATCTCCACAACATGCTGGGCCCTCTACAAGTGTGCAGTCCAGCACAAGAGGTTATTAATGCATACTTATTTAGAAAATAACACAAAATAAGCCTCAAAATAAAGGAAAAGTATTTCAAAATATAGCTAAACCTAGCTGAATGCAAGATGCAGGTGAATTTAAGTTTACACTTTTAAGTTTAACTTTTTTTTGTACATTTGTCTAGTACATTGGTACTCATAGGGCTAATGGAACCTACTTAGGAGTCTCTACCTGCGGCATGCAGAAATATGGGATAAACCAGCACTGAAACTGGGCTGTCCAAAACACAGCAGCTTCAATTCACAGAGATTTGTGGGTCATCTTCCCTTTTGGCTCAAATATATGGCAAGAACAGATCTGAGATAACCAAATTTCCCTAGTTTCCATGGTATGTCCAGAGCTCTATCCCTATGGATAGGTTATACTGCAGGGATGAGGTTTTCCCACATGAAGTAAAGGTGTATTTAATTCTGCTGGAAACAGAGGAGTTCTCAGTAGTAGGGGAACCAAATGTGAATTTTGTATTTGCAGAATTGGATAGAAGGGTTAGAGCTTCTTTAGTTCTGCTTGCTTCCTTGCACACCTTTTGCCTCAACAGAGTCCCTCAATCCGAGCCTGTCAGTCTTTCCCTAGGGTCACAATACCCATCAATCCAGGTCTAGCTGCTAGATGTATGACATAGATCTGCTAGGCACAAATGATTTTCTCCATTCCAGACGTATTTGGAGCCTTTACATGGAACCATATGAAACTTCATGTGCTCATACATTAGCCTTTCCTCAAATGAGATCTTCCTCAATTATTAAACGTGCTTCCCTTTTCCCCTCTCTCTTTGACTCTTTACAATCCTTACGCTCCAGGGAGATTTTCAGAGGTCTTGTGTGGGGATTACAAAGGAAATAAGCAGATTATGGAAAAGTAGCTTTTTGATGTACCCAGCATAATACAAATTAGGATTGTTTATATCTTCATACCCTTATCTGTTATTACTGCATGTATGCTGAGGTCTCTAAATAAAGCAAGAGGGGTGAAAGTGACTGAGCTATTTTAATTGGCACATTGAGGAATGCACTTGCCAAAGAATAGATCATGTGTACAATACTGCTAATAAGCTAGTTTGTCCTGTTATTAAAAGAATCTCTGAAAAAAAAAAAAAAAAAGCAGTCTTGTTGAGAAGGACACGGCTTCTTCAGGTCTATTTTCTCTGTGAAAAGAGGGCTGTTCCTAATTTTGATGACTCCCTGGTCTCTTCAGATTTTAAGCTTTTCAAGGCAGGGAATGCCTTCTCACCTAGATCAGCACAGGGAGATTCTGATCTTGATGGAGACCTCAAAATGTTCACCTAGTTTTAATTATTAATAACATTATTAATGTTATTTAATAACATAAGGGTAAGGAGTGTTTAAGGAAAGGTTGGATGTGGTACTTGGGGACATGGTTTAGTGGGTAATATTGGTGGTAGGGGGACAGTTGGACCAAATTATCTTGGAGGTCTTTTCCAGTCTGAAAGATTCTATGATTAGTTAACATTTCTCCCTTTATCTGCTGGAAAATATACTGTGTGTTCTTAATGGTGAATCTAAATAGCAATAAAAAATCTCCATCCTATCACCAGGAAGTCCAAAGAATGCAAAACTGTAGTTCGTTGGGTTTTTGTTTTTGTTTTTTTAGGCTTTTCTGCTTCCACTTTGTCTCTGCAGCACCTACTATGGTCAGGAAAGATGCTGGTGCACAACCCTACCAAAGGTAAGACAGATCCTCATATAACAGGATCTACTCAGTTCCCCTGGCCTCAGTCATTCCTGTATCTTTCAGAAATATATGAAAGTAGGAAAAAAGTTAAAAATTAATTGCTCTATCAATTGAATTAATATATCCTCTGGTATTTTACTGCCTGGCAGAAGCGTTCAGGCAGCTATTCTGCAGCAGTGCTTATATTGCTAAGAATGTCAATAACAAGGTGCAGTGTACTGCAATGTGTTTTCGCTAATGAATTGATGAGAGAATTATTTTTAGATTGGGAATAAGTGTGAGAGAGTGAGCTCTAAACTCTTCAGGGGAAAAAAAAAAATCCACTGTTTTCACATTTACCAGCAGTGAATGCCATTCCCCTATCTCCTGATAAAAACAAGTGTAAATGTCAACCCAAGCCAGTTATGACCTCTGACATCTTTGAAAATGCCATGATTCTTTCAAAAGAGCACTTGGAGAACAGGCTGAATGACTAACTGGCAGACTGTACCCTCTGGAAAATCCCAAAGACAATGTTGAAATTGCTGAACTTCCCCAAAGGCAGGATGAGTTGTCCTGAAGAGAGATGCTGGGCTCAGTGTAACAACAGCTCTACCTCCGTCCACCACACCAACAGGCTCCTTCCCCACATCTGATGCTCAGGGGAGGAAAGGAATGAGGACAAATCATACTCTTAGGCTTCTTGCCCCTTGAAACCTGAGCTGACTTTGAAGTGTATACCCATGTTTTCCCTTCTCTTCCCCTCTGCCTCCCACTCCCAAAGGCGTAGGTGGGCAGCTGCTGAGACCCACACTGCACTGACCTAGGAAAACATTGTGTGTTGGGAGGGTCAGAATCCATAATCCCTCTGCTGACAGCCAGCCTCGGAGACTGCTGCACATTTTTTAGACCCTCTCTGTGGGAGGCAGCAACTGGTCCACAGATAAAGGCTTGCGAATGAATGTAATTCTGTGAGCATTCCTGGGCTTCATAGCCTTGCAGCTTGTGCTGTCTCATTTTACTGCAGGGTGAAGGGGCAGAAGGTGTTCCTGCATATGACTAGAGACAGTACTGCATGTACAGGAAGGACTACTTGGTACAGGTATGGCGGGTCAGATAGTTTCTCAATACATATATACATATATCTAACACACACATGTATACACGTATCATATAAATATATATTATATACAGCCTTGTCAGTGTGTTTAAGGTTTTATATAACAAGTCAGCAATAACAATAGGTAAATGCATTAAAATATGCCAGTTAATTCAGGGTATTAAAAAAGCAGACTCTGACATTTCCACTCCTGCAGATATTCAACTAAAGAAACCTTGCCGCAGACTGCAAAAGAAGCTGACCATTTTTAGCATGCCTTTCCCCCCTCAACTGAGAAAAACACCTCAAATGAGGAACCCGCTGGGCACCATTTTCCAGACTGGCTTAGGGTCTCTTCCTGGCGGAAACAGCAGTGAGTGGGTGCAACCACACTGGTGGAGCTTTCTATCATACCCTGGCATTTGCTGTTCTCTCTTAGTTACCCTACAGACATAACTTGACTTACTTGCTCTCTGGAAGTTTCTGCAGGTTGGATGTTCCTGATGCCAGGAATTCTCAGCTGAACATCAATGTTAAAATAACCACGTACTCTCAATCCCTGTGGCCAATGCAGGCAGATTTGTTGTTGGTTGCTAAAGGCAACTAGTTCTGATTGATGGTTTCCGTGAACTTTCCACCAGCAGGGTGGGGTCTGGGCTATCCTGTTTCCAGGGCTCTGCAGACCAGGAGAGGCAGCAAGAGAAAAATAGACAAACTGGAACACCATGGAGGTACCTGCCTCCAAATAAAACAAAACAACAAAACTTTGTAAAGCTCTCTCTAATGCAGGAATATAAAAACCCTACTCTTTTCACTTTTCACTTTTTCATACTCATGTCATCCTGGTAAGACAAATCTCTTTTAAAATATTTATCAGAGGAAAAGCAAAACAGTATGAAAGAGATTTGCACAAAACTTGTTATCAGTCCTGGGTGTGTGAGTTTGTCTATCTATCACCCTTTCAGTGACTCTCGGTGTAGTTTTCTGTCTAGTTCATGCATTTCAGATGGTATGAAAGGATTTCAATGTGCACTTGAAACATTTTTCTTCAGATTTATTCTACCAGTATTTTTCTTTAACATGCTTATTTGTCTCTTTTAACGTCTGCTTTACATTAAATAGTCTCTTTGTATTCTGCGCAGATGAAAAGCACATGCGTTTCCACTCCTCCCTCATTATAATGGTACTTTTTGAAGAAAAGTATCTCGGGTGTTCTAAAAAAATGTTATTATTACAAAGTTTTCAAAAACCTGTTGATGACTCATTGGGAAAGAGTGAACAACATCATTTTCCTAGCTCTGCCTTATACCCATTCAATCTTAGATGTTTCTGCCAAAAGGGTGCAAACCACTTCTTGTAGGTGGGGCTGGCAGCTCTATTGTTAAGATTCTTTAAGAACGTTTACCAAATGTTAGGTATTTTAGCCAAAATTTCCATGCTAAATATCTACCTAAACCTGAATCACAGGAGAAACTCTTAGTCAGAATTTTCTCTTCTTTCTAAGACCATAGCCAGGGTAATATTTTGCCTTGTCAAAATATCCTGGTAATCTCTCTCAGAGAAGCTTTAATGCCCTTGCCCTTTGAAAAAGGAACTCAAAATTTGCCTTTGTGAGAGCCTACCACAATTTGACCTCATTATGAGGCTTTGAAAAAGTGCAAGCAGCACCACCTGACAAGAACTGTGGACCCCATCTCTCTAACAGCTGAGTTTGTCTATGGGCTCTGGGCTAACAGAATAGGGGGGACAACCTGCCCTTCTCCCTCTCTTAGCCAGGTTGCTTCAGCCCCCTCAGTGTGTCACTTCTAATGTTCATCAGGCCCCCCCATGGGCTCCCCTAATTCAGCTCACTAATCCTACAGAAGGTGACTGGATTAGCTTTTTGACAATGATCAGTGGTACGTATGCCTGCACTGACTGTACGGTGGAGAAAGATGGCTGGCTGACTGAGGAGGACAGGAGTGGATGTATATATGTAACACATATAGTCTTTCTATTGCCTTCCTGCAGATATACCAGACCTACCTAAAATCTAGTTGCTAAGTGTAGCTGGGGCCCCTGGGAATCCAACACGGGTTGCAAAACTCACCAAACTGGTGAGTACATAGTTAGCAGCTTGCTGAGTAGCATCCTAAGAATGGCAAGGAAAGTCAGAAAGGACCATGCTTCTCAGAGACAGGCAGAAGACTGTGCCTACTAAAGCACATCACTGTCTGGAGCCTGTAGAGAAGATCAGGAATCCTGCACTTCACTGTTTCTCTGCTGTCAGTAAATGCCTGCAAAACCCATCCCCAAAGTGTGTGTCATGCCTCCCCAGTGGCAAGTTCATAGTCAAATCTTGGCAGTCCTTATGACCAAGTAGCAGAAATGCTTGAGCAAAAGAGAAGGTCCCTGTCCTGCTTCTGATCGCTCTGGACAGCCACATGATGCTCTATTAGCAAGGTTCAGAGGGGCAGGGGAAATGCTAATACAGTGTAAAAATAGGTACTTGAAATTCAGAAAGCTCCAGTTCTCTCTATATAATCTTTTTGTATATTCTTCATGTATCTTGCGATATTCAGTAATCTTTTTTTTTTTTTTTTTTTTTTTTTTCTGTCCTTGTGACCCTTATTACACAGAGAATAGGTGTGCAATAGGGACTGGTTCAAACAGGTTTGTATAATGGGAACATTGCTTTTGTACAGAAAGAAGGATGAGGTTATGGAAGTAAAGATGTGTTCAGAGTGGCTGTGAACGAGAGAACAGATAAAGGTTTCAGCGGCCATGTAACTGTGGCCTTTCCTAGCACTCAAGCTGCTCTTTCAGAGCAGAACCAATCTTTTAATGGTTTGTTTAATGTGTGTGTTCACACAAGTCACATTGTTACACCACACTGCCATACAACTAATCCCCAAATGTTTGAAAGCAAATGTGACCCCAAAACTGCCATGTTGGCTTAAAGTTCCTAGGATTTCCCTTAACTTTCCAACCATGAAACGCTATTTGAACTAAGCCATGGGACTAACCACTGAAACAAATGAACAGATGAAACAAATGCTCATATGACCTATTCCAGCAGTTCTCCTTATATTGCTGCATTTCAGCTATGAATGTCTCATTGCTATGGACTAGATTAATTCAACCACTGACCAAATTGGTGAAAATCCAAGGGCAGATATGATCTGGGGATGCTACATCAACTGCATGTAGGCTAACAAGCACTTTCCAAGTAAAAACTTGTTGATCATTCCTCTTTTGACGTTAGGTTTAATCTGTGATTCAGAATTGAAAGTCTATGTTTGGTAATATTAACAGCCTCAGATATTTATCCTTGGAGAAATCTGTTTTTACAGACTGCAACAATTAACAATTTCTTTCCAACATCAAAATATATGTAGGATGGTCTTTCTGCCCACCAAATCTTGATAAGTATTATTGCAGCCACTCTAATGAATAATGGCTTTATTTAGAGGAACCAAACCAAAAGGAACAGAGTAAGCCAAACCGTTAGACAAACAGCCTGGTCAGGCTCTTCAGGTCAGGCATTACCACTCTTTGATGAGTTTGGTGCCGAGGGAGAAAGCTGTTGCAGAAGAACCCTCAGTTCTTTTGAGTACTCCCTCCAGGCTGGACATAGTTCAAATCAAACACCTAAATCATGCCCTCTGAGCCCTGAAGTGCCATCCTGTTTCAGAGAGTGCCCTGTTGCTTTCCCAAGTCCCTGAAATTATGTTGCTGTCTAGATATGCTGAGTTACTACAGTCTGTAGGGATGGTGACAGTAGCCTTGTTGTGGTCATACTGTCTGCAGTGGAGAGACAACTCTTTACTTGTGATTTTCAGTTCCAGCTGTGGGATATATTGCAATACTGAAGAGATTTTTGTGTTGATCTGTCTCTTTGCATCAGTCAGGTTGTGATCACTTTCATCTGCTGCTCTTTATGGCCCAACAGATTATTTCTCTTGCAACAATATTGAGCACCGATTTCTACCTTTCACCATTCCCTGACAGGACTGTCATCCAAGGCCCCTCAGTCATTGACTGCGGTGCCTCTCAGGCCTCACTGAGGCCTATGCCTTCAGCCTTTGCCCTGGACTGAATCCCTTCATTGCATATCTCACCAAATACTTCCTTCCCGTTTTTCTGAGCAGCCTGTTGACTGCTCACTGCGCCATCCAAAGCCTTTTCCGTGTTGTGTTTTATTGGCTAATATATCATGCTGTAGCTATAATATGCAGAGTAGCATTTCACTGCATAATTTCAAGACTGGATGCATTCATCTTTTCTCCAGTCATAGCCCAGAAAGCTCCTCAGAATGGTTGATTAGAGAGTAAAGTAGTTTATTATAAGACAAACAACGTACCAAGGTAAAAACTATAAACACAAAGCAAATTGCTTATGGCCATTTTTTTCCTGGTACCAAGAGTAATACAACCTTTAAAACTGTGTTTGATGGCCTTTTCCTGCCTCTGTCTTGTTCTCCTCACCTTGTCATTCTTGCAGGTTTTAACAGAGAGGAGAGATAAAATCAAATTTTCTAGAATAGAGTATATCCCAGAAGCAAGCACGGATCTGCATCTGAAGTTTACATGTTTCACTATTTAGTTTTATAATATTTTGATGGTCCTGGACATACTGCTTCCTCAGGATTTCTAAGGTACCCAGCAGGAAGCAAGGTGGGGGGAAAATCAAATGAATTATCAATGTGATAAGATTTTTTAATATGTGGTTTATAATGCATAGAGGACCAATATAAGGTGTATGTTATCAGCAAAAAAGTCAGGAATGCATTATTACCAAAATCAAATGCTTGAAAATTATAAGCTAGAGCTTAACAGTCTTGAAATTGACTTCCAAATTCAGTTTTTAAATACTAAACATTTAAAGCTTATGTTTTCAGCTTTTTCTGAAAACTCTAGAGAAACCAATAAATATTGTAAGCTACATTAAAGTTACATTTTCTAATCTGCAATATGTGTGTTCAGAGTCTATTTAAGGGGTCTGTAGAGGGTAACTAAGAAAAGCAAACCTATTTTCTGTGGTATTGAATCACTATACAGGAACTGACACTTCCACTGGAAAAAGTTTTAAGGTGCTGCAAATTGTAAAAGGTTGAAAAACATGTTTCTGGAGATTCTGAGTTGAACTTTCAATTATTTAAGTGATGTAAGGGCCCCAGTTCTGTTGAGGTTAACTGGGATTTTGTTTAAATCCCATGGGTACTTTGGAAAGTTCAAACGAAAATTTCTGGATGAGTGGTTCCAACTGTATACAATGTGCAGAGCTCTTTTTTCTTTAAAAAATTTTATTTTTTATTCCAGTGGAGGTGTAAATCCCTGCATGTAGAATTTAAGCCTATGGATAGCAAGATAATATTTTTTGATTACCTTCTGCAGTCTCCTTACTAATATTCCATGAGCCTTGGCATTTGCAATTATAGAGGCTTCCTGAGCTTTTAGTGACTTGCTCTTGTCCTTCAGCTAATATTTCTGAAAGGGATTTTAGTGATCTTTTTGGCTTGGGAGTAGTTAGTTAAACTGTCAAGTAAATGACGAATGGAATCTGCACCCATGTGTTACCACAAAGATGCCTTGCAGACATTTCCTCAGATTTTAAGGCATCTGGCAAGAACTTTCTTACGTCATGAAATACAATAGAAGAATAGTAATGACTAACAGTTGTATAACAGTATACTTCTTCAACGCCTTTTTGCTTGGATGTTTGTAAACCTCTGCTGGAAGAAAACCAATAATTCACAGATGGGAAAACTAGGGAAGAGGTGAAGTTGAAGTTGCTTGTTTAAGCCACAAATCCATCTCAAGTCAGACCCTGATTCAAATTCTATGCTAAAATCAAAACTTCACAATGAAGATTTTTTTTTAAATATATATATAAATTAGGAAAGATATTTGAGCCTCAAAATCCCCAAGATTTCTTCACAAAAACACTGAAAAACTTTCGGTTCCTCTGAAAATTATCTTACAAGTCAGAAACTATGAGCATTAACTTTCTCCTGCATCTTTCTCACATTAAAAGTTGCTAAATACCAGATGGGCTTGTAAAACAATTAGGCTCATACTTTAAATATATATATATGTATGTATGTAAATATATATATATATATAGTGTAAAAAGAAAACAAGCAATTCCCAAATACAAATGATTATGATTTCTTGATGTTCCTCTTCATCTTCTGTGCCTAAAGCCAAATCAGTCCTTTCAAGGAAACATCCACAGAAAGGACAATGTTGCTCAAGCTCTGAGTCAAGATTTGTCCCTGGGTTGCTGCTGGCTAGCTGCCCAAATCCTGCCTCCCTGCTCCAAGTCTGTTGTTACTCATGGTATGGGCTGATGGAGCCTAGAGTTTATCTTGCAGAAGAATACCTTTGCTCTTGGCCCCTGGGACATGCTTTTCCCATTTTGTGTCAATTTGTGCATCGTGATACCTCCCTATGAGTTCAGGAGAAGCAGGTAGCATTGGAGCTTCCCAGACCATCTCAAGGGGCTAGGAAGAGAAGGTTTGGGGAAAAGGTTTGTGCTGGTATTGCCTGTTAGAAGCTAAAGATCTGGAAGTGATATGTGGTATCAAAACAGTGGGCATCAGGTTGGGCAATTAGTGCTGAACTTCACAGGTGTTATTTTAAAATGCTTCGAAGTATCCCAGAACTGCAGTAAGTAGCTAAATAATTTCAGCCTAAAGCATGTTTTCTTCATACACCTTATATCAGCCCTTTCTCTCTAGCCTACTTTGACATTCACACAAGAGAAGCCATTGTACAGATTACCCATCCATAAGGAAAACGAGCCTTTGCCATGATGCTGTCCCAGCCTGCCACCAGCGCGCAGCCCCAGTGCCAGCAGGAGAGACTGGCAGGAACATCCCTGCTCACACAGCCTGGCTGGCACAGCCGCCAAGAGCAAGCCCCAGCCAACTTCCAGAGCCTGTCACGCTGCCGCCTGATATCACCAGCCTTTGATCTTTCCTCCTCACTCTTAGCCATAGATTTTCTGTCATTGTTGTCTCTATCCAGGTCCTTCCCATCTTGCTGCAGCAACCTCTGCAATTCTGCATTGATTTGAACACGGATTTTTTTTTCCCTTTGCAGCAGTGGGGCTGAGGCCATCTTTCATGTCTGGTTTTCCCACCCAGAGTTTCTCAGCTGAAGCTGTAGACCTGCAGGGATGACCCCAGTGCACTGCGCCAGGCTGAGGGAGCAGCTCTCCTCCAGCTCGCCCCTGGCACCCTGCTGCTTTGCTGACATGGCTGCTTTCTGGTGTGTTGTTTTTCCAGGGCTCATTACACTGAAGCAGCTCACTCCCCAGCCAAGTTATTAGCCTCAGTGGCTCTCCCCCTTGCTGGTGGAGATCTTGTAGCTTTCAGGTTTGACTGCTGATATTGCTGCTTGCATGTTTTCTATGCTGATGTCATGTGGAGCGGGGACACTGCCATGCTCCCTCCACCTCAGGGACGAACTCTGAGTTACTGTGATCTGGGCAAGCTAGTATTCCCACGGGGTCATTCTAACTGCAAAGATCTATCAAGAGATAACTTAGGAAAGGGTTATTTGCACTGCAAGCCTTCCTTAAATCTCTGGACTGGTAGTTAGTTACCTGTTGGGGCATCCACACTGCTTTTTGCACCTTCTGATTGTGAAAGCTCTTCTGTATGGGAGCTTCTTATTTGCACATGGCTGGACAGTATTTGGCACATGCTTAGTGAATTTTGCATGTGCCGCTGTGATGTGTTGCAATGCTAATCGGTAAATAAGGTTTGATGTGTTTCATTTTTATGAGTAGACTCCACAGGTGCATCTTTCCACACTGCCTTCCCAAATGATTATTGCCACTGCATTGCACCCCTTTTCTTGGTGAACAGGCAGCTCTGTTAATGCAGCTGTCTTACTGTATACCTTTATCAGCTTGACTCATCATAGCAAGACCTCTAAAGCCTCCCTGGAATTTCTGGCAGATATTATCTCTTCCTAGATATAATACATTACCTGTTAATAAATCGGTATGTGCCTAACCTTAATGACCCAGGAAAATGTACTGTTTAAATTGATGGTATCCTTTTTAAAGAATTTAACCCAATATATGTCTTATGTAAATCACAGAGTGTATTATAGTAAATATCCTTCTTGAAATGACTGAATGAACTGCCTTCAGCTTATAGGAGACTTACCTCTTGTAAAGGTGCAGAATACAGAACAAAAGTTCCAACCTTCCCCTTTCATTGCTTCATACATGAGAAAGGGTGTTAGGGTTCACAACCCCTCCCTGGGCTATTTTGCTGCTACACAGTTTTAAAAAATTGCAATTTTGGGATTATGCACTGTAAACTCACTTAGCTATTCTTACTGCTACACAAACAGTGCTGCCCATTGAAGGGCCATAAAACTGCCCTCGGTCACAGCATGGAACTCACATGAGGCCCGTTTCTGGCAGAATTTGGCCGTGAGCATGTTATGGGTTGCAGGAAACTCATAACAGATTCCATTACATGTATCAATGTAAATTTGTCAACCAGTAACTGGTACTGGTATAATGACGTTTGAGGAACATACTGTTCATTTGTTAGGAAGTCTGTTTGGTTTAGTGGAGTCTATGAAGGAGTTTAATTTTTCATACCCTTCATTAAAAGGGACCACAGGGAGGAGAAACCATGAGTAAGCAGAGCCATAAATATATTACAGATGTGTAGAGGTTTCTTTGGGGACTGTAGTCAGAAATCATTTGCCCAGAGCTGTCTGACACTGTGTTGTATTTATTTCAGCTTCCTGTGTTGTATTTATTTCACAGACGGATTTTTCTAAGTTACATGGAAGTAAGGTTGCAGAAGGTACACACACAAGGCAGATATGAAGTGTACCCGATGATACCAGCAGACTCTGCCAGTGTCAGAGGAAAACATGCATTTTCTCAGAAAGGCTTTGGAAACTAATGCTGGTTTGGGGACGGGGGGGGGGGGGGGGGGGGGGGGGGGGGATGTGGTTCTATGTCTACATGAATTAGAAAGATGCAAACATATAAATTCATTCAGCAGAAAACACAGGGGTTTTCTTACACTGTAGGAGTTTTCATGATGCTGAGTGAAAAACATCTCCTTGACATCACAGATAATGCCCTATATTAGCCTGCCATCTAATAAAACATACCATTGCACGCTCTGAAGCTATAGTCAAACCCTGAAGAAAGAGTAGCGAAGGTGAAATTTGCCCCTTCATTTCCTAAAGGCCAACATAATAAGCATGCACCGTCTTAGCCCTCAGGTAAAGATGACTATCAAATCTCCCATGCTCACATGGGATTCACAGAACTGGCCACTACTTGAAGTCCCTTGGCTCGGCTCGGGTCCCACACACTTACACCATAGCTCTTTGGCCTCTCTCATGCTTTGAGACCCCCCAGGCCGTGCCAGGTGAAGTTGTTCATCCTGAAGTATAATCCCAGGATGGGCTGGCTGCAGCTGGTCCAAAGGGCCATGAATCAAAGGAAAGCCTTGGGCAGTGAAGAGCAGGGCACCTACTAAGTCTTCAAAGGGACACCCACACTGCTCTAAGACATGTTCCTTGGTTGTAGCTGGTCTATGCAGGCCTCTCCCAGGGGATGATCAATAGCAGCACACTTTCACCCACTTGGAGAGCAAATGCTGACCGTGAGAAAACAAATTAAAAAGGAATACTTGCGCAAATATGCAACCTGCCCTCTTTGTCAGTGGAGGCACTGAAGTGAGGCTCTTGTGAGAACTCTTTACAACCACTTTTCTTTTTCATGGAAGAGATGCCAGGCCAGTCCTGGGGACACTGGGGCTTTTGAGTATCTACAAATTACTTGTGCTGGAAAAAAAAAAAAAAAAAAAAAAAAAGAAAGGGAGGGAAAAATATCACCCATGTTTCATTGTGAGATTCCCGAAATAAAGCATTGATTTTTTGAAGCAATTTTTTGTAAATTTCCGAAATAAAGCATTGATTTTTTGAAGCAATGTTTTGTAATTTCTTTCAAGGTTATTACTCCTTTGAAGTTCACAAGCACTGAACACCGGAGGAGAGAAAAACACCCATCTTTTGTCCCAAAATTATTTAGATCCTTATTGTTTTCATGGTGAATCTCTTTGGCACTGCTTGAGAAAGATGAAATATTCACATGACGCTAGACATAAATAGGTGTATGACTTTGCCAAACTTTCCCAAAATGTTTGGTGTGAAACAGGCTTGGGAGCATTGTTTTTGGAAGATTTCCTTTGGATGGAAAAAAAAAAAAGCCCTTAGAAAACAAAAATACTTTCACAGCAGGATATAACTAATGAATAATGAACAAGATCTTCTTCGTAACCCTCTCAATACTGAGAAACAAAACTGCATCTAAACCAAATTTCTTTATAGTCAGCTCATCCCTCTATATGTGTGGGAAGTAACAAGGCCCTATTATTCTTGTTTCCTTTTATAGCCTACAGAAACTATTCCTGCTTGCCCAAAGTGCCTCTAATTTCAATGTCAGCCTGTGGAAGGGAAACTGAGATGGAGCAGATCTCCAGCTCCTGTAATGAGAGACAGCCAAGAAGGTATTGAATGACAGGAAACACTGGGGGGGTTGTTGTCAGAAAATATCTGTTAGTGAATCTAAAAATGTGCATGTTTTGACACAACTTCTGTTAGGAGTGCTCCTCTGGTGTGGCATGTTTAGAATCAGAGAACTCCCAAGAGCGAGATGCAGGTGGGGATTCAGAGGAGGACTAAACTCCTCGCTAAAACTTTAGGAACTAAAAGGAGCATCGGTTCCTTGCTCACCACGTGTCCCACTGAGCGAGGTGGGCCAGCCAGCTTGGCAGGGACATGAAGGAGGGCTAAGGGGAGAGGGAATTAAGTGCACCCCTGCAGAGGATAGGCAGAAGCAAAAACACCCAGGCTGACATCTCTGCTCTGAAACAAGGGGAAAGAGTTTTCATTTGTATTTCTCTCACCCTTTCCTGGGGATTGGGGATGCACACTCTACTATTCAAATGTTATATGTTTCACTAGACTGTACAATAAGACACTTGTTGACATTTCTCAAATGTTCACTGGACCATCTGGAAAACTATTTCCCACCTGAATCTGCATAAGAACCTCTTCTGAATCTCAGGAGATCTGTATTGCATCTGAGAGAGATGCTTGGATGAACTGTGAAGTGCAAAGGGCTTATCATTACTTTACAAGCAGTGTTTGTACAGCACAGATAAACAGAACGATTATCTTATAACAGATTGACTCTTTGTTTCTTTGTTTCTTTGGTTGAAAGGACAGCTAATTAGTTGAGAAACCCTTTTCTGCTACAATACTGAAAAATAAGTCAATCTTATTCAAAACCTTCTGTTTTTCAGCTTTCCTTAGAATTACGATCCTTATAACTCTACTGCCTGTAAGTGCAGCTTGTAGAAAACAAATTAAAAGTGACCAAGCACAAAAAAATCATTCCATCTTTTTATTTAAGCATGACACAAACTGAGTGACATGAAAAAGCAAACAAACAGCAGAAGAAGTCAGAGATAGGTCAGAAAAACAGAGAGCTTAGAGGTTACTTGCTATTGCTTGAAAGAATAAAAATTGGCCTAAATCAATTGATTGTGTGTTTACTGTTTTCCTGCTTGACACACAGTTCGCCTTTACTTACTGACCAGATCCTTGAAAGCAGCTTTGAGCTGTGATTTTACAGAAAAGAAGAATACATGCATTATTGATCCAGTCAATGTCACAGGGCTGACTACTTATACCTCCTGTGCTTATATTTCATTACAACATTTCAGTGCACAAATGATATGATGTCTTTGTGCTAGAAATTTCTACACAGGATTTCTACCACGTCACATAACAGATTGCTTTTACAGCCGAGTTATTTAGAAAAACAACAATAATTCAACAGGACTATTTTCCCCTTTTTTGACCACCTATACTTAATACTAATTTTCTTTCTTCTGTTTAGCATTATGACTCTTTTTCTGCTTTCATACCCCTTTCATTCTCTCTTGAACTACACTGGTGAGCTGTCTGACATAAAAGATACAATAAAAGAAGGTACATCAATAATCAGATTTCAATGAAATTCAGTTAAATAGCAGACTGCCAAGCTAATGTAAGTACTTAAAAAACAAACAGAGCCATTATCTCTGAAGCTATTACTTTTTCTCTTCCTCTGCTTTCTCTAATAAGAAATTAAAATCTATCATGTTCAGGACATTGGAATATTCATCATTCTGTCTACTGGAGGGTTGTGCTTAAGGCTATAAGGAACTCTGAAGGAAAAACAAAATCAGAAGCCGTACTCATTTTTACTCAGTATAGAAAATTAAAAACTGAATCCTCATTTGATATAAATCGCTATAGGTCTTTTTGGAGCAATGCTGATTTGTACCTGCTAAGAATTATGGCCATGGACCCAAAATTAAAATTACCCTTCTCCAGGAGTTATAGTTATATGTATGAACATTATCATCAAAGTGTTTGTAGTTACATTTTCATACAGGAGCATGATATTTTCTCTTGGAGGAAAAAATGTAGATCTGAGCTCTCTTGCAGTTTTATAGCCAGGAGAAGATGACATGTACCTTCATGTTAAATCACCAGCAGACTGTTTCAGGACAGAGTCCTCTCCTTCAAGGACTCCACTCTTCCTTACCTTAGGAAATTCCCCAGATCTGCACAGTCTGTAAGACAGAGCCCTAACTCTTTGTCGTATGGGTACACAGCTCTTACTGCAAAGGGACTCCAGGTGGGCATTTTAGATGACCACCACCATGACAGAATACAAGTAGCAACAATCTCCTTTGTAATAGCTCTGTGCAGCTCACAAGTCCTTCACAAAATAATGTGGCTTTGTGGAGCCACAAAAGGGGAACTGGCTAGACCAGAATGGGCTTGCTATTCAGAAACAGAGCTTCAGTTTTAAATAACTACTTTGAAATACTTCCCTAGTACAGAAAGAAGTACGTTGTGTTCAGCTTATTTCCCAGAAAGGTGAATTTGCTTGCCCTGATCTCAGGCAAGACCTGACCTGACAACGCCACCGTTAACTGTGACAGCTATTCTGTAACGGCTTGGGTAGCTCTCGACTGTATTTCAGCCCCTTGGGTGAGCACAGCATAGTTGTACCCTAACCTTTAGCTCAGGGGAGGCTTTCATCCTTGTTTCAGGATGCCAGAAGATGTAGCATTCTCATGCTCCCATGAGTGCTGGCTGTAGAGAAAACAGACTGTGGGAAGAGGTGTCCATCTGCTTCTTGAGAGGTACCTCTTTGCAGTAGAGCACAGCTTCATCTGGCATTAGCCTTGGGTTGTGTCTAGACCTGGAGCTTTGTTTGTAGAGTTACTCTGATTATTTAGCAGTCTAGTGCTGTCCAGCATTGAGATCATGCAACTTCAGAGCCTGAAGCTCGGCTTCCCAATTCTTCCCAACTCTGCCACTGATGAGCTAAGCAATTTTTAACCAGTCCAACGACGTTTTCAAACACTTGCTCCTAGAGAAATCTGGATCTGTGCCCTTTTCTTAAAACTGGCCTACCAGTTTTAAGAAAGCTCCTGGGTATAGTTCTCGCCCATCCATAAAACTATTATGAACCTCAAAGCAGTTTGAAGGCTTTATTTCATTTACAGTCTCCAAGATCATCAGATTTACTCAAGTGAATGTTGTTAAAACCTATTTAGGCTTCTTTATCCTCGATAGTCCTTTTGATAGCTATCAACAGATCTTTCTACTCTTTCCTGTGCCAGGAAACTTGAGCCTTGACATGGGTTTTGTGAAGGTACAAGGAGGTGGCTGGGTCAGGGCACCCAGTCAGCCTCTGCAAGGGAGGCTCCCATTGGGACACCTCCACATGGACCCCCCCGGAGACCCTGCAGGGCAGCTCCCAGACCCAGCACAGCCTCTCCTAAATTGGGAATCCACTGAGCAGCTGTTCAAACTCATCACTGCTCCCAGCATACAGTGCCCCAAGGAGGATGAGGAATTATGGTGCTGCACTACAAGTCTGAGATTCATGAGCTGGAAAACACAAGGCACAAACTAGTGGGAAGTTTTACTAAAAGGGTGTTAAATGTAACACCAGTAAAGTAGGTACTTCCAATAAATGTAAGAAGCCAAGATACATGCCCTTAAAAGTTTAACACAGAAAACCCTAACCCAGTCAGGATGCACACAGATCTGTATATACATGCCAGCTTGTGGATGGAGCCTCACACAGGCATACAACTCTTTTGAAGATTTTGGACTTAAAAAGACACCATATAAAAGGAAGAGGAGAAGGGACAAGAAAAGCAGCAGGAAGGCAACTTTCATCCCAATAACAACCAGTTTATAATGTACATGTCTGAAACCTTCTCAGAAAACTGTTTTTGTTATTCTCTTTGCTCTTCTTCAGCTGGAACTGAAATAGACAAAAAAAAAATCTCTCAAAAACAAAGTGCTCAATAATAGGCAACTACAGGAAAAGCCAGGAAAGAGGTTTTCACAGCTCTGATTTCCAATAACTTTTAAGGCATCAAGCTGCCCAATTATACTAAAATAGTCATCCAGGTTGTTTCTTTGTGGGGAAGCTTGGTGTGCTCAGGTCATAAGGATCATGAAATCAGTTCTTTGTTGAAAGCAGATATCTTGTCCTCTCATGTTTCCCAACTGAGGGGCCACAAAAGTAAGAAATGAAGCTGAGAAAAACTTTAGAAAACAACAGGAGAACTGTTTTCAACAAAAAAATTAACCTGCCGAATTCATGTTAAATACAGACTTTGCAAAGCAAATCAACATTTTTTTGCTGTGACAGATTTGCTAGGATGACCTAAAATATCTATTCTGAGTGTCTGTTGTATGCTGATGTTTTCTGCTGTGTTGATTTCCAAGCTTTTCCAAAAATCCATGAGAATTAAAAATTTTTTTTTTTTTTTTTTTCCCATGCAGATTTCTTAATGTGGAAACCTCAACGGCAATACTTTCTTCTTTTTTTTTTTTTTTTTTTTCCCTCTCCATTTTGATGTGTGCTTTTGAAAGCCTTCTAGGCATCTATTTGCATTTTCCAAAAGCTTTGGAAATCTGGCCCTAACTTACTTATGAAAATGGGGCTTAAGCTTTGGAATTACTGAAGGGTTTTTGAAATGTTATACTCTTTATATTTTAAAGTATATTAGACTTGATTCTGCTGCTTCAGGGGACAGGTAATTCCCACCACCATTTTCAATGGAGATGAAGTACTGTACACTAAGAAAAAGTGAGTTCCTGGAAATTACTGACAAGGGAAAAATATGAAAGGGATTTAGTATTTGTTTTTATATGCATGATAGAAATTTCTGTATAATAAAAAAGTAGGTATGTATTTTGGCACACTTTTGCCAGTTTACAGAATAACAAAACTGATTTATAAACTGAAAGTGAATATATGTATAAACAGATTTAAATATATTCAAATACATTGCTCAAAAGCAATATATTACTTTGGAAATTATAATAATAATAAATCATAAGCAACAGCACCATGATAGGCCCTTCAAATATCACTGGTTTATGGGCTTCAAGGAGGGGCATCCTAATATCTTAAAAGTTTTGTATCACACCTTGAAAGAGAGGAGATTCTGCTCTGCTAAAAAGAATACCACTATTTTACAGAAAAAAACAACACAGTGTTAAAACAGCATTGGAATCACAAAGACTTTGCAACCTTCTTGTGTATTATAAAATAATATTCTTGTCTGAATCTTCTTGATAAGAGAAGGGCAGAGAGTTCCAGCCATCAAACAAATTAGCTCTTACATTAAACAGCATACCCATTTCAAGGGTACATTGCCAGGTTTCCAAATTAAAATCTTTTTCTTATCATTCACTCCCAGTTGAAATCAACATTTTTTGTCCCTGTCATTGGACTGTATTTTTAAGGTGTGATTTTTTTTCTATCCTAAATCATATCTTCAACAGAAGGCTCGTTTTAGGTAGTTTGATCTTCAGGTTTTTCCCCAATCCTTTGAATAGTGGCACTGCCACCATTTAGCTTCACTAGGGAAGATTAATGTGAGTTCCCACAGGGATATTTATTTGCTTTAGTTGATATCTGCCCATGCTTTATAAGAGCTACAGTAATTCATTTTCTGTCTTCCAAATTTCTTGAGATTTATATTGACACTTTTTGCCAAGATTTAGCAAAAAGATGATGCAAAGTACTTGCATAAAACTTAGTAGTCAAAGCATTTCATTGTGATACTAAGTCGAATGAAATATCTAAAGACTAATATTGGTGACTTCCCTCCTAAATCATATGATATTTAGATATTTATTTAATGCTCTTATTTGCATTTTGGTTTTGGAACTGTCAAGGTTCATACCTTTCTTGCTTTTCTTTCTAACCATAACAACTATGAACCTACTTTTTTTTTCTTTTTTTTTCCCTAAAGACAGAACTTTAAGAAAATACTTTAAAAATTATGGTTTGCAGCTGACCACACCAGATAGCTACTACTTTAAACAGGCCAGTGAAAAATTTGAAACCTGGTTCATAGGTATTCATCTAGATCTTATAATCTTATGGCTAATGCACAGATGTGAGGTCCACTAGCAATGTTTCACTCCTCCAACACACATGCACCATCAATTACAACATATTCCTCTAACATGATTGAACTGAGCTTCACAAGCCCTCTCTGAAAGAAGGAGATGATTTTTTATTAATCAGGGAAAAAGAGAGGCAAAGAGCCATTTATTGATTAACAGATAGAACAAGGACTACGTGATTCCTTTTCCTGTGCATTAATCAGAATAATTAATACCTTGCCTGATGGACCTGTAACTCTTGAAGGTGGAGAAAGCTGCATGATACCCTTGCACTTCTTAAGAGGAGACACCAACTGCAAATGCAGTGTGAATGTAGGGAAGTTGGAAGTAATTGCACAAAGGTTTAATTTGGCTTTCCCAGGTTGGAAGAAGCAGGAGGCATATGACCTTATGATGAAAGTTGAACATTTTCATTGCTGTTCCAAATCCTCACCTTTAATGCCTTTCCTGTGTGAATCCTTCCCCTTGATTAGGCCTCTCCTCTTTTAAAGCCCACCTTTAAATAGTTGTTTATATATTTTTAGATAGGATGTCATTGATTGTCATTCACTCCTAACCAATTAATTTGAGTTAACATACATGGCCAGGTCAGGAAAGAGGAGTCTGGTCTAGATTTTCTTTTTTGTTTGAACTAATTTGGATTTATTATGTGGAACTAAGTCTCAAAACCTACAAGTCTCTGGGAGCACACAAAATCTGCTGTGTGAAGTGAAAATTGAACCTATTTTACATCTTGGAAAATCAGTCTTTTGTATTTCAAACACTTTAAGACAGAGATTGCTTTGCCCTTTATATCTAACACAGCATGTTACTAATACTCAAAAAACAGCAAATAACAAGATCTAGAAAATCTGGAGAAGAAACAAGGAATTATTTCTCTTCATGCTCCAAGAAATAAGTACTAACTAAACAGAACAACAAAACTAAGAAAAAAGAGCTTGAAGAATGCCCTTAACTTAAATTCTAATTTGAAGTCTGTTTGCTTCCCCTGAATTTCAGGCTGCATATTCATTAAAAAAAAGGAAAAAAAAAAAGAAAACCAACAACAAAAATCAGCCTCCTGAAATGTTCATTTTAAAGTAAAGCAAATAACACTGCAGGACATAAATTTACCCTGTTCCCCAAAATTAGCTTGTTTTTCTGCTTGTTGAGTATCAGTTCAGATTTATTTGCTATGGATTCAATTCAACAAAGTACTTAAGCACATGCATAACTTTGAACATGCAAGTAGTCCCAGTGAGAGCATTCACATCCTTAAATATATGGACATAGTTAAATAATTTGCTGAATCCAGACCTACTTTATTTCTTCTCAAGAAAGCATTTGCAGAGACAGAGTTGCTTTATTCTGACCATGAAGAGTTTACTGCAAATACATGACACTGAAAGCTGTTCTGATTACTCATAGCTGTTTCTGTTCTGAATGAGCCTGATTTTATAGTGTGGATTACATTTAAAGAGTCCACTGAGACACTGTATTTCTCCAAGGTGAAATGACAGTGGGAAGGGCAGTGGTAGCTGAAGATCAGATCAAGCAGAGGAGGAAATTAAGGAACCTCAGAAACATTCTCTTCCTGGTTTTGGTCTAAAAGGCATAATTCTTGGAAAGCTTACATAACCAGAAAGCATGTGGGCCTATTTTCTCCTTTTTATCATCATTAAGAACATATGTGCAAGACTCTGTGCATGTGTGCCTATGTGGTGGAAGGAGTTCTGTGTGCGATGCTCAGTGCCAGCATTAAGAGTGCCTTTTACTCCCTGCCTAGGGTACTTTAATTACGTCTTTGGTAACCAGGTAGCAGGATCCCTGTGAGAAATCTACCTCCAAATACATCAATCAGTGATCCAGATCATTAAAAAACAGAACAAAACAAAACAAAACAAACAAACAAACAAAAAAACCACCAACAGTCTCTGGTTAGGTCCTCAGGATTTCCACATAAATGTAAGGATGTGCTTGACTGCTTTACTGAATTAGAGTCCATACCATTTTTCTAGCAATGTACAAAGCAAGGAGTGACTCAAGGTGAATGAAACAAATTATTTTAGGATTATAATATAGTGTAATTAAGTTAGGAAGCAATTGGGGTGGGCATTGGGAGCCAGGAACTGACTGCCACAGCAGAGATATCCTACAACCACACAAAGTCTTGTCCTTGGCTGGTATAATTAAACATCACTCCATCATATCTTCCTCATAAATTTCCGGAGAAACAAAGTCTCTTGTTCTTCCAGTATGGCTGAAAGAGCAACCAGGCTGCTGTGTTACATAGTGGAGGAGGTATTTATGCAATTTTAGCCTTATTTTATGGCTGGACTTGAGGCTATTTTCCCCCATTTTTCTTAAATGGCCACAGTCATCTTCCCCCTCGGAGCTAACCTTGGTCAGTGCTACGTTTACACAATCCCAACACAGAGATTTGTTTTTCCTCCTTTTTTACACCACCTCACCTCTCCAAAGATTTCAATTTTTGACATGGAAAAAATCACTCCTGAAAATGTATTTGATGCCCTCCCTGGACATACTTGGCTTATCAATGCGTGCAAAAATTGCTCTGAAATTTCATGTACTTTATTTTGAAGAAGTGGAAATGTGTTATCTTCACTGCCTTTAAAAACTACATTACAAGAGGGAAGTAGGGAAAAGAAAACATTAGAATATGAGAAATGTCAGGGCTCTTTCTAGCTACAAAAACTGTCACAACCAGCAAGTGAAACACCAAGACAACACAGAGCATAAACATTTTATGCCTTGTTATGTATGTTCTGAAGATCTTCAACAGAAATCTCTTAATTATGGCCATGAATTTCTCCTCCATAATATTTCTCCTCCCATTACTGTAAAATTTCTAAGAGCAAGTCAGATTGCAAGCGTATAAAAACTGTTGGGTTTGAGAAGCTACTCAGAAAGCTAGCTTTCAACATAAAATTGGATGTTTGATGTTCTGCTGAACACCTGGAGTGATGAACAATACAAGCCCAATGATTTATCAAGTACTTGCTTTCAGTAAACCATTAACTTCTTGAAAAAGGTTTTTCTCCTCCTAACAATAATTGGTTTCCCAGATCACTCTCCTTCCTTCATACAAAATCCTGAGAAGGCTGGATTTTGAGAAAGGATCTTGCATGAGTTTTACAGCTTCTGTTGTGCTTACATGCTTCATGAAAAAAAAAGGAAGTAGCATTATGAAAGGGTACTTCTCAGGAATTAAAGGAATACTTGGCTAAACGTCTGCAGCAAATGGTCTACCTGGAAAACACAGCCCTTTTTCCTGCTTGTAAACTGTCTGCTGACATGATCTTTAACAATATGCACACCTATGAAGGTAATGGTGAAAAACGCGTAGTGCAAACAAATCTCATCCTGTAGACTACTGGAAAACTGGTCACTAACACCATTGCTAGAGGTATCCCTCTAGTGTTTTGTTTTTCTTAAGGTGTGTATGTAGCTGACCATGTAGATCACATGTTCTCTGACAGATGCCCAATTTGGGATATTCTATGCACGAATATTTGTAATTTCTTCCTAACCATACCTCATTTTGTGTGCTTAAGGCCTTTAACACAGACTGCTTAGCACCTCCTCCTGTCTAAAAAAAGGCCTAGGTGCAGGTCACACCTAAAAATGATGTCCCTGTCTCCAGAAAACTGTTTCAGCAGGAACTTTGCCTTGCCAGGCGTGCTTATGAAAAATACACTCAATGGTATGGTTATGATGTGATTGCAATGCAACGTCCATACCAACTAGAAATATTTGTAGAAACATCCCCAAGCCCAAATCTCGCAGATACTTCTGTGCTTGCATTTTGATCAAAGTGTGCCATGCTCAGAAGCTGCGCTTCTGAGCCATGAGGAATGGTGCGGAAAGTTGTTAACATGGTGGTAAGACGAATGGCCGAAGGAGTTCTCTTGGAGAGGCCCCTTCCCAAACCATCAGTGTCTCCTGGCCTCTGGACGTGGTCCAGGGGCTGTTTTGGGAAGGCCATCAGCCCCACGAAGAGCCAGGCATCACCACTGCAGGCAGCTGAGAGCAGACCCAGCTCAGCAAACATTCGTAGACAGCAGTAAATGCCTGTGAATCACAGCTCTCAAGTTCTTTTTTTTTTTCTTTTCGCCTTTGAAACAGTCATCTTCCTATTCCAAGCTGTACAATCACAAAACTGATTAAAAGTTCTTATTCAAAACTTTCAGCCAAAAACAGCCTCTTGCTCAAGATTCTTTGCTGCCCTGAGGTTGTGTTTTTTTTTTTTTTTTCCAGGGAATTTTCCATCATCAAAAGCCCAGAGCAGGAAACAATAGCAAATACTGACTGCCGGCTTTCCACGTTTCAGTTAAAAACAAGCGACGAAGGCATTCTCACTCCTCCCAGAAACAATACGAAAAAGTCAGGGAGAGGGAAAAAAAATAAAAAAAAGGAAAGAGAGGGAGCAACAGAACCCAGTTCCAGGTCCCAGCTGGGGGTCTCCCTATCCTTCCTCCTCCTCCTCCTCTTCCTCCAGGGCTCGCTTCAGGGGGGTCCGGCCACCCCGGGGGGACCGCCCCTGCCAACCCAGGGACCCACTGCTCGTCCCCGTCCCGTCCCCGGTGCCTCGCGGCAGGCGGTGGGCGTGCGGCTGCGGCTTTAAGAGCTCCCACAATGCCGCGCTGGCGTCCCAGTTCCGTTACATGGCTCCCCCGCTGAAGGGGAGCGGGGCAGAGGCAGGAAGGAGGCGGGGGCGGCCGCGCACACCCCCCCCGCAGCCGCCCTCGGCGGGGCCGGGCGGAGCCGAGCGGAGCCGAGCCCCCGGTCCCCCCGCCCCGTTTCCCCGCGGGGCAGAGGCGGGGCCGCGGCCGTTGGGGCCGTTGGCGCTGCCCGGAGCCGCTGCGGGACGGGCGCCCGGCGGCAGAGCGGTGAGTGCGCGGCGGGGGAGTCCTGACTGCCCGCTCCCCGGCTCCCCTCGGCTCTGTTTTCCTTCTTTCCCCCTCACGCCTGCCTTGCTCTTTCCTGCCCCCGCGCTTCTCCCTTCCCATTCCCTGCCCCGGCGTTTGGTCTCCGTCCTTCCCTCCGTCGAGGGTGCTGCTCGGCACCCTTGCGAGCGGAGTTGGGCAGCTCTTCGTGCTCGGGGAAGCCTTCGCAGGACTTCTCATCCTCCTCATTCGCTGTCCCCAGCGGGAGAATTTCCCCTCTTTCCTTTCTTTTCTTTTTTTTGTTTTGTTTTGTTTTGTTTTGTTTTTTGCGACGTGGACTGGTTTTGGTCTCTCCCCCCCCCCCACTTCCTCTCCAGACAGTGTCGGTTTGTTTCATCATTAATCTCTTTTATTCCTGTCCCAACCCCTCCTTTCCCCTTTCTCTCCCCCAGTGAGAAAAAGATTAAAAGAAAAGCTGTTTTGCCAGCAGGGAATGCATGAGATATGTTTATTTATTTATTTTTGGGGAGAGCAGTGATGAGAAAAGCTTAAGCAGCGGGACAGTCAAGAGGCACCAGCTCCACAGGGTATGGGAATGGACTCTGGTCCTTGGTTTGTGCTGCCCAGCAGCATGGGTGTGGAGGTCTGGTCCTGGATCCGTTTTGGGCTGTTGTAGTAGCCCAGTGTGTGCCAACCCGCGTGCCTGTCGGTGGGGTGGTGGTTTCACGTGCCAGCGGAGTGGGGTGCGGGTCTGTGGCTTGTGGGCTTCATTGCTGGGGAGAATACGAAGGGGGGAAGGTTATGGATTTCTGTGTCCCCTCTGAAATGACACCTGTCATGCTTTACATCTGAAAATTGCAGTTGTGTCAGAGCTTGCCCCATTAGCAGAATAGCTGGAAACTACCTACACCCGCGTCAGAAAGCTCAGTGGTGTGGCTTTTGAAGTCTGGCTTGGACTTCACAAGCTTCTGTCTCATCTCCAGTCAGCATCATGCATTCAGATGAAGGATGTGCTGTGCAGAATAAGTCAGTCAGTTGCCTGATGATTTTACCAAGACACCTGTTTAAGGGCTTTGGTGCTCTCAGTTAATTGTGCTGGGTAGTGTTGTGATTGAGTTGTGCTGTAAAAGTGAAGCCTGATGGTAGAGAAATAGTTTACCAATAATGTGAACTCCTTAGGTCAGAATCAAAGAGTGTAGCCCTGGGTTGTGTTATTACCTCCCCTGATAGATGTCTTTCCTGAAGACCACAAGGTTAAATTGCAAAGTAAGTCCAACTCTCTCCCCTTTCTCTAAGGATGGGAGGAAATACAATTTCATATTGAACTTTGTTTAATATCTAATTAGAAAATAGGTTGGATGTTAAACCAGAAGTATTTCCTTTTGTGTCTTAGCAATTCATTGCATATTCAATGGTTATTTTTTTTTGCTGTGAGGGAGTAGAAATAACTGCTTGTCATTTGTAGTGTTCAGCTGCATGCTCTTTAGGACCAACTGTAAGAGCTAAGATAAACTCTCCATCCTTCCCACCACCACAAACCTAACAGAATTTGACTGTGGTTGTTTATTTTCATCTCTAGGAAAGAAAAAGATTAAAATCTCTGGGATCAGGGAAAATAGATGGGGGGAAAACTAACAAGTAATGTTAACAAGAAGTTTGTCTCTTAAAACTGTACCATGGACTGTGTCTGGAAACACCACCAATAATTTCAAAGAGACAAATTAAGATGATTAGCATTACTTTTTAAACCCTTTTGAGGGAAGCTTTGGAAAGGAACGCATTAGCTGGAAAGCGGGAGATGGAGCTGCTCAAGTACAGTGCTGAGAGCTGAGGATCATGGGTCCTGTTCCTGCTTCTGCCATCGAATGGCAGTATGCCCTTTACCGAAGCTGTTTTCCTACCTGCACCTCACAGGATATGGAGATTTACGGAATGTTTGTTAAGTACCCTTACACATTATTTTAAGAATAATTATGTGCAAGTATATTGCTCTTTAGTTGTGATATTTTGAATGCTAGTCAGGTGATAGTTACTCTTGTGCTAATATTTGTTCTTAGGAAGTTGTAAAGCAGAACTCTTGATAATCAGCATTCATTTTGAGTGTCAGTGCATAAGACTTTGCATTGCTGTAAGTTTTGAGAGTGTTTCCTTTTAACCCCTGTATAACTTTGAGAATATCAGTGCATGCTTCATCCGTGGTACCTAATCGGTGTGTGAATTTGATAGTTACTGCTCTGCAGAAAGAAACCCCATGAGATTTAATTGCAGGGTAGAGGATTGTCTCATGGGGGCTGGGCTGGGGACCCCACTCAGTGCAATGCGTGCATTTCTTGGCTTTTTTTTTGAGCTCTGTAATTATGAGATTGGCTTAGTGCATGTGGGTTTTTTTGTTCGCTTTCTAATTTTAGGTCTCTGCTTGGGTTCTTAAGTCTTTAAGATCTCTATCTGGAAATTAAATGTAAATGCTGTGTAGTTTTCTAGGGCTTGTTTGAAATGTTAGATTTTTCATTTAACTTTCTCAAGCCAGGAGATGAGACTTCACAACATAACAGGACATACTATAATCTCAGTGCTTGCCTTCCTGTAGCATTTGATATTTGTATGCTGTGTAAATACAAGGCTCTATCCTGTTGCAAGTAGTTCTCTCTCTGCTCTGAATGAGAGACTTGATTCTGTAGAAACTTGCTGTTACGCAGCTTCGTCAGCTGTAGGTTATAACTTACTGTCCTCTTACCTATGCACATAGCTAGCTCCTTGCTCTCACGCTATGGGCAGCTAGTCTAGGTACAGATTCAGTTCCACAAATAATTTCTTTTTATCCTTTAAAACCCCATGCAAAGTGGTGATCTCACATCTTTGACAAGAATAGTTTTGCTGGCTAATGAAAGGATATTCGCATTGTTTTCTTCTCTTACCACTGTGAGGATTGTATGGCATCGTTCTCTGTACTGATAAAAATATGGGGAGGGGGGAGAACTGCCTGCGCATGCCAAGCTGTGCAGTGCTTCTGCTCGCCCTGGTTCTTTACCCGTTAAGTTGAGATCAGAGACCTTATCCTGCTGGGAAGGGAAGGTGGATTTGAGCTATAGCTTATAAGGACTTGTCACATCTGCTGTTACTCTTGCTTAATCTCTGTAAGAGTCTGGTTGTCTTTGTGATAACATAAATATGGAGATAGGTGAATATATTTGAGAGGAATTGAGGAGATGCATGCTGTAAGTTTTTGGAAGGGAGGCTCTTGAGAAATGTGCTTAATTTACCTTTTTACTTAGAGTTACTACTTATGGGGGGAGGAATCTGTTTACTTTCTTGTGCTTGGAAAAAGGGCTTACCAACAACAAAAGGCATTGTAATGCTTCCCTTTAGTCTGGGATTATTGAACAAAAGTGTCTTGCTGTGCAATATTGTTGCTGTGCTCAATGTTGTATGATAACACATGTTTCTCAGCTGTTGTTGATTCCTCAGTGGCACAGACTTCAAAGGAATGCGCTGAAAGAGAGCCATGGCCAGGGAAAAAAACGAGCTTTGTTCCAGTGGCCTGTACCATCCATCTGTTTAAATACTTTGTTGAGCTATTCCAGAGTGTTCAGTCATCCAGTTAGGGCTGACGAGCAATTACAGCTGGAAATGGAGCTGGCTACGAAGAGACCACCTAGAGAACACTTAAATGCTACCTTCCCCCTAAGAGCCCCCTGCCATCCCAGCCAGCAAGAACAGATAAGGCTCATCATTTAGGGTATCTTTCAACATGACATTGTCTAATTCCTAATGCTATTGAGGATTTATTTATTTTTACTCTCTGTGCTATCTTTAGCACAAGAAGGGAAGAATGGTAATGAGGACAGAAGGTCATTTCTGTAGTATCCTTTTCATGTGTAATAAACCAGATCTATAATTCAAATGAATAAATATGTTATTAGCAAAATCTTTTTTTCCTGAAGTATATGGGATATTTAACAACCCACTCAAATGCTTGCAAAGGTAGCTGAATACAATACATTGCTGAATTAAGTTTAGTTCCAAAACACTAGCAGTAAAGTTACCTGTCTTAATATTGGAGTCAATTATATTGTAATGTATCAGTTGGAGTTTGGGACATATTCTGTAGTTCAATCCATGGTAACAAAGTTAAAACAAAACAACAAAAACTGAAACTGTGTACGTGCACGTGTATTATGATACAATAGTATGCTACTAATTCCAAGTATTATAACTTAAATTTTTCCTTAAATTCTTATGTCGGGGTCCACTGTGTAAGATAGGTCTCAACTCATAGTTGCCAATGAATCTTAAAACTGTGCACTATGTGTTTTTGATAGTCCCAGATACTGGAACTCAGGGGAATCTTAACAGGGAGACTGTAAGTAACTATTGATAACTTCTGAGTATTCTCGAAACTTTTCTGTGTGGGACTGACATTCATTTTGAAGATTGGGTCTAATACTGTTGAAACAGTAATATGTTTTTCATTTAAGAGGGTTTAAGTTCCTTTATGAATGGAATATGGTCATGCAGGTACACTAAGAAGATGCTCGAGCCTTGAAAAATTGTGAGATGCTCTAGTATTTGTTTTTACATCAGCAAACAAATGGTACAACTCTAAAGGCAAGCTTGGATGTTGTCCTCTGCTGTAGTATTACTCCTGCCTTTGTATTGCGATGTGACATGCTTCTGAGGAGATAGTTCTTTCTCCTGCTGTCGGCAGTTGTTGTTGTTGGTATTTTGAGATGTCATGTTTTAATGCTTTACTGCCTCTTCTAGAAACTTCAATCCCTTTTCCTCTCAAAATGTGTAATGTAACTGACTTCTATCCAGCTTCTGCCCTTGCTTCAGGGCTGAGGTTGTAGTCTGAATTCATTTATTCCCTTTGGAAGCTATACTAGGTGTAACCTTGTCTCGTTTCCCTTTCTGCAACAGTACACGATGTATTTCCAGTATGCACCTCACTGTGTCTCTGGATCATCTAGTTTTAAAATGGCGAGACAGTGTTGGTGCTCTATGGTGAGTTTCCCTTTAATCTTAGGATCTATAACTTCCTTTTGTTTCAACTGAACTGAAAGCTTTTTGCTAGAAGACTTTTGGACTCCTGAAGTGTTTGACAATGTTTTTAAGCCGTTGTTCAAAGGGGATTTGGAGTTTCCGGAGCAACCTTTTGAAACTTTGCATTTTATTGTCAGTCAGCAGTTTTGTGAGCACGGATAAGGAAAGTCTGTAATTCCGCTGGGCAGCCAGATGTTTTGCGTCTATGCCAAAGTGGGGAGACAGTGTGGCTTCAGGAGTTGGAGGGTCTGTTGTTCTTGTCACTAGCCTCTTTTGGAATCTTCAACAAATCATGCCAGCTTTTGCTTATCCCCCTTCCCCTCCTTCCTGCTGTGCTTATACTGGTTGTGACAGCCTCCTACAGAAGTTGAGAGCAAAGCATTCTTTGTTGCTTTATAAAAAGTAGATATTGTCAGTTTGTGGTTTTTGTTAATACTAAGCTTAAAGCCATAGCAAGTAACTTGGCACTTAGTGAATTCATAGCTATTCTCCAGTAGACTAATGCTAATGTTAATTTTGATTAGTGTGGTGTTAAGTGTGTGTGTGGGGTGGGGATAAAGAAAGCAATTATCAATGAAAATAGGGGGGAGAGTATTTTTTAAACGTCCAATCCCCCTATTCTTTACTAAATTTGCCTGATCTCTTGGTAAGTGTCTTTTGAAGGCCTGTGAGATCCCTGATGATCCTTGTCTTGCTTCTCCTGCCTCTATGTGACATGTGAAGGAAAGAAAACCAGTAATGAACTCAGGAGATGTCTGCACATGTCAGACTCTTTCTGAAGAAGGAAGTAGAAAGATGCCAGAACTAATGATGTATAAAAAACGATATTGGGAATCAAGGTACCAATTGCTTAAATGCACCTTTGAGGCTGTATGGCTAGCAATATTAATTTAGCCCTACTACCTAGAATAATTGGCATGCTAAGAGAAACATATGGCAGTAATGGAATGCCCTTATCCTTGCCCATCAGAAAGTGATTGTGTGGCTCTCTTAAGCACGTTCGTACTCATCAGAATTGCTCCCCTGGTGTATATGCTTGCTTTGGGTTTCATCCAAGGCTCCAGGTCAATCAAAGCCTTTGCACTGGTGTCATTGGGAGTGAGGACAAACTTTTAATGAACAGCTGCACGCTTGATGCTATGTATTTCAAGTAGTGAAATTGGCACAGATGAGCAACAGGAGTAACAAACAGTCATTGAATACAGCGCAGTGCTTTCCTGCTATTAATGGGATTGGAATTGGTAACCTGATACTCCAAAGAGATGATAAAGGCTATTTATCATACAGGGGAACATTGATTTTGAAGGAGTTGGGAAATAGTTTAGTAAAATCTTTCATCAGAACTTGTTCCAGTGAACAAAATCTGTCAGAAAATGACAGAACAGGAATTTACAAAATAGTCTGAATAGAGAAGTAATTTTCTAATTACCAGTGTTGCTGTACTGCAGTTCCTGTGCTTGTTTACCAGCTTACTTGTTTACTCATATCTTTTAAATTTGTTTTTTGGCTTTTATTTCAAACTGAGATACAACATAAATAAATAAATAAATAAAAGTATTTGGGCTTTGCTCCTTCCAAGAATGGAAGACTTAGGGGGAGCGGGTGACAAAATGAAATGATATGTGAAAAGTTTATCTATGGTATGTGACCTTTCCTTCTTTCCCAAGAGCAGACCAGAAAGCAACCAACTTAATATAAAAGACAGCAGAAGTCCATGGGATTAAACTATGCTGCATGAGATTGTCAAAGAATTTTCTCAGAGGCCTTTTAATACAAGTAGATACAAGATATCTGTGAGGGTGATCTGGTGCAAGAAAACTCAGTTCATCGTTGTAACTCAAGAATGAAGATAATATTCTTCCCTAGGCTTGCTACTTTCCAGTAGGAAAAGCTGATTACCTGCCCCTTGCTTTTTAATGAAGCAGCGAAGCTTGCTCTCTCTGCAGACAAGGCTAGAAGATAAGGGGGCATACCTTTAAGAGGAGGGAAGGGCCATAAGGGAAGGCTTGATTGTGTCTGCTGTCAATAAACTGAAGCCCTGTGCAGAAGGGGTCATGTTCTGTATCAGGAGCAAAGGGAAGAGGCTCATTCTTCCTAGATAAGGTGACAGGGAGCCGGGCTCTCACCATAAGCTAAGAACCATGCTTTATAAGGTATTCAAATGGCATTTTTTGGTTTACTTAAACTTTTAGCAAGACAGTTTCTGGGTGTTCGGTTTCTCAGGGCTTGCCAGTCTTCTGTTCTGAGGCATTGCAAAACAAATCATCAGCAATGAGGTGTTACAATAGTATATGGAGGCCTTGCATGAAATCCTGACCTGTATTGCCAGGTCCTGCTCGAATGCCTGGCCAGAGATGAGCGCTGTCCTACTCTCATGGTGGGAGCGTGTGGCTGGTGGGCTGCCCCCATGGCATGGCACCGGCAGAGCTGGAGTCACAGCACAGGCCTGCTGAGTCCCGGGCCCAGCGTAGTCCCCTTCCTGCATCGGCCATTACGGGTGTCTTTGTAGCCCAGCATTGCCTCTCCTTGTCTGCATTGGTAGATGTACAGTTTGCATTGTGGCTTTTTAAAATGTGCTGTCCTAAACTCCGCATTGCCTATTTCCCACGGCACCTGCTATTGTTCTGTTAATGCTTCTAATTTGGAATGGATTGTTTGTGTGCTCTGCGTGTCTGACAGCACTGCCACTTCTCTCTGTTTGACTCTTCCTAAATACTTGTTCATGAGCTAGTGGCCTTCAAGGTGTTTTTTTGGTAGCAGTGTAGCATTTGCTTTTGGATGGGAGGGAGAGATACTGGAATGCTCTCTTCAAATCTCACAGCTGCAGATGGAGATATGCCTTTAACTCCCCCACTGCCCAGCTGTTTGTGGCCAGGGGTGGGGGATGCTTGCTTTGCCATTTCCCCAGCCTGGAGCTGGGTTTAACTTACACTGAGCACCTGTCCCCTTGTGATTGTGACATCCTGTCAGGACTCATTCCCTCTGCCCCTCAGAAGTTTGTTTGTTTTGGGCAGCAATCTGCCTTATCCTAATAGGAAACTCAAGCCAGGAATTTTCCAGAATTGCTCCCCTCTCTCTCATTGTCCTTCACTGACCTCTAATCTTTCTTGACAAGATGCTTAGTTTCACCTATCCGCTGCTTTTCCCTCTCACTCTTCACCTTTGATTATTTTTCCAGGAGTGAGCTGCTTAGAAACATTAACCATTATAGATGTGTGCAGCAGTCAAATACAGTCAAATTCCTTAACTTTTTAAATCTTGAATCTAATACTAAAATGCTTATGACAGGTGGATGTATTCTATGTCTATTACTTGCCACTGCAAAAATATCTGTCCTCAGCAGAGGTAAGTCAGCACAGTGGTTATACTTTCATATTACAGCATTCCCATGTTACTTGTCATAGAAGCCCTAATTCTCCCTCTGAGCGTAAACCACTGCTATAGTAAGAGCATGTAAGTTCAAACTCTTTTTGTGTAGAAAATGCTAATGACTTATATTGGTTTTTGTTTTTGTTTTTTATGTGCTATAAGATATAAATGTAATATAGGTAGAAGGAATTGTAATGAAGTTTTGTCAGATTTATGACTTTCTAATCGCTTGGGAAATAGCGTTACCTCTAAACAAGTCTTCTCTTCTGAAAGACTTAAATCATTTACCTCAACTTTTCTAAAAACATATTTGCTTTAATTATGTGGGTAGCAGCGAAGATGACTGGATTTATTTAAATATACACATGAAAGATATTTTTCCCTATTTTATAGTGCCCTCTGCACTTGTCATCCTAAACGTTTACACAAAAGCCTAAATAATTAGATATCTGTATGCTTTCTGACCATGATTTACTTTAATAACCCATCATGATCTCAGGACAAACTATATTTGTCTTCGGAAGATAAAATTTCAAATTAATCTCCGTTTTTATCATGACTAGTGCGAATGAGCATAGTATTCAATGTATGTGCTCTTTTTTTTTTAAGAGTCAGCTTCTTTCTCCCAGGGACATTAAGCATGTGGTAGGCAGAAGACAGTTCTGCTATAACAGAATACAAAATGAAACAAGAGGGAAGACTGTGCTGTATGAGCTCAAGTGTCCTCCCAACATTCTTGCTGTAAAACCTTCTCTGACATGAAAAAGGTGGGTAATGTCTGGCAAGCTGGGAAGCCGGGATGTTTCTTGTCAACCCCCAGTTCCTGAAAATGTATAGTGTTGCTCAATCTGGGCAACACAGGCAGGCTGTTTCTGTGAATACATAGTGCTTTTCTAGCTATGGACCATGGCCCCTTGTTAGAGGCCCAGGCTCAACAGGACTTCTGTTTCAAGTCTGGGGCTTATGAGGGAATCATAGAATATCCCAAGTTGGAAGGGACCCATAAGGATCATCAAGTCCAACTCCTGGCACCACACAGGTCTGCCCAAAAGTTTAGACCATGTGCCTAAGTGCACAGTCCAAACGCTTCTTAAATTCAGACAGGCTTGGTGCAGTGACTGCTTCACTGGGGAGCCTGTTCCAGTGTGCGACCACCCTCTCGGTGAAGAACCTCTTCCTGATGTCCAGCCTAAACTTCCCATGCCTCAGCTTCACACCGTTCCCATGGGTCCTGTCACTGGTGATAACAGAGAATAGGTCACCTGCCTCTCCACTCCCTCTCGCGAGGAAGTTGTAGACTGCGATGAGGTCCCCCCTCAGCCTTCTCTTCTCCAGGCTGAACAGGCCAAGTGACCTCAGCTGCTCCTCATACGTCTTACCCTCTAGGCCCTTCACCATCTTCGTCGCCCTCCTCTGGACACTCTCCAACAGTTTAATGCCCTTTTTGTACTGTGGTGCCCAGAACTGCACACAGTACTCGAGGTGAGGCCGCACCAGCGCAGAGTAGAGCGGGAAATCACTTCCCTCGACCGACTAGCAATGCCGTGCTTGATGCACCCTAGGATACGGTTGGCCCTCCTGGCTGCCAGGGCATACTGCTGGCTCATATTCAACTTGCTGTCAACCACAACCCCCAGATCCCTCTCTGCAGGGCTGCTCTCCAGCGTCTCGTCGCCCAGTCTGTACGTATAGCCAGGGTTGCCCCGTCCCAGGTGCAGGACCCGGCACTTGCTTTTGTTAAACTTCATGCAGTTGGTGATTGCCCAGCTCTCCAGTCTGTCCAGATCTCTCTGCAAGGCCTTTCCACCCTCATCCAAGTCCACAACTCCTCCAAGTTTAGTGTTATCAGCAAATTTGCTCAAAACACCTTCTAGTCCTACATCCAAATCATTTATAAAAACATTGAAGAGGACTGGCCCTAAAATGGAGCCTTGAGGGACCCCACTAGTGACCATCCGCCAGCCAGATATGGCCCCATTTACCACGACCCTTTGAGCCCTGCCCGTCAGCCAATTGCTTACCCATCGTATGATGTTTTTGTTTAGCTGTATGCTGGACATTTTGTCCAGTAGGATCCTATGGGAAACTGTGTCAAAAGCTTTGCTGAAGTCCAAAAAGATCACATCAGCTGGTTTCCCTTGATCGACTAGATGGGTGATCTTATCATAAAAGGAAATCAAATTTGTTAGGCAGGACCTACCCCTCATGAACCCATGTTGGCTGGGACCAATGACTGCATTGTCCCCCAGGTGCGCTTCAATAACTTCAAGGATCATCCTCTCCATAATTTTACCAGGCACTGACATGAGACTGACAGGCCTGTAATTGCTAGGGTCTTCTTCCTTACCCTTCTTGAAAATTGGCACAACATTTGCCAGTTTCCAGTCCAATGGGACCTCACCAGATTCCCAAGATCGTTGAAAAATAATTGAGAGAGGTCCCGCGATGACGTCTGCCAGCTCTTTAAGCACCCTGGGATGAATCCCATCCAGACCCATGGACTTGTATGGATCCAGGTGGAGCAGCAAATCCCGCACATGTTCAGGGTCGGTTGGGAGTTTGTCATTCCCACTGTCATGGTCCTCCAGCTCAGGGTACCCTGGGTCCCGAAGCCCATCATCAGCATTGAAGACAGAGGCAAAGAAGGCATTAAACGTCTCTGCTTTGCCTATGTCATTGTCTGTGAGGAGACCCTCCCCATCTAGTAGCGGACCTATGTTTTCTTTGGTTCTCCTTTTTCTGTTCACATATCTAAAAAAACCTTTTTTATTGTCTCCCACAGACATGGCCAGCTTCAACTCTAGTTGGGCTTTGGCCACACGAATTTTCTCCCTACAAACACGAACAGCATCCCTATATTCCTTCCTCGTCGCCTGACCCTCCTTCCAGCAGCCGTACACTTTCTTTTTTTGCCTGAGCTCCAGTAGAAGATCCCTGGTCAGCCAGGCCGGCCTTCTGCCCCGCTTGCCTGACTTCCGATATTTTGGAATCGCCTGATCTTGAGCTTTTAGGAGGCAGTGCTTAAAGATGGACCAGCACTGATGGACACCAATGCCTTCAAAAGCAGTTTCCCAGGGGACCTTGCTGACTAATTCCCTGAGCAGCCTGAAGTCTGCTTTCCCCACATCCAGGGCTGAAGTTTTGGTGGCAGTTTTCCTTCTGTCACCATAAATTCTAAACTCAACCACTTCATGGTCACTATGACTGAGACGGCCGCCAATTGCCATGTCTCCCACAAGACCCTCTCTGTTCTCCAGCAACAGATCTAGGAGGGCGCCTTTCCTAGTTGGCTCCCTTAGCACCTGCACCAAGAAGTTATCATCTAGGTGCTTTAGGAACCTCCTGGACTTGCTCGTGTCAGCCGTGTGGTGATCCCAGTTGACGTCTGGCAAGTTAAAATCCCCCATTAGGACGAGGGGAGTTGATCTCGAGGCATCTCTTAGTTCTGCAAATAATTCATCAGCGTTGTCATCCTAGCCAGGTGGTCTGTAATAGATTCCCACAACGACATCCCCTTTATTTGTTCGTTCCTTAATCCTTACCCAGAGGCTCTCAACTTTGCCATCGCCAACTTGAAGTTCCACACAGTCCAGCCCATTCTTCACATACCTCGCCACCCCACCACCTCGCCTATCCTGCCTGTCCCTCCTGAAGAGCCTGTAACCATCTATTGCAACACACCAGTCACAGGACTCATCCCACCAGGTTTCGCTTATGCCGATGATGTCATAGCTGTGGGACTGGGCCGAGACTTCTAGCTCCTCCATTTTATTCCTCATACTGCGTGCGTTTGTGTAGAAGCACTTCAAATGCGCCTCCCTACACGCAGCACCTTGTGTATCCGACCAAAGGGCCTCACTAGGACACAGTCCCTCTGATACTAGCACACCATCCCTTAGCTCATCACCGGCGTGCCTGGTTCTATCCCCTTACCCCTTCGACTCTAGTTTAAAGCCCTATCTATCAGCCCAGCCAACTCCTGAGCAAAAATCCTCACCCCTCTCTGAAAGAGGCGCATCCCATCTGGTGCCAGCAGGCCCAGGGTTGCGTAGACCTTCCCATGATCGAAAAACCCAAAATTCTGCCGGTTGCGCCAGTCCCAAAGCCACGTGTTAATGTGACGAGTCTGCTTGTCAGCTTCGATCCCTCCTGTTGGAAGGACAGAGGCAAACACAACCTGTGCCCCTGATCCTTTAAGTAGTCGCCCCAAAGCCCTAAAGTCCCTTTTGATCGCTCTCGGACTTCTCGTTGCTACCTCGTCATTACCAGCCTGAAAGACCAGTAGCGGGTAGTAGTCGGTTGGCTGTACCAGGCGCTTGACTTTCCTAGCGAAGTCTCTCACCCGAGCCCCAGGGAGGCAACAGACTTCCCTGTGGGTAGGGTCCGGTCGGCATATTGGGCCCTCTGTCCCTTTCAAGAGGGAGTCCCCCATGACAATAACCCTTCTGTCTTTTTTGAGAGCTGATGTAGCGATGTGGAGGATAGGGGACCTTGCCTTAGGCATCCTCACCAACCGGGACGGGCTTTTGCCTGCTTCTTTATTCTGGTTGTCATGTTCTAGAGCTTCATACCTGTTATATAAGGGTAGATGGGAAGGTGAGGTGGGCAGGGACAGGGCTCGCCTACCCCCCCGAACAGGAACCTGCCTCCATTCCCCCCCTTGGCTTAGGTCCCCTCCTGCTGCCTGGCAGGATGAGGGAACTTTTGTCTTCTGCGTAGCAGGAGACATTTGTGCTATGGCAGGCTCGTGAGTCTGTCTCAGAGAGGGCAGAGTACACCTCCACCAGTCAATTTCCCTCTCTGACTCCCTGATGCTTCTGAGCCTGCTCACCTCCTCCCGAAGCTCCGCTACCTGGCTGAGCAGCTCTTCAACCTGGGCACACCTCCCACAGGCATACCCCTCACCGCTGCTGTCGGATACCAACAGAAGACTCGGGCACACCCTGCAGCCCAAGACCTGGACGACTGTGTGTTTCCCCGAGCCCTCCGTCTGAGTAGCCACATCGGTGACAGCGGCTGGAGAGGCCGCAAGAGATGCAGAGGACATGGTTTTCTGCCTGGTTGATACCATGGCCAGGTTCCTCGCAGGCAGGTTACAGGTGCTGAAGGGAAAGACCACTGCAAAAGACCGGCGAGGGGTCCTCCCTGCGCGAACTGCCGCGCGAACTGCCACACCACACCCTTCTGCCGTGCCATGCCCTGTTTGCCCGCCCTGGATGCTCGTGCTCCCTAGGGGCTGCTTTTGAACGGCCGGGGAGGGGACGCTGCTGGCTCCGACTACGCCTCGTCAGCCTCCCTCGTGAGGGCTGCCGGGTCCTGGCGGCTCCCTCGAGTGGCCTCGATGCCGGAAAAAAAAAGCCCTGCCTGTCCCGATCCCCGCTCTGCTGCAGAACGCGTCTGCCCCGGAGCCGATCGCCTCGGCAAGAAAGATGTGCTTCCAAGCACAACTGTGAAATGGAGCCAACATAAGTTTGGACACCATCTGAAACTGGGATCTCACTTGAAGGAAAAAAAAAAAAAAAAAGACTACTTAGAAGCAATGGATGGTATTTGAATCTCTTGTGTGTCTGATGTTGTTATATACAGCAGTACTGTCAAGCCTTTTTTTTTTTTTTTTTGCTGGGATTGCAAGGGCAGATGAGAATCTCTCTGAGTTGGTCTTAATATTGAAGAGGGAGTCATCTGGGGAGTTTCATTCATAATGCAAGCCCTAGTACAAGATTACAGGATGAACCTCCTTTGGATATCTAACCAATACGCAGCAACTTTTTTCATGAAAATGAGAGAGAAGGTTGGTATAGCTACTGGAGGACTAATTAGACCTTAAACCAGCAGTTGGCACATGTATGTCTCACCCTGAGTCAGGGAGATCCCAGCAAGATGTCACTGTAATAAAGTCCTACTCTGCAAACAGGTGCTTAATTAACTTATATGTCAACATGACCACTTACTTCTGTCAGTATTCTGAAATGCTTAACAGCAGGGTGCTCTTCTGAAGTTTCAAATGCACAGATGTGAAGTTATGATAGCTGAACAAGATGACACCTAGGAGGTGAGCCACAGTAACTGTTAGTAACAGTGCCTATGTGCTGTGGCTGTCCGGTAATGTCAGGGGACACTTCTGTCAAAGACTTTAAACTAACGTGACTTATCTAGCACCTTGCCTGTGATAACTGTGTGCACATAGTTGAACTGTAGCATCTCTGCAGGCAAGGAGCTCAAAGACAAATCTAAAGCTTAATGTTCTTATGGCGTACTTAACAACAGCACTTTGTGAACAACCTCTTCAGGAGCACGTGTCAAAGAAAAGGTTCCTCTCCTAAATGGCTGCAGCTATGTCAGAAGTGCTAACTAGAAGAGTGTATTTACATTACAAGCTTGTTAATTGGTTTCAGAGGTACTGGTGAATTGTTAGCTTACACGATCTGCAAGGGCTAGAATCAACAAGGTATGTCAAGTGTAATCTAGGAGAGGGCACTTAGATGTGGCAGGGCACGTTAGACACTCCTGCCTACTTCTTACAGCATCTTTTCTTCCTCCTCATGCTTTAGCCTTCCCTACAAAGCAGGTATCTGTAATGACCAGTGAGCATTGCTACCTTACATACAGAACTCTTTGAGGCTTTGTGTTCTTATGCCCAACAGAATTTCAAAATAATCTTTCTGTATGTCCAGCATTGTAGTGTTTCTATGTGTCATGTTCCATGTCTTACTGACTTCTGCAACCAGTTTTAATAAAGTCAATCCTGTGATTGTTGAAGTGTCATCTGAAATATGACACTTCAGAAAGACACATTAGAAAAACAGCTCTAAGTCCCAATGTGGGTCCTTTTTGAAGAACTTGATATTGAAGTGAGACATTAAAGCAAAGGCAAATCTAGGGAGTAGTTTGCTTTAGGTGCGTTACTATAGCCCTTTTTAAAAAAAGGTTTTGGTGATGTGATTCCCTGCAGTGGCTTTATTCCTGAGAGAGAATTAATACAGATTTTCAAAAGCCTTCACGAAGTAAGGAACCAATGATACTGATTTGCGAGCTTTTACTGTTTATCTTTTTGTTTTTAAAAATCCATATAGTAGTAAACTGGAGTGTCCTTTGAATTCTGTAACTTCAGTTTTGCAAGGAGAGCTCTCAGTTCTGTTTTGCTGTGCTGGGCCCATTGTCAGGGTGTCTGTTTACTTTGTACTCTTTATCAGCCTGAGATGCATACAGAATCAGAGAATCATCTAGGTTGGAAGAGACCTCCAAGATCACCTAGTCCAACCTCTGACCTAACACTAACAAGTCCTCCACTAAACCATATCACTAAGCTCTACATCTAAACCTCTTTTAAAGACCTTCAGGGATGGTGACTCAACCACTTCCCTGGGCAGCCCATTCCAATGCCTAACAACCCTTTCAGTAAAGAAGTTCTTCCTAATATCCAACCTAAACCTCCCCTGGTGCAACTTTAGCCCATTCCCCCTTGTCCTGTCACCAGGCACGTGGGAGAATAGACCAACCCCCACCGTGCTACAGGTACTTTAAGGTACCTATAGAGAGCGATAAGGTCGCCCCTGAGCCTCCTCTTTTCCAGACTGAACAACCCCAGCTCCTTCAGCTGCTCTTTGTAAGACTTGTTTTCCAGACCCCTCACCAGCTTCGTTGCCCTTCTCTGGACTCACTCGAGCACCTCGACGTCCTTCTTGTAGTGAGGGGCCCAAAACTGAACACAGTACTGGTGGTGCGGCCTCACCAGAGCTGAGTACAGGGGGACGATCACTTTCCTAGCCCTGCTGGCCGCACTGGCCATATGGTTTCTGTTTGTCACAAAGGCATGGTTAGCACTAACACTATAGATGTGTCGAGGTATGTTCTTTCTGTGTTTTGCTCATGTGACTTAATTTCATTGAAACTACAGCCAAGCACACCTATGAAATCTGTAACAGTACTGTTTGTACTAGTAGTACCTCTTTGCTCAGGGTGATTTGACAATGTGTGAACCCAAGGCAGAGACTTGATGTGTCTGAATTGCTGTCTTGTGCCTACATTTGTCTCTCTTCCTATGCAAACTTGAGGTTTTTGCTTCAATTCTCAGTTATTTCAAAATCTAAAAATGACCCATCTTTATTGCTTTATTTGTGTGCATATTTTTATTTAAGACTTCTATTCATAACTCCACTGATATGGAATGTAATATCTTAATCCAAAATCAACTTGCTTTGGGAGCATAAAGGTATATGGTGAATCTTTGTATAAGCTTCTACAGAATGAGTTGCCTGGGAGATCTTTGAGGAAGAATCACCTGTGGGAAGTGACTGGAACTTTCTTCTCCACCTGAACTGGGTTCACTTACCTGGACCTTGTCCTTAGTACCTGTTGATGGGAGCGCAAGGATGTCTTTGCAGTCTCTTGTGCTGTTGGAAGTCCATCAGGAAAGAAGCCTGTCTTCTGGCCTTCTCTGCTCCTGTTGAAGAATCGTGTGGTACCAAGTTGCCTATCCTCATGCTGTCACTTTTTGACCTGGAGAGCAGTCTGGAAAGAGGAGATGCAGTTTTGTGATCATGGGTTAATGTTCAAAGATAGATACCATGATGGCAGTTTTTCTTTTTTTTTTTTTTTGCCAGTATTTGTTCAATGAGTATTGAAACTCCCAACCATCTCAAATCACCTATGTTGACTTTCTTAAACCTCCTGGGATCTGCATCTGAAACAAGCCTACACGCTTAACAGATTTTTTTGTTTTTAAGCCTAAAGCATGGGTTTATTTAAGCATAGTGTCCTGGTTTCAGGTAGGACAGAGTTAATTTTCCTCCTAGTAGCTGGCAGGGTGCTATGTTTTGGATTAGAATGAGAAGAGCGCTGATAACATGCTGATGTTTTAATTGTTGTAGAGCAGTGCTTACACCAAGCCAAGGACTTTTCAGCTTCTCGCTCTGTCCTGCTAGCGAGCAGGCTAGGGATGCAGCAGGAGCTGGGAGGGGACAGACCCAGGACAGCTGACCCAAACTGGCCAAAGGGGTATTCCATACCATCTGACATCATGCTGAACAATATATAGGGGTGGCTAGCTGGGGTGGGGGGCCGGCTGCTCGGGGATAGGTTGGGCATCGGTCAACGGGTGGTGAGCAATTGCATTGTGCATCACTTATTTCGTACACATTATTACTATTAATACTATTATTATTATTATTATTATTGTTATTATTTTCCCTGTCTTAATAAACTGTCTTTATCTCAACTCACAGACTTCACTTTCCCGTTTCTCTCCCCCATCCCGGAGAGGGAGGGGGGAGGGTGAGCGAACGGCTGTGTGGTGTTTGGCTGCCAGCCGGGCTAAACCACAACACATAGTGACAAAGTAACACATTTCTACATGCCATTTACTCTCATATGTTGCCTTTTCTGTATGTTGGTATTTGTGAGATGCTCTTAAGCTTCAGCCTTTATTGATTGGGTGTATCTGAAGAATCAGACGTAGGTGGTAGAGAATGAAGTAAACGGTGACTTGGTGTGAGTCTATTCAAGTCAACATCCACAAACAAATATTGTGTACAAATCACTTCTTATGTAAGCTTGCTTTTGTCTGTTTATTTGAGTTTGTGGTAACTGATTTGTAAGGTATCTCAAATTAGGGAAATAAATTGACAATTCACACTAAAAATAATGTGCAAATTTATTTACATGTTATTCACGTGAAATTCAAGTTGATTTATTCTACTTAAAAACACTGCTTCTTGGCTGTGAGAGACCCAGTAGCTTTATTAAAATGAGTCAGAACGCTAGCTGTCTTCTGAGACTAGGCTACAACTCTGCTTGTATAGATTTACCAGTGACTCACTTGTAAGTGAATATAACTTGATTAAAAATGCATTAAGCATTAATAATGGGGTGGTACTTGTGCTTTAAGAAAAGCCTTTAAAATGTTTTGAAAAACTGGAGTAACTTAATGGCTCTGAACTTAATTAAGTGTAAAAGTACTTAACAAAGAAAAAGGTCAGGATTTGTCACTGGCTTGAGGCTAGGTTGATGAGTGCTTTCTGAAGTGCATCATTGTTAGGGTCAGGTGTTAGGTACATAAAGAGTCACAAGTTTCATTTTCTGGAGAAACTTCTCCATCTTCCACTCTTGGTGAAAGCAACCTGGTCTGAATTGAGGGTGGGCATTGCTTTGAGCAAGAGGCTCTCACTGGTTCCTCCATCCTGACAAATTCTGTGATTTTATTTTCTCTTTTTTTTAAGAGGTGTTTGTACCATGCAACCACCATGCATCCATGGTCTTAAGTGGGTTTTGGTAAAGTTTTTCACTTATATTCACAGAACTTTGGCTGGATTAATAAAAAATTTCTTGGACTTTCTCTTCATTTTTCTGGCTAATGCAGAATGTTTATTTAAAAAGCTGGCATGGGACAAGTTGATGTGACCTTTCTGCAAATTTTAGGTAAATTCTTAGCTTTCCAGAAGCTGAATTTTTATATTTTTATTTTATATTTCTAATTTTATAATTTTATATTTTATATTCTATATTTATATATGTATTATATAAATATATATAATTATATATATTTTTATATATTTATATTTTATATTTTTACATATTTTTAATATTTTTATATGGAATTTATATGGAATTTAATGGTTCTGTACTTAAACGCAGTAGACGAGCAGAAACCATGCTCTAGGGAAACTTGCCACAAATATTATATATTGATATTATATATATTATATATTGAAATACCTTATGAATTTTTTAGTTTAAAAAAAGGCAATAAACACAGTAAACACTAGAATTCATAATTCAGAATGCATCAAGTATAAAGAAAATCCTTTTGTTTAGGGTAGTCTTACCAAAAATCAGTGTTTACATTCACATGATGGGAGACATAAGGAATTATATTTATATATATATAAATATATATATATATATATACTTATATATTATATATATATATATATATTATATAAAAATTATATACATACATACATATATGCTTTCCTGTAAGAAAGGAACAATGAGATCGGATTCATGAATGTTGTGCATGCATATTTGATTAAGGTGCATGTGGGGGGGAAACATACCTAGTAATATACCCAGAATTTGAGGTGTGCTTGTTTAGATGCAGTTTCTTTTGTGAAAGGAATAAGCGTGGATTCATGTTCCTTCATGTATTTAGACTTCTGCAGCTTGTGTCCCAGGCAAGTTTATAATTCACAGATAATAACTGAGGCTTAAAGAAACACCCCACTGCTGCCCCACTGTGATTAAATCAGTGTTGAGCTACAGGCTTTGAAGTGGGAGCAAAAGAACAGTTTTTAATAAAGTTTGCAGTCAGGAGAAGTCCCTAGTTACTGGAATAAAGGAAACATCACTCCCATTAAAAAAAAAAAAGATAGAAAGGAAGACCTGGGGAACTACAGGCTGGTGAGCCTCACCTCTGTGTCTGGAAAGATTGTGGAACAGACCCTCCTGGAAGCAATGTTAAAGCACATGCAAGACCAGGAGGTCATCTGAGACAGCCAGAATGGCTTCACCAAGGGCAAATGGTACGTAACCAATCTGGTGGCCTTTTATGATGGAGCGACTGCATCAGGTGACAAGGGAAGACCCACTGGTGTTATCTACCTGGACTCCTGCAAGGCCTTTGCCATGGTCTCACACGTCATCCTTATCTCTAAGTTGGGGAGAGATGGATTTGAGGAGTGGGCTATTGGTGGGTAAGGAATTGGCTCCGTGGCCACACCCAGAGAGTCATGCTTAATGGCTCCATGTCCAGGTGGAGGCTGGTGACAAGTGATGTCCCTCAGGGGACTGTCTTGGGACGGGTGCTGTTGAATATCTTTATCAACCACATAGGCAGTGGGATTGCATGCACCCTGAGCAAGTTTACAGGTGACACCAATGTGAATGGTGCAGTCGATACAAGAGAAGGGAGGGAAGCCATCCAAAGGGACCTGGACAAGCTTGAGAAGTGGGCCCACGTGAACCCAATGCGGTTCAACAAGGCCAAGTGCAAGGTGCTGCACCTGGGCCGGGGCAATCCCAGACATGAGGACAGACTGGGAGAAGAACTTATTGAGAGCAGCCCTGTGGAGAGGACTTGGGGGTTCTGGCGGACCAAAGGCTCAGCATGAGCCAGCAGTGCGTGCTTGCACAGCCCAGAAGGCCAACTGCACCCTGGGCTGCAGCAACAGAGGGGCGGCCAGCAGCAGGTCGAGGGAGGGGATCGTCCCCCCTCTGCTCTGCCTTGTGAAGCCCCACTTGGAGTGCCACAGCCAGCTCTGGGGCCCCCAGCACCAGAAGGTGTGGGGCTGTTAGAGTGAGTCCAGAGAAGGGCCACAAAGATCGTCAGAGGGCTGGTGCACCTCTCCTATGAAGAAAGGCTGAGAGAGCCAGGGCTGTTCAGCCTGGAGAAAAGAAGGCTCTAGGAAGACTTCATTTCAAGCACTATTGCATAAACTTCACACAATTCGTAAAATCTATATGGAATATGTGGATTGGTGTACCTTTCAGATGAAAACCTTATTTTCTTTCTTTCAATTACCATTTTCTGGTAAAAGCAATGCTAGAATAGGCTATTGGCAGATGGGGGGTGTAATTCTTTGCTGTTTTACTATATTAGCTAATAGATGAAGTAAATTTGTAAGATGGCAATAGTAGATGGAGAAGAGACAAAACTTATCAGGGCTAAGAACACGAACATCACTAAATGGTCTCTTAATCAAAAGTACTTAGCAACTACAGCATCAGTTCTTTAAGTCTGGCAAATATAAGCATCACAGCATGTGTTTACTGACGTGTAGGTACCTGAATTTTAAAATCCTGAGTTTCTTAACTAAGAAACAGTAAATGAAAAGTTCCCTTAAGAGAGCCTAAACTGAATTGTGGGAGATTTAAAGGGAAATCTTAGGTTGCAGTATATTCTGGCATCTCCTGCTAATTGTTTAGTCATATACATCAATAATTATCAATCCTAATAACTTCTCTGTTTTCTAAATCAAAATGTGGTAGTGATTTAGAGTCACTGCAAAGTGTCAGAATGGTTTCTTGAGGAATCACTTTGTCATTTGGGTAAAAAGGTACGACTTGACTTAACTGCTTTCAGGCTTATGTTAGAAGCCAATAATTTAGCACCTTTATTCAGTAAATGACAATCTATCAGCTAAAGAAAAGTGGCCACAGTTGAAATCTGAGCACGGAACACATCAATGTGCACACATGGTGCTGATGCTAAAAGCAGTGACCCAGTGCTAGCTGAGGTGGGCTGCAGAAGAGCTGTGTCACTACCATTTTTTTTTTCCAAATACAGTAATTGGTGCTACGGAAAGCAGATGTGCAGTGAATGCAGGTTTTTGTGTGCAACAATGAGAGAACACGTGAATTGGCCTGTATCAGTATGTTGCCAGAGTTGATTGAGATTTTCTTGACAAATGGGTACAGAAAAGTTAATTGTAGAAGGCCCTGTGTCTATAGGGATGTGGTGTTCCAGTTTTTCATTTAGGATTGAATTAGGCAATACTGGTAGTACTGCAGTGCTACCAGCATTACGGTAATACCCAGGCTCATCACCAAAGCTGTTGTACAGGGAGTAAGAAGGTCTGGGAGGTCAGAATTAAGTGTCTGGGACCAACAAGCCCTTATTACTGATTGTGCTGTGGAAGTAGGGCATAGCACTACAACAGAATCTCCAGAAGTTAGTATCAGTTGCAAACCATAGCATTTTTTGTATTGGAGGCAATGTGCACAGTACATATTGGTGTTGTTGGAAGCAGGCTTTAGATGGAGAAGGGTATTAAAAGATCTGTCAACTCTGAGTTTGTCAAATGTTTCTGTAGCCTGCCTACTTTGGCCATCTTTTATCCACTTCGGTTGAAACAAATGGCTTTTTGATGGTGTGTTGCCTTAAAGGGATCACTTGATTAAAGTGTTTGTTAAAGTTCACTAGTCAAGCAACACCTATAAATCCTGTTGTATTTTGGTAGCTTGACATAATGGAGCGTTTGTGTGCTTCTGTACATCCCTTCAAGTAGGGGAAAAAGACGCTTCCATACTTTCACAGTACCCGTGCATTAAAAATATCTATCATTGCATTTGGGGTGCTTTCTAACTGTATTTTTCACTTAAGAATTTGTCACTTTCTTTACAGTGACAATTACCATTCACCAGTGGAACAGCATGCATTATTTTTGGTAATCTTCTTAAAAAGGCCTAGATTAAGATCTGAGCTACAGCTGTTGTAAATGGAACTCTTTTTGTTATAAAGTCTTTTAAGGTTGTTCCCTTTTGGGGGTTAATTGATTAAGATGTGTACTGAGTTGGTCTGAATTTCTCTTGCTAATTTAATAAAATGAAACCACAGTCTACATACAAAAATCAGCAATGTGAGTTCCTTGTTGGTAGAGCTGAATATTGCTTTGAGATCTGTTCGTCTGTTGTTGGCATATGTAGAAGTGTTTTATCCCCCAAGACCTGGAGATTGACATCCTACTTTACTAGGTCTGTCTGCCTCTAAATGTTGCAGAACAGATGGTTAATTCAAAAAACAAGAGTATTAAAGCTGAGTAGCTAAATCTGATCTTCTAAAAATCAGGTTGCCAAAACAAGCTGCTGTATTTGATGTAGCCGCTGAATTGGTCTTTTTTTTTTTTCCTGATACAAAGGCAAATCTCAGTCTAGTGCCTCAGTGCAAAGAGGTTGGTGGTTGTTTCAAAATTTTCAGCTTTTCAGCAATTATCTCAGAAATTACAATTAGAGAAAAAAAAAAGTTCCTTACATATTGTAGGTCTTTGAGAAGAAAAAAGGCTTATTTCAGATCCCTTGTTTTTCTAGGCTTAACACTGTGGTCCTGGGTTTTAAAAGCATCATGGACAAATTTCAGGAGTCGGGTAAGGTTGACACCTGATGATTTTCTCTTTAACCTGCCACAATTTGCTTTCTTTTTTTCTTTATTTACATAGTTGGTGAAATTAGAAGAAAAAGCAAATTGTTGGAAGAAAGGATTATTAAGTTTACAAGCAAACTATTTTCGTACAAAATAGCTCTTGCTGTCAACAGATAGGATAGCTGATTTCAGACAGGTGTTATGCCAAAGCGCTTAGATCATCTAATCCAACCTGCATGCCACAGACCCATGTTGTCTCTGGGCAGAGCTTAATGGTAAATGAATCCACATACATCTGTACTGTATGAAAGGGATTAAAGCATTTGTTTTCTGCATTCATCCTGTTGGGATTATTGCTTGGGAACACCATTTCATACTAACCTACTTGCCTACTTTCAAATGAAACATTCAGATGAGCAGACTGCTGCTTATCTTAGCCCATGGGGGTTTAAATACTTGTAATTCGTCCATGAGCTGCTGGAAATTATTGTTGCTTAGCACTTTTCAGGATTCTCTGACCTTGCAATCCATTTTTCTGTGGTGGATTGATAAAAGAGTTTTGTACATGAATTTTGGGAGATTATTTTTCACTTATCTGCTGTTATAAGATGAGCTATCATATTTTGGGGGGAATAACTTTATTGTAAATCCCTATGCATGGTGTAAAGGTAGCTTGATCATTGTATAAAAGCTGGAGAAAACAGTAAAACTATTTGTGTATGCTTCTGCCTTGGTAAGTGCCTTTTAAGTTAAAATATTCAGGTTTTCAAATCTTCTTTTTGCTAATTCCTCTGATGTTTAACCCTGCGTATGAAAGGTGTTGGGCAAACAAGTGTAAACCGATTCCTTCCATCTGTTCAGTTTACACTGTTTTGCAGTAGAGTTGAGCTTGCTGTGTAAGAATGTTGAATCTCAAATTTTTATAAGAAAAAAAAATCCCCTCTGCCATAGAAGCAAGTCTGAGAGGAATTTACTTTGCTTGGCTGCATTTTTAAATGCTGATCAAAACCTTGACTTCCATAGGGCATTTTTTTTTTTGGCTTTTCTTAGAATAAAGGGTTGGTTTGGTTCTTTTTAAATTCTGCTTCTTCTAGGTGGCCTCAAGACAGTTTTTATTTCAGGAACCAGTGGCTCTGTTGAAGCCATTGGCCGTATCCTCAGACATCTGGAGGTGGCGATCTTGCAGGGAGGGAGTGTCATTTGAAGTACCACCTACTTGTCTGCTGATCCCTGTGATTAGGGCACAGAGTTAGATGTTCATACCGCAAGTTCTTGCTCGCAACTTGAAACGGCCCCTTCAAAACTGATAAAAGAACAGTTCGAACTAGAACAACCTTGGTGAAGCCTGGAGAAAGCAATATGTTTGGGAAGAAATTGGCAGAGGCACCAAACTGTCTGAGAGCAGATGGAGTGTTGTCATCAGTTGCAAAATCAATGCAACTACTACAAAAAGAAATAAAAATTACTCTTGCTCTACTCTTGCCAAACACAAAGAACAGGAGCCATAAATACCATTGGTAAATTGTCTTAGCTGCCAGTGAGCATCCTGCAGTTGTAATCAACAAGTTGGAGTTGTCCCTTTTAGTGCTGGGCAGCAGCTGTTGCAGAAGCATTGGATTAGCAGTGATAAAATGAACCTTTTCCAGTTCTTGCCTAAGGACAGGATCTTTACAGTTTAGAAACCTCTCGCTTCTCTTGCTTAGCTATTCTGGCTCTCTGGTGGGGTGTTTTAACAATAAAAATGAGATTTTCAGTGATTCTCTTGTGCTTGTGTTGCATGGTAAGACTTCCCTGTTTTAGTGTGGTTCAGAGTTGGGCTGTAAAGCAGTTACTTTGTACATATTAACATCATGTAACTAGTGACCTATCTGCCCTCTGAAATGCAGTTTTGGAATATTGTCATGTTTAGTAAATGTATCTGGTTGGCTGCCACGCAATTGACCACTATGGTGCATAGTTTGTGAGGGGATGGCCACCTCTAAATAAAAAGGAGCAGTCACAAGGCAGGATGCATTACTAGATCACTAGTGTCTATGGCAGATGTCTCTAATCCTTGGTTCCCAGGAAAACAACTGTTGGAGCAGAGACTGTAAGATGGAGAGCGGTTTGGTTTTAAATTCTGAAATCTGTTTGTACTGATCCAAGCTCCATTTCCATGGCAACAGGAAGTTTAGTGCTCTCACTTATCAACTTCAGCTGTCGGCTGGCTTTGGGGAGAGTAAATTGTTCCCTTATGCTAACCCCTTCAAAATCAGGAGTTGTGTTGGTATGTTAGCACTGCATTTTTTATGGAGACAGAAATAACGAGAATTATTTCATGTGTTTTGTTTGAGAGACACTTAACTTTAACTGCTTACAGATGAGATATAAATGTTCAGAGTTCGTGCCAGGTTACCAAATTGTTAAGTTGTCGTGTTCATAATGACAATGTAATGCATAAGATCACAGTTTCTCTCCTGATTTTGGGGGGCAGGGAGGTGGCTGGTGGTGTTCATTATGGTTTAGTTTTACAGGTTGTGAAGCAAACCTGGTGCTTGCTGCAACTAGAAGGATTAAATCTGACCTCTGCATGCTTTCCCTCCAGTTCTTTGTCAGTCCAGTTCTTTGACTGCAGTAATGCAGGTGTCCTCCCTTGCTTTGCACCAGCCCTGGAATATATCAGTTCCAGCAGCAACCTACACCTAAAAACATCATGAATCTGCACTCTGAGTGAGCCAGGGGCTCAACTGGATCACCTTCTTATGAGAATTTTCTAAGGTCTGTTTGTGCTTTTGCCAACAACAGGGAGCTCCCAGGCATGGTCTGCATGGAGTTTGTACTGGCAGAAGGGCTGTGCTGACCCCAGGGGAAAGCAGGTGAAGGCCAAACCTTCTGGAAGAAGCCCCAAAGAAGCTGATGGCTCTCCTGGGTTCCAAGTGGAATGGGGTTTATTTAGAAGACCATGGAGAACATAAAGTATGTACTGCTAAGCTGTGTTCAGGATGAGAGCTGATAGGAGAAACTAGCAATCCTTTGGTTGATAAGTGTTCTCTATTGTGAGAAAGTAGCTCTTCTGATCTGGAAGCTTTGGCTGGTTAAACAAAACTTTTTTTTTCTAATTACTTTGGCATTCTTATCAGTATTCCACTTAAAGCTGTTGCAGGGAGCATTGTAATTGCTCCAATTACTATTTGAAAGCACTTCTGTATTTCTGTAACTTGTACCATTCACTTTAATGTACAAGATCTTGACACAGTAGAAGAGTATTGAGTGTATGGGGAAACCGCATTATACTAGAGACTTGTAGCCAGGAGTGTTGTGGCTAATTCTGTCTTTGGTGTAGTATGGTAGTGTGGGGTGAAAAAAAAAAAAAAAAGAAAAAAAGATATCTCTCTGCAGGCTATTAACTCTGAGTATTTGGGTCCTGATTCTGCATGTAGAACAGCATCACCAGAAATGCTGATGCCAGTTGAGCTTCCAACAGGTGCACTAAACTTTTAGTCTTCTAGTTCTCTTCTCTGTGGGCAGGTATTTCAAGCTTAACATATTTAGCTATCAGTTGGTCAGGGCAGGTGACCTTCTGTATAGGTTGTATAGTCTATGAATGCAGCTGGAATGCAGGCTGTCCTGAATAGGTATGAGTAGAAACAAAATTTTAAGAGTTCCTCTCTGTTTTTTGTACTTTTATTTAATAGAAGTATCAGTTCATTTTTTTTTCTTTAATAATAATGAGGTCAGTAAACTAAGTCTTAGCAGGGAAAAGGGAAAATTGGTTAATCTGGAGATATTCTTATCTCATGAGCTGAAGTCTCCTGGAGCAGTGTCTCCCTGCTTAGATCCCCTTTTTAATTCCAGATTCAACGTGTTTGCTTGTTTAGGTGCAATATACCAGGCTTATGGGGAGCTATGTATATTTCATCTAGGCAAGCTGTCTTGGGAACATGGAACACCACTGCTGTGATGGTCCTGTCTGTCGTGTCGGGTAGGAGGTTCCAGGTTTGCTCTAGAAAATGGAGGACTCTTCCTCTGCTGCACTGGCAGGAATTCAGTTGGAATTTGCCAGTGTAAAACTAAAGATTGAACAGGAGCTGGTAGCAGAACAGATGACGTGCATTTTTCTTAGAACATAAATACAGCAGTGGGGAAGAAAAAGCCCAAAGTAACCATAATTGAATAATCATATCGCTTAAGTGTAGCCAGGAAATCTTGTTTGTTTGTATTAAGTAGAAATATGTCAACATTTTTCAAATGTAAGACAACAATTATTCAGCAATTACAGTTTTTTTTTCTGTTCCAGTAAGTCTATAAGCTAAAGACAAATTTTAAGAATGTACATGGATAATGTACATCTTTTCTGGAGGAATATACTCCCAAACTACCTGCGGTTAAACGTAGAAACACTAAGTAATCCAAGCAATGGAGCTTCTAATCTTCTTTAAAATGCTACTTGAAGAGTTGCTCTAGCACATACCATTCCTTCCCTTCTGCAGGTGTTTCTTACCTTGAGTGTGAATTTAAATGAATCTAGAGGTATGAAAACATCAAGAAAACTTGGATGTAACTTCTCTTCCTGTGTAGCAGCTGTTATTTAATAGGACAAGCCAGTATATGTGTGTGCCCTGTCAGGCAATTACTCAGTTGCTGCTTATCTGAGTGAGGAGCTTATTCAGCCACTTGTTTTATCCCTAAGTGTTCAGTTCTCTTGTGTTTATTTGACTTCTATCAGTTTTCCTAAGTTATAGATTTGATTTAAAAAAAAAAGGAAGAAATGAGTACAATTGCATAGCAAGCTGTGTGTGATACAAGTATATCATAACTGATTGAAAACCTCGTGATGTTTCTTTTCTCTCATGAGTGGGAATAATCTTCTCACTAAAAGTGTTTTTATTCATGTTATATAATGGTCATGCAGTGTGAGCATAACAGGCAGCTTTACCTGAGATTCTGTTATTTATATTTTGGTTAGTGTATGTAAAAAAGCTAAGACGCAGTTGAACAACTTCAAAAATACAGAAATGTTGAACCCCCTCCCCTCCCATCCCCTCTCCCCTTTCTCCCTTCTCTTCTTCACCTCCATGTAGTATGTCTAGGCAACATAATCAGTTTTCTGGTGCTATTAGTCACTTCTTTATATCTGTAAATAGCTATCTCTTCCACTCAGAATCTAAGAGGTAAGATTCTCATTCACGTCATTCTTGGATGTAATTTACTTACCAGTAGTCACACTACTTACATTATGCTACTTATTTTTAGAAGGGTCTAGGAGTTGTAATTGAATTACTAAGAAGAGTGATCCGATCCATTATCTAGCACACAGTACTGGTCAAATGGCTTTTAATGGCATGAAAATATAACCTCATTAGTACTAAGATTATACGTATTTTCCCCAGAATCAGAGTTTGTCGAGAATGACAAGCACAGAAAAAAATAGCATCATCCCATAATCTTGTACCGTTACACATCTGAATATAAAGGAAAGCTCTCAAGCTGCTCTGGGGCTTAAATATTTAGCTGTTCCATCTTTAATGTAGGTAGGGCTTGTACTTGACTATAATGCCGTTTTATGTGGGGACTTTGTGTGCTATTCTATCAGTAAAAGTGGGTGAAATTAAAAAGCTCTTAAGTATCTCTTAAACATATGCAAATATAGTAGCGGCAGACATGCAGTTATATTTTCTTTCAGAAGAGGACTACTTCCAACTCATTTTGAAGAGATCAGACTCCTTTTACTGGTGAAGGTGACATCAGTTTATCCATGCCTTGGATTAAAAAACTGTTTCAGTCTTGGTGACTTAGCTTTAAATCTTATGCTTGAGACATACGCAAACCATAAAACCATGAAGTGAAAACAACTTTTGGTCAGCTTTTCAACTAATATGCATAAGAAGCCAATTCTTAAGTTCTTAGAACAGTAATTGTGGTTGGTTTATGAACATACTTCATAAACTTATGGATTCCCACCCATCCCTTGCAGACAACATACACTTTTCTGTATGTAGTTCCAGACTTATTTTGGGTAATGTATATTTAATTCATGTGATTGGCTAAGAGAATCAACCTATGTGCCCAAAATTATACTTCCATTTGTGTTCCTCTTCTGCATTGGTATTGCAGCTTGCCTTGTGGGGTTCTCTATATTTGCTTTCATATGATGCAGCAGGCCAAGGGCCAGCAAATGTTGATTCTGTACTTTCAAGGAAGAACTTATTTGATATCTATCTGATGTAAGCAATGAACTGAATTGTGTGTGGATTACTTCTTTCTGCTGCAAATGGAAATAAAATGTTTAATCTCTCTCCACTTTATACAGTAACAACTAAAATAAGGTTTTAAGCCTGGGTGAATGATGATGATCAGGGCTTAGCTCTGTAATGAAAATTTAAAATTGCCTTGAAAGTATCTTACTATGCCGTGCTCCTGATTTGCAGTTTACCCAATAAGCCATTTGGCTACAAGGTACCAATAGGCACACCTTTATTTTTAAGATGGCCAGCATTTTGTTTGAAAGAATGCCATACTCTATTTCTACATGCAGCACAGCTTTTTGCATTTAGCTTTAATAATTTATTCATTATTTTCTTTTGCCTTCAAGTCATTTTAAGATTTCCTAGAAGGTATTCCAGAATGGAATAACTTTGGGGAGGGATATATATGCTTGTCAAAGACAGCTCATTTGTATAGCCTTGAAGACTCACTGTGTCTGCTGTCTGTGAAGGGCAGCTCCGAGTTAAGGATGAACTGTTTTGCACTTTCAGCAGCTGTGGAGATCTGTGTCCAGACACTTGAGGGCACTAGGACTGGGTTGTTTAGGTGACAATAAACAGTTCTGTTGTCCAGTTTGGTCCATATTCACCTCCCTAGTAAGAGAACAGCAGCACTTTCCTTTATCTTCCAGTTTCTAGGACTTATTCCAGAACACTGCAGGGTTCTGGATTTTTTTTTCAAGGAGGTTTTGAAGGTATATATTATTGCTGCAATTTTAAATGAGAATACATGACCTATTACATGAGAAATTTTCAGAACTCTTCAGTCTAATTTCTGTGTTTCTTGTTGGATAAAAAAAATGCTCAAGAGATGTCTTTTCCAGATACATTGCTTTATTTTGGTGAATTAACTTCCAATTCTAAACGATGGAATGAAATCAAGTATTTGCAAGTGGGAATGAGAGTGTGGATATGTCTAATCTTTCAGGTTTCCCTGAGACTGCTGCCTATACCTCAGACTTCATACATGGCAAACCTGCTGCTGTGATCAAGGTCTTTCCTAGGACATAACATCCTCCAATATTGAATATTGTGGAGAGCTTGTGCAGATGTACAAATTAAATTCATTGTTCAGCTATGTGATATCCAATGTCTGATGTACTCTTATAGTCAAGTGACAGCAGTTAGTTTTATTGTGATCTATTGTGATCTTGTGATTTGTCTGGTGATCTAAACCAATTTCAATTAATGTTGGGCAGGAGTCAAGCTTGAAACAGAATAATTTTTGGCTGGATTTCCACCAGCTTGCTAGCACTGGCACTGCTAGTGCAAAACCAAACTAGTTGTTGATCTGTTAATGGCAAACTGCCAAGAAAATGCTGATTCTGATTTCAGTCCGTTTCAAAAAAATATATTTATTAACAATTACTTATGAACACTGCAGCAATGATAGCATGGGAGACTTCACTGTAAAAATGGATTTACACTTGTTTTCAAGAATCAGACATTAAGAATGTATGGTTTTTTTTTTAATATGATAACTTAGTGAAATGTGTTTTACGTGTATAGTCTCTTTTTTTTCCATTATAAAGGTTATTTTGGAGGTGACCGAGCCAATGTTTGTGTCTGTTAGCCTAAAAATATTTTATGTAACAAAGAAATAATTGCTTGATGATGCCTGGTCATGTTTTACAAAATCTAATAATCACTCTTATATAGGGAATTATGTCCTATGCAAAGTAAGTGTTTTCCTACATCAGGTTATTCTCAAGAGGATTTATTGCAAGAAGGACAGATAATTGGAGTAGAGAAACAAGACTTGTATTTTTAAATGAAAAAAAAAAAAAAAGGAATGTCCTGCCTAAAATGTATCTGAGAAAAATCAGAGTGAATAGTAAGGTTGTCTATCAATGCCGGTGGTGTTGGATATTTCTTCTTCAGTTACACATCAAATATAAATAACTTTTGTGGCTCCTTATATTTGTCATTTAAGCTACCTCTTCTAAAGAACCTAGCAACTTAAATTTCCGTCCCTTCTCTGAAATTTGTTTTAAACAAAAAATGCCATGTTCCATGGTGCTATTGGCTGGGCTGGCTGCAGGCAGCCCCGTTTGCCTTCTAGTGGGGAAGGCATGGTTGGCGTGAGCATGCATCTAGTTCGTGGCAGGGACTGGGCTCTTCATGTGTTTTGTTGAAGACCTAGGAGACTTCAGAAGCATCTCTTTGTCCCATCACTGGGAAAATTGTTTCAGGTTGTATAATGCTTTGCTGCCTCAGTGAACTTGCCAGCTCTAGCCAGGAGCGCGTCACTTCCATGCTGTCATTGGTGGTGTCTGATGTCACTGTGCTCTTGCATCTGCCTGTTGAATGCTGGGCTGAAAAAAAGCTAGTTTTTGCCTTCTGCAAAATGCTACCAGCACAGCTGAGTGAGGAGATGACTCAATTTTTGAAGTAACATGTTCTCTATATGCTACATATTGTCTCTTTCTTTTTTTTGTGTGTGTGCGTAGTTGTTTTTTGTTCTGTGTTGTTAAAGCTGTGTATCATCTACTAAAGTTTCTGTCAATTCTAGAATTCTGTTACTTGTACAAAGGGAAGACTTGCTTCTCAAAATGCTGGCAAGAGATTGTGCTTTAAGTAGTGAATGCAGTAGAATGGGTTTGAAAGGCAGTGGTCTTCCATCGCTTTGATAGTTGACTGCTTTGAATCAATTTTCTAGATCTTTTCCAATAATTATTTGCTTTCCTGTAATTATCCTGTATGTATAGAATTATTTGAAATCCATTTACCATTCTCCCTCTTTATTGCAGCCATACCTACCTCACAGATCTGGACTAACACTAAGAACATTTAGATAAAGTGTTCTTGAAATAAACTTGGCAAAGGAAGCTAGTGCTGACCTAGACTGTTGGATTTCAGGAGAAAGATGTCTTTTTACATCAAATGATACATGTTGGTGGCAAGTTAAAAGTGCTTCTGCCCCCCAGTGTTACCCATGCTTTCTTTAGCATAGAGCATCTACTCAGGAAGTCAAGATTATTAAGTAGTGTTGCTACCCTTGTAGCTGGTCTGCAAAACATGACTCCAAAAATTATCTAATTAGCAATACTTTCAGTTGGACTTTGATACTAGAAATACAGAGAAGTCTTAACTGAGGTTGTTGGTGCCATTACAGAAATCCACCTTTCAATCTGCAATGCTTACTTAGCATTGCTTACTTAGCTGTAGTCAATTGGATGAAAGAACAAATTTTTTTGTGCTTTTTGTCTGTAAAGAGTACTATTAAACACTACAGCTGAGTATCATGTGTATGTGTTGTATTATATTACTTAAAAACCTATAGGTTGATAGTTTTTTTGTGGAGTTGAATAAAATTTTCATTGCTATTGATGTATTTCTTCTTTTCAGCTGAAGAGGTTGCCTGAACTCTGACATCTTTCAATGACTATGAACAGCAATAGCTAGTAAAGATGTATGAATGTCAGTTTTAAAAGATGCTACTAGTATGTTGAAAACTGGCCCATCTAGCTGTAAGGTGGTATTTCCACTTAGTATTCGAGTAATCTTAAAAAGGGTAGATGCATTTTAAAGCTTGTGATAGTTTTAAACCCTAACCACACTAGTACTAAGTCAAATGAGTCGGCGCATTCTTAACATAATACCTGATGTTTAATTGTACCTGTGTTTTTTTCACAGAATGTTTATTTAAAAAGGAAGCAGTATAGATTTTCACTTGATTGGGCAACAAGAAAGCGCACGATAAAGGAAAAACAAAGGCAGACCTTCTGGGGATGTCTGTATTCATTGTTCCCAATAGAAGTATAGGTTGCCTGTATGGCATCTCCTTAAGGACCTAGTACGTGAAATGTTGCCTGTTGAAAGGCATTATTGAGGCTCTGTGGGAATTAGAGCTTCCTGCTTGATTTGGAAGTGAATGCTATAAAAGGGATGATTAGTACTTTGTGCTGGTCTCTTTTATGAGGGTGGAATTGTCTTATGTCACTCTGGGAATTGCTGTAAGGCAGAAGGGAAGAATGAAGTGGACCAACTGATGTCCAGAGTCTGAGGAAATATAAAAACCTTTGTATAAACTTCTGTCTTTGTTCATCACAGCTACAGAAGATCATAAACTTTTAAGTCAGAGAGAATGTAAAAGTACAGCAAAACATTGTGATCAAGTAATCTGTGTAAACAATGATGGAAAATAAGCGTGGAGGTGGAGTAAAAGCAGTTTCTAGTTAGACCATAGTGTATCAGTGATGCAGGACAACTACAGATTTCTTTGGAAATGCTGTCAATACTGCTCCTTTTGCAGTATTTCCTGTAGCTTTTGCAGCATTAGAAACTGTGTCTACCTCGGAAGAAGTGAATCTGAATTAAGCGCAAAGGCCTACTGGGAACAGCGGGGGAAGAATAGTATTATGAGAGGATGGGGTAGAGGTGCTGAAGTATTCTTCAACCAGAGATGTTATCATCTCGGAATACAGGGGTGAAGTAGCTGGTTTTTTTGCATTCTGTGTAGCCTTTCAAAAGAGGCTGGAGAGACTGAGGACTGACACACTGAGTTGCAATAGCTTAACAAGCTAATCCATATCTGCTGAGCTATGGTAATTTTGTGCAGCCTCTTAACCCATTCTCAATTCAAGTTAAAATGCTTTAGTAAAAAATTCTTTGCTTGGGTTTTAAGCTAGTGTATTTGACCTCATACTTGCAGAGGGCCAAGGCTGGAATCACCAGGGATTCTATTTTAAATCAACCACTAGATTACACATTGTTTCAGCTTTTTAAAAGGTAAACTAACTTTTAAAGTCGTCTACTCTGTCATCAGAGTGGTTCCAGAAAGTGTTTGCCAATATGGTGATAGGTGCTTTATATCTGTGTGTGTGTGTGTAAAGCAAACTTCATTAATGCTTTAACCCTGCTTAAGCTTGGTGTTTCTCTGCATAGCAGGTTAGTCATCTTCGGGTGTCTTTAGGTGAAGTCTTTGAATGTGAGCCTGTAACCCCTTCTAATCTTCCTTTTTAATGGAAGAAGTCCAAAGAAATCTTGTCCAGTGTTCATATAATCTATGTTGCACTTCCACAGTGAAGCTGTTTGTGGTTAGGCTGTTAAACTCTTGCCACAGTGTTTGCATGCATTTGGAAGCCTTACTCTGGACACTGAGATGGGATACTGAGTTAGCTGAATATGTGGTCTGACCTACAGCTTTTCTTGTGTCTCACGTAAGCAGTAGGTGTTTAAGGTACAGTTCCTCCCTCCTCATTTTATTTTGAAACCTTTACACTGGGAATAGTTGAAATATGTTGGCTTCAGCCAGCCAGTGCTGGCTCAAACGCCATTACTGTTCTCAGTTGCAAATTAACTTTACCAAAAATTACTGTTTATGACCTCAGTTAAATTCTCATTGCCTTCAATAGTAAGACCAGCATCTTGTATGGAGCAGTGACCATGCATGCACACTATCAGACTCCTTTCTAAAATGAAGAGGTAGTGATGAGTGTTTTGAGTAACAGGTGGGAGCTGACAGTGGAACAATGAATCTGACCATTAACGCTACTGATAATAGCTAAAAATTCTTGTAAGCATATTGAAAGAAGATATTGACTGTATTTAAAGTAGTAAAGCCAAATCAAATATTTCCCATCTGATAGATCTGTCTTCCTCTTCATTGTTAGAATCTCCTGAGTTAAATCAATTTGCAGTGAGGTTTACCTGGTGATGTAATAGGATGGTTAGCTTGTAAGGCAGCATGCAGGCAAGAACTTGGTCTTTTTTTCCAATTTGAAGACCTCCAAAGATTTCAGTAGAGGTGAGCCCAAGCAATAAACACTTACAGAGCTATATGTGTTTTGTTTGGGGGCGGTGTGGCATAGAAAGGAAGTAGTGTATTTTCAGTAGTGGTCTGTTTCCAAAGTCCTGCAGGATCAAAAGCTGGTATAAGTATTACAATGAAATGCCTGAGCTGGCAGGCATGGGAGAGCAACCCTGGCAAGGGACAGCTCAGGTCTTGGGTACCCTTTTGTTCAGGTAATTGCATTTGTTTTTAGCTGGTACCTTAAGATCCTTTCATAAATCATACAAATCGTACAAACTGCATACGGTCACAAGGGGAAAAATACACTTTTTTCCTCGAATAATATGTAGAGTGGCAGCACTGTACTGCAGTCTTGTAATGAAGTTTGGTCACCACAGAACTCTACTCAGTAGTTTGGCTGTTTCTTTGTCCAGGCCACCTGGTATACTCATAGTACTACTGTTAGGACATAGGAGCAAGGTAGTATTTTTAAATGGCTAGGATTATATTCTTTTTTCTAGAAGCAAGTTGTGTGTCTGTTATTCTCTAAGTTGTCTTCATTTTCAGAGAAGATCAAAGCATCCTTTTCAGCCTCCTCTGTTTAACTTTGATATTTGCTATTTTGAAAACTTTCATTGTTTGGGAATGTTGATTTTGAAAATATGCACACTTTGTCATTGACAATTCCTACATTTTTTATGTAGATGTGTTGTATTTGTCTTCAGGGAAGAATCCATTCTAAGTCCTTAATAAGTTTTCTTTTGTATTGAAATCCTGGAAATTGCAAGTCAGGACTGATTTAAAAAAAAAAAAGTGTAATCTGCATGGGATCTGAGTCAGTACTAACTGAAAACATTCCCAAATTTTGAGATATTTTCATTTTTCTTTACATCTATTCCTCCCAGCTGTATGCTGGCTGAGGATGAATTAGATTTGTATTACCTTAAAAAAATAAAAAAATAAATAAATTTGGAAACCAAATAACTTTTTTGGTTTGGAGAGGAGGGGAGAAGAATTTATTAACCAGATTTGGACAGCATCTTTGGCCACTTAGCTTCTAGTCTGCAGTGATTGAGCAGTACTCCAAAACTAGTGAGGCTCTTCAGATGGTGACAGATTCTGGGGGATGCACAGGGGCGTGTTTGGAACTGATTTTTTTTCACTTCCCCTAAGGGTCTTCATGCTTCCCCCGGGAGATGGCCAGCACCTACTGAAGCCTCATGTATTCCGTGAAGTGCACTGTTGCAGTGAAGGATTAAAACTTTCTGTGTTGATATTCACGTTAGTGCATTAACATTGTGGTGCATCTTTACCGCGTGCTTGACTTAGAAGTATTTGCAGCTCTTTGGCTTTGAACTCCAGAAGATCAACTAACAGCTGAGTGTGTGTGTGTGTGTGTACACCTCCCACATGTTACGGTACACTGGAATTTTTTTCTAAAGGGAATTTGGGGGATTTGCTAGCCAGTACTTTAAATTCGAGAGAGAAGTTGCCAAAGAAGTGTGAAGGCACCATAAGACATTGTAGGATTCATTGCTGCTTGCTTTCTTATCTTGATGCTTTTTCAGCTTGTTCTGCTAATTGCAACATGATCTGAATCCTGCTTTTGAACCTTGAAGAATTTCCAAGGGAAATTGAAAGCTTATGTTGAGCACGTCATTTTAAGTAATGATTGTCCTCTACAAAAGTAAAAATAAACTGTTGTTCAACTGTAAGGAAAAGCGTTTGAATCTAGGTGATGACTTCTTCTTTGACCTGATTCTGGAATTAATGTGAGGACTTCATAAGTCAGTCAGGAAAAAATAAATATATGTTTCTTAACTTGAAGTTCTCATATAGACAAGGCCTTGGAGTTATGAAAAAGACTGTCTCTCTTTCCACTGTTCCAGTTCTTGGAGAGGCTAGCTAGTCTAAGCTTAATGATTATTTTTCACTTTGCTGTGCAACCTACGTTGTGACCAACCCATTGTCGTCTTTATTGTAACGTACCTTTTTGTGCTTACTTTCTTAATTTACTTGCTCTGATAAGCTTGATCAGTCACCATAAAGATAGCTTCTCTGTCTCCCATCTCACACCTTGCATTTACCTAAGTGTATCGATCATCCATTTTAACTTTTTCAGAGATTTAAAATACTGAATAGTAGGGATGGTGTTAGAGAAAACTTGCTTTTATCATTTTCATTACATGTGGATTTATTTGTGTATAACAACCATAGTGGCTTGAGATGTAAAGGGGTTGACTAGGTCACTGTTTCTTCCTTCCTGTAAGAGTGAAGGTTCTGCAGTTCAGGTTATGGTAAGGGTTAGTGCTATGACTTTTAAATCAACCTGCTGGGTTTGGTTTTATTTTTCATAGTGATGTTATACTTATCAGGAAAAATGTAGCGACTTGTAATCAAAGTTAAGCTTCTGCTTAAATGAATACCATCTACGTACATTTAGAGTTTGTTTAGCTTCATAAAAGTATCTTCAAGGTTGGGTTCTTTCTCTCCTGCTGTAAGCAGAATGTCTACAGATTTGTGTTTTTACCTTTGAGGTGAGCAGCCTGACGTTTTCTCTTGAGTCCTGAGTACATTGGATGTCTCCGCTTTTGTGGTAGGATCTTTCATCTAGACCTGTTTTTTCTCCTGAGCGTCTTAAGATGTAATCATTATCATAGGTGATTTAAAGACATGGTCATTCTGTTGTTGCCAACTAGAAACTAAATCCCAGATGAGCTTTTTTTTTTTTTTTAACTTACCTGTAAACCTAATGCTGTCTTGGACTACAAAATTCTGCTTTCTTTGTCGTTGCTAACGTCCTTTTAAATGTAGAATTGTGTTGCCATTGACACATTAAATTTTGTAGTAGTTAAAGCAAAAAAACTTTTATACTAGCAAATAAACAAATTTCAAAGACTTCACTTGTGTAAATGACCTCTTGATTGGGCATTTCTTGGTAGCTGGTGCTTAGTTGGCCCTGGTTCTACTGGATGATAATTCACTACCAGTCAGTGTCTAATGGGAGATGGTTATTACTTCTGAAGCTGGGAGTTGTGGGAGTCTAATAACTTGTAAAACCTTGTAGTAAGGTAATCTCTTTACTGTGACAGATGCTATTGCTTTGCTTACTGCTGTTAGAGATAGAGGTAATGGCTTGTGATAGAGAAATAAATTTTTCTGCATCTCCCACATTCGTTTTACACTTGCACCTGTGCAAGGTCCAAACACCCATGTAATCCATTCCACTGGAAGGATTGCTTCAAGAGCATTGATTAAACATCTTGCTGGGGAGTACAGCAAAACCAGCAAAAGTCAGCTTTGTGTTTCCTCCATTGGCTCATCTCTAATTGCAAGGCAAGAAAAAGGTAAAACATGGCTTTCATTAGCTACATAATAAAGTAAGCAATTAAGGCTTCAAACAAAAACAGATCTGATTTTAACAGCTACTGCTATTATATACAGTTTGTTACTTATCAAATAAATAAACATTATATTATAATTCCACTAACATTTTCTCAAATACTTGGAGAGGCAGGTGAACAGATGTTGGTTAGAGGTCTGATGGAGTGCACTCCTTTTCAACAAGGACAAATGCTTGTGAATGAAGCTACAAATCTGCAAGATTTCAGGCCCCATGTTCCTCTGCAGGTGCCATCTGTGACTTTTTACAATGGTGAAATGAGTAACAGTTATATACTTCAGTACGTTCACCCTGTATTATCCATTGTTTGCTTTCAGTGAGAGACGTTTGAAGTTCATTTTATAAAGCCAACTATTTGAAGCCACAAGTTACCCAAAAAGACTGCTGCTTAGCAAACTTGCATTGTTCTTGTACTGAAATTGAGTTACTTTGTGTTGCAACATATACAAGAAAGTGGTATATTGTCTTCTACTTCCTTTTGTACATCAGCATAAAACCTAAATTAATGAGGTTTTTTAACTACTTTTGAAATAACGACCTCTAACGTATTGGTGAAAACATACAAAGCCTCTTTGCCCCTTCAGTAATATAACTTCACTTTATCTGCAAAAGACAGAACCTAGAGATAGCAGACTTTCTGATGCCTTACAAGACTGGATTTTATTTTGTCTGAGTGTAGTCCTTTCTTTGTAGGTGTGCACGGAGGTATTCACTGGCCCTTTATCAACTTAGCAGTGGTGAGCTGTATGAAATAGCTTGCACTGTTGTTTCACTGTCATGTGTGTTTTGCTGGATTGTTAGTTAGGTTTTGAAAATCCAAAGTCTGGATTTGATTAGGTTTTGAAAATCCAAAGTCTGGATTTGATTCCTGACCCAACTCACTATAAATTGAGGGCGGCCATGTGGGACAGGAAGAAATGGAAGAGGTAGGAGAATGTTACAATTTCTGAGTGCAGAGCTGGCTTCTGCACAGAGTGCTAATGGAACTATGTACATTTGAATCAAATGCGAAGACTGCAGTGCACCGTATGCGAGATGGAAATCACAAAATAAACCTCTGCAGGCCTTTAGGAAAGGAGAAAGGTTTCTGTATCTGCTGCCAGTTTTGCTGCAACTTAGCACTAGCTTTACTTCTGTGCTTTGCTTTTTCCTATGCAATTATAGGAAGGCTGGAATCTGAGAGTTGTTAAGAGTGCGTTATAACTACATTTGGAAGTTAAGTTAACCCTTAAGCCCTCTGGGGAATCACTGTTTTGGATGACAACCTTTTTTGTATCAAAAAGGTTAGTTGGAAGCGCAGACTGACATGTAATGTTCCTGCTAAGCCAGAACTAATGTGAAACTGGATTTCTTTGATTGTTTTTGGTTAATTCTAAACCAAAACAATTTAAATTTACAAACATCTTGTGGTAACTAAATGTGGTCTCTTCATTCTTTTTCTGTTCCTGATGTGGATTCTGGGATGATCTTACTTCAATGCTCTTATAAAAACAGGTCAAATCATCATGCAAAATGATGCTGTGTAAGCAACCTATGAAAGGAGAGAAGAACGTCCTTAGTTTGCAAAGATGACAGCAGTCTTTTTTAATAAAATAGGCTCTCCAGAAAACAGGCTCTCCAGAATTGATTACAAATTGCTATGATGTGCAAATGGAAATTGCTGTCTGTCTGTACCTGGAAAGTGAAGAATAATTTCCTCAAGAATTATATCTGCTGTTTGAGAGAACTCATGGAAATGTTGGATTCTGCCTTTATGTTTGTGATCACAGGCTGTATGCTAAACTACTGCTTTGCTACTGTTCAGTTGTTAATCCTGGCTGGGATGTATGCTCAGTGGCAAAGGAAGAGAAATCTGTTTTTATTCTTTCGCTACTGTTACATGTACGTATGTCCTTAGCTACGCTTACACAAGTCAAATGGAATCCCATTCCATTTTTTGTCCAGTTACTGTCAACCAGATTTACCTTTAAGGAAAGAAATTAAAGCAAGTGCTACACTTTGCTACCATTTTTACTTCTCCTAAATACTGATACACTTGTATGACTTGTCCAGTTTTTCAGAGATTTGCATGGTTAAGAACAGACTATCCCAAGTTGTGAGGGACCCACAAGGATCATGGAGTCCAACTCCTGGCTCCATACCGGACCACCCAAAACCAGACCCTATGTCAAGAAGCGTTTGGACAATGCTCTCAGAACTCCAGCAGGGTCAGGGCCATGACCAATGCCCTGTGAGCCTGTTCCAGTGCCCGATCACCCTCTTGGTGAAGAACCTCTTCCTAACATCCATGTGATATCTTACTGACATGCATGTTTTTACTTGTATTGTTCTTCTAAAATGTCTTCCACTCGTTCTGTTAGGATCAATAGCAAATGATCTTACTTGACACACTTTATAGTAACCTGCAATTTAAACAACTCAGTGGATGTGAAAACAGACCCAATCCCAATTTCTGTTAAATATCACAGTTGTATTGCCTTAGCCTATTTTTATTTTTGTAAGTAAGCTTTCTCATATATGCTTTTCTGAGAATTGGTGCAAAATATTTAGTCATACATAGGCATGGCAAGTTTTTGTGATGCTGTTTAAAGTATTAATAATCAAGGGTGAAATCATACGGTTTTGTTTCAAATGGAATGACAGGCACACAAGGAGTTGGAACTTCTTGTATTCTAAATCTGCAGAGCAGACTTTGCCTGATCATGAGCTGCAAGACTAGGCAAAATAATTTTCAACAACAGAGTAAGTTTTCCTCTGTGACTTCACACATTCTCTACTGGTTGTGTCGGACAGTTGCCTGGTCAAGTGATGCTGGATGTGTCTACCTTCAGTGGTGTAGTTGGGCAGTGTTTTCTAGCAGAGGTGTCTGATCAGCAGTCTGCAGCAACCTTCACACTTCTGAAACTCCAGCAGGAAATAATCAAAAGCATGCCTCCTATCAGTAAGTGTAATGCGATACAATTGCAATACATGCTGTCTTAAGAAAAAAACAAAAACAAACAAAAAAAAAACTCATCATGGCAAGTAAAAGAATTACTAATTTCTGCTGTTGCTCTGGTATTCTTCCAAACTGAGTTGCACAGAATGCATGAGGAGATCAGGGAGTCATGAAGTAGTACATGCACAGGCTGTGTATGTGTTTTGGTGGCTCTCTGTTATATCAGCATGCCAATTTAATCTTTGGCTAATTGTTTCAGTGAGCTTTAATGCTGGGTGTTTTCAAGTACAATTCTACTAGTTGGGAGCAAGAGAAGAGTGTCCCCCACCTGTACGTACTCTCTTTTATATGACAATGTCATCATAGTTTATGTATTGTGAGTTCTCTTGGAAGTATTTTTTTAAAAAACAAAAAGAAAATAAATCACATGAGGTCGATTTTTTACCCTTTTCTCAACAACTGGTTCTCTGAAAGTTTAAATTTGTGTTAAACGAATTCAAGCTTCTGGAGGGAAAGCAAATGCCCTTGACATACAAGGAGAAAACTGACAAGCAGAACTCTTAAGGTCATGGTAAAAATTGATTTAAAAAGCTATCTGCTTATTTTTATTTCACTCTTTGGTTTATAGACCAGCACACTTTCATAACACTTTTCAGCATTTCAGTAGAGCATAAAGAACTAGGATGCAAAATTTGTGAAGAGGGAATAATTTACAATGGGATATAAAGAAGTTATCATCCATTTTTTCTTTTCCTGAGCAAACTAGTAGTAACAAAGGTGATTTTTTGACTTTTTTGACTAATGTAGAAAGGGAAGTTAATAATGTTGCTCCTGTTAACACAGGATTTACTGATTTATTTATTGCAACAACAACCACAGCTACTTGGGAATCCCAGATAGGCTGCTCACTCGGATGTGACCACAGGCTAGCGGTAATGTGAGCAGGATTTGTGAGATGAGTGCCGTAGGCAAGTTAGACACAAGCAGGCATGGGACTGAATGATGTGGAGTCAAGGGTTGGTTGAGTCCTCTGTCAGTTCAGTTTCAGGCATTAGGCCCCTCTGGGGCAGAGGCAGGAATAAAGTTGTGTGACTTCTGCTGTGACCTGCAACCTTTCATGGTCTAAGTGCAGTAAAGACTTCAATAGGTTGATGTTGCTTATATTCATGTAACGTGCCTTGCTTCTAGTTTGGATCTGCCTTCTTCCCATAGGACAGAGCAGTAGCCAAAATAGGTTCATATAGGTGTTGTTACTTCAGAAGCGTATGCTATTTATTGATACAGTAAGACATGATAGAATAGCGAGCTAGCAGGAGGCAGAATTACCTTTTCCTCTACTGGTATACCCCTAAACTTTCTTTTCAGCCTTTCATTTATTCCGTTTTGACATTTGTTATGAAGACATAGTCTTGCGTCTGTAGACCTTCATACCACATGCTTTTAGTGAGACTTCAAGTGAAGATGCTGCTGTGCTATCTGATTGTGGCAGGGAAGTTTTTTTCTTGCTAGGAGCCAAACAGCAATCCCAGGTTTAGTTTTCGCATAGGTCATTATATAGCTGCTGAAGGATAAGTTTTGATTAACAGTGCTGAGAAGATAATTGAGACCATATGACCCAGATGTGGTGTAAGGCCTCCCTAGCTTGCAGCACCCTGTCTTCCTCAGTGCTCTATGCAAAATAAATGTACCTTTCACCACTACTTCAAGGCATTTAACAATCCAGCTGCACTTCTATATGATGGTGTATCTTCTTAGATTGTGACCTTCAGGCTAATAATTCATAGTTGTAGGTTCCATGCAATGTCAGTGGTCTTTCAGAATTGTCATTAGCTTGATAGAAACATAAATTAATATCATGATTCTCCAATTACCCTTAGAACTGACCAGAATGTTCTGACCTTGTTAAAACTACAGATGTCTGCTTGCCAGTAACGACTCAGGTTTGAGATTCCTATTTCCATATATTTTTCCTCTAGGGCTAATTGCTACTCAGTTTCAACAAAGACAGAAAAGACGTTCATTTTAAAGATTTCCTGTTGTAGTCAAGGGTGCTGCTTTCCTGTATTTAAACAAAAAAGACTTTTGAAAAGCAGCTTGGTTCCTTTTTTAATGTCATTTCTCCGTAAGGTTTCTTTCACTGTCATAAACTGCTTCTTGTTTCTCCTGAACTTCCTTTCAATGGGATTACTTGGGTTCACATGAATTGGGACATAGTTTACTGAACAATGACTGACACTATAGAACACGTGTTGGGAGTAAAAGAAAAACGTTTTAAGGTCAGAAAGGATTGTTATCTGCCAATTCTATTTTCCTTTCACATGAGTGGATGTTTCATGGTTGCTTTAGAAATGTGTGACTGAAAGAGATCACCTGAATTTGAAAGCAATTTATTTTTCTTACCAATCCTCTTTCCACACTGCAGACTGCTGTGTAATAAAAGTTTAGTCCAGGAAGTTTTGGAAAAACTTCAGTGGGAAACAGATCCTCAGAACAGGCATTCTACAATTTCATATTCTCTGAAGAGGCGACCAACATGTCAACCTTTCTTCAGTTTGCAGGTGCCACTTTTTTGGTAATGCGGTCATGTATTCAGTTGATGAATTAATTGTTGTTTTGTTCTCACTTCTTCCATCATCACTACAAAACCTCTTTCTCTCTGCTGGGTAGGCTGCAAGGTGTGATGCAAATAGTTGCTTTGGGTAGACAGGGGTAACAGACTCCATGTGTCTCAGTGACATCTGAGAATACAAAAAATGGTCTGTTTAAAAACCATTGCAAGCAAAGAAAATTAGGTCTTTGATTCCTCTATCATCTTTTCTGTACTTTCGAATTCTCAGCCTCTTATCTTCTTTGAGCTTATTGATTGAGAGGTAGAAAGGGAATGTTTTACCATATTTTTACCTTACATACCCACCCAACAGTGTATGTATGTATTTATGAACAGAATTTCACCCTGCAGCAGCTTGAGGCTGGCATACACCTCATCCTCAAACCTGAGCAGAGTCTCAAGTCTGAACTTGCTTCAGTGTGGTGAAGCAAAGAGCCTCCTTAGTTTTTTTTAAACTCTCTTCTCCCCTCCTACAAGAGCTAGAAATCTTACTCTTTTTATGCTTCCTTCCTACCACTGAGTTCCTTGCATGTGCAGTGTATATCTCCTCCTGATCTGAGAATAACGTGATCACCCACGTGATTTTACCAACTTAGAGACACCCAACAGCCTGTTGAAATTGGTCATCATGGTTCACATTGCTAAGAAATCTGGCCTCTTGTGAAGTCCTAAACTGTGGCATCTCTCAATATCTCAAATATCTCAAAAGATATTCCTGTCAACTGCTTGTTGGTCTACTGGTATTTGCATGCATGCATCTCCTTAGTACCTTGTAGGAATAAAAAAGACTTTTAATGCCTCTCATCATACCTGTTTATGTTAACTTTAAATAAATAAATTGCTTCCTGACCCAGTATGCTAGGGAGCCCTGGCAGCAATTTATATTGGATCCGTGCTATTAGAATCAATGAGGCTGGACCCTTTTCTTGTTGGTGTGACTGACATCTCTCTCTTTCTGTGTTTTTCTGCATTTTTAACGAATCAGGATCTCCTACAAGTAAGAACTGGAGTTAAGGCTCCAATCTACAAGGCTGCAGTGTGAAAACAAAGAAAACTCTAGTACTTTTCTTGGAACTTCAATAGACCCTCTTTTTTTCTAACCAAAATACATAAAACGTCTCTACTAAAATGTCTGGAATGATGAAGGGAAGAAAGTCTTTTCCTCCGACAGTAGCTTGATTAATGGTTTTATTGTTTGTACAGATTTTGTCAGGAAGCCATATGGCTTGAGGAAAACAAAGAGGAAGTGGCTGATGTTGAGAATCTGATTTAATAGGGGTCTCTAAGGACAGAATGTGGCTCTTATTCTTACTCCTTTCCACTCAGTTTGTAAAGTGGTTTAAGAAGAGCTTTAGTGCTTCAGTGGAGCTAAAGATAGTACATCCTGGGTGGAAGTATTGGACCCTGCTGCTGGATCTGTATCACTGTGACTCGACTCTCAGGGTAAAAATTCACTGTCCTTTTCCTTTTATGTTAAGTGTGCTGGAGTACTTTGCAAGGAACAAAATTTGTTCTTCTGGTATCTTGGCAGTTGATCAGTTTGAGATTGGTGAAGATAACTTTATCATCTTGAAGCTGAGGTCTCTTTTTGGGATGTGGTGCTATTTCTTTCCTTCCCACTCCTTTCTATCCTTTCTACTCTTCCACCAGCAAAATTCAAGCATATGTCTCTGGATTTGCTGAGTCGCACTCTGTGTCCTACAGCTGGGTTTATTTTCCTAATCCAGCATGTGTGTGGAGTTTGATAAGTAACTGAGGCTCAAATACTAATGATTTAACCTGATGTTATGGGTGAGATGAATGTCCAGTATTACCTGTGACTGTTTGCCACTTGTTTTGACTCCTTGGTGAATAAATCTGAATAGAGAATCCAAAGTAATATTCCATAATGTAACTACTAGCAACTATGTTAAGGATGTTTAACATGCTCTTCCTTGTGTGAAAGTACAGCCTCTCTGCTGAGTAAGAAGTAAAAAAACCCTATATGAACCATTAATAATTGTTAGTGAATCCACAGTCTGGAAAGCCAAAACATCACTTGACAAAAACATATTGTGACCATTCAGAATTTAATGAGTATTGCTTTGTGACTGAAAGATAAGTGTTCAGGCTGTGGTGGTGAAAATAACTGTATACGTGCCTTAAGTCTCTGGAGATCCTGAACATCCTATTCTGAAATTTTTGACCATAACGTTAAAAGTAGCTACTCTCATGAGGCTTCAGTGCATAACGATTGCGGTCTAGCATTTTACAACATGCCAGTCCTTCCTTTCTAGATCTTTGAGATTTTTCTTGTCGTAAGTGGCCAGAAAACATGCTTACGCTGGAGTTGCTGCTTATTGAATCTTAACGTATAGCCCTGGCAGGTATTAGGGAGAAAACAGTTTGCCTTGACAAAATTCAGTGATGCCAGCAGAAGAGGAGAGACTAGAAGACTAGAGGAAAGTTTTACTGCTTTAGAGCTGTTCTTTTACACTGCTGTCAAAGTGAAGCTTCCATTTGGTGTTCAGCATAACAGATACATTCAGTTGAAGTATTATTCAGAAAGCCTTTGACAAAGGTTTAAAAATAAACACTTCTCACATGTTCTCCTTGCTATGACATAGTATTAGGCAATGTTTGTAGGTCTGCCACAATGATGCTATTAAGCATCATTATAGTAAGCATCCCTTCCAAGCTGATTAATATTAGTCTTAGTCAGCTGTTTGGGATTTGTTACCCTTTGCCTAGTTTGACTCTTTATGTATGCATTGGCTGTGATTTACTACTACAAGGGAGTCAGGGTATGCAGATCTAGAGCACTTGGAGGTTTTAGCATCTGGAAGACGTCCAATTTGAGGATTATTTCCCTTAAAAAGCAAATTAGAAAAGAAGATTATTTCACAATCTCCTATATTTACAATTTAGCAGTGGCAGATGCTTGTGACTACCTAGTGCAGTGCTTAGTATTTCATAATGTTCTGGAAAGCTGATGAAATGCTGTTTACCACATTTAGTTATTTATAGCAGGAAGATGTCACCTGGTATAAGATATAGCAAATTAAGTGCAGTATTCTGCATTTCTTTTAAACTATTTGAAAAATGAAATTCTGCTTGCATGTAGGAGGCTATTATGTTCCTATATATGTTTCATACCTATTTCTTGTATGTCTACAGGTGCTAGGTGAGTGCTGGTTTTCCAAAGCATTAGAGGGAAGAGGAGGGAAAAAGGGGGGAAATATGATTTCACTCTCAAGATAGTTTTTCTAATTTATGACAATGTTTCTTTTTTCTTTTCTCCCAGCAACTGGCCTTGTCAGTAGATTTGGCACTTATGCCTGGAGTAGCAGACTGCACCAAGCCCGCTGCATAATCAGACATTCCCATCTATCTTCATCTACAGGTAAAAAGTTGTGACAAACTTCAGACACGAGTTTTACTCCTCCCTCTTGAAAGTGCTTGTACATAAAGCATACCAAGAACCCTAGAGTTTAAAGAATTTCCTAAGTGCATGTGTATACAGACATCACTTCCCACTTTCTTCCTAAGGTTAGAAATCTGAGCAAGTTCTCAGCTCCTGTTCTGTGAAATGTTTGCTTTCTCAAAAAGGTTGTGTTCTGGAGCATGCCTTTCAGAATGCATTGGTATTATTTTTCATATTGCTTTTAGTTTCTAGTCCTCTGTTCTATGGTGTAATTAATTTGGTGAAGCAAGCAGGGAAAATGCATTCTTGTAATTCTTGTTCTGCAATCTGTGAACGGAACAGAGTTAAATATATCTCTGCATTTGTTGTATTATTGAGTAAATTCCTTTCAGTGGAGCAAGTCTGTGGCTAGATGCCAAATGACTAGTGTCACTCCTTTATTTGTCACTTTGAAATGAGCTGTGCAAGCTATGCTCTTTTAAATGATTTTATTGACCAGAACAGGAGGTAAGTACCTGCAAAATGCAAGATGGTGCTTGCCCATCTTCACAAGGGGAGGCTTACTTATGTACCTTCACTTCTTTTGAATAAATCATTTTTTTCTTTATAAGGATCACTAGTATAGTATTTTTGTGACTTCAGACAAAGGGACAGTTGCTAGTATGTGGTTTATTAAAACAGTTCTCTGCTGAAACCATGGAGTCAAATAGATTTTGGTACTTTAAAAAAAACACACTTTTTTCAGTGTAAAAAAAAAATAATCAAATGTAACATTAAGAGTTACATTAATATGTAACATTAAAAAATCAAAAAGTAACATTATACCCTTATAAAATTCTGTATTTCACACAATTTGGATAGTCTGCAATCTGGTTCCCTCACCTCAGAACATAAAAGAATTGGATAATGTTTAGAGGAGAATGGTAAAAATGATGAAAGATGTGAGCAATTTTAGTAAGCTAGGATTTTTCAGTCCAAAAGAAAGACAGCTTAATGCAGGGGAATAGGAAGGAAGCCTACAAGTTGTGAATGAGACTAAGGCAAATGGGACTTACTTTATTCACTCTTGCAGCACAAGAACCAGTGGGCATCCTACAACGCAGCTAATAAGAACCTAGCTAAGAACAAACACAAAGCAGGTAGCTCTGTGTAATTCCTTGCCACAAAGCCATGGAGGCTAAATAACAGAAGATAAATCCAGTTGAGGCTAATAAATACAAGTCACACTTGAAAGTCCTGGAGCTGGGACCAGCTGGAAGCCAATGGGGCATCCAGGAGAACTATAAAGCATTATTGCAGCCTTTTGTTCTTCTCTAGGCATTTACCATGACTTCTTGTTCCCCTTATTCTTACTGGTTAGAAATTTTTTAATTTCCAATACAGTAGTTGTATTCTAGCTTGCTGGGTCAAGGTCTGTTGTTGCCACAATAGCATCAGTCAGTGCTGCAGAGTCCTCACTCAATGTTCCTCCAAAGGGACATTACCGTTCTCACTTTTTCTTCATGTACATCATGTAAGAAGGCTCTTTCTTGTGCTTAATAAGCAATAAAAACATTAGTGTTTGAATGAGAATTCAAACTTCACTTGTATCCTCCAGCTGTGAGTAACTGCTGAGTGTTTTGTGGCTTGCATTGTGCGGAAGCACATGAAGCAGATGTCTGACCCTCCTGAGCTAAGAGATAAGTCTGATGGCTGGACTCAAAAATCCTGGGTGTGGTCCCCTCCACATCCATCTTCCTGCCATGTAATCAGGGTGGAATTTTGTTTTCATCTGAGTGCCCTGAGTCATGAATCAGAAAATACCTCTTTCATTGATCTCTTTGGTAATTTTTCCTCCTCTGCTCCCATCTGTGCTACTAGTATCTACTGAAAGAAATGAAGAGGTGGGACAAGTTCCCAGGTGCTGTCTAAAAGGAGCTCTGGTTCAGAGAGAGCTTCTTCTCTAATGTTCCAGGAAGTTCTTGTTAAGGTGAGAAATAATCTCAAAGGAAATGTCACATCTCATTTTCATCGCTTCTCTTGTGCATTTCAACATATTGTGCATACACCTCTCATGCTGTCTTTGGATGGAGTCAGTACAGGGAAAAAAAATGAGATTGCTTTCACAATGTTATCACTGGGATCCTTGGATTTTGCTGCATTCTTTGGATTACAAGAAATGCTTTTCATCTCTTCTGTCTCTATTCCCCTGCCACTCCAGAGTTGAATACCACACAATGTACCTCTTGTTCCCTTGCTATCTGTTTTGCAGCTTTTTAATGACCTTGTGCTTGTTCAGACTGGTGAGATAGCATAGCTGAAGTTGAAGATACTGTGGTGTGTGCATCTATTTCCTTCATTTTCCTTACTTTTTCACACTTATATTATTTGTAACTTCTTGCTTTCTTGTTAAAGGGTGATTTTTTTTCTTTCCCCTTCTTGTCTTATGTAAATTTGTTGTAATGTAAAACTCAGATCTTGTGTCCAGATTTACAGAATCACAGAATCATCTAGGTTGGAAGAGACCTCCAAGATCACCTAGTCCAACCTCTGACCTAACACTAACAAGTCCTCCACTAAACCATATCACTAAGCTCTACATCTAAACGTCTTTTAAAGACCTCCAGGGATGGTGACTCAACCGCTTCCCTGGGCAGCCCATTCCAGTGCCCTTTCAGTAAAGAAGTTCTTCCTAATATCCAACCTAAACCTCCCCTGGTGCAACTTTAGCCCATTCCCCCTTGTCCTGTCACCAGGCACGTGAGAGAACAGACCAAAACATTTGTAACACCTGTACTTCAAGCTTCTTGAATGCATTTCAAGTTGAATGTTATGACTCTTTCTGAGGAAACACACTGATCTTATATTTAAATATATTTTTTCTCAATATTTTCAGAATTGGGACTCATTATTTTCTTGCCAACCTTGGGCAGACTGGAAATAGAATGTAAGTGGAGAGAGTATGTCTGGAAACAAGGGCAGAAGTATTGATAATAAATGATGGGGAGGGTGGTGTGTGGAAATGCCACATACGTGTAGAGACAGGAAAGCCTACCTTTTACATTTCAGAGATGTTTGATTCCTTCTTTACTATCTGGGACATGGGATGCTGAATCCAAGCCCTTGGTGGTGCAGGCAAACCATTTCATCTTTCCATTCATGAATTAAGTGAGCTTTGGCTGGGTTTGCATCCTCTCACTGCTGTGCTTGCTGGCTAGGCTTTTTCTGTAGAACAGTGAAAAGAAATGGGATCATGCATTTCTTGTGGATTCTGACTTTAAATTTTATTAAGTTAGCCTGGCTAACCTTTTTGAGATCATCATTTGATTTTCACTGATATATCGGTCACTAGGATCTTCTGCAATGCTGTTTTCTTTGTAGTAGGAAGACATAGAGGGGCCTTGTGGTCAACTTTTTACGATAAGTGGTCACTAAACATTTGAGAGGAAAAATGTGTGCATACTACTCTTTACAACTTTGAGCTAACAACAGTTTTTCCACTTGATGTTTGCACAGCAATTACTGAAAATGTAGTTTTCCCAGCTGGCAAATGCAAACATAGTATTAATTTTTGCACTAATTGCAATGCACATTAGTCATTTCTCTGGCAAGAAAGAAATGTTACTTTTGGAGGTATGTCAGTCTGATATAATCTTCTATCTTCTTTTCCATTAAAGATCAGCAATTCTGCATATTGCTTCCTACAGAAGATAGCTTCAGAAAGTTTAAAAATTCTAGGCTTTAAGGAAACCAAGTTTACCTTTGAATTGAGGTGTGTAAAGGGTTTAGTAAATTGATATCATGAAGAAGAAAAAATAGCATTCGAATGGAGTCCATCCCATTAGTCAAATCTGCATAAATCTCACTATTATCTTCAAGTTAAACAGATAATTCATCACTTAATAGGGAGAGAAACATGGATGCCTTTTTCACTCCACTTGTAAGTCTAGCTTTGTGCTTTTAATTTTAAATTCTATTTATATAACCTTTCAAAAGTCTGAAATGATTTCTAATTGATGTCTTAAAGCTTCTTCAGGAAGCTGTAGAACCACACCTCTTGTCACAGAGCTGATAAGTCTGACACCTGTCATTTGTAACAGGATTATTATACTTTGGACAAAGCATCTCTTTGAATTCTATAACTAACACACACAGACTAAAAGCCCGTGTGCTTTCAAACAAAAAGTTAAGATTCCAGATTTCTTCTAAAAGCAAATATTCCGTGGTTGTATAGGGCTTGGTGCTGGGGAGGAATTATTGTCAGAGTGGTCTTTTCCAGTTCAACAGCAAAGTTCTTTCTGAAATGAGGAAAAAAGAGTTAGTGTGGTTTTTTTTCCTCTACTGCTTTTGTGAACAAAACCTAACTTTTCAATTTTTTGTTTGATCCACAGGCTTTCCCATCAATTTAGATTATTAGTAAGGAAGGTGAAGTGAAGGGTTAGACTGCCAGAAGTCATTGCATTATACTCTAATAAATCAGCACACTTCTAAATAAGGTTCAAGCCTCTCCCTTACCAGAAGGCATTTGAATCGACATTTCTGCCACAGCCAGCCTACAGGATTTTCTAACCTGAATCTCCTCAATTTGGTACACTGAGACAGCTTGCTTCTTTATTTGACTGTTTCTTTGAGAGATTCCTTGGGTTCAAGTCTCCACAGCAGTCAAACTCTTAGCTGTGTGCATGAAGTGAGAGGGTGTCTGGAACTGTTTTCTTCTATCTTGTAGCCTGACGATTAGCACCATTTCTTGGGGCATGGGAGATCCTCATCCTTGTTTTCCTGGATAAAGATGTCTTAAACCATGATGTTGGCAAAGGAGTGATATATGTACTTGTGCACTTTCAGTAGTTTATTAAGGAAAACTATGTAGTTTTAGCATAATTACTTGATCTGAAGTCAGAACATAGTTTGGGAGGATTATAATTTTGATTTAGTTCTTCTCCAGTTTGGAGAAAGGTTATATTTTTGAAGATGTTTCTTGTCAGATACTTGCTCTCAAGAGGCACTATGTGTTTGATTAATTTTCTTATGAAACCATTAGTATGTACAAAGCTAAGCATGTGTTCAAGCCTCCTTAGGCTTGGGGCCTTGTCTTTGTTTTCATGAGTGGAAAATAAGATCTTGTAAACCACATTTGTCTTAATAGATTATTCGGTAAACATTGGGAAGTAATGTCTAAGGGAATGAGGAAATCCAAAGAATGGCTTGAACAGATTCATCTTTCCAGTGCTCTTTCCACGCACAGAAATACAAATTGGTTCTGCATGGGCAGAGGAAGGAAACAGCCCCTGATGCATGGAGAATCCCCAGTGCCGGTGCCCAGGCTGCTGGTTGCACTCCATTATTTATTTGTGTGAAGGTTGCTGCTCTGCACATCAGTACCAGTAACTGTAGAAACACCTGTTAAGACTGCGGCTTTTCCAGTGGAAATTGTACTAGCAAATTAACTCTGTGCCAAGCCGACAGTGACTGATGACTCTAATGGTAGACAAAGAGCTAAATCCAAGTAAATATTCTAAGAGAAGGTAAGTGAATTTTAAGATACATTTATCTCCAGCCTTTTCAAATTGTCTACCAAGGGAGGTGTAAAGAGAGAATACAAACATCTTTTTTTTCCTGTTACTGTTCAAAAATGACATGGTTTAAAAGACTGTGTATAATAGCATTTTAGCATAGGACTACCCTTCACCCCCGTTTTTAGTGTTCCTGTTGCAAAACCCTGGGGCACGGAGAGTTGTATTTATACATGAATGTGTTCTATTGTGATATCCAAGAACCTTACTTGCAGAGTGCAAACTCCAAAACTGTTATACTAATTCAGTAATAATGCCAGTAGTTTGCTGTTATTAGTAAAAAGATAGCTATCTTATTCTGGAGCATGCTAGGATGATACATGCTTAATTTTATTCATACTGCTTTTGATACAAGTGGTGAAAAAAGTCAATAAAAAATAGCTGCTATGTGTATGCCCATTCATCTTCCCTATGCCAGGAAAAAGATAGAGGTTATTCGGGAAGTGATATTTCTAGAAACGCATTTATCCAAACAGGAAGATAAATAATTAATGACTGCAGATGAACAGGGTTTTCAATAAATGGGAAGAATAGTAACTGTATGGCGGTGTTCATTTGTGGGTTGGTCAGCATTTTTTTCTCTGAAAACAATGTTCTTCTCATGTACATAACTTGCTTTAGAAACTTAAGACTTCAGAAATGCATTTGATTTCAACAGGCTCAGACAGGATCAGATAGCTGTAATAGTACTTGAAGAGAAAATTCTGGTAGTGCACTTCCTGTAACTCAAACAAATAAATTGCTTTATTAGCTCTGGTCAAATAATTATACAAACATGGAAAGACTTGCATCTGAAATAGATACAGTCAGGAAGCTGAAATTTGGTGTTCTGTTGAGGGTCCTGTAAATGTAAAGATGACACTTATTTCCAATCTTTGAGTATTTCCAAGTCTATCTAAAATAGATTGAAGAAGCTTGCTAGACTTTAAGTATAGAAACAAAGGCTTTATTCAAACAACCTAGTGTAGCGATTGATATGTCCTTGGCATTTCAGTGTAACCAGTGATGCGATTTTTTTATTTTTGGTTTTTGTATTCTTTCAGATCAGAGCTCTTGGAAAAGTAATAGCAATTGTCTGGTTTGGGGATTGGGGAATGATGCAGGCAGTGGCTTGTTTTCCAGCTAGCTGTAAAAATTGTGCAGCATGTGTGGCCTGTGCTACATCTCCCCTCCACAACTGCACTCTCCATCCCTTTCTTTGAAATTAAAGTCATGGCATATAAGTGAATACGAGAACCATTAGATATATTATCTATGGCTCTTAGTTTAAGCTTGTGGTGTGGGCTTGGTTCCCTACTCATGCCCTCTTTAAACCTGTAAAGCTTTTGTGACATCAGTATGTGAGCCCTATTAAGTTTAACACATTGCTCATCCTTCTGTTGCTGAAACTAATGTAGCAGTCCATGCCTAAAGCACTGTAGATTACTTTCCACTATGTCATATGTTAGTGATGCACCTGTGGATTTGGTCTAGCCGAGTCTTGAAAACCTACAAGGCTGGAAGTTTTCACAACCAGCCTGGGTAGCCTGATGGCTCCAGAGCTGCCCTACCGTCCTTGAAAGAAGTTTTTCCTAATGTCCATTTTGAATCGCCATGCTGTCCTTTGTATTCAAAACTCTCTGAGTGCTGGTTGGAGTGCTCAGTTCTCTCACTCCCATGTTCTAGGATAGTTAATAATTTCTAACTTCCAAATAAAACCTTTTATTTTTTAAACAAAAATATTTCTTTCATCAAAGATTAACGGTAGTACTTGACATATTTTTGTCTTTGGAGCTGAAGTACATTATAGTTTCATCCCTGAAACATAGCTCTGAAAAATATGAAAATTAAATGTGAGTGCAGTGAACCCCTTGGGAAAAAAAAAAAAAGGTAGCAAGTAGCAGTAGTTTCCACCTTATGGCTTGTGGTCTGCAATAGGGGAAAACATAGATTTATGTCCATAATATATGAAAATTCTCATTTTCAGTTCCATAGTGGCTATTACATATCTTATCTTACATGCAGTTGGTGCAAAATTTATGGTTGAACTGGAAAGAGAACTTTATCTAGAAAATACAGGTGGTAATGTAGTTCTACAGTGGAATCTCAAAATATGTATCAAAAATAGATACAGAATTAGTGAAGTCACCACCTTCTTTCCTTCCTCAGTGCCAGTAACATGTTCTGAAAGTGCTTTGTACGTAAAGACAAAGAGCTTCTAAAACTGCATGGAAAGGGACCTGCATTTCATAGTCTATCACAAGTGGTTTACTGTAAACATAAGTCAGTGATTCTAAATTGAATTCACACCATTCTGACATATGAAACCAAATGTAATGAAATTCAGTTTCATAAAAAGAACTGAAGAGTAATGGGACGGAGGGGGGATGACAGCCCACAAACAAAAACCCCAATGTGCAGTGAGTCAAATAGACTTGGATTTTGTGATTCTGGTTAAGTCTTGGTAATTCTTTCCCTTATTTCCATTCCTTTTCCTTTCTAGCAAGTTTTTTTTCCCCCTCCTAGCTCGTATCTGAGATATGCATAGCTCTTATGTAAAATATGCTCATGAGCTGCAGTAAATCCCTGTGCAGGGAGTTAAAGGGATACAAAGGCATGTGCATACATTGTCATAACCTTTTCACAGGTATGTCATAAACACTTTAGCTGCCAAGTTTGCACAAAAATTTAGGAATATTGAGGTGACGTGTTTATTAGCCAATTGGATGGGGTATCCACTAACATGAAAGTCTGTGGGAATGCACGAGATGTGTTTTTTTTTTTTAATAAAATAAAGTATCAACAGTTCTTAAGATTTTCTATAACTGCCACCTGCCTTTTTGTATGAAACCACAGAGGTACTCTGTAGGTTAAGCTGTGCATATGTCTTGATATGCTTGTGCCAGTGGTTTTGATGCTGAATTCTCTGGTTCCAAGCTAGGATTTAACTGCTGCAGTGCTCCCTTAGCAGTTCTGTTTGGCTTTCAGGATGTTCATTTCACTATTTAACAAAACTTTCTTGTTTCTCAGTACTTCATTGCACCCTCTGCACTAGCTGACATCTGACTTTTTGCCTACTTGGACTGATTCCTCTATTAAGTGAGAGGAGGGTTGTGCTTGTTCAACAGTTTAAATGATAAACTCCATTGGCAGTGATTTATGCTAAACTGAATTTGAATTGAGTTAGTTTCCTGTGCTTAATTAAGCTTTACATTTTGTTTGTTTGTTTTGTTTTGTTTTGTTTGTTTTTTAATGCTTCACTTTGTGTTTAGCTTTCTCTTGCTGCAATGAGCAAATAGCTGAGCATAATCAGTCCTTACAGCCTGTTAGTTGATTTTTGTGTTCTCTCAGGAGTTGCGCAGGGGATCTGGAGTGTGGGGTCTGGGGTCTTTTGAGTTCCAACACTAGCTAAATATTGAGACTGTAGCCTGACTTCTATACTCTCTGCTCAGGTGTTGCCCTAGCCCAATTTAAGGATCCCAGTGCCTGACATTGTCTGCAATTTCATTGCTGCAGTTGTAGCCTCTTTCCACGTGTTTTTGCAGTGAGCTGGCACTAATGCCACAGCATATAAGTGGGCTAAGGAAGTTTTGTGCAGATCTCTTAAGTTCTTTGTTAACAGAAAGTTCTGCATGTTGTACTATTTCAAAAGTTTTAGGGTGAATCCATTTGTCTTTCAGGGAGTGTGGAAATAACATTGTCCTGTGGTAGGCTCCACCCTTTGAGACAATGAGTGCTTTCTACCACTGTGTGTGGGCCAAGGCAACATCCTTGGCACTTCTCTCTCTGAGACAACTTCAAGGTTAAAACTAACCATAGATTAGATAACTAGGGTTGGGCTTCAAGGTGAAGTACCATTTCATAAAGGGCAACTTGACCTCTGCAAGCAATTCTAAAAATAAAAAAAATATATAAAAAATCTCTGGTGTCTGAACACTATCTACCAATTATATTGTCCTGCACTGTTGTGCCAGGAGATACTTGTCCTCTTATCTTGCAACATCGCAAGAAGTATCAGCAGAAGCAAGAAATCTTAAGAGTTATCTGTTAGTATAACAGGACCGATGGTTTAGCTGTTCTGACTGCTCCTTGGATATGGAAGTCAGATTTTAGTAACCATTTTTGGTGATTATTTGTACATTCAATCTTACTTGATTTGTGACTTAAAAAGTTGCTTCAGGTAAGAAAGATTGACTGTTTAACTCCCCGGTTAATATGTACATGTTTATATTAACCAACCCCTATATGTTGACAGTCAAGTAAAAATTAGAGCAATTTATGGTGAAGGAAACTTCTGGGAACTGCCTAGATGATCCAGCACTTCTCAAGTGTATCCTAAAATGTAGGTGATGTGCTGTTTTGCTTTGGAGTGTGGTTTCTTCAAAACTTGCTGTCCCTGAGGTATATTGAAAAACTGAAGATATAAAAGATTGTCAATGAATTAGCTTTTCAATTTTAATGCAAATATGTGTCTGTCTTCAGGTTCCCTTTCCTCCCCTAGGTTAGTGCTTTCAGAATGTTAAATGGCTGGATTTTTTTATATAAAGTTAAATATAAGCTTTTTTTTTTCTTCTATTACTGAGTAGCTCATGTAGGGATATACATCTGGTCCTGTTTTAGTCACTGTTGGTCTTCTAATGTGTTTTAAAGAGATGACTTTTTTGTTTCACACTCTGTTCACCTAGTGATACTGTACTGGAGGCCCTGACATATGCTTTGCTCCCTGTGCTTTGGCAAGTGTATGCTGTTAGCTTCTGTAACTTGTAATCTTTGCTGCCAGGACTGTGTATGCATTTATATGAAAGGATTTTTTTTCCAAACTGTGTAAGCAGTACTAAGAACTGAAAATTGTTCCATACCATGACAATGCCTTTAATTACGAGGCTTATAGAATTGAAATCCTTCTTGCTTCTTCTGCAGTCTCAGGTACATTACTTATTTGGCTTCATAACAACTCGACAAGAGGAGTAAGACATGCTTTCATCTAATATAGATACTTACCTAAAGTGAAAGATGGGGTTTGAGGCACTTCAAACAAAGGAAAGTCTAGAACTAGAACCCTGTCTAAGCAACTCTTCCTCATCCTTGGGTCCAATATTTAAATCTAGGGTCCTTGAGAAAGGCTTCGAGCTGTGAATCTGTTTTATGTAGAGCAGCTTCCCACCTCACCAAACCTGACTGAGGGGACTAAATGCAAGAGAGATGTGTTGGCAAGCACATCCATCTCTGGGGTGTTTGGCGCTCTGACACGGTGACTATCCCTCAATATTTACCTCCCTCCTTTTGCTATGCTGTGTAGAGCTCTGGCCTTCAGGTGTTAACGAAGTCTGTTCTGGGAGCCCAGAAATTGTGTAGCAGTGTCTAGTGTGTCTATAAAGAAGTCTTGCTCTTGGCCTGTCTTTACCAGAGAATATAGATAGCCCTGTAGAGTTGCTTCCAGTTTTGTCATTCCTTTCTGTCTTCAGTACTGCTTTGTGAAGCTTTCACATCTGTTCTGGAAGCTGAAGTACTATCAACTTCAGTTTCATTTCAAGCTTGAAAATGTGCTGCACAGATATCTGTTCTGACAATGTTATTCTAAATAATATATTTAAAAGTGATCATGCAGCAGTGTATTTGTGTTTTGATTCAAAGTTGAGAGCACATACCCCCATTTGCTTTTGTATTTATAACTTAATGTTTGAGGGGTGATGGCATGTGGAAGAAAGCATGAGGACTCAAGCAAGGCTGGTATCTGATCTCTTTTCCTGCAGGTTTTCTTAGTGTGTTTATACTTCAGAGTATGTTTTGACAGAGTGCAGCAGTTATTGTGCAGCTGAAAGTGGATTACAATATTGTTTGTTTAGGATTCAGAAGCCTCTTGTCAGCAAAGCGCAGGATATACCACATGGTGACTGCGCATGGAAACAGTATGACCCCAGGCCTAGCTGTGGAATTCAGATAGTGATACTATTCTCTAGCCTTTTTATTTCTCTGGCAACAGGCATGAGATTGTATGAGTATAGCTTGATGCAATAGTTGATTTGCATTAATGTTTTGGAAGCACAGATTTCAGTAATAGCTTGGAAGTATTGTACTGCCTGGATATACCTAGTTATTAAAGCAATACTAAAGCAAGCATCTTACTGAATTTGAAAGCTCTGAAGTTTTGTTAGTCCTGTCTAAATGTTTCAACTTTTACTGTATTTAGGATCCCAGTGAGCTTTTATAAGCACGAGGACTGTGAATAATTGAACAAGGACGGCTTCAGCTTCAAAGTTGTTTTTAATTAAAGGCTTTCCCTTCTGTGGACTACTCCCACGTAGAGGGTTGGAAACTCCTAAGTTTCCATGCACAGAATTTTTCTTTATTCCCTGGGGCGGACATAAGGGGCAACAGATTTGACCACCTACAAAAGATGTAGATGTTGCAGTGAAAGCAACTGCTTCCTCTCTAGACAGAAATTGGCTGGGAATGAAAATAAGAATTGAAAGTTTTGATTGTACTTTCCTTCTTGCAATCCGTGTGCAGCATGACCTTATTTTACAGAAAAATCCAGACTGCTACTATTATTGATTATGCTGGTTGCATACACACAGATTTTTAAGTGCTTGAGAATTGTTAGGCAATGATAGCAATGGCGCCAGGACAAAGTTTAAGCTGGTCAGTTTGCCAAAGACGGAATTGCACTTGAATTCAGGTTATGGTGAAAACACTAAAGGTAATCTTACTGTGACCTGTAGGTCGGGGAATCTGTTATTCTCTTACCAATATCAGTATGCAGACTGTGGACAGCATACTTGAGAGTGTCTTCCAGGGGTTCAGGGACAGGCTGGGATCTGCCTTGCAGGCCTGCCTCTTCCAGTGCCTTCCCTTCAGAGACATGCAGCTGTATCTCTGCAGAACACAGCTGTTTCTGAAGGGTAGTACCTCTTCAAGGGACTTAAACTGGGATACCTTTTTGTGCACAACGTACTACTTACATGAGAGCATTCCACTCTAAATTGATAAAGATTTGAGGAATCAAGTTCTCCTGGTTTTGAGTGGATACAGATATACCAAGAAGCACGATTGTGAAATGCAGTGAACTGCCTCTGCAAATTCTGTTACGGTACCCAATTTGTCATATTTTGTTTCTACCAGATAACTATTACAACTGTTGTAACCTTTCTGATATGTTCCACATATAGCATACAGTAGGCTTCAGTGTAGAGTTAATCATAATGACCACATGTTGCCTGTACCTCTATCAGGCTGCAGGACATGTTTTCAAATATTATATTACTTTATTCTGCTATTGTGGAGGTTGGTCACCTCTGTCCATGCCAACGGCTGCATTGTTTATACAATAATACAGTAAAAGGAGAAAAAAAAGAGAAGAAAAGAAGGGGGAAGGTTGCAGGAAAAGGGAGAGGATGATGAAGGCTTAAATCAACATTGGTTCTAGGGCCTGTTCTTTGTATTGCAGTCGTTTTGTGAGGAGGTATGGTGAAACTGGAAGCTGTTTCTATAATTGAGATGAGGAAAAGAGAACAAAGCAGGAGGGGAGGGTTCTTTAGATGACTAAATTGTAGGAGGCTCCTTGAAAAACTTGAAGTTCACTCAACGAAAATAATTAACACAAAGATTGGTTTGCCCTTGGAATGAAAATATGGAGTGAAAACTTTAAGCAAATAAAAACAGAAGGAGGAGAACTTAGCAAATGGGATTAAAATTTCAAGTCAGTGGAGTACATCTGTTTTGGGCCGCTTAATTTGATGTGTTTGAAGTGATTGAAATTACAGAGGCTGAGGCCTCAGCACTTCCTGGAAATTGAAGTCCCTTGAACTCATACAACAGAAACATGAAGCACGTGAATAATCTTAAGTTAATTCCCATTAGCCATAGGACCTTATTGTCACCTTTACAGTAATGCTGTTAGATGTCCCAGAGACTTGAACTTTTTTTTTTAAAGCTGACATACATTATATACTTATAATGCAAAACTGATTCATGCTCTCTTTCTATTTTGCACATAAAAAATAAAAAGAAAACTATGCTAAAGATGTCCAAACCACAGAATGTTTACCCACAGAAGTTGGTACAATGTTTGAAGTTTTGTAAGAAAGAGAAGTGGAAATTCAAAATGGGCTGTTTGGATCTTCTGATTTACATATTTTCTTTGCTTCAGAAAATAAAAGCAAACTAGACTTTGCACTTCTGATGCTTAGGAAGCCAAAGTACACAAGCACTTCAGCTCTTGTCACTGCTGTTTTGTTTAACTTGAACTGTTGTTTTTCAAGTTCTGGATGTTCCTCAGTCCCAGTGCCTGGCATCCAAGGCATTTCATAATTAAATTCAGACACGCATGGTGAAGATTCACCATAGCAGGAGGAATGATGATAAAATTCCTTCTGGTGGGACAAGTGTATTCCCAAAAGGCGAGACTGAGTTGCCAGTCTTCTGACTGCTTTCCAGAAGCTCTGCAGGCAAATCACTGTTTGTCTTGTCCTACCAGAAAGTACAACCACGGTGTGCGTAGGCACACCAGGAATCCACGGGGAGGAGTAGAATAAAAGATGGGTTAGAATGAAAAGCAGTGGGGTCACCACCACTTGTTGCTCCTTTGTGTTTTGGCAGGAACTGGGGAGAATTAGGTTAAGGGAGAATTTGAAGGATCATAATGAGGAGATTCAGCCAGTAATTTGATGAAGTTTCTCTTTTATGTGAGTGTTTAAGACACGTCTTGCAAATGAACTATGAAGCAAAGTACGCTTCACTTGGAAATAGTATGAGAAACAAGAAGGGTGGAGAAAAGTTTGGAAGGGTTTCCTGAATGAAAATAAGTAGATTGCAGTACTAGAAGAAGAGGAGAGCTACTTCACACTCCCTGCTTTTGCCAAGTCTGCTGACTACAGAAAACTGTCCTGACATCATTCTGGGCAAATGTGTAAATGGACAAGATGAGTTCGCCGAGGGGGCAGAGAGAAGGAATACACAGTCTTTAAAATGTGAAAAGAAAGCCTGTAGCTGCATGGCCTATAATGTAAGGCTGTATTTTAGAAAGAAGAGACAAAATGTTGGCAGTATTTAAAAATATGGCAGAGAAGTGATAAATGGAGAGTGGTGCTGGCTTGCAAATTCTTGCAACAGAGAAGGAAGGTAAGAAAAGGAATGTGAAAATATCACTTTCCTGCTACATTGAACTAACATCCATTTTCTCTTGGCATAACAATTTGTGGCTTTTGTTTAGTTGCTGTAAATTTTTTGGCATAGACTCTTGTCTTTCCTGAACAGCTATGTGTCAGGTTCGTGAACAGCTATGAATACTGTACGTGATCTTTGTAGGACTGCTTCTCAAAGGGAAGCATATGTAGTGGTGTTACTCGTCTCTACACTTCTTGCCCTTCCTGGTGAGCTTTGGGCCTCTAAGTCAGTGTTAGACAAATTTACAGAGAATTAATGGTTTAGAAGGTATGAAGCTTGTAACGGTTTCCCTAAAATCAACTGAACAGAGATGAGCTATGCAAGTGTACTCGCATCCTGAGGTAACATTACAGTTCTTTAGCTGTTTTGAGACAGCGTGGTCAGTTGGCCAAAGCCATGTAGATGGCCTGGAGCTGGCTGTACCACCACCACAACACTGAGAGGACTAGGGAAATTAAGTCAATGCAGTTAAAAGGATTTTAGTCCATAAGCTATTGCTGTATATACTAGGATTACCTCAGATTTTGCCCTAATAAATAAAATTACCCAAACTCACAGTTGATTGGAGAGGAGAAATATATAAGTGATAAGCTGAGTCCTATAAAGAACAGAAGAAGCAAAGAAGTTTTTGAGTTTGGGGAAATACAGAAATAAGCATAGCTAAGTATAAATTTTCAGAAAGGGACTCCCTCCTTCATCTCCCTCCCTGCCCTTAATTGTCCTAGCTATGTAAGGAGTCTTTGCAGAAATATGCTCTGTCTGGCTTCCAGGTTGCCAGGAGAGTTACTTGAAATTTTTGTAGGTAATGGTTAATGAATAAGTTAACATCTCTGAATAAAGCTTTGAGATTACCGTCTTCTTAAAGAGTTGTTTTGTTGATTAAGTTGAAAATGCCTCCCTTATTTCTCTTTCAGGAATTGCATGTAATTACAGCAAGATTTCTTTTCAGTAGTCATGTTGTACATTGGCTTTTAAACCATATTTTTAATTGACTTATAAAACTTAAGCTAATTCAAATTTAAATAGATATTTTAATTGTAAGGTGTACTTTTTTTCTGCATTCAGAATCACAGAATCACAGAATCATCTAGGTTGGAAGAGACCTCCAAGATCACCTAGTCCAACCTCTGGCCTAACACTAACAAGACCTCCACTAAACCATATCACTAAGGACTACATCTAAACGTCTTTTAAAGACCTCCAGGGATGGTGACTCAACCACTTCCCTGGGCAGTCCATTCCAATGCCTAACAACCCTTTCAGTAAAGAAGTTCTTCCTAATACCCAACCTAAACCTCCCCTGGTGCAACTTTAGCCCATTCCCCCTCGTCCTGTCACCAGGCACGTGGGAGAATAGACCAACCCCCACATTGCTACAGCCTCCTTTAAGGTACCTATAGAGAGCAATGAGGTCTCCCCTGAGCCTCCTCTTCTCCAGGCTGAACAACCCCAGTTCCCTCAGCCGCTCCTCGTAAGACTTGTTCTCCAGACCCCTCACCAGCTTCGTTGCCCTTCTCTGGACTCTCTTGAGCACCTCCATGTCCTTCTTGTAGCGAGGGGCCCAAAACTGAACACAGTACTGGAGGTGCGGCCTCACCAGAGCCGAGTACAGGGGGACGATCACTTCCCTAGCCCTGCTGGCCACACTGCTTCTTATACAAGCCAGGATGCTGTTGGCCTTCTTGGCCACCTGAGCACACTGCAGGCTCATATTCAGCCGACTATCAACCAGTATTCCCAGGTCCTTCTCTGCCAGGCAGCTTTCCAACCACTCATCTCCCATCCTGTAGCACTGCTTGGGGTTGTTGCGCCCCAGATGCAGGACCCGGCACTTGGCCTTGTTGAACTTCATACAGTTGACCTCAGCCCATCGGTCCAGCCTATCCAGATCCTCCTGCAGAGCCTTCCTTCCCTCGGGCAGATCGACACACGCACCTAACTTGGTGTCATCTGCAAACTTACTGAGGGTGCACTCGATCCCCTCGTCCAGGTCATCGATAAAGATATTAAAGAGGACCGGCCCCAGCACTGAGCCCTGGGGGACTCCACTAGTAACCGGCCTCCAACTGGATTTGGCTCCATTCACCACAACTCTTTGGGCCCGGCCATCCAGCCAGTTTTTAACCCAACAAAGCAAAAAATTCAACAAAGCAAAATTCATCAGTGCAAGCGCTGAAGTGGAGAAATGGCTCATTTGTATGCAATTTTCCCAAAAATGTAGTGGAAGAAAATGTGATATTTTGACCCATATTGAAATGTGGGAAGTGTAGTAAGGTTTCTACATGTTTTATTCTGAGCTTTATGAAATTTTTCCCCAGTTCACATTTGGAGTCCAATGAACACTTCACTTTGACACCTCAGCTGTTACTCAGGGTAGCTTTAGTGAAATGACATACCATAGCAAATGTAGCATGTGTTCTAGACTGAAATGTAAAGAAAAGATTTAGCCTTACAAAAGGCTAAACCTTTTTTTTTAACCAAGGGTTAATCCAGTTCTTGCCAAAATGGAGCACATTACCTCATTGCCTTCAGTGGTAAATATTGGCAGTTGTGCATAAATGTCTTCAATCAAACCCTCAACTTGCTTTAAGTGTTTGCAGACAAATGGTAAGGGGAGAGGGAAGTGTGGATGGGTGAGGCAGTGTCTTCCTTGAAACCAACTCGAGAGCGTGACCTATTTTATGTTGTTTGAAGCTGGAGCATCCAGAGGTATAAGGCAGCTTTGAAGTGAGAATACAGCTTACTTCATTGTAGCTTTCATATAAATATCTCTGCTGCAATGAAATGGCTTGCTTGTTCCTCTACTTTTTGTTTTCTTTCACTCCCACGCGGTATTTAGACCATATAAGAGATGGATAAACGTGACTTCCACTTAACATTGCTGCTATTAATAAAGTTGTTGTCATTTTATCAAATGTGCTGTATATTTGATGCTAATGAAGAACAAACACTTATAGGGCTTTGGAAGACATTAGTGTGGTAAGTGTATGCCTTTTGACTTGAAACAGTCAATCACGAGATGTTTACTTAATGCATATGGCTTTTCTGAGCTGTTTGTCACAGAATGTGATGTATATGCAGTAGTACAGTCTCCTTTGCTAACATATCTGGAAAAGGATATTGTCTGCCACAGAATAAAATACATCCCAGCTGCTAACTGTCTTAACCTCTGCAATGCTGCTACCAACAAACAAATCCTTTTGGGGCCTTTTGGTGAAAACTGAGCTTTTTCATGGTGTGTCTGTTCAGGCCTTCATCTCTATCAGGAGTGTGATTATTTTATACTGATGATTTTGTTAGTAGCTGCAATGCAGAGTGAGGAAAAGGAGTGCTTCATGCAAAACTACCTGCAGATTATACTCCAGTCCTAATACCAAAACAGATTCAAGGTTGTGATTTAGTGATTAATCCCATTTGAACGTGATTGAGTTGTATCAAAATAAATCCTATCAATTTCAAGAGCTGCAAGCAAGCGCTGTATTGAATGTTGTTGTAACTTACTGGCACATATGCTAACCATAATGCTCTTAACTCAAGTTTTAGACTTCTGCTTTGAAATTTTGACTGCTCTGACTTGAGTTCTGTCATTATTTCCAAAATGCCTGTGGGTTTTTGTACCTTGCATCCATGTGGAGTGTAGATTTTTTTTTTTTAATATCTAATCTTAGGGAAAGGAGAGCGTTCATTTTAGTGTTGTTCTAGTTGAATAAAGTCAAGTGTGTGTGAAACTTACTGTTTAAAAAAAAAAACAACAAAAAAAACAATATTTTGTTCTTAAAGGTTACAAAACAGAAAAATCTTTAATAAGCAATCTGGTTAATCAGCTCACCTGCTGGTTTGTGTTCTTTCAAACATTTTTGCGATGGTCTGAAAACATTCAGAAATACAGTTGGGTTACTCCAAAATAGTAAATCAAGATGCAAGGTATTATAGGCAGTGGTGTTTTTGACAGTATTACTGCTCCAATTATCAATATATATTATCGGCAATGGGTTAGAACTTGGTTTTCTATGAAGACACGAATTTTAGATGCAAAATGTGATCATGAAGCTTTCCAGCTACCTCATCTCCTGTATCACAGCTTCAACACTGTTTTGTGCTGCAGTTAAATCGTTGCTAAGTGATAATCTAAAGATTCTTCATTTCATTACTTGTGGTCTTGAGCAAGTTTAATGAAGCTAGCTGAGGATATTGGAGGAAGAGCACTGATGCCCTCTTAATAAATTTGGGAGTAGTGTTGGTATACTTATATGGCCTTCAGTTTACGCATTAGAGGTCAATAGGGACAGTGAAGACTTGGATTCAGACTTGCATTGACTGGGGTTGGGGGGGGGGGGAAGAGGCAAGCTCTGTTGAGGCTTTTGAGATAGCAAGTCAATTATTTGTTTGTTTTTTTCTAATTGTCTGGGAAAATTATTTTTGGACTTTGGGGGACTTTTAGGCTATCTGGAGGCACAATTTCTAGCACCCATTGTTGCTAGAAACATCCTCTTGTAGTTGAGTTTATATGACCTCACACATCAGCATTGTCTGGACCTGTCACAGACTGTGTATATACATAGGCATAGAGTGCCTTGGATAACACTCATGGCATCTGGATTTTGGCCTGTTTTGTGCAGTCATGTGTTAGACCATCTTTTCGCCAATCTCATGTGAGGAAATTCCTTGCTGCTGAAACTCTCTCTCAAGCTTGTTCTCAACATTGTCATCTTCATGGTTGTGGGACCTTTGGTTTGTTTGTTTTAAGCAGTGCTTATTATCTCTGAGCACTCTTCTGGTATAGCAAACGCATAACACTCCACAAGTGGAAATCTCTTAGTCCCACTAAAAGAATTGGATGCTTCTTCTGTATAAACATTTTCTTTTTCAAGAAAGTTGCGCACTAATTTCAAACCCACAACCTTTTCATTTCTAATAAACCTTTGTGTGCAAAGGATTTATACTTGATACTTTGTCCTGGACCTTCCTTGGTTTTGCCTGTTTATTCATGGGAAACAGCATGTCACGTAGGGTATTTCTTGTTCATCAGTCCAAGGGAAGAGGCTTTTTAGTAAATGCTAGTTAGCTTGTTTCCAGTAGCCAAATCTATTTGCAGTCATATTCATCTGGAAAATGTTACTTTATTGCTCAGAATTTTTATGGGAGGGAGGATCTGCCAAATGTCTCCCTGGTCACCCTGGGGTAATGTCATGCTCTTTTAGATGTTTATAAGCTCTTTCTGAGTAGCTGAACTTACTTTTTGTACTTAATTCATTTTTATTTTTATTTTTTCCCCAGTCAAACCTTGTTTGTACTAACTGTTTTTACCAACAGCTTCCACCTAGCAAGCTGGGTGGAACTAGCCCCCTGTTTGTCCAGAGCCCCATCTGGTATCACCGTAGTGAAAGGCAAGGAGCACAACTTGGCTGAAGTGCATAGAATGAGAAACAAAGGCAGAAGCAGTCAAACTCTAGGCAATTTTTGTTTGTAAGTAACTGTGAATGAATGTGTCCTCACTGCTAAGTACGCTGCATGCTGATTATTGGGGGAACAGAAATTTACTGAAGTGCTTTGGTCAAAAATCTGCAGTTAATTCCAGTTGCAAGAGAATTTTAACCTTGATTTGAGGAGTATGCTGCCTTCAGATGATGTGAGCCTTGCAAAGATTAGAAATGAGGTGAAATCAACATCTTAATTTTAGCTCTCAGGGTTTCTTATGACTTAACACTTACATCAAGGATAGATAGGTTTGGCAAACATCTGCTTGGACAATCTTTTTAAGCAGAAAAGCCCTTTGCACTTTCTCAGTTCTGCCTGTCTTCTGTGAAGTAGGAGCCTTTCTGTGGTTTGTAAACTAGCTGTGAAGAGGTAGCCAAGTTGTGTGCGTATAATATATACATACGCTGGAGTTTTCTTTCCCTTAGAAAACTGAACAAATGTCTGAAAGTGCAAGATCTGAGCCAAATAGGACAAAGGAAGAATTTAGGGAAAAATTGCCTAATGCGCGGCAAACAACATGACTGAGGAGGTTGCGGGCAAGGTACCCGCTAGGGAGAGGGGCAGGGGAGGCAGTAGCTGAGGGTTGTCCAATTTCAGATGCTCGGTTCCAATCAGAAATGCCTGTCACTAGAAAGCTGGTGACTGAAGGATGGGGTGAGAGGGGAAAGCTATGATCAGAGACAGGCTTTGGCTTGTGTGCCTCTCCTCAGTAAATTAGCTTTCCATTCCTAATCATTGCTAAAACAAGAAGTTACGTGTAAGTTGAACTGATTTTGAACTTACAGTATTGTGAAACCTCAAGTGAGGTGTTTTTTTCCCCCACCCTTTCCATTTGCTTTAGAGAAAAAAATTGTATGCTGTTGGAGGTGAGTTATTTTGTCTTCTCTATTGCAAAAGTGTGACGTATGTTTTGGGCACAAGCTTTAGTTTGAAAAATTATTTGGGGCAGTCAAAAGAGACCTCAGTGAAAAGGCAAAGAAGCTATTCATAGTACATGAGTTAACTGTCATCAGATAAAGAATTGAATATGTAAGAAGGAAAAACAAATGCTAGTAAAAAAGTTTTATGGAGTTATAATTGGGAAGCAGAGAGACACATACGGCCAAAAGATTTTGTTTTTCAGACTTCTCTGTAAACTTTACTGAATGGTCCTAGAAACCAAACTAATCCTAGATGGTCTTTTTGCTGTTTTATAGATTAGCTTTGCTTAGAAACTATAATGAGGCCTAGTGATTTCAGCACACAGATTTTAAGTTTCTAAAGTCTCTTCACGTTCCACTTTTTGTGACTGACAGATCTGGGAAAGAATACCAGTAGTACTGTGAGTCATGCTCTCCTTTCCTTCAGACCTACATGTTGGTCCCAATCATCTTTCCAACAGAAGGTGATACAGCAAGCTGCTTGTATGGTTTCACGATTACTCTTTAGTCCATTAAAAGTGTTTGTCCTTTAAGAAAACTAATGGGAATATTTTCCCTAAGCTTGGACTGTTTCAAAGATGCTTTGTTCAGATTACTTGCTGCTTTGGTGAATGTTGTTTTGGAAATTGGAAGTGTCAGCAAATATTTTGTTATTAAATGATGACTCTTCAGTTTTTTTTTAAAGGTGGATGTTAGAAAAACAGATGACTAAAACTGATCTGCACTGAATGCAAGGCTGTGCTGTGTGTGCTGACTGGGGGGGGAAGTGCACTTGCTGGCTTGCTAAATAGAGATAATACTTTGGATGTTGACGGACAGAAAAACAATTAGAGCTGTCAGATTCTTTGCTGACATGTGCGTTGTCACATGGGGAGATGGCTTGTTTGGTGCCAGTAAATCTGAACTGTTCAACTCTCAGCAAGATATTAAGTTAATTAATAAAGTTCCTTACAGTTGGGCATGGAATGTGAGGTCTGTTTATTTGTGAAGACAGCTTCTCCAGGAATAAACAGTGGAGGTCACTGATGGGGCCTCTTATGTGTTTTCTCAGTCAGTGCTGGATTGCAGGCTAATAAAAGACTTTCTCCTGCTAGAGATGCTAATTGGTGCATTAAAATGGTCTTACCTGACTGAAGAGTTCCTGTATTTGTATGCTTTTCAAACTTGTGTAGATAGTCATTTTCTTTGAAGTATGTCATGTTACGTGGGAAAATGTTTGTTTAAACTATTGACCTCTTTGGGTTTTTGGGTGCTCACTAATGTCTCAGAGGAATAAACTTCTGTATACGCTGGTATTCTCAAAAGCTATCACTTTTCCATTGATTAATTATGCAAGCGTATTTGAAATCAAGCTTTACTTGTACGTTTGGACTTAGGTTTCTTTTGTTTTCTAAAAGGATACTTCTGCACAGGGATTTCGGTGTGCATGCTCACTTTACAGCAGGATCGTTTAGTGCTTCTCCACTAAAGCTTGTCCTGCTGATGTGGTGTGACTGCTCTGCCCCTTGCAGTGTTTGAGGTGTGCTGCTGCTGAATGTCACAAGTTGTCAGATGAAGATCAGGAGGTCTTCTGGGCAATGCATCGATACTTGTCAGCCACTGAATGGAGTAGATGGCTGCAGAAGGGAAGCAACCTTTCCGCTGTAGCTTGAGGGTTATGCTAGCACATCTTTTTAATGCAGAAAGAGATGTTGACTTCATTAGGAGAAGGCAGTTCTGATTAGACTGTAACACAATCTGTATTAAGTATTTGCCTCCAGGTGCAGTTCTGTTAAATCTATCATCATCAGATTCCCTTTTTTTGTGTAACCCTACCCAGCTTGTCTTTACTAATCTTCTCTAAATAACTTTCAGATTTCTTTTACTGTGTTCCTGTGTTGTTCATTTCTCTGGAACTTAACTCTTCAAAAATATTTTCTCTAGTTTTATCATTTTACATGTATTGGATTACCTGATTGCATGAACTTCCTTTACTGTATTATCATGGCTTATTTTTCCTCTATCTGCTTAAATAATGCAACCATCTTATTAGTTTTTTAAAAGAAAAAAAATCAATAGTATTGGTGGTTTTGTTTGTTTTTTAAATAGACCGTTATACTTGGAGTTTTTACTTCAAAATTTTTGAAGTTCAGCATTTCAGCAGTTCCAGCTAGAAACTAACTTTTGTGACCTGTAATCCAGGTGGATCTGTTTAAGCAGAACAAAAGCAGCTCCTAGTTGAGCTGAGCCTGGAACAAAAATTCCAGGGATCAAATCAGCAATTATCTAGATGTTGTCATTAGACAAACCTTGAGTGGTTTAACTGTTGGAAAAAAAAAAAAGACAGCAGAGAGCAAATGGTTGATTGCTAGGTTGTAACTTAGTTCCCTAGATTTATAACTTTTTTTGTGCACAGACATTTGATTGAGTGCAGAAAGATTTTTGGAACCATGACATTTTTTGTCTCTCTCTCAAAAAAAAAAGGCAGCACTGAATATTTTTTTCCATTTACAAATATTGGGAATTTTCTTTTAAGTGAGATTGGGAGCTAATTCACTATATTAACTGGTACAACTTCGGTGTTATTTCACTGAAGGCAGTAGAACCATACTCAAAAGCAAGAATTGGATAGACTATGTTGTATAACTTAATTTTTGGTTTAGTGTCATTGCAGTGCATGTGGAAAAGCCAAGGTTAACGTTTAAGCCAAAGTCTAATTTACAGAATCAGCACAATGTTGGCAAGCGTGGAAGCACCTCGGCAGCATTTTCCCATCGTCCCTTCTTGCTCTAGAGAGAAAGAAATGATCTCTTCCTACTTGCTTTCCTTTCTGGGTTTTCCAGCGTTTTCTACATGGTACTAGGAACCCTCAACTGCTTCTGTATGGAGAGCAAGGTGGGACACTCAAGGATGGCTGTAATTAAAGATGTTTCCCCCTTGTTTTGCTATACCTGATAGGAATTACTGACCTGACACATGAAAATGTCTCTAACCAGTCCCTTGAGACATCCAGGCAATACGTAAAGGAAGGAGGGCACTTCTTACTGGAAACTGTTATGGATTTATCTTGGAGTTGTTTATTTGATACTATTTCTGTTGGTGCTCTTTTTGTCATAACTTGTTATATATTAGGAAATAAACTGTAATGAAACTTCTGGTAAGTCTAAAAGAACAGAATACGTAGAGATTGCCAAAGCAAGAGATAATGGTTTCCTGCTATTAGGTTAAAGAAATGAGACCATGTACCTCTTCTACCCAATAGATGCTAAGCTGAATTTATTCACTTTTTAAATTGGTAATTCCTCTCTATGAACACCAGGATTTTTTTTTTCTCTTTTAGCTTCTGAGAGAAGACTTGCATTATCTCTTGCGTAGCTTCAAGTATGACTTGACTGGGTTGCATTCATGGCTCTTGGATGATCTGGTGAACCATGGAGCTCAAGGTATGGGTGGATGGAGTCCAGAGAATTGTGTGTGGGGTCACCGAAGTCACAACATGCCAGGAAGTTGTAATAGCCCTTGCTCAAGCTATTGGTAAGTAACTGTCAGCTGTATGCCTTGGGTTTGGGGTGAAGCTTTTTTATGAAGCTAAACCAAGGGGTGGTGGGGTTGTACTGAGTCTCAGAAGAGCATGAACATATAAAGCACAATGAAATAACCTTGTAGTGTCTTAGAAGGCAAAGTAAACTTGCTGCCTTTGGGTTTTCTTAACCTGCTAGAGAGAGATTTAAAATAAAATAAAATAAAATAAAATAAAAAAGCAAAAAAAAAACCACAAAACTGAAAGCTGTAAACTTTCTTTCAGTATGAGTGTGTTCTCTAAATAACTATATGCTGCTGTTTGTCATTGTAAATACAGTCTGGAGTAAAGAAAGTGCTGAACTGTCAAGGTTTTGAATACCAAGGATATATAAAAGCCATGCAAAACAGTTGATTGGTTTTCACAAGCTAGCGATGTTAATTGAAATTATACGCATTGAAAGAATGTGTAGCTATATTGGACATAGTATAGATCAGTAAAATAGATCCTTCAAGTTCCCTTTTCGTCCTGCACTCCACATAACTTGATACTAATGAAAGGATAACTTGAAGTCTGTTCAGTTTTAGCTATTTGCTGAACAGTTTATAAAACAAAATCAACAACAACCCCAAACCAATCATCTTTGAAGCTTCAGTGCAATAAAGAACAGTCTTGTTAGTGCTGTCTTCAGTCTTCTCAGGTCTTTCTCAGTGGTTGAGAGTCTCTCTCTAAAATCTTGCATCCAGTGATAAACTGTAAAGTGTGCTTTTACTGTTTGTATTAGTTGCAGATTTTCATTTATTCCTAATCGGTTTATGAATTGCTTCCTTCCATATCTCATTTTCTGCCTATAGATTTTTAAAGATAGTTACGCTAGGATGATGATTTCCTAGTAATATAAAAAACATCACATATATTAAAAAAAAAAGAAAGAAAAAGAAAAAAGTGCTTGTGGTAGCCTTTTCTGTTCTTTACCTTACTTACAGTATCTCTTTCATCCTTTTTCATCCTGTTTCCTTTTCCTCTTGCCCCAAAAACAAAAATGTCAGGCTCCCAATTCTAGACAATACTCTTATCTTCTCCCATGTGATTTCTTTTCTGTCTTCTTTTTTCCTGCCTTCAGTTATTGGCTTGAATTCTGAAAAGACTCTGTCAGTCTTGGAAACGCACACACTTTTTGTCAATTCAGCAGACTTCCTTTTCTATAACACATCACCAGTTCACTTGGGGCATGCAACTCTGTTTCCATGTGGAAATAAATTTCAATTGCAACCAGAGCCAAATTAAGATAATTCCAGGTCATATAACTTTGGAAAATCTTTTCTTAGGCAAATATCCTCTCTAGAAAACACCTAGAGTAACCGTGTTCCAGCTTCTCAGTGGGGCTGCTTGGACAATATTAAACACCCATATAAATTACACTTACATGTCTTTGGCAGATAGGGTTTTCCCAACCCTCCTATCAGGCCATTCATCAAAAAGCAACCATATGTCTGCTCCTTTGATTTGGCTTGTATGTACCAGTTTACCAGGAGTAACTGTCACTCAAATTTGAATGGGAAGCTATTAAAATGTATTCCTTTAGCTCCCACCTGACATTTGGTGGTGGAAAGTAGCCAGTCTAAGTTGGCTTCCTCCTTGGTTGGCTCTGATCTTATTTTCCGCTTTGCAGTCTGGCTCCTTCAGCAGTCGCATAATTTAGCAGGACTCAGTATTATTTTGTCTGCCTGTTAGTCTGTCTGCAAAGTTATTCTGATGCTCTTTTTATTTTATTTTTCTTACAATATATTGCTAAGTTCTTGACTTAAGCAATGCAACCCCTGACCTCCCAACAGTACAACCTTCACTGAACCTGCAATATGAACTGCAATAGGTATATTGTTTGCGTTGAAGTACAGCAGCAGGAATATCTGCAAATTAACTTATTTTACAGCTACATCTGCTGAAGAATGCACAAGCCAAAGATATTTGTCAGTACCCTTTGAAGACATCTGCAGTTCATGAAGTCTCTCATGGACAAACTAAAGCTGCCTCCGTTCTAGAGATAAGAAAAATAAAGCTGTACAATTTATTAAAAAAAATAGGAAAAATAAAATTAAAAAAAAAATAAGTGGAATGGGTTGTGCTAGAAGGACACCTCTGGAGATCATCAGTCAGGTTTTGAGTATGGCCAAGGATGGAGAATCAACAACCTGTCTGGGGAACCTGTGTCAGGGTTTGGTCACACTGGTCACACTTCTTAACTCACAGTTAAGAAGTGTTTTTTTGTTGTTGTTGGTTGGTTGGTTGGTTTGTTTTGTTTTTTTTCCTTCGTGCTTTGTTCTGCCAGTTGATCAAATACATGTCTCCTGATCTCCCACTGTGGGGGAAGATCAAAAAATAAAAAGTTTTCATCTCTTTCCTTTCCAGCTCTTCTCTTATATCATGGGAAGTCAGTAGTAACCTACATCTTAACCAAACAAAAACAGCAAGTCATGCTAGGCTATACACTTTTGTATAAGATTCTGTCATGTAGCCAAAGTATAGCCTAATCCCTTGGCATTGAATAGGAGTTCTGTCACTTAACTTGCCTATATAATGCTCCTTGACCCATTCCTTACAAATTGGTTTCTGTCACTAGTGCTCTTTCAGTGGAAATGTCTGCATGTCTTTTCCTTTGAGGCTGTACTCCTGATGGATATCATTTGTTTCCTCTTCTTGCATGATGATCTTCTTCCCCTTTTGCCCTTCTCTTTATCACTGAGGAATAGCAAGCGATTGTACTCCAAGTTTCTGTACAAATTAGTTTTTCAATTTCCATTATGCTTGAAGCTAAAGGCTAAATCTCAAATAAACCTAATTTTTGTAATAAAAAAAAAAGAGGTAGAGAGAGAATTATCTCCTTCGGTGATTCCAGCAAAGCTGATTACAAAAAACAAACAAACAAACAAAAAAAAACAACAACACATATATATTTTAAAAAATGAGGAAGAGAATAATAGTAATCAGACATAATTTTGGATAATGTTTTGTGTCAAACTTAGAGAGACAATCTCCAGAAATGTCTTAGCTGGAGGGAGGGTCTCTGGAATTTTGTTCAATTAAGACACAAAACTATCAGGTTACAAGTTTCCAGAGAGTGAATTCACCTCCCACTGGTATCTTGAAGCATACTTGATATTACTTTTAATTAGTTTTATTCAGGGACACAGTATTTTTTTTTAAATTCAAGCTGCTTGCAAATTATGAAGATGAAAATTGACCTTAAATACAAGAAAATGTTGTTTCATCATCAAAAACTAAGGCTTCACCATAATGCAAGAATGTACCGCAGTGCACAGATTAAATGGAGAACCGTGGGTCTTGTTTTAAAAATACTTTTGTCAGGAGAGATTTTTTTTTAAATCACATCCATCGCTGTCTATTTTAAAAATGTATATTTGACAGCAAATTCTGCCTGTTTTTCTGCTTCCACTAGCTCTTCAGTGCATTCAGTGAAAATCGTGCCAAAACAGCTTCATATAAATTTTGCTTGCTTGTTTTAATTTCTCCTCTTAAATTGGTCAACTGAAAAAGATATGTGAAAAAGTTACTGATTTTTTTCACCTGCATGTGTGAAGAGATGGTTGGAGAATCCACTCAGTGCTTCACAAAGCAGTATACAGACTTACAGCCTGATGTGCGTGGGCATGGTGGCTCCTCTCAAAATATTGAAATATTGGGGAGGGGAAACAGGCAGTATCCTGAAGATTGTGAGCTACTTGTGTTGGAAGTTAATGTAGACAGATGTAGTTTAACATCAAAAGTTTTATTTAAAAAAAAAAAAAGCTTTTCCTAGCTGTTTTCCATTCAGATCTTAAAATAAATATTCTTTCAAAGGAATATGATGATGAATGGAGCAGCCACAAACACACTTGCCCTGTTTCTTCAGAAGTGGTGGTCTTCCAGTTCTAGCCCCATGAAGATTTTTACTGCATTTCTTGTGATTTCCTTCCCTTCTGGAGACTGGAGTGTTGTGTCTTCTGTACCCATAATGACATGTTTGGTTCCTAGAAAATGAATATTGCAGTCTAGAGAAGTGAATCTTGAATTTCTAACCAAAGTGGATTTTGGTTTGCCTCGCTGAACAAGAAGTACAGCTGTCTCTCTTCAAAATTAAGCAAATGCAGCTGTCAACTTTTTTTTGTTGTTGTTGTTGTAGTTGAGTATTCTTCCTGAAGACGAATTGGATGCATTTATGAAAATAAAGCAAAGACTTATTCATGCTGTTTTAAATATGCATTACAGTATTGTAAGGCTCAGCCAGAGCTGTATCTGGAAAAATCACGCCACTTCAGTGTTGTCTCTTTTTATGTTCACCCCTTCCTCCAAATAATTTCTGCTAAAGCAAGTGCCAGAGCTGGCTGTCAAAGACTTTGAGTAAAAAAAATCTGAGGTTGAATTGAATCATAGCAGTGAGTTTGAGGGGGGTTAGAAAAAGGGAACAGTATTTGTTGTGTACAAACTAAAGTTTTCAAACATTGGATTAATCACGTAGTGTACTGCTGAGAATCACTTAAAACTTGTGTAACTTTTCACCCCAGCATTTCATTCCCTACTAGTTCAAGTAGCAATGTTGATAGAGATAATAGAAAGCACAAGAGAGCTGGGTGTGGTGGTGGTCCCAAAGTGTGCTCATGTGAACTTCATGGTTTTCTAGTTATAGTAGCAGTGCCGAAAGGCAGGGTGGTTGGGTGGGGTGATTTGTTGCCACCTTTGCTGATGTGGTCTGTCTAGTGCAGCAGTGGCACGTGCAGCTGAGACCTGGGCTGGTTTATCTGCTTTGCTATATCTTGCTGTCTAACCTGGGCCAAACTGCCTCCCCATCTCTGCTCTGCATTGCTTTGCGTATTTAGGAAATCGGTCTAACATAAGTGCATCACTGTGAGGTGCTTAGATGAAGGGCAGCTAGATGGATGAGATGACTTCAAGTGCTTTGTCTTGTCACATTGCAATCAACTCTTGTATACCCCATGTAAGAGAAAGGTTAACAGTAATAAACCAAGGCTTCAGGCCTGATTAAGGCACACAAATGCATTGTGAGCACAGCTAGTCCTACTGAACCAAACAGACCGCCTCACTGTCATTAGATTTGAGCCTATATATTTCTGTGGGCATGTTTTACTAGGACTTGACCCCTGGTCTGATTTTCCTTGTTTTCTATGGCATGGATACATGCGTATGCAAAATATGGCATGAGTTAAGAAACCTGAGTAACACAAACTCTGTAACCTCTGTTTTAAAGACTTTTTTTTTAATACTTCTAATCATTCTTGTGTACTTAATGAGTTTTGAGGTAGCTGGAATTATTTAAAAAAATAATTTGCTATGGATGTTAAGTATCACATAGTGCATGAAATGTGAGCTTCATATTTCACAGATACTGAGCTCAAATCATACTGGGTTTATTAAAATTGCCAGCAATTACTTTTCCATCAGTGCCGTTAAAGATTCAGGAGTTAATGTTGTTGTCCCTTTGGTTAAGGCAGAGCATTTTCTCTTAAGTGTTTCATATGTTAAGAGTGCCTGCAAGATTTTCCCAACGTATGATTTTTTTTTTATTGCTTTGTTCAGGAAGACAGCATCCTGCCTGGGGCTATGGGTTACCCATGGGAAGCCAAGGAGGCCCAGGCTGGGGTGAGGGTGTGTTCATCAGTGCCTCCCAGAGCTCTGGTCAGAAGAGGGGAAGCTGGAAGCGTGGCTGTGTGGCCTCTGGTGACGGAGGCCTGCTCTTGCCCACTCAGGCCCATTCCATAGGGAAGGAGAGGTCCCTCCCCATGGGGGACGAGTGCTCGTCTCCCTACCCTTCCCAGAAATAATGTGAGACCGGGGCACAGCCTCACCTGCCTGTACTGACTCAGTGCTGTAGGTCCTAGTCATGAAGCAGATAAGACACTTAAAGAAAAGATGGGTCTTTGTGCTTGAAATAAACTCGTGGCCTGACTAGAAGGGTAATTCAAAGAGCTCTGTTTTTACATGGTGTATTGTGCTACCTGCATGCAAACAGTGGAGCGCCTGTCCCTGAAATGCTTTGCATGTAAAGGATCATGCCCCTTTGGGAAGGGGAGAAGGGACGATTCATTCCTGTACTGAAAAGCAGTATTGATGACCTGTCAAGTTAGAGTCCTTCCAAAAGTGTTGCATGAGAAACATTGCTGCTACTAGTTTCCTTTGAATTTAGTTTTGATTTTTGACAGCAGAAATAGTTGTTCATGTGTTCTTTTTCAGCTGCAAATATTAAAGCAGATAGAGAAGCTTGAAGTGAATAATAGTTGTGTGTCCTACTACATTCATAGAGTGTAATTAAGAAGTCCGCCCCTTGAGAGTCTAAAAAGAAATGCTCAATTACGTTGTTCCTGTGTTTCAATATTTTAATCACTGTTCATTGTAATGAAATCTGTGTTTAAATTACCAAATTAGGTCAATCTCAAACTAAGACTACCTCATTCAGGCACATGACATGGGCATTGAAGTCTGTGGTGTCTGGCTGTGCAGAGAAGCAGAGGTTAGTACAGGATACTGGTTGTAGCGAGCTCTTTAATGGCTTATCGATCAAGTGATACCCAATAGCATTAGAAAGAGCTGAGTTCAAAACAGTGTACCCAGACTCAGTGCAGGCTGTCAGAGTTCTGGAGTCCATATTTCCTTTTTTGATCTATTTCTCCCTTTTAAAATAAAAGATTGTTTTGAAGACATTCCTGTATTAATAGAGCCTGTGATAAGTTTTCATGCTAAGGTGGCTTTAGGTATAAACTTAACCTGTTAACCTTGACACTGACCCTTCCTGCAGATGCAGGGTGCTTTATGTATGTAAATATATACATACTTCTGTTATAGCTTGTAATCCGTTGTTTTGCGAAGCAGATATGAATTCTTGATGACTATTTTGAGATGGCAATGTTACGTGGTCCATGTCAGGTTCGGCAGACCAGCACAGAATATTAATGAGAAGTATTTGGGCAGTGAATGGGATGTAGAGGCTCTGTGCTTCTCTCCAGTCCCTGAATCATTGTTTTCTGAGGAGGAAAGCGTAGAATACAGCACTGATGGTGCTTGGTTGGGGCTGACTGGATTGTTTTCTCTACCATTCTCATCGGTACAACATTTTGGTAAAGTATTAAAAAAAAAACAAAAAAAAAAATCTAATGTGTTTTAATAGTATACATTCTAAAAAAGTTTGTTTTCAGACGTTGCAAGGGATCCAGTAACAAGGCATGTACCCATTGTGAACATTGGTACAATAACTAAAGCTGTGCTGTGTCAGCTTCTTGAATAGTCTGCTTCACTGCTTATCTAGCTTTACCTGAAGATATTTCATAAATCTGCACGAGATTAAATGTATGGAATATATAGCTTGGAAAAACACTGTATGGTTTAATGTATGTCATATGTTGCTTATGTGAGGCACATAACATAAATAAAACAAACAAGTTCGTTTTTTAAATAAGGTTTGTGTGAATAAGGAAGGGCTGAGTTCTTCTGCCAGGTGCTGCATAAACACAAACAAGTCTCTGTTTCAGAAAGCTTTTGGACAACATACAAGACAAGAAGCAGCATACAGGCATTGCACTGTTCTTTGTCAACAATCAAAGCAACCTGCTTTCTCCTTGTTAGTGGTAGCACTTCAAAAATAGCAGTTTGTTATAAGGATACCTGTATTCTTAAATATTCTGTCATTAGTTTTGAATCAGCTAGCTCACCCTTTAATTTGTGAATTAATCCCCTCTAATGCAAGCAAACATCATTGTTGTGGTTTTCTAGGTATTGTTAAAAACTGTCATAAATAGCCTGAATAGAGTAAACCTAGGTAATGATCTCAGACGAGGACAGCTTTGTTTTAGACTAGTACTGAACTCCAGGTGTGGCTGTTGAACTGTGTAAATATGACTTTTACTAAATACTTTCCTTTATGTGGCTCTTGAGCATGGAGTTCATTATTTAGGACTGCATGTTGATTTGGAATCCTGATCTAAGATGGAAATAGTTCTTGGCAAGCACTTTGCTTAATTCCCTTTTTCATTTTTGGTTGAGATTGCTACCTTTATTCCCTTCCCCCCTTTTCTATTTTGCCTCTATTATGTTTCTTTTAAGCAGTGCATTTAGTAGCAAAGTGAATAGAACTTGCATGCTGACCACTCCCCTAGTGGTACTCTAATTACAATTTTAAGACTTCTTTGAACCTGGCTGTTTCTGACACAACAAGAACATTAGTAGCATTACCATGATTACAAGATGAAAGCTGAAAGCTTTTAAGATTAACAAAATAGAGTGGAAAATCCATCCTTTGTCCTAGGATCTGTAGCACGCTTTTACTTCATTTTTCTTCCTCGGGGTTTTATTGTTAGTACGCTGTGGCAAACAGCACTAGGTTTATTTTTCCTATAATAACACTGATGCTTACTACAAACTATAAATTTTCATGGATCAATGAACAATATTGTGGGTTGGTGAAACAAACAAATAAATAAATAAAATCTGACTTTGTATCTTGGCATAATAAACTTGGTTTTGAAGTACTTCATGACAATAAACTTGTAAATCTGTTTCTGAAAATGTGGGCTAAGCACAGTAGCATGTTTATCGATAGACTTTTATTTTTCCCCAGTGCTTACCTCAAGAAGTTGTTTATTTATAAGGCATTAGGGGAGGTGGAATGCAGTTACCATGCTGCTTGCCCTGTTTTGCTGACTTCAATCAGTTAAATCTTTGCATCTTCTTTGAGCTTTCACTCCTGACTTGGAAGTGAATGTGGATGCTTTGGTCTCTTATTTGGCCAGCTAACTATTGCTGGTGTGATCCACCAGCCAAAGCAATCTGCTTTCTAGATTGTGCCTGTCAAGCTGATTTTTGTTGTCTTCATCATGAACTAATTGTGAGAAAGTGAGATCAGAGGAACCATTTCCAGCAAACTACCCATTCTCCTGGGGAGCTCTTTCTAAGGCTGGTCTGATGCTAGCAGATTTTAGGGGGCTACACCACGTGTTAATTGGTGCAGCAGAGCTTGCCTCCTGCGAATTTGAGTCTGTGCAAGTGTTGTGGTTGGAGGCCGGAGGCAGACTTCCAGCCCAAGACTGGGGATGTTTTTGTTTCTTGAGGGAAAGTGCACTGGCTAGGCAGGTGGAGAAAGTAAAGAAAACGCATCAGATGGATAATTACATTTATTCCAACTCCCCTCATAGTTGCACAAATGACTGGCATTTCAAGCATTTATGTGCTGACGTAAATTACCATTTAAATGATGGTCTGTTGTGGCAATGGATATATGTACGGCATTAAAATAGCAAACGATGTTTTTAAGGCTAACAGTAACTGCAGAAGTGTTCCAAAATCCACTGGGATAACGCGTGCTTTAAAACCAGTCGCTTTTCGGCACCTGTTTGCCCACGACGCCGGGGCTTTCGCCCTCACGACGGAGACCCCGCGGTGTGGGTCCGTCCGTCGGTCTGTCCGTCGGTCTGTGGGGGCGCCCCGCGGGCCGTGCCGGGGAAAGGCCACCCGGAGCCGCCGATGGGGCCGTCGGCGGGCCCTGCCCGGCGCGGCGGCGCCCCCTGGCGGCGGCGCGGTCGGTGACGGCTGTCCTTGTCCTTGTCCTTGTCCCTTCAGGGCGCACCGGGCGCTACGCGCTGATCGAGAAGTGGCGGGACACCGAGCGGCACCTGGCGCCCCACGAGAACCCCGTGGTGTCGCTCAACAAGTGGGGGCAGTACGCCAGCGACGTGCAGCTGATCCTGCGCCGCACCGGGCCCTCCCTGAGTGAGAGGCCCACCTCGGACAGCGTGGCTCGCGTCCCTGAGAGGACTTTGTACCGGCAGAGCCTGCCACCCCTGGCCAAGCTGCGGCCCCCAAATGACAAAGCCATGAAGCGGAGGGAGCCGAAAAGGAAGTCCTTGACCTTCACTGGTGGGGCGAAGGGGCTAATGGACATCTTCGGTAAAAGTAAAGAGTCCGAGTTCAAGCAGAAGGTGCTCAACAACTGCAAAACGACAGCAGAAGAGCTGAAGAAACTGATTCACCTCCAGACAGAGAAACTGCAGTGCATTGAGAAGCAGCTGGAGTCCAATGAGGTGGAGATCCGGTACTGGGAACAGAAGTACAACTCCAGTCTGGAGGAAGAAATCCTCAAGCTAGAGCAGAAGATCAAAAGAAACGAAGTAGAGATTGAGGAGGAAGAGTTCTGGGAAAACGAGCTGCAGATTGAGCAAGAGAATGAGAAGCAACTGAAGGAGCAGCTCCAGGAGATGAGGCAGAGGATCCTGGAATGCGAGAGCAAGGTGAAGGACTATGTGTCGCAGATCCATAATATGGAGAGTGGCCTCGAAGCGGAGAAGTTGCATCGGGAAGTTCAAGAATCCCAAGTGAATGAAGAAGAGGTCAAAGAAAAGATTGAGAAGGTGAAAGGTGAAATTGATATTCAGGGCCAGCAAAGTTTACGGTTGGAAAACGGCATCAAAGCTGTAGAAAGATCTCTGGGCCAAGCTACCAAACGGTTACAGGTAAGAATGACCTTTTAATCTATAGCTAAACAAAAGTCAAAAACCTGATTATAATGATTTTTTCTAGCACAGATTTCAAGCTGACGAAAGAACGCTTAAGAAACTTTCCATGGTGAACTTACGTAAAAGGAAGAAAAAGTTGCTCCCATTTTCAAATTGCATTTCAGATTGCTTTGAAGAACAGTCAATTTCAATTTTACCTATCACACACAGCCTCGCCTTATTTACATGCAGGCTAGGTTCCTTTCCCATCAGTTACAGCCCGAGCTTGCTGCCATTCACTGGCTGCCCGGTGACCTCTGAGAAATCATTCAGAGCATATCTTCACCATGCAGTAGAGCGTGATAGCAAAATACCAGAGCTAATATCAGCCAAAGTAGCTGAGGGCAACACAGCCGCATCCGTGGCAATGCATCTGGCCCCTTCACCCTGCTGTGAGGGAGTGCTCATTATCTCAGTGTAGCGCTGTTACACTGATGAGTCTGGGCTGTTCCACAGCTCAGAAAAATATCGTCTGCATGAACAATAGCACATTCAGTGCTAGCCAAGGGATGGTTGTACTGCTGGTTGCTGAACAGGACCATAGTGCTCTTGGCCGAACTCCTTTAAAAGCATTTGTCTTCAAACCCCTGTTGATTTAGGGTTAGATAACTTGAGAATTTAGGCCCCAGCTCTTGGCAGATTAGTGCATTATATTGTTAAGTTTCAGGGAAACTGGTGCCACCGTAGCCTTTTCTGAAGCTAAACTTCTGATTGTCATTGGATATTTCTACTACCAAAGATGATGAATTAAAAAGTACAGTCCAAAAGCAGCATCTGGATAGTAGATGGATGTAGAGTTAAAACAGCTGCTATCTTACAGGGACATTGTTTTAAAGAACAGCATCTCCCTTTTCCTGTCCAGCTTGCCAGTGTTAAGGATTTTCTCTCCACATCAGGTAGTTGCAGCACATGTGTCACAAGAAAATCCAGTCTCTGCTTCCTTTCAAAAGCTGATGATATCACTTGGAATTTAATAGAGCACGAAAGAATAAATATAAATGGAAATACATCTGCTAGCAGAGAGGTGAAGCAGAGATTGTAACTCTGGGGATTAAATCCTGGACTTTTAACGTACCACGTAAGATAAGACTGAGGAACCAACACATCCATTTGAGTTGTGATTCTGGCAGTATTCATGGGATTCACAATCACTGTATTCCACAGGGCTGCAGTTGCAGTCAGATAATTCCACTGTAAATATGTAAAGGGATTTTGCATCCTTACTCCTGAGCACCCAGAACCACGTGTGTATAAGTTGTCTTTACTAAATGAGTGAGAAAAATGTGATCATTTCACCTAAAGCAAAATATATGAAAACTGTAAGCAGTTTTAGACATATTTATTTAGCCTAGAGAAATTATGCATACAGATTTCTGCTAGCTGAAATTGTTGAGTCCTCAATAACACCCACTGAGGTTATGATTATGTTCAAAATGTTCCGTGTTTCATTCCTTTTGTAGGCAAGGGTTTCACTTTCTTCCTTCTTCACTTTCTACCACTTCCTGGTAAGTTCAGGTGTTTCAAGCTTGTTCTAAACTTAAAGGTGCATTGATATGGAAGATCAGAATGGAATAAATTCAACTCTGTATTACATAGTTTTGGGAGCTAGGAATAGAGAAATAGCTTCTTGCGTGCTGAAAGTTAAATAATATTATCGCTGAAAGAACTAATTGATAGGAAACTAGAAAAGTTGAGATGGGGTTTTTAGACCTTTCGATATGGAAGGAAAGAAAATGTTGGTTCACTATACTGAAAGTGATGAGAACACAGCTGTAATTTTTAGTAGACTTTTCAGAAATGTCTGGTGATTTGTCTTACCTCTTATGTCATTCCTTTTCTTTAGCCCCCCTCCCCCCCAGTAGAGATAGCTTTCCGAAATATGAGGCTATGTTCAGTTATGGATCAGATGCAGAATTATGCTCTCCTTTTTTCTAGCGAAAGATGTTAAATGCAAAACCAACCCACCAATCAAACAAAAAAACAAGAAACCCCCATCCTACTTAAAGTAAAAGATCTCACTAAGGTTTCACAAGTAGATACTAAATTCACATCTTAAACCAACAGGATTTGAGGCAATACTTAACATTTTTTAGCTGATTTCCTGAGAGAGTTGAGAAATGTCAAGAACAAATTATTTATCATGTTCTGCTACCCTGCGTATTGCAGTGATTATTTTTTTAAACTGAATTCTCTTCAGTGGCAACTTTGTTCCAACCTCATAAAATGTGGCACTGCAGAATTAGCCTTGTAGTAATTAAAGACAAGTGAGACTTTTTTGTCTCCTAAGTGCCCAGTTGTAGAATGTCATGGTCTAAAATAAATTGAAGAATTTTTCTGTAAAATTATCCTAAAGTTTGGAGATGGCCTGATCCCATTTCTCAGTCCAGTTCCTCCAAAAGCTTATAGCAAATGAATGGAAGCAAGTGTAGCTCAGAGTTGGGACGAACCACAAAATCTGCATTGATTGAACCTGTCAAGCAAAAACGCATCAGTGATAAAGCCATTGACACTTTCAAAGTCCTAATTTAAACATCAGATCACTTTGGTCAATTTTCTTACTAACTGTTGAATTAAATTGCAACCATAATGCAAGATTGAAGTGAATAAGGACTACCTGGGACTATTTCCACAACACTATTCTCCCCCAGTCCTTGTGTAAGTTCACATATAATGCTGCTTACACAAGATAATTAGGGAAAATAAGGATGACCCAACCTCCCTGTGTCACCAAAATGGGAGTGCAGCAGTATTCACTGAATGGAAATGCCTGTGGACGTGCTGCCTGGCTAGCTAGCCCATCACTTGTGTGGCCAGTTAGGCAAAGCCCATCCTGGTTGTTGAAGGCATTCCCATGCAGCCTTCTGCTAATGAAGTTGTGTCTGGGGTGGAAGAAAAATCCTACTCCAAGATTATCGTAATCTGTTGGAGCTGTAGGTGCTGCGTATCGTGCCAGAATGACAAAGCATTGAAGAAGAACCTAAATAATCATCCTTCGTACTTGTGAAGGGTTGGATAACTAGCCAGGATTTGGTCTCACTGTACAAAACACTAGCAGAGTAAGACAGTTTTGTCCATCAGAATTTACACTCAGTGTAGAAAATGCAAAGGACAAGAACAGAAAGGAAGTATTCTCTTTTTAGGAACAGAAGAGCTAAATGAACTGTCCATGTTGTGATGGGCACTTCTGGCAGAGCTTGCTTTTTTTTTTTGCTCACACTTTTATTTGCTTTTCTGAGGTGATACGAAACATCCACTAGTCATTCAAAAAGCAATATAAACAGATCACTAGTAACCCCAAGTAAGAAGTAGCGAGCATTGACTTGCTTTCTAAATTACAAGAGTAAAATAGCTTTCAATGCTTTCATTTGCATTTGAATTAAAAAAAAACACACAAGTTTTCTCATTGAAAGGAGAAACAACATGTTGCCCAATTGCAAACAGTCTTGAAATGCTGCTTTTTTCTTGCTGCTGCTCAGCAGATATTTTCTCTTTCCTGGCAGGACAGGGAACAAGAACTGGAGCAACTGACAAAGGAGCTGCGACAGGTCAATCTCCAACAGTTTATCCAGCAAACAGGAACGAAGGTCACGGTGCTGCCTGCAGACCCAATTGAGGTGGAGGCCCCACATGTGGAGCTCGAGAGAGGTGCAATGCTCAGAATGGTTTTGGTGGGAGGGAGAAGGGGATGACAACACGTGTACCTGCTGCATTAATGCTAGTCCTCATACATCAAGTGTATGCTTTGTTAGCAAAGAAGCTAGCAAAATATTAAGGGAGAATGGTGTCAAATATTTCTCTTAATTTCAAGGGTTTAGCAAGCTATAAAGCACAGTATGTTGGTAGCTTCTCTCCCACTGTGCCTAAGCCTATGTCTGTCCCATCTGTAGTGTGTTAGGCCATTATCTCTCAAATATGGCCACCATGGCTGCAGGCATGTAAGCTGGCACGTAGTGTGGTTGCATGTTTGACATTGCTCGTCGTCTGGCTTCTTCCTCTTTTGGGGGGTTATGTCGTCGGAGTAGAAAAATGAATGCATCTGGATCTCAAGAAATCCCAGACAGCAGCTGCATGGGAATAGGATCTAACCCAGCTGGGCGGCCAGGCACCCAGAAGTCCTGCACAGATGGCTGTTACGGCACGTGCAGACTGACTTTGCCCGCGGTGAGATCAGTGCATTCTGCACATGCCCACAGCTGAATTCAGAATTTCCTGCACAGAAACATGGGAGCACTTTGAATGCATGCAAGAACCGGCACAAGCAGAAACTTATTTGCTGTGGCTCAGCCTCTGCTGTGTTGTGCTTTATCTAGTGGTCTGCTTACAGAGACCTGTTTGTCTCAGCGTTCCCTTTAGCTGTAAGCTTTCAAACCAAAAGGCATTGGTAGGGTGAGAAGGTGGGAAGAGAAGATGAAACAACCAGGCCTTAAACATCAGCACTCGAAGAGTATGAAGTTTCTCTTTCAAGTGGGCAGGAAGCATTGAGTTTACATACAGGTACAAGCTCTTTCTGCACATTGCTACATAAATGTATTGCGTGTGTGTGTGTTCCTTGTGGGAGGCAAATTATATTGAGTAGATATATCTCTATTTTGAAATGAGTGGGAAGTGTGCACCTCAGATCTCATCGCTTCCTAGTCAGGTATTTGAATTTTTTGGTGTGTGTGGTATTATTTTTTTTCTAAACTGCACTAACTGCACCACTAAGCAGGAAGAAAACAGGTGTTCTACGGACGCTGCTTTTGATGATGACTTTTCTAATTGCCCTCTTTCTTGTGCAGAGCCAACGTTTCAGTCTGGGTCATTGAAGCGCCCTGGCTCATCGAGGCAGCTCCCCAGTAACCTTCGGATTCTGCAGAATCCCTTGTCGTCTGGTTTTAACCCGGAGGGCATTTATGTATGACAGTATATACCTCTTCTGGAGAGGACCTAGCAAGGTACCCTGGACAAGATACACTTTTGTTTTATTCTGCCAATGATGAATGGAAGAAGCTTTTTTCTGTTAAGCCACCATATTACTTTTTTCTTCCTCCAACACACCACTTGGAGCCATACCCTGTGCACTGATGCTAAAGAGACAGGAACTGTCTCAATTCGTAATTGGCAGTGATGAACTTGCTGTCACACAGCTAGAGTGCAAAAACCTTCATTTGTTTTTGCTACTTCAGAAGTGTTTGGGAAAGTATTATTCCGTGTATAGGCATAAATAAAAGACTGAGGGTGAAGGAAACCATGTATGCAACTGATTCGAGGTTTAATTTATTCCATTTAATCAATGGACGTGTGAATGTTGACCTTTTATATTTTTTTATTTTTAACTTGTGAATAATCATGTATGGTTGTACATCAGTCTGACAAGATGACTTTAACTTGCATGTACAAACATCCACCATTTGATCAAGTACAACAACTTGCAATGCAGAGAGTTGAGTGCTGAACTTTTAAAATGGTTTCTCACCACTGACTTCATTAATTTTTGTTGTGGGTCGTGTGTCCTGTTCCATCCATTGCTACCTTTTAAGGCTTGAAAAGTGAGTCTGTGGAATTTACTTGCTGTTGAGTCTGCCTTGAATGAAGCACCTAATGTTCAAAAGACTTGTGGAATTTAAACCTTGGCTTGGTAAGAATATTTCCAGCATATGATTGAGGATGCACTAGTTAGATGATATTTTATTATACAGAATGTATATTTGAAATATTTTGCCACATTGTATATGCCTTTTGAGAAAAGAACAAGTAAGAAATTGTCTTCATTTATCTCACCAAAAGAGAGTAGGAGGCTTTCACTGTGTGTGATTTTGTACTTTATTTTTACCACTAGCCATTACAGTGTTCTTGTTTTGCAATAAATCTTGCTGTTGGAGGAGAGAAAACAAAACAACACAAATGAGCATCTTCTTCCAGCTTTCCAGAATTCACTCAAGTTTTGTGGAGGGAAGAAATATGGCAGAGTCCTGTGAAGTGAATAGCAGAGCTTCTACTGACTGGAGTAGGGCCAGGATTTCATTCCAGGTCCCCAGTGATAAATGGTAGGCTTTAGCCCCTTTGAAAGATGTATTGCTACTTAGTCAGTTATAAATCATAAAGCTTACAAAAAGGAAATTCAGAAATCTGGAATTTTTATTTTAACAACAACAAAAAAACAGTGATAATATTACATCTTGATGTCACTATAATGCAATCAAAGCTAAGCAAAGATTTTGACAAAATGGCTTCTGTGCAGAAAGAAAGATACTACCAAGTAGCACGTTGGTTATAGGCCTTGACATTGATTGATAGTGTGCACACCAAGTTTCCAGAGAGAGTTTCTGGCATCAGTGGGACACTTGACATACATTAGGAGGCTACAGCCTTGTGGATGAGTCAGAGAATGGGTGGGCCTTAACTAGTTGCATTTTGATTTTGGATTGCTGTTCTAGTAGGAACTCAAACTATCATCCACACATTTGAGTTCACCTTGACATGACAGGACTCACAGTACGTTCACTGCAGTATTTAATACTTAGGTCCCCAGCCCATAAGTGCAAAGGGTAACCCCAGACTTCAGTGAGTGGCAAAATGACAAAACTCCTGATGCCTTTCGTAGGTGAGGATTTTACCACTGGTAGGAAACTCACAGCTTTTTGCCATAGAAAATGGTGAAGAATTTATAACTCCTAGCATCCTCTTGTGTCAATTTACTGATGTGCAGATAAATGTTAATTTAAGTTTCCTTTTTTTTTTTTAAAAAAAAAAGGAACTTTAAAAAAGGAACTTTTTTTTTAAAAAAAGAAACAAAACAGAAAAAAGGAACGTCCTAGTCATAGTGACAAATGGAAGCTTTATAAGATATAGTAGATGAAGGACTCCTGAGTGTTTAACGCATTTTTTCCTTTCCACTTATTAATGGCATCATATATTCTAAAAATGCTGCTGTGTTTAGACTAACAGCAACAGATAAGGCTGTGATTATATAAAGGACCTTTCCAAATGGACTCTGAATTTTTAATGGTTAAATTATCAGGTCTTTTTTTTTTCCTTGTGAGTAACTGGAAAAAGATGTTCCTACCCGAGTGATCTTTGCAGTGCTCACAGATTTTACTGTTAGTTTATCACAATTCTGTGCTCATGTTTACTGTGCCCATAACTTTGTATTAAAAAGAGAATGTGTATATATATATAAATATATATATATTAAAAAAGTGTAAAATATACATAGTTTGGGGACAATATCTGTCCAAGGTACTTGAGTATATATGCCTTACATTCTGGGTTCAATTTACAGAAATAAAATGGCCCTCTCCAGTGGATATCTTGCATCTTCAGCACCTCCTCTTGACATTAGAGAACTGAGGCACTCAGCACCTTGCAAAGTCTGGCCCAAATTATGCTGCATGGGGGCACAGGGGGACACAAGGAAAAGCCTGTTGCAATCTCAGCCTTGTACTGAGATGAAGCAATTTTAAGGCAGATTAGCATACTTACCCAGCTAGTGCTTGTGTCATACTGTAAGTGACCGGTCCATCTCCCACAGATACCAGTTTGAAGTAAATTGAACTCTTGGATCATAAAAACTGCTCTTCATCTGCCAGGTTGTTCTTTAGGGTGGAGAGAAGAGGAAAAGGATTAAAAGGAAGGGGAGGAGCAGCTTTGGAGGGCTTGAGTTATGGCTTCGTAATAGAACCTAGGAAGGATTTTCCCATTCAAGGTTGTTTGTTTGTTTGTTTGTTTTTAAAGGTATCTGCTGATTGCAGCAGCCGTTTGACAGAAGAGCCAGCCTGGAACTGGCTCAGGAGTGACCACTGCATCATTGAGTGGACCGTCCTTATCAGGGCTTTAGCATATGTCAAGGTGATCTAGAAAACGTTTACAGTTTCAACCACTGTTGTTGTGGGTAAGGAGAGGCATCCGAACCTGCCATTTGTGGGAAAGTGACAAATTCACGCCCCCCCTCCCCCCCTTCTGTTGCTTATTAAATTTCACCCAGGTTAAAGTTTGTAGCATTTGCACCCTCTCTGTAAATAAACCAAAAAGAAGTGGCATGCGCTTGCATTAAATGTGAATTGAACAATGTATTACAGTTATAAAATTTCCTCACATTACGGTGGTAAAAGTTTTGCTTCTGATCAACTACAGAACCTCACTCTTTCTTTACAAAAATAGAAAATTTCATTTTCGGAAGTGTTTCAAACCTCCTCATGGGGCATTAGCAAAAAGGAAGCTACACATGCTAATTCTAACAAGTGCCATATTATGTACTGGCCAGCATGATAGTTTTTTTGTTTGTTTGCTTTAAATAGTTGAATACACAAGCACTATTTTCCAGTGCACAGGGAATTTATATGGAGAACTCCTGTAATTTATTACTAATGATAATTAACTGTGTTACCTCTCTCATCCATGAGGATACAGTTTATTTTTGCTGGTGATGCTATGTTGTTGGGGGAAAAGGGGGAGAGTGACTGTTTGGCAAGCCCATAGGGTAAGGCTGAGGTAAACATTCTAAATGCCCAAGCAATGGAGAAATGCAAGTCCCACTTTGAAAAGTGAGCCAGGAACCTTCCTCCCATTACCTTTCAGTGGGGACTTAGGTTCCCAAGTGCCTGAATTGCTTCTGAAAATGCTGTGTTAGCTTTGAGATTACTTGCTTTTCTAAAACCTAGCAAGCTGGAAGGAAGTTCTTCAGCAAGAGACCTATCACTAGCATTAGCAATATGCAAACATGGTTTCATTGTGAGGTAAGAGGGAAAAGATTGTTTAGTGAAATAAGTCTCCTCTTGGGGCACTAATTGCCTTCTTTTTAGCGTGAAGAGTATTGCATTATTTTAGTGAACTGGGATCATATGAGTATGAGCAAAATATTGATCTTGTCATTTTTAGTGAGTTATCTTGAAGCATATAAATTCCTGATGTGCATTAACTTGAGTGAATTGGGCCTTAATGATCCATGTAAATAACAAAACTGTATTCAGATATTTCTTCCAGAAAATAGTCTCTAATAGTCTGTACTGTATTAAAATAAGTGTTAAAGTGTTACTTTTGTATTACACCTTTTTTTTTTTTTAGAACATTGAAACATGCATGTTTATTCTATTTGCTACAGTATTTTAATGTTTTGGATGAAGGCCATCAGTTGTATGGAGATGACAAAACAATCATTCTGTCTATTTATTCAGTATTGCTGCTTAAAGTTTTCAAAATAAAGCTTTCAATGCCAATATAGTGACTAGTTGAAAGCTGTTCTAGCTCTCTTCAGACATATTTTCTATGTTTATATAAAGCTAAAGAAGTGAAACTTGGTATATAAATTGTTATACCAGCAAAGAATTGTTGCAATAATGTTGTGGGAATGGTTGAGGGTATGTGTGTGTGGTATATACATAAATACATGCATGCAGTGAATGCTTTTAGGCCTTGAGTAAATGGAGTGCTGAAGAATGTTCAAATCCTTTGCCATCTTGCAGGCAACTTACATGTGTGACCAAATACTGGCTAATGCATTGTACTAGTGTGCAGTGCTTATGAGGGACAGAGCAAGTAGATGTGGTTGTAAAGGATCAGTTTGGGGCCCTTTCAACCAAGTATGGCTTGACCACATTCTTGAGTATTCCATAGATGTGTTTCTGAACTGGGCCTAAAAGTGTGTTCTGATAGAAAAACCTTTCTGTTGCAGCAAAGATGTCTCATTTCAAGCATAGCCGGTACCTCTGAAGTTACCTCTGAAAATTCAGAGAGTTCTGAGATGGGCAGAGGGTTCTGAGATGATTCAAGTATGCCCACTGTATTTAGTAGAGGGTATCAAAATGCAGAGAACAACATTCACCTTCACAAATATGGTCACCCAGTGAAACTACTAACGGGTCTCTAACTGGAAGATTTGAGTTCCTGAAGCTTTAACATTGAGAAGCAATGCCAATTAACTGTGAAAACATAAATGAGCATTTGATTACTGCTCTGCTTCAATGCAGAATGAAAATCTGTACTATGTGTAACTATATTTTGTCATTTAAAAAAGCTTCTATTTTTGATTATTCTCATGAACGGTTGACGAAAGATATTGAATATGCTCCCATACAATAAATTCCCCTCTGAAACTTTGGGTCTTTACAGTTCATGGTTTTCTGGAATTGCGCTATGCATCTCGCGGACATCTCACATACGGCTACTGGAACTCTGTTCATCAAAGAAGAAGGTGATGTTCTCTGTGTCCAGAGCTCAAATGCTTCCAGAAATGGCCTTATGTTGAGCATTAGGGTGCTGAATGCTCCCAGATGGCAATTTACTTGGGGGCAAGGGACATGCAGATGGTCAGTGTGGGGCCTCCATCAGAAAGTGTGCACATACTATATTTTCAATACAAATACAGCCCGGGAACTAGAAGAGATGGAGGAGCTTGTTTTCACGAGGAACTATTACTAAGGTTAATGTTCATCCCAAAATGATAGAATCGGTCTGCAACTCAGATGAAGTTTAACTTTTAAAGCAGAGAGGCAGGGGGTTGTTTGGAGGTGATCAAGGAGAGGAATTGAACAGACAGAATCTTCACAGAAAAGAAAAAAAACACACACACACACAAAAAAAAAAAAAGGTGCACACATGCTTCAGCAGGAAGAAATCAAGCTTTGAACAAGGAACTGAAGGCTGGGTTCAGGCTTAATTCTTGTGCTCAAGACACCAGAGCCTGTGAAGATCCCTTGAGTTTATTTTTGTTGATCAAGGCAAGGAACTCATCACAGCCAGGGAATTATGATTTAAGCTATCCATATACAGCCTGTAGTCTAATATCCCAACAACCGTCTTTTCCTAAACCAACTGGAACCTAATCTCATTTGCTGTGAAGATAAATGAGCTAACAGTAGTAGCACTGTGGACAGACAGTAAGGCAATGCCATGAGCTTCGCTGAAACCCTAGCGAGTGGCATTCATATTGGAAGAACCACGTAGGTTGTAGAGGACCTCTGTTCCTGAAAGCTGCCCTTTTCTGCATCTGTCCAAGTCAACTGGCTGCTTTTTGTGGTAACCAAAGGTTTCCCAGCACCCTCAGCAGAGTCAGTGGCATAGCTAATGGTTCTGATCTTTTGCTTTGCCTTTATAAAACAAAGTGATATATTTGTGCATGACTGCTGCAGCACTAACTAGCTTAGTGTAAATGGACCACTAATGAGTTGCAAAACCAGACCAGATCAATGGTCCATTTCATTTAAAAGCCATTCTGGGTTCTGCTTGTCGCACCCTTCTCAGCTAGGTAGTATTTCTTTATAAACCCGATTTTTAATGATTGTTTCAACTAAGTTCTCTAGTGTCTGAAGTAGGACACAATAAGTGACAGTCCCCGTTATTGCCTTTCTTGAAAATGATGTATTTGCTACCTTTGGTATTGTAGCTAATGGTAATGAGTGAATATTTTCTAGGTCAGCCACTGTTTCATCATTAACTTTCTCCAGAAATACTGGATGGAGGCAGTCTCAGCTGGTCTGATTTGTTCGATTTTTCCAGGTGGGTATGCTGTGCGCTGTGTCCCCTCCTTTGCAGCACATTCCCTGTTCTGTGTGCTGACAGGTCACAAAGCGGTGGCTTTAATTTGTTAAGCGTGAGCAACTGCCAGGTGGGTGACTTGAAAAGAGCCTCTTCAGAATGTGGTAGTGCAGCGAGGAACTTGATGCAAGTGGAGGTGATGAACTTAACTGAGCACCCTCACCACTTGTCTGATCGGCTCAGCCACTGCCAGTGTCCATGTGCTGCTTCTGGTGGGTCTGTCCGTGTCCCCTGGGGCAAGAAACTTCATTGTTGTCATACACACAGCCCTGGTGTTACTCTCCTGTGCGTGTGATAAGCTCTACAGTGACTCATGCCTAAAAGAGATGTCCACCTCTCTTGCAAACTAAATTATGGTTGTTTTTATTTTATGGAGATGCTTTTCTGATCTGAATCCCTGGCTATGGAAGGGTGGCAGGAATCTCCGCATCCTGTTATGCAGTGGGAGAGTGTCATCAAAGTGAACTGTTTAGTTTAGTCATCCAGAGGTTGAATGGTGAAAGGCAGCTACAGCAGAAGGGATCTTCAGCTGCAAGAGTCGCCAGTTGGGTGTCAGTCTCTAGTTTTTGCTTCGGTCCACATGAGTTAAGCATGTCTGACCTTTCAGTTTCCAGTCCTCTAAGCCACAGGTATACCAAGGAAAAGCAGAGTTATGGAAACAATGTGAAGTCTACTCCACGGGACAGATTCCTGAACAGTAACACACAGATGAATGGTATTTGGCCTGTAACAGTTATAAGCTATATCGCACACCCACGTCTCATCATTTAATCACGTTATTAGTTGCATACGTAATGGCTTGTTCCCCAATAGCATGCTTTCATTTAAGCTGTTACTGCAAAATATGGAATTGATGCTATGTTCCGGCTATGAATTGATGCTAGTTCCAGCTATGTTTTCCCCCTTCTGTGCATGTTTTTATATGTGCTATTTTGTGTTTGTTGATTCAGCTATGCACTTTGTGTTGCTTTACCCCTCTGCAGCAGGAAAAAAGAAGACAGTAATTGGGAGGTCTAGTGTGAAAATGCAACCTAAAATTGCTAATATTCAATCCTGGATCAAGGTGGATGGAATAAAAGTTTCTTTTTAATGAACACAAGTTTGAAGAAAAATCTTCAGAACAGTTCCAGCTGGGCTTATGAAAGGTCTGCTTAAAAACAAACAAAAAACCTTTTGCCAATAATTAGCTGACTAGGTATTTTAAAAAAGAAGGCTTCTGGTAAACAGAAAAGGAGGGAGGGGTAGATGTGCACCAACAGCTGTAACCTGATTACTTGCCCTGCAACCCCTTTCACTACCTTTGTGATAGAAAGTGAAGGGTATCATCCAGCTTTAGAGGCAGTGACAGTTGCTAAAATAAAACGCAGGCCAGCCTTTAAATGGGGAATAACTGGAATGTCTTTGTTGCTGCCCATGAAGCTTCTCATAAATTTATACCTGTCACAACCTGCAACGATATACCCTTTTTATCAGGTGTACCAACCTCCTTTTGATTAAATGTTATGTGTGAGAAAAGATTATTTGACTTTAGCAGTCGGAATCAACCTGAGGTGAACTTTGATCAATGAGGTAGAAGTGCCCTTCTGGAAAGCTGATGAGAAACCCAAGAACACTGGCTGACCTTTTACTATGCTTTGTTGCTGTAACGTCTTAACTGTTACCTTGACCTAGCCGATCTGCATCATGGTTACCAAGACTATGACCTGGATTCTCCATTGTCATGTAGCTTGTCTCATGAACAAAACCAGCACGGATGAGACACTGACACAGCTAAACGAGAAAGGTAACAATGTCTGTTAGCTGTGTGTTGGTGTGAAAGGCTACACGAGATGCAGGGCACCAGATAGTATTGCCCCCTTTGACTCTGTCAGATCACTGCAATTACAACAAGGTCTACACGAGAGGGCAGCAGCACATGCTGACATGCCTCGAACAGCACAGTCGCAAAGCCACGTTGAAAAGCAGCTTTTCTGGGCATACAGCACACAATAGGGAATCATAAAACACACAACATGCCATCTTTAAATGCATTCTTACAGGAAGGACACAATAATACTTATAAAGAGCTGTCCACGTCACAGCATGCGTGTAGCTGATGCAGTTCTCACAGTCTCTGAGAGGCGAGCTCAGGCCCTTCTGAAACCTTCTGTACAGACGTGGGCTGAAGCATTCAGTTTCAGAAATTATATTGTGCCTGGGACTGGGAAGCTCTTGTTTCGCTTTACAGCTCTGCCACAGATTTTCTGTGTGTGACCTTGGGCAAGCTACTATAATCCCTCTGGAGTGGAGTCCCCCAGCTGTAAGCTTGAGATAATACTGCTTCATCCCCTTTGACTTTGTCTATATATACTGCAGGCCCTGTGGGGAATGGTGTCTTGTTTCCTATTTGTTTGGCAAACAGTACTTAGCCCACTGTGGTCCTGATCATGGCTGTGCCATCTCGATACTATTGCAATAAAGTATATTTTTTCATCGTACCCAGAGGATGACAAAAAGTCACTCTGAGTTGGTTTTACTTTAGAGTAAGAGCAAGATGCAGACATGATGAGGGAAGCTGGGGGTCTCTGAAGGTGAATTCTTGTTTAGCTTTAATTTTTTTTTTCTAAAGGGATACAAAGGAAAGGCAAGTAAAGGAATTAAAAAAAAAAAAACAACCCACTCTTATTTCAACTTTAGTTCAACCAATTCTTCTTCCAAAACAATGCTATTACAAGAGGCAGCCTGACTCCTTTCCCAAGTACTACTTGGGCGTGTGTTGTAGCTAGTCAATAGAAATGGTTGACTGAGCAGGCAGAGATTTGCTCGCTGGTCCTAAAATTTCCAGTATTTCCACAGGCCTGCTGATATTCTAGGAACATACAAGCAACTAGTAATCCCCTGTGACAGGCTGCCATTTCATGATTGTCTGTAGAAACCTAAGTGCCCTTTGGTATTATAGTGGCTGAAGAGAGAAAGTGCACAAGAGTTAAATCATACAAGAAGGCTGCCTTTTTGGGGGTTGTTTTTTGACTCTGATATGTTTTCTGAAAGCACTTCCCCCAAAAATCTTCAACAAGCCATCAAGCTGCCCTTACTCTGGAGACCTGTAAAGAATGAGCAACCTTCAATGAGGCTCAGCACAAAGTCTTAACCCTTCTGCTTAGTTCTGAGATTAAAGATCATTTTAAGGCATTGCCATCTGATCCACTTACGTTATAGTTAGTGAGCCACAGGCTTTTGACAAAGCAATGAGTAATCAGCCCCACGGCACCTTATCTCATATCCTGCTCAGTAAGTTCTTGCTGCTACCTTTGTCCACAGTCACCTCAGGAAGTGTACAGCTGGAAGCACCTCCTTCTATGAACATCTCTCCTTTGACAGAAAAATGGACTTGGTCCATCCCAGGCATGCAATAACGCAGACAACCACATACTTCACGTGCTGTGAGCAAATGCACAATGGCCCCGTAGCCTGAGAAGTGTAAGTGTAAGTACCTAGTGAAACTACATGTTTGACGCCTCTTCATTTGTTGTTGGAACACAGCCTAGAAGTCCCAAGAAAGAGTCTGTTATATATGAGCATACACATACATGTATATGTCGTCAAGTCACTAGACACCATTATTGCTCTTGTCAGATTGGGAAATTAAGGCCCAGGGAGGTGAAACTATTTTGTTATAAAGTATCAGGTTTGTGTTTTCTTGTAGCGCAGATCATCAAGACTCCAGTTGCCTCCACCAGTTTTTCAGCTTCAAGAGGTAAAATATTCTTAGAGCCTGAACTAAGAGCAAGGGAAAACTTCCTGTCATTGTTCTGTCTCCTTTTAGCTCATATAAGAAATGCATACACTCTCTGATGCACAGCAGATGGGCGCGCTGCATTTCATGGCTTCCATGTCTGATTAAAACCAGAAGGTGAAAATGTAACTGAAGGGTATTAGTAAAAGGAACTCCATCTGGGTGATGCAATTCTGGGCCAGCTGCAACTGGGGATAAAAATTTGACTGATTTCTACTTTTTCAGGTAACTGTACCTAGCTAACTGCTTTCTCTTGCATACACAAGTTGCCTACTTTGGTAGGAAAGCCATGCAGCAAATCCAAAAAGAGCAAATTGTAACTACCCATGTATTTTGTTCCTGTAACAGAAGCAGCAACTGTGCATGGCATAACTATATTTTGATTTCAAGACACCCCAGGATCTACAGTGGTTTGAAACTACACGTCCAAAAAAATGAGCATTTCACAGGGCTGTTCCTGTTGCAGTTCTTAATTGCATGGCTGAATCACAGTTGCACCTGCTTCATGGTATTCGTAACAGGGACTGGTCAAAAGCAAAAAAAGGTTTCCTGTTCTCAGCATGCAGTTGTGACAAGTGATGGGGCAGTGGTTCTGACCTGTCTTTCTGTGCCTTTGCTCCTTCTGTCCCAGCCAGAAACTCAAGACTCACAATGCAGTGATGCCTTCAGTCAAAAGAGGCAGCATCCATCTTGATGGCATTGTCACATGGACTCACAGGTAACATCCATGGAAATGGAAGAGATCCCCCCTTTACAGGCTTGTACAAATGTAAACGATGTGATTGTACCCACTAGGGAAAAGGCTAGGGTAGCCCTCAGCCACCAGCACACTGCTCCAGTCCAGGCAGCTTTGTTCCGGAAAAAGATACAGACGATCTCCGAGTACAACACAAGTAAGTGACATGCAGTACCTTGTCACTGACTTTGATGGACAGATGAATTGCCCTCTACCCCTTTGAATGTATGGCCATGGAGTTACTAAACCCAGGCAAACCCATGACATTACAACGTATTTCTAAAACAGTTATTGCAGACTCAGCATGCTGAGCAATTGCAGGAAACAGCTAGACTCTTGGAAATGCCTTCGAGGCCTGACAGGAACCTGATGGGAGCATGCATCCTATAGATGGCTCCTGGGGCATGGTATACGGATTACTCTCGAAGGTCATTCAAAATAACTGTACTTACATTGTAATTTACAGCACTGGAATTTGCCCCCCTGACCAGCTGTGTTAGGCATTTTGTATAGCTGCTTCATGTTTCACAGGTAGACGGGTGGTAGATCTTCACTTTCTTATTTCTCAGTTCTGTAGAACAAATTGCAGTCCAAACATACACCTTCCCAGTGTTGTGCCCGGAACACAAACAATCCATGTTTACACATGCATTTTTCTTTACAGATGGACTAGGAGTGCCCACAAACATCGTCTGATGACAGCAGCTTGTTAGACGATGGTAACTTCTCTCCCAGGTGTTGAAGGATGCACAGGCAGCTTTCACTCTGATCCTTGCCCACACATATTCCCATCTTCTTTAGTTGCCTGTGTACCACTTGTAATAAGCAGTTCTTGTCTATTCCACATGTATTTTCTACTTTTTAAGCAGCCTGATATTAAACAGGTTTTCCCTACTCATTGTGTTGGTACATTCTCCTCTACAGATGCCTCCTTCCTGACTTCACTCTGGAAACTGAAGTCTTGAGTATAGTGCATTTAGTTTTCAGACCCAGCAAACTGTGTGTATTCCAAAAAAAGAGCATCTGTAAGATTCTGTAGAACTGGAAAAAGCAAACACATTCATGCTTTCAGTCCCCTAAATCATAGCAGCTTCTCTCTAGAACAACAGAGGGCACCATTCTTCTCTCAAAAAGCTGCAGCTGGAAGAGGCATAGCCTTGCATTTAAATAAAAGTTTGGGAACTATAACATTTCTCTCCTCAGTAGGTGACTTGGACAGAATGTTCTTCCTCCAAGGAGGTTCGTCCTTGCGTATCCCACATCCTGGGGGAAGGCCCTGGTTCAAAGCAGTTCTCAGACAAGTGCATTTCATCTCTCTTGTGTATCTTGTCCTTGTTTGCACTGAATAATTAAGCAGACACGTACTGAGAAATAGCTTTAGCCTATTGATTAGGGTATTAAATCTGGGCTAAGAGGAAACCGGAGTGCCAATTCCTACCCCAGCTCCTGTAAACATCCATTATTTGTTTGTTTCCTCTGGGTTTGTAATGTAAAATGCACAAACAGGGCAGGAATCTAGGTTTCTCCTCTCAGGTGACTGCATTATCTTCTAATTATTGTGTTGTCCTACAGGTGCCTTCAGCACAGCCTCCCTGCCACCTGGTGAGTGCTGCCACTGCTGACAGCTTTGAAGTAAAGGAGTGTATCTCTTTCAGCTGCTGAAAACATGCTGATTTGTGCATCTACCTCCGTGAAAGGCTTTGAGGCTGAGTTCTGACTAGGGGGCAGTGATACTCGTCAGAGGCCCAGAGAGGGCAGGGGCACAGATGTGTCCTATTAACTGGTTTGTACTGCTCTCTTCTGGTCCCATTGGCTGCAGTGAATTCTGTCGCAGGCTCTCATGCAGACCCAGGCAGCTCCTGCCTCTGGGCTATGCCATGTGAGCAGCAGCAGGATTATGCTGTGACCAGGACTGATGTCTGATCAAAGCCCCTTGGCTGCAGCAGAAAACAAACCAGGAGAGCTGCTGAGGCTGTACTAGTGTGTTCCCTGCTCACAGTGCAGCAGAAGGGTCCAGAGGGTGCCAAAGACCTCCAGCGTTCTGAGGTACACCTCGGAAATAGACGTAAATGGAAGAACTGCATATGCAACAGGTATGGTAGGGAAGGCTAGCAGCACCTAATAAAAAGTTCAGGTATCCAACACGTGTAGCAGATGCTGCTTGGGGATTAAGCACTGCTGGTGCTCAAGTCGTTTTGTGAAGCCAAAGAAAGGCTGGTGTGCCTGAAAGCCAGCCTGTTCTGTCGTTGTTGTTTGTTTTACAGTTGCATCAGCTGTGCTAATAAAACCTCTTGCCTTCCCCTACAGACTTTGCTTATATCCATAGACCTTCACCGTAACAACGTTATTACTTGAAAAATGGCCTCTGCCCAAACTGTTCCCTGATTAGTTTATTAGCGCCTCAGCTCGTAAAAGAGGGGCGGGGGGCGTCGCCACCGCCGCCATGATAACTGAGGGCACGCCCGGCACCGCCCAACGGCCCCAACGGGCGCCGTTGCCAGAGGAACCGCCGTGGCCCCGCCCCCCGCGCGGCCCCGCCCGCACGTGCCGGGCAGCGTGCGCGGCGTTCGCGTAGGCGCGCGCCCCGGGCTGCGGCGGGTGTGAGGCGGTGGCGGGTGGGGGGGGACATGGACCGGGGCCTCAGTCATCCGTGTGAGGCGGCGCCCCTGGATCCCGCCCTGCGAGGGGCTTTTCATCAGCCGCACTGTCGCTTGAGGAACAGACGAGTTCGACTTGAACATAAATGAAAAAAAATACTAAAGACTTTCTGTTTCCCTGGCTGGTGGTCTTGCAAACGTGTTTGGAGATCTCGCTGCCAGTGAAAGCGTTTTTTTGTGCGTCTTGGGCTGTCTTATTGTTAGAGAGGCTGTCCTCGGTGGCCTGGGGTCGTTCCTGTTTGTTTTTGATGGAGATGCTTATATTCCAGCCAAGGGGAAAAGTTGGTCCTGCAGCTAGAAGCTGGGGTCCAGTACTACGGGCTGTGCTGGCAGCGCTGATCTCTACCAGGGAAATACTGATCGGGGGTGATACTAACACTAACAGTATGCATGGAGATGGCCGCTGGTCCGGGACAGCGGGCCTTCAAGTCACTGCAGTAAGCTGTCACCAAGTGTGAAGCCCCTAATGCCATAACTAGACTGACTGCTGTTCCTGTGTAGATTCACTTATTTGCAAACAATGTTATGTGTAAGCTAAGCTTGGTGCTTGCCTGCCATCAGCTAACAGCAGGGCTGGAGCCTTAGCAATTTTGTTGATAGAGTGTGGTGAGAATAGAATCCGCTTCAGCATCTGTCAGATCAGTTGGTTCTGTAGTGCAGATATGACTCCAAACGCACTTGGGGAGCCAATTTTCTGCTGAGTAAGAGGGTGCCGTATTTACATAGCTCTAAGGTCGTTCTTTAGAAATTGCTCAGTTGTGAGAGTAATGTGACCACAAGGGTTTCTTTTTTGGTAACTGGTTCTCCAGGTTTTGCTCTGGATAGAAGTATTTTGGAGCGAGAGCTAGCCTCACCTTTGAGCTTTGAGAGAAAGACAAGCAGACAGCTAGGAGATGCTTCCCTTTACTGGCTGCTGGGCTGCAATCATACGATCACGCAGACAGCACTACCCAGCAGATGTCTGTACTCAGGGAACTGATGATACTGGAGGATTGAGGGGACCAGTTCCCAAAGCACTCATCCAAGATTTGTGCTAGTCTGTGTTGTGCAGCTTCTGTTAGATCAAGCACCTTGCTATGATAAACTGCGAGGGGGAAAGGAATGTGGATGTGTTTCTAATGAGGAGCAAGTCTGCGTTTCTAATTTGATCCTAGATCTCAGCTGAAGTCAAAAATCTGTAGAGGCAAGTGATAACCTGTGCACCTGCTTTCAGACTAAACCAGGATAAACAGGGACAGGGAAGCTGAGCTTTAAAAATACATAATAAAAATAAATAAACAAATTAACAAGCAAATAAATAAAAAGGCAGGCCTCTGTGGATGCTGGAGAAAGAGCTGTCCCCAGCCCCTTGGCCCTGGAGAGCAGCCTGAAATCACAGTGCCTGCTTTCTGGGAGGCACAAGGGCATGTCTTCTCGCCCGTGCCAGGCGTCACCTGCCTCCTGTGGGGCACAGCACAAGTTCCATGCAGGAGGAGGCACGCTTGCGGCCCAGGAAAGGGCAGCAGCAGCAGGTGCAGTGCCGCTGGGCGCCCCGTGAGTGCAGTGAGGCAGAACGGACTCCGCCACTTGACCCAGGGCAGGGCAGCTCCGTGCAGCCTGCAGCATAGCCGTAATTGAGGCTGCGGTGAGTTTAGTGTTCCTGACAGATTGACAGCCCTGGAGACCTGTAGCCACGGAAAGGGTGCAGAGAGTGAGGTGACAGCGGCAGTTCTCTCTGGCCCACACATGTCCAGGACTTGCACGGCTGCTGCTAGTGGCAGGTGAAGCCCCTGGCTTCTCTGGGCTGTTTTGCAGCAAGCTACAGAGACTGCACCATGAGCAGAGACAGTAAATAGAGATTAAGGCTTTTTTGAGTGAAGATGGCTCTAAAAAAGCCAAGTGTTTTTCTGTGGAGAAAAAAACATGGTGTTTTTGTTACTTGCTTTCTTTAAGGTCATGCTTTCAAGTTCATTTCTGCAAGTAGCAGGCAGGAAACTTCTCAAATGAAGGCAAAGATCATGTGACTCCAGGAGCTGATGTTCGAGGAGGAAAGGAAATACATTGTGAGACCCACAGACTATAAATTTACCAGTGCTGAAATGCAGTGCACACAGTCCCCAGGCTTGCTGGATGTTGAAGCCATTCAGTCTGCCCTGACTAGAAGTGAAAATTAAACAAACAAACAAGCCCCAAAACAGAGACTTAGGACCTACTCCAAGGCCCATTACACTTGAGAAAAGGACTCACATTGACTTAATTGGTAGGTCAGGCCTTTCTTAAACAGAGCTGATAGTCAATTTGAGTTCCATAACTGTAATCTTTCCAAATAAAACTTTCATTGCCTTTAGTGAGAGTTGCATGATACTACCTTCTATTGGCTTAACAATCTCAACTGTGTTTGTTTAACACACTATAATGGAACCTTTCATGCCACTATAATATACTGGATAAATAAGAGCTGTTTTCAAAGTTTATTGCTTAAGAAAATACATTTACCAGCTTACAGCCTTTATCTCGTGGCTTATGAAAAATAATACATCATGTACCCAAGTGTATGCAATAAATGCAGCACCCAGTCCTGCACTCGGGAAGCACAGTTGAGAGTTGCTCCATATATGGTAGAGTTACAGAAAGTGTGTAGGAAATAACAAGCATTGATATTTGCACAGAAGTGAATGTATATTAAAGCCTGTCAGGCTGTTGTCTGTTTTTTTTTTTGTTTGTTTTTTTAATTGTTGTTTTGTTTTTTAACTCTGAGAAAATGTGAAATGTACAGTTTGACTTAGGCTCCAAAGGGATCTGAGGAAGCCTGGAATTGAATAATTGAAGCTGACTTTTAGGGTCCCTCCTGTCATTTGCCTTTTGCCTCCAGCAGCTGTGGATTATCAGTCTCAATTACAACCCCCCCCTTTTTTTTTAAACCTGTTTGCTTTTGTTGGGCATTGGTATTATCTGAACACATATTTGTCTTTATGTTTTATGTAATAAAATTTAATAGACACTATTGACACTGTAACTTGGCGTGAAGTCATTTGGCATGCTTGATTTTAGGGCTAATAAAAATAAGCCTTCCTGTTATTGTACATGGTAAATACTGAAACTGGTAAAACCCTATAAGGATCTTGGTTTATAGCCCAATGAAATCTAAACTGATTCATATTCCCGAAGGCTGGAAATATGAAAAAGACATACAGTCTGGTCTGCATCCAGGTTTCAAACCACCCAAGTTGTTCATGAGGGGTACATCCTTTTTTTTTTTTTTTTTTTCCAAGTTGTTCATGAAGGGTACAGGTTTCTTGTCGCTTTTTTTTTTCTTTTTTTTTTCCAGAGGTGCTGGTGGCTCCACCCTTTCTGTGCATATAATAAAATGGCAGGAAGGGCCTCATACTCGGTAAGGCCGATTCCCTCTCTGCTGCGAGGAGTCGGAGCATGTAAGCGCATTCATCCCTGCGTAAAGTAACAAGAGTTAAGCTGTTTAATTATGCAGGTCAGAGTAATGTAGTTGGTGAGTTATGGAGTTGAAGAGCTGCACCTTGTTCACGTTCACTCCTGTGATAATCCAGGGCACAGAGCAGGATCCAAAGACAACTGTGTTCAGCGGCAGGTTTTTCCATTACATTACCTTTGATAACCTTTGAGTTCAGCCCACAAATAGCTGACTTTAATAGCTGTAGGGATGTATCGCAGCAGCCTTCGGCCTGTTGCCACCACTTGATGGAAAACGGACATCTGCAGAGAGCCTTTCTATATCTTTTTCTAGTAGGAATTAATTTCATTATAGTTTCTACACAAAAAGGCATATACCTGTTTCTTAACAATCCCGTTTGAATGGTTTAGAAAAGAGAGCTTATTTTTCACCCCGGTCATATTTTCTCCTGCATTTCAGAGGACTGCTGGAATCAGGATGAGTTTTGGAGTTTTCTGTGACATTTGTGCTCCAGCTTCATTCATTGTCAGCATGGCCGTGAGTACAGAGTTGTTGGTGTTGAAGAACCAGTAGAGGGAGCGCGAAACACTTCCTTTATATTTCTCTCTTACATAAACATTGGCTACCGTTTGAGGGTTTTCTTAATTTTATTTCCCTGGAACAGGAAGAATTTTTGAAAGAACGTGATCAGCGGCTCAGATATCAAATCTGTGTAAGTCTTTGGAGTGCTGCATTTCCACGCTATGAATTACCTGCCTGTTTCCACCACTCTATTCCCCCTCCTGCTCTCCAACTCCCCCAACCCAAATGTTGTTTTCCTAGGCGATTTCCAAGCAGGAACGTGCATCATTCCTCCAGAGTTCATGATGCTCATGCCATTAGATTGTCACGTGAATTGTAACGTTTGCTCTTGGTAAACAAAGTTTACACACAGCACCAGAAGTGTAAAATATTAATTTTAAAAGACACAATATTTTGCAAGAGGGAAAGAAAGTAAACATCAGGAAGAAATACGTGTTCCACGTGCATGATTTATATGTTGCTTAGTGAAACGTGCGAATCTGAGAGTTTGCTGAAGTGAGTTAAAAGAAGCCAAGCAAATTGAAACCCAGCTTAAAAATGTGAAGAGGCATTAAATGATTATCATAAGCCACACAATGATGCGTTTTGAAGCTCAGTGCGCCCATTATTAGGTATTATCATGAGATTTTTAATTAGTAGACAACCCCATTTTGTGTATTAAAGTTTTTATTCCTTAGTAAGAATTTTTTTTTTAAATCACAAAATAGTGTGGAAATATTTAGATAATAGAATTCATGGAGTGCTGGAAAATACTGAATATAAAGATTGATTTCTAATATATCACATACTAAACTGTTCTAAAACAGCTGGTTTCTTGCAGACAAGATTTATTTTTTTTTAATAATTTAAGACAGCATAAGCTTGTATCAAGCATAAGCATCGTAACAAAAGTGCAACTTTTTCAGCAAATCCTCCCAAAAGATATTTAACTCAAAATATCATTAACACATATTTTCTCCCTACAAAAATAGCATGTCAGACATCATTAATTGGATGTATTAACAACTATTTACATACAGCCACTCTGTAGGCTAGTAAGACTTTTTTTAACGTTGTTTAAACACAGCGTTTGAGGCAAACAGTAGCAACAGCAGCAGCAAATGCACCAAACTGACTAACAGACCCAGGATACTTATTCACTCCGAGTCAGACTGTTGTGTCTCACCTCTTACATAACATTCAAGTGAGATTTCTCACAGTGCTACCTTGGCAACAAACTAAAAATATCTAGGCAAGGTCTTGGTTTAAGCCTTATTATAAAAGCTTTATCTGTGTGATTATCTGGCGTCTGGTTTGTCTCCAGAAAGGGAAATAGCGACATTTGAGAATGGGATGAGGAGAGAACCCATACAAGAAACTTGCCCCCCGTGGGCTGATCACCTCTGAATGCAAAGTGAGGGGTTTACCTAGGGCCTCCGGTTTGTGCCATTCACAATTTAGGATAAAACGTGTTCAGGCTGATGAATTGCTCTGTGTTTTCTCAGGGGGCAGTGAACGGGGGGGTTTCTTTTCGTAGTTCAGTGCAGAAACATTCATTCTATACAGCAAGGTTAGGGGGAAAAAATCTCTCAGGAACATAATTAAATAAAGACGGGGTGAGAACAAACACACTTGCCACACCTGTATACCTTAGCCAAAAAAAAAAAAAAAGTAAACACAAGGTTACATAATTGGTCTGACCCTCCTTCCCTTGCACACCCACAACTCGCTGGAGCCAAAACCTCGTGGCATCCCCGGGTGCTCAAGGCACTGCAGGTTGGGGCTCAGGGTTCATCCAACCACGGGCCGCTCCCCGATAAAGTGCTACCACAGGCGCCAGGGTCTCCCTTTCCTTCCCTCGCCTCGCCGCCCCTCCACCCTCACCCTGAGCCCCCCCAGGTCTCCCGGCCAAGTGCAAGTTCCTCAGTGGGACCCAGGGACACTGTACGAACCCACTCACGATAAGGTGCAACATTTAAGTTACCTTAGAGAGAGAGAGAGAGAGAGAAGAGTATCCTTACTATTCTTCTTTCTTTCCTTCTTCTTTTTCCTCTTTTGTGTGTGTTGTGTTTTTTTGTTGTTGTTTGTTGTTTTCCTCCTTAACATATTTACGCATTTATAAAGCCAAACATTACAAAAATACTGAGTAGCAAATTTTATCCTCGGCGGTCCGCTGCGGGGACCGAGGGCTCCCGGGAAGTGGGGGGGGCGGCCGATTCCCCGCTCCCTGGCCGTGCTCCCCGCTCCCGCATCCGCCTCCCGCGGCCCGGCCCGGCCCGGCCCCGGCGACCCCTCGCAGCCGCCCCCCGCCCTCCAGCCCCCGGGGCCGCGGGTCCCAGCGCGGCGGCGGCGGCTCAGGGCCCCTCGGCGGCGGCGGGCTCGGGCTCGTCTGCGGGCTCGGCGGCGACGAAGGGGTGCGGGAGGTGGGGCGCCGGGGACAGCCCGGCGGCGGCCGCCGCCTTCTCGGCGGGGCCGAGCACAGACGAGAGGCAGGGGAAGGAGGCGGCGGCTGCGGCGGCGGCGGCGGCCGCCTGCGCCGGGATGCCGGGGTAGAGGAGCGGGATGGGGGCGGCGGGGTAGAGATACTTCTCCAGGCTGCCTTTATCCAGGAAGGGCTGCACGTAGGCGGCGGCGGCAGAGGGCGATATGAAGTAGAAGGGCAGGCAGAAGGGGGCGGCCGGCTGTCCGAAGGGCCCCCCCCCGCCGCCGCCTGCCCCCAGGGCCATCAGCGAGCCCAGCAGCGCGGCCTCGGGTCTCACTAGCGCCGCCGCCGCCGCAGCCTCGGCGCCCCTCGCCGCCAGCCCCGGCGGGGCGGGCAGGGGGCTGCCGCCGCGGTCCGGCTTGAGGCGCTTGGGCGCGGGGGGCGCCTCGTCCCCCGACGGCTCCTGCTTGATGGCCAGGCCGGGCAGCGCCCCCGGCGCCCCCGCAGCCGGGGCTTGGCCCCGCTCGCAGCGCCCCTCGGCCTCACCGCCGTAGCCGCTGTCCGTGTCCGTGTCGGTCTCGGCGCTGAGCTCGGCGGCGTGAGTCCGCTGGATGACGGGCACGCAGTTAGCCTGGCCCTCCGGCTTGTGGCAGGGGGGGGCGGGCGGGGAGGAAGAGGAGGAGGAGGAGGATCCCTTGGTGAGGGGGGCCCGGCGGCGGGGACAGGAGCTGGGGGCCGGCGAGGAACTGCGAGGAGATGGAGTGCAGGTGGCCGAGGAGCTGCGCGCATCGCTGCTCGCGGGGGGTCCAGCTCTCGAAGCGGGAGAGGTACTGCAGCACTTCCTTGGCACACATCTGGAAGCCCGAGTGGAAAGCGTCCAGGTCGGCCTGCACAGGAGACTTCATGGACCGCTCCCCTGCGGGGAAAGCCGAGAGGGGACGGTGTTTGCTCGTCCTGGGCCGCCCGGCTGCACACCTCCCCCCGGGGCCCACTTACCGCTCTGCAAGGCGACGATCTTCTGGTGCTGCTGCTCCGTCAAGGCCGTCAGCGCCTTCAGGTGTTTCAAAGTCAGCTCCAGCACCACCGCTTTCTCCAGGTGTCCCAGCGTCTGCAGGGGCAGAGGGGGAGGCGGCAGCTCGACAGCCTGCGGCGTGCCCGCGGCTCAGGGACGGCGGCCCCCAGGGCAGGGGTCGGGATGCCCGCACCCCACCCGCACCCCACGCAGGGGCTGCCCCACTCCTCACCGTCAGCTTCAGATGCTCGGGCAGCAGGTCCTTCAGCTGGGCAATGCACTCGTTAATTCTGTCTCGCCTCTTCTTCTCTATCAGCCTGTGCGGCAGTTTGTACGTCTCCTAGGGAGCAAAACCCGGGGAAGCTGGGCGGTAGGGGCATGCCGACCAAAAGCAAAACAAGTGTCACGCCGAGCTCCGCCGCCCCCCCGGGGACAGCTACAAGGACCGGCGACGGGGATGCTCCGGGGGGCGAAACCACGCCGAGAAATTCGGGCAGCCCCGGAGAACTTCCTCTTACCTTGCTCTCGTCCCTCTTCACGCCTCTTTTGGGCTTGCACATGTACAGGGACGGATAGTCCAGCCTGCAGAAAAACACAAAGGTCCTGCGGCGGCGGCGGGAGCCAGAGACCCCGAGTGGGCGAGCGGAGCCGGGCGCGGCGGCCGACTCTGCCTCCGGCGCCCTGCAGCGCTTCCCGCAGGAGCCGAACCGAGCCGGGAGGCAGCGTGCCGGCGCCTTACCCCAGAAAATCCCTGTGCTCCAGGAGCTGCCGCTCGGGCAGGCGGGGGATTCCTTCATCCATGGCTGGCGGCGGTCGCTGTCTCGTCGCTGCTCTCGGTCGAAGCCGTGGGATGCTGCGAGCGGTCCCTGCAGATCCGCGGGCGGCTCTGTGCACATGCAGCCTCCGGCCCCGCTCTCCCGTGCAGCGGCCAAAGCGTGCGGCGGCGCGGCTCGGCTCGGCTCGGCTCTGCCCCCCGCGCTGCCTCCGCCGCTCCACTTGCCCGCCTCGCTCCCGCTCGCCGCTCACACGCCCGCAGCGCCGCGACTTTGCACCCGCCGCGCCGAGCCGCGCCGAGCCGTGCCTGCCCGCGGGGCACGCGCGCCGCCAGCCAGCCCCGCACCCGGCTCACGTGCGGCGCGCGCCGGGCGGGCGGGGGGGGCGGGGCCTGGGGCGGGGCCCGGGGGAGGGTGGGGGCGGGGAGGGGGGAGCCCCCGTCGGGCTGCGGAGGGGAGGGGAGGGGACGGGGGGGGGGTCCCCGCCGCCGGCCCCCGGGGCCGCCCTGCGAGAGGCCGGCTTCCCCTGCGCGCCTCTGCCGCCGCGTTTCGTCCCTGCGTTTCCGATGTTTTAATCTTTTTTTTTTGCATTATTTTATTTTATTTTACTTTTTATTTTATTTTATTTTATTTATTATTTTTATTATTTTTATTATTATTATTTACTTTTATTTCATTTTTTATTATTTCCACTTTTATTATTTCCACTTTTATTATTTATTATTTTCCCTTTTCTTTTCAAACGTTCCTTTCCCCTGTCCCCATCACTGCTGTCATTCCCCCCCTGCCGCACATAATCCCGCCTCACCCCGCGCACAGGGCCGCCAACGTGACCCTACCTCCCCCCGCCGCCGCCCCGTGCCCCCCCGGTGCCCGTGTGCTCGTGTCGCTGCCCCCGTGCCCCCCACTCCCCCCGGCCGTGCCGCAACGTGCGGAGCCCGGGCCGTGCGGGGGGGGCGGCGGGCGGGGAGGTGCCCGCCGGGAAATGGCAGCACCACGCACGCAGACAGACAGACGGGCAGGCAGGCAGACAGACACGCGGGCACACGCACGGGTGACTCGTGATTTTTCCACGCCGGGTCTGCACGAGGGGCCGGGAGCGGGGAGGGCTCCGCAGAGGGGCCGCAGGTTCCTGCCTCCCGGCCGGAGAGCAAGCGGCACTGCAGGCTGGTGCAGCTCCTTCCCCGGCAGCCTGATGGCATTTTCACGTTGCCAGTGCCACGAAAACGGGGGCTAAAAATAAACCGGGCGCCGCACGCCTGGAGGTGTTGTTTGGGGGGAGAGGTCCGAGCCGCTGCCGTTGAGGGGGGGGGGGGGGAGGGGGGCGGGCTGCGGCCCTGATCCCTCGGGAGGGGGAATTTTGGGGCCGGGGGGGGGGGGGACTTGTGGGGCGCCTGCTTTCCCTAACTGATACAGGGGAGTGGGGAGCAGGGGGGAGCACTTCTGGAGCACCTCCTCGCGGCACACCTGGAGCATCTCTGGAGCATCTCTGCCAGCTTCATCCTCTCTGGGACAACCTGCAAATGTTCAAATTACAGCAACAATGTCTGGAGCAAGACTTAGCTTCCAGGAGGAGAAATCCTGATCGTGGGATTCCTCTGAAACCGGGTGGGAACGGAAATCGAAAATGATCAAAAGATGCAAAACATGATCTGAGACAGCTGGAGGCTTTGCAAGAGAAGTTCAAGCAACATCTGGAAACTTCTAAGAGAGGTTTATAAGAGGTCACCTGCAGACAAGGATAAAAGGCTTCAGTGTCCAGGGAGAGTGCAAAATTCTCCTGGAAGATTCCCAGTTTAAAATGGCAAGATGGATCAAAGAGGTGATCAGCAGCATGACCATCATGGAAAAGAATGTTTTTCAGAAAATAAGTGGCAGAAGAAAAGCTTTGACCAATTTACAAGCCAAGATGAACCATAGCAAAGAGTTAAGAAGCTGAAAAATCACTCGGAAAAGGAAATCAGAGGTTTGCAGGTCACCACAGGGCGAAAACAGCCTCCTGCTGAAGACAAGGGCTAGCCAGAGCACCGCTAGTCCCAAATGCTCACCACCATTTTCAGCCTAGGAGGAAGGAATCGGAGTGCCTGTCCCAGCTGAGTCCTTGCAAAAGCCACCCTCTTTGAGGAGACTCCATTTGGGAGGTTTATTCAAGTCAGTCAATAACCACGGCATAAGGGAATGAATGCCTTTGAGATACAGCGCCTAGGAGCACCATATTCGTGAAGGTATTAACAAGGACTTTTGGGGTAAATTGGACATCAGCCTACACATAGATTTTCACTTATGGGATGACCAGATGGAGACCAGGGGAAAAACCAAAATGAGAGCAGACAAAAACTGGGTCAAAAAAGAGGTCTGGCTGTCCCAGTGTCCAGCAGGAGATGCCTAGGGAGGAGCGAGTGAGCAGAGTCTGCGTGCAAGGAAAGCTCCCCATCCCCATCCCCCAGGTCCCAGTGGCCCACGGTGCAGAGACTTCCTGAGCCAGAAGCGGTATCTCTTAATGTGTTTAATGGGAAGCCAAAGACACTGTGAGAGGCAGAGGAGTTTGCCAAGGTGCTTAAATCATTTGTTGCAGCAGAGCATGAGGCCAGGAAGCAGACATTGGTGAGAGGCTGGTCAGTCACCGGCAGCCCTGTCAACGCATCTCTGTAGCTAGTGCAGAGAGGAAGAAGAGAACTTTCCATTTCAGACTGCCACGCGTACCTGAAGAATGTAAAATGAGGGAGACAGCGGCCATGCAGACACACAGCTGAATTCTGAAGCAGAAATAAAACGACCTGACTGCGGGAAGGTGGTGGGCTGAGAGGAGACACAAGGTGCAGCAAGGCCTCTGCAGCGCTGGATGAGAGCAGAACGCCCAGCCAGCTGCAGCAATGGGGTTACAGCCAGCCTGGAGGGGCAGAGATCAGGGCCCGCTATTGTTCAAAACCAAATCAAAACAAAACAAAACAAAACAAACTACAAGGGGGAGGTTGGTCACTGAGGCAGTCCTAGGCTGTGGAACCCCATGGCCTGGGTGATATTAGAAAAGGCCCAAACTCTACCAGACCAGGCAAGCTGGAGTGATACTTGGGCTACCACTGACCAAGCTGATCAGCTCAAGAGGAATGGTGGTGACAGGAGAGCACAGACACATCCAAACCTGGGAAAGTCAGATCAACGAAACAGAGGCACTGGACCAGAAAGTCAGGTGTGATGGGGGGCAGGCCAGTCCTCAGCATCGTGTGGGTGTAACTGCGTGATAAACACCAGGAACTGTGCCGTTGGTTTGGAAATTCCCTTTAAAGATGTGTCTCAAGTGAAGCAAACCATTTGCAGGTAGCTGGGCTGCAGTTAAAAGTTGCCCTGCCTCCTGGGGCAGTAAAATTAAAGGTGGCTTCAGCCTGAGACCACTTCCAGCCCTGGCTGGTGGGAGGTCTGAAACCTGCCTGGAGACCTGGGGCCTTACTCAACGGCTCAGATCTTGTGGGTGTGAAACAGAAGTGATCCCCATCTGTCTGCCGGGAGTTTTGCAGGAGCAGGAACCAGGAACAAGTAAAACAACCTCCCCCTCAATTCCCCCTCTGCAGTCACTGCCAAGAAGCTGTGTCCGTGAATGACAGTACCCTTGGGTTCAGCTTGGTCACTCACAATGCACCTCAAAGCTGTGCATTGGCAGCAAGAAGTGGAGCTGGAGGATGAGGAAAATTGCTTTCTCAGCAAAGCCTGATCATCTGGTGCTTCAGTGATGGTTGGGCCTTACATAACGCACCAGCTCTGCTGCAGAGGCTGGTGGGGAAAGTATGTCACACCACACCATCAGGAGGCCTTGAATGGCCTCAGCCTTTCAAGAGGTCTGTTGCACTTATGCTATTTATGGGTGCACACTGAGACCTTTGAACAAGAAGTGGTAGGTGCAGTTACACATGGCTGGTGATAAGTTCAAGGCTGGCAGCCTGTAACTGGTCCCAAAGGAAAGGGAGCTGTTCCAAAAGCCCGTAAGTTACCTCTGCCACACAGCTGGTGATGGGGAATTTCCACTGAAACAAAGAAATCCCTGAGACTTTGTGGAGCTGGCCCTCTCCCCAGCCACTCACGGAGGTACAGATTGGTAGGACTCTGCTCCTGTTACAGAAGGTTTGTTTGTAGATTTGCTAACATTGCAAAACACTTGCACAGGTAGGGTGATAGAGGGAGAACATTTCAGTGGCCAACAGAAAGAGTTTTAGCAGTTTTAACTAGTGCAATTCTTCCCAGTGGTTCAGTTTGCAGATAAGTTGTGTTAGGATTTGCACAGGAGGAACACTATAGTAAGGGCAGACTGTGCATCCCTGCTATAGCTCACTCTGTGGGCTTAGGAATCCCAAATGCAGTTTGCCCAAGCATAAAGAAAAATGTCAGCTTTGCAGCTGCACATTGAACTACACATGTGGGCACAAACAGAGTAGCAGTGGTGCCTAGGCCAGGCAGCGGCTCCAGGGCTAAATGCAAGCAACGTCGATGATTCTTAAAGAGGATGGATGCGGAGAAGGAGACGCTTGTTTCCTCTCTTACAAGTTGTAGGTGTTTAAATGCTTCTAGTTCACCCAAGGGGACTGAGGAAGGGCGATGCCAGAGAGGGAACATGGGCTCCCAAACCAGCCTGTGTCAGAAGGTGCTTCACAGAAAGCATCTCAGTAGCTAGAAAGTGAGCTGGGAAACCCAGCTGTCCTGAAACACGGTACACCTCTGGAGTACAACAATGTGTGTCCTTGGAGTACCGAGGGAAAAGCACTCTGGTCATGGTGAGAAAGTTTGGAGTTAAAGATGAAATACTGCATAAAAGTTACAGTGCATGGAAACAACCTGTGGAGAACTCTGTTCAGTGATGACTGGAGTGGGAGGTTCTGAGATTTTTATTTAAAAACTGGCAAATGTTTTGAACTGTCCTGAATGTCTATACATTTCCAAAAAAACTTATCTAAGCTAAGGGAAAAATTCTATTGGGCAAGATTCAGGAAGGTCATTGAAAATGTGTGCAGATTAATGACCCTATTGCAAATAACGGTCCCACAGAAACAGAGAGACACCATGAAGTAGTGTCTGACAGTCATTTCATTAATGGACTGCAATGCCTGATGTTCTTGTGTTTCTGTCTGAAGTAGATTCTGGGAGCTGCAGACTATTTCACAAAATGCCCCGAAGCTTGTCTGTTAGGACACTAGTGCCAGATGTCCAAGTGAAAGACATCGTCTCCCTCCAAGTCCTAGGAGGTATGGCATGATTGCCCAGTGCTCAAGGGAGAAACACTGCATCCAGAACATTTCAACAGATCTGTGAGGTGGCTGGGATCCCTAAAACATCTCCATGTGACCACAGCCTGAAGGGTTGGTGGAATGTTTTTCTGCAGACTTGTAGTCAACTGGACTCCTCCTCGGAACTGCATCAAGTGGTAAGACCCAGCATATCCCAGTGCTTTCACACGCCTTAGGAGCAGCAAAGCCCTTCTTCATCGTTCTGGTGAAAACCTTAGGGCATGACATTTTGTAGAGTTTCAGGAGAGGAACAAAGGGTTTTGGATCATGCATAGAGACACATGGTCCGAATATATATACATATAGTTAGATCGATTTTTTTTTTAAGTGGAAATCTGGGATATCTTACAGTCTTAAAAAAAACAGGGAGAGAATCTTAGAAAGGATAAGCCTAGAGCAACACTGTAGGACTTGCCATGTAAGGGCCTGTAGTACTGACCTGGATATTTACGGTGATACGCAGAGTACAGTGGGGTCCTGAAACAAAGTCCAGTGCTGTCCATTAGAAAATGCTCTGTGTAAAAACATATTGGAAAAGAAAATTTCTGGGTCTCACTCTTCCTCCACTCTTCCGTAATTGCAAAAGCAGTCATGAAAAGAGAGCCTCCAGAAATCCTGAATGCACCTGGAGAGTGTGCTGCAAGTGGCTGTCTAAAAATAAATCAAGGAGCAGGAAAACTGAGAAAGGGGAGCAAAAATGTTTCGGATTAGTGATAGGAAAATACCTTGCTGCAGCATACAGGGTAATTACAGATAAGTAAGAATGTGTCACTCATCAATTCTTGAATGATTTTCCCTCATTCTCTTTGGTCTGGGTTTATTACAGCCTAGTCGTTTAGAGCTCGTGCAGGACAAAGGAGGGGGCTGAGTTGGGGGCTCAGTCCCACCGCAAAAGAGCAAGACCCAGGCTCCTGTTGTACAAGTCCTCCTGGGCTCAGGGGGGAAGGCTTAGTGTTTTTGTTTGTTTGTTTGTTTGTTTTGTTTTGTTTTGTTTTTTTTTTTTTTTTTTTTTTTTTTTTTTTGTGAAACAGGACTCCAGTGACAGGGCCTCTAAATTCATAATCAGGTTCTCCTCTGAGCTGGGATAATCTTCAAGGCCACAAATTCCTGGTTAACCTGTAGGAGCAGAAGACATAATAGTGCTTTTTCTGTCTCTTTCATTGTAGACTTTCTGCTTAAAACTGCCCTCAGACCACCCTGCCTGTCTTTTTGCTACATGGCAAGAGTGCATAAGGGCATACAGATCTGGAGGGTACTGGTGTGTCGAGCTTTTAAGCAGCAGGACAGAGATAGAAATCATGGTATCTGCTGTGCCTGTCTTTAGGATGAGGGGTTTGAGCCAGGCTCTACAAAGTCATCCCCATTTAACTCATCTCCCAGCACAACCAGGCAGGCTCCACTGCTCACCCCACAAAGCGAGCTTGCATTTTTATTACTTGCCCTTTTATGTGGATTAATATGGTATTTCATGTTCTAGTTTGGTTTTAAGCATGAACCTTTTCTTGGTGTAGCCAAAACCAATGCATCTCTGTGCTGGGGAGCCCCTAGGGTTTGACCATCCCGTAACACTTGCTCTGCAGGATGGGACAGGAGCTGGGCGCTGGCAGTGGTTTCATGGCAAGTGCCTGCAGTGGGACAGTATCTCCCCAGTTTCTGTGGGGATAAGCAGAGCAAAGTGGCAGCGGTAGCAGTTCCCTCACTCGGGTGAACTGGTTTTCGGCCTCCTTTCTGGGCCTGCCCACTGGAAGAGTCTCCTCAGAGCACTTGGATGCATCTCGATGCAGTAAAGTCCGTGCTGTCTGTTCAGCAACAGATGCCAGAGCCAGTCATATTTCAGATCTACAGCTCCATGTCTGTAGAGTTCAGGACAGCTGAGAAGTGAACACTTTCTCAATAGAGAGAGGGAAATAAAAACACCTCGATGTGGTGTTGTTGTTTGTCACCCTGCTTGTGCTGCTGGCAGCTGAAGCCCTGACGATGTGGAAGCTGGTGGCCTTTTCCAGCCTGGTCCTGCATGCCCTGTGGTGCCTTAGGGATCTATAATCAACGCTTTGATTATTAGGTAAAATTGGTCGTAAAGGGGAAATAGAATGAAATAAAATGAAAGTGCAGCTATCAGCTTCTTTCGAGTTTGGCATGATCCATTTAAATTTAAATGGAAAATGTCGCATAACTTATCTGTAACAGTTTAAAGCCCTAGATCATATTGCCAACACTAGACAGTGGCATGTTTTAACAGAAGTGTGATGGGCATAAAGCCCTTTAATACGCACAGAAAAGCAAACCTCAGACACTCTGCTGCAAAAAAAACACTTGGGCCTAGCCAAAAAGGTGCAGAGCCAGGGGCAGGAGAAGCTGCGTGCTGCCTAATGCAGCCTCTCGCCACGTGACTTGGCATCTTTTTATCTGTTTCTGTACGTTTCAAATGGCAGGAGTAGAAAACACCCATCACAAAGGTGCTGTGAGGCAAACTCATGCATGTGAAGCATTTTGACCTCCCCAGGAGCCATGCCCAGCCGTCGTCACATGGTGACCTCAGGTGGGGGAGATCTCCTGAAGTCCCTTTGTCACAGTGATGGAGGAGCTCTGCTGGAGCACAGGATGCACTGCAGTTACTGAAAGCAAAATCTCTGGAGCTCACGGACTTTTTCAAGATGTTTTTATGCTCCTTACAGGTTATGAGTGCAAAAAAATCCCCCCTCAGTGAGGAAACTGTAGTGGTGCACGGCGTCTGTCCCAAGCACTGGGCAATGCAGAAGCCCCATCACGTGCGGCTAGTGTCAAAGCCAGGCGTCCCCATGCCCTGGCGCCAAGGAGCTGGGACAGCCAGCCCCTCTGAGCCCCCAGTGACGAACTCGGGGCGAGCCTGGCATGGATATCAAAGCCAGGTAGACTCCTTCTCTCCCACCATGGGCAGCTGAAGGCCAGTGCCTCTTTCCTCGGGAGGAGGAAGCTCACGCACGGGGCAGGAAGCGGCGATGGAACAGCCAGCTCAGGAAGGGGCCGGGGCCAGGAGTTTGTTTTTAACCTGCTTCTTGTTTATTTAAGCCCTGGAGGAAGGCGAATAAAAACAGCCACTGAAAGGGGCCGGTGGTGTCGCAAGCAGGGCTGGTTGCCTGTGGGGCAGCCCACTTCACTCGGCGGGGGCAGAAAACACCTCTCCTGTGTTTTGCGCTGGAGCCAGGGTGTGAAAAACTGATTTCCTGAGCCTGCTCCCTGGTACCGGGCTGGGGCTCAGCAGCGCTGCTTCAAGGAGCTGCAGGGGGGTGTCCCACCTGCCAGGTGCTGAGTGGAGATGGGGGCTGTGAGGCTGCTGAAGGAGGAATCAAGCCTGGGGATTTTTGTCCTGGTTATTTTGTGCAGTGCAGGTGAATTTAACTTATTGCCCTTTGCACAGAGGTATCGGTCACGGATGGATTTGCACCTGGGGGCTGAAGAAGCCCTTGATTCTGCTGCCTGCTAGTGCTGCCTGTGCTACAGGGCTCACTGCTCCTGCCCTCACAGCTGCCATCTTGCAGACTTTCTGGCCCCACCAAGACACATAACACTGCCCACACTGTTGATTCTGCATGTGGGGCAGCACCAGGTTTTCAGCAACTTTCTCCAATATTCACATTTCCCTCACATGACTCATGCTCCCTGCTTTGGGTTCCCACTGTGTGCAGATTCCTGCCCCACCAAAGCAGGGCTCAGTGGTGGAACCAGTGTCCTAGATACAGGCAAGGGGAAAATGGGTGCTACCTCCCGCTGTCTGCAGTCCCACAGTGCCCCACAACCCCTGTCTGTCCCCACCAGGTGCTACAGGAGGTCCTGGCTGCATAGGGCTGGCAGAGGGAGCCAGGACTGGGGTCATCCTGCATCTTCTAATTTTCATCACCTCCTCCTGTCTTGTCTTGAATGGTCCAAAAAGGGACCCTTGGTTGGACCATCACAAGCCCATGCATTTCAAAGAGCTCTAAGACATTTTTAGGATGATTTTCTATAATTCTGTTCCCTTAAGAGAATAGATGGATATGCCCTAATCTAGTTGTAATTCTCCTTCCAAGTTTGCTTAAGAAGTAAATGAAGACATTACAAAAATCCAGCTGACCAAAAAAACCAGCTCTGGCCAGTCATTTCAGGCTAAACTAACGTAATTTTCATTCTTATCCATATTGTCATGCAGTTAGTCCTGCTGAGCCTAGCGCTCAACTGTCCTGATTTTTCATCATAAATTCTCTTTGTTCCTCTTCAAGTATTACTCCTGATTAAGGGCTGTGATTTGAGAAACTTAATGTCAGATTTTAAAGGGACAGTTGATTTTTCTTTTACCAAGTTTGTTTTGTGTGGATAAACTCACATATTATGTTGACATATTTTTGACTCTTTTTTTACTTTTTGGTTTCTTTTGTGGATACTCTTAATTCTTCTGAAAATATCATAGAGCTTGTGCTCTCAGCAAGGGTGATAAACGCGCTTGGAGGTGTTGCTCTGCATGGGGAGGAGAGGTGAAATGGAAGCAGGAACCAGGAATGCAAATTCCTGCTGCAATTTGGGTCACGCGTCCAAAGGGAATTATCATTCCTCACATGCTTTCTCACACAGCAGGACACAGGAGCGCAGGGATTGCTGACTTGGACTGGGCTCCCAGCTCGTCTGCTCCCCTGTCTTGTCTCTGAAGTTACCCAACTGCCGAGTGCCATAAAACCAGAACAAGGAGCACTGAATGGCCAATTATCACTTGCCTATAGGAAAAACATTTCCTAACCTTAGGCACTTGTCATTTGTCTTGTCTCCTGAAGATCTCCAGTGTATATCTATTTTGCATTATTATCTCAAATGAAGTAACCCATACCCACAACTGATATAAATGCCCATGCATTTTTCTGACCTCCTGAATATCTTGGCAATCTCCTGTGGCAGTAAATCCCAGTTTTGTAACAAGCTGCCAAACATATCCCCATTTCTCCAGCCATTTGCTGTTCATTTTTCAAATCAAATCAAACATTCCCATTCTTTTCTACTGAGCAATAATTTAGATTTTTTTGTGCCAACCTCCCTTGGGCTTTTCTGTCTCTCTCTGTATTGGTCAGTCAGCACCACCTTTATTAGTATTCCCTTCCGCTCCCAGGTCCACCTTTACACAAGAGCTTTCCCATCATCTTCAGCAGGAGTCTCTTTGGCCCTTGATGCACAAAACGCTCTGCCCTCCTGGGCATCCCTGCTGTTGATTCACCAGTACTGCAGATGTGGGATGAATTATTTTGAGGTCTGGGCAAAGTGAATCATGCTCTACATACATCTGTGCTGAAATCAGGAGCTGTCTCAGCTGTGTTGCTGATAAGATTCAATCTTTTTACTGTGATCCAGACCAAGACTACAGTGGGCACCTCAGCCAGGGTCTGGTCACACCATCCACCATGTTCTGTTTCACCCTGGTAAGGCCAGACAGACCTCCCTCACCATCCCTGTGCCTCTCAGGAGGCTTCCTACTATGTTGAAGCCATTGACCTGTCAGTGCCAGGATGGCTAATACAGCTGCACAAAGTCTTGCTTGCACCAGAAATCTAATTTTGCAGTAGAAAAATGTACCCCCAAGAGCCCCTGGCTGTGAGTTGTAGTAAAGACAGTGGTGAGTCTGCTCTTGATAGTAAAGGCTGGTAGAACGGATGTAAAAGGAGAAACCAAAGTAGGAGAGGGATTTAAAAAGCAATTACAACTGTCAGAGAGACAAAAAAAAAAAATCAGCAAGACATGTTTTTATGGCACTTCAAGAGCAATGGGAGTGAGGACTCAGTTGACAGCATTGCTTGGAAGGTGCCTGGGAAAGCAAAAGCAGATCACTCAAGTGTCCCCAGTTCAGCTGTGCCCTGTACCTGCCCAGAGGTGATCTGGGCCCTAGGGGCCATACAAAGCTTGCGAGGAGCTGCCAAAAACACCACTGCCACTACAGAGCACTCCCTTGTGCTGCTCATTTGGACTGCTTATGGATTCAGGAAACAAAAGGTTGTTTTTCTTTTGCCTTGGAGTTTTAGCTTAAGGTTTGATACAGTGGACATCCAGGGCATGACTGCCTGTGACTGTGCCTATGTAAAGTGGATCGTGCTGGCAGGAGGCAGATGACAGACAGTGAGAGATACCACTGACATAATTTTAAGTCTGGGTGAACATGCTGCAGCTGGAAAAGCACTAAAAATGGGCATTTATACACCCTTTACAGACAGCTGTATGATAGGCAGTGCTAGTAGGGTTACTTGCTTCTCAAGTTATTCAACACATCCCATTATACAACCCCATTTTCAGTCAACTAAAGCTTTGCCAGATTTTTTGAGGTGATTTTTTCCATGCTGGATGTCTGCCTCAAGCTGACTTTTTTGAGGGAAAGATTCATCCAGACTGGTTTGGCCAACTCCTGGCACCCAGTGCAAGAGGCAGGGGCAGGAGAAGCTGTTTCGCACCACGCCAATCATTTCTGGTGACCTTTTCGCTGAACAGCTCTAGCACACCTCTGCTTTGGAGCAGGGATTTGAAGTTTGGCAAGAGGGACAGATATTGTGTCAGGGATTTGCTTTTTGTTTTCCATAAGCAAATTTGTTCTGCTTGGTCAAGTTTTAAATCTTGAAGGACAGTGAAGGAGCTACAGCTTGCCTGTGGTCACCAGCCTGCATATCTACTGTGCCGAGGAAGCCACTTGACTGGATGATGGGCAAAGGTCCTGGTGGCCATCAGTGGCAGCTGTGGCTCAGTATAGACAGGCACGGAGTGAAATGACCTTTTGGCCACCCAGGGTTTGCATGACCAGAGCAGGAACAGCCTGACTTAAATGTGGTAGGGGAAACACTGACTTGAAGGCATCTCTGGCTTGCTGCATTGTGCATCATGGTATACAGCCCTGCTAATGAGCCATGGGGCTGTCAACACGGTGTGACACCATGGGATTTCTGTCTTTTTGTGACTTGAAAAACTACACCCAGAAAGCTGTATTAGAAATTATTATAATCACACAGTCAAATATTGAGAGGTTTAGAAGTGCCAGGAATGAACTGACCTGTGCAAATTCAATTCACTTTCCAAAACTGGTTTAAAAGAGATATCTGTTGCTACTTTCTTCATCCTACACAGCTGGCCTTCCCATCTGAAGTTTCATATAGTCTTAGTTACAGTGTATTGATAGCCCACAATCTTTTGTTGCTTTTTCAATATAGCTTGAACTGGAAGTGTTTGAAATCAGTTGAGATCTCACAAATGTACTGTTGCTGTGTATCCTAAAAGCAATACTCCTTCTTGCAGCTTGTGCAGCAATGGCATGAAAGAGATGTTTAGGACTGAGAACCAATTTTTGCCATTAGCCCGACAGCTTTTATGTGGATGTCAGTGAACCTGCAGGCTTGTGCAGAAGGAGCCCGGCTCTGTGATGCGCCACACTATGGGGTGGCACAGGATATTCAGTGTGTTCTTGGCCACATACACCGACCCCATCATAATTGTCTAATACCCCAGTCTCTCTCTATCATCTGATCATTGCCTGTACCAAGACCCACATCAACTAGTATTTATAAAAGAAATACATCCAAGAACTTTAACAGTAACAGTGCTACGTAAGGAGGCAACCGAAGTTCCTACAGCATACTATTTCTAATACTGTTAATTCTTCCACAATGAAATGTATGAATGCAGGAATGAATGATCTTACTCTAAAGGGACTTGGCTGGGCTCAGATGGCAGGAATACATCCCATGGGATGGCCATAAATAGCCCGTGTGGCCTTGGACAGACCGTGACCCAGCGCAGGTATGTTTCAGGGTCACTTTGCAATGGCATTGCTTGGAGATAAGCACCTGAGTACTCTGGTGGACCTGCTGCAATAAGGGTCCTCAGGAAAGCCCAATTTTACAGAAGTCAATTGTTCTGTGGCTCAGTTCATCATTTTAAAATGGCAATACAAGCAAATCCTTGGTCTTTCAGGGGCACCTTGTCAGGCCATTGACTGATCCTCCTGCCAGACTAGGGGCTGTGGTCTGTTGCTTTGCTCTTCTCATGCTGTGGGACTTTCTACAATACGAGAGGGACGGGAGAGAAGGCGGAGCCTTTCTGAGGGTCAAGTCCACAACTGCAGAACGAGGTTTCCTGGAATTAAGGACCACTGCAGCCATTCCATGTGCTCTGCGTGCCTAAACCACAGGGATGTGCATGCTATGGGAAAAGCTCTGAAGGAAGCACTTGGCCCAGCCCCTGCTCCCTCTGCAGAAAGGCTGGGGGAAGAGGAGTTGCTGCATGCTCTCGGGTCCTGACATACTCAGGCTCTGATGGACCACTACTGAATAAGAAAGCCGATGGATGCAGTGAGCTGGAATAAGCAGGAGCAGGGTAGGACAGGGCCCTATTTTAACACAAGTCCATTAAAGAATGGGTGACAACAAATTAATGCAAAGAAATGCAGTGGAACTCACCGGAGGGAGCGACAGAACAAGAGAGCTGTGGCCACTGTGTCTTTGGGTCTACCATGTTTATTAGAAGATTTCAGTCTTGTTTCATTAATACAGTTCTTTTATTTAGTGTACTACCCTGTATGTTTCATGGTTATTACCCGTGGATGCCCAAGGGGTTTGCACAGGTGAGGGGCTTAACTGTCCTATGTGTAGTCAGTTTTGTGCATAACACTGAAGCGAAGTGAGAGGAGTTTGCAGCTAATTAAAATGCTACACTTTAAAATCATTTTTACTAATTACTAATATTTAGCAGCACTATTTTAACTGCAATTTCCATGTTCCATGGAGATTTGAACTCTGCTAATTTCCCACTAACTCTCTTGGCACCATTTAGCACATCAAAATGACCATGAAATTGAAAATCCTTAGTCATTTCGCTTCTCTAGGAATTTGTGCTGGCAGTAACAGGAAAAATATTTGGTAAAGCAAAAATAAGACCAAATTCAGGCCCTTCTTCCCCTCCCTCCCCAAAAGGCAATTGTGCTATAGTCCTGTCTGACCTGAAGGAGCACAGGAGCTGCACCAACCACAGGCTGAGTTGCCCTGTAAGGCTGGGCAGTGAGCTAGTGCTAAATGGTGTTCTCTTGGCCACAAAGTGAGTCAATCAAAATCAGTATCTTGATCTTCTAACTCCCACTCTTGGCACTGGCCACTGGAACAGAGCTGCTACCCCTGTGCAACATCAGACACCAAACCCTGGCAGAATGAGCGCTAGACCCCAAGTGTGTTGATTCCTGGACTCCTGCTCTGCTTAGCAGACCACGCTCCCTGTTCCTGTGAGACAGAAATGTCCTTTAAAAAGGGTGAAAAAGAGAAGAGGAACATGAGGCTTCTGTTTGAAATTGGGCATTTGCAGCATCCCCAAATAATCACAGCAATACAAACACACAAATAATATCCGTTCATGAATTTGCAAGAAAAAAATGTGCAGTTATTTAGCAATAAAATCTTTCAATCAGCCCCTGACAATCACTCTGAAAAATTACATAAACATTCAATCCAAGAAAAATAAAAAATGCATCTTTTTTTTTTTTTTAAACTAAAAGGGAAGCTTGCATCCTTTCAGCAAATGCTTGTCTACACAGATCAATGTCAGCTCTCATTCATTTGCTGATTTTAACTATTTGAGTTTGTTCCTCTTATTTGGGTCTTAGCTACCCACCTTTGTTCTAGATGCTTTGATTAAACCAATTCTGGGTCTTTCCTGGGAGCACTGGACCCAGCGCTTTCTGGTCCTCTGTTGCATACCCAGCATCCCACACCTTGCCCTGCACAACTGCTCCCCTTACATCCCCACTCTGTCTCCCTGTTTACAACCAGTGGGTATCCAGAAGTTGTGTTACTGCCCTGGCCCCACAGCTGCATCACTTGCTGATGCTGTGCACACCACGTAACCTTTCCTTGCCTGAGCCCCTCTGTCCATTACGGCAACAAGGATGCATCAGTCTTGGTGGGATGAACCTAGCAGCAAGAATTTGTTCTTCCGTGTTTGCTTTCCCCACTTGTAAACTGAGCATCATAATACTTTCCTAGATCAAAGGGGGTATGGTGAGAAGTAAATAATTAATGTATGTAAAGCACTTTGAAAGATGAAAGATGCTATATAAGTACAAAGTATTAACTACAAAAAAACACAGCCCTAGTTACTGATGTAACCCTCCGGTTTATTCTGTAAGAAATGCATGAAATCTAAATAATTGCCACTAACAAATTAAGAGTTAGATTATGCCAAGCCCTTTAAAAGAGCTGTGCAGGCGACTGAAAGTCTTGTCTCCTTCTGTGGCTCAGTTAAGGCTTCTCTATGAGCAACAGGATCTTAACAGGAATTTGGACAGGAGGGCACTTCCTGGATCACCAAATCATCTCAAGCAACCATGTCAAGTGGAGTAATTCAAAAATTGATAGTGCACTGTCCTGAAACAAGTTATGTTTTATGCTGTTCCCCAGCCTCGCTGCTCCAATGGTTAGAAACCTTCTTCTGGTTTCCAAACGAAATGTACTCATGGCCAATTTGTATCCATTCGTCCTTGTGCCAACATTGTTTTAAGCTTAAGATATTTATAGACCTATCGTGTTCTCTCTAACCTTTAATTTTGTTATATTGAACACAACAATCCTTTTCAGCTTCCTGTTGTTAATTAGGGTCTCCAGCCCCCCACCAAGCACCCTACCAACACGTTGTTATGATTGTTGCAGCCACAATTCATCTTTCTCGAACAGAGGCGAATAAAGCTGTGTGCAGCTTCCTCACAGGGTCCACCAGCACTTGTTCTCTGTCATTAATCCTTTCCAGGCCCTGTTGGATATACGTGATAAAGCCTCTACCACATTCACCGTTTTCATGGCTGTGTCACATTACCATTTCATAGTAATCCTGTGATCAGCCAATGTGCTTGAATCTTTCACTGGCTTTTTGTTTTCCCAGAGAAATTCTGACACTTGAGCCTTACGTGCCAAACCTTACATTTGGCACAACTGGATTTTGTCCTATTCCCATTGTTCCCATCCTCAAGGTCATGCAGTTCTTCCTGTTTGATAGGCTGGAGCCTGTGGTGTATTGACAAGCACTCGCATTTCTGTGTCATCAGGAAATTTCATGATGCACTCCTCCCTCTTTTGTGTGACAGGCAAATACTAACTAAAAGCAGTCCCCAAGTGGGCCTCATATAATTCCACTAGCAGCTAACTTCCACAAACAGCACATCTTGCTTTCATCTCCCATGCTGCTCTATCTCACCTATCTTGCAGAGATGGTTAAGGTTCTTCCAGAAGGAAAGATGATACAAGTCTGTAGGGCCTGCCGGACAGAACCAGTGCTTTAAAAGGTTGTGTTCCCTTGGGGACATTGCAAAAGAGAGTCAGAGAAGTTGCAAAGCCCTGACATTTCATAACAATGCTAAGCCAAGAAAATATAATGCTCAGAGTAATTTTGGATGGGAGGGAATATTCTTCAGCATCTGGTGGAGCACATGCAGTCATTCTGGCAGTGCAGAAAGACCCATGTCCTCAAGAACCCTTTCACAGAAAGGTCACCAGTCTGAGGACACCAGGCCATGCTGTTATGGCTGATCAGAGGGAAACCTAGCCTGAGGAAAGGTAGAGAGCGAGACAAGGGTTGGATGGCTGTTTCAGGGGAGAGGGTGGTGGGAAGAAGTCTGGTCCATAATCTGCTATCACACAGCTCTGGCCTCTGTTTTGCTTATGATAAAGAGTAGGCAGCTTTGACCTTTTAAAGAGGTGATTTAGAGATGGTTTGCATCAATGCATTAATGAAGAAAGAGAACGGCTACTGATGAGTATCCTTCAGGCTTTTTTTGAGGCAGAAGATTATGGCACAGTATATAAACAACTCTGCAGTTTCTAGGACAAACTCAGAGGGAGATGGGAAGAAATGAACCATGATATACTCAGTTCTCCTGTCTCCAAGGAAGATCACGGGCTCCGTTTTTGATCCAGCCAAGAGCTAGGGGGATGTCTTGGCCATGCCAGAGTCAGCAACAAATTTTGGCTGGGCTGAAGATGTCCATTCTAGTGCTGAGGTGCTTCATGGATCCAAAGGTGACTCTCTGAGGAAAGCCAGACATTAGTGTGGGGCCTGGCTGGAGGAAGGTCACGACCATTTGCTTCTGAAGGACTGAGACCTCTTCAGCAAGCTCCACTCAGGAGCACAGACCGGACCTCTTGGGTAGTCAATGCCTTCCAGAGAGACCCAAATATGTATTTCAGGCAACTGCAGTGCCTGTGAGTACATCAGACCTTGAAGTATGGTTGGAGCAGTGAATAACTCAGTGAGACTACCTCAGTGCCAGCATGAGACCTTGAGCCAGCTGCAGAAACAAAGCCCAAGTGTCTGTGAGTGCCAGAACGTCTGAAAAATGAGATACATATGCATATGCACCACAAAGTTTGTCCCGGATCTGTGGAGAGAACACCTTATTAGAGTTGCCTGTAGCATTACACCAACTCAGAAGCACTTTGTTTTTCATGTGTCTCTTGAAAAAATGACTTTCTAGTTTTACTACAAAGCTTTGACTGCACGGGACGAGCTGAGGACGTTTGACACCCGCTGCCATGAAGGAGAGCTCCTGGGCTCCTGTGCCGACTGATCCCTCCATCCCAGCTGTGCGTCCCACCTGCAAAGTCAGAACTGAGTAAAACCAGAGCTTCGGAAGGCTTTAAATGTCATTGCTACACCAGGTGGGATTTCTTGCTGTCTGTCCTTCCCCTTCTCTGTGGACTCCCTATTTGGGAGGGATGTAAACCCAGAGAGCTGAACAGTGAGAGCTATGCCTTGCTTTTTTCTTTCAAGCCATCTTCACGCTGTACAGAGACAGACTCAGTCCTGCATCCAAAGCTCCTATTCCTGCAGTTGCAGCGTTGTATCAGTCACTTGATTTAAATAGTAATAAAAATCCAAATTTCTACTTTGTGTAGCTAGAAAATAAACCAGTGGTAGCCAAACGCTGAAGCTGTGTTGGTAGCAGAGGAGAAGAGCAGCAGGAGATGCCACCACGCCTTGTCCATGGAAAGGACAGGGGTTGCCCCATCCTGGAGGTGGGACACCACCACAGGGTTTCTGGCCCACGAGGCTGCTCCAGCCTCATGCCAGCACCAATTTCCTCAGGACACAGGAGGAGGCTGAGTGGCCCTTAGCTCTGTTTCCCCTCTGCTTGTTTGCCCACCATGGGGTGCAAGCAGTGAGGGATTGCCTGCTGGGATCTGGGGGGAGAAGACTGTGGTTTCTCTGGGTGGGTTTCTTCAGGGTAAAATTGAGATCAGCAGCCTTGGAGAGAGATGTTGCTGCCTGCAGTGCTGGCTGTGTCCCAGGACTGTTGTGGTCCTGACATTATATGGCAGCTAAAGGCTGCTGGTGCCTGCTCCAGGAGAAAAACCCCAGTGGGGATGGTGGGGCTTTTCTAGGGAGAGCTTTGAGCTAATTCAGCCTCCATGGCATGCCACATGCCATTGGGACCATGCTACCACCAATCTCCTAAGCTTTGCCTTCACTGGGAAAAGACAAGAACTGTGCCTTTAAGTGGAAACAATTTGTGTTATGGGACCAATAAAACAGCTATTAATGAGACTGATTCATATTGGGGTGTGACAGGCGTGGCCCTACTGCAGAGGCTTCTTTCTTCCTCTTGCAGGGCCAAGCTCTTCCATTTCATCCCCTCCATTAATAAAAATAGTGAGCAGGAGCCCTCATCCTTCCCCCACCGCCCCGTTCACAGCATAAAGCCAGGGACAGGCTCCCTTGCTCTTCTGGGCATTGCCTAACATGGCAGCTTGAGCCCTGGTGCGTGCGTGTGCGTACACATCCCCGTGAGCACATCCAGAAACAGACCTAATCGTTATCTGCAGCCAGAGCATGAATAAGAGGATTTGCCTCCCTTTAAGCAAGTAATAATCAACACCTGGTGAGAAGGACTAATGACCATTACATCTCATGAATGCGTTTTAACAGACAATAGCCTCTATGAATACACTTTGAAGAAAGGCAAGCTGTAGAGAGAGCACAAAGCGTGTTTGTAAACTAGCCTTCCCTCATCTCCAAACTCCCTCACTCTGCTTTGGGAGATGCGAAGGACTCCAGGCTGGTATAAATACTTGCCAGAGCATAGAAATGTGTACACTGAGCTGCAGCAGTTAGCTTTACATGACATCTTTGTATCACAGCTTCTTGCCTCTTATTGCTCCAACTCAGTTTTGAGGGACCGTCAGCAGCAGCACTCAAGGACCCCACTGCAAGCCTCATACAGAAACTCGATAAAACATGGCTTCCACCCCAAAGAATAAGAGTAGAAGGCAAGACAGAAACAATGAGATCATTACGGACAGTGTAACTACTGGTAAGTTTTCTACGGGAGACCCCTGGAAATGCCTGGGTCACTATTTGGACTCAGGGAGCCCCAGCTGGAGGTGAGGAGCTGCAGGCACAAGGCACCTACAGGAGCTTCAGCAAAAGCGAAGACTTAGGAATGTAAATTGGCTGTGGTATAGTCATTGTGGAGGCTGCAAGATGCAATTTTTTTCATCTGCAAGAAGGTCTGTTTTCTTTCATATGTACAGGTTTACCTGGTGGTCAGGTGTGATTGCTGGAGGGAGTAAAGCACGTTGTTAAGTACACAGCTGCTGAGTTTAGAGTAACATCACATAAAACATCTCCTCTACTGTTTTCACATCTGTCACCCCATCTGGGTAACCTGAAGTGCTTCACTCCTTGGTCTTATTCCTAGTAATGCCAAGAGGGCATACGAAGCACACATGGAGAATAATTTAGGTTGGACGGGACATCTGGAGGTTGTCTGGGCTAACCCAGTACTCACAGCAGAGCCAACAGAGACACAGAAACGTGAACTGTCCTCAAAAGAGCATGCTGAAAACAACTTTCACCTCCAGATGACCCTGAATTTTAAAAATGTTCATGTCAGAAGACAGACTGAATTGCATGTGTCAGACCCATTTCTAATTGGCGTTGTCTTTTCTGTAATTGCACTTTCAAGAGCTAGATATTATTATTACCTGCTGTCAATGGGCATCAGCTTTCGGAAATCACAGCGGCTGACTTTATACCTCTGCTCATAGGGAGAACTTCTTTCACCATATGTTTTAGATGGGAAGCCCTCTGTTTTCCTGTTATTTAGCAGGAGGAATCTGGGCTTTGAGTGCCTGATGGAACATCAGCACCGCTCAATCCAACTCTGTGGCCCATGGCTGCTCTTGGGACGAAGGGAGCCAAATGCCCTGCGGTCCACGGGGTGACATGGCAAGCCCGTCCCAGCCTTCGTTCCTCCTGATCGCTGCTGCTCTGGGTTTGTGAGCTGCAACACTGCAACTGGCACTCAGCCGGGCTGCTGGTGCCTTGAAGAAATAGCTGCACAAATGCGATTACGTGGGAGTGAGTGCATGTGTGTGTCTGCACGGGCTGAGCCTTGCCAAACCCCCTTTATTTGCCGTGTAAAAATCTCAGTGGAGAAAAATCCAAGGTTTCTGGAGCCCCGTGTAATGCTATGTGCACTCGCAGGCAGGAGAAGAAATAGGAAAGACTGTGTCATTGCAAAGCTGAGGCCAGATCCTGCCATTTCTGCATCTGACATCATGTGTGCTGTTTGACTTCTTGTCATCATTGCCTGGTTTGTGCTGCCTCTTGGCAGAGGAGAGAACAAGAACAGGCAATGTTTCACAGAGGACAGTGCCTGGCTATGGAAAAGCTGTGCAACATGACTCATTTTGTGTAAAGGACGCTGAAATTACAACTGCGTGCCACATGAGAGATGGTAGCTGGGCTCAAATCAGAAAACATCCTCATCCAGGAAGGGTATTCAAGCATGTGCTTAATTTAAGAACATACTTAATCAGGGCCTCTGGGCATAAAAGGGTAATGATTATTCTTGTGTTGCTGAGAAAATCCAAGTGACATCCGGAAGATGTATTACTCGGGAAAATTTAGTGTTATTTCAGTGTCCTCATTTAATCTTTCAATTTCTAAAAAAGTAATTCTTTTAATTTCTCATTGCTATCCAGTACTGTGAATTCTTTCACAGCTGTTTTACCCTAGATTGTTAATGCCAAGTGGAATCAGCAAATACAATCTGGTTCAGATAATAATTACGGAAGATCAATCCTGCATCCGCCGCTTTTCTCCGTCCCCATTAAACTTCCCAGCGTGTAAGACATGCACGCTTGGCTCTGCAGGGAAAGGCAGCCATGGTAAAAGGACCTTTTTTCCCTTTTGTACACACTGTTTAACCATTTCATAACAACACCATCCCCATCTCCAATTTTTTTCCATGTGTTTGCTCCCACATTCTTTTCCGTGTAACTGTGTATTGCTGCAGAGATTAGTTATGGCATACATAATTTTAAGTATGCAATGTGTATATATATGTATATATATACTTAAACTGCAAGTGACAGTCTTTATTAGCAGCTGATTAGCATCTATCAAAGTCCCAGAGTTGTCCCCAAAAAGCAGGTCAGATGTCCAGTTGCAATGCGGTCCAACAGCCTGGCAAACAGCCAGAGCAGCAAGGCAGAGGGTGGCTGAGAGCTGCTTCTGCCCCTCGCCGTGGGGCTGGTGCCTCCCTGTGCCCCCAGCCCCACCACCAGCCAGCTCCAGACCCTGCCTAGGAGAGGGTCTCTGGCTCAGCATGACCACTGCAGATGGCAACTGATGTCTTTAGTTTCCTTGGAAAACCGAGTGCAGCAAGTGGTGCAGTTGCTCCAGACCCAACGGCTGCGAAAAGGTAAACTTTGGGCTGTGTTGACCATGTTTCATGGTTTCATGCCCAAACCTTCCCGTTGCTGTACAGAAGACATCTCCTGAAGTGGCTGTGACTTCTCCTGGTTAAGGACTCTGGACACTGGTCACAAAGCTCAGATTTCAAAGGGGCCTTAGGAGGCTGGAACCCAAGTGGATTTCCCACCTACATCCTGTAGGAGGTATTCAGCCTGCTGCTTGTGGAGCATGGCCTCACTTTTGAGACACTTTTAAGATACTTTTAAGATACCATATAAAAATGTATTTAGGCACCTGTTTTAAGAGAAATTCTTGGACCAGAAGATAAGCAAGGGCTGTTATTGGCTGCAAAGCAAGTTCTTGTTCATTTTATTGACTTTGGTTTAAATCCGTTCATCTTACTTGGGCAGTTACTCCTCCTGAAACCAATGTGACTGTGGGCATGAATAAAGCGGGTAGAATTTGGCCCCTCTTAGAAGACAACAGTCATAAATCTAGCTGCCTGGCCAAAGTCAGGTGTTAGAAACATTGCTGAGGTTTTCCTGGAGGAAAAATAAAATGGTAAAAAATGGAGAAAAGGACTAGGGAATGGAGGGAAAGAAAGAAAAAATCAACTTTATTTAACTCTAATCCTTATTATTATGGTAGGTGTTAAACTGGGCATCAGTGAAATGTGTGTTCTCCTCTTTGCCACTGCTCCGCTATCCACCTTTGGTGATGTTCCTCAAGCAGCGCATCCCTCTCACAGCTGTGGTTAAATACATTTGTGTGCAGCTTTGAGCCTAGAGACAAGGTGCACAAGGAAATGCAACCTATCACGAGGATGTTTAAAAAAGTGGATGATGGTGACAAAATTTCTTGGCTAGAAGCTGTGAAAACACAATATAGTAGCCAGCAAGGTTTTTTGTTTTGTTTTGCTTTGTTTTGTTTTTTACAGGTTTTCTTCACCTCTAGTTTCTTCTCTTTTTTTTTGTTTTTTTTGAACAATATATCTTAATCTTGCTCTATGGATGTAGCATGAGAGTTATATGCGCAGAAAGCACCTGAAATCACTTTGTTTCTAGTTTCCTTTCATACGTTCGGTAGTATAAATAACTGAAGAGGATATTGCTTAACCCATAAAGCAAAGTGACATCATAATTTATTAATACAGAAGACACAGCTCGTTGCCGTTAAATGCCATAAAGAGCTGGAAATAGAGTAGTTTCTCAGAAGGCCTTGCCAATATGTCAGAAGAAAGAGTTCCTTGATGCTCTCTCAGCATGCCGAAGATCCTCTCCATGCACTTCAACATTTTGGTTATTCCTCCCCAAACCATTCTGCAGCCCTCAAAGGCAGCTTTGCTGCCCATTTCCCCAGCTCCCACTCCTTCCTCCCGGTGCTTTCCTCTTGTTGCTCACTCCCATAACCAAATAACATGCTGCTCCTGTTGGCTTTGCGGGCAGCAGCAGGAGCCTGCATGTCCCCATGGTGTCCCCGTGGTGTCCCCAGGGCATCTGCCAAGGCAGGGGCCCCGTGGAGGCAGCAAGGGACAGGCTGCATCACGTGCAGCGCCTAGCTCCTGGCAGGGCAGTACAGCAGGCTGCACACCCTTGGGCCCCCATCCAGCAAAGCATTTAAGCACCTGCTTACCCCTAAGCTTTGGAGTAATTCCTCTGGCATGGCCTAAGCACAGACTTCACTGCAGCCTCATGCTTCCCACAGTCTTCCCTTGCGAGGGCGTCCGGTGTCCCCTCCTGTGCAGAACTGCTCCCAGCTGATCTCTACACACTCCCATCCTGCTGCCATCCCCATGGACAACCCCCCAGGGCACCCCGCCAGCATCTGAGGGGCTCTGCCCAGGCTGCACAACAATTTTAGGGTATTCCAGGAAAAAAAAAAAAGCCACTTCTGCATGCTTTCCCCAAGCACTGGTTTGAGCCTTTTGGGCAAAGTGACCATGCACCCATGATAAGATGTCACTCCCTCATCTATTGCACATCAGCAATCTTCTGGCAGGGATAACCTGCAGCCCTGGAGACTCATTTGGCAAATGTTTGGCATCGCTGCTCCCTGGCCTCCTCGCTGCACAAGGTGCCTAGCTCTGCTGCTGTGACCTGATGGAGGAGCAGGACTTTCTCCTGGCACCCCAGGGATTTTCACAGGATAACAACTGGAATTTTCACTCCTTGTTAATTACACAGGTTGCTTGTGCTTGGTCAGACCCCTCTGCAAGCACCTATGTCTCCTGCCCTGGCCTTGCCATGGCTCCCTGCCCACCCAGTCCCTGTGGAAACAGGAGCCAGCCCGTGCTCACACTGCTGCAGCCCAGTGCTCTCCAGCCCCTGTGCAGCGCCAGCATGTTGGCAGTTGGCTACCCCCCTTGAATCCCCCTTTTCTCTGGGCTATATGTGGCATTTCCAAGCCCTGACAGCCTGCTCTGAATGTTTTCCATATTTGTTCAGCCTCCTCCTCAGTTCAAATACCGGGAACAACTCAGGCGGCACGACGCAAGGCTTTGGGGGGCAGAAAAACCCTCGCACACCCATCGGCGCATGCACACACACACGCACACGCACGTGAGAAACAGCATGGGGAATGAGAAGAAAGCCCGGCACAACGCGTCTCTTAACAGCCAGAGCCAGACACCCGAAGGGGAGAAAAGCACCGATTCAAGCAAGATGCAGGAGCCAGCAATGAAGAAGAAGAAGAAAAGCAAGGGGGATCCCAAAGCTGGCCAGGAGGAGGAATCCCACACGTGTTGTGGCTGCCGTTTCCCACTGCTGTTTGCTTTGTTGCAGCTGGTATTCGGCGTCTCTGTAACAGTGCTGGGCTTCCTTATGGCAGGCATCAGCTCTTCTCTGCTAGTCAGAGACACTCCATATTGGGCTGGGATAATTGTAAGCATAAAGTCTGTTTCTACATAAAGTGCCTTTGCCAGCATTAATGCAAGCTGCATGACGCTACACTTTAGACTAACCAACTGCATGCACAACACCATTTAGGTTATGCTAACTAAAAATGTTACTGGGATTAAATGTCTGAATATGCTTTCCCAAGGAAACTGCTCCTGCAAAATAACAAAATCTTTCGTATTCTTCCCTGAAATACAACAACAGACCTTAAATAAAACTCATGCTTGCTGGTCACTAAATGTATGTATTAGCTTTTGCTTCACAGTGGGCTCGTGCCTGGTGATGCTGAAAGAAATGCTGATTACTTACGCTGCCTCCCCCCTTTCCCCACGGAACCATAATAGTCAGGTTTGAGAAGTGGGGTCAGAACTCTCAACTTTTAGCTCGGCGCGCTGATGGTAGCACAAGAGGAGAAATGGCTGTCCACACAGCTTCCTTGCTGCGCTGCGATTTAACCCCTTTTCCGCCCATGGTTCCCACCACGGCCAAGACTGCACATGACTGTGGGGACACTGGGGGGTGACGTGCACGTGCTGGGGGGCAAGGCAGGGTCCTGCAGGAAAAGGGGACCCCTGGGGGAGCGCTGCTGGTCGGGATGCCTGTACTGGTCCTGCAGACATCAGGGCATGGGTGGCCCCCCTTGGCCGTGTGCTCTGGTATGTTAGCAGCCTGGGACGTGCCATGGGTGTAATTCACCATGAGGCAGATTTTCTCCCCAAAGCAGCAGGCTTCAGGAAAATGGATACAGAAGCATTAGCACTACTTTGGGTGTTGTTAGACTGTAAGAACTTCCAGCAATGATCTGACCACCCAGACTGCTGGGGTTTGCTGTATGGACCCTGCTGGTGGGGGTGAATGTGGCACCTCCACACTAGCAAGCCCTAAGCAGCTGCTGGAGGCAGAGCCTAAAGGAGACCCTCAGGGGGGGCTAGGAGCAGGGCCTGAGCTCCCAAGCAAAGCAGAATATCCTTGCTCATCTCATCCTTCTTGTTTTTCTTGTGACAGAAGAGTTATCAAAGAGTTCAATGGTTTTTCATGGGGTGAGAGCCTGCCCTTGCTCAGGAGGAGGACTTCCTCTTGGGGGTCTTCTCTGTTAACTTATAAGGGAGAAGTACCTGTGATAAAATAGCAGCTTGTGACATTTTCACTCTTCCTGTTTATTTTGAGATCCTGGAGGTCAGATTCTCTTTTTTCCAGGCAGGGCTTGTAGCATCCCAGGTTGGAAATAGCTTTTTCAGGAGAAAAGTTGTCACAAAAAGACTGGGGAAAGACCGAGCTCAGCTGAAGTAGTGTATGGACAGGGATGTGAAAAAAAACCTTGGCCCTGTGAATGTCACCAGCGTCGAAATGGTGCTGATCTGAGACATCTACACAGGCCTGATCTCCCTCGGGCATGCCTGAGACTCAACCAGCATCTCTGTTTCGTAAGGCTGAGCTGTAACCCCTAGCATTTTTAGCAACAACTGCCTGCAGTAGTGACGTCTGGGTGACCACACAAGGCAAAGCTCCATCGCTTTTAGAGTTCCCACCTGAAAAACAAGTGAAACTTGTGTGCGTTCTTGAGCTAGCCCACAGCTCAAAGCAAAACTCAGCCTGGGACCATGCTGACTGGCTCTCATGGCTTCATTCTCTTAATGCTGCAGGGGGCTGTCACTTCCACGGTTGTCAGGAGGACCTGTGTACACTGACAGATGTGCGTGGGGACCCATGGGGGGTGGTTACCATAGGTATAGTTCAAGTTGAATGGCAACTCTCACCATAGGGACCCTGGCGGGATGTTGAGCCACTGGCATGTCTGATTCCTCCCTGGCTCAAAACAGCATGTTGCTTTTGATGCTGATCATCCTCATGGTGATGGCAGGGACTGTGTGCCAGGGGGACATGGCCAGGAAGGCTTTCTGGCATGCTCAGCCCGAAGTAGAAGGGCTCTGACCTTGCCCAGGGATCAGATGCCAGCAGGGAAAAAGGGAAGCCAGTGCTAGGAAGGAGAGGCGGAGGTGGTGGTGCAGCCCCAGAGCCTCCCAACAAGAAAGCACGTGGAGCACTGGCCATGTCTGGTGCACCACGGGAATAATGAAGAGTGTATTTCTAAGGGGCGAAATGCAGGGGGCAAGAGGTGATGCTACATTTATTGTGTTCCTGTGCTGTCATGTCCCTGTGGAGGTACCCAGTGCCCACTGGGACATGAGGTGGAGATGGCCAGGAGCTGCAGAGATGGAGCTTCTGGGTGTGTGGTTCATGGGGTGCTGCAGGTGAGCTGTGATGGGAAACATGCTGAGTTCTGGCCTCTGGAGAGCTGGGGGGAATGGCCCACAAAAGAGGGCCCTCAGCTAGGACCTCCTGCGTGTGGATGGATGTTCTATGGTCGCCTCCTGGGCTGCTGTGGGAAGCTGCATGGAGTGCAAGTAGGCAGGGGATGGACAATCCACCCACGTGCAGCTTGTAGAACAAGCGTCAGGGCAGAAAGTGACTTCCCAAAACTCGTTTATTCGCACAGAAAAGAGCAACAGAATGGAAAGATGTAAAATACCAGAGCATATTTGTTTTAGTAACATCCCACTCAAGTGCTCTTTTTAAGAGATTCAATTAGTATTCAGAATCAAGAACTTAAAAAATCTATTATCGAGACCTTTTTAGCAACATTAGAGACAATGGGTGAAGCTCATTCCTAGTGTTACTCCATTGGAATTACACCAGGGCTGGATAAGACCCCACGGCTGTTAATGCAGGATGACAGAAAAATGAAGGAAAATTGCTAATGTGTTAAGTAGACCTTGATTGATGGGTTTTTCTTCTTTATTAATGTCAAAATTGTGACACCATTCCCTGCTGAAAACCAAGCACTATAGCATCTCAGTATGAATGAAAAGGAACTTATTTAGAGAAGAAACCCGAGTAAATACTCCCAAGGAAAACCAAACCATGCAAGGCAGTCTGGATCAAACCAATTCAAAACCTGACTGCCTTGATAGCACAGACCATAACACAGGTGGGTTCACCATCCTGTGGAGTAAAGCATGTGCTACGCTGACTGGGGGCAGAGGAGACCCACGGCACCAAAAACTATGTCCCCCATGAGGCTCCCGCCTTCAAGTGGAGTGCCTGCTAGAGAAGGAAATGATGCAGCTAGCTTGCATTGCATCAGAAGCAGTTCACTGTGAAAACCAGTTAAAATGTACTGGTTTCAAATGAATTTCATCTGAAATCCGTGGGGCATTAGTCAGAAACCAAAGAAAAGGTTTATGGACAGAAATACAGAGCCTATGTGATTTACCACTTCTGCTTCAGCTTAAGCAGCCTACTACCTTGTAAAAAGCCTGTGCTACATTGTAGGGACAGACAAAGAACTGCAATTAAAACAATGAGGGTGGCATTCACTTGACCTACTTGTATCCATTTGCAGCAGAGATGTCTAGACCATGGTCTGCATCTTCATGAACCCTGTCCTGAGCACCCAAAATTGCAGCCTGGGCTACACTGGCAATATGCTCCTTTCTGCTGTTTTGGAGGTGCTTGGACAAACAGTTCACAAATCTACCCAGGAGTGCAGTGTTTTTTTTCCCTTGTTTTTTTTTTTTTTTTTTTTTTTTCTGTATCATGCCACTGACTTGCCATGTAGCTTTGGCCAAGTTACTTAACCTTGCTCGGACTTTGTTATTTCCTCTGTAAAGAGGGGTTAATAATGGCTATCTGTCACCCTTGCTTTGAGATCCTTGGATGAAAAGTGTTGCAGAATCAGTATATATTAATGGTGTCCTTTCATTCTTTTTCATTAGCTTGTGGCCTTTTGACATCCGGAAGAAGAAAAGATATGTTTTTCCTTGAAAATCTGCTGTTAGATTATTTCCACTATGATCAAAAGTAGAGAGTATCTGAAATCTCACAGGCAAGCTCCCTTTCAGCCCTGTTTTGCAGACTCAGGCAGTTAAGGAAGTTACAGAAATGCTCATCAGAAAAGATTATCTAGGGTGTTTATTATTTCTGTCAGGAAGTAATTTTAAAATCCATGTATATATGTTTGTACATACATGAAATTTGGATCTTTAGAGACATTAAAAAAAATAAATCACCATCTGTTACCCAGGCAAACCAAGGCAAAAACCATGGTTCCATCTGTCCCCAGAGAAAAGGTCTCCAGGGTCCCATGGTCCTGGTCAGGGATAGCGTCATGGCTGCTGAGCCCCTCTCTGTTCTCCCACCCTATGGAGAGCAAAGTCCCCCCAGGAGCTCCATGCCCACCGGATCCAGAGGGTCCCTGCACGTTAACCAAGTGTTATCTATGACTCCTTGCTTTTTGGCCACACCACTGAAGCGGTGACTTCTTGGACCTGATGGAGCACAGCTGTGTGACAGGGCTGACAGAGGAGTTTGGCTGGCTTTCCTGCTTCAGAGGTCTTCCGATGCATAGTGCGATGCAGGTAGCAAACAGCCGGGACCATCTCCCACTGCTGCATGTCCCTATCAGATGCTGATAATTGAGATGTTTGTTTAACTGATGTCCTCCTGCATGCAAGTGACTCAGATGTTAGGTCCTGCCACCACCTCAGCACGTGCTTGTGGGCTGGTAAGCCTGAGTGCCAAAATCAACAGTGCTGCCTGTAACAGCCTTTGCCTCCCTTGTTTTTCAGGGGCTGAATTGTGGTGGGGCTGGAAGGGAGGGCAAGTGATGTTACAAGGTTTCTGAACTCCATACCCTCATCTCTGCAAAGTCACTCCAGCCTCCCCAGTTCCCAGGGAGGCAGCAGAGCCCCTAAAATTAAGCTGGGTTTTTGAAATTGTAGAAGAGGACATTGCAGGGAGGATAGGTGTTGGGATTTTTTCCTTTCGATACTTAAAGGGTTCTTATAAAAAGGGTGGAGAGGGACTTGTGTAGATAATGTACTTGTATAGATATGATCTAGATAGATAGATAGATAGGTATGATAGATAGATATGTATCTACTTGTGTAGATAATGATAGGACAAGGGGGAATGTTTTTAAACTGAAAGAGGGGAGATTTAGAATGGATGTTAGGAAGACAGTCTTTACTCAGAGGGTGGTGAGGCACTGGAACAGGTTGCTCAGTGAAGCTGTGGATGCCCCGTCCCTGGAGGTGTTCAAGGCCAGGTTGCATGGGGCCCTGGCAAACCTGATCTAGTGAGCAGCATCCCTGCCCATGGCAGGGGGCTCGGAACTTGATCTTTAAGGTCCTTCCAACCCAAGCCACTCTATCATAATTCTACGATTTTCATCCTGGTACAGCACTGTCGGTGTTTATAACTGTTCAGGAGAAGCTTTGAGAACATTGTTGTGAGATGTGTGCTAGTAGGATGGAGCCTTGCATACAGGTGCCTGTGGAAAAAAAAATAAAAAATTACAGTGTTGTGCTATAAAGTGATATAAAATAGAAACTGGGGTTAAATGTGCCCTGGTGGTTGGTTATACCCATTCTCCTCTGGACTAGGATGGATTTGCTGTACCCGCAGCTGTTCCTACAATGTAAATTGCTCCCCAGCTCAGTGTAACAAAGCAGCTCAAGGGCCACCTTGTCTCTGGCAATTTCCCAACACAGATGAGGCTCTGTAGACATCTCCACCAAAAGCTTTTCATGTGATACAACATGGCAAATCTATATGGGTAAACCCCCCAGCCTTCCCTCCCTTTCTCTTTCCACCCATCCCTGCTGCTGGACGTAAGGTATATCCATGAGGCCCTGCCAAACACCAGACAGCCATCTTATGCGTGAGGCAGCCATTTTGTCTTCCTAGCAGGCATCAATAGTTAGGAAGTATCCCGAGCTAGGGCAGGCGGCAACCAATCCCCTTCCATATCAATATGGAGGATGACTAACTATTTAAAAACCCCTGAAATGTGTTCTCTTTCAAAGCCTGAAAGGAAAGAGACACTTTCTTGTTAGGCCTGGCCCCTTGCTGATTTTTTTGTTGTTGTTGCTTTTGACACCTCTTCCTGCAGCAATTGTGGAGGTGGCTTTCAGTCAGGCTTTACCTCCTATACAGCCTTGCTGGGTTTTTAACTTTCACTTGTTATTAGGGAAACTGATTTCAAATTTTAATAAAAGGGGACACTTAAAAACTGGTGCCATCAAAGTATCTAATGGAAATGACAGTCATGCAGGCATCCATTTTTCATACAAGCAAGCTTCAATTAGCCATGGGCAAACATCAAAAGGTTTGAGGGAGGACTGCCTCTAAGAAGAGCCTCCGAGTTCAGGTATTTAAGTGAGCCCTCTTCAAACTGTCTGAAATGCTGGATGGTATTCAATGAGGTATGCTGCAGGAAATACACTCCAGTATACTCCAGTACTTGTTTATAGTCATATATGAGCATAGCACCAGAGATATACTCTTCTGAGCCCTCTGCAATTTAATCTCATTATTTTCTGAGAGTAGCTATGCACTGATGTCTGTCTAACAGAAATCCATACTTTTATTTGGATGAGGTGTGGAGTGGAAAATGATAGGAAGAAATGTTGAAAGGTCACCTTTCAGAAGGGTGTGGGCAGGGAGGTTCACACCAGAGGTCCGTGTGATACCTGGTTAGGTGCTGACCTGATGCACTTACAGCTTCAGGGGGAAGCAGGGAGGAAATCAGAGTTCCTCACTGTATTATGCTTGTGTAAAAAGCCTATGTAAGATCTGGAGAGGGAGGTTGCTCAAGCAGGTTTCTTCAGCCTCGGTAACCTTTTGACTATACAGAGATGATGGCTTTCCATAGTTTCACAACCATGGACACATTTCAAATGGCAAGTCTCATTCACACAGGACTCTTAGCTGTGCTATGCTCCTCACATTGCAAATCGCTGTTGGCTCTAGGAACTTTTATTTTTTTTGCTTGGTTCCCTCAGGCACTTGATTGCCTAGCAGTGTACTTCTGACTTAACAGCAATAACAAACTGCTGCTGTAGCTCCTGGTTTTGTAAGTTATGGCAGTCTTTGTGGTGCTTTGCCATGGGAATTAAATCTCACTCTAGGAAACGTGACCATGGTCAGTGCTGTGCAACTGACATAAATGGCAGAGATCATTACAGGAAAATATAGCTTCATTTGATTATGAGTGATCTTCCAGGGTTTTGATTACTTTACAGGTTTTGAAAGAAAGTCACATGTCTGATGTGGTGCATTATTGCAGGGTTTGAAGGAACCTGTAGTAAAGACATCACTATTTTAGTCTGTAGGTGGGTCAGTTATCATGGGTTTTTATGGATGTTAAAAGAAAGATTTCCTTGCTGATGATGGCCTTTGCCTGCAACCACAATATGCATCTTTATCATTCTTATCAGAGCTATTATTTCTGGAAGTAATTTATATGCAGCTAGACTTTCCTTAAATCTAATGAGAAATCTATAGGAGGAAAAACCACTACGGAGCAGTACCTCTGTGTGGCAGATTGACTTTTGCATGTGGTCGTGAGACCCAGGCTGACCCAAGGCTGATGAAAGCTAGCAGTTAAAGCTGTGTGTAGTACTTACTTTTGTTGCAGTTTCCTCAAACCTCATAAAGCAAAGGAGCATCAGTGTCACTGTCTGCAACACTCTGTAGGGATGTGTGGCATCAGAGATAATCCCATTTCATAATGACAAAGCCAACAGGAACATTTTCCTTCTTGCATCAAAGTCTGGGTCCAGTGGGACTGTTAAATTTGGTGGATAGCGTGGCTTCTCTGAATATTTGGACAGGAGCTAAGCCTTGCCAGATATGACAAGGCTGGTAATCCATCAAGCTAAATATTTCCTCTGAGGGTAAGCCATAGACTTCAGAGACAGTGAAAAGATGTAATTTCTTTACCCTTATCCTTACAAAGAGAAAGATCATAGTGATTTGAAGTGAGCAACTATAAAGTAACTTGTCCATAATGCAAATTTCCTCCAAAATCTGTTAATAGCAGATTTTCCCCTGAAGTTGGAAAGTTTACAGTCTTGTTATAAAGGAATAACCAGCCTATGGTACTGAGGGCATCAGCAATGCCATGTGGTGTTACACTGCATATACTTGAGAAGTATTGTCCTCCAGTGTGTGTGTTTTTTGACCCCTAAAGGTTGTTGTAGGAGGTTCTTGCTCACTAGCCCCAGTATAAAGAGTAGAGGAGTTATGGTCTGCACATGTGAATTGCTTCCAGCAGTTGTCTGGTGGCATACTGTAGGCCCAAGATGCTCCTTTAAACCATTTTTTTTTGCCTCCTTCCTTAATTTCTTGGTGGATTTTTTTGACTCTCACACTTTACCAGTTGGATGTGACCAGGTTTTCAAGATCCTCTGGGTGGGAGGCACTTTGCTGGAGAAAGCCACCTAGTCTATAGCAACACTTGGGCTAAAATTGAAGCAACAATGAGAAAAAACGGCTTCACAAATATACAAGGGAGAGATACAGGCAGATCAGCACAATCTGTGGTTTTGAAAGCTGCTGAAATAAAGCAAACCACATTAATATGTCAGTGTGTGAAGATAAAGAATGCAAACCACAGCAGAAATTGGTGCCCTACATGTTCGTATTTCCCCCCATTATGTATGTTACACAACCATCTCCATCACCATCATGTGGTGCCCTTGCACCTCCTGTACACCTTGTGCTTGATTCTTAAGTGACCAGATGTGAGAGAGATCCAAGGAAGATCAGGTGACAATGTCTACCAGCTTTGCCCGAAGGACTTTCTTGAGTCCCGGGCTGCCCTGCATTGCCACCTGTGTTTGTTCCTGTCAGAGATGATGAGCCTGTTTTTCTCATTTATGATCCTTTTAAGAGTTGTAGTAAGCTTGGTGGGAAGGACAGGGCTGGCTGGTGCAGGAGGACACTGGCACCATGTAGAGCAGGATGTCAGCCCAAAGTGCTTTGGTGCAGCTGGAGCTATTCAGCATGGTGAGGTAGGCGAAAGGAAAGTTGGTGGTGAGGGATTTCAGGTACTACCAGAAATCAGTCTTCTTCCTAACTGCTTGGGTTCTGGTTTTAAGATGATGAAGATATGTAAAGGCACGCTCCTTGCAAGTGCCGAATGGATGTTGCGGTATGGTTGCAGCCTCACTGTCAAACTATCTATTTTGCAGCAGTGCCTGAGGCTACAAGCTGTGAGAAACGCTCATTTGTGCTAGCCAGTGTGCACGTACAGTTTGTTTGCCAAAGTCCTGTAGATCCAAGGACTGTACACTTAGATCCCCATGGGTGCAAGGAACATGCCAGGCAAATCAGCTGGAAGACCTGCTTCTAAATACCTTTGGGATCAGGCCCTGGTCCTGTTGCAAACTACAAGAGCTTTAATTAGGTTCTCATGACAGCATGCTCTAGCCCTCTTTGGAGTGGGGGAAATGAAATGTCCAGAAAATGTTTATGCCTGTTTTGATTGTGGTTTTGAAATAATTAATTCTTAAGACTTTTTAGCTCTGAGATGCTCTAGACTAATGGGAAGAAAGTCTGCTGCTTCCCAATAAAAAGAAATAGCACTGGAGCTTTTCTAGAGCAAAAACTTTTAATTTTTTTTTAGCCAGTCCTAGTAAAGAGCCATTTTCACTGAATTGTAAACTGGGGGATTTTACAAGGTATGCCTTAACGAAAATTAAATCTGTACCCTTCCTACATGCATCTGTATCACATTTAGGTCTTTTTCTAGACAGTACTCTTCTATATTTAAATACTTCCCTTGGATAACCTTCCATGTCACTACCTATTCAGCAAAGGGTGTGTTAGTCCATCTGGAAAATTTTGAAATAAGATCTCAATATAAACTCAAGCTGAAATTTACTCAGCATAAAAATGCATATTCCTAGGTTTAGAGATAACAGTTACAAGAGCTGATCTAATTAACTGCATTCTGTAGCTCTTATAGAATCTATTTTAATTGTATAACAAATGCATATCGATTGGTGGCAAGCAAGTGCTAAAGCAAGTTCAATTGCATTTAATGTTGTATGCTTAGTCAATAAGGCATAGGAAGTGTCTGCTTCAAGCTGGGATATTGCGATGGCTATTGAAGCTCTGGGATGCAGGATTACCTCATGCTACTTCCCAATCGGCATCGACTGCATCCGTAACGTGCCTGCTGTAAGGCAACTGTCTTAGTCACTTAGGGGGTACTGACAAATATTTACCAAAGGATTTTTATGGTTATTCTATTATACTTCACAGGTGTAATTCAAAACTGTTCTATTATTAATGTATAAAATAGAAGCAGAAAGCTGTTTTCTGTATAGATATTCCACACTTTGGTTTTGCTCAGTGAGAGAATTTACCTTTAAAGAACAGAAATGTAAAACATGTGGTGGTCATAATCCTCAGCAGCATTGTTTTTTACCATCACTCACAAAAATACACACTTCTGGTTTAAAAAAAAATGTCAGTATATTGTTAGAAATACTTAAGCCTTCCGAAATATCCTAGCCAAGCCTTGCTGGAATCCCCACCCAGTGTAATCTTCTATAAATACCTCTATATAAAAACACCTCTCCAAATATCTCAGTACATTATTTAAATCCCAGAGGAATTTCAGAAAGTGTATGCAGGAATGGAAGTCCCTTTAAATGACAACCTTTTGTATGGGAAGCTTTCTGAAGCGGGAGGCCTGAGCCTGCCATGCCGAAAGGCAGCGGGGTGTTTGCAGGGGTCATACGAGGCCCTGTTTCAATTGCACTTGATCGGTAGGGGAAAAAATAAATCCAGGCTGGTCAGTGGCAGCTCTGCAGCTCTTGCCTTAACCTGTCTCCAGCAGCACCTTCTGGTGATGGGTGCAGCTCCGCTGCTTCCCGCGGGTCGGGCCGGATTCCCAAAGGGAAAGGCAGCAGGGACTCGCTCCCACGATACCGCTGGAGTCAGCCAGAGGTGAATATGGCCCTGGGTTCATGCAAGTATAAATGCCCACCCGTGTAGCTGAAGTAAAGCAGATGTGATTTATTGCTCATCACAAGATCCTTTTAGCAGCAGATACTGGCAATACTTAAGCCTAGCTTTGAGGCAAGAAGCCCCTTTGGTTTGACATGAATCTGGGCATGTAGTGTTAAGCAGGTGTATATATGCATTTTTCTAGTGCTCGCTGCAAGTTGTTTCCTACTGCAAGTGGGGGAGTTTATTGGATATTACTAGAGGTGTGATCTCCTTAAGGTTTAAGTTTTATGGGGATGTTAATTGAATTAAAAGATTAATATACAGTGCAAGGGACCAAGGACATAGGTGATTAATCCTGAGACATAAAACATGTTTGAGTCACATAGAAGCACTATAGGGGGGGAGAAAATATCAGCACTGAAGGACCTTTGACAAGAAAGGTTGTTTTTTTCCCCTGACAACCCTGTCAGCTATTGCTGTCAACAATAAAAAGAAGAAAACAAATAAATTGGAGGCCGTGTGTAAGTCATAGGACCAGAATATAAATACACATGACATGGAGAGGAATAAATAATACTGACGCTTTCTTTGGAAATGTTCTCAGGCAATACTTCCTATTCATGTCTTACTGAAATGACATGAAATAAAACTTTATGGGAAAAAGTATTATTAATCACACAGGTTCTTGAGGGACGTGACTACCTGTGTATTCAAAGGCACTCTTCCTTTATGGGGTTACTGGCTAATACCCTACACCGACAAAGAAGGTATAAAGAAAACTTTGGTATTTTATTCATCAGATCATAAAAGAAGTGTGCTTAACCATTGCTGTCTGAAAGGACATCTATGCATTTTTCACTACAGGTCAAGTAGTCCCCTGCAGAGCTGGAAATCTCCACATGAGCAGCACTGCCATGTTGTGCAGAAAGCAGGTGGGGAAGGGACCATGAAGGAGCCCAGACTCATGGTCCCATCCCTGAGCAAAGGCAATATGTGCTTTGGTCTGGTTTTCCCTGGAGAAGGCAAGTGACATTGTTCTGGGAAAGAAGAAGAACCCAAATTAATGACAAGGCTTCAAACCCCTCATAGTAATATGAAGGGGAAAAATAGATTCTTGAAAATTTAATAGTTATCAGTTACAATCAAGCTGCTGCTAGTAAAGAGGATGACGCTTGCTCCTGGCCATATGTGAAGACAAGCCTTAGCAGCTTGAAAGCATGCTGCCTGATCTCTGCTAAGGTCCTCACTACAGCTGAGCTCCCTTGGGATCCCACCATATCACACCTGAAGGTGTGATACGAAGTGACATTTAAGACCATGCACATGTCATCGGCTCACCTGTTTTCCCAAGGCAGCCCAGCTGTGTGCTGTTTCCTCCAAGCATAGCTCCAGCCTACAACTCCCTCTTGCCCTGCAGTTACAGGCAGGATGTCCTGATCCAGCCCCAGCAGCCCCGTGGTGGCACCTGGGGATGTCTTTTGGCACCCATGCGGATCCTCCTGTCCAGGCACAGGGGAAGCTGCCAAAAAAAGATACAGGCTTGTTGCAGAGTCAGTCAGCTGGGAAACACCCCAAGACCTGCAGTGAGTGAAAGACCTAGCGAAGGTAATGAGTTGGGCTCCTCAACACTTGACCAAGGAGGGAATAAGGTCCATGTGGGACTGCTTGATTCAGTCATGCCCAAATTGTGTTTTAAAGACAGTGGTGAGCTGTGGGGTGCAGGGCTGCTGCCTGCTGCCCATTGAAACAAGGGACACAGGGGACAGGGCAGGTAAGTGTAGTGCCTGGGTCTGCCAGGTCCTGCATCCTCCTGTGGTTTGCTTACTGGTCCTCCAAAAAGTGTGGGAGAGAAGGCTCTTGGTTGGAGTTCTCGGCCCTATGGGGGCCTGGAAAGCACTGCTTAAAAAAGGAAATTCCATTTATTGGGCTAGTTTACGCGTTCCTCAGAGCAGGAGCTTCCCTCCTTATGTGGCTGGAAAATGCCTATCAGTGAGTATGCCTCTTCAAATAAATCTCAATCTTCAGAATTAATAATAAAGACAGCTAAATGAATACTAAAAGTGCATAATACTTTTCCATTACTGTTAACCATCAGCAAATACTGCCACAGGGCTAAAATGCAGTCTCAGATTGCAGGAGAGATGTCCTCTTTGGTGTCCACTCTGGGAGAGATTGAAAGCCTTTGCTATAAACTATGCTGCTTCTTATCCTGAGGTAGCTATGATTACTGATTTACAACCACGTATCCCACAATGGTGACATAAAAACCCAGCCAGCACCCAGCGGTATGCCGGAAGGTGATCTTGGGGCTTACACGCCCAGCTTCATAAGCCTTCTGCTCCTTTTTGACAGTTACATGGACAAAAGTTCAATATGCATCCTGGAAGAGTATTGCCAAGCTGTAACTTTGTAGGTCTGATTCACAAAGCCCCTCAGGGTAAGTTCTTTGTGCCTTGGTGTCTGTAAAGTGGAGGTTAAAGCTCTTTCCTCACAATCCACACATATGAGGCTCTTACACCTATGGATGTAGCCCCTATGCAAACTATTTGACTTACATGCTGCTCCTTGAGTTACAGTCACGCTAAGACAGAAAGGTGTTTTGGCTTGAAAAATGTTATTTTTGTTGTTGTTGTTCTTTAAAACAAACAAACAACAACAACAACAAAACACTGACACATTTTAAATCTTTTCCCTTGCAGGTCTGCGTGGTGTCCTTAGTGGGGTTTGTTATGCTTTGTATTTCATACCAACCTGATGAGAAGACATGTGTGCAGTTCACTGTAAAGGTACATCGACTTTTTGTTATTTCTTTTTCTTCTTGTGTCATTAAATACAATCAGAAAAGTTGATGCCGGGGATATTTTTAAGACCACATGAAAAGAAGTGAAAATGCACTTGAAATGCAAGAATGGTTTTCTGGTATTTTCCAGGCAGCTAAGGAAGAAACTGTAGTGTATAAAGGGGAAACTGTAACGAATATTTGAAAACTGAACAAGACACTTTTTATTATTTGCCATATTTTAAGAATATCAAGGAGAGTCTGATTAACAAAGTTGGAATAATTTGCAAGGTGTTCAGTGAAAGATGGGGGTTACTGATTAAGTAGGAACGATCAGAGAGAGCCAGGTAAGAATTAGTGTGGGATAGAACAGATCTACTTTAATTGTTAATTTTTAATGTGGTCTTAGAAGCATCTGAGCATCGTCCCAGCAGTTTTGCTCCTCACCATGAAATAAGAAAGTGATTGGGCACAGGTGCATCAAAAAGCATGTCTGGAAATCTCTGCCTACCCACCTTTCTGGTCAGGGAGAGGGCTTTGTGTTAGAGCACAGTGCCTTCTGCCAGGGTCGGGCATTGAAAACATGGGAAAGCATTAGCACACCTTGGGAACAAGTGTTCTTCCGCGAAGGAAATTCCCATCTGAGCACTGCAAAAGAAGCACAGAAGCTGTGCACCTTGTCCTGCCTCAGTCCCCAAAATCATGCTTCAGTGACACCAATAAGTGACTAGAAAAGGAATGCTGAGGGTGCTTGTTCCAGAGGCGAAGTTTCTAACACCATTTATCTGGGCTGGTTTTCCTTATTATTGTAATTTTGAGGGCTCTTAATATTTTGCAGACACATAATAACCAGGAAAAATACCAACACAAACAACACAAAATAACAGTGATTATTAACTGAGAAAGGTAGAAGGAAATCAAATGCAAAGAACAGATTTTCAAAACCTGGCATTCATCTTCCCTTAGAAATTAGGCCCTGGAGTGTCTTTTGTGCCTCTCTAAAGCTTCTCCTGTGCTTACAGAAAGAAAGGAGGAAGGAGAACAATTATTTCCATGCTTTGATTGCCTTCAGGTTCTTGTCCCCTCACCTTCACACATGGCAGTAAGCACAGCAGCTGCCTGGGGAGCTGCAGAGATGGGCGGGAGCTGCCACACCAGGCTTTGTGCTGCTTGCCCTGCAGCATTGCGCTGAACTTCACTCCTCCCATGCAGGAAGGGAGGCATCCGTCCCTGGTGGTGGGCCAGCAAGTTGGCCTGGGTGGCTCAAGTCTCTTCCACTCTTAGCAGCAGCACCAACATGAGGAGCATGGGACATTTCTCCCCCAAGAAAATAAATACTCTTGAAGTGCTCCCCGAGTCATGTAAAATGGGTTATTCTCATCAGTTTTGCCAGAATTAGAGCTAAAGTCTCCCTCAGAAGACTTCTGGCGCAGTCAACAGCCGGTGGGCTGTTGCCCACTCTAAGGATCCTCCCCCACAAAATCCACCTTCCCACTGTTTCCTATTGCACCATGCCACAGGATTGGGTCAGTCCCAGGCTCTTCACTCCTCCTGTTCCACATCCCCACCAAGAGCCAGCATCCCACTGTGCCTCCCCTCCTCACTGCCCCTCCAAACAAATCGCTTCTGGCTGTGGGGCACGTACCTGTTTTAAACAATGTAGGAGCTGAGAGCCTCCTCCTGGGCTTTGATCGCACAGGATCCATCTAAACCTCCAATATCGTGTCTCAGATCTGCAGCTGCCAGTTGAAGGCTCTCTCTGAACAAAAGGAAAGTGATATTAGCTATTTGGCAACAAAGCTGAGTATGCAAAATTATGATCATGAGCCAAAGACGAGCTCCTTAAGTTAGTTCCTGTTCCACAGGGGCTCTCTGCTTTGTCCAGCACCGTGGTTGGGTCCAGCCCTATCTGCCCCAATTCTCCTCCTCAAGACTTGCTGCCCAGCCCAGGCCCTGCCCTCACTTTGGTGGCTGGTGCCCACTGGGGCTCCACACAGCTGCTGAGCATCCTCCTAGAAGAAAATTTTAGTTGGTCTCTCCTGGAGTGGAGGAAGCACCCCAGGATGCCTTAGGTAGACCAAGGTTAATTTTGAGTGGAGGACCACACACGTACAGCTCTGGGAGGTTTTAGCCCAACCCCAGGGTGACCCTATGAAGACTGTGAGGGACTCCCTATGGTGGGAAACTGGAGGAGATCCACACACTCCTTCCTCCCTCTTGCCAGCTGCTTCTTTCATTTCACACTTGCATGAGCCCCAGAGCCCGTCAACAAAAGGAGGCACAACTGCTTTCAGCGGAAGCCCCTGTCTGAGACTACTGCAGGTATCTGCAGCACCCCGTGTGTCAGCAGGAAGGGAGGACAACCACCGCTGGGAGGGTGGCTTCCACCATGTTGGTGGTGGGTGGGGGTGATGGGTAGTGGACCACCACCATTTTCAGGGGGATGCCAGTGAGCTTCAGGGTAGCTTTCTGCCCCTGCCCCACCTCTGCTTCCATGGGAAACATGTCCTGATCACGGCATCTCCCATGGCAGTGTGACACCCTCTACTCCTGCCCACCCAGCCCCGGCAGCCCACGCCATGACACACACAGTGGTTCCTCTTTCCTGCTCGAGGTGGCTCAAGCCTGAGCCAGCACAGCCTTCAAAAGGGGTTCCCCAGACCCACGTCAGCAAACCCTGCTGGTTTCATCCCTGATAAGTGTGAAAAGCCTTTTTTATGAAACACTAGATCCATATTAGATGCTTTATTTTCTTTTCAGCGTTGACCAAAACTATCACCACTAAATACTGCTGAAAGTTTCTTCCTCATATGAGGAAGCTGAGGGAGGATGAGCTGCCGTGCTCTGACCTCATTGTACGCTGCTTCTTCCCGCTTCCTTTTTCTCCTTCTACTTAAACAGCAGTCACCGTGCCTATCTCTATGAGGCCTCTACAAACAGTTTTCCAGTGGCAAGTTCTAGTTCCTGGGCAGAGCTCACTGTGCAGTTGTATTTGCAACATTGAAGTTGCCTCCAGGTCTGGCATGTGATTAATCTGCTGATGGGATCCCAGTGCTCTCTGTCTTGTGCTCTCTCATAGGCAGTACTTGCATTTGCCTCAACTTTGATATTGGGAACTGTGTTCATTTTTGGAATCCTGTAAAGTTATTCCTTTGCAAATACCTTGAGAGAATAACGCACTGTTTGGAAATTGCCCTACATCCCCACGCATCTCTGTTCACCTCTGAGGACTGCCAGAAGAGCTGCCCATGTATTCTGTGTGTTTCAAGGGGACTCTGAGATTTCCTTCCCCTTAGGTACATAACAGGCACGTTCTTGCTCACTGTACCTGGAGGGTACTTAGGGTTGTGGATTTCATGCTAGTTTGTGCGCACTTTGGATAGAAGTTGGCAGTGAAATGAAATACGTGCCAGGGGAGAAGCAGGCACAACACGTAGTCTCAGCTTAGCATCTCATTTATTAGGGAGGCCTGATTCTGTCCCCCACTGGGCTGAATCCAGGGTTGTCCAGCCAGTCCCCCAAGGACACCTGCCTCACAGAACAACTTTTGTCCCTCAGAGAAGGAAAATGTTCATCAATGTTTGTCCATTTTCTGTTTTCCCCACCTTTTAAAGCAATACCATAAGCCTGTGAAGAATCACAGCTTCGTTTGGAGGTCTCCATCCGTCAGCTGCGCTCCCCTTTCTATGTGCTTTATACTCAGAGATGTCCCCATTTCCCAGCTTCACCTTTCCCATGCACTGTTACCTTGAAACCCGCAGGGGTAAAAGATTTGCATTTAAGAAGAGCCACCCTCATTTTGAAGCTGCCCTTGGTTTAAGACTGCAGGGGAAGTCATTAAATTTAATAGTAGCCAGGTCTTGGAAATGAAGATCTAGCTGTAAGAATTCTGTTATTTGGCGGGGAAAATGTATTTACAGCTTGAAGACCAGCAATAGGCCTAAATATATTTTTTTTCAAACTGACAACCAAATAAGAAGATTGATTTGCACTGTAGATTTAAGACAAATACACCAGGAGTGTGAATTTTATCAAGATATACATACTTGGAGTTTCAAGGTCATAAAAAATGCTTTATATTGATAGTTTGCTTGTGGTATTGAGGTTAAGAGATAGGGAGAGAAGCTGCTGTTTAAAATAACAGATTCCCAGCCACGCCATGTGTCTGACAGATAAGACGCCAAGAAAAATAAATGTTTTTACAGTGCTGAACAGAACCAAAAATGGTATTTTGGCTAAATACAGCATATGATTTTAATATAAATTCACACATATTTTGTGTGAACACAGCATCAATTCCCAGCTCCAACCATTGATGGGGAGGGAAATCCATATGCTCTGGTACCCGAAGGTCTCAGGTGCAACCCTGAGCAACAATGGCTCCAGAAGACTGCAAGTTTCCATGCGCTTGTGGGGATAGGCTCTGAATAGATGCCCTCCATGAAAGCCACCCCTACTTTAAAGCTGCCCCTGCTGTAAGGAGAAGGGGGGGGGGGGGGTGACAAAGCCGTGTCCTTCTCATGCAGTACCAGGGGTGGCACTGGGAAGTCAGAGGCACTTGATGCTCCTTCACACCTTTGAAAGGCTTCTTCTTCACATTCATGGGGTAGGTTTTCCAAGGGGATTCAGCATGGCATGTGCTTCCTCATGGAAATGTACCGGGACCAGGAAGCGGGCAGACTGGCTGCTGTTGCAGGGCCATGAGCAGGAGATCAGACACCTCACTGACTGATTTGCAAGTGTAAATCAGATTTGTTCGGGCATGCAAACCAAGAGCCGGGAATAACATGTGAGCCAAGTCTCAGAAGCACCTACTTCTCAGCACAGCCTGGGATAATATGTCAGCACAAGCCTCAGTCTCCTTAGCTCTACTTCAAGACAGCTACACTAATTTACCTCAGCTGATGACTGTAATGATGATTGTAACGACTGATGACAGCCAACTCATGGACAACAGCAGGGGAAGATGCTCCCTCCCTCTCTATAAAGCTGGAAGTCTTCATGGTGCTCTTATCAAGTCTCAAAATTGCAAGGCAATGCTCATATAAAATAGGCAAGACAAAAATATGAGCTCTTGAAATGATCTGCTGAACTTTGCATCACCAGGGATTTATATCTGCCTTGCAATTTTTGAAGACCACAATGTCCAGACAGCACATTGAATTCATGCATTTCCTGTGAAAAACATGTTCATGTATTCATTCTGTGTTCCTCATTCTTTGTGTGGATAGAAAATCAGTGTGTTTTTTTTTTCCCCCTTCTTTTTTTTTCTTTTTTCTTTCTTTCAGCTGATGTATTTTCTGCTGAGTGCCGTGGGTCTGGTTGTCTGTGTTCTGGCGGTGGCTTTTGCTGCCCACCATTACCTACAGATCACAAGATTTACCTGCGATACCATCCTCGAGTCCTGCCAATGCAAACTGGACATGACAGACCCCCTCAGCAGGACCTTTGTCTACCAGGATGCCGCCGACTGCAGCAGCGTCACCAGCATGCTCAACCTGTACTTGCTTCTGCAGATGCTTCTCAATCTGATCACAGCCCTGGTGTGTCTGTTGGCATGCTTTGTGATGTGGAAACACAGATACCAGGTCTTTTATGTGGGCGTTCGATTCTACCCTTTAACTGCTACTGAAGGCCAGCAACACAAAATATAGGGTTTGGGCTGGCAGGGGGCTGTAGCCAGAGAACGGAAAATGTCAGCATACTGCCACCATAGACACTGCTCATGGACGAGTGTTTGTAAGGTTTTTGACGAGGAAAAACATTCACACAGGTTAAATGAATATGTTTTTCATTCATTTTAAGAGCAAATTGTATGGCTACTCCTGCAAAAGGTCCCTAGTGAGACTATCTAGAGGTCACCTGAAGTCCTAAAATGCAGCTCTATTAACACTCACAGAAGAGACTCTTTAGTAGCCATAGACAAAATGAAAGCTTAAAAAAATCATTGGGAACTCATCTGCAGGGCTACAGCCGTTTAGACATCAGGTCCATTTCCCTTGCGGGTAGAGATCTGTTCCTGCCTTCAGACGAGCTGCACTGACTCCTACCAGATGAAGATCTGGTCTAAACTGCTTTATTATAATTATGCCAATCATGCTTAGGGAATATATTGTCTCTTGTATGCAGTAGGTATAATCCACACTAACCTGACAGGGATTTACCATATGGAAAGGTAATAAGGGAGGTCAGGACCTCTTCAAATGCAGGCTGAGATCAGCAGCATATGCGAATATGCTGATGACTACCATGTAAAGTACATGTTTCAGAGCAACTGGTGAAGTTGGTTACCTAACCAATTACTAACAAACACTGTTTTCTGTGGGTTGACTGATGGTGATGGGGTGGGCCCTGCTTCAGACCCCTCATTTTAGACGAATGAATGCTCAGTGCTTTGTGAGAAAAGATCGATTTAAGAAACCTCGAGCTGAGCTCCTGAAACGGAGGCCCCTAAATCACTAGTCACGTTGAAAACCCTGTTGACACTGCTATAATTGCATGCTCCCAAACCCGGCGTCTGGCCAGTTCCACCAATTATACTCACAGCACAAAAGGCCAAGTGTGTTTTTGGTGTAACTCCTCTGAAGACAATCAGCCTCACACACCAGCTGTGGATTTGGGCCAACAGCCCTGAAAGATATATCCCTGCAACAATCAATGTTTTTAAAATGGGGTGGAGGGAGGGAAGCAAGAAGAGACTGCCAGACTCCCAAAGACATCATTTGTGATAATGAGGGCAAGAGAATGAGGATTTCTTAAAAAGCAGCATAGAATAACAAAACTGTACTCAAACAGCACTCTGAAAGCGTGGCTCTGAAAGTGCTTTACACATAATTAGCCTTATATCAGGATGGGTATGCTGGCTTGTCCCTTGGACAGTCATCTCCACCTGTGCAGCATGGGCTCTCCGGAGGCAGGAACAGCTCTGAGTTGACAGCACTTCTCCCCACCGGCTGGTATCAGCACAAGGGCAGGGCAGCCAGTGCTCACGCCCTGCTGTGAGTAGGGATTTCCCAGTCCTTGCCAGGACCAGGGTGTCTCTGAGGTGGGGTGGAGCAATCACAGGCTAGACAGACTGCGCCATGATCATTATAAGCAAGGAGGAAGCAAGCAGAATTTTTACAAGGCTTCAAACAAGCAAAAACTTTCTGTTTCTTCTGGAAGAAAAAAAAAAAGGCACCAGTAAGTCAAAAAACTAGTCTGTCAAAAAGCTAGTTGTGTAAGCAGCTCTAATCCCACCCAAGAAGTGCCTTCCATGCAGTGATCACACATCATGCCAAGGCTAGACTGGCATGCCTCCAGGGTCAGAAGACCACAGTGTGGTTCAGTCTCCTGTGATCCACCTAGAGCAAAGCAAAGTGCTCATGTTTTTGTCATGGAGACAGCTTCTAGCGTAGACATGCCAATAGTCACCAAAATGCTCTCTGCCGAGCTGCGGAATGACGACCTTTCAAAAATGCAAGTTTTGAGACCAGCTCCCTAAAAACCTTTTTTTTGTGTACCAAAAAACAAGTGGCACTAGTAAGCGTGGCTGCAGGGGCACATTTGTGAGGACTCCAGTTTGCTTGCCCGCATCACCACCCATACTAATTTCTAAACTGGATTCTCAGGCATGCTTGGAGTAAGCTGAGACACTGGTGGAGCGCACAGTGGCCCATCAAGGTGGGAACCAGCCCATCACCCCTGAATTTGGTGGAGCATGCTGCAACCAGTGCTGGTGGACCTATGCCGGGGCCTGACTCCCATATGAGGTGGATACATAGGAGTTTGGGGGGCTTATTCCTGCCCTCGCCACTAGGCTCCCTGCCTCGATGGCTATGAAGCCAGAGAAGGGCTCTACTGGCAGAGCAGGGCACATTTCCTACTGCGACCCTTCCGAAATCTCCTGTTGTTCAGAAAATAACTGGGTACCTGCCTGGGATATCTTCTGGGGCAGCCCTGGTGGATTTTTGGATGCTCTCTGGGGGACTAGTGGGGAGGGGTATGGGTGACAGGGAAGGGAAGAGGGATATTGATAAGACAGCCCACCCTGCTTAGGAAGCAATGTGTTTTAATAGCAGTGCACCCTCCGCTTTGAGCCACCACCACTGAATTTGGCTCACTCGTCAGTGCATTGCAGCTTAACCTTTTGCTCTGGAAGAAAGCAATATTCATTGTATATTCTATGGGTGTTCAGATGCTTTATGAATAAACTTGGGGCATTTTGGTCTAGCAAAGAATAACTTCTGTATTTCCTCTTTATATATCTTAAGAGCATAAAATCAAAACAGAAAGGAGAGAGCAGGAAATGCATACAGCAGCTCTTGGAACTGTGTTTCTCCTGGGTATGGTTTTACAACAGGTATTTTGCTCTGATCAAGAATTTCGGAAAGCATTAATTAGAGGATTAGCACCTACCACAGCACATTCAGGCAGCTCCCAGCCTTTTCCTGTCAGAGAAATTCATGCGGACCAAGCCAGGATACATGCTGGGGCTTGCAGGCACGGAGAGGACAGGGGCGTTGAAGAAAAGAATTTTTATTTAAAAAAATATTTCTCCTGGAAATGTATTCTCTGTGTGAATCACACAGAATGGGGCAGGAGCAGACGGCTCCGGACACACAGAAATTGTGAGGGCCCCTGTGTAATTTGCTCTCAAAACCCAGGTGTGATTCTCATTTGCACCCTGGCCACTTTATGCTGTTTTCACAGTGTAAAGGGGTTGTAAAGATGGCATCAATCATTTTTACACCTACTTTATGGCCATTTTACACAGCTAAAAGGGCCCTTTGTGTAAATGAGAACTCAAGCCCTAGAGGACTTAATAGAGAGGAGATCCTTTCGATAGACGGTGCTTAGACTCTCTGATGGGGGCTATTACTAGGGTATAACTCTCCATTGGATTTTATGGCTCAGCTTAAAGAGCATCAGTCTCGATTAAATTCAGTTCTGCAAAACTTTTCCAGAGGCTGTAACCCGCGGTGACACGTCCGCTCCCCTGACCAGCACACGCACACACCGCTGCTGTCTGTAAAAGGAGAAGCAGCAGCCACGGCTCTCCTCCTGGAAATGCTCTGAGGCATTTCGGTGTCGTGCTATGCAAATACCGGAGTGGCAATAACGGCAACGAAAAGGGAACCGAGACGCAGAGCCTCGCACAGAGTCGACATGTCGCACTGGCAGCGCGACTGGGCGCCACGGTGGCAAATGCTCCCGGCCAGCCGCAGGGGCCCGGAGTGATGCAGCCAGCACCACTCTTCCTCCTCCTCCTCCTCTTGCTGGCCCTGCATGATGGGGAAGCGCCTGCTCTCAGCCACCTTCTGCCGCGCCTTCACGTGGTCCCCATCTGTGCTGGGCCAGCCCTGTGTGGGCACTTCTTGGAGCTCTGCCTAAAAACCAGCCCTGAGCAAGAGTGCTGGAAACTGCAATCAACTCACAGGAGTTCTTTTTTTCTTCTTCTTTTTTTTTTTTTTTAATTATTTTTATTTTTTTACACTACCAGCCAGTGCAATATTTCCTCTGGGGCCTTTTGAAACAGAAAGCACGCTGCTAGCGTGTGAGAGGACCCGCGGTTCACGTCCTCTATATTTAGAAAGCCAGGATGTCATACCTCCCCTTGAAATTTTCATAGTCCCCTGCACCCCACCCACCCACACACGTACTCGTGCTTGCGTCTGGAAAATGTTTTTTGATATTAGCACAGGGTGTTGGCTTAGGGGGATTCAAGGGAGGTGCAGAGCAACAACAGCGGCGCAGCCCTGAGCGCGGAGCTCAAAGCCTCCTTAAGGTTTGCCAGGCACAGAGAGCTGGGAGCAGCAGCACAGCCGATTTCAAAGGTCTCAGCCTGTGGCAGGGCTCCTGAGGCAGCCCCAAGTTTTTGGGACCTATGAAAGCCCTCTGAGGTGTCACGTCAGGTAGCACCATGCATCCAGCTGGCAGCTTCTCCAGCCTCTTCTCTGAGCCTGGTTTGGCACAGCTGCAACACATACATGGGCTGGCTGCTGCGGCACCTGGATGGAGCAAGGTCTCCCAGAAGATGAATTTTGGTGCTGGTTTATCCATTCAACTACCCAAATGATGTGTTTTTTTTTTTTCTTTTTTCTGTTTTCGTTTTTTTTTCCTTTTTGATCCCCTGCTGCCTCCTGCAATCACTAATCTGTAGTGTTTATCCTCTGCTAGACTGGCTCTGTAGTCAAGCATTATAAACTATGATTGCAACTACAAAGGCTAGGGCACATTTTTCTTCTGTGTTTGCTGCTCAATTTCCATGCCTTTGTCTAAGGAAACATATAAAAGACTCATCTAAACTTCATGCTTCTTGGGATGGGGGAAGAAGGTTTTTTTTTTTTTTTTAATAGTTACAGGCAATGCACATTTCATTTGTTATTATAATGCTCTCACACTCCTCAAAGCTGGCTCCACATTAGTAGCTCCTGAGGCATGCTCACAGCAGCTGACTGTAGGCAGAGCAGGAGAGCAGGGAGCTGAGACCCATCCAAGCTCCCAAACTGCTCTCCACTCTGCAAAACAGCCCACAGCAGGAGGGGTGGTTGCTTGCCAGGGCTTAGGTGTTCCTATTGCCAGCTAAGTGGTCGCACCTTGCATGCTTTGCAAATGGGAACCAAGGCTGAGCAAGGAGCAAGGAGAGCAATCTGCAACAAGTGATTTGAGCACAGACTCATTCTGCAGTCAGATGCACAGCAAATGGCAAGCTGGTTGGCTTTGAGTGACTGGAGATGCAGAGAGTGACACCGGTTGAGGCACCCCTCAGCATGATGAACACCAATTGTCCTGGAAATCATATATTTCATAAGGTCATAGAATAGTTTGGGTTGGAAGGGACCTTAAAAACCATCTGGTTCCAACCCCCCTGCCATGGGCAGGGACACCTCCCAGCAGACCAGGTTGTCCAGAGCCCCATCCAGCCTGGCCTTGAACACCTCCAGGGATGGGGCATCCACAGCTTCTCTGGGCAGCCTGTGCCAGTGCCTCACCACCCTCTGAGTGAAAAATTTCTTCCTTATATCTAATCTAAATCTCCCCTCTTTTAGTTTAAAACCATTCCCCCTTGTCCTACCACTGCACTTGCTTGTAAAAAGCCCCTCTCCAGCTTTCTCATAGGCCCCCTTTAGGTACTGAAAGGCCACTATAAGGTCTCCCTGGAGCCTTTTCTTCTCCAGGCTGGACAACCCCAATTCCCTCAGCCCTCCTTCATAGGAGAGGTGCTCCAGCCCTCTGATCATCTTTGTGGCCCCCTTCTGGACTCGTTCTAACAGGTCCACGTCCTTGTGCTGGGGACCCCAGAGCTGAACGCAGTGCTCCAGGTGGGGTCTCATGAGAGCAGAGCAGAGGGGGACAACCACCCTGCTGGCCACACTGCTCTTGATGCAGCCCAGGATACGGTTGGCTTTCTGGATTGCAAGCACACATTGCTGGTTCACATGGAGCTTTTCATCCACCAGAACCTCTTTAAGGCTGCTGTCTATCCATTTGTTGCCCCAGACTGCCTTCATGTTCGGGATTGCCCCAGCCCATATACAGGACCCAGCACTTGGCCTTGTTGAACTTTGAGCAAGGCAGGTTTTTAACACCATTTCACTCTCTGCGGCCAGGTATGAGAACTCTATTTTTAAATTGCCCACAGATGACTGAACAGGGACTTCCTAATTTAGCCTGGCAGTTCTCTCTCACCAAAACTACAATGAGATGAAGCCTTTACTTGATCTATTCTCCTTCAGGCTGCCTGGGAGCATCACTCCTGGAGCCAGAGTTGCATGTATGCAGAGGGGCACAGTTTCCACCTTGGAACATTGGTTGACTTTACTGGGACATTGCGTCAAGCCAGCTAGGTGACAGCGCTACAGGGACAGGACCCAAGTGGCTGAGCAGCCAGTGGCTCAGGTCAATCATGTGCTACGTCCCTGGAGCTGCCCCTATTCATGCTATGTTGGTCACAGGGATTTGCTGGGATCGTTTGGGGAACAACTGTGATGAAAATAATTCAGAGCAGACATCTACACATTCCCTTCCACCTCATGAAGCCAGAGTGAGGAGGAGCACACATGCGAGGGGAACCATGGGGAACAAAATGGAAAAGCAAAAGCTTCCCATCTGGTTTCACTGACTGATCCTGCCAGCATGCTGAGGAACAACGAAACAACACAGAAAACAAAATACCAGGCACTGAAAACTCTTTTGACTTTCATGATCCAAGGTGTTATTAGCAAAAGAGGTCAGGAATGTAGAAAGGAACCTATTTGTTCTGGATCCTCCCTGTTGGTAGGAGCCACACAAGCACCCCAGCACTGCATCATGCAAGGACCCAGCCAGCCAGGCTTCTCGCTGATATTCTTTGCTGTTGCCACAGGAATTGAATTTTGTAACCTAGCTGGGCCTGGGGAAGGGCAGCTTATGTCCTGTACTCATCTATCTGTGTGTACTCTGCTAAAGCTGCTGTTTTCAGATTCAGTGTTTTCCTTGTGTACCAAAGAAGATGCAACAATCTCAGCTAGCAAAATTATCTGCTTCTGAATCAGCAGGATTTGCACCTCCAATTTGTTTCTAATAAAACTTTTCTTATTGCTCCACTCAGCTCTCAGTGTTTCCCTTGCTCCTCTGTTTCCTAGAGTGGTTGTGTGGTTTCATTGCACATCCTCCACTGGCCCTTTCACCTCAGGCCACCAGCAGCTCTGGAAAAGGCACCCAGTCTGCACGTGAGCAGCCCCTGCTTTTTGCTCCACAATGTGCAAATTGGCCTCCGAGACTTCTCCTGAGTTGTTCTGAAAGTATGCTCAAGTCACTGATCACTCTATTGTTTGTGGCAAATTGTCAGAAATTGCAGAGATCCAATGCTTGAAAATCACATGGGCCTTCTGGGCTAATAGTCCAAAAATAATTCATCAAGCGAAGGATTACGTGCTACTGGCTTGTGGGAACTGGCAGGCTTTGGCCCTGCGGCTGCTGATCAGGCCCAACTTCCACTCCAATCCCTGGAAGTTTCACCTGAATAAGGGAAGATCCTTTACAATAAGGAAGCAGTCAGGAGGGGTCCCATGGGGCTGGCCCATGTTGGCATGCTTCAGAAGATTCTAGTTGGCTTTGTGACAAACTATGGCAGGCCACTGGGGGAGACACACACCAGGGAGCAGGAGAGTGGAGGGAAAAGCAAAAATACACATCATTCAGCTCAGGAAAGTGTTGCTGTGTTGGAGATGATGATGCACAATTTCCTAACTAATTACTAACTTACTTTCCTTTTATGACAAGGTTACCCACCTAGTTGACCAAGGGAAGCCAACTGTTGTAATCATTTTGGACTTCTCCAAAGTTTTTGACATTGTTTCTCACAGTATCCTTGTGGACAAAATGTTCAGCATACAGCTAAACAGATACATAATGAGCAACAGCCAGACAGGTCAGGCTCAAAGGGTTAAATAGGGTTATATCAGACTGGTGGCCAGTCACTAGTGGGGCTCTCCAATGCTCAATTTTAGGGCCAGTTCAGGACTCAAATGCACACAAAGTAAATTTGCAGGTGATACTAAATTAGGAGGAGCTTTTGAATCCCTCAAGGAGAGAGAGGCCTTGCATAGACATCTTGACAAATTAGAGGGCTGGGCAATCACCAACTGCATGAAGTTCAGCAAGAGCAAGTGACAGGTTCTGCACCTGGGAAGGGACAGACATGGATATATGTACAGACTAGGGGACAAGAGGCTGGAGATCAGCCCTGCAGAAAGGGGTCTGGGGGTTCTGGTCAACAGCAATTTGAGTCAACAGTGTGCCCTGGCAGCCAGGAGGGCCAGCTGTGTCTGGGGTGCTAGTTGGTCGCGGGAAGTGGTTGTCCTGCTCTGTTCTGCGCTGGTGAGGCCTTGAGTACTGTGTGCAGTTTTGGACACCACAGTGTAAGAAGGACACAAACTGTTAGAGACTGTCTAAAGGAGGGCTATAAAGATGGTGAAGGTCTAGAGGGGAAGACATTGAGGAGTGGCTGAAGGGCTGAAGTTACTTGTTTTGTTCAGCCCAGAGCAGAGGAGACTGAGGGGAGGCCTCATGGCGGCCTGCAGCTCCCTCACGAGGGGAGCGGAGGGGCAGGCACTGAGCTCTGCTCTCTGCGGGCAGTGACAGGACCCAAGGGCATGGCATGGAGCTGGGACAGGGGAGGGTCAGGTTGGGTGTTAGGGAAAGGTTCTGCACCCAGAGGGTGGTCGGGCACTGGGACAGGCTCCCCAGGGCAGTAGTCAAAGCACCGAGCCTGCTGGGGTTCAAAAAGCATTTGGACAATGCTCTCAGATATGGGGTATGGTTTTGGGTGGTCCTGTGTGGAGCCAGGAGTTGGACTCCATGATCCTTGTGTGTCCCTTCCTACTCGGGATAGTGATTCTGTGATGTTATGATTCTAACAGAGTTGGTTGTGGGAAGATGGCTATAACGTGGTCCCACATTTTCCCCTGTGCCCTGCTGTGTGGGTCCCTGAGGACAATGTGGTGCCCACAGTCACATGCTGAGGCTTGCTGTGGATAGGCATAAGGAACATCCTGGCCTTTATATGGGGTTCTTCCTACCAAAAGAACCATGTTCACTGGGTTGGCTTGGACTTTGATACGGGTTTTCCTTCCAGCTGTTGTTGTCGATGTCAGTGGCTTTGAAACAGCTCATGTAGGGAATTCATTCTCACATGTTTCTAGCTGTGGGCTAAGCAATATTTCCAGCGCTTAATAGAAAGCATTATTAGACCTGCTGCATCACACTAGAGGCAAAGCTAACCATTAGAGAAAATGGGTTCATTAAGGGACAAAAACGCAAGCAGTTGTTGCACAAACCTTTCCATGTGACGGTCTGTGTGCTGGTCTCAACTGAAGCATGTTTATTTTGGATAAGCCTAAATAACACATCCTCAAGTATGGGTAACAATGTATATGAGCTGATTCAAGAGCACAGGCCTGACCTGAAGCGGAGTGGAAACAATGCATTGACTCCTCTGGGGCTTCCCCATAGGAATTGCTCTGTGTTTAGATATTGCAGTTCAACACATCAGTCTAGGCTGCATATAGAGCAGGTCTTGTGGTGCTTGCTTTGAGAAAAATGTACTGACATTGCCACTAACAAGACCACACTGAGACAAGTGAAAACACAGGGGCTGCAGCGAATAGGCATAGCACCAAATGAAAATCAGCTGGCTCAAGAATAACTGAACAGTCAAGGGAAAATGCACCCATTTCAAATTAGCTCCCTTTGCTTGAATGAATTTCACAGTGCATGGCATGATTTGAAGAGGAAGAGAAGAAGAATGTTAGGAACCCAACGACTCACTTTTTCACAAGCCTCAAAAACATTGCAGGCAACGTGAGAAGAAAAAAGATGTGGCTTTCATCCTGCCTGGACTCATGTGACACAAGCTGGGGCAGAGGAGTTTAAACCTGGCTTCTTCCTGCCTTTCCACCCTCTTTTGGCTCCATTGCTCTTTGCTAGCATTATCTGAGCTGCTCGGTCCTCAGCAAACACCCAAGTAGCCACAATATGGGCAGGATTATTGCCATAACCAAAACAGCTGATGAATGAAATAAGGCGCTTGTTTCCTGGAGCAAAGGGAGGGGAAGGAGGAGGATTTAAACATTTCTCTGTGGTGTTGGAAACCCACCTTGACTAGAAGCAGTCCCTCATCTCACTCGAACCACCAGCGCCCATTTGACGTCAATTGGCAGCCAGCTGGCCTGTCCCGTCCCAGGTCTGGCTGCAGCAGTGGGAGCAAACAGCTTGAACCAGGAGGGAGAGAGAGAGTGGGAGGCATGATGAAGCTCTGCAGCCCTCCCCTCTGGTTTGCTTCTGTCAGCCGTCACCCACAGCATCGTTTTCAGATGTGGAAGGGTGTGGGCCTGTTGCCTTGAGCATCCCAGGCTCGTGGTGGCAGTGGGGCTGGTGGGTGATGGAGACCTTGGTGAGGATGGAGGCAGATCTCTGTGCTGAGATGTTGTTCGGGGCTCATGGTCACCCCTGAACACCCTGGAGTTCCTGTGCTTCAGGGGGCTCCGTAGATGCAGGTAGCAAGTGCTGCATCCATTTCAGCTTGACGAAGCCAAGGCCATTGAGAGGGCAGCTAAACAGGGAATGGGTGGCTGTCTTTGCTTCCCCCTTCCCCACCTCCTCCCCCCTTCCTTTTTAATAAATCAGCTCTGTGCTGGCTCTTACTGACAACCTTAGCAGGGAGACTCTACCCATAAGCGCGTGGTAGGCTGAAAAAAAACCATCCTCTGCAGAGCTGAGAGTTGGGACTTGGGCTTGGGCATGCTCTCCTAGGCAGAAGGAAAGCAGTGCTTGTGCAGGGCCAGCCAGCCATGGATCCCGTGGGTGGGAGGGAGGCACCAGTTTGCAGCTGGCTGCCTGCCCTCACTGGACCAGGTTTCATGATCCCAACCTCAGACTGAACATATGCTATAGATGACGGGGCAGCCGTTGCACAAGATTCTGTGTCCTGCCACAGCTTGCAGGAGGAGCCAGCCAGCTATAGTGAGCTGGGGCTTAGAGAAGGGGTCAGCTGCACCAGATAGCATCTCTGCATTCCTTGACTGCATTTTCCACCAACAGAAAAACAACCAGCCCTTTTGCTTTTCCCACCTGAAAAGCTTTCAAAAGTCTTGAGTTTCAGAGAAGGGGGGTTCTGCAGCCCCTGAAAATCTTCTTTTCTTAAGCTGTCCTGAGATGAACACCCCAAAATGAAGGCAGCCAGAGCTGCTGATCTATTTTGAAAATGAAAGCATTAAAGACCATTAATTTCTGACTTTCTTTACTTATTTAAGGTGAGGGCTAATAGAGAGCTTGCAGCTGCAGGTACAACACAGACACCCAGTGAGCTGCCTGCTCCTGAATTCTAATAATCAATATTTATTTCAGGAAAAGGGGTTGTTGTACAGGTTGATGACTACAGTTAAAAACTATAATGGTCAGAATAGGTTGGAAGTGAACCTTTCCAAGGAGAGAACAAGTTCCCCAGCAGCATGGTTATTGTTCAGCAGCTGTGTTTCTATTTCTCTTTATGTGTCTATCTCAAGGGCCAATTTGCAGCATATATGGACCTTTTTCCTAATAGCTCTAATGCAGTTCAAGCCAGGCAGAAGTCTCCGCTGACACTTGCAGATTGAATCCCCTAATGTCATGGGACAGTGGGACACAAATCCCTAACCCACTTTAACCATTTTTGGTTGAAATGCCTGTAAAAAAGTAAAACAAGAACAACAACAAAACAGAGGGCTCAGCTGACACCACACAGTGACGGAGGAAGACCAGTTTCGAGGCGGGACAAATTTAGAGACTGAACGAAGGCTGTGGGCTGGGCGGGTGGGCGCCAGCTCCACCGGACAGGGCATGGGTGCCACCGAGCCCAGGGGGATCACTCACACCAGCAGAGCTGCAGGCAGGTGTTTCCATGAGCAAAACCTCTCGAGAGCAGCTGCTTGCCAAAATAGACGCCACGCAATAAACTGAAAAAGAAAGCTGCCCAGCTGGCTCGGTGGTGGGACAAACGTGCACTATCAGAGACAACCAAAGGCTGTGGGAGGCAGTGGGCACAACTGGCAGGTGTTTTGATCCATGATGGATCATCTGCTAAATGGGAGGCAGAGCTTGCCACTGCCCCTCAATTTCCCAAGAGCAGCCAGCCCTGTGCAATCCCCTGTCCCTGTCAGCAGCACCTCATCCTCCCAGGGATGTCCTCGCTGGAGATGCCAGCTGGGCCATGCTGGCCAGAGGGAGTGACAAACCAAAACATAACGCCCACACTTCACCGGGTGCCAAAGTGCAGCTGGAAATAACGAATCAGCCCCCCCTTTAAATCACAAGATGGGTGCCCAGGTCAGCAGGGTGGTTTTCTGTCTGCATTGGTGCTTGTGAGTGGCCCCTTCCAAATCTCTGGAAGCTTTTGGCTCCTCCGCATGAGGATACAAGTGCTTGTCTCGCGGCCACCCTGTCCTTGTGCAATGCAGCATCCCAGGAAATGAGCCCTTGCCAAACAAAGATCCCACTGAGATATTGTGCAAATGGCATTTGCAGCAGTGCAGGGCATCACATGGGCAAATCTGACTCCTCCAGAGTGAAGCGCAGAAGCATGACTCCAAACTCTATGCTGCAGGGCATGAAGTCCAGCCCTGTTCTGAATTTCACTCCCTACCTCTACAAGCACCTGACCACACCCATCCTGCATATCGGAAACCTGTGTGCAACAAGCAACTCAAGCCCATCTGAAGGCAGCCACACTGCCTGACTGCAAGGAACTGGCTGGCCCCGGTCTCCCTCCCTGCCTTCCACCTGGACATACTTGCTTGAAACTGGTGGGGTTTCCTCTGGGTTGAGTGGGCCATGTATATCATGATGTGATGGCACTCACAAGGTCAGGTTGATGGCTGGGCTTGAGGGTCTTGAAAGTCTTTTCCAACCTAGATGATTCTATGATTGTGTCTCAAAACAAACAAACAAACAAAACAAACAAACAGACAAAAAAAGCAAGTCCAAAAAAAAAAAAAAGAAAAAAAGATCCACAAGAAAAGGGAGTAAAGTAGAAATGCTCTTCTTCCTCCTTTCGTTCACAAATTCTACCAGACTACATCTGAACAGAACCCTGCTGTTCCCCTTTCTGAGCCACACATCTCAATGTCAGCATCCATGTCATGAGCAGAAAGGCCGGCACTTTGCCATGCCAGTGGGTGCTGATAGGAGGGAGGACCACCAGCCACCGCCTCTTGGCCCAAATTTGAAGCTGGGATCCTCTGGGATCAGGAGAGTCTCTGCTGATGGCTATTTGCTCCCATGATGATTATTTGCTCCCACCCAAATAACAAACCCGAGCACCAGGGGAGGCAAAAAATCCCACAGAAAAACCAATTCCCAAGATGCTTAGTGAGAAAGGAAAGAAAAAAGAGGGTGGACTTTGCCCTTCACCCCTGCCCCATGGGAAGTCACCAGAGGAGGGAGGGGTCCCCACAGCTGAGCTCCCAGACCTGACAGTTGCCTGTGCTGGGATCCAGAACATGAGCAGTTTTCACGACTTAGGACAGGCGGCTCTCATTTGGATCGTTTAGGAACCAGCAGAGTGATGCCGTGTGTACCAGTAGCAGGAAACAAACCCCTGGCTTCCCTCCCACACTCTGCTACTGACTTTCTGTACAGCCCTGGCAGGCCTCAGTACCCCTGGGTCCTGCTTCCAGCCGTTTTGCTGGTGGAGCTGTGAGCCTTTTGGCCAGGGATTCAGGTTTCGTGCTTGCAAGCAAGAGCATGAATCATGTGGTGTAAATCCACTGAAGTCAGAGCAGCAATTCTGATTTACACCAGTGTAAATTATTGCCTCTGCTTGAAAAAAATGTTTTTGTTACACTGGATGATGTCCCAACAGCTCCGCAAAGAAGGGAGTGGGAGAAGTTCATCGTAGACGGAATTATTGATTTATTCACCTCTAGCTATCATGCTGTCTTTTTACTTGTGCAAGGCTTGTGGTCCACACAAGGGATGAAAGAGGACATGAGTGCTCTGTGGCCCCTTTGGCACAATTGCTGGGACCACAGGGAGTACTGAGTATGGCACAAGCAGATGCCCACCTCCTGCTCCAGGACCTGGGTAGGCTGACACCAGCAAGGCACTGCAAGGCAATGCAGGGTTTTAGCTGGGGCAAAAAACATTTTGCAAAAAAAGCCCTTTTGCATATGTTTTTGAGGACTTTGTAGGTCATAGGGCAAAAAGAAGAGAAGATCCCTGATGTAGATGGTAGCTCAAGAGTTCTTGGTGCTTTACGAGGCATAAGCTGGCTGCTTCTGGCTAAGAAGCAGCTCCCATCAAAGAGCCAAGGGACCTCTGATAGCTGGCATGAGCCGGGGGGCAGGGAGAGAGGTCACAGCCCCATGGGGGAGACCCCGATGCCAGAACTGTCGGGAAGAGGTCAATTGCCTCTGCTTGCGAGAACACATCTATTTGTGGGGAAAAATTAGTATCTAGTCTCCAGCCACCATCAATCTGCCATCTCTCATTGCTGGTTAATTCACTTAGAGTGCTCTGAAAAAAATACATATAAAGAAAAAGACTTTTCCTTGTTAGTCACCTTCCAGTGATGTATAAATGCTCTGACAGATAATTATCAGTGATATTGATTCTAACGACTGCAGAGACTGAACAGGTGAGTGTGAAATAGAAAGTTATTTATAAAGATGTAATTGAAACAAAATCCATTCTGCAAGACTGAGAGTTTAAGTGTGGGGGAAAAAATGCCTTTGCTGTTACTTCTTTGCTGCCTTTGCAGGGGCCTAAGAGCTTTGGTGGGGCGAAGCCTCAGATCATGTTTCCAGCAAGTGGCTTTTTCTCCTCCCTAGGCAGGAGGGATTTTGAGTCTGTGCCCTTTCCACCACAGCGTGGTGCAGGAGCACCTGGCCAGGGGCTTCCTGTGCAGCCCTGGGCCACAGCACACGTGGGGTGCAGCCGAGGGACATGGTCACGCATGGCAAGAGAGCCACCAGAGCGACTCTTTTAGAGGATGTTCTGGCAGTAGAGCTGCGGGTGCTTTCTAAGTAACATCCCGTGGGCCTACTCTTGGCTGAAATAAAAAAGCACCACAACAACAGTTGAAAATAGTCATGAAAACAGCCAGAGAAAGAGACCCCGGCCCAAGGCAGAGCGGCCCGGTGCAACATCCATCAGCCTGAGCTAGCTTCACAGCAGCACATCAATAGCAAGCTGTATCTCAAACACAGAAGCCAAGCTCTTACTGTTGCCATTGTGTCTGGCGTTACTTCTTGCAGTGCTGGGTCATGGTGAAGTGCCACCATCACCCATGAATCTCCCCTGAGCAGCAGCACTGGCACGTCTTGCTGCTCCCCATCTGGAGACCTGGCCCCTCTAAGGGCCTGGGAGCTGTATGTCCCACTGCTGTCCCGCTGAAGCCCTCCTGCAGCCCTTGTGGCTCTGCCAGAGGCACGTGGGAGGCCGAGCTGCGGCTGCTGGCCCCGAGCACTGGGCTCGCTCTCTCGCAGCTCCACACAGCCTGCTCAGCCGCTGTTGCTGCTGGTTTTACAGCTTCCACCCTACACATCGCGGAGCGGAGAAGGCCTCTTGGTCTGCACTTTGGGGTCCAGCAAGTCAAGGAGTCGAGCACAGCAGGCGGTTCCATCCCCTGCTCAGTGAATGTGGTGAGGACGTGCAGGGGGCCACATCCCCCGCAGTGCTGGCATAGCTGCCTATGGAGGCTGCAGTTCCTCCGGGGCTGTCAGCTTTTCAGGAGCCTTTAAAATAAAGCAGGAAGGCTTGCGAGCAGATGTGGATCCTGTGTCACTTCTGCCAATGCTCTGCTCCGCAGACATCAGCTGTGGAGAAATGCTTAAACCCTGCTGCAGCGCTGTATTCCCAGCGTTTGTACGTAAACACTTTCTAAAAGCATGAGTGGGAGTGTGTAGCTCTTTCAGAGCAGACCGGATGGTTCTCTCGCTTGACATCTCCTCTACTTGAAACAACATCACTTTGTTGAATTTTGTGGCTTTTTATGTGGAACAACATTAGCTCATCCAAGTCTGTGGTTTATTTGAAAATGAAATTCCGGTAAGCTTTTGTACCATCTGGCTATGTCCAATTGAATCAGGTTTAGCAAGAAGCCACTGCACACATGTGCACAAACACATATACACTAGAAACATCGTGATCATCATAATCAGTAATCACATGAAGCTTGACATCGTCAGGGCAAAGGGGGAGAAAAATCAGTGCCTGAATCATCTCCCAGCCGTACATTTTCTGTGGGGCTTGGCTTCTTCCAGCAGAGGGCATTTTGCAAGCCTTCCTCCGTGCTCCGTTCCTACCCCCATTTTTTCTGTGGCAAGGCGTTTGACGTGAACTTCCAAGTGGATCCAGATGTAAATCAAACACAGCTGGGTGAGCTGCCAGGCAGTGTGCCGCATTGAATTTACAGCTGCTGTCAGGTCATCGCACTGTTTTCGAAGGAGCGACCCTGATTTACGCTGGCTGAAGATCTGACCAGCCACACTGAGGAGTGAGGGAAGCATACAGGAGGGGTTTGGGGCCAAGGTGGTGGTGCCTGCTTAATCCTTGCAACAGCTGAGGGACCAGCCCTGAATTCTTGCTCCTATGGCTCAGCAGGTAGGGACATATGACAAATTCTTGACATCTTTCCCATCCATGGTGCTCTGTGTCTACTCATCCTCCCACACTTGGGCACACAAAGGCCTCTGACTGGCAAATCTGAAGAGAGAAAAATGTGGCCATCACCAAGGTGCTCAGAAGACCGCCACGTATCTGTCTGTCATCCTAACCCCTGCGAGAGCTTTGCCCATTTGTCTCTCATGGCTTCCCTGCACTTCCACACTCAGCTACTCACAGACAGGTAGTGAACATGCAGAATGGTTAGGGCAAGGGAAAAACTATGGTAGGGAACAAGAGGTGCTCTTTAGGACTTGTAGGACAATTTCGTGTGAGAGATGAATGCCAAGTCCCTTGGAACCAGTAGGCAGTAGGCACCACTGACTCCAGCAGGCACGGGGTCCCTATGCACATTCACCTCTATAGATGGGGGGGGTGGGGGAAAATAATGACCAAATGTATATGTTGGCTTTAAAATAATCTCAAAATATATCAGATATTTGTTTTTAACAACAAGCAGTGGAAAGCTAATGGATGAGCTCTGACGATGAGACAGCACCACTGAAACATTCATGAGCCATGCATGTCGAGGGCACTGCTCTCTCCAAGGGGACTGTCCCCAGCAACAGCTTCAGTTTTGGATCAAGGTCCATAATTACATGAGCAGGGCTTTTGATGAAAATTGGCATTGACATCTCCACTCAGGATGCATTCTTGCTTTTTAACCTTGCATCACATGAATGTAAAACTTGTGCTTGTACACCTGGAAGTGTTTTTCCCTGTGCTGGACATGAAGAGAGACCAGTGACCCCAGGAAGCCTGAGCACTGCAGTGGAAGGTGAGATGCCCCCCTTATGAGGGGTGCTTTGTCCTAACCAGTAAGTCCCATCTCCACTCCAGGCCACTGACACCACCTTGTACCCCACCCTGCCTAGAGATGCTAATAAAAACAGATATTTGGCTCATTTGGGGAAAGTCTGATAGGACAAAATCAATCAGTCAATCAATCAATCTATGCTGACAGCAAGGGTTTTTAACCAAGGAAGTGTTTCTGAAAGGTGGACTCAGTGAAGCATTGCACTGGCTAGTCTGTGGACAGGAAGATGATGCTGTGTGATAATCCTGCTCTAATTCTTTTTTTTACAAGGGTTGCTTTTATATATATATATAGTTTTGCCTCCGGCATACGCTGTACTAGCATAGCATCTCTTCGAGCACCATGTTTTCCAGGGTATGTGTGAGTGACAGCACCCAAAAGCAGCAGCTGTTACATAAATAAGGCAGACACTTCCTCGGCGGCCCCACCAGCACTGTGGTGGCAGCAGGAGACATCACTGGCCTCCCCCCACTGCAATGGTCGTTGAAGACCGTCACCTCCCCAGGGCAGAGGCTGCTGTGCCCGCGCTGCACTGGGGCATGAGCTTGTGCTGCCATCCTACAATAAAGCCGGTGGGTAAAATGAATAACCGGCTTAAAATATGAATTTTCAGCGTGTCATGGTTATTTTGCTTGTGATGTATATAAGTATTAAAGGTCACTGTTGCTTCAAAATGATGTATGTTGAGTTTTAATGAGCAGCTTAATTGTTTTATTTAGCAGAGGATGGCCAATGAAGTATTACGAAGCCAAGTTTGGCGCTTGGTTTCCTTTAATATTAAGACGTAAAAGTCTGATTTGTACTGCCTGTAAATTTGCTGTATCTCAGCATGCAAATGCTCTTGAATAATTTAGGCTTTCTATGCAAAAGGCTGCAACATACCCTGAAAAGATTAATATTCAGCAGACGTCCATCATCTAAGTAAACATATTTTTTTTTTCTAAAACTGTATTGAGTTTTCATAAATTCCCTTAATGGGTCAGAAACCATCCTGGCTGTTGTTCATGAGATTTGTCTCTTTGCCTTTGTTTATTTATTCATCAAGAAAACTTCTCCTGCATAAGGCTTAGACATGTTTGACCCCTTGAAAGGAAATGAGTGGATGTTCTTCAAACACTTGCTCAGGACTGAAAGGAAATTAAGAAGGCTGTATTTCAAGCTATCTATCTGGAGAAAAGACTTCACAACATGCGCATCTAATCGGTGTCAGCTTGGCACGTAAGCAGGAGGATGGCAGGAGAGCCACCTCTGCCACTGATCCTGTTTGAGCCCATCGGAAGGGGAGGTGGTCACCCCATGGGACCTGAGCATCTCTGCATGACTGCAGCTTTGCTCCTGCGCTCCTGTGCTTCGGTCAACAGGAGCTGTGTTACAGGCCATGGTCATTTCAGGCCACACATTGCACATACTGGTAATTTTTCTAAACATTGTGACAGGGCAGTGCCATATTTCCATTTGGACAATGAAATTCACTGAAATGTAAGAAAGAATGAAAATGTGCTGAGCTCTAGGCTTAGCTATCAGCAAGAATAATCAGATACACCTACATCAGATATGCCTGTAAGAAAGCCGATATGAGGTGGAGTCAGAAGATGCATGGGGTTTATCTGCAAAAAAAAAGCTGAAAGAAAATTAACTAGACTAGATTATAAAATAAGCATCAGCGTTGAAATGGTTGACTCTACCCATAAGCCAAAATTTTCTGGTTGGAAACAATCAGAGCAAAGTAGAAGTAAGGAAAAACAGGCCTCAGCAATGAATTTTGGTAGAAGTCCAAGTACCTCCAGTCTGAAGCAGTCTGGACCATCTAGCTTGACTTCCTGGCAGGTGAAAACCACCTGGGTGTTTTTAAACCCAGAGCTCAACCTTCTACCAGTTTGGATGTATTTGACTGTCCGATTTTGGATCACACACATCTCAGGGGTTCATATCAAGCCCGGCAAAGGATGACTTTTGGAGCATGAAATCACAAAGGTAGATATCAAGTCACAGCAGGAGAGAATTACTCTCTAAAAATACTCTAAAAGTAAATAAATGTCTAAGATACTGACTATTACAGAGGACAACCACAGAGGCTGGAGGGAATGAGTGATTTCTTAGAAATGACCTAGTCATGTCAGGAAACACCAGGCAAGAGTTTCTGGTATAAAGGATGATGCTCCACACTTCTGGGAGAAGAAGCCAAGTTTCCATAACTGTGGGCTGACACCTGAAGCATCTTCAGCCTTGTCATCTAGAAGTTGCCACCTTGATGGCACCTGCAGATGCAGCACTTGTTTGGACAACCAGAAATGTTCCCATAAAAACAAAAGTCAACCTCCCTGCCTCATCCCACCCTTGGTAATTCCCCTCTTGGGGAGCGGGGCTGGCCTGGCAGGGGCCGAGCTGTGTGTGCATTAGGAAGGACCTTGAACGAGGGGTGGAGGGTGAAAGAGGGAGTCTGCAAAGCCTGAAATAACTGATATGCAGTACTGGGAGAATGCTTACTCTCGTTCAGACACAAAACTGGTTGCAAGAAAAAAGAATTTGGACCAAATTGTTGTTGAGGGTTTCATTTTCTCTTTCACAGCTAATGAGCATGAACGTCTATGTTTCCACAGCTGTGGGCAGGCGGCAAGGTGCAGCATGCTGCTGCCGAAACTCACATTTCCATACGCTCTGTCACAACTGGAAATATTGCCTCCGTGTTGTTTCCAAATAACCAACATTAGAGGGTAATTTGAGTGCCTTATTATCGCTGAAGGAAAGTGCCTACATAAAAAAATCACGCTTCGCAGAAACGCTTCAGCGGAGCCGCGTCGTGCCAGTTGGCACATTCCCTCCAAGACACAGTGGCACCTCACTCCCACCACCCACACCAGTGCCACCCCGAGCACCCCTGGGGATATGGGTCCTACTCCCGGCTCTGGGATATATGGGACTGGGGTGGCCTCGGCTCCCTTGGGTCCACGGGGGCCACTGCACCCTGGCAGCCCCCTGCGGCTTGGCAGAGATGGGCGAGAGCTGCAGGATGCTGTGGGAAGGTGGTGGCCCAGAGCACACCCTCCTCAGGATGTCTTGGCGCCATTCAAACATGGGATTAAACAACTGTGGGTGTTTTCCCAGCCCCTGTCCCTCTGCTTCACATTCCCGTATAAGACAAACTTGACTGAAGCACTTGAATGTTTACAGGTCCTGAGCATCGCTATTTTTCATGGCTGTGGGTGTAAGGCAACAGGTGAGAAACTCTCCATGAGCCTCCATAAACAGAGATTTAACAAAAGAAGAGTCTCTGGGAACATTTTGGAAACCAGGGCTTGGTATTTCATTGAAATGCTGTGTCTGGCAGGAAGAATATAAACAGGGCCATAAAAAGAGATCCCAGTGTCTAGTCCCTCCATTTAAAACTGCAGTCAGTAAGACTATTTATTGCAATAAATAGTCAAGGAAGTATCTTCAATCAAGTGACAGCGCATTCCCATACTGTAATTAAATTTGAAGCTCAATTACTATTCCAGAAGTCAATGGCATAGACAGGATTATTACAGGAAAATCCCCAGGGATTTTCAAGACTGGTGCAGAGAGGTGGAATGGAACATTCACTGCAGGCTTTTAGTGCTGTGCTGTAAATCTGAATGCAGCAAGGCTGGGTCCCGGGCTGGCAGCTGCACCCTGTGGGGCAGCCCCACACCACAGTCAGCTGGAGCCAGCCACCCCGTGTCATGCACTGATCACACAGTTACCAAAAATCCCGCCTCAAGATCTGCAAACATCTCAAGAGAAAGGGGCTGGGGCTACTTGGCCCCCAGGAACCACAGGCAAAGGCCCCAGCACCTCCTTTTCTGCCAGGAGAACAATTTCTCCAGCTGTATCAGAAGCATGGAGGGCAGTGCTTCAGGGGAGGTAAATTTGCATTTCATGACTACAGAAAAACAGGAAAAATGTGGATGGAAACAAGCATGGTTGAGCTGATGCTGGGAACTTGCATTGCTTTCTATATTGCACCGTGCCACCTTGAAGCCCCAGTGCCACGTAAGCTCAGGGCTCTTCAGAGCCCAACAGAGCTCCTGTTGGGAAGTGGGGACGTCTTTTTTCCCCATCTGACTTTGTTCCTGAAGTTCAAAAGAAAATTATGCCTCTAAGCTGCCAGCAGATACGTCTAAGATTATGAGTATATGTTTTGCCAAATAAGCTGGTGCTGTTAGAATAAGTTATTACTGCTCACACAAAAAATATCCCTTTCTGGTATAACGCCAACTCTTCAGTCATATGGACACAATTCAGATCCTATAGACATGTGCTTACTGTCTTAAAGTCTTCTTTGAGCAGCGGTTGCTGCAAGGTCCTGGTCCTGCGCTTGCAGTGGGTTTGGTCGTAGGGCTGGGGATCACCTCCAGGCACGAGAGGCGAGCCTAGGCTCCATTGTCTCCCCCGCACTTGATCTGCCACCAAGAAAAGTGCCAATTAGTGCCAGCTGTGCTGGACTGCTTGTGGCAGGGCTGGGATCGGGCCTGGATCCGGCCCCCCCCCTTCCTCATTTTCTATCTGCAGCATCTGATGACCTGAGTCCACCCATCGACGTCCAGGGCATCCAGGGGGTAGCAAAATCTGAACTCTGGCTTGGAAATGAGCTGAATTCATCACAAATTCAACGCACCTCTGGCAAGAAGCAGTCTGTGCATGGGAACAATTAGGATAGGTGCAAATTTTTTTTTTTTTTCAAATTACATCCTTTATTTCTACTGTCTGCGTAAAGAGCAGATACTTTGGATCCTAATGAAAGAAACCAATGGAATTTCTCAAATATATATATATATATATCCTTATTCAGACAGCTTGATGTTCAGTGCCCTGTTTTATTTCATATGTTTGAAATATAATAGATTATTATTAAGAAAGAGTCATGCAGTAATAGCTCCCCATACTGTGAGGGAGCTGAGGAGCCAGAGCAGCCTGGCTTGGGTGATTTGCAGCCCTCCTGGCCCTCCACAGTCACTGGTCCCATGGCAGGACCAGGCAAGCAAGCTACTCTCTGAAAATCAAGAGGCATCAATCATCTAAAAGTAAATTCTTCTGGTTTGCAGATGGTTGCCAGGGTGCCACCAGGGTAAGCTGAGATGTCAGCTGAATAGCAACGGTGCACTTCCCAGCATAGTTTAGCTCCCTTAGTTGTAATTTCCAAGTGATGCAAAAAGCAAACCCCTTGCTGGGGTTTGAGCCATCCCATAGGACTGGCCTATGCCCATGCCCTCAGCGTTGGCGAGGGGTGTGCAGGTGTGTTTGAGCCTGGCCAAGGAGGCTCGTTCTCTGGCGAGATGTCACCCTCAGCCTGAGGAGCACCAGGCTGTGCTTCAGGACCAGGACACCACAGGCTCCCTGCACTGCCCTGCCCTGCTGGAGCTGTGCGGGAATATTTTGGTGTGGGGAGGGAATTGATGATTTTTTTCTAAAGCCGTTGCTTCACTAAGCAAATCGGCTTCCCCACCCCATAAATAATCCCCAGGCGCCAGTTTGCTCTTCCAGAGTCACCAACGTCACATAGCAAGCACCTTGGCCAATCTTTTAGCCACAGCGTATTTGCAATTTATAGCTTACTTCCTCAGGGCCCTGCTAAGTCATTAAGCAGCCTTGCGGGTTGAGACAAGGTTTAGGAGCCAGAGAAATCAGGAATGAGCCACCCGCTCCTGCATGGCTGGCCTGCACTGATGGGTTGTCCTCCCCTGCGCCATGGCTGGCTGGCTGAGAGACCAGCCCCGGGGAGCCAGCTCCGGCCAAGAGCAAGGCCCGAGCTGCAGCCGAGCCTGAGGCCCTGTGCGAGGCAGGGCCTGGGCGTCCCAGGGCTGGGACCCTGTGGAGTCAGAGCCGCAGGGTGCTCCCTCCATGGGGGTGCCAGCCCCCAAAACTCTTTGAAGGCCAGGGAAAGGCTTGCAGAGGTTTCAGTGAGCTTCAGATGGGGACTCGCTCGCTTCCCTCCAGCGTCTGTCTGGCTTTTGAATAGCTTGTATAATAAGTTATAAATGACAATTAAAACATAAAATGAAGAGGGGACCAGATGGCTCCAGGCAACGTTTAAAAATACCAAGACTATTTCTAAACACAGATCACCAGATCCAAAACAGCCCTGGGCAGACTTATCTGAAGGTTATTTGCTGGCCTGGCTGAAAGGACATGTGTGGTCTCAGTCAGTTCTCAGAAGATGCTGTTAAAATGGCATTTGCCAGCAAATTTAGGAGGGAGGCCCAAGACTTAGGCTATTCTGAGGACACAGCCTGTTGGCTCCTCTCTTTTAAGGCGGCTGCAGCGGGGGTTTGCTGAGCAGTGGCAAAGGCAGTTTTGGTGGATGGCCCCATGGCACAATGAGGAAGATAAAGTGCTGTGCTGGAGGTTGGGCTGTGCAGCGTCCTGTCTTCCCAGACATCTTCTGCTAAGGATGTGGCTGCTCACAACATGGGTGTTATTGCCATGAATGCCTACCACCAGCAGAGAAAGCATTTTGTCCCCTTCCTTGCCATCTTCACTGACATAACTTCTGTCTCCAAAACATTTGGCTAGACTGGAAAAATTGCAGAAAACCCATATGAAAATCAGTCACGTGAGTGGGGAAACCATGACTGAGAACCTCAGGTAGAGGGAAGGACGTTTGACTGGTTTACCCTCTACTGGAGAGACGGGAAACAACAGGGCTCATGGGAACCAGCTTTGTTTGTCCTGGATGTAGCAGCTGGGCCAAAGTCTGAGCCAGGCGAGCACCAGGCAGCAGATCGACCCCATGTCTTAGTCACATGAAGGCTTCCCAGCAGGTTAGCTGCCTTTTCCAGCGCTATGCCCCAGACCACAGAGAAACAGCCGGACCAAACTCTAGGGCCTGTGCTACACAAGGCATGTGAGTAGATGCTCACAATGGCCACTTTGAGCTTTCTGATTAATGGTTCAATTTTTCCATGTTAAAAAAAAAAAAAAAAAAAAAAAAGAAAAGCTTGATTATCTTTTTTTTTTTCTTTTTTTTTTTTCTGATCTTGTACATGCCTCCACCTCACTCTTTCAGCTGAGCCCGGAAGCAGAAGTATCACGTTACTATGAGAGAAGCAAGTTTTGTGGTATTTCCATCCCATCCAGAGCCAGGAAACACAGACAATTTTGCAAGACAGCTTGTACTCAGTAAATTTCCAGCTCAGTTTATATTTCTGTGTTTATTTAGATCTGTGCTAACCATGTAAAAGAGCACTCATCCCAAGTGAGGTGCTGTGGACAAACTTTTAAAAAACAGATTTTGTAGACCAAGGACCCTGAGCAACAGCTTTTTCACTGGACTGGTAGCTTCTGGCTAAGTCCTGCCTTCTGAAAAGACAACCAAGATTGACAAAGACACGGCCAGTCAACCTCTGGTAACAACTCTTCATGATAACTTGAGAGTAACCTTCTTGTAAACCCCACCAGTACAACCACCATTCCTGACGACATTTCCTTGTACACTTGAGACCTTCCCTTGAACTTTACTTCCTCCCCTTTCTTGTTCTGCATGTTAAATTATGTCTGTAGCACAGCATATTTACAACTCCCACAGTCTTTGGCTAGGTGCATGATGCCCCCACAAGCATCTCCCCACCTCCCAGCTGAGCAACCAGGGGCTCAGGCAGATGTTACACTTCATGAGAAGAGCAGGATGGCTCCAGGAACCTCACTCTCCTCTCCTGACTCCTTCTCCTTTAGGAGCAAAGTTCTGCCACAGGCAGAAAAATCTGCATTTCCCATGGGACAGCAGTGCTCTCAACACCAGCTGCTCTGCTTGTTTAGGTCTGTAGACAACCCGCCCTTGTTTTGGCGTGCCAGTGTTCCCAAATACCCTCAAATGTAGTTGCGTGTGTGCAAACCACACACGATCACACACATACACCCTCCCTCTTAAAACAGAAAGATGAAGGCTTGGGGGGTTTTTTGGAGACACCAAGAATTCTGTTGTCTTTATCAAATTAGGGTAAACACTTTAAGGCCAGAAAAAGCCACTGTTACAGCTCCCTGGTGGGCTACAAATGGGCCTGAGCCACCCTCAAAAAACAGCAGAAGTTGACCTGAAAAAATACAAACTCTCAGCCAACTGACATAGTCCAAGAGCAACCGAAGACTGAAAATGTTGTTTTTGAATCTTGTTTCAAAGTCACCCTGTGCTTGGCTGAGCACAGCTACAGTCTCTGCTACAGCTCCCAAGCTAGCAGAGATCTTGGATGTCTCCCGCCGTAACACTGGCACGGCAGGGAAGGGAGAGTGGTGAATACACCCTTACAGCTGTGGGAAGAGAGCAAATGCTCCTAGGAGAGGATTGAGAAATGCGGGTTGACATATCACAGTTGAAGGCCATTGCACAAAATTATGACGAGGTGCCAGAGTCCATGGTTTACGTGGCAACTTGGTGCTATTGGGAACACAGCACGCTGCAAAATTTGGGGGCCAGGAGGGAGTATTGTATAAAGGGATATGGAGCCTTCATGCTGTAACAAAATCCCCAAACCACTATTCCCATCTGGATGAACTCACAGGCTTTTGAATGGCGGGGGTGGGGGGGAAGGCAGGACCCACGTGAAGCAACGCCTCGGCTGGCCCCAGAGCCTGGCGTCCGCAGCTGCTCCCCACCACCATGCATGGCAGCAGCCCTGCTGTGACGGTGCCCTTGTCCCTCGGCCACCCCAAAACACTGCCAGAATGGGGCTCAGCCAGACTCAAGCAACGTCTCTGAGCTGGCTTCCACGGGTGGCGTGCTGCTTTTCTCCAGTGGGTTTTGTTAAGATTTGGAGCAGAAGCCATTCATCACTTCATATCACTTTGCCATCTCCACAGTTTAAGAGGCTTTAGACAGCCTAAAGCTGCACGAGTTGGTTGAAGCTTATGCAATAATTTGTCTCAAGAAGGACTGTTAAAGAAACCCTGCTTGTACCAAGGTAGATAATGCACTAGTTGACAACACGCTCTGCAATGTTTAAACGGAGTTTTTAGAGTCATAAGGACAAGACACTGCCAGGTCATCTGTGCTCCTACGGGCTGAGTCTGTTGGTTTGGCTTCCCAGCCCTCCTGGGGCATTCTGGACATGGCCAGGTCTCACCCTTGCCAGAGCAGCAGAGGTGGAGACATGGAGCGAGATGGCAAAAGGTGGGGTACATAGGGTAAGAAATCTGCTGTGCAAAAATAAAAATAGGTAACTGTTGGCTGTTTGCAGCAACAGAAACACTTTAAAATAGCCAAGTTATAAAGGCTATTTGTCTTGTGCCTTGCGACTTCCTGCTTCACACTAAAAAAGTACAGCATATAAATAGACCAGGCAAGTGTGAACTGATGATAGCAATACGCACCACATTTAAAATTCCTGGAGCTTGAATTCCTTTTTCGTCGTTTCATGTCTCTTTGGGATGATTTTGTGCAAATAGGGAATGTTCAGTCCAAGCGCCTACAAACAGGAGCCACACTGCCGGTTGCTCCTGTGGGCATCCCGGGACAGCAGAAAGGTTAGCAGACTGGAAACTCAGTTTTCTCAGCTTAAAAATAAACTTGGCCACCATCCCCAGAAAACAAGCACACTCATTCCAAAGCAAACATCCTCGCTTGCAGTTGCTTTTGTCACAACAGCAGTGACTGTGGAAACTAATGAGCCTAATTCGCTCTCAGGGCACACCGGTGTGAGTCCACTGAAGTCTGCATGGCTGATACTGAGGGAGATGCTTGCTCCCTGGAATGCCTTTTGAATGAGAAAGGTATTGAAAACAGAAGCCCCAGTTCTAAGTTTCACGTGTGAAACAGCCACCATTTGGGCTGAGGAGCTTAATTCTGGTTTGGGGGCTTTTCTTTTAATATGTCCATAATCTTAGGTTGAAAGCTTACTGTATGAAAACACATTTTCTCTTAGGACATACATTTTGCAGATGATCTAAAAAAAACTAGTAGCAAACAAGCTTCTTTCTATTTAACTTTACAGTCATACCTTAGAATGTAATAGAAAGTCTGTTCCACTCAAAAACTTGGCAGGTTGGTATCACGAGTGCACAGAAATAACAGTATGCTCCATCTAACAAGATTTTTCTTATTAACTAATTAACAGCCTTTTTTTCTCACCAAGATCTCATTCTTTTCCTCATAAATACCGACTTTCTGTAATAAACACAGTTGGAAAAAAAAAAAAGGAAGAAAAAGAAGCTTGTACGTTGTTTATGTTCTCCTGTCCCAGGTTTGTAGGGTACTTCTTTTTTTCACAAGACCACAGATTTCCTCAGCTGGAGTCGTCTGGGTGCAAAGAGACAATGGCCTCTGGCTCTTTGTCTTCCTCACTCCTTTCACCTAGAAGAGAGGGGAAACCTCCTGGTCTCTCTCTCAATATGCTACTTGAAACAGTTACACTGAAAACATGAAATAAAAAAGTCAGAAAAAAAAATCACACACACAACCCCCCACCCCTCCAACCCCCCACCCCAGCAGGAGAAGTCACAGAGAGCCTTTAAGCCTTTAACCTGTGCACCCTCATTATCTGGGGGCTGGATTTCCAAAATCAAAGTCTTGAACTGGTATGGGGAGCGTGTGATGGCAGTGACAGGCTCCGCAGCACCACCAGTAACTCTGCCTTGAAAGGATGTTGACTGCTGGAAGCACAGATTAGCTGCACGAGCATGCACGTGAGCATGCACGTGAGCATGCGCATCACATGCTGCTTGCGAGCCCTGGCGGGGCTGCCCAGCTGCCCTCATGAGGCACACGAGGACACGGAGTCACTCAGGCCCCGCTGACTGCCATACGCGATGCTCAGGATGCTCAAAGCCCCGCAGTGACTCACCAACTCCTCAGGCCAGACCCAAGCAGGCAGCAAGAGCTTCCCTGCAGGCTGAGGGCTGAGCCAACGTGCAACAGGATACCCTGGGGGCATTGGACACCATCGGTGACGCTTGCAGCCATCACTTGTAGCCGGGGCTGCCACCTCACTGACAGTGAGCAGTGAACAAAAAGCACTCAAGCAAATTATATGCCTGTCACCACGCCTCCAGCAATCCAGTCCCTTCTCCTGAATGGAATGATCTGTGCCTGATGCAAAGTAAATCCTCACTTTCATTGCTGGACTTGGCCTCTCTCCATTCAGGGCTGTGCTGATGGCACCGGATCTGTTGCGTAGAAGAAACTGAAGCATACCCCTGGAACATTTACTGCAACAGCCTGGTCTCTGACGTGGGACAAATGCCCTGTGTTTCCCAGAAGCCTTCAATTCAGCAACACATATTTCCCCACACCGTAGCACCAAGAATAAGCGAGACAAACACATATATTAAATGACATACTTTATTAAAGGTACGTTCAGCAGCAATGGACACATTTACTTAAGTAGATTTTAACTGTCAAGGAGCTTATAATTATAAATCCCTCTAAGGCATTAAAAGCTCTTAGATGTTTTAACTTTGCAATCATTTCATATAAATAGGCTATGCAAATGATGATGCTTGCCTAAGAAAAAGGTACCCCAGCTGCACTAAACAGAGATATACATATAAATATATGTATAAAACAATGATTTTTTTTCCTTGTTATAAACTCATTGATGGGTATATTTCACAATCTTTAAGGCTTGGGCTCTGGCCCCTGCAACTATTATTCAAGTAAGAAGCCTCCTGTTGAAGTTAACCACGTGGATGGGTACAGATTACTCGCACGGATGAGAGCTGCAGGACAGGGCCTAAGCTGTGGCAGAATCAGCAAAAATGTCAGAACGCGCAGTGACGTGTATTTACAGTCTGTGCAAGTAGTATCACCTACTTGCATCGATTACAGGGGGCTCTCTCTGAAGCTATAAACAGCTGAAAGGCAACATGGCAAAGGCTAATCGGCACCTATTAGCTCTTAGTTTTTGATGGTTTTGCTCTCCCTTCTCAAGAGCAAAATTTGGGTTCTTGAGGGGGATGTCAGTCAGGTCACCGGACAGAGCACCAGCAGCATGCAACCGCACCAGCTCAGGGCACAAATGCATTGAGTCTCGAGGGTTCTGCCTCAAGTAGCAGAAACTTCCCGCGATGCACAGTGGTTCAGCTGCTTTTCCAAGTGTAAACAACAAAAGTGCCAACCACTTCCAGTTGTAGCGACCCCCCAATAAATAGTGAATAATTCATCCTAGTTCTGATAAACTGTGCTCTATACCTTTAATGGCCATACATATGCGTGAGGAAGTGGAAACTGCTATTGAAACAGAAGCTGTGACTAGATCTGATGAGCTGCATAAACTCATTTGAATTAATACAGCTGCAGGGGCTGAGTCTCTACAAACTTACCACTGACTTTATATTTGCGTGCAACTCCTTTGGCTTCATGCTTTACAATAGGTCTAGTCAGAGAGGCAAATCTGGCCTTATTTTCCATGGGCTGGTTACTGCACGGCATGCGGCTGATGCAAACTCCCAGAATAAATTCACTGTACGTCTCTCAGTGCCGGACGATAATTGCTACATGAAGCCCGTCCTCACAGAAAAGTCTTACTGAGAGGGGTTTCACCAGCACAGCTATGCTGGAGCAGTAGCATCAAGGCCTCATAACAGTAAGCATGAAGGCACACTCTGAGATTTATTCCTAAAAGATCGCAGTCATTCACCGAAGACAAATGCTCTTCTGTATTCTGCTTTGAGCTCTCCTCTTGCCTAGCAGCTTACCTACCATCAGCTCCTTGTGCCACAGCATCTGCTCTGCTCTCCTGCCATCAGCCAGCACTCTGCGGCACTGACCAGCCCTGGGGCTGCCCACGCTGCCTTCAAGCACTCCTCCTGCCCACGAAACAACCTGGGTCTGGACGCACCAAGGCTGCGAGCCCAACACTGCCAGAGGAGCTGTAGATGACTTTAGCTCCCCACCCTTGTGCCCCACTGCTAGCTTTCATCGGCCTTGTGCTGGTTCTGACGACCACCACGTGCTCCTTGCCTTAGCACGTGAAGGCAGAGCCCTGGCTGGATCAAGGTTTCCAGAAGAGTTTAATACAGGAAAAATAGACCCTGCACCTGGGAAAGGCCATCACTTCTCACAACCGGGATGCTCTAGGGACTAAATGTCCTTACAGTCAACAGATATAGTTTCCTTTCAGAAAATACACAGATTTCTGCTTTTCACACAGTATTTTTGAAGGACCCAACAGAAGCCAAAGGGAAATGCTCCAATAGTAAGCAGTCAGACCCTAAAGAACATTATTTTTATCTCATCCACCTCACCGACACACACACAAAAAAGGAGATGGCTTCCAAGAACAGGCTTGAATTTGGGATGAAAGGAGGGAAATGCTCCTCCCTTCTCTTTATTCTAGGTCTGCTGGTTTGAATTGTGTCTTAATAACAAGACAGCATTTTTTTCTGGGAGATACTAGAAATACTGGAGCCAACAGTATTTTCACCATTTATCAAAATGGCTTTTGTAACAAAATGAATAAGTTACAGGGGGAACTTCTTGTAAAAATAATTTGATTTAGAAAGTGACTCCACTTTAATTGGGACATTTTCAAATGCACTAAGGACAATTAGGTATCCAAAATCTAAGCAAATGAAAGTGAACTGGGACCACAACTTCCATTTGTGCCCTGAGAATCTTCCCCTAAATGCCTCTTGGGCTCTGTGGATAACTTGTAACTCTCCTTTTCAAACCATTCCAGGAAGTACAGAATACACCAGAAACCTGCACAGATGATTTGGCTGTCACCTTTCTTAGAGTCTAGAGCTGGAAGAGAGCTCCTCTGGCATGTCTCCGTCCCCCGTCACCCAGGCTGATCCTGCAACCCCCCAAAACGAGGAAGAGCAGGCAGAGGAAGGTTAAGCCCATGATCTTCAGCTCTGAAGAAAGCTGGCAGAATATGGTGCTTATTTACTAAAGTCAGCTCTCGCTGACAGTGTGTTTATGGAAGGTAATGACACCATTACGGCTCCATACAGAAAGGCACTTCTAAGCTTTTTACAAAATAAAACATATCTATAAAAAAATCCATACATGCTTCAAACTACAGAAATATATATATATTTTTTCCTGAATCCTCCATTGGAACTTGAATTTTAAAAACAGTTTAACTCCTCAGTATGTGAAATCTCACGGCCACATTAATTGAGAACATCTGAATCCAGGAGAAAGAAATCACTTCCAGTTATGTTGTCAGTGTTATGTGCATAACATTCCCACAGCTGTAGATCCATTGTGCTCCATGTTATAAATAAGAAATTGCATGGTGACAGCTAAAATTCAAAAGCATTAATGTTTCTCTTTGCAACTTTTTCTTTTTTTTTTCCCTTTTTTTTTTTCCAGTCTTTTGAGGTTTCTCCCCTTTCCCTCCTAGTAGAAGTTACTTGAAGCAACATTATTGCTTACCCAACTGACATATTTACGGTAATTAAAAAATAGTAGATGCCAAGCAAATATGACTAACGTTGCTATTTGGCAAATAAGACAAGGAGCGACTTCTATTGATTCTGAACCAGGCTGTTGTATTTGCGCTAATAAACATTTCTCCTTCTTCTGCTTGTCTTGGTTATTCCAGCACTTTGAGGAGAAAGCTGAAGGCAGCTCGAGGGACGCGGCCAAGCGCTGCCCTGACTTCCATTGCAGGCAGCAGCCACCACCAAAGCCATTTGAGTTGCAGAGCACAAACCCAGCTGAGTCAGGCCCCTTGAATGAATACAAACGAGCTCCCTTGTATCTCTTGCATTCTAGGTTGTGGTCCCTTTCAACCATGAAAAACAGCTACAAATTGTTCCCAGAGCTAAACCACTTAACATCTTGGCACTTGGTTGTTTTTAACTTTGTAACAATAGGCACTGTTCACTCCTCTCAATCTCAGCTTTTTATTCTATAATAAAGCAGGAATACTGATGAAAGGCTAGTCACGGCTTCTCCCCATGGTATCAGGGTGGTGGCATGTGATGATTCACATGGGGTGTGTTTGATCCAAGAAAGCCCAGCCTCTGCTTATTCTTCCTTTGTTCTGTCATCTAAGGTGGAAAGGCAGAGAGAGAGATGAGTTGAGATTTTTTTTTCTTCTAACTTTTTACTATTATTTAGCAGTCACAGAACAAGATACATATAAGCAAAACAACAGGGAGTGGAATTCTATTCTTCAGCATTAAAAATTAGAAGAGATGCCTCTGAAGTGGGAGATCTGTTTCCTGCAAAGGATGGACATTTCATTCTCATTCGTACACTGTTCTTTTCCAGTGGCAGGTTTTACAGTGCATCCCTTGCGCTGCTATCGTGTTGTGTAGCCCTGCAGAGTGTCAGCATTTGCACTTGGTGCTATACAATGACAGAATTAAAAGATGGCCCCAACCCCAAAGAGTTTAAATTTAAGCCAGGAGAAAGCAGGTTCAGGCAGAAGGGGATGAAAAAGCCACCCAGGACAGTAGGATAAGCACAATAAGCAATGGTCGCAGTTCATCCAGCCTAAACCTTTGTCAAGTTTCTCACAGGGAGAAAGCGTTTTAAGGAGGGATCTGAAGGGGGATGATTAGATAACTCGATGCCACTGGAAGTGCTTTCCATAAAGAAAGCATGAAGATGCTACTCTGAAACTGTAATGAACAAACCAGAGGTGACTGGCATCTTAGGTAAAATGGGAACTGGCCTTTTGACCCTGCAGTGAGAGAAAGGTGGGTGAGGCAGAGGCAGGGCTGTGAGGAAGGCCAGTACCGCTGTATGCTAGGGGAGGGGAGACAAGGGACAGGCACAGAGGGCAACACAAGCGAAGCGACCGGCTCAACAAATTGTTCTACAACAGCGTAGCTGATATTTAGCAGGGGGAAACCCCCATGTGTCAGACTCAGAAAGCTTCTACGGACTCTAATCAGCAGGCAGCTCTTTCTGACACTACTCCTGTTTTACTGCCAGGTTTGCAGTACCTGCACATGCAAAGCCCACCACTGCTTCTGCAGCTTCCCTCTGTCCTCACACACCCATTGTAAAGATTTCATAACTCATTTCCCTTACCTGTTCTCTGCTGTTGCTAATGGAGTACAATTTCAGCCCAAATCCCTATCAGTGTGTCTACTCAGAAAGCTTACTGGAAGATAAAACGTTTCTAGGACAAAAGTCTCTTTTGTAACACTGTCCTGACTGCGACCTGAGGGAAGCCAGCGCACTCACCCACACGCGCTCAGGTTGCTGCCCAGGGCAGGGCACTCACCTGTTCCTTGAGCTCGGCAAGCTGACTGGAAAGCTGTTTTACGAGGCTCATGGTTGACTCCAGCCTCTCCTGCAGGTTCCTGATTTCATTTTGCTCACTGTCACCTTCATTGCTAACCAGAGACATGGCTCTCATCCGAGGGAACCAGTCCAAATTCTTCTCCTACATGGGGATGAGAGAAACAGCAATGTTAGTGATACTACTAGCAATGCTACTGTTGAATGAGACCAGAAAATGAAAACTCAGTGGGACTTCTACTCAGCAGACAACACACAACAAAGTGAGCTTAACAACCACTTTATCAAGCAGGTATTTCACACAGCCCTTTCTATTCTTCCCTCTGTCTACAAAGAAGGCACCAAGAGCAAAATCTTGGTTCTCCACTGGTGCACCTGGACTGCGGTGTGGGCTGGTACATCCACCTCCCATCTGCAGCTCTGGCATGCACAAATGCACGGGGAGACTTCTCTAGTACCTCCTCTGTGCTCCCTGTGCATTGCTTTGAAGTGCATGCGGGATGCATTTCCCCAGCACCTCTTCAGCCTGCTGGTCTCCATCTGTGTCAGCTGTCCCTGCAGCAGTGCTAGCGAGCCAACATCAGGAAAACGAGACAAGCTGCAGTCCTCTCCAGGCTGGCCTGGAGCATGCCTACTGCAAGAGCAGAGAGACCTCGGGTTGAGTTCAGCTGCCCACAGGGGCAGATTCGGGGTCCTGTGCATGGCTTGGGCTTCAGTGTGCCACTAAGACTGTACGTCTCAAGCAAACACAAGTACAGCCCCACAGCCAAGGGCTAACCTGCTAAGGACCAAGCACCACATGGATGTCCATGGACTCAAGCTATGAATCTAATCATAACAAAAATGTAAGTTGGGATGGTGTCTATCAGCATGAGTCTGAATCCTCAGAGACACACATATTTGTGTGTAGCATGTAACAGATGGAGACTGGAGGGTGCAAGCCTGGGAAGGGTGGCAACCGAGCAGCAAGCAACCTGATTCACCTTAATGCATGAGACAAGGGAAATAGGTCCCCTATCTACTGATGCATTACATCAGCGCACCTCTGCACTCCACCTTGGGGGGAGTGGGAGGATGTGGTTAGATCATATGCATGATGTTTTGCAACAAGCCCCCACAGACACGTGCACTTGAAAACTTTAAGAGAAATAGCATGAGCTGGAGCATGGTTCTTCCCGTCCCCTGCACGATGGATGGCTCCCCACAAGTAGCACTGTTTCCCCCCATTTCTACCCCCTCCCATGGGCAGATTCACAGGGATCCAAACATTTATGAGCCTGGGGAAGTGCCAAGTGAATACAGTTTTACTGTGCTTCCAGAGAGAGAGGGCTGCTTTTGACTATGCCATGCTCTGCCTCGACACCAGACCCTGCCCTCTGACAGAACATGGTTTAGAAACACCCAGGCTAACTCAGAAAGCTGCAGTGAGGATGGAAGCACTCACAGTGCTTATATTTTTCCATTATTTGGGTTAGCCCGACCCCCTCTGTTACACTGGATAAGCCTAAATGCAAAGCCATATGAGTTCTGGATCGTTTTCTTCCTTTTAACTCAACACTTCTAATGAGTTTTTGTCTGGCTGTGCAACCTCTGGTCCTGTCACTATGATGACAAGACGTCCGGGGAACAGGACGGTGTGCCCCTTCATTGCATTTTGCAGCCGACGGCTCAGTCAGCCGTGTGCACTGGCGGAATGAGGCCTTTCCTCACTGCCCACTTCTTCGAGCCTCGTGATCTCATTATGACAATTTGCTGTGGTTACGCATGATGCCATTTTCAATGGGTCATAACTCATTCAAATCAAAACCTGTTTTCACCAGCTCTGCTGGTGGAGATCACGTGCCTCCTCCCTGCTGGATATCCCCGTTGGACACATGGAGCTGTAGACTCTGATTTCTGCAGCAATCCTGTATGCTTACAAGACCAGCATTCATTTTCCACGAGCACGCTCTGATATTTATTTTAAATTTACTTTGGCTAGGATCTAGCAGAGCATTCATCACGTGCCTAGCATTAAGTGCAGGTGTAGTCATCTATACTAAGCTTAGTTTGTGCACAGCACTTTGCTGGATCAATGCCTTTTTTTTTTTTTTTTTTTTGCAAAACATTTGCCAGCAAATTTGTCTGCCACTACAGTCACAGAAAGTGAATTCAAAGGAGTTACAGTGAACAGAGCTGCAGTTGTGTCTGAATATTTCCTGGAAAGCTCTGATATTTGCCCCCATCACAGCTTCTCTTGCTTGAAGCACCTGAAGGTACCAACCTCAAGGACACATTGCCACAGGAGCCAGCTGAGAGGCTGAAGTCCTTTTTGGCAAGGCTCACCGCAATGCCAAAGTTTCTAAAGCCAAGCTGCAGAGGGAGAGGAATTTGAGACACCATCACTGTGGTTCTCATGTTTGCTGAGTACTGCTGCCAGGACTGTGATATGGACTTGCTAGTTTTGTTTCCCATTCGCCATTCCCTTGCTTCTCCAGGGCGCAAGGCAGAGACTGCCAACTGCCTTGGAAGGGCTTTTGCAGACTGACCCTCCACCACACCGCAGCATCCAGAGGCACACCACACAAACCCGTGTGGATGCCAGACATCCCGGCTCAGTCGTCTTGCCTCCCAAGGCTCCCAAGTATCACCTGCTTCCCTCCTCCTCTACATAACTTTATACTGTATGGCGAGAGGGGTGACCAGGAACAGGTGAAGACAGGGACAGGGCAGGCAGCAACTCACCCGCTGCCACACAGCACTGCGGTGCTGATGGTAGTTGGCTGGGCCAACTCTGAACCCTGTGCCAGCCCACCTTGGCCATCAGGAGCCCCAGAGTCCTGGGAGCTCAGTGACAGACACCGCTCACCCCCGTGTGTCCAGATCTGCCTTCCCAGCAGTGCTGGGGTAATCAGTCCCAAGAAAGAAATCCGGCTGTGGCTTAGTTACACACCAAGAAGATCTGGACATTATTTTGACAGGTTGTGGAGGATCAAGCAAGGGCTTGAGCCAAGTTCTAAGGGAAGCTGATGGGTCTGCATGGACTGGAGATCTCATAAAAAGAAGTTACTGACTTTTATAGCCGAGTGAAACAGCTGATCACAGGTCTCTCACTTGGTAGTCCCGAGTGCTGTGGAAGAGCTTTGCTTCTTGACTCTCGCCTGCATACACTTCCAAAGAAATCCAGTCCAGCTGTGTATTTTTGTCATGAAAAATATCAGACAACCTGTCTTTAAGTTAAAAATACTTATCTGGCCTTCGCCAACAATCCCATTACAATGAGCACACAAGTTACACTCCCTCACTGAATGGCATGCTTTTGCTTGTCAATATTATCATGTTTTTTTCATTGGATTGTGAATTGCAAAACTCTAGTATTATTAAAGGGCAGCATGAAAATCAGCTTCAGCGCATGGCCCTATTTGCTGAGCCTGAACCACAAACAAACAGCAATTGCCTCTGGGGACAAAACTTTTCAATCACAAACCTGCGAGGCCCTACAACGCAAATCGGAAAAGGTTCCCCTGCAGAAAATTTTAGTGAATTGGAAGTGTTCACGGGGGGACAGGCACTCTGTGACTGCTTGCTACAGGAAAGCTATTTTTACTCCAAGGTAATTGCTTGCCAATTAACTTGAGGTAGTTAACATGTTTGTACAACATCAAACGTTTTTTCTGGGACTTAAATATTTATGGGCTCAGTCCAGGGTTGACCTTGACCAACTAACACATGTTAAAGCTGGAACATGCCTTGTCTGCGCTGCAGGTGTGCTCCTGCTGCCCTCTAACTTGCTGCCACCTACCTTCTTGACTAGTGTGGGGACAGGACTTCGAAGTGTGTGAGCTGCCGTGCCTTAGCCATTATCCTTAGAAATCCATCCATTTTGCCCGAGATAGAATTCACACAGACATTTTGAGCCAACAATCTGTGCAAGCAAGGCAGGCTGCTGGTAGGGAGCAGGACAGACCTCTGCAAACAGCTGTCACAGGACTCAGTCTATAAGCAGCAACCAGGCTAGTGCAAGGTGGCATAACTCAAGCAGAAATGAACTCACAGAGGGTGAGCTATGCGGATGGAGCACTCCAAAATGAATTGTTACAAAGTACTGAAACCTTCTTTCTAAGCAGCTGGGGCTGAATGCAATATGTTTTTACTGTTATTTCATTCTCACACAAGATAGCTGCTCTCCTTAGCCCAACCACAGCAGCCCACCTACGGATCTCAGCATCTTCCCGCTACACCCTCCCTCCTCGAGCATGATGTGTGCCTTGCAGAATTCATATTTAAGTATACATCTGTGTCCAGGGCAGAGAGTCAGCCAGACAGGAAGGCTGCAGGGACAGAAAGGAGCCGCAGCCTCCCCTCTGTCAGTTCAGCTGGAAGGAAAAAAAAAAGGGCAGGTGCGGCTAGCCAAAAGGCTGCAGGCCAAGGAGACTGCACACGAGCAGAGCAGACATTTCATGTGGTGATCCAGCACACCCGCTCCCTCCTTCCTCCCCAGCAGCAAATTCCCCTGGCAGGACTCCATTAGGAGAGAGGGCTCACCCGGGGCGAGCAATTCTCTGCAAGGTACCCTGCATGCACATAGCCTCAAGGTGCCCACTGCAAGGGCACACACCTGAGAAATCACAGGGCTTAGAGGATTTGCTACTCACATTTGCCGAGAAACCTCACAAACCCTTTTTTTCAGAGAGGAACACTCAGACTAAAAATCTATGTTTGCCTCCTGGAGTTTTCTAAGCGACTTTCTCCTGAGCATGGATGAAGAAAAGAGGGAAGAAATTTGTTCTGAGTTTCTATACTTTTTAAAAAGTCTTTCTTGAGCCATCCCTGTCCTGGTGGCACGGCCAACTGGCTTCAGTTGAACTCTCATGCTGAGCTGAATCCATGCCTCCAGAGTAATTGGCAGGGGACGTTTCTTTAGGAGGTGTTGGTTTCACAGGCTAGCAGAGAGATGGATCAGCTGCAACCAGCAGGAGAGACTGTGCTGAATCTTTTAAAAAATAGATTACTAGATAACAATGAGAGAAAATAGGTCAAAGAGTAGGACAAGGGGGATGAAGTAGAGGAGTGAAGGCTGCTTAATGCATATTTTCTGCCTGTACCTTCGCCATAGGCTCAGAGTACCACACCACCACCAGCTGCACAAGACTTTCATTTCCCTAGAAGGCACTGCCTAGTGCAGCGACTCTTAGCCCTTTCTACCCCATGACCCCGTACTGCAACATGAAAACAGGCAGCTTCAGGACTTCCCTCCTATTCCCTTCCCTCCCTACATGAAAAGAACAGGAGCTGTGACTACTCAATGACTCCTCCTGGGTTGTGACCTCCCCAGCTGCCCTCGCCTTCCTCAGCCCACCACTTCCTCATCTTGCAGAAGCCATTCACTCCTTCGTGACTCAGTGAGGCCAGTACATGGCCATCAAGATTAGTTACCTCACAGCAAGGCTCCAGAAACGAGCACCCTTAAAGCACTCAGATCATCCCAGCTAGAGGCTGCCGAGGAGCACGAAGGATGAGCGTGGAAATTGCTACGAGGCTCAGTGTGCTGCACTGGGCTGCAAATGGAGCTCTGCCCCATGATGCGCATTTGCTGGCGTGTGCTGCGTGGATGAGAACTGTGGTGGCAGCCTGCCAAAAGCCTCCTATGGCTTTAGAGAGATGACCAGTGTGTGCTGGGGTGGTGAGATCCTGCTTCTGGGGCATTCAATGGAGCCACTCCTGGTGGCCTCCACATCCCACGAGTGGCCTTGCTGGGAAGCACTGCACAGCTCAACCTCTTGTGACTCAGCTGTGCCCTCAGACCTGTGTCTGCATGAACAGAAACAAACTTCAGACACTGCTGCTCTTAGGCAGGCTGTCGTGTCCTTTCAGGTACAAGAACTAGCATGGCCATTCATTCCCTTTTTCCGAGCCAGCACCTTGAAAAAATACTTTAGCTCCAGGTACAGAGAGGTCTATTTACTGAAAAACGATTCTGTGTGTCTGAAGCGTAAATAAGTCCATCTATTTCTTTCCTAGATCAGTTGCCCATATAAGCAGAGTGTGATCAGTCCAAGCTACCTTTTGAAAGCTGTTTTTTTTCTGCCTAGGGACTGAAAACTGCCTGGTCCTAAAACTCTAGCTATGTAGCTCCTATAGTCACCTTAAAAAGGGATTTTAAAGATTTAAGCTATCTTGTGCTTTAGATGACACAGGGCAATAACCACTTTGTGATTTAATCACAGACAATAATAATTTGGTTCAGTGCATGATTCAGCTAATCCACAATTTGATAAACGTTCACCCTAAACTACAAACCCAAATAGCTTTCTGCAAATCCTGTTTGACACTTTAATGTTAAGAATGTATTTGATAAGCAATCTGTGTGGTACAAAAATATAGGGAGGGAAATCAGGAATTGTTATGCAGCTAAATACAACCATAACAGTAATTCAAGGAAAATAAAAATAAACCTTGGCAATTACAGATAAATCTTTACGCAACAAGAAAACTAATATGTCTGGCTGGGTCTATACTAGATTGATACATCCTACAACTTCCACAGTGCATGGAAAAATATAGAAATCTGTTTCCCACTAAAAGAAGGTTGGAACTGTAATACAGACCCACAGTCTGCTTTAGCACTGTCAGTGATGCATTTACTTTCATTTTAACTTGGCTGAATGTTTTTGAGGGCTGCAACAGAATCTATCACCTGAATTCTGCATAACTGTGTGTTCTGCAGGACTGATATCTGGGCCAGTCAACTTATGAATGTCTCATGGAGTTTCAGTATCAGTGTTCTGGTTTGTGATATCCCCCCCCAAATATGGTGAGGAATGATAATAAACCTCAAATCTCTGACGGTGTATGTGGCAATTTTGATACTCAGCTTGAAACACTGTACAGGATCCTGCTTTTCCAAGAAAGAGACCCCAAAGTTCCTGCTCATCAAGCAGACGTGAGACACTGGCATTTACCTCCAAGAGATGAAAACAATCACAAAAGTATTTTCTGAATGTGATCTAGCACCACTGCTGTGGGCAAAACCATATGTAAGCGATAAGAATGTGAGTCAGTGGCGTGCCCTTACACTGAAAAAGGCCAACTGTATCCTGGGCTGCCCCAGCCAGGATGCAGCCAGCACGTCAAGGGAAGTGATCCTCCACATCCAGCTGGCACTTGTAGGACTGCATTTGCTGTACCGTGTCCACTTTGGGGCTTCCCAGTACCAAAAAAGACATTGACAAACTGGAGCAAGGGCTTATGAGAGCAAGCTGAGACAGCTGGGTCTGTTCAGCCTGGCGAAGGCCAAGGAGCAAGTATTGCCACTTGCAACTACCTTGGGGCAGAAGATGGAGCCAGGCTCCCCTCAAGGCACACAGTGCAAGGATACAGTGGAAGCTGGAACAAGGGAAATTCCAATTAAATTGAGGAACAAGGTTTTTTTAGTGGGAAGATGGGCACGTACTGGAACAGATGTCCAGAGAGGTGGTGAGATGCCCATTCTTGCAGATACTCACAATGCAAATGGACGAGACCCTGAGAAACCTGCTGCATCTCGATCTGCTTTGAGCTGGGGTGGAACTGGGGGGATCTCTGGCGATCCCTCTTAACCTGAATTGTTCTATAGCCCTATGCTAAGAGCACCCTGTGGAACACACTGTGACTCCCTTCCTCTCCTCTCTGACTTCTGCTGTCATGCTCTGCTGTTGGGTTTGCACCTGCCTGCTCTCCTTGGCAGGAATGGCAAAGCAGCCCTCTGCCACCGCAAGGGGATAGCGAGGAAAGTCAGTGCTCTGCACCGGCTGAGAAAGGAGAACCCTTACTCTTTGCACTGTTTCCTGTCCTAGAAACAAAGCCCCTGAATGAATTCTGGACCTGCAAAATAGGGAAATAATAGGCCAGGACAGCAGGAGCTGCACAGAGACATTTTCTGTGGCATTGTTCTTCCTTCAATTCTGAGCAACCTTAGCCTAGAGGGTGGAAAGCACAAACTGAACTAAGTAGCTTTGGCACCAGTGCACGAGGACCGTACCATCCAACTCCCCTCCAGGTGGAAACCCAGGGGACCTGCAGGTGCACAGGGACTGCAGCTGGCAGTGGGCTCATGGCACAACCTCTGTGAGCTCAGGGGGCCTGATCTTTCATCCCACCCCAGCACTAGTGGGCTCCTCCTCTCCTTGAAGCCACATTGGCTTCCCGTGTCTTTCTTTGCCCGTAGCATGTGTTCATTTCTCAACTGTTGCTTTGTTCTGCTGTTTCCATCACTCTGCCACCTTATCTCTATTGTAAATGAGAATTGATATTCTCCTCTGCACATCTTCAAAAATCCCAACACTACCATCTCAGGCTAGGTTTTGGTGCTTAATATGTGCGCCCTTAAAATAGATATAATTATAGATTTGTGCAAGATATGACTTTATTTTTCCACATTCCTATGTTTTTATGTTGTTAGTGGTTACAGGGCATGCTTTAGGAAAAACACTTCAGATTATTCATTTAAAATAATTAAATTATTTCTGATATAATCCCTGGATCTTGTGCATAAAGAAACAACATCTGGTACAGAGATTAGAAAATAAATGTTCTTGGCTTTTTTTTTTCTTTTGTTAAACAGATGTTGTTGATACAAAACACAGAACTGTAAATCATAGCCTGCATGTGGACACAGACTGTCACTACTGAGCAGAAATTTACTGTGGCTAGATAGAGATTTGAAACAGCAATGAATCACTGGCTTGCTAACTTTATTCACGTGGGTATGGTTTCAATATTCTGACATTAAGTGCACATGTCCTTAAAAAAAGAACCTTTTAATGGCAGCATGGGAGGCTCTGTTTTAGTTCCAGCTGTCTCAGTAGGGGAAGAACAGCATAATGCAATGGCCGTCTCTGTGCAGAGGCACCTGGCAGTTCTCCATCTCCTCCTTCACAGCTCACTGCAGTGCTGCTGTTGAGTTGCACAGGCTCAGTTCCTCCGATGCCAGGTGACACCTCTCAGTGGCTCACTGTGTAGGGCACCCCTGTGACAGGAGAGGGGCTGAGCTGCTCATGGAGCTCCACCACAACCACCACCGTGCCTCCAGCTCCAGCTTCATTCTCCCTCTCCTTCCCCCACTACTCTTACCATCATCTCGGCAAATTCACTGTTCACTTGCTATGCTGGCTCACATCTAGCTGAATGCCTGTGCTTTCCAATGATATTTCTGTTGACTGCATTTAAAGTGAACAGAATTATGGTGCTTATCTAGCCCCATGCCATTCCTATCCGCACACCACCAACCTGCATGGACTCTCTAAAGCCCCCATTCTTCTGATCTTCTGTTAGTACTGATTTCCTTTTGCAAAGCATTCTAGCAGGAGCACTCTAGATACTGAAATCCACTAATACCACCGCAATGTGAACACATCCTGCAGAATCATACCACTGCTGAGGACAGAGGGGTTGCCTGCTCCTTAGATACATACCTACTGTTCAGCTGGTAAGGATATCACAAATTTTGATCTCTTTTTGTCAATGTAAGTGCTGGTTTCAAACAGTGGATCATGGTCTAACTTGCCTGTTAACCTCCAAACCATGACCTTTACTTCGTATCTTTTATAGCATGGGATTCAGGCTCAGACTTGTCAAAATGTATGCATTTTTTTTGACATTTAGCTTTAATTCTCTGCCCCTGTCACCTTGCATTTTGCAAGTACTGTCCATTTTCTAGCTTTAGCTTCAATTTGGTGTAACAAAATCTTTGGGAAACATAAAGACTCAGCTGGAGACTCATTTTTCAGAGGCTCAGGACTTGACCTTGTTCTCAGCTTTGCACAGGCATAGCTTCACTGATTGCAGCGTGATTGTTCTGGTTTAGGATACTCCTGGCATCGAGGCATTTTCAATCCTGATCTCAGTGCTCTGCTTTGGGTCCATTTTAACTCTGATGTATTTTGCACATGGTGCAATACGAAAGGACAGCTTAAAGTACAAAATTTTCTTTCAAAATTAATTAGAATTATTATCTATCCTACATTACTATCCCTAATGGGCTGTAGAGAACAACTGTCTTTTTAAACAAAGATATGATTATGCATTTACCACACACTTGCATAAATGCACATACTCGAGTATTTTTCAGAGAGGAAAGAGATGCAGGTTTCTCTTTGAAGTGTCTCTTGACAAAACACCACCAAGCCATGGCCACCTTTCAGCCATATGGGCCTGAACACTACCAACATGCTCTGCAACCTGTTTTCAAACCACTTGCTGTGTTCAAATGCTCGCTCATGGCTTGTGGGCATTCCTCTGCTCAACTCTTCTGCACAACTCCTTGCCTGCACGCATGGATGCCAAGGAGAGGCACCTCTGCCTGTGGCTGGATGAGACACAGATCCCACCAGGTCCCACAAGGTACCTACTGGGACACACAGGTCACTTTTATTCCGAGTGACCTTGGGAAATAGGTGGAAACCAGCAAAACTGGGCCCTTGAGGTGAAACGTCTGTTCACTCAGGTTCATGACTGCCATTTTGAGAAGCTGCAGGCACAAATCAATAAAAGAAAAAAATGCTTTGCTACAATGTGAATCTCTATCTGCCAATACCGTACTTTCATTTAGCTCACTTGCTTGCATTGCTAGGAACATATTGAAATGGATCCTCTGTACAGATCTGCTGTTCCTTTTTTTTTTTTTCCAACCCAGCATTTAAATATGGTTCGTTCTGTTCAATTAAAACGTATTTTCTCGTAAGAACAAGCAGATGATCAGTTTCACAAACCCAGAGTTACAATTTTCCTTCAGCAGAACCCGGTAAAATGAAAAACAGAAACAAAACATTTTAATCACGTGTATAAAATACACAGGGTTCATTAAATATGATTTAAAGTTGCCTGTTTGTTTTGGAGACTCTTTAAGCTACTACTACTCCAAACTCACAGAACTGTAATGTGATTCCTGATCTATTGAATTTTGTAGGATGGCTGTAGTGGGTTCCATTATATATAAATTGGATGCAGCCAATTTACAATCTCCGATATATACTTTTATCTCAAAATGCCCTGTGAGGCAATTGTGTAAAGTACTTTATCAGGGATTGTTGTTGGTAATATTGCAAGATTTCATGATGTAAAAAATACATCAATGTCATTTAAATTGAACAAAATGATTCCTGTTTTTTTCTGTACAACATTTTTAACCATCTTCTCAACAAATTTGTTCAATAAATACTGTATGAAACAAACATTTTGCACTTTGTCCCACAGATATGATTTGCCAACCTGATTGATTTCTTTCTCTACAACTAATCTGATTTCTTTAGGCTATATATCTTCTCTTTTATTAAAGATGATGCAATCTTAGTTTTTTATCATACACACAACCACCGAACTAAAAAGAGAGAAGATTCCATGAACTAGCTTTGAAACCAAATCAAAAAAGCTGACAAAAATCTCATAAAGCAGATCCCAAAAGATAAATGGCACAATGAAACCAAAGTTATACAAATTCAGAAACTTATCCATGCAGAGTAATACAGACCTGTGGATTTTTCTTCCCACAACAGATACAGAAAACAAGCAACTTCATCATATCCATGAGACCTTGTAAAATGAGTTCATACTACTGCTGCACGCAATCCTCCCAATTCTTACTGTCTCTCATCATTGAGAACTCAGAGCCAGCACTACGTTTTGCAGCTTTTCCCCGTTCTAATTCCTGCAGAATCTCAACCCAGTATTTCAAGTCCAACCAAAGTTACACATATATTTACTCTTAAATGGCGTCCCTGGTAAGACAACAACCTCAGACTCATATCCCTGTGCTTTTATTAATGGCCCTTCTATCTTTGGGAAACTCAGAGTCCTTCTTTTCCTCAGAATCTGCAGCTGTCTTAGCTGTGGACAATTTTGGAGTGCCTTTCTCATTCAAGAAGCCAGAAGCTTAGTACCACTGTAATACAAAGAACAATAATTGTTTTCAAATGTTGCAATAGCATTCTCAAATAACACTGAAGTGTGCCCGTGTTTGTTGCTTCTCCTAGAGTACAAAATCAAATGAATTCAGTTTGTACGCTTTGCAACCTGATCATCACATCATTCCTCTGGGGCTGAACTTCTTATCAATATCCATGACCCCAGTTAAGGTCCAGGTTTCATTAGGTGAAGCCATATACTTCCATTCCCAAGAGAACACAGCCTCGGCTTCTGCACAACCGTAGGTGCTTATCCAATGCCATGGACAGCCTTTTCGTCATTTGAAATCAGAGAATAAAGGTCTGCCCACACACAGATCCATCTCAGGCCACATGCTTCTTAACAAAGGGATAAAAGATTGCTTTTGCAAGCTGCCTGTAAAGTTAACAGCTCCTGCCTCTGGCAGGTCGAGGAGGGAGTGGATTCCAGCAGGGAACCACAGCCCATGTCCTGCCAGCAGCGCTGCTCGGCTTGAGGACGCTCCAGCTGGAACACCTCCACTGGATGTTTGTGGGGATGTGCAAGTTTCAAGGAACACTGCCTCATGTCCAGACCCCTTCTTGAGTCCTTAAAGCCAGCAGCGAACAAACAAACAGGAACCCAACTCAACTCATTTATTTTAATTTGCAAATTGAATGAACTGTATTTGGAAGAAGGACAAGGAAGCTTTAACTACACTGTACTATCAAGGCAGAACCCATCCTTACAGCAGAATCAGTCCTTGAAGCCTAAATATTGCTCAACAGACAGGCAGCCATATCTTTCAAATGCAGAGGAAATCAAGCTAAGCTTACAACAGAGCTACAATACCACAGTGTCCAAAAAGACCAGGGCTGGGTATTATCAACTGACTGCTTCAGGGAAAAAAACACACATCTCAGGATGAATATACTTTTGGATGGTTTTAGGTTCCACTCTGTAAATTGCAATTACATTACAGCTTTGTATTCAGAAGTAATTTCAAAGGAGAGGGGAAAAAAGCCAGGCTTGTGCTTGTGCAGGGATCTGTTCCCTTAGGGTTAACAAGAACATGTGAGGCTGAGCACAGATGTAGCAGGGACAATGGCACAGCACAGTGGCATGGTCATCCCCTCACTGAGTCAGCTGGAGGGATGAAGGCTATCTCCAGGCCCTCACCGCACACACCACATCTGCCTGTGCTGTAGCACCTGTGGTTGATGTTGATTTTTCTCTCACTCCAGCTAATGACATCATTTCTAAGGAAGCAGGATCAGATCCGTGGTTTCCCATTCAAGCAGCAACAGAAGAATTAATTTTGCCTGTCTGGAAAGAATGTATATAAACTTAAAGCCACTAAAACCTCAAGCTTTTAAATGAGGTCCCAAAAGAAGCTCACCTGTCCTTTTATTTCCCTATACCTCACACATCACCTAGTCAACGAGGCCAGCCAAATTATTTATGGTGGCCAAAGAGCCCAGTTCTGAAAGATGCAGAGCCCCTGAAGCAGAAAAGATGTTCAGCTCTCTTGTAGAATAGGAGCTTTGTACAGAGATGCAAAGTCCTCATGTGATGCTAACTTTTCATGCTTTGACAAACACACAAATGAGCAGGAAATCAGCTAATTAGGCAGGTTACTATAACTGCTTATTTTATGAAGTAGAGAGGGAGGTGTTGAGCTCTTTTGTAAGATAATAACGTAGATGCAAAATTGTATGGAGAAGCAAAATAGTAATTGGCTACCTGAAGAAATGAATGTTATTTTTGAACAATAGGAAAAGCAACAATAGAAAAATAATTCAATACTTAGCAGAAGGAAAAGCAACAAACCATAATACGTTCTGTAAATATAAAACTGGGTAACACTCAGGTATATGAGGGGAGAGGGGCAGAAGCAGTGGCTGAGCCTGTGCTAAGCACAATTCCAGTTCTGTTCAGTGACTGCCTATAACCACTCAATGGCTCTGGGATCCTCTGTAAGTTTTAGGCAGGCCTTTAAGCAGAAAAATGACTTTTTTCCAGGACTTGGTGCACCTGAAGTGAAGCCCTGAACATCGCAGAGGGCCTGCTTCCATGTAGAAGGGCATAGAGACACTATTGCTCGCTTGCTCTCCTATACTGAGAATAACAAAAAATAGGAGCAGTAAATCATCTATTTAGGCATATTTCTTTAATTGCTTATTTTACGAAAACCCGACTGCAGACAAAACCGACATTGTATTTCCTAGGAGATTAGCCTGTCAGTGAGACCTCAGATCTTATTTAGCACCCAGCTTTTGTGCTATTGGTATAACTGCCACAGTAAGTAATTACTCATAATGTGACATGCATTGTATCAGTCTTTTAAAAGTAATTAAGGAAAATTTGCATAGCTTAATGCTATGTACATACATCTCATCCTTGCAAGTTTTGCTTTGATAACATCTGCTCTTTTTTGGAGGAAGGTCAGTTTTTAACAGTCAAATAAATCAGACATAACAATAGAAGCATTATTAACTTCCCCAAAGTTATAAACTCTATGCCCCATTCCGGCAGAACATTCAGGTGCATAAGTCCAGTCCTGTGAGCATGTCAAAGTCTGTAACTTGCCAGATCAGAAACTTGGTGTTGAACTAGAATTTATGATAATGAAGAAACCTTAAAAATACAAGTTTATTTATAGTGAGCCAGTTTAAGAACCACAGCTCACAGTCCCTGGCAGATTTAGCTGTAGCAGTTGACAGGGTCACCCCTGTCAGCTGTGCGCCCTTTCTCCCGGCTGATTCTTTTCCTACCAATAAAGAGGCAAAGAATCAGTGGTGTGTCCTCTCCTCAAGCAGTGCAGTTCAGACTGGTGTGACTTAAATGGCCATCAATTTTCACATTAATACTCCAGGCTGTGAACTGCAGAAGCTCACGAGTGAACAAATGCATTGTTTGTCCTGCCCTCTCTGCTATTGTTGTGGTAAATTGCAACAGAAGGGTATGGTGGACATCTGGGGGAGGAAACTTCTCAAATTATCTAGCTTGAACCACCAGTGTGTGTGAAAAACACCCAGAGCGTCAAACAGAGTGTCCCTTCTGCAGTACGAATGTTACCTTGGATTAACATTTCTCTGTTTTAAGTCATTCTTAGATACTACCCGTCCTGTGTTTAGCAATCCTTGGTTGTAATTAGGCTATCACAGAATTGTTGAGGTAGGTTGGGTATAGACTAGAGAGAAAAATTAGCAGGGAAAACTTTTGCCTCCCAAAATTCAAAAAGACAACGGATAACAGAATAGAAAAATCCTGGATATCAGAACTTTTTTTTCTTCTCCAAAGAAGTTATATTTTAAGACCTGAGGTCAACAGCCCTTTTAGTACATATTATTTTATTACATTCTTTGAAAAAAACTGACAGCAGTGAAGAACAGCTTGTTCTACAAACCCTGCTCCTGCTTGCCTGCCTGCTGTTCCCCTTTCCTTGCAGTGCTTTTTCACTGCCTTTACCTCATCTACTTGTATTTCCTTCAGACCTGCCTCCTCCAGAGCTGGGGTTCCCCGTGGATTGCTCGGGGATGGCCATGGAATAGGCTGGACGTCCAGCTCGCTGCCTGGCAGTGCCAAAGGGTGGGCAGTCAGGCTCTTAACACACTCCTGTCAGGCTCTGCAGGCTCTGCTTGGCTCCTGCTTCTGCAGTTTCAACAGGTAGCCGCTTCTGCTGAGGCTGCCTAAAATGCAAAAAATCCTTTTGCAGGCCACATGCTGGCATGCCAGGGACTATCCACAAGGAAGCCTGGCTCTAGGAAGGATTTGCCCACTGTCCCTGCCGAGGCGCCTCTGACACCTGACAGCTCCACTGGGGTCAGAGCTGCCCAAGAGCCTCACAGACTCTGGCCGGGACCTTGCAGCATCACTGCCAAGGTCTGAACCCAGGGGCGTCAAGGCAGAAAAGAGGAGGAAGCCAACATTAAATGGCTTGCATTGCCCAGTGCACAGTATGGGCAGAATGACAGCTATTGTGAGACTCCTTGATGGCTCACTTGGCATTATTCCCAGTGCTGCTTCTGAATGTAATACCTACTTCTGTGTATCAAACAGAAAAAGAGGGCAAAAGCAAGAGACTGGAGGTAGGAAGAAAAGACACAACAGCACCAGCTCAAGAGAGCACTAAATTCAGCTCAATTTTCAAACTTCAGTACTTAAAACCAAACCAAACCAGAACCAACCCTCCCCCCCAAAAAAAAAAAACACAACACAACAACAAAAATAGATTTTTTCCAAATGGGGAAAGCATTTTTCCTCCTGACAGGGACATGTTCAAGACATTATGCCAAATGTTTATTTAATAATATCAATAAAATTAAGCTGACACCTTCAAAATGAAGTTTCTAAATGTTACAAATGAAGGAGTTAAAATATTTTGTCACATTACCAATGACTAGGCACAAAAGTGCCTTTGAAAGAACTGAGTAAGTAAGAAAAATTGCTATTCAGAATTTCAGGCTGATGTTGCTCAAGCTGTCTTTTCTGCCTAATTCTCATAATGGTGATGGGAATTTTTCTTTGGATTTCAGTGGAAGTACTGGGATCCTGAATAGCCCGAAGAGATGCTTAAGATTAGGGATTTGCTATTCAGGGAAGATATATTTACAGACAAAAGAAGGTGTAAAGGAATGCTTTTAAGATACTATCACAGCATAAAAGGCTCAAGGTCCCAATAACCTCAATGGCAGAAGGACAGAACCATTAATTTCCTACTGGAGACTGCCTTGCTTTAGGGACATGGCTTAACGCATCACAGTATCTATCCTTTACTCTTATGAACATAGGCTGGTTTTAGAGCAGTTTTCAGCTGATTGAGGAGTTATGTAATTGCACCAATTACATCCAATTACATAATTAGAGTAAATAAGTAATAATATAATTAGGTGCTGTAATTTTGTAGTTATGACAGGTAGCACTAATGCTGATAAAATCCATTATGAAACTTGCTAAGAACTGCGGACAGGGCACGCGAGAACAAAACTTTTAGGGCTTTGTTTTCTAAAGTCTGTCATTCTTCCAATGGGCAAAATAATTAATGTAATTACTATGCCTACAGCCTTTTATTTTTGCAAATGAATGGAGGTACAAGCCATAGGCTAATTGTATCTCTCTCTGACTTGCTGCAAAAAATTCAGTAACTAATCATCTACATTTTTTGCCTCCATTTATCTATTTGCAGCTATCAAAGCTTAGGTGAAATCTGCATGTATAAATTGCATCGCTGAAAAGAGAAGCCTAAAATTTGGATGTTAACCTTCACTGTTCCAGTTATCACATTAAACTGTCTCCTCTGACAAATGGACACAAGGAACATTCAAAGATTGCTGTATCGATGCAATACAAGTTATGTGCATCTCTGTGGGTTTACTAGGGATGGAATTTCTGGTCAAATGGGTCAGATAAGAAGTTTTTTCTGCAGGAATGAAAATTCAATAGGGGAATCATTCGTGCAGTTTCTCAGTGCAAATATAATGCATGTATACAGCTTCTCAAAATTTCTGTATTTTTGGATATGAAGTAATACGTGTCTGACTTCATAAAAGAAGCCTGGAAAATAAACAAATAATAAAACCTACTGCCCTGATTTAATATTCATTAATATTTCACCCAAGAACTGATGCAAGATAGTGTGCCAGAAGAATGGGCATCACTAAAAGATCCGAAGTGTTTTATTCCCATCAACATCTCCAAACAGGCACTGTCTAAAAAGCTAGAGGTGAATAAACTATGCATTGTTTTACAATATATTTTATACATAGTACCTTTTTTCTTAAAAATAAATATAAAATATTTTATATGAGCTGGATAGCTACTGATTACTTCAGTCACTTTTCAGAACAGTGTGCTAAGCACTGAAGCAAATTCAGAGCTGATGGGAAACTCAAAATCACAGCGAACATTAGGAGCTTGCACCAGTGTCTATGCTTCAGAGAAAGAAAGCAAAAGAAGTCCTCTGCCCCAAGGACTTCTGAGGCAAGAGACATGCAAGCTCATAGAAATGCCTTGAAACAAGCCACCCCTGGAACAGAAATTAAAGTGAACTTGTGAACCTGCAAAAATGTTTCCTTTGAGTGAGGGCTGTATTTTTTTTTCCATTTGTGCTATCATCACCAAACCTTCAATCCAGATGCTTCACTGTTTGCTGAACAAATGATCGGTAAACAAGTATCACAGTCAGTCATATTTTGGGGTCCTGATGGGTCTGGACAATGAAGAAACAAGACTACCAGAAAATGCAGACATTTCCCCTGGTGTTTAGTTATACTGATAACCACTCCAATGTTGCCTTCTGGAATACAGAAGTAGAGAAGTACAATTAATAATTGGTTCCTAATCATAGTTGTAGGCATAGTGAGGATAACATTTGGAACTAAACTCCACTTTCTACTAAGAAGCTACTGAAGCATACTCCAAAAATTGACCTACATATATATACGGATGGGTCTGAACCTTGAGGATTAGATTTGAGTAGAAATTCTCTCCAAGTACTCTGGCTGTGAAAACACAGAATTTGATCCCTTAAAGCTACAGAAACAGCCATAAAGGCCTACCTAATTATAATAAAAACTCGTAAAGCAGAGCTTTTCCAGGTGTACTATTCATGGAATTTCATATTCAGTATCACCCTGAATGTAATTCTCAGTCCTCCTTGTCCCCTTCAAAAATGCCCTGAGACTGAGCTGTTCTTCCACCCTCCCACACACTTTTCACTTTTTTTATTTTTTTAAATAAACGAGAGCAAAGGTTTGCCACACTTCATCCAAACAACAGGTGACCTTTCAAGGATCTCTCTCTACCTTTAACCATCTCCAATTTATTAATCACCCACAGGTCCTGCCAGCACATTCTACTGTAAATTCAGACATTCTCCAGGTTTATCCTCCACTGCATATAGTGCCAGCCATACTGACTTCTGTAACCTTCTGGCTTAATCAGTGGCACCCAAATTAAAAAATAAAAACTTCTCCCTCTCATTTTTGACTTGATGGTCAATCCATCTTCCGCCACAATGTCAGAATCATAGAATCATAGATCATCTGGTCCAACCTTTAACCTAGCACTGTCAAGTCCACCACTAAACCACGCCACTAAGCGCTACACCTACGTGTTTTTTGAAGACCTCCAGGGACGGTGACTCAACCACTTCTCTGGGCAACCTGTTCTAATACTTCACAATCCTTTCAGTGAAGAAATTTTTCCTAATACCCAGCCTAAACCTCCCCTCATGCAACTTAAGGGCATTTCCTCTTGTCTTATCACTTAGCACAGGGGAGAAGAGACCAATCCCCAGCTTGCTATAGCCTCCTTTAAGGTAATTGTAGAGCAATTGTACAGTAATGCTATCCATTACTGAGTGAAAAATGCTTTTGAACAATACTTCCATCCTCTTCTTTGTCTATAGTGCACATTTCATTATTAACTATTGTAAGCCACTGCATGTCTTGCATCTTTTCTGATATGCTGGGCATTATCTTCAAGTCGATTCAGCAAAGGAAACTTCATACTCTTTTCTTGCCTTTGACTTTGAATGCTGCATTCCCTTCTGCCTTGAGCCTCTTCGCTATGCATTTTGGACTCCCATCTGAACTACAGTGTCACATCCCCATAAACTCCCCATCAGCCTCATTCGGTGATGAGTCAGTTCCACTGGTAAGTCCCAATTCCCTTGTGAAAATTAATCTGAAGTTTGCCTCTCTTGTGCTAGATCCTAAGCAGAACTTAAATCTCTTATCAGGGACTTTGTTACCTCTTCCAGAAACACAAGAGTGGTTACTCAGCCTCCAGTCAGCTGAAAAGTCTTAAGCAATTTGTTTCCCTCTTTGTCTTAAGGCCAAAAATTGCTACAATGAATGTAGTACATCTTGCATATTTCCAATATAATTTCATTATTATCATGCTGGGTTTGAAACACAAAACACATAAGCTACATCAGCACCAACAGATGATGACACCTGTAAAACTACCTCTGGGTGTTTAACTTTTGAATCGTCTTTTTCTCATAAGCAAAGTTATCTCTCTCAAATTCTTCTAGCTGAATCTCATACTTCCAGGAAACTCCATTCTTCCAGTCAGATTATTTTAGTTAATTTCTTAATAGTCCTTGTACCATGTGGTATCAAGTAATCTCTGGATCCAAGAGAAAGAGTCCTTTTTCTATTCACTTAAATGTTTCCAATTGATTCTGCTTCACAGAACCAGTATTTCTGCAGCACACCTACCCTAGGTTTTGTACTGGGGAATTTAAACTACACAAAGATACAATTACTAATTCCATATCAGCCACCTGTAGTTTGTTCAAACATTTATTTTTCTTTTTTTTCCCCACTCCTCCATTCCATTTGCCATTCCTTCTAAACATTACAATACATTTCTAGGTCTGTATGTACCTCTCCCTCATCCAGAACAGCCATTAATTTTATATATACTCATGGAAAAAAAAAACAAACAGAAAACAAAACAAAAAAGCCCTCTTTCAGAGGGTTTAATAATTCCAAAACCTTGATTACTATTAACCACTCAAACCACCAGTATTCTGCCGTAGAGCATCTTTGAGAAATCAGTACAGTGCTTGAGGTCACACGTTTTGGCACTTTTCTGTTAATGTTTCAGGTATTCAAACAGGAGTTCTGACTATTAACGCAAACGTAAAATACATTAGTGAATTGCATCAGAAAATTCAAACCACTGCTGCCACAGGATGAATACACTTACTATGAATATTAATGCATCCCTCAGAATTAAACATTAATACTTAACATACATACTCTCAAAGTTAAAAACCATATAAACATTGCAGGGAAAGAGAGGAAGAAGAGAGTAGGAAGGAACAGACAAAGGAAACAAGTCCTAGAGCCCAGAGATGTTGATTCCATGAATTAAAAAGCATTTCTGAGATAAGCTAGAAATATTTTCAGGTATTAGAGGACAACTTGACACTATGAATAATTTCCTGTAATGGAACAGAGAATACAAGCTTTTGTCTTAGCTTTTCTATCTCACCCATCATACAGAAGATCCATTACTGCCTAACAGCATAAATGCACTAAGCTGGTCAATGGGATTGGCAGTTCTAAATTTTCATGGACATAGACAGCTCCTCTGTACTAGAGCACTAAATTCCCATGACCTGCTACACTGCCTTCCCACATAGTGGTAATAGCACTTATAAAAGCTCTGTTTCACCACAGCATTCAGTTTAGACCTTCTGTCTAAACACAAGCCATTCTTCAAGGTGAGCTCTGCACAGGTCTGTGCAATGTGAGTCATCTTCTCCAACTTCAGCCAGCTCCCTGTTAGGAATCTTGTCTAAACTAATCATTTTGGCTCTCAATGGAGTGAGAAAGGCACTGCCACGGTATGTCACCCCAGCCACCCTAGACACCTATCTTAAGGCAGGATAAATGATACAGCTTTCTGTGCTGACATCTATTTAAACCAGGTGCCTGACTTTCAGACAGCCGAAGTTAAAGGAGAAGACTCTTCCCCTTGGCTAGGCTGAGGACTATAAGGGCACCCAGAATTTCACAAGTGAGATTGAGTAGTATGCATAATGAAAAGCTCAATGAAAGATAACAGAGTAGATATTCTCCATAAGAAACGTGGCTCCAGAAATACATGAACAGCAAAGCCTGATGTGCATTTGGTTACGTTCTCCTCTGGGATTCAGACATATGTTAGCTCTGCAGCCACAAATCCCAGCATAGGCCCTTAGCAGTGCAGTAACTGACAGGAAGTCCACAAGAAAATGGTATACCAGACTATCACAAAAGGTAGTAAGAAATGTCCCTTGAATGCCACTCTTTGTGGGGCTGTTCCAGAATTCCTCAAAAATGAAGCCCCAAACCAGGTACCATTGACAACCCATCCCTCTCTTTCACTGGAAGGAACTCTCTTTGGCAGTAAGCTGGAAATGAAATATGATTGAACATCTCTCCTCCCCCGTGTCATCAAATTTCTGTCTCTGAATCCAATTTGAATCCAAAAAACTCTTCATGACAAAGAGTTTCTGCAGCTCTTCAAATCCCCGAAGCAGTTCTTGGTCTTTTCAATAGCTTGTTCAGAGCAGTCATAGGAGAAAACGCTAGCCCCTCAACACTGACCCTGTGCTTCACCGTTCAGCAGGAGACATTATTTTTCTGGACAGCAGCCCAGAGACACTGGACAAAGCAGTAGCAGATGTTATGCATGCTCCTCTGCCTCTGGTTTGGCTAATGAGGGAGTGGAACCCACAGAGCATGACAGCACGAAAGCCAAACTAGCAACTGTGGCCTGTGCCTTCATCTTTTTCATTATGTTTAAGACTGGGCTTTGTTGCAGACTGTCTAAGACACGTGAAGAGATCTTTAAAAATACAAATCGATGCCTCCCATTGTTCAGACAGAGGGAAAAGGACAGATATGCTCTGCTCTAACTGCACGGAACATCTCTCAGTTGCATAAAGTACATGCCCAAATTGACTTACCACAATCATTTGTGCCACATAACTCTCTGGACCAGTGTATTCAGTTGGATCTTTAACTTTGACAAGAACTATAAAGTACAAATAATGCCACATGTTGTGTTCTGACTTTATATGCTCCTCAAACGAAACTGTCTTGTTATCAAATTTGTCTCTCTCCAGTCCTGCAAAAGACATGAATATAAAAAAAATCAACATAAAAATACCCAAATCTGTTAAATATGTTTGAGAAAGGAATCTAACTTAATTTAAAGGTTCATAAATTTGAAGGATCTTAATTTAAAAGCTATAACCACATACAGTAACTGCCAGGCAAGAAAATACCAGGCTAGAAGGCATTCCTGACAGAATTCTTTCAGCACAGAGTTTATTCTCTTTTGTGATATTTCCGCTTAATAACAATAACAGTAAAATAAATATGTTACAGTTTTACAGTGCCTTCTATGCTGAAGGCTATAAAATACTTTACAAGTGTTGGCTCTGATTCTTTCTAAATGTATACTGGTTAGCACACAGCATGCAATCTCAGTCCTGATCTTGCGAAGATTTATGCACGCGCTTAGCACCAAGCATGTGAATAGTCCCACTTAAGCTGCGGTGGGATTGTTTGTGCACTTAAACCTAGCAGTGAGGGTGAGTCTTTGCAGAGATGTAGTTGTAAGAATTTCATTTTATTTTTTGTTGTATCCAGTCGAATCTCTGAAGAATAGTGCCATAGTGAGGAAGGAGGGATTCACAAACGGTTTTCTCCATATTACGGCTCTCCTCCTTGGATCTCTTGTAGAACCTTCCACTGATACTAAAGCCTCTGTGCGCTGTGGCTGTTCATCCCTGTCAGTACAACCATGGAAACAACACCCAGCCTACAAAAAAAGAAGGTATTTCTGAAGTCCCCCAGGGGAGTGAAGGTCTGCCCCTCTTTGTGACTGCACCTCAAAATAAGTGCGATTCATCTGTGGGCTTTGTGAGGATGATTTTCATTTAATTCTTTTGTTCCCTGTTTCATGTCACCTTCTGAAACAGGCGGATTTTGCCGTTGTTACCCTTCTGGAATGCACTGTGCTGTGAAATAGCAAGCTGTACTTTCATCTGCATCACGCTTTGTGAAATAAAGTCAGCAGCTGCACCAACTCCATTAGTGGTGATGATGCGAGTGTGAGACACAGCTCTTCTCCCTCAGATCCTGGGTAGAGACTGCGAAGCCACCTCTTAGCAAAGCTTATCTTTTGACTCCTAAACCAAATCTGTTTCCTACTGAGAAGAAATAAATTTAGAACCAACCTTGGACATTTTTACAGACTTTCTTTCCAGAAGATAACCACCCCTTAGGTTCACACTTTATTTATTGAGAAATAGTTCATTTTTTGCCTTTACCCATCAAATGTCTCCATAGCTCAGAAACACCTACCACAGATGAAACAGGTCGTCTTTAGTATTTCCTCCTTTTTCTGCTTTTCACTCCTGAGATCAGCAAATGTATCAATGATGACTCCAAAGATTAGGTTCAGAACAATAATTATGACAATGAAATAAAACAGAAGATCATAAACAACTCGCGCAGCAAACAAGGGCTCCTGAAACAATAATAAGGTTGCAATAAGATACAAAAATAGCACCTCTCTAAAATATTAAATAACATTTTAACGTTAGCTCAGCAAAGCTATGCATCTTTCTTTCCATATGCCAAATTCTGTTAGCCTTACTTACAAAAATAGATAGGGACTACCTATACAAGTAGGCAAAGAAGATTTGGCTTCATATGCCAAATATGCTATCTCTTCAGTACTCCTGTGGTCCTTTGTGCTGTTTCCTATAGCAGGAAGAGGAGACCAGCTTGTGTACCAGATGCAGTGTAGATGCATTACTGTAGTCTCCTCTACTGAACATAATTATCTTCCCAGTACAGAAACAGGGATATACAGTTTCTAGTACCCACTGACAGCTATGATAACTCTTCTTAGTACTGCACTGTAGCACACAGGGATATGCTGATGGTATGTTCTTGTGAAATATTCCAAACTGATGCCAAGTTTGCACACTGAACAACTGGAAACCAGGGGAGAGTGCCTGCATGATGACAAGACCAGTCTTCTACACTCTGTCCAAGCAGAGAGCATTGATGGTTCTAGCACTATGCTAAACCAGTGCTATGGCTATAAGCTGGCTCAGGGTGGGAAGACCACTTTTTTGTCCTCCTAGAACAGCATGCACATGCACACACACGCCACTTTGAAATGCTTATATTCCCCACTTTACCATAGTTTTGTATGTTCACATCTTAGCTATTTTCCGTCTTGCAAAGGATGGATTGGACTCTCATTAACACCTCTAATAAAACAGCATTCTGTGGCAAACAGGAGACAACATTCAGTGTAAGAAGGAGGAACCTAAAATCCAGGTCCTTCTCTTCACCGTGACACTAACTTGAAAGCCATTGATTTTCTCAGCTTCCCACACAGTCATTTGGATATGTGCTACCTTCTGTGACATGCTTTAACGTAGTTAGCATCAGATTACTACTAAGTGGCAAGGGTCATTTTCAAAATTTGTAAGTGTTTATAGACTTCATGGGGATGGTCTGCAGTCCCTCTAGAACCTCCTGGTCTATGAGTTAGGACCTAGATTCCTACTGCTCACACAAGGAGCTCTTCCATCCAGATCTGAGTTATTTGTCTCTGGACTCTTGCAAGCTCTGATGAAATATCACTTGTGAGTTTAATCCTGTTATGGTGTGGCCCACCATAGTGCAGCTAGATTACCTTTATTTATGCTGTTCTTCTTGAACTTAAATCAAAATGCATAAAACCCAAATATTATGAATAGTTTTTAAATGAACTGCATTTTGAAGAAGACTTCAGGAAGAGGACTTCTACCATGATGTACGAAATTTTGTTTTGACTTTGATGCTAGTTCAGTATAAATAAACAACAGGACCTACTCCAGGGCAGATGCCAAGCTGAAATTCAGCTAAAGAAACACTTTAGGTACTAGAATGGAGAGTCTTGACATATATCCATCAGTCAATCCTTCTCAAAAGTTTGCACTTGTAATTCTTAGTGCAATAGCAAACTGATCCAATCCAGCAATACTTCTTAGCAGTGCTTAGAAGGTTACGACATGCTCCGGTTTTCAAGAAAGGATAAACTACTGCCTAGAGTTTCTTTCTTCAAGTAATATCATCACACCAAGCATAGCTCTTCCCATTAAGTATTCCATCTGGGATGTAAAAATTACATGGATAAATCAACTGTGTAACATTAGAGCAGACTAGATAAAAATACTGTCTATAACCTCCAAAAATTGACTTTGGCATTCATGAGATGCACAGGGAGTAACGCACTTCCTCAGCCAAAACACTTACGTCTTTGGAAGGCTTTCTGAGCACGTCTCCCACACCACCACCATTTCGCAGGCCTTGGTTTAATACCGTCACAATACACATGAGCAGGGTGTCACAGGTCCTTTCAATTCCATCCTCCTCTTCCTCACCTATAAACAGGAAAAGATCACCTTTATGAATCACAGCATCAAATAATCACTCATCAAACAAAGCCATGATTCTCTATGAGAGAAAGCAACTGCAATACACATCTGCCTTTTATATTCTCCACCTAGAATTTCAATGATCATGCCTATCCTTTTGCACGTCACTGCTGGTGACATACTTAGATGCAGCAGGCATATTTAGCCTGAAGAGAGAGAGCAAAAATCCCAAGCAGTTCTCCCACCAGTAACTCTGTTAATGACCCAGAGCTGCCATCTCTAGTCATGGGAGTATCCCTTCCCTCACAAGTACTCCCACTGCTTTCAGTATGACTGCTTTTTCAGTGGGCCTCCTAAGTGCACAGCTGACATGCAGAAGAGAAGCAGCATAAACACAGAATTAGAAGCACATTCACAAAGGGTTGTCTTCCTGTGAAATCATTCCTCTACCTACTAATGTACAAGCCAAGTCATGTTAGCATTTCAAATCATTCAGGAGGGGCTGGCTTTTATATCAGTAAATCTGTCCATTATCTTTCCACCAGAGCACGTGCTTAAGTGCAGGTCTGATGTACATTAAATGAAAGACTCTCACTGACCTCAGCCTGAAAACTTGGATTCTATTCTTATCGCTGCTGCAGAGCTGCTGTGTGGTTTTGGCCGAGCCACAGAGGGTACTATTGTGCAGGAGGTATTTGAACGTGCAGAGGAGCTGGGCTGGAACACAAGTCCCCGGAGGGACTCCCTCCGCCTCGGCCAGAATTCCTCCCACCACGCACTCCCATGCTGTGGCTGCATCAACAGCCTCCTTTTGAAGAGCCCTGCTTGAGTTTTTCCCGGTGTTCTGCAGGCTTGTGCTGAAGGGTCAGGACTGTAACTGCTGGTTTTCCTGTCTCCCTCTGCCTTTCTCTTTAGGGATACGTTTACTTAAGTGGTGAAAGCAGCAATTCTCACTTGGTTCGCTTCATGCACTTATTCTAACACAGTTTAATAAATAAAAACAGCCTGCTGCGATAGTTAACTGAAACAGGATATTTAACAGCCCCCAAACCATCACATCTGGGGCACTGAGATCCAATGAACTGACCGAAAGCATTCACATTACAGACAAGCAATTTGGACTTAGGACATGGGTTCCCAAACTGTGGTGTATGTATCGCAATACGTACTTGCAGAACAAAGGTGGTATCTGCTGCTTTTGCCACCACTGCTTTTGCTACACAAGCAAATTAAACGGAAACAAACTCCTGATATAAGAAACTCTTAGCAAAAGGAAAAGGAAAAGCAAAAGCAGACATCGGGATAGACTTCCCTGTTGAATTATACAGTCATTACTGACACTGCTACCACTAAGAACTCCAGATAAAAACAAACAAAAAAACCCTGCTCAAATATTGAAACTGAAAGGACTGAAACAATGAAACCTTTTTTTTTTTCCTCTGTCACATCTGGAAATTTTTTTACTCACACTGTGATCTCAGTCATACCAATTCATCACCTCTGCCTTTGCATCCTGTTCCTATTTCCTCTTTCCAAACTTTAATCCCTTAATGCTTTTGGAGCTAATATTTGTGCTTGAGATGACTGCTCACAACAGATATCAAAAAAATCTTTATAAAAGCCAGAGCTGCTATTTCATTTACGTAGCTAGAGAACAAATTTTCACTTTTCGCAAGACCTGGGTCAGGTGTTGGAAACAGCAGATGGTCAGGTTCTGGTGTCATGATGTCAATCACAGGGCAGTACAGTGGGATGATAGGAAGACTCATTTCAAAAATCCTCATCTGGTGGCCCACAGCTACCTGGCTTCTGAGCCTGAGCTTCGACACAAGCAGGGGCAACACATGAGTGCTCACATGGACCTAGCTGAACTTGCCTAGAGTGGTACCATGCCTGTGACTGGAATGAGCAAAGAAAATGTCCTGTTCTGCAAAGAAGTGTTTGTGCATCTTTCTAGCACTGGTCTCTATGGGCTAAAGAGCATGAAGAGGAGGGATAAGGCCGAGGCCACACACTTGGGATGTGAAATTCCTTTAAGTGGATTAAGCACTTCATCAGGCAAATACTTAAGTGATATTGAAATGCCCTTGGAGGAAAGAGTGGAAGACTCCAAGGGAGATGACACCAAGTATTTTGGGGCTGACAGCTCAGTGCAGCAGAGAAGAAGCAGGCTGTAGACAGGACGTGCTCTCTGAGTAAAGTACTGAGTAGAGTTAATCAGACTGGCTGGTTAACTCCCTCACCAAAATGAGCAATGACTGAATGCAGGCTCATCCAGTAAAACTCAAGGTAGAGGCACAATCTCATCAGAACAAGTGATGAGCAGTGATCTGATATAAAATGCCGGATTTTTATGTCTCTGATGTGGCCCTGAGATGTCATTGAGAACATTTTATGTATCCTACAGGCAGCTGTGGATTTCTTTATGCTGCTACACCATGAATCCTACCAACTCCCAGGCTGACCAGCCTTTGCAAATCTCCTGTACTCATAGTTTCGCCAGAAGGGAGATCTGTCCCAGGAGAAGACAGAAGGTAGAATAGTACTTTTTGACAGGTGATTCATTGGCTAAAATGAATCTTTAATTCTCACTAAATGTAGTTTCTCTAATGTTACTGGACGAATAAAAGTACTCCAAGATTAAGTGCCAGTGTACTCAGATGTTCTGTATAGCCCCCTTTCATTATTGTTTAATTTTAAAGAAACAGTGGCCAAGAAGTAAGAAATGTGAGATTTCTATCATTTAAAGAGCTTAGCAAAAGCCATACTGCATCTCTTTTGATTGACTGATTACTTTTTGAATGTAGCAGCTTTGCCAATAGCTCTTGTGGAGAGACTGTTTTCTCTATCTAGTCAGACAGCTTCCCATTTTGTTTATGAGGCCTGTTTACACACCAGCTGGGGAGGAAAAGCATACTTTTATAGCCCTCTCCCCCATACCCTTGATCGTAAAAGCTCAAAAATCTGTAGTGGGAGAATAAAGCATGTGAAATGGTGTTATACTGGAACACAGGATAGGAAGGGACCGCTTTTGTCCTCAGCTTCAGCCTAGTAACCACACGCAAGCGTAGCAGTAAGTAGTCTAAGCCTGTGGACCATCCACTGCACACACCCACACTGCACAAACTTAACAACTGTAGTGAAGACCATACACCATAACTACAATGTGTCACAGGATAAGAGCAGGAGAGATGGAGTAGCACTGCTATCAGAGGTCCTGAGTGATCCTGTTGCCTCAAACAGCAAATAGAGCAAAGCACTCTGTCAGCTTGATCTATGACAAATTCCTTCCTGAACCAATGTCTGGTAACTGGCTTAACACCAGTGGAACACACCAGACAAGCCTTTTATTTTAATGAAGTGTATTTAAAGTTGACAGGGTCCTTCTGGTATGCAGATCAGTTTCGTAACGCAGGTATCAGAGTAAAACCAGATGGACTGATCTGCTGAAGTAGAGCAATTGAGCTTTTCACTTGCCACAAGCATGAAGAAACACAACTTGCCTATCAGAGACATGGCTTGCAACAGTCTGCATTTCCTTGTATTTGCCACAAGCTAGGAATGCATGGATGGACTCCTGCCCATTCTTAGCTGAGACACAGTAACTCATTAAGAGACAGTTACTTGGTCCTGGATCTGGGCTCTTACTCTTCTGGCTACATTACAACCTCAGCCTAGATGCATGTAAAAAGTATACACAAGAGCTTTCTGATATATGCTACACTGTTAAAATCAACTTATGTGGCCCTAAATGGATCTAATACTGGCTCACTGTGTGCAGGTGAAGATGCTGCAGGTAAGCAGCAAGCTTTTCCTCTCAGAAAAGTCAGCTCAAAAAAAGGGACCTGTATGTTCAAGCATAATGATTCAGCATGATATTTCAACAAAATTAATGTTGATGCAATGGGAAATCAGGTGTGGGAAGCACTTGCATTATAGGCAAGTTCCCAACTGAGCTCCAAGCCTTCCAGGAGTTGAGTACTTCTGACTTCCAACAACAATCATCACTTTTCTCACGCAGTCTCTGTAATAACAACACACAAATCCCTCAATTCTAATTGATCACCAATTTGGGGAGGTTTTGTACTAACCTGGGTTAATGACTGGGATGCTTGTGGAACAATTCTCTTTTGCACAGGCACCCATCATTGATGGGAGGGTTGTAGTGGGGACTTCACCAATACCTAAGAAAACAGCAGAATAATGATGAAAAGACAGACACTGAATTGACAAAAAGTTTTAAGTCATTATTTTTCTAGAAGCAAGTCACTGATTTGAAAAGCTGAGAAGAAAAAAAGCAGAACAAATTATACCACCAATTCCTCCTTCCTCAAACAGTCTGCCTAACAGCTCAAAGCAAGCACAAGGAACAAAACCACAGTTTTATATTTACTGTATATCACAACTATTTCCATTTAATCTCCTGAAATTAATGAATCTACATCAAATGCTGCTACTTCTGGTTAGAACAAGATATATTCAAAGCAAGAAACAACTGTCAGATATGAAAATAATGTCAGTTTTAAAACCATTAGATAAATTATTCACAAAAGCTGACAAGAAGGACACAAGCTGATGTTCAGTTATCCTGAACGTAGAATATTTAAGAGTTTTCAAGGTTTATAACACAGTTTGGTACTCATTTGTAAATATGTATGGGTTTGAGTAAAACACTAATTTAACATTCCCAAAGTGGGTAAATGTGTACATCAGCTTGATTTTATCAAACCAATCTTGTCTTGTGCATCTTCAACAACTTTCTGCATTTCAAATCACAGATACAAAAAAGTTTAAGGAGAAAAAATGAAGGCAAAATCATACAACGAAAGTAACAGTCTAAGACAATCTCTGTAACATAGAAAACACATCCACTCTGACTCTCTGTGCTATTTTATAAAGAAAAAAATTAAGCACTTGTCTTGGGATGCATAATGTTCCATCCATATACCATCAGCATATTTTCTTGATGAGTGTTTGATCAGAAATGGCAATGTATAAAGCCAGCAAGAATACACACGCAAACACACCACAAAAATCTGTTAAGAATCCAACAGAAGAAACACAAACACACAGGAACTACTGCACTGGATCAGATCAGTGCTCCACTAAATCTAGCTTCCTTTCTCCTAAGATGGCCACAATTATTTTTCGAAATGAAACTTCAGATTATAAATTCTGCCCCAAAATGAATGGTAAATCAAATATAAGCCAACTTAGCCCTTTGACGTTGATCAGTGGCAAAAAGCAAGGTATATAAAAGAAATTTGTTAAGTTCCTTTTTTCCTGTGGTTATCAAATAGCTATATGAATACATCACACTCCCCCACATCAACGAGTCTTGAATGAGCTTTGCCTCATTTGTGTGCTGTAAGTCCTGAAATAGCAAAGCTAGGAAAAGGCTGACAAACACAGAGCGCACACAATCTGGGGTGGATCCTATCAGTTGTTCTATGCTTGCATGCAGGTCTGAAGAGCTCAGCATTTGGGAAAATCATACCTCTAGGAATTTAATCAAAAGCTGTTTTCAGGTCTTTCTATGCAGACAGTTACTTCTCTGTCTATGCTCCCAGCAGGCTGGTTGGCAGCATGTACGAAGACCTCAACACACCAGACATACTTTTTTCTAGCAAATTGAGTTTGTAACTCTCTGTCCATGTTGGTGAAATCTCTCATTCTAATAAATTGAAATCCTGGCTTTTAAAAAAACCGTTAAAAACCTTCCGATGATTTTACTGAAGACAAGATTATACACTAAGAGTGGTGTTTGTGAAAAACACACTGAATTTAAGAGATGCTCCAGGAAATCTCCTATCAGCAGAAGTGTGGATTCTGTAATAAATTTCTGTTGGATGAAGCTTAAATAGTAATCAGATGAATACATTAACTAAACATTAAAAGGTCACATGCCTCATGCAGTACACAGAAAATCCTAAGCACTACTTTTAAGGTGGGATGAGAACCAATAGAATCCACTTTGAGTTGCTCTTCCAAATACTTAGGAAATGCAGGAATTTTTTCTTTATGTTAGCATGAGTTAGAAAATGTTAAAAGAAAATGTAATAAATCAATTGTGAGTGCTGGATTTTAGTATTTCAACAGAAAAATCTAGTCAGAAACAACCCTACACATGAAATTTTACCCTGAGACTTAATTTAGTCCTAAAGTATATGGAATTAGTTCTGCTTCCACAGATACAAGCACAAAATTAAATTTTCCCTAGAGCAAAGTTTGGTTAGTCAGACATAAAAGGTGTATTTTGGAAACAAATTTTAATATAAAAAGCAGTACCTGCAACAGGGGTCCTGATTTTTAACCTGTCGACCTCCATGATAAAGTCATCCTTCAAGAAGAGGAACCCAATGATGGAAAAGAGATAAACCAGGATGAGTGCTAGCACTGCGGTGAGAATAATGGAACGACCATTCCGGGTAACACTTTTTATCACGTTTAGCAAAGTCTCCTCTCTGTACACCAGATCAAACAGCTGGGAAAATTATAGTGTAGAGGAAAAAATGAATACAAATTAATAAAAATGAATGTATATAGACACTACGTAGGAACATAATCTGAACTACTGAAACATACATCTAGCCATGTTCTGTAATCTCAGCTTCATAAATTCACAATTCACATTGATTTCAGTGGGAACTGGGGATATAGGAGAGAGAATATAGCATGGAACTTGAAATTTTAAGACAGATTATAGCAAAATCAAAAGCTAAAATGTATACTTATATATGAGTCTGACCCAGACACAAGGTAATAGTTAGCGACAAGAACCATTGTTTCCCCATATTCAAAACCAGGCTGGATTAAAATTAAATAACAGTGTCTCCATACTATGGATCTACATCCATAAATTAATTTTTCATGTTATTTCCCATCTGATAAACATGCATGGGCTGCATCTCAAAAATGCACTCATGCACACACATAATTACATGTCTGTAAACTGTTTCTTTGAGCTCATGGGTTCATTTAAAAGTCACTCATGTGAAAGGATTAGGGCCATTTCTTTTTAAGACAAGGTTAAATTCATTGCACTGTTTGTAAAAAAACCCAAACTGCTCTTCTTTACCCTGCGCTATATGTTTTCCTAGTTTTAACATTAAAGAAAAGTATACATGAAGATAATATTGCTTTAAATGTCAAATGCCTCAAATAGCAATTAAATGTGATAAGTGCTTTTCAAGAAACTATAGCTTTTTTTCTCTTCCAATTCTATTGATGTGTTATAGTGCTTTGGACCTTATCTATAATATATGTATTTCCACTTCAAAACACACAGATTACAGATATAAAGTGACGCACTGTGATTTATCAAAATGGTCCACAGAAGAAGGTATTAGTCACAATTCACAAGATCTGAAATCCACAGCCTTGTGAAAGGATTAATAATAAAGGAAGAAAGAGGGAAGACAGTTATCATTCATCCCATACAAGACAAAACTTAATATGAGGAACAAATGCAGGATTTTGGAACACTTTCACTACAAAGTGAACACCTGTAAGTAATTTAGGAATGTAGACTATTATAACATCCATGAATCATGGACATTTGTTGGTTGCAGTCACTGAAAAAAGTAGGCATTTAAAATGTTTCTTAAACTACACTGCAGTTCGGACAGTATTTTACGGTAAAGAACCCTTACTCACTGAAGGAGTAATACGATTCGATGTGCATTTTTTAAGACAGACATTAATTAGCAGGTGAGTTGCATCCATTTGAAAAGGTTCTGCAGCTAAAGCCTCAAAATCTTGACTCCTCTGAAGTCTGTGCAACTTTGAAGGTGACTTTAATGTCAAGATATGGACCTGGAAAATGACTTCAGCAGGAGCTCTGCCACAGTAAGAACTGAATGCCTAAATTTTAGAGTGCTTAACGCACCTCTATGAGATGCTGGGAGTTCACTGCTATTCAGGAAGCTGAGAAAGATATGACAACAGGAAGGTGAACACATGTAAATGACCACAATTTAGTCAGTCTCCCTAAAAGTTTCATGTTTTAGTATAAAGCAAAACGGTTAGAAAACAAGAGCAGTGAAACACCTTTTATTGCTATTCAGCATGAAGGGAGCAGTTAGCTGAGTTTAGCATAATTTTGTATGATTCATTTTCACTGCACCTGTATCACATTGTAAAAAGGCATTCCATCTGGGTAATGGCAACAAAAGAAAATGGAAGTGGGATACATTTATAGTGATGAATCTTCCCGCTACACCAGAGGCATGCCATCTCTATTCCCCAAGTCACTCTTTTACTTATTAGGACTGCAACATGAACTGAGGAATGGGATCTTTTGGTACAGGGATGATGCACACACCAGTGGACAACTCCTGTCCCAGAGAGACTACAGTCTGAAGACACAACTGACACAAGATATAGGAAAAACATACACAGAATAAATGTATGATGGAGAGGCATAGAAGAAAGAAGCAGTCTGTGTGATGATTTTCTGAAAAGAAATGGGCAAACTTTCAGCTCTAAAACAGATAAAACAACTTCTAACAGAAACAGGTTCTAATGAAAACAGCAGCTCCAAAGGGGCAGCAACACAACGGCGCGCTAAAAATACACATGATTTGGCTTGATTGTCAGGAAGAAATTGAAGACAGCTGCATGGGTAACGGTATTTTCTATTTTTGCAAAGTTTTCCCCTCCGCAAAGGCACAGACTTACCAGGAAACTGTAGAAGAATTCATGCACACAGAGGCCCAGCATGCAGACCAGGACATATGCTACATGATAGAGAAAAGCCATGTCCATGATGACTGCTCTGTAGCCACGAGTAAAAGTTCCACGGTTTCCAACAAAGCTCACCAGAAACACTATTTTGTTGCAAAGCTGCGGGGTGTAAACAAAGGCTAGGTTTACTTCATCAGAAAAAATCCTGTTCATCTTTGCTGTAGCATGCAAAAAATCTAGATAGGCTGCTTTGACTAAATGCTCAACTTTTAGATGGCTGAAGTTCAAATAAGATAAATCCATCTCCAAGGCACGCTGGGAGTGAGTCCATGAGAGTAACTGGAAGTGTATCACCCCTCCAACCCTGCACTGCCACATTGCATTCTGATATATCTCTATAAATTAATGAGTAGGCAGGGTGGGATTAATGTCATAAGGCATTAAAAAACAACTGGGGAGCGAATTCCTAACAATTCTGAGTTCAGACCTGAGACCATGCAACAGCAGCTATGAATGCAACTACAAGGAGAACAATAGTAACAAAATAGCATGTGTATGGGGGGTGGGTAGGTGAGGGTGGGGGTGCCTACCATAAAAAAGAATACCAATGGCATTTTGGAAGTATGGTATTTAAGCAATGGCATCAGATTTGCCATTGTTCCTGAGCATGTGAAAAGCATGTTCCTGCATGTGAAAAGCAGTGCAGAAGTACACATGAAAGGAGCTAACCTCACGTGTTTGGTAGTCCAGGTCAAGCAATAAGGACTCAATATGTTTCTTCTTTCAAAAATTTCACATGGACAAGCACTGCTTGCTTACCTTTGACTATGTCCCTGGGTATTTTTAAGCACGCACAATTTTCAAAGAATTGGTGGCAAACAGCCCAATACTTTGCTGCCTGGTGCTAAGGTGAATTAGAGCTGTAGCAGTCAGGCAGAAATGTAAATAGATAGAAATGTAAATAGATTACTTATGATCATGACTGTATATCTTACAAAGCTCAGTAAACATGCAAAAAACAGACATGAATAAATTAAGAATCTGAGAAAAGGCTGAGAGAATTTTTAATTTTGAAAACTTTCCTCAAAAATATAGATTTAAGCTCACACAACACCTTACAAATTTGTGTCAACTTTGCTGAGCATGTTGGTAAAAGAAATTATTCTTTTAACATGAGGAACTGTAAATTTGATTCCTTTTACTCAGCAGTATTTCTTTTAAATTTCATATTGTTTTTATTTTTAAAATATTTGCACATGAACAAAACCAAAGCCCCTTTTTTCTCAGTTTTTCAGTTTGCTGATACTGCTCTTTCAGGACGACTGGATTTTTTTTTTATATTTTTTTTTGCTCAACCCATGAACCTGAAAAAAAAGTTCTTCGCATAGTTCTAACCGAGGGATTTTTTTAATAGAAGACCCTTAATATCTCTGCTTCTGCTGAAAATTCTGCTAGCTTTTTAAGTACTTACATTAGCAGCACCAAGAAGTATCAAGGTAGGACCAAGCCCAATAGTATATATAGACCTGAGAATAACCGACACCAAAAAGGGTCGAATGCCAACAGGCTTGGAGATGAAAAACAGCATTGCTGTACAAAGTGTCACTGCAATCCAAAGGAGGACTGAAAACAACGGAGAAAGCGTGCCTGTATGGAGGAGAAAGGGAAAGTTGAGAGAGGCATCTTTGGAGACTTTTTTTTTTTTTTTAACCAAGAAACAGATTCAAAAGATCAATTCCTTTGCCAATATAGCTAACAAAAAGCGTGACTCATGCATCACAACTGCTGACCACAACTTGCCCTAATTGCAGCAAGAACTATTATTATCATACTATTGTTGATTTGCACAGGTAATAATAAGAGCAGCTAATGAAATTTCCATTGAAATCCGAGGAGTGCTCAGAGATGAAACAGTTTACCCTTCTCCTGGAGCAAGCTACTAATCAGCTCCCTTCTGCAGGGATCATTAGGACTCCTTCGGTCTAATTCCATGATTGCTCAGCTACAGAAATAGCTGGCCCTTGGGGTAGCGCAGCAAGTGGCACTGTGCTGCAGCGTCACGTTTCCAACCTAAAGAGCACCAAAGCGTCCTGCTTTTAGAAAAGCAGCTTTCTTCTGAAGGGCTGCAGGCATTCAGCGGGAGGCAGCCTCCGCCTCTGCACGAGAGCAAGACACTTGCCGCAGTGGGAGGCAGCCACGGGGAGTTGGTCATGAGAAGGCAGCATCTGCATTGCCAGGAGCTGCTGAATAGCTGTGCCTTGCTCCTGGGGAGGTGGCGGGTCCTTGCTCTTGCTGAGCTCCCACAGGCATGTGAGCCACTGCCTTCAGAGTCAGTCTGTTCAAGAAGCTGGCTCCAGGCTCTCCCTGAGTTTTGAGTAATGCCCCTGCTTTCCCTCCCTCCTCTGCTTAAAGCCCTGGAAACACACCATGCTGCTCTGATGTAAAAAGCACATTCAGATCTCAGGGCACTGTCATACTCGTACACTGACTCCTATTGTTATCTGATGAACTGAAAGGTCAGTGACAGGGGAGAATGGAATAGAAAATTTAGCTAGGCTCACAATAGGAATAACACTATCTGTTTGGCAAGAGATATACAGCTAAGCAGCATCAGTGAGATTAGAAAACAATGAGGTGAAGCCCTACTCTCAAAACTCAGATGGCATCCAAACTTTTCCAAAGTTCGGGAGTGTTTATACCCTTGGCAAGAAGTTCAAGGTCAGCTCTGCCGGGTAGTTTTTTTGCCAACAAGATTTGGAAACTTTTAACGGATCCTAAAAAATAGCTTCAAATTGGAGCTGAAAGGTAAGACCAAAGCACTCAGTGTTTCTTTAACAAATCGTTTTTCCTTCTTCCCTACTGCAAGTCAAACAATTTCATGTCATGTAACATGAGCAGATATGCATGAGGCAAAGAGACCTCATCTGAAGGGTAATTTTGCTTATGCCATATGATATAAGAATTGCAGAAATCTACTAAAAGGCAGCATTCTTGGGATGATTAGATCAGTCCAGGCACCTCAAACACATGAGCATCGCTTGATTTACACAAGGTGAAGGGAAAAAATGTGAGACAAACTCCAGCTCTGAGATCAGTTTTTGGAGGCTGGAAGCAAGGAGTCTGCCTCATGACCATGCTAATCCCCTTCGGCCACACTTATTGTTTACTGTTCAGCAGTCTCTGTTACTGCTACAGGCACTAGAAATTGGAATCCTGAAACACACTATCACTGAAATCACTGGATTACTGGGGCCACTTAAACTAATACTACATAAATCTGCAGTTCCAAGTATTAATACCTATTGACTGCAGACCAGAGGATTTCCGTGAGTATAGATTAACTAAAAATTTAGTAGCTTAAAAGGTTTATTTTTAACTCTTTGTTTCTTCTCTCATCCTGCGTAGGCTCTGACACGTGTGTACCCTGAGCAGCTCTTCAGTTCACAAGCAGAAAAGCACGATGTACAAATGCTTCCCATTTCCACAGCAGAGCCCTGCAAACTTTGCTACACAAGGCTACGGAGATGCCTGTGCTGTGACCTGCAGAGACTGCCCCGCGGGGTAAAAGGATAATGTGGTCTCCGTGCCAATATACTTTAATCTGCTGCTTTTCTGTTTCGCCAGCCAACAGGAATGTTTGATGGTGCCAATTCTGGTGTTTGTGAAAAGTACATGTATCTACTAGAAGCTGGACTGCTTCCACCAGCACTGTTCACATGCCATCAGACAGAGGTGACTTTCAGTCACATTACTGACTGGACTGGACAGAAATCAAAGACCCAGAGGTGAATGGCTCTACTCCCATTACCAGTCTTCTTTATCCCAATTAAGCTTGTTTTCAATCCAAAGAGGCCTCCTGCTAGTCTGCTGCATTTATTTAATGAAATTTATTATTCATTATATTTCCTATGACATGATGAAACAGAGACAGAATCACATATTTTAAGCATATTTTTATATAACACATTTGCCCCCTGCAATAGTTGCTCTTCTATCCCAATAAAACAGTCGAAACCCCATGAGACAGTTTTTATATCATTATATTCCACACATTTTAAGACTGCAAGTCATTCAAATTGGTCAGTTTTAAGGAATCTCAGTCCCTCTGCTGCAATGAACCCTTCTTCAGCTCAGCAGCTGTAACTGAACGTGTGCAATAGTACACTGCCATATGGTAATAAAATATATTTAAAAAAAAAAAAAGAATTAGCTAACTAATCTTCAGCTTGGCTGCTATGTTCTGTCCATTTTACTTCACATTGCACAGGACATGTGATGCACTGAAGATCAACTACCACATCCCAGACAACATCTGGTGTCTACTTAGAAGACACTAAATGGTTGCTGCAGATATGAGCATACCTGAAGATGCAGTTATACGTAACTGTGTTACCTTAGAATGGAAAGCACCTAAAATTAAAAGGAAAAATGAAACCAGACTCAACTTGCCTTCATCTCCATCATCTCCAAAGGGATAAAACAGAGCAACTGCTAAATTGATGAATACAGCAAGGTTGAAGGAAATGCTCCCCCAGAGAGAGATGTGTCTAGAGAACCAAAACAGGGGTGGATTATCTAGAAAGGGGAGAAAAGCAGCAATCAATGAAAAGAAAACAGGCATCAACTCTATCAGTAATGACCTCAACGGAATTAAATAGTACAGTTTAATGAAGAAAACTGAGGTAAACAAAATAAATATGCAGACCTTTAAAATTAACTAAAACAGACAAATAACAAACATAGGTTTGCCATAAAACATAGTTTCAAGCAGAATTTTTCATCCAATACAGTTTATTATAAACGAGAGTTGTTCCTCAGCTGAGGTTTTAGGATTGGATCTTGTGTGAAGTCTTCTCACCTGCCTCTGAAACTGTAGCCTCTGTGCAGGGAGACACAAAGTCAAAACAAACAACTAGGTTTAAAGGCACACTGCATGCCAGGCAGATGGAAGACCCAGAGCAGGTCATCCAGCTGACCCATTTGGACCAAAAATGCTGACGATATTATTCAAAGAAAATGGAATATGCAAGGCTTCAGAACTAAAGCATTTTCCCCACCTCTATCAAACTAAATACATCTCAATCTATTTTTGGAGAACAGATAAAATTCAGTCTGACTGGGTTTGGTTCTGCAAAAGCTAACTATTTCCTGTATGATCCTCAGACATCCAAAATTAACTGCTGACCAACAGCTCTGTGCTGCTATAATTACTCCAGGCTGTAAAAGGACTCCAGTTAAGCCAGGACCTCCATATATGAAGTGCTGTATAAATACACAGAAGCAGTCTATATCCCAAAGAACCTATAACCTAGTTAGAAATGACTAAAAAGGGAAGTAGGGCAAAACAGGGTTAAGATTTTGTGTCCAGAATCACGTAAATGATTCAGCAAAAAGCCTAGGAACATCATCAGAGGGTACAAAGACCCAGGCAAGCACTTCATATATGCAACTGCGCTATCAGATGTTTAAATGAACATTTAAAACAAGCCTCTATGTGCAATGGTGTGAGAAAACCCCCAGCCAGAGAAGTTTAGCTATTTGTATATGGTGCATTCCTATTAATTAGATTTTAAAGTACTGAGAGTCTCCTGCAAGCCTTAAGAGCATGTTCTTGACTTGCCTGCACCCAGCTAACTTTTAATATAGACTCCTTCAACTGAATATGACTGTCTCAGGCTTTAGTCTAAATAAACTTTAATTGTGATTAGGTGACTATTCAGATTTCACTGTGATAACCTCATGCTGTTGACTGCTGGGATTTAAGCACTTGGAGCCACTGCAAATGACATCTGTCAATTTAAGCAATACAGACTGCATGCTAACAGACTCTTGGCTAAAGAATGAACCAAGCCTAAACTTACATTATCTTTTCAAACAAAGAAAAATCATGGAGACTTATGGGCCATTCTGCTGATGAAAGAAATTGGGGAATTTCTGTTCTGAATAAAAATAAACCAATTTTCCTTGCTTACAGCATTAGGCAGGTCTGGTCTATGTAAGCGTAGGGTTGGGCTGTTTTATGTGTGTTTCTTAAGCAACAAAAACAGATACGCTTTTGTTAACAGAGTAATTTTTCTACAATATAGTGACTTTTATTCCCAAATAGACTTTGCAGTTAGGGAGTTATTCTGAAATCATTTATTTTACAACTTCTCCTCTGGTCGGTTTGTCAGTACAGACGAGTTTTTCACAGTGCCACCAAGGAAAGTGGACCTGGGCCAACAGGATTCATGCTGAAAATTTACAACTGCCTCTGAAAATTGCCCAGGAATTGACATTTAAAAAACCATCCAACATTCCTGTTTCCATAACATTAAGGATGCTGTGCTAAACCATATTGCTTTAACTATCCAAACTCCCTGCTGATCTGACCACAGATCCTATTCTTCACTTCCTTCCTAATCAATTCCATAATGCTGCTGTGAGCTGTTAAACAGCTGATGTCTGCCACCCAGCAGTATCTGCATTTTAGCAGTGAACAAAATGATACACTCTCCTGTATTTTTATATACATACATATATAATATATATGTCTTCTTTACCTCTCAAGGATACTGTAGATGCTTAATTAGTTCATAGCCTTGATTCTCTGCTCCAAATGCAAAGGGCACAATTGACAGTTGCTGAGTTGGCAGGAGCTTCCCATCCCCAGGACATGAGCAGCAGCGGCAGCCCCATTCCTGGCGAGGCCAGCCAGGAATGCCCACCAGTGAACTGAACAAGAAATTCACGGTACCTGGCTTGGTTTCCCTGCACCTCCTGTTCAGGTCCCTGCTTTGATCTCTCTCCCATGATCTCAACTGTGCTTGTCAGATCTGCAAGTTGCAAGTAGCTTAAGAAAGTACATATGCCTCTCCCACTACCACAGGACATATACCAGAATGGGCTCACAGATGGGGACATACTGCAGCCTAGTCAAGCAAGGCTGATGTGAACTGGCAAAGGGAACGGACTCCATGGGAGTCATTCAGATTTAAAGCAGCTGAGGTTCTGGTGAGAGACATTTTTAAGTGACTGACATTTACAAGTTTTTTAATGGTCTTTTAGGAATCTGCAAACCTCAAATATGCAGCTACACATGTTTTTGTTAAATATTAGGGGTCTTGGTTTAATTAGGTGCAACCCTATTGAGTTTAGTGGAGCTACACCCAGTTCATCCATCCCTCAATTTAGTTTTTGGAGTCCAGAACATCATCTTGAACACATTATTTAAATTAGTAACTACTCCATATTATGCCTCTTCTATGGTGGCATGGAAGTGTCTCAGATGACCTACACTATGCTGACCCTACATACACAAGTCCTGAGCAGTTTTGCCTGTTGCAATATCAGAGTGAACAGTGAAAAGCGTTTTATTAAAACTGAAAATTTTGAAGACTTAAAAGCAAGGTTTTAGCATAATTAAGCTATTTTTTGAATATGTTATACTTACTCCTAATTTTCTTTTGCCATTTCATCTCGTTGTACAGATCCTCTGTCTGTTGGAAGAAGTCATTGACTTTGCTTCCTTGTTCATCTCTCTCTGTTGAATTGAACACCCGACTTTTGGACTCCCGTGTAAGAAATTCACAAATATTAGGGACAGGAAAGACAATCTGTTCCATTGTTCTATCATGACGAACAATCTATAAATAAAATGCACATTATTTTTTTTTTTTCAGGATCAGTGACTTTCCAACCATTTTGTTACATCTGTTCTTGCTCACAGTTCCCTTATTATTTATAAATGAATGCATAAATTATTGGAATGTTACAAAGAAACTGAACCAATTAATCCTAAAACAAAAAGTGAAACCACGGTTCTATCTGCAAAAGCCTGCATGAAAATACAGTGGCAAAAATATGCCTCAACTGAAACCTAGGTCCAAACTTACCCCAAATATAAAAAAATGTTCCAATTCAGAATGCTTCAATTTTGCAATGGATTGAAATGAATCTCTGCCACTAAACAGTGCTGAAGCTCAGGGGCTTTCTGATTGATTATAGAATTCTTTCCTCACCTTGAATTTATTTCTATGATGACAGAAGTTGTGAAGGTGAACACGCAAAAATAGCACCTTGTTACTCAGATAGAACCCGTATCTTACCAGCCTTTCTCTGCTTACTTGGCAAAAAAACAAGGTTTTGCATCGTTTTTATTTCAGAGCCTACTGAGTTATTGGTAAGCTAGATTTTACTCCATCTCACTACACTGTCATCAAAATTGCTTTCTCATTCTGATCATGGAGCCTGCATTACTAATAATGGAGAAATGGGTAGAAAATTCGTTTTTACTCCTAAACACATGTTCCTGTACAGGCAGCAGTGGAGAGAAAAAAAAAAAAAAAAAACACAACCACAGACTATTTGACTTTCAAATAAAACAAATGAGATACCCCAATATCAGGGAGCTGTATCTGAAATGCTGAACAGGTCTAAAACTGCTTTCAGTAAAAGAACAGCAAACATTCATTTGATTTAGGCGCAAAGCTGGGATGAGTTTCACTTTTCCAGTCACAGTCCTGCATTTAAGAACCCTCCTTTCTCTCCTATAATTCATATTAATTATGTGAACATACTAAAAATCAAACCCATCTTAAGCCATTTTTACATATAACATATTCAAGCACATTTGCATTAGAAATGAAGGATAACTATACACGTCTGCCCAAGGACATGTGCATTATGTGAAATTGAACAGGCTATTTCGAAGCATCCTAGGTAAGCAGTTGCTTCTCAAGCCAGCAGATATGCAATGGGACTATGTGGCAAGTGAAGGACCCTGACAGAATATCAGTTCAGTCAAGGACTCAAATGAAGAGGTAGGCTGCATGTGCTGCTCTGCAGAATGGTATTAAAAAAGCCTCCCAGACAATAGAGGCCCATGAAATAGATCCCTCCATATCTGCTGAAGAAACAGGCTTTGTTGGATTTAACAGCTATGACATTGCAGGAGGTTTTAGAAACTACTCTTGGAAGAAGCTATTGGCCATGTAGAAGCAGACCATGGTGCTTGTTTTGATACCTAAATTTGCAGTCTACTCAGACAACTTACTCAGCTGATACTTGCTAAGAGATAACTTAAGAGCTTCCATAGTGTTATAATATGTTAAAAGGAGCGCTTAGCTGCTGCCTGGACAACCACAACAGCCATGGAGCTTCCATCTATCTTGTGGTGATACCATGTGAACATTATCAGGTAAAAAGGATGTTGACTAGCACAGAGAAGGACCCCAGCAGCAGCCTGTCTTGACAGCAGCCAGGACAAAATGGACTTGAGGTGCTTGCATCAGGCAGCTCCCTGTACATACAAGCCCAGGTCCAAACTAGACGGAGCCTGGGAGTCCACTGAAGCTAAAATTATTGGCTCAGATTCAGGCTGGTCCTGTGTGAAAACACACTGTACAGTTTTCATACTCAGCCAATTTTGGACTTGATAAAGCATGTCCAAGAGATAGCCAGATGCCACTTCTTCCTTCAGTCCATGGAAGCAGACATCTTTGTACCAGAGACATTCTTCTCTTTATGAAGCCACTAAGGGCTAGAGATCCTTCAATTCCCAACTCCCATCTTGATGCCTATAACCCCATGAAACCTCTAAGAACACAGGAACTGGTACAAGAGTTAAGAACCTAAATACCTCTGTGGTTCTTGATCTAAATCCAATCCATGGCAGCGGTAAAGCTTAAAATACAGAAAAGAACAGATGAACAGGCTAAGCCTTGCTCTTTTAAACAAAAGCCATACTGAATGTCTACATCACTTCAAAACCTCTTTGTACTGCAGCCAAACTTTTAATTTGATCAGTTAGCATCACTGGCTTTGAAACTCATGATTATTTATTTAAGTGATGCACCACACAAGATTACTCTTGACTTCATGACACAGCTACTATCCACAGTCATTATTTCCCTAACAAAACATGGTTGATAACACAAAAGAAAGCTACTGTAAAATGATTATTTGGAGCCACTTTTAACATAGGTGCATTCCTTTTTCTCCCACAGCCAAAATCATATCACTCAACTTTCTCTTCTCATAAATAATCTACACATTTGAATAAGCTTTGCTGTTCCGAAGTCTAAAAAGAGGTGACATGCCCTGCACAAGATGCAAACTTGTCTCATACTCAATCTTCTAGTGAGCAATTCTTTACCTCTATCTGTGCCGTATGATTGGCATAATGGCTCAAGGCTTCATCTCCTTCATCTGGATCTGACCCTGGCTTCAGCATCTGTTGCAATGTTTTATTGTGACGAGCCAACTAGAAAGAGAAAAAAAATCGGATTTATATCCTGCTGCTTTGTTTTCAGCTTTATCATCTCCACTTAACTAACACAAATCCTCTCCTCCTCCCCCCCATATACTTACATGCTGAACCCAGTGGGGCTCCTTCCACAGATAACAACAAAAATGTAATTACTTGAGAACAACAGAAATAATTTAGCCTTAAAAAGTCAGCAGCAAGTCTTTGGCTGAGATTTATGGATGGCAGCTTAGCCATCAGCCTAGATGGTTTTTGGACGTTTTTTGACAGATACCAAAAAATTAGACTGAATGCTTCTTTTCACTTGAGTTTAGACATAAAATTTGCATACTTCTGACTAGTAATTACACTTACAATTAAATTTTCTCTGATTTCAAGTGGCTAAACTGTTCTTCACCATGTTGTAGCATGGAATTTCAGGGCTGCCAAGATAACATAGGTAACTATTTCAGAGGCAGCTGGACTACAATGGCAGGTAAATACATTTTTAGTGTACAGCTTATATACGCAGCATGCGTGTGCATGCACAGACACATAAATACGTAACTCCTCCTACAAACGTATACAAATTATATACTTTGCATGATTCATAAAATACATCAGATCTTGTTGAATCGTAAATATTTAAAATGCTTCTTGATAACTTCACAAAGGTTAATACTGATAGTGTCAGCTAATGCATTCATGATTTCTCTTAGGTCAATGAAAAACAAAAGACTTAGTTAGAAAGGCATGAAGAAATGCTACTAAATATGTAGTTTTCCCTGTATAATAGAGAGTGGTTTTCATCCAAAAACTCTGAGGTGTTTCATCCAGGAAGATGATACAAGTTTCCCAATTTTAAGGTGGGGGAAACTGAGGCATAGAAAGAAAAGGCTATCTTACAGTCACTATCCAGGTCTTAACCATTACACAGACATTACCACAACAGACTGGACGCAAACATTAGAGATGACTGCAGGAACCAGGTTTTGAACTGCTGAACACCACAAGAGGGTTAGAGTTATACTAAGTGAAACAAAGCAGTATGTTGAGGAGTTATAAATTAATTACAAATCTGCAAAAAGAGTGTCAGGGATCAAGTCTAAAAGTAAAAATTGATCTAAACAGAAATTTAGTAATTTAACCAGAAAGTGATCACACTCATTCCTAAGCCATTTGCAAGTCTCACCATACCTTTTTTATCTAAGAATGGTGGGAGAGTGGTACATATACAATTTATTCTGTTTATCAAAGTTCCCCAGAATCTACAAAATACATTTTGTTCTAGCTCTTTATACAAACTTATTAATCAAAGAAGAATATTAAATGAAATATCCAAAACCAAAAGAATATTCAGGATAAATAGTCAGAAAGAATAAATGTATTTCCTACCAATTACTCATGGACAGAAGTCTGCTTGGCCCTTAGAGTACAGCACTGAGCCAATGTGGCAGAATATCAGCCTTTTAAAAAGGGTCACGAGCTGATACTTACTTCAGGACACGTGCAAAAATCATAGGGCGGACAACCACAGAACAATATTCTTTCCATCACTAATAGATATCTGCTTTCAATACTTACTTTTTGCTTTATCTAGTAAATATATTGATAGTGTCTTTGATCTCAGAAAAGGCTCTCTACTGGTCAGGAAGTCTGTTGACATAGACCTATTTGCCCACATGTATTTATGCCTTATGCATCTTCCACTTATTTTTAAGGCTAAAAGAGATCCTTAAGACTGACTAGTTCTCCTTCACACAAGGCATATAACCTGATCCAGTCAGCAGTCTTTGTACGTCCACAACATCTGCTTAAAAGGACAACGTGAATTCAGGCATTTTGCAACCCCCTCAATACATGCAGTAGCATCACAGAGAAACACGATGAGCTTATGAAAACAAGGTAATTATTGTTTAAAAACTGACTTCAAATAGCGTTACTATTTTTGCCTTTCAGCTTTATTGAATGTCCCCCTGCTTCTGTACTTAAGAAAGGACAAGCAAGAGCACCCAATTCACCTTCTCTGTATCATTCATCATTCTGTACACTAATGTCATGTCCTCTGTTACCTGTCTCTTCTTTAAATTAAAAAAAAATCCCTATCTTTTCCATTCTTTCTAAAATAGAAGACTTTCTGTGACTCAATTACTTTCCTTGTCCATCTCTAAATGGCCTTTACTTTGGCTATATCTCTTCTTTAAGACACGAAGAAAAGAGCTGACTAGATAGAATGCAATCACACCCTGCTTGGAGTGAAGAATTAGCATAACCAGAAGCAAATATAGTCCTTTTATTTTTTAAAATATTTATTTAAATATTTAATTTTTTATTTGTTTAAATATTTATTTATTATATTACATAACACAGAAGACATTTGCCTGTATGTTGGCTCTTTGTCTCCAATGTCAACCATTAAGATTTTGAGTCTTCTAATAAATGACAAGTCAAGGATATATGGACAGTTCTTCTCATATTAAATTAATGCCAATTTGGAGAAATGGACTTACATAGATTCTGGAATTTCCATTAGTACCACAAAAACCTTAATTTATAAATATACCGGAATTTGTAAACAGAATTGGAAATACCACTTATAAGACATATAAAATCTCAAGATATTGATTCCTGATATGCTTTTAACTGTCCATAACTAGTATTATAAAAGTATGTCTTGATAAATGTCAGTAATGAAAGTTCCCTTACCACGTGTTAAAAAGGAAAATCATCTCAGTCCTCCTCGGCCATAATGGAACTGACAAGTATAGTATGCTAATTTAACAGACTGCTGGTGATTTGAGACAGCACCAATACAGTGCATATTTCACTATCAGGTTTCATGTGAACAGCAACCACATACGTTAAAACCATGTGCATTCAGTGAGATTCATTATACTTTATTAGACTGTGCTTTTAGGCAGTTACTATCTTGTGCTGATCTGTGTACAGAGCCTAGCATCATTTAGCTGGGTTTCCCGACACTAGCATTAGATAAAATAATCTGAAGAATGGGCCAGGAACTCCTGTTCTGGAGACACATTGGAAACAACCAGGAATTGCTGACCAAGCTGGCGGAGATACAGCAGATTTCAGAAGTGAAACCTATCTAAAGTTGTCAACAGTAGTGCTACAACATAAGTGCTCATAACATCATTTCTTTCTGCTTCCCACCTCTCTGTATCCACTGACTTTTTGTAGTCTAGACCTTCAGACAGTAATCTCAGGGCAAAGGGTATATCTCTATTTTCTACTTGTATTACAGTTCTTAAGTGAGATGGATTCCTCCACATTGCCACAGTAATAAGTACTGTTAATATTTCTGTATTGTCAATGCTGTATCAGTGAAAGAATGGTGTGGATTGCTCAGATATGAAGCAGAGGACCACAGTTAGACACAGAACAGCTTTATAAATGCTATGTTATTTGGCAACAACAATGTTTTCTGAAGCTTTGCCTTCATGATCTTTTCTTCACCCTGTAATGAACTCAAGGGCACACACGGGCAAATAGGACTATGTCAACAGACTTCCTGACCAGTGCAGAGCCTCTTCTGAGATCAAAGACACAGCAGTGAAAATAGCAATATAGCAACAAACCGTAACCTAAAATATGGAAAGCTTATCCAACCTGGTAATACGCTCTAAGTGACAGTCTGTGATTGGCATGTAAAGGCTGTGCAAGCTCTGACTGACACTTTTACACATTTAACTCCTGTGATGTAGTTGTGTTGCTTCTGTAGTGCTGCACAAATCTTTTGGGGCAGCTGAAGGGCAAGACACTAGATGGACATGGACTATAGTGACTAAGAAAAACAACAGCCCTGTTCACATTTGCAAAACAAAGCTAAAAAATATGCAGAGAGCATAACTGATACAGAAAACAGTCTTCACTAGAGCCTGAATTTGCAGAGCCCCAAAGAAATCACCTCTGAGAACTCTCTCAGTCAGTCATTCACTCATCCATCAACCATACCAGTGATGATATTTTAAATGTCAACACTGTACTTTACTACTCACAAAGGCATGTAAGGAAGAGGAAGCAATAACATATAATGGAGCAGTGATTTCTAAAGAGGGGAAGTGTAAGGCAATAGCTATATGAATAAAGATCATTTGGCTTTCAGTCAGTTCCCCAGGAAGGACTGTTGTTCATCTTAAAAGACTTTTGCTTCAAAAATTTGAAAAATACTGTAATAAACATCAGTACAAAATGTGAAAGATTTAGGACAGACCAAGAACACTGATGTCATTAATAAAGAAACACTAGAGAAAAATGACAGAATTACAAGTAATACTCAGTCTGAATTCCTCACACAAAATGATTACAAAATCAGATCTGCTGGTCATTTGGGATTCTATATATGATCAGTAGCATGGAAAAACACAGCAAACACATTTTATGCAATTAACAATATATGGCTTTCCTGTAGGCTTTTTGTTTTAAAGTCAAAATTTCCTTCAACATAAATGCGATTATTTTAATTTTCTCAAAGAAAGAGTGATTTAAATCTGTGAACATTCATGTCATCAGCCTCTCAATAACTCATTGATTTGGGATACTGGATTGGTTTGCTAAAGTATGTACGTATACATGTGTGCATCTGTGGAAAAAATGCTGGGAAAAGAGAAAGTAACTCTCAATATTTCATTATCTCTGTAAAACACAGAAAAAAATCCCTTCTGTATTTTTAAAAGAACAAGTCAGTCCTTGGTTCTAACTCGTATGCTGTAAGGGGTTTCCTCTGTAGCATGGTTTGCATCGGAGGCTGACCCAGTACACAGATGGGACAGTTGTCAAAACCCCTTCCAATTTCACCAGGCTTTGCTTCAGGCCCAAAAAAGGACAGGAGTCCTATAAATATGAGCTAGAAACAGCAGGCAGAAGACCCTGGAAATCTGAGAGATCTATTTATATTCATTCAACTCTCTAGCAATTAGAGACTATCAAACCTGGGGGGTAAAGATGATTTTTTGTGATTAGAACAGCACAAAGGAATCTAAATGGGTGAAGCTTAGTGTCTTGTAAACAAGTATGATTTTCATGCAAGAGTCAGTTCACTGGCAAAGTGTCAAATGTGTTAAATTGATTTTCTAGAAAAGGTCAAAAAAGTATTACTATAAGTTCTGGATAACTGGCTGAAAAATAAAAATAAAGACACAAATAGTCTCTGTGCCATTAAACACTATAAAGTATTCCTATTGAGAAGTATTACAAAATTTTTTAAAATAGAGAAAAACATCTTTCACCGCTATATACATTATGCTTGTCACCATTTCTCTTGAGTTTCTTCTCTTACTTGTAAGGCAGCAGTACAATCTACTATCTGATGGGGAGGTTCCTGGCACACAAGCAGGCCTGGCAGGGGCAGGACAGCAGCTGGGGAGCGTGCTGGCTGCTGGGGCTCACTGCGGTGAGGGGACTGGACAGACGTGCAAGCTGCAAGCACTGCACAGTGCCCTCTCTGCCTTTACCCCAAGCACCTGCTTCAGCTCGCTGGCAAACCTTTTGGTGTGCCAGTCAGCCCCGTCTAGCGTGGCAGGGCATGGTGAGACCTCTAGACAATCCTTGAAGTTCATGACCTGTGGACCTTGGGGAAAGTGAGCCAAGAGCTATTTGTACAGATCTGATGCGCAATGCATGAGATCTGATAGATTTGCTGTAAATTATCTTCATACCTACTCAGTAATGAGATGTACCGTACTGTAGTTTGCCAGCCCAAAGGCCACTGGTCTTTCACTAGGGAGAAAAGAAACAGAATCTAACTTGCAGCAAGAGCAGCACCTGTTCAGATTACTTTCACCTTGCTGTGCAAACAGACTCATGCAGCTGGGACTCATTTACAGCTGCAATCCCTTCTCTTTTTTTCCCCTTCAGTCCCTTGGCTCCCAGAGCCAGGCAATGTGAGATCTGGCACCACCAAAACCCCTCACAAGGGGAAACCCCAGCCATCTCACCAAACATTTCATTTTCTGCTTAGGCTCTCTAGGATAAAAAAGCTGCTGGGAGACTGACAAGAAAAACTCCAAGGACTGAGAAACAACAGCAAAGAGAAAGCGAAGGGAGTAGCAAACGGGATGGGGTGAGACACACGAGAGGACAGGAGACAGAAAGTGAGATACTCTTCCTCTGAGCGCCAGGGTCTTACCACACTCCAGCTCCCTGCCCAGGGTGAATGAAAACACTCATATTCCATTGGTAAACAAGGAGAGAAAGAGAAAGCAAAGAAAAAAGAAATGTCATCTTAACCATAGCTGAGCAGAAATTTTAATTCCAGTTGGCTGTACTAACAGTAATAACAACTTCTCAACTCCCCATGTTCCAATCAAAATTGAATGGTGCTTTCTGCAATACATAGGGCAACTTCCTTTCCAGAAGTCATTACAGTTTTATAGAGCGGCACCTTTGCACTCTACCACAAAGCAATCTGTTAACAAACATTAGGAACAGCAGGGATGGAGCAATGGGAGGCTCTCAAATCAAGTATTCATTGATTTCATTTAGATGATTATACTGTACAGAGCAACCAAAAGGGGTTAGAGCTAATATTCCCCTGATGGCCTGTGGTACATGAGCAAGGCCCTGGGTGGTCCAGACTCTTTGGATTCTGTTCCTGGGTCTTCTGTGGCCCCATGTAACTGCTGAGACATCACCTCTAGTCCCTGCCTCCACGTGGTGTGTGATTCAAATTGTGGATAATAGTGATCTACCTTCCAGGGTATGGAGAAATAAAACACCTTGACATTATCACATAGGAGACGCCATCACAGTTAAGTGATCTCTATCACTATTATGTTTGCAGTCCCCATAGTCATTTTATTACTACTTCTGATGTGGTTTTGTTGTTCTTTTATCCCTGATGAAAGCCAGCAGAAGACAAAATGAGTTGCTAATATTTCAACTAGCTTTACTTCCATTTGTCTTCTTCGTAATTTCTTTCACAGGCAAAGCTTACTTGCAAAAAAAAGAGTACTATGCATGTGGGTAAAGTTCAGGTCTGCTGATAAAATCTGTGCTGAAACAAAACAAAATTTAACTCGAGGGGATGGGTGTGAAACACTTCTCCAAGGTACGTGTAAACTGTCATGAGCAGCAGTGCCTAAAGAGCCAAACTGTCTCAATGCATACATCAGTCACATCTGGGTTTTGGTATACAGTGGCCATACTGAACATAGGATGTGGACAACAGTATGCAATAGAGTGTTCCAACACAATTGGACAACTACACTTGTAGATAGCCTCATGTAAATACTGTGAGCAAAATTTTGGGGAGTATAGGAAAGAAGGACATAACTAGATAATGGAAGTGTCAGACATGATTATGGGAAGATAACAAGACAGTTCAACGGAAAAGGAAGAAAAAGCAGAACTACTAGAGCTGGTCTTCTTAATGGTATAATAAGAAACAAGATCCCAGTTACATGTAACTTCTGTGAAAGGCAGATAAAACATTGCACCCAAAATAAGACTTTATTAACATGCTTACCAACATGTTACACACCCAGTCTGACAACAACCAAGAACAGCAACAGATCAGCAAGCATATGGATCCCAAATCCACACAGCAAGAAAACTGTTCACCTCTAAAAGACACCAACAATTTACACACATACAAAATATATACATAAGCTTGAGATAAGAGAGCTGTGAATGGCATATCCTTTCCAGGAACTCTCCAAATCCTTTTATTGTCAAGCACTTTACTTCCTAGGTTTCTCTTCTTATTCAGAACAGATACTCTCTGCAAAATATCTATCTATTGCTACCTATCACGTGGATCGTAAAGAAAAGGAAGGCTAGCTATCCATACAAGCAAAATGAGAAACTGATCACGATTCTTATTTGGTGGCAATGTGGCAAGGGAAACCACAGTCTTAAGTCTTTAAGCCTTAGGTATGGCTATATTTTCTTCTTTAAGCCATAAGAGTAGAATTTGACTGCCACTCAACCTCCCTTCCTCTGATACCAGGTGTAGAGAATAAAGCAACTCAAGCACTGATACTTCGAGAATGGGCTCAAACTTTTCTCCAGGGTCTAACCAAACTACATGGAAAACAGCTCTGCCTTTCACTTAAGTGTGAGACTTGCATCATCTCTAGCTCTCTCCTCACATTTCCCACCCTTAAGCATCATTTCATGTGTTTACAGTATAGTGCCATGTTGTCTTTTGCACATTGTGACCCCCCAACCTGGATGTAGCTCACCAGCCCTATCTATCATACCCATCAGCTCTACTATACACTCCTAGGTTTTGGTAGAGTGCCTCTGTACTTGTACAGGCTTGGATAAGCTATCTACCAGTCTTCAAAGCAGCTTGTTAAGAGGCGTTAAGTCCTCAGTCAGCCTCCATGATTAAAACATTTGAGATCCAGACATTAATGTGGCCATCCTACTTGTTATAGCAATAGTGAGGTAATAAGTTTGTTCAGACAATCTTGTTAGTATCCCACCTCTTTGACAGGTATTTCTGTAACACACAAAAAACTATAACTTGGTCATTCAGAGTCAAAACCATATCAGACTAAAGTAGTATGTAAGCAGCTGAAGCTGCAAACTCTCAAAACGCATGCATTTCCTCATCTCTGCAGGGGTCTGATGCACATACTTTGTGGGGTATGAAACAGGACAGTTTCCAACTGTGGAGACAGACAGGGAATGAGAGATGTCTCCCTTCATATAATTACAGTGGTGAGATTTCCCAGCTTCTTCAATCATGCTGTTGAACACTTGCTCACCCTCCAATTAACAGAGAAAAATGTCTTTAAAAATAATTTAGGGGCATAGAAATAAAGAGAAGAGAAATTAAAACAGTGAGTTGTTCTTTCTAACTTTGTATTATGGTTATGTCCTCGGTAGAGCAGTTTCACCTGGTACCTGTGAAGCAACAGTTCATGGTGGGAAATCAAAAAGTGAAAAAATTACACCTCTGTCCTCACCAAACATTCACAAATAATGCAGCTTTACCCAAACAGCTAGCAGCTAAATGGTGCTCTGCAGGCAAACTCATAGAAAGAAAAGACTGGAAAGCCGAAGTTCATTTAAGGCTGCCACAGACCATTCATAAAACAAATTCTGAAAATCATTGCCAATACATAACAGCAGAGAAACTGTTTTCTTTTCAGAGATGGATGCTTTTAATCAGTAACTCTTAAAGCTGCCATCTAAAAAGTGCAAAGTGGACCTCATTTTTATTTTTCTGTGCTTGTTAAGTAAGTTTAAATGAAGAAGAAGGCAACTGAGGTAGATCTGCCTGTTTGCAGATTACAGATTCAGATCTTGTCTATTCTAGAAAACTCTATGATAACTGAGATACCTAATTAAATTATGACATCAGAGGAGATGAGAATTAAAACTGAGCAACTGTGAGGAACAGACATATTTTGACATTCTGATTAATGCTCTTTATTTTTGTTAACCTGTAATTACTTCAATGACTACTGAACAATTGAGAAGGCTAAAAAAGTATGTCTTTGTTAGAGAAGACGTCCCCCCCTGTTTTTAATTAAGGTGTAGGATTTCACCATGCAGATATCTGAGGTCTATTAGAACTGCTCTGATAATATTAAATAAGACCAGACTTCACTTTCATGGTATTTCCAAGGCTACCCTCACTGCCCTTCAAAACAAACAAAGCAAGTTCCTCCTAGCTCAGAGTAAAATACCTTAGTTGTGCTTTATATATAAGAAAAAGAGCACTTTGGTTCATCTGAAGGTCACCTTTAATGGAAAAGCCTCAGTTCTGCCAGAGCAAGCCTTCACCTATAGTAGACTATTACAATTCAAAACTTTGTGTAATACAGCTTTCTTAACAAGGGGTGTTCGCAGCAATCTGAACAAAGTAAGTGGCTACATTACATACATTTCTGAGCAGACAATTTTGCAGCTGAGGGCAACTGAAAGTGTAGTCTAATTTGAAGAGTGACTTGGTAAAGATGGCACTGTGTGGCTCCACATTTATTGTCTCTGACTGGCTTGTGGATCGAACTTACTGGTTACAAATAAAATTATTTTTATTTCTACTTAACACTCCTTCATGTAAACTCAATTGAAAAGCTTTAAGTCAACCTGTGCTCTTTTTGGCCCATCTATCATCTAATGAAGACTGTGTGTGGAAGATGCAAGTAGGAAGCTCTAAGATAGGTGTAAGGTTTGAGGACAACAGGTCAAGTTCTCTACTACTGTAAATGAGTATCACTTGTCTACCTTCACTGGAGACAGTCCTATGTATACTAGCTGAGGATATGGGTAAATGAAGACCCATTCTTAAAATGGGAAGCTAAGTAACTGGCCTGCTGGCGATAAAGAACCAAAGGGAATTAAAGTAATTCTCCCCAGCCCGTGCTGTTTCAGACAGCAATGAAAAGGTAGTATGTTTATTACTAATACAGGAGTGTAAATGGAGCCTGAGAGCAGAAAATGTCTTAAATAAGACTATGTCATTCTCCTACAGGCAATTTTCAGAGTAAAACTACAGACTAATGTGAAGATTTCACAACACAGATATTCGACAAAGAAAATATATTTTTTCTGGTTTAACGTTTGGGCCCTAACACCAATACAACGTATTTCCCAATGACAAAAATCTTGTAAACCACAAAACATAAAGACACAGGATTAAAAGAGTTAAAGACAGAAGAAGAAACCCGATAAAAAAAGAAATATTAAGGCCACCTGTACATTAGTGAAATGCACAGTCACCACAGCCAAACAGGATACATACCTCATTAATATTACATATAATAAAACATACATATATGTATAATACATACTTGATCTTAACTCTAGAGCTGTAGAAAATAACCTAAAACCTTTGTGACCAGCCTACACCTAGCCTGAATCCCAGCAGCTCCTAGTAACCCAAGTCAACAGGACTCTAGAGGGAAACAGAGGTCCCCATATAGATCCCTGTCAAAGTCATGACAGGATTCTGAGGAAAATGCTTCCAAGAAGGGAAGAAAAATAAAATATCGAAGGACAAGTTGCCAAGGTTTTAACCTGAGACCTAACAACGAAGAACAAGTTGCCAAGGTTTTAACCTGAGACCTAACAACAGCCACAGACATTTGTTTAATGTTTCAGGTGCTCATTAGCGTCAAGCCCCTGTAGCAGCCTCCATACTGTCTCTCTATACTACAGCTGGCTAAAGGTAGAGTTATATACCATCCTAATGAGCCGCAAGGAGGGTGATGTGCGTCATTGGTTTCTGTTTCAATCTAAGTGTAAAAGCCTTGCAACAGCTTCTGATTCTGCTGACATTTAATTAGCCGGTGTCATTTTGATGCCATAGCCTGTCTCATCAGGTTGATAACTACAAAACAACATGTGGAGCATAAAAGTTCTATGAGAAGTTTCAGGTCTGGCAGCCAAGGATACGAGTCCCCTGACAGTCACGATTTCTGGGACTGGTCCCCATTAGCCCCTTGTTTTGGCACTGCTATCAGCAAGAGCTTTGCTGTTAAGAGCGAGACGCAAAATAACAAAAAAAAGAAAATGAAAAGCTACAAACCTCAGCAAAGCCTTGCAAAAAAAATGCATCCTTGAGATCTAAAAATTTTACCTGTCCTGCACAAGGAAAGCATCATTATGGCACTAACTCAGAGCTATTCATCCTGAAGGACAGAAGGACAGGTTTATCATGAAGGACAGGTCTGATAATCCTCTGAATTCAAAAGGTAGCCCCGTTTATTTAAGTATATATTTTTCATCAAGTGCCATCAGATGCCTGGGAAGGCTATCTCTAGGAATACCTGACAACTGTGCCTTGAGAGATTGCTCACATCAGCTGCAAAATTTGAAAATTTTCCTTGCTATAACAAAACCTGACTGATCTATATATCCACTCAATATAACCAGTGATACTGGTACAGTACATCCATTTACACCAGACAAATTCAGACCTTTTTGTATTTAGGTCTTTTTTTTCCAAAATCCTGCTCTAGCACACTAAAGGCACCACTTCTCTAGAGTGCACCAATCAGAGATTTATAGAAGTCCAAATGAACCAAGCTATTCTGTTCTTGGAAGAGAACCAACTTAAAACCTTTGTCTGTAGAACCTAGGCAAAACCTAATGCTTTGTAAAGATAGAGGCTTATGGGGCTGTTTTTGAGCAAAGGCGTCTACCGGAGGATGGGCAAAAAGAGGCAATGTTGATCAGCAGATTTAAAAATTCACTGAACAATGCGGTTGCAAGATCTCAGCTCTTCTGGCAGATCCTTGCTGGAGCTAAAAGGTACTTCCCAACTGGATGAGGATAAGCCTATCTTTTAGAGCAAAGTGATCTGGGAACTCACAGTTCCCATAAGGAAAGGGAGATCTCTTTTAGGTAAATGTTATGGACCCCTAACAACACCATACAGGGGGAAGGGGAAAGAATGTTCTTACAAGACTTTTCCACTTGGATCCTGTTTCCACTTTTTCCATAGTATAACCACGATGCTATTGTTTTAGCCAATTAATGCCCTCTGCAGAATGCAGGGGTTGTAACTGGTTCCATCTATTCCCTACCCTGAACAGCGTTCCAGGTGTTTCTTTGCTTACAGAAGGTGCTTGGAAATGCATGCTATTAAGTAAATAATTTGTCTTCTTCATTCTGTCTTCATCAACACTTCTTTTTGAACAGTCACATTTCACCCTAAATTTATCCCTTACTACAGTCACACTTCCTTATGCAGAATACTGTATTTCTGCCTGGGACAACCCTACCAGTTCAGAAAGCTTTGGATTTTCATACCAAAGGACAAGCTACAGGCAGTGATCCTATCTCCTATCTAGAGGAACATATTCACAGTAATAATTCTCGTGCTCCCCAGATATTAAAGCATGGAAAATCTGTTCACATCGTTTCAAGCAAGGTCTTGCCATGAAATCCTTTGTCCTGACTTGAATTGTATGCAGATCAAGACAAACAGAAGCATATGAGAATTCACATTTAACTTATAGCACATATTCTAATAAATGTATTTTATTCTGTGTGCACACATACAGACACACAAGAGAAAAGGAGTAACAAGGGTTTAAGGTCATCTATCTAAATGTTAAAATACAGCCAAGTGAAGGAAAGCCAACAGCTGCTTCACACTACAACACCAAAAATAACTACACATAAAAAAACCTCTAAGCCTTCCAATACTCCTCTCTCCCCTCCCCCAGTTGTATCAATTATACTATGAAAGCTCTTCCGGCCTCAACAATCCAAACAATCCATAATATTAGCAGCACAAGAAACTTTATTTGAAATATATACTTTAGCACGATCTCTTTAAAAGGCTCTTGGCGTACTGATGTGCTCAGTGATTATGCACTTCTCAACTGTCAACTGTATTACCCATTAAATGCCAATTTTCCTCATTAGTAAAGTAGCTGGGATCAAGTGAGCATAGGAGGAAAACCAGTGTAGCAGTTAAAGAAAAGCACTGGGGATCAAGCAAGCTGTCTTCTCTTCCCATGATGGCTAAATGACTTGCTGTCTACACCTACTTCTGGCTTGGTGTCTTCATCTCTAAAACTGGGTAATATCACCTATTCTAAGAGAGGGGGAAAGAAAATTAACTAAAGCTTTTAGTTTAACTGCTCCAAAACCTATAAAAGCCAAAGCTAATTCTTTAAATACTTCCAGAATTACTGTTATTATCGTCATTTATCTGTTCTGCCGTAGCATGTAAGTGCCCATATGCACATGGTTCTAGGCACAGCGTTGATGCAGAAAATAAAGTGGAAGGTATAGACAGCATGATAAACAGAAAGCCACAGAAACAAAAGCTTTGTGCTTCATAGAAATTTACGTATTTGGACAGCTACCTTTAAAAATACAAAAAAAAACAAACAAAAAAAACTGTCTTAACTTTCTCCTTAGTGAGTATATTGTATGCAAGTCTCATTATCAAACAAATCCTATGTCAGGTGTCAAAAAAATCCCTAACTTCTAAAAATAAAAAATACAGCCTGTAGTGCATTAGTACTTCCAAACTATAAATCCATGCCATTAATTATTACCAGTAATATTGTCAATTAAAAATTACCTAGTTAGCAAATATTCTTCACGTGCATACACCAGTATGCAGTATACTACATGAAGTAAACATGGCGGTAAGATTACTTCTATAAAGTTTGTCACATTTGATAAAGAAATATTGATTTTGCTATTAACGTACTTCATAAAGAAAACATATATGGCTGAATGACTTATTTTGCTCAGTACATTTAAAATTAGCACCCGAAGGGAAGGAGTATGACATCTCCAGTTGCTACAGTATACTTAGTAGTACATGCAGCAAGAACCTTACAAATCACAGCAAAATCCTGCTTCCTTTACCCGTTTGCTTTTAAGAATTTATCAATGAAAGGGAACTTCCAACGATGTTAGTTTATCAGAATATAAACTAGATCAAGCTTGTGTTTATTTATGCCATATACCTGCATTGATATCAACAAGCAGTGTCAATTTCTTCTAGCTTTATAGGGTGGAAGAAATGTTTTTTCAATAAGTCTTAGGGCCATTAGAAAATTATCATATTTATGTAAGTAGTTTTGGTACTCCCTTGAGATTTTAGTAAAATTTTAGCTTAACCTCATAAAAACCCCTCCTATTCAGCTCGAGGCTGAATGTACTGTGTACTGTGTACAATGTACTGTGGAGTTTCAAGACCTATGCTCCTTCTCCAGCAAGGCATTTAAGCATGTGCTTAAAATTAAGCATTTGCGTAAACATTTTGCTCATCTGAGAGTCTCAGAACATGCATCATGAAAGGGATGCCACACTAGGTCAATACTTCCATACTCCCGTAAAAGCTTTGGGAACCAGATGGATAGTCACAAGGCACTGAAAATTTTGTTGTAGTACCATAATTTGCTTCCCTACTGCTTACATACTCACATCCTTCTAGATCAAGGACATGTCTACACAGTTCTACAGGCAGATGAAAGTGCATTCTTCCCAAGCTGCAAGCTGACTAGAAGCTATGTAAATTTATTTAATGTTCTCTGAGCCTCATGAATATGCTCCTGCTGAAAGGTACAGTGCATTAGCTAGGGCTTCATGCCTGATTTAGAGAGTTTGCAACTAGCAGAAAAACACAGAGAAACACTCTAAAGTATATGTTCTTAACAGAAGTACATATATACATGCATGCAATCTATAGAAGCCTGTGGTTATAACTACTGCATTTTCTTATTTTATAGTAAATGTAAAGGGGTCATGAACTTCACAGAAATACTACTAACTCCTATAGAGCTTTTTTAGTTTACGAACTGCTGAAATACTTTTTTTTATAACTAACAGCTAGGAAGCTCAAGCAGTCATCTGAAAAGCCAGAGGATTTATTTGGCCTTTTAAGATTTCATTTTTGTAGCCATTTAAAAACTTGATTCTCCTATTCACCTCTAGTGCAGAAGCATTAGACTAAGTATTCCAGTGTTGTGTGCTACTATGTCAAAAGCTTTTGTAAACTCTACAGAGACATCACATCAAGACAAAGTCTCTTTGACGATGGCCTTCCTAGCTTTGCAAAACATAGGATAGCCTGCTTTAACAGGATCTTTTAAATAGGACAGCAATAAAAACACCACAGCAACTACTCTTGACTGAAGCTTGAAAAGAAGAGGTATAAGAACCGATGGAACTATCTGTAACATACCACTGGTATTCACTCGAGACTACTGTAAGAAATTAGGAATGTCAAGTTCAAGGTATTGGCTCTGAACATGACATTTGAACAAGACAAAGAAAAAAAATCTTCTCCATGGATTTTCAAGCGAATTGTGACCAGTCTTTAGCAATAACAGGCTTATTTTTCCAGGATGTAACCTCATGCACCAGCTTGTGCTTGAGGCTGCAGAAGAGCTACATCTGGAATGAGTCCCTGCCCTAAAGCCAGGCTGCAGAGTGAAGGTACAATTTAGGGTAAGTTCCTCATGGATGATTCAGTTCTTTTAGTGCTGCTCCATTCTCTGCTCATAATACATTGAACAGGAAAAGTAGGGAACAGCAGTATCCGGACAGCCCTGAAGCCAGTGCAAGGTGAGCAGCACAGCTACTGCATGTGGCAGGCTGGAGAAGGATGAAAATGTAAAGGGAAAGAGGACAGAGAAAGATTTGGAAGAGAAGTGGTAACTGTTATGACATGGCATATTTAACAGTCAATATCTTACCATTGTGTCCCAGGCTATCTCTGTCTGCCTGTGTGTGTGTGTGTGTATGCACGTGCATACATGTGCCTGCATGTGCATTTGGGGTGGAGGCTGAGAGGGTGTAAAGGATATTTAATAACAGAAATCTCAGCCTTGCTTGTGACATATTTAAAAGTTTCTGTGCACTGTGGGTCAAACATTTACAAGAATGCCTTTTGCTTCTGGTAAAATCAGCCACAGGAAGGGCAAGGAAGGATGTAGTGGTGGCAAAATGCAGAACCCACCAGAGCCCTGAAAAGTGCAACGACAAAAACTGAAAGTCTAGGCTCCCCAAAATAAACTGTCTGTGTTTGAGGGCTCTAACAGCAAAAGAGGAACTCTTGGTCTTGATTCTGCTAATACAGAGGGACCAAAAAGCTGTAACTAGAGCAAGTGGTCACATGCAAGTGTCAGGAAAGTGACTGAAGATCCATGCTGGTTGTAGGAAAAAAACAAAGTCAGATGGACTGTGGAACTGTAAGGAGTACAGCAAATACATGTTATGTAAATTAGGTTGGCTAAGCTGAGTGGAAAGCCCAGACACCAATAAGCCCCTCAGACACAGCAAAGCAGAAGAGGGCGGTTAGAGTGGAACCAGAAAAGGAACCCAGCAACAATGGCTTTATTGAGGAGGGATCAAGTTTACATCCTGCCCATCCGCAAACAAGTAAAAGGGCACATGTGGAAAGAGTTTGGGGTCAAGGATCAGCAGTTCTGTGCCAAGAATCATAGCTTTTCATTAGCAGAGGAGAGGGAAAGTCCCCAGATTGCCTGCCCTTCCATTGCTCTGTTTTGATATGGGGCTTGACATGGCTGCAAAGCCATTGTAAACAGACACATGCACTGTATTATGGAAAGATGATGAAAACAGTAATTTTTGTAAAAAGATGGTAATTTTTTACAGCATACAGAGCCAATCATGCTATTTAATTCTACAGAATGAGAAGTAGCACAGTAAATTGCTGCCATGAGCCTTACACAACCAAAATACCCACTACAGATGAAGCATTTGGAACAGCTATGGAGGGGTTCATGAGCTTCTTGTCTAGGGACAGAATTCACTCTACACCTCAGCTAACTAGCGTACCCTTAGTAGTGACCTCTCTGATAAAATGACCCCAGCAGTCACTACATAGACGGTTTTAGGTCTATATTCTACTCCCCAAAATTTATTTGCCATTGACATGAACGCTGCTAAGTCATTTAACAAAAGCTGTAAGCAGAAGACGTAAAATACTGACATTTTGATTTGGCAGACATTTAAATTTTCATTATAAGCATTGATACATGGAGTAAATAGTCATACAATGTAAGAAGCTACAAACACTTTCCAAAAGTACTGTGATCTTTGATGGGTATCTTATGTACAGACCTACATACAAAACAAGAGTTGAGCATGGTCATCCATAACAACAACAACATAATAAAACTTCCTTAAATGTTCTGCAAGCACGTGAGCATAATTCAGAGATTTTTTCCATTCCTTGCTTGAAAGAAACATTGCATAATACTAGTGTAACTAAAGATTGCTTTCCTTTCTTTTTCCATTAAGTATTTAATTCCTAAAAACACTTAAGCATAATGAATAAACAGAAAACACTTAAACAAGTATAATAATAAAGAACACTCCCTTTATTTCTATTTATCTCTTCTTACTTAGTAAAAACATTTTTTAAAAACACATCCCCTTCTGAAATACCAAATGCTATCATTTATGATATAATCAAGAAACATGTGGTCTTTACTTTTTTGATTAAAAAAATCTTTCATTCAAATCTCTTAATGTGATTGAAAAATGAAGAAGCTATTTTTGATACCAACTGCTCTGAAAAATGAGTATCTTATTAAACAAAAACCATCAGCGTACATTCTATCTTTTCCATGAGAGAAGAAAAAGTGATCAGAAAAAGCTTGAGGGCACTACAACATAATACAGATGGAGACAACAGTAAAGAGGCCAATTATTCTTATTGGCTGAGTAATTAATATATCTAAAATAATGTCAATCTTTTCAATTCAAGTTCACTTGATACCACTACTGAAGCTACTAATTAGAATATAGAAATAATAACTTGATTTATGATTTGATTGCTATATATGATCTGTTAAAGAAAGACAAAGCTATGTGTACATTAATTGCTTTGCTCTACATTATTATTTCACACAAATAGTGCCTACCAAATTCCTCAGAGGGCCTACTCTTACAATGGGACTGCTTACTTGTCCTGCTATCAGCAGCTTTCCAGCTAAGATCATGTTGTACACAAACGTGAGGCAGAAATCATAAGAAAGGATTTTTGATCAGACAAGTTTTGTGTGGAATTCAAGCATTTAACACTTTTCTGGAAGCAGTTGCACAACAAGTGAAGACATACCTGATGTGCCAAAATATAGATATTATGGCCAACATCTTTTGGGGAGATGCCATCATCTCCATTCTCCTCCTCATGGTCACATTCTAGGCCTTGGTTATATGCATTCTTCATCACATCCACCTGCAACACAAGCCGAACCAAGGAGAGATTAAATAACTGTCATTCAAAAAGCACACAGTGTTTGAACACATTCACTTTGTTCAGCCCAAGCTTGGATGGGTGCCCTGCAGTTCTAAAAGAAGAGTGAGCAGTCTGGGAAACACTTTCTGAATAAAGAAGAGCTTGAAGTATTTATGAAGCTCCAAACTGCTACACTTCTTGTCAGCAAAACTGCAACCATGAGAAAGGAACAGGAATGTTGAGTCTTTTTGAGAAGGTATTTTCACAGATGTTTTAAAGACAGATCAACAGGTAGCACAGGTAGTGCCTTTTGGCACTTACAGTGCAGGCGCGATCCCTCTGTGGATAGAGCAGGCTGCAATGCAACTCAGAGCTCTCCTTATAGTTTAACAGAAAAAAAAAAAATTAAGCCAAAAAGGAAAGGAAGATACAGATCTGGGCAGGGCGCTGGGGTAATTCCAAAAAAGGGGAAAAATCCTCCCTTCCCCAGAAAGGGCCTGATCCTGCTGATGCCCACAGATCTCCCCACAAAACAGGTTTTCCAGTCACTGTTGTTACATGGTCCATTTGTTTGGAAACAATTTCTCCAGACTTCCAATCTATTTAACATTCTTGGAGACCTATACAAGTATCACACCTATTCCAAAACACAGCAATAACTGTAACTTTTGTTGTTTGTTCATGAGACGTATATATAAATGCACATGCACACATTTCTGTTAGCACTGTTTCACAAACTGTACAAGCTTAATTTCCCAGCCCATGACAAAGGGTACTTGAAGACAGTCTACCAGAGTATGATAATTTAGTTAAGAAACAATTACAGAAAAGTGCTTGGAATGGATAAAAATAATGAAGTCGTAAAGACTGAAATCATGCATGCTTGATCCTTTTAAAGTACTTTTGTGAATTAGTACTATCCTGATACATTGTGTCACTATATGCCGCCAACACTCTTCAACCTAGATGCAGATCATTTTAAAATGTTTTAATGACAGATTTTTTTCAGCCAAAAGATTTATGAATATTCAGAAGTTTTCTCACCAGTTCCCTTGGTCTCATGTTGAAAAGGATTCTTTCCGCATTCTCACTGTCATGCCTGCTTTCCATAATAGCCAGCAAGAGCTTGGAGGCATTGTTCTAAAGATACAAAACCAAGTTAATGCAAATTTAAAATCTATTTCATGGATTAATGATCCTTGCATTTGTTTTAATTGAGATTACCAGGACCATTTTTTTAGTGGATACGATTTTAGACTACTTGCATCTTTTATTCTACTGACATATTTAATAGGGTTTTTCTCCCATTTTAATGTCAGCATACTGTAAGACTAACTAACCCAGCACGCTATATTTGAGGAAGCATTTTAAATATTAAAAAAAAAACTGACTTAAATACATAGTTCTGTTCTATACTGTGTGCAAGAAATGAAATCCCATTTCCTTTTCTTATTGCCCACCTAGCAATTTTTGTCATGGCATTCTGTTAAAACAATACTCAGCAGAGGTAATTACAAAGTGTATTAGACAAAAGGTTTCATCATTCAAGCAGGTTTTCTTTCCCTCTGGTTTTTCTAAACCCTAATTCATTATCATTTGAAGGGCTATAAAATAAACTGTTTTCATACATTCCTGGAATTTTGTTTCACTATCATATATTCTTCAGGGAATGTATAAAGATATCCTTCGCTCTGTCAATACGCTGCTTTTAACTGAGATCTCTCCCACAGATTAAATATCGTGAGCTTCAGCAGCTATAACCCAATAGTGCTTTAGACTTTGGAGACCTGTCTTACTTCCAGTTAGATTAATTGTTGTGAATAGGAGCGAAAGAATGGTTTTGGAGGTTTAAGCACCTTAACAGGCCTCACTCAGTGCACACTTCAGTTCCTAGCTCAGCCAGAAGCTTCCTGTGTGATTCTGGGTAAGTTGTTTCACTTCTCTGTAACTCAACACCTTGCTGGAGGTGGTGGTACAAGAGCTAAATCTGCTTATATTTGTAAACTGCAGAGACACCATGCCCACTTTCACCTGTTTGGTGAGGCTTCTTAGCTACTGACTGCTTTCTGGCACAGTGTGTTTGCCTTGGTCCACATGTTGCAAGTACCATTGGGGAGCATCCCCTCATCACTCCCGGCAGCAGACTGAGCTGTTTGAATACATGCACGTAGACTGCAGTACCATGGTACAGGCAGGAGCTAGTAAAACTCTAAACCCATTATACAACGTTGATCTCAGCTGCTTATTGCCAAATGTTAGCAATTCAAACTGAAATTTCTCAGCAAGGGTGTGCCTCAGTTAATTAGCAAGGACAATTTCAGAGGGAAAGGGTTCAGCTGCTTTTGGGACTGAGGCAAAAAAAATAATATGTTATTTTCTGCATGTTCAAGGAACTTCTGTTTTAAGCAGTCTTTGTATCTCCAAGTTTTGATAGCAGAGCCAAAAATGTGGGGCACTAGAGGCCAAGATAACATAATAATTCAAGTTGTAGTCCCCAGGGAACCCAGACAAATTTATCCAACTGGTAAGTATTTTTTAAATTATGATTTGAATACTGCACTGTAGAAATCTTCTGGAGTTTCACAACTAAAAGCCCACAGGCTTTCTTTTTGTTAGACAAAGAATCACAAAATCAGGCAGGTTGGACCACAAAGTCATGCGTTCAAGGCTCACCTCCGGATTGATCTTTTCAGCAGCCCCAGCCCTTGCTCAAAGCCCCTGCACAGGGCTGTGTGAAGCTGAGGTCTGAACACCTCCAAAGAAGGAGACCTCACTGGTGCCCTTCCTGGGCACCAGTTCCCAGCTTGATGACCTTCACAAGAAAATAATTTTTTCTTGTGTCTAATTAGAATTTCCCATACTCCAGCTTGCGTTCATTGTCCCTCACCCTTCCACTATGCATCTCCAAGAGAAGTCTGGCTCTACCTTTTCTGTGCTACTCCTGTGGTGGTTGCATCAAGAGGTCTCCTTGAAGCCAGCTCTTGTGCAGGCTGAACCTCTCACCTCATACATCAGTTTAACAGCACTCCACTGCAATCACTCCAGTACCTCAATGCCTTTCCCACACCACAGAGCTCCAAAATAGGCAAGGTACTTCAGATGCAGTCTAGTGTCAAACAAAAGTGAAAGATCACTTCCCTCAACCTGCTGGCTGCACTCTCGCAAATACAGCCCAAGATGTGGTTGGGTTTCTCTGCTGCAAGGGTATACTGCTGACTCATGTTTAACTTCTCAACCAGGAAAACCATCTCTTTCTACAAAGCTGCTTTTCAGTCATTTAGTCCCCTGCCTGTACTACTGCACGGGTTAATCCATCCCAGATGCAGGACTTTGTGTTTTCCTTTTTCCAAGTTCATGAGGTTCTTATCAGATTATTTCTCCAGCCTGACAAGGTACTTCTTAATAGTATGCTCCAGCATGGGGAACAATAGATACTTCTGAGCAGTTTCGGGTCTGTGTTTGCTCATAGGTACTTGCCTAGGTTTATGGAACGTGGTGGGAAGGACTGCCTGCTTTGAAAGATGTTGAAAGAAGAACTTGGATAAAAGGGAGACTGAACAGGGACAGAAGTTTATTGGAGGAAAACACAAAATGGAACAGAGGGAGTAAGGATGAAGTTAGGACTGGCTAGGAAAACACCTGAAGCCAGTGAACCAACAGAATTAGAAACTATTTCCTAAGTCTGATGTCATAGCTCCTAGCTTTGGGTGGGTTTCTGAAATAAGAAACCCATACTTTCGTGGAGCAGCACTTGGAAGCCAGGCAAGATGCACACAGGCAATTCAAATAGTACTTCTGTGTGCAACTGAATTAAGTCTAGAGTATCTCATAGGCAGCACAAAAGGAAATATCTGGTACTGAATTTCAGATAATGTGTGAAAATGAGAAAAAGATATGAGAATGCACGAGGAGAACTCAATACAAGTATATTAAGACAGCTGGATAAAGAACTGGAGGAGCGTAGGATTAAAAGTCAGCAGCAGAAGAAAGGGTAAGATGGAAGGAGAGTGGAAGAATAGAATGAGGATTCATACCCGACTGGGGAACTAGGACCTTCTAGGAGAGGAGACTGGGAGTTGAGTGAAAAGCCAGGAGAGAGAAGACTAAGCCTGCAAACACAAAAATGAGATAAGGACAAAGAACAACGGATGAGAAGATCAGACTGGGACTGGCTGAAGGATAATGGGATGCCATATGAATTTTTCCATAGCCACCCTTTTCTTTCTGAAATCAAATCAGGACTTTCCACTGGAAAGGTCCAGCCAGATTCTTCACCTTGCAACCTACATAGCAAAACTTGAACGTGTACATCGAATGGCATCAGGGGGAAGGAAAAGACAGAAAGTGAGAGACTCCTAACAGGGTGCTGTTCTGAAAAACTGGAAGCTTCTATTCTGCTGCAGAGTTCCCTTACAATGGTGAATGACCAAGTCAGTTGTGGCAGCATTGGTAGGATCTCAGAATGAGAAGGGAAGGGGACAAGACAGGCTATCAGGAAGCTTGAGAAGTAAAAAATGGGAAAAAGTGGAAGGAAGCCTCAGTCTATTTGCTCATGGCTGAGGAGGGCTTTGAAGCCATTCCCAGTGCAGGCAATCCTAAGGGTGGAGAGAATCCTACTGCAGCTTCTATGAAGTGAAGAAAGGTAAAGGGTGAGTTGATCTTACTATCATTAATAGCCAGCTTCTTGCTACTGACTCAGAAAAAGTGGTGTGCCTAGAAGTACAGCAAGCAGGCACATCCTCCAGATTTTTGTCCCAAAGAAGGAAATTTCTGACTCGTAAGTCTCTTTCTCCTTCCCCTTCTCTATCTGATCACTTACACCTGACTTTGAGATGCTTGTTTAACCACTGATTTCTCATTTTCTGCATGCTTTGAGACCATGAGACCTTGGCGTCTATTCCCAGATATCAGTGGTGAAAAGAGGTCCAATACTTTGAAAACAGAATATAAAGTTCTTCAGAACATATTAGTACTATGAAGAACCAGTCCCCAGTTGCTACAAAATGGATATCCCAAATACTTCTGGCCTTCATTTTTCTTTTCCTGGGTTCCCATTTCATCTTACTGAGTATTACAAGAAAAGCCAAAAAGACATTTATTAGTCTCCCCACCCTTTTCCAGGGAATTGCATGGGCTACTAGACTGACAATGTCTCTTCATCCTGCCACTATTCAGAGTGGCAGATATTGAGGTCATACGCTGTACCAGGTCTTAAATACTAGTCAGTAAGAAAGGCTGGGAGGTTCATACTCACAATAACAAAAGGCAGAACAGAACATTGGACATCTGTTCACTCAATGAACATTGTCTATCCTGCTCACCAAATGATTCAGGAGTCCAATGGAAAATATAATCCATGAAGATGTAATTAAATACCACATCACAAAGTATGAGCAAAACAAGGCAAATTAAGACGGTATGCGAAAATATAATTCTGCATGGTCTTTGCTCTGGTTGAAGGGGTATGTAGTGTTCCCTGAGAAAAGCATCTAAATGTGTTTGTATGCGTAAGTGTGTGAGACCATATATTTGAAATTTTGTATTTTCACTGCAAAATCTACAACTTCTGAGTTGTCTATAAGCACTGACAGACTGCCAATGCTAAACATTACCTGGTAAACTCAGTGCTGTATTACTTGGATGTAGTGTCACTCACAAAAAAAACAAACAAACAAAAAAAAACAGTAACTTCCTAATTTGCATCTAATTCTTGACATCACATCTAGCTCAGTACTGTATCCAGTTCTGGACTCCATAATACACAAACAATATGGACTTACTAGAACAAGTCCAGCAAAGAGCTGCTCTGTTAAATGAATTTTCCATTAGGAGTGGCTGAAGAGAGCTGGGACTGTTCAGCCTGGAAAAGAGAGGGCTCAGGGGAATCTTGTCAGTATAAAGTGTTACCAAGTAAAAATACCTGATGGAAGAGAATGAAGAGGGAGCCAGGCTCTTCTCAGTAGTGCTCAGTGACAGGACAAGAGGTAATGGACACAAATTAAAACATAAATGAAATTCCATCTGAACACAAGAAAACACTTTTTTACTTTGAAGTTGGTCAAACACTGGAAGTTTGCCCAGATGGGTTGTGGCATCTCTGTCCTTGGAGTTAATAAAACCCAACTGGTCACCTGCTCTAGCTGACCTTGCTTGAGTGGAGGTGTTGGACTATGTGACCTCCAGATGTCCCTTCTAACCTAAATGACACTGATTTCGTAACACCATAATCAGTTCCGCAATTTGACCCTTTGATATCATTCACTACAACTTCTGCTATTTAAGTAAGTGAGGCCATACATAGTGTCCCATGAAAATGGCCAAACTGGTCATTGTAACAATGCCAATAAACTCCAGTCTTGTGAATTAGATAGAAAAGATGTTTTACAAACATTTTCGAGTTTTATGGTAACGGCAAATCAAAATGGCACTGGAGTGAACATAACTAGGTCTTTACAGAGACTGAAATTTGGACTTCAAAAGAACTATCTCTGAGTTCAAAGTTAAATGTCTGCTTAAGTGTTTTGCTTGATCGGGACCTGAATTATACTGCCATTCAAACATGTAATTACAGTTATTAAAATCATGTGTAAAACATTGTTGATTCAATGTTTCATTGTACATGATACATAGCTATATTAATTATCTTATTAGACATCCATAATGTTGCCAATATGATGCAATGCAGCTACCACAAAGTAGTTGCTGGTTTTGGGGAGGAAACAGACCTTTTGCAATGGAAATACTTCATTCAGAAGACAAGAAAAGACAATAATCTAGGGCTCTTTCTGGACATATTCTACCCTACTTGGCAGACAGTATAGCTGCAAAATTTCCCTCTGCATGTGGTGGCACACAGACCAGAGAAACTTATCTATGGACCTATCCAATTCTCAAGAGAATACAAAACAAAATTCAAGCACTCCCACTCTACACTTCACCATTCCCTCAGAGGACACTGAGAAGGGAAATAAAATATAATTTAATTTAACCACATTGTCAACTTCATTTGACATCTTAATTACAGGTCATCTGATATATTATTCTTTTTCACAACATCTCTTTCTCAAATATTTTTTGTAAGTACACAGAATCACAGAATTCAGTATATACAGAGAATGTCTGATGTTACATTGCCTTAACAGTATACCTGTTTATCAATCCAATGAGATTTTGTGCCCAACATGTGGACTCTTCATGCTAGCTACATCATGTCTATTTGATAGGATTCTTTCAAAAAAGCTGAGGGTATACTCCCAAACACAACAGTTGGTCAAAAGTCCTATTGTAGAAGGACTGAAGTGGATTAAGCTGATTTGAATTCATTTGCACCACTTGTTTTCCAGGGCTGCTGAGTGTATCATGCTATGGTAAGACTAAGTAAATGTCAGGTCACCTAGAGCTCTTGCATAGGTATGTCTTCTTTTATTACTCAAATTTAAATAAACAAATTTACATTTACTGTACCTTTAGCTGAAGCACCAAGTCCATGCAGTATTTGCCAAGAGGGTTTATGTCATTCAAGATGAGTGCAATTATAATATCAATCCCATTAGATTCATGGGTGGCTATGCAGGTCTAAAATAAGAGAAAAGAACAGAGTCATAGAGAGAGGAGGGAGGGAGACAGGGAGAGAAAAAAAGGGGTGAGGAGGGGAGAGAGAGAGAATATGCACATCAGCAAATCTCCAAAGCAAGGGTGCAAAACTTGAATGACCCTGTGATTGCAATGAACCTTCCAGCCAAAGCAGAGCAGCCTGAAAACGTGCCACAAGTTGTGCTGAGGAAGACTTGGTGTACAGAACTAATCCCAACACTGCCAATAGTGAGGTATACAACTGGGGAAAAAGTGGTGCAAGCTAAAATTTGCTTGCAGTGAGTCATGCAGGATTAGGCACCAAGTGGTACAAGTTAGAGACAGCAACCCACAGGGGCACTAACAGATTTGGCTGGACACACACACACGAACATAAAAGACACACTTGAATCAAATTTGCACACTCAAATTCTAAATTTGCATTCAGCAACCAGCATTAATATCACTGTCTTATAGCATAACGTGTTTGCAAAGATTAAGGTCATCTACACACATTTGGACATATGCTGCACACAAGGACATTTCTGCACACAGAAATCAAAACTGTAAATATGATCAACTGTACTTCCCCAGTGCTTTTACAGCTGGAGTTCTGGACCTTCTAAGCCACATAAATAAATGTCAGCTGTATAAGCGTATGGTATTTTTTTTCTAACAGGTTTACAGGACAATAGGAAAGCAGAAGTTTTCCAGAAAGACAGAGAGATGAAAAAAAACCAAAACAACAACAACAAAAAATCAGACGAAAATGACAGTGTGGAGCATTTGCCTCTGAAATGCACTGAATGAGATTTGCAGTTGGTGTACACAAGCATAACTGTAATCCTGAGTGACTTCCCAGCAGCAGGTAAGTCTAAATAATAAGTCTAATCACTCTCTTCCATTATCAGTGTTCCTCTGTAAAGTTAGAGAACAAGTTAACTTGAGAACAGATTTTCCTCATTTCTAGTCCTGTAATTACTCTTTTTTACAAATGTTTTTTCCCCATTCATTACTGGATCAAATATGACTGTTTAAAATTTAGCCCACCAAAATACTTTGTTTGCTTGTTTTTAAAGTTTTAAGTAAAGGCAGTTGATTACCAGCAACAGTGATAAAAACACTTTGCACTTCATTGTGCATGTTAATGAATGAGCATTAATACTGTATGTATTTCTTCAGCTATTTCTATTACCAAGAATAGATTGTCTTTGTATTTTTGCCCACTTTGATTTTTCCATTCCTAATCCATAGTGAAAATTCTGAAATTTCATCCAGACAACTCTACCACAGTTTTGTTCTCTTCAGATCAATTACAGCAGCATGTAAGTACATTCTTTACTTGCCTCAGCATAGCACTGTAGAGACATCTACCAACAGTCACAGTTAAAAAGTCTGCATCAAGCAAGGCACAGAACTATATATTTCATTAGAAACATGGTCTTTAGCCTCATTCATTTTCCTACTGATATCATAATTAAAGGTGCTGATAGGTAATATAGCAGAACAGTAAGTTAAACTCTGTGGCAGTTAGGTTAAATCAGGAAAGTAAATATTAGCAACCGATATAAAAACCAAAGGCAAAATGAATGAAAGTGGAAAAACAAAACAGAACAAAAACCAAACAAAAAACAAACAAACAAACAAAACCATCACAGTTGTATATGCAATGTACTTTCTACAGTTGTGACTTGAAATCCAAAGTTTCATGAAGTGAGATTTAAACCATGGACCCACTGACATAAGACATAAAACTCTCCAAAAGGACTGGAAACCCTACATGTAAGCTGACATTCTACAGGAAGAGTCTATTTTTAGTTCTGACTTGAAAGAATTTCTCAGTTCTTATGCAGGTTTGACATGTGTTCAGCTTAGTCACAGTAATTGCAAGTGAACTTGTTATTAAGAACATTGAAGAGTTTGTGATAAGCACAAAGATACCACACACTCAAGTAGACACTTCTGCATCCAGCAGTTACTCAAGGCCTACCTGATTTTCATGGCATGGACCTTGGCAATATTCAGTCAAGCTTTCCAATGTCTGGTTCACAAGAGCCACGTTCCTCTCGTTGATGTAAAGCCCCAGTAAGCCTAGTCCACCTGTCGTGCTTCCACAGATACAGTCCAAAAACTGAAGGGTCTCACAAACAAGGTTGTAATTTGTTTTATTGTTCTGATGTCTTAAAAAATTCTGGTGGATGGAGAAAAGGATCGTAAAAAAAAAAAAAAAAAGGAGAGAGAGATTGTTAGAGTCATATCAAACACACAGTCTTTTTCATGAAATTCCTGAAGGGTACAATTTATGACCACATGATTACTCTGCCTTAGCACTGAAGTACACTACACTGTAGAAAATATATTACGTTTTAGTGCAGCAGTTGAGAACTATCATTTGATTAAGTCAGTAGAGAAAGGAGGACTTAGAAACATGAACCTTGCAAACATCTGCAAACACCTGTCTTATAGACATCCTGCACACCTGACCCCATCCATCTGCTTATCATGATCCTTTGTTTGGAAGGTTCTTGCCCCATAGCTGGGCAGGTAGAGCAGCACATTCAGACTGCTCCATAGCAGTGTCAGTGAAGAACAGTAGTTTAGTTCAAGGCATCCCCAGCACTACTTTCAGGGAGGCTACTGGACACTACACCGAGGCATATTTAGAGAAAATTCATTTTGCAAAAGTTGCTATGGGGACAGTAATTTTTACCAGAGGAACTGATAGCAGGGACTCATGTTGCATCTTGCAGCCTTTAATCATAATATCTAGGGAAAAGAACAGTACCCAAACTTTGTCCAGAAACTTCCTGGAATCTTCAAGCCTGTGGTAAGTGACCCACCATTTGTGCAGAGAAACCATATTAACAGGAACTTTTTGAAACCTCTCAATTCCATGTGGCTATGTTAAGGTCCCCAAGCCACTCTGAGGGCGTAAACATGCGCTTAAACTGAACATGCAAACAGTTCTTGAAAAGGGTTATTTTATCCCTTAGGCCAAAAGAACAAGAATATTTTAGACACCCTTATTCTGTAATAGGAGCCAGGCACAGGCATGTTTTCCTTCCTTCATGAAGTTCCAGCTCCTGCAATACTTCTTTTGCAACTCTGCTCGGAAACAGTTTACCTGGAGCTCTCGGTTGTGGTTCTCACACAGCAGCTGAAGAAATCTCAATATTGGCTGCATGATTGCAATAGCAGGACTCATTATTGCTTCTTCTGTGGACTTCTCTTCTGCATTTGCAGCATCTGTTCCTGAGCCCATAAGATCTATTTCTGGGTCCATTTCTCTTCGATATACAGAGTAAGCCTTGGATGTTGCAGAAGATGCTTCTGTTAGCTGACCTTTCATACCCTCTTTCAGATGCAGTGTTGAATCCTTCACTGAAAAGAAGATAGTTTTCCTTAATTTTTGAAGCTGTTTTCCCTTGTTTTATTAAACAGAACAAAGAAAAAAAATAATAATGAATGCGACTTTTTCTTTTTTGGTGCCTAACTTTTTGAAGACCTCTAGGCAACTTACAAAGAATATCAAAGCAACATTCATGCAGGGATAGCATGTTCCAAATAAACCACAAACCAGAATTAAGTAGGACATTAAAACAAAAAGCCCTACTATTTCTCTTCCATATACAATAAATGATGAGAACAATGGAAAGACCACAGGGTGAGAAATCAGTTCCTGTGCTTGCTCTTGTGAAATAGCCCCATTAGCAGCAGCCTCTACTTCTGCTTCTCTAAAAATTTGGGTCTATATCTTCTACTGGTGTAAATCGGCATCGTTTCACTGACTTCATCAATGATAATTCCATGTAACCAGCTTAAGATATGGGCTGCAATTTAGAGAAAAACAGGCAAATGAGGCAAATTAGTAATGATTACTGTTAAATCTTCTTGATCATTGCAGGATATTATCAGTGGTGCAATACATGCAGCTTGAATGTAACGCACTACCCTCTTCCCTCTTTTACATGGGTGCCTCCTTACCTCTCTTTTTGGGAACAGATATGGTTAGGTCACTATCATCATCTTTCTTCTTGCTCCCCAAATCGATAGTGTTCACTGTCACTGTTGATCGTATCTCTTGCTGAGCAGCTTTCATGCGGTCATACAGGACTTTAAAGAATTTTTCTGACTTTTTTTGCTCCTTCAGTTGCTGATAAGTTGAATACTGAAGGAAAAAAAAAAGAAAAGAAAAAAAGACACTCAAGCTATCATTCTTCTAAGAAAAAAAAAAACAAAATACACTATTTTTGTGAAACGTATAATGAATCATTACTTCACTTACACAGAAAAAATGGTGGCCACTGCATGACCAGTTCTTTCACAAAGTGATATGCAGGGCTGGTAACGAATATTGATCATAATATTTTTACATTTAGCTAAAATGGTGAACAGTGTTATTTGCAATCTTTCAAATGTCACAATATTACACTCGGAAATTAAATTACTTCATGACACTCTCCATTTCTCCAGGCATTCTGGAGTTACAATATTCCATTTATAAATAATAGTGAAAGTATTTGATATTATGTAACTACAAGGGGAACCATGAAACATCTACATCTACATCTAATGTTACAGCTTAGCCTGTACACATTCTTAGTTCTTCACAGTCACAGAACTGGAATTAATATCTTAGGTTTTTAAGTCCCATCCCTTAGTATTACTGTCAAGCAGGCTGAGTACCGTTTCCAGCAGTTTACAAACCTCTGTCTCACATGTGAAGTCCTTTTACAATTCCCTAACAATTCATTTTAGAAAGCTGCAACAACAACTCACTTTAACACTTTCTGGACACTCTGTAAGGGTGACAGATTGCATTTTTTTTTTTTACAGAATAGAGATATAGGATGGGATTCCTCTCATTTAACTTTCATAGTCTTGAAATGAGGTATAAGTTGGTTACTTAGGTTCCCTTCACAGGCAATGATGAGATATGTGGAAATGCAGGGAGAGATTTATGCCATCTCTCCTCTCTTATGGTATCTCTGCTGATCATAGATAGAGTAAGAATAAACAGTCATCTTATTTGGCTAAAGTTGTGTGAGAGTGATATTCACAAAAACTAAAATCCATAGTTTAAAGCTGATATTTCCTATGGAATGGGATATTCCATAGGCCAATTGGCCAAATGGCCAATTTTTCTCTCCAGAGATTTTGAAAAAACGCCTCAAATGTTTCAAGATTTTTATTTTATTATTTTTTTTTTGCTATTATAAACCTGAAAGTATTGTAATTATTAAATTTACAATATGAACCTTGAAATATCTGGATATAATGCTCATATGGCAAAGACCAGACAGTCAAAAAATGCTTTCTTCTATTGAAGAGTCTACAGTATGAGATACTGTATAATAACAGGGCTTATTTACATTTGCATTTTAGGAATACATTTTATAGTGATAAAATTCCTACAGAACTCACTGCAAAAATGTTCTTTTTATTTGTCTCCAGACTACATGCATTTGAAAAGCAATATGTGAATAAGTAAATGAAACAAGTACCTGTGTTTGTGTGTTTCCACCTTCAAGCAATGCAATACCAAGCAAAATGCCTTCTGAGAAAATTCTGTCATTTTTGGTGTTTACTATAACATCTATGACTAGTTCTGATGCACCTTCTTTATCCAGAAGGCACTGAATATCAAACATGGATACCCCAGACTTGTCTGAGTCTTGTCCCGCAAATCCACCTGCAAATCAGACAAATAAATACTATTCATGTTTGTTTCATGTGTATATATGGAAGCAAATCTATTAGTAAAAATTGCCTTATGCATACAGTAGCAATGTAATACATTTAATCTTGAAATTCTGTTTGGGGCAAAATTCCCCTTGATACAGACAAGATTTTTGAGTGAAAGTACAATGTTCAGCTCCAAGAATAAGGAATAAAACAAAACCCCAAACCACTGTTCTAATATTCAGACAATAAAGTCTGAAATAAAGTTGGAAACAACACTGCTTTGTCCATAGAACCCCCCTTTTTAATTCCACTGTTGCATACACAAAAATGTGTCTGATCAGTGGTCTAAAAACACTTTTAAATCTGCTTTTCAATCACAGGTCCAATATATACAAGGATTGCATACCAGTAAATCCACTCTAGTTATCGGTATGACCTTCTAGCTAAATGTTTTTGTCAATCTAATTCCTAGACCAGCAACATCACGATGTTCTTTAAGAACTGAGACTTGAGTTAATCCAATTTAATTTAAGGTGTGATTTTAAGGGATTTTGTTGAACTGTATTAACTCATTAAATTAACCATCTTTTATTATTACAGATCATCTTTCCTGCTATACACACATTTAAACAAATGTAACTGCATCTACTACATGAGGAAAAATACGGTACTGTTTTAAACAAAGTAGAACCAACAAAATATATCAGACGTTAGTAATGAAACCATACATATATATACATACACTTTTTACAGAGAGAAGTAAAAAAAATATTAACTCTGTTCTCCTGTTTGCCAGGGAAATATTTGATGTACAAAATAGACAGACTGTAAACATTTCTACAGTGTTAACACTGAAACAGTCACTGATCTCTGATCAGCTGATCATTTGGAAATGCCCACAAATCTGGATGTGCCTTTAACATATGCTGAAAATGCAATGGTAAGCTTTACTATGATGCAACTCCACACCTTAGTCTACCTTATTTCCTATGACATGTTATTTTTGGTACTATTAGAAAGCCCCCTACAGTAACCTCCAACAGCTTCTATAACAGAATCATGCAAAAATTAGTTTATAAGGGACTTCTAGAGGTCATCTACTCAAACCTCCTGCTCATGATGGTTAGAGCAGGTTCCTCGGAGTCTTGTCCGGTAAAGTTTTGAGCAAGCCCAAAAAGTGATGTTCTACAGCCTCTCTGGGAAATCTGTTTCATTGCTTAACCAACATCTTTTTGAAAAGCTTTTCCTTATGTCTTATTTTTTCACATATCAATAAAGGATCTGGAATTTCAAAAAGTTGTTTGGTTTCCAGAAACAGCAGTATCTTTGTACAAATGTTGCATGCTTTGCTGGTTTCCTGGATGTGAATTTACTAGCAAATGGTGTTACCAATTAGAATTGAATTGAATGATTGATTGGGGGGGGGAGGGGGGTAGTTCCTACTTCAGTGCTGCCAAATGCACATCAGCCATCTGAGACAGGTGCATACAACTTAAAAACAGGAAAAGTCTGATACCACCTCTCTTCTAACTGGCTACAGAATTGTTTGATTTATATACCAACTAAATCCCCTGGAGCACTTCCAATGTGCCTTTTAGGAGAAATGGTGCTGCTAGTTTTGTTTCTCTTAAATGATGTGTGTTGATTTACCTCCCACTTGTGCAGTTTTGCTGTAGCTGGCAGACAGAGGCCCATTCATACCACTTCCATATTCTCCTTTGAAGTAGCGATATAGGAGTATTTTCCTTAAATTGTTGCCCTGTAAGAGAAAGATAAAAATAGCACAAGAAACTACAGTAGTGGCCAGTTTCCTTTGTTTGAAAAGCAAGTCGTTTAACATTGATACATAATTTATTCTTTCCTTTATAATTAGTAAGCATACAAATGGTAAAGCTGTCCAGAAAACAAGCATCTAATGGTCTTATCTAACAAATTTCATTGCAAGAATTCTAAAATACTGTTGTACAAGCTTTCTTTGAAGTTTATTTTAAACTTATTGATTATAAATCAAATACTTCTACCTCAATATTTTTTACTGGATATCTGGAATATGTAGATTTTGAAACACGTTTTACAAAGTACTAATGCTCTGTAGTCTGTGCCCTCCCCTGCCATGGCAGTACTTTCTTTCTGTTTTCTGCATCTGAGTAATATCATTCCCTTTTCTCTGATCTCATATAATCCATCTGATCATCTGAAAGAAGCCACATCACATGAAATATTAAAACAGAGATATGACATTTGATAGAAGAGCTTAAAAAGCACTCTCTGTATCTCCTTGTTCCTTTACTTCCAAAACCACAACCAGTTAATATTTGCATGCAGCTCTCTGAAGATCTTCCCTTTCATTTTGCATATGTTCTGCAACACAAGACACACTGAATTAAGAGTGGGGGTACCAATTACTTGGCATTTTCGTTTTGCCTTTGGTCTCCTGGGAACACCTGCAGTCAACACTCAGCTTTATAGAGTCAGCAGGTGACAGTGACTGTAGGTGTATGCGTAACCTAAGATTTTATTAAGAAAAAAGTATGGCAAGGCCTCTGATGATTAACACAGAAGGAGAAAAATCATTCATTTCAACAGTTAGCAGCAAAATGAGACTACTTCTTCCTTACATTTACTCACCTACTGTTTTTAATGAAAAACAGGTCTTAAAAATATGTGCACCAGAAGCATTCTCAGTATTTACCAGCTCATCAGCACATGCATGTTAGTGTGACCATCAACTTTTCCATCAATTCATCACCATGATCACCACAGACACCAAGCAGTGAGGAAGTAAGTCCCAGAAATACCTCAGAAAATACTATCCACACACATCTCTGTCAACTTAGCAGTATTTCCAAAGGCAGGCACATGCCACTCCATGGTTTCATTGCTTCATGTACCTCAAAAACAATGGGCTTGTCCACCTCAAACAGGTGTCAGAATGCAGTATTCTGTATATGTAGGTTGACAATGCGAAACATTCTTTCCTAGTTCTCACATTCTGATGTTTTCATTTGATAATAGTCTATACAAAGTTCCCTCAATCAGCCAAGAAAATTGCAAGACCCATATTAAAAAAATCAAAAGCCATAAACACAATAACTGCAAGAAAAATAAAAGTATCACCTACACATCTGCAGTGCCAAGGAATTTATTAGGTGAATTTTTCAGGTAAGCTTAAGCCAGCTGTGGTCTACATTACAGAGGAAGACCAAGAACCAGAAATCTCTGAGGACCACACATGGAGACAGATTCTTTCCCAGCCTAGTTTGCAATGGGGTCTAACCCTGCACGCATGGACAAAATACGCTAGGGTAGCTCATAAGAAATTTCAAGATTTCTGAGTGTGCCAGCTTCTCCTGCTCAACATCCTGTCCCTAGTTGTGACCAAACTCCAGTGTCTTACAGGAAAGTGAACCTCATTTCCCACATCTAATAAAGAAGCCAAACATACAATTGAAGAAGCGAGGAACACAGACTAAGAACAGGGATAGAGTCTTTTCAAACTCTCTCAGGTGTATATATCACAGAATCATGAAACTGTGTCACACAAATAGGATCACAGAGGAGAAACTCTTCATAACACTGGACCAGGACCCAGAAATAGGCACTGCATTGAGACATGCTTTTAATAAGAAAGGCTGGTATTTGCCATACCGTTTGATTAACCACTAAGCTTGAGTCAACATCCTAAACCAGCAGTCTATGCAGTCTATTGTTGACTAACAGAGAGCCATGGTAAATTATATAAACAGCCACAGTACAGTCATGGGAAGAAACACCAAAAACCATCTATACATTGTTAAAAATAACACCCATGGTCACAAGTTTTATTGTTCAATCAAAACAGCCTTTATTTTATCAGGAAGAATGTTAAAGACCATGGAATAGCATTTGACTAATAACCTGAATGATTTAGCGCTTGGGTCTTTTTGCCTGGAAAAAAGTAACTGTTGGCATATCTCAGATCTTTTTTCCTGCCTTGCTACCTTCAAAGGCAACAGGAGGAGCAGTAATGAGAATACATTTCTCCAGCTGGCTATGGAATGAGGAATCTTGCCCCGATCGTACCCAAACTAAGACATGGACTTCATTTCTTGCTCCAAGGAGCAAGTCTTCATTATTAGGATTACTGCTCTCTCTCCCTCCCCTTGTCTCTCAACCTCCCATGAATCCAGACAACACTTTCAGTTCTCACAAGCCTGTCAAAAGTCAAGGGCATTGTATTTGAAAAGCAGGAATGGAACCTCTGCTTTGCCTGACAGTTGTGTCAGAAATGCACCCTCAGTCTCGGCCCCACATTTGCAAGCTTAGGATCTTCAGCTCCCTTGTGATGACCTTGGGCAGCCATGTGACTTCCCCAAGTCATTATGTTTCTTATGAAATTTAGCTGCCGCTACAAAGAGCGGAACTGCTTCTCTGCAGCGCAGCAGCATGTACTGGAGGTGAGGAATGCACAAATGCTTACACAATGTATCAGAAATGCAAGTCACCCGCAGTGCATGATGGAATGAGGCACCATGCTAGAAAATGCTGAAAAGACCCTGCTCCTAGAACAAGTGCTGATACTGCTGGTGTGGGTGCCTGGGTATGCTTCTATGGAAATGCCAAAAAACACAGTCAAGAACTGCCCCATCATGTGGATGAGACAAACTGCTGCCAGGGCAAGCGAGACAGCCGTGCCACTGATGTCCTTGTAAACAGTTTCCTAACTTAGTACACCCACAAAATTAACATTGCCCAAAAGTAAATGAGCGCAGCAGTAGTATGAATAAGCAGTTTGCAGCAACCATTACTGACGCTCACATTACTGAAGCAGAGGCCAAAAATAAAAGCACACTAGGCAGCACAGTGCTGTCTTCCCTTGACTATGTTTCTTCACACAACAGAAGTCCTGGCCTTCCAAGCTGAATCTCTCTCCTGCTGGCTACAACAAACTTTTCTTTATACTTCTTATTAGGGTATGGAAATGGTATGTAAACATCACTCAGCTGACTGCAATCCTTCTATAATGGCTAGAACATTGTATAGCCCTGAAAAAAACACAATGAAACATAACAGTCTTATTGTTACACATGAATACCACTGCATTGTCTCTAACAAAAGCTAGGATAAAGACTGAGGACACAAGAAAGCAACAACTGGTTATTGTTGCAGTTTAAAATAGCTAGGGATTGACAAACAAAAGTTTCCAATAAGGAAAAATTATTCCAATAGGAACACGTAGACACAAATCAAGTTTTTCTCAGTCCATATTTCATTATACTAGTTGGTCTTTAAACTTTATACAGCCCCCTGTATAACAGTGCCAGAATTATTTGTCCTGCCTCATACAACTTGCAGACTGCATAAGGAATTTGAATGATACTTTATAGTCTGTGATCTCTATAGGTCTGGGGAGATCTATGGTCTATAGGTCTGGGGATCTCTTCTGGTTTTCACTTACATTAAAATGATGAGGTGGAAATGTTCAAATCAGTGACAACACAGAAAAGGCAGTCATGTCCAACAAATATTTCTCTTACACAGTGGATGATGTGACTATATTCCCGTATTAATCCAGGTGGATGCATGAATGTTAGGCACATTAAATCTTCAGATTTCAATAACTTGTAGTCAAATATTACAGAGGAGCTGTTTGTGACCTCTAGTCTACTAATACAGGTTTTCAGTAGGTTTGGAACAGAAACAAAATCCCAGAGAACTAAGAGAAATCTAGCATGCAATGACACTCTTAGAAAACGTAATCGGAATGACCTAGGTAAAATATAAGCTGTGAGTTTGGTATCAGTTCTGGACAGAACAAAGGAATGGATGATTTTGAGCTCCATTAACACATAATTAAAGGAAGGTACTATAAATCAGCAGTAGTTATAATATTGGCATCATGTCATAATAATTGCCTCAGTACGGGTTTAAGAGAAATAGACCTTCTCCAACTTCTGTTGATTATCTTCTCTGGTTTTGCTCATGGTGAAAATATCACTCTGGTGAAGTCTGATAAAGTGCTGGTGTGACACAATCCTGTAAGGCCAAATTTCTGATTGAAAAACTACAGTGCTATAGCCCCACAGTGATACTTATTAAATGCATTAACAGCTATGACAGAATTCAATTTGCAACTTAAAACAGGAAAACATAAATGAGTGCACGGACTTCTAATGGGCAACTCAGAAAATATTTATTGTCTGCCTGATTTTTATTTTTATTTTTGAATCAAATGGAAGAATATAGAATATAATCCTTAAAAGCTTTTTCAAAGGACACAAAAAGAAAATGGGATGAGGTCAGGTCACTGATAAACAGTTTAGGCATCATACATTAAACTGAGTAAAAGTAAACAATATGAGTCTCACAACGTCCGGATCTTTTTATGTCTAGTTACAAATATAGTGACAATAGAATAAAGAGCATCATAAAATGTAAGACTCTACTCTAGGAGGATATGACTCTAAGGAAGAGCTGAAGTCCTTGGACAAAAATCAGCAGAATGGTATCTCCCAAAATCACATGATTCTGGCAATTACAGCCAGAGCTATTGAGAAGGATTCGTGAAACTATCTTACTTCTCTACATGCAGAGGCATGTTACTGTAGGAATACTGCATCAAAAGAAGAATGCTGACAAATTGGATTAGGTTTGGAGAAGCTCCACAAGAGTGATTAGAAAATAAAACATGCCTTCTCATCAGAAATACAAGGCTTTCAATCTACTGAGCTTATCAGTCTAAACATGAACTACATGAACTCTGTTTCTGACTATCTGCATGAGAAATCTGATAACGGATGACTTCAGCCTACAAGATAAAGGTGTAAGATGCAATGGTGAGAAGCTACAAAAGAGGTAGAAAGGACTGATTTTTTCCATTTGTGGGTTACTATTGTCCGTCCTCCCCATCCCCCAGTCCCCCCCATCCTCCTTCCTTCAAGAGTAAATGCATTTAACTATTGGAACATCTTACGAAGAGGTGTGATAGATTCTCTGTTGCTCACAGTTACTAAATCATGACTGGGTGGGTTCCCAGACAGAAACTATTTGAAGATCTTGTGGTCTACGTTAGGAGAACAAGCTGGGTGACATAAAATATGTCATTCACATAATCTATGAAGATAACATGCCACCTTTTCCTGTAGTAAATATAGATGAGGTTTGAAGCCTGGCTTTCTATGAAGGTTGTTTAAAAAAACCACCTACACATTTCTTCTCATCATTTACAAATGAAATTTCTGTTTTGCTTGATCTGAGTGTCTGCTTTGGGATGATTTTTTTGTTGTTTTTTGCCCACTTTTATACTACTTTGTTCCGTTATTTAGTTTGGCAATGAAATACAGTAGGGGGAAGGACGAGTTCTGTGCAAGTGGCTTCTGTGAAGATACGAAGCATAAAAGCTGAAGAACCCTTCATTAATTTATGGTTCAATCTGCTTTTGAAATGGAAGACGGCATAGACATCATCTCAGCTCCAAAATGGATCAACGGGCATACAGCTACCACGTGCACAGTGTTACACAAGCATGTGCTTAGAACAGAACCTTGCAGTCTGAACTCCTCCTACAACCTCGAAGTAGAAATATGCTGTCTTCATGATGCCAGCAACTTCCAGGGGACCTTGGGGGTTGTTTGTTTTTACACAGAGTGAGCATTTTCCTAGTTTTGATCTTTTATAGCAAGATCTTACAACAGCCAACTGATAGTTGAAACTGATATATTTTCACCAATAAAATATGACACCCAAGAGAAGAGTTATTTGTACACCGGGGCATTTATTCACCCCTAGGAAAAAGCACTTTTAAAAATGAGGCTAGGTCCAACTGGTGTCCAGCTCTGCTTCCACTAAAATCAGTGGGATCTTTGCCAGCAACTTCAGCAGGAGAAGGAGTAGACACGTACTTTGCCTGGCAAAAGTTTTTATACAACTTTACAAAGGGAAAAAAAAAAATGTACCAGACTTCATGACACAGTTCTCCTAGGAGAGCAGAACTGGCCACCCACACCTCTCAGCTGTCTCTCATTAGGCAGAGACGCCCCACATTTTAAATGTGCCATTGTTCAATCCTACACAAATCTGGTATTAATCCCACTTGTCTTAATACAACTTGCCTACATCACAAATGCTAACTGATAAACCCAAGGTTGTAAGTAGTTCGGAGATCCATTGACAGGGTCAGATAAAATAAAGAACCACAACTATGACCTTTCTCTAAACCCACGCTACAGTGGTTTAAAAAAGCAGTTAATTTTTTTTCCAGTCTTTCAGTTCTGTCCTTTGCAATTCCAGGTTCCACATAAAGCTGGAAGCTGAAGTGCCAGAATATTGCAAAACAAATGCTATTGCCAGTCTATTTTAAATATGGATAGTGAAAAGAATACTGGATACATTGCAAGAAAACCAGTTTTCGCCTGGTAACTGTCCAATTTTGCAACCTGAAGAAACTCAGGGAAATGACATATAAAAAGAAACATTATTTTTTTTGCAGTATCTCTAAAAAGTGTCTCCACTATGAATACAGCAGTAGATGAAAACAGTTTGGATTAGTGAAAACCTCAGCATTGGTACATTCAGATTTAGACTGAGGAAAAAAGCATTTTAAAAATTCAGTTTAATTTTGTGTAAGATTTTACTACTGGGCCATAAAATATTATCTGTCAAATGTTTATTTTGTTGTCCAAATATAGGATCTCTAAACACGGTCATAACATTTATAAACAAGGAACAAGTCTTTGTTATAGCCAAGTATTACTGTTAATATCTTTCACTTTTTCTGTTGCTCATTTGGTTACATGATTTCCATCTGTGGTCATAATGTGCAAAACTGATTGTTTTTGCACGTATGTATTTTTTCCTTTGCAATGTTGTCTTGTACAAGACAAAGCATTGAGGCACACAATAAACCAAGTTCTCCACCACTGAAAGAAAACAATGTAAGATTTGACCATGATTATCCAGAAGCATTAACGACTGTAGCATCAATAATGTACTGTAGAAAAAGACCAAATCTGAAAAGCATAATTTTCAAAGACTAAAATTATCCAACTCTTGCAGGGGGCAAACTTTCAAAGTAATGCACAGGGAGTTATGCACAAAAATCCTATTATTTGTTAACAGGATTTCTGTGTGGAACTCTCCATGCTCTCCAAGGAAAATTTACCCCTAAGTGTCCTAATGTGAATATTTACAAACACAGACACTTAATTTCCAGATGAATACTTATGAATACTACAGTGCTTTAACATTTTAAGAGCAATTTGAACAGGTAGCTAGGGAAAAATAATAAAAGTGGCCAAAAAGTACTTTCATTACATTATTCTGTTTCACTGTGTTGCTATTGTGTTGAACTACAAAGACAAAGCACTACAGATACCTGATTTACTAGGTAAGGGATGCATTGCAGACATACTGCCTATCCTATTTGAATTAGGTATGCTAGGTTCTTCACTAGTGGCTCAGGATTTTCAAAGTGGCTCAGAAGACATTTCTGTATTTCATTTTTCACCTGCTCATTTTTACGAACCACCAGGTTCCACTGATTTCTCAACTTCATCCTTTTTCACTAGAAAAGACTGATGAAGACACTACAGAAGTTCAGAATTTGTTCTGAGGCATTCCTGATAGTCATGTCATCACTTATGTTGGAAGAAACCTACACATTTGCTAAAACAGGTTATCAAGATTATTTTCTAATTCAGATTACCAGGCCTCTTGAACTCTTTCAGTGGACTTGCCACGAGTTTTGGATCCATTAAATACCGTATGACTACCTTCTGATTTGGGGTTTTATTGTGAATATGCGATTGAACTGTGACCTGTATCACCTTCTTGGATATACACAAATGCTCCCAGTTAATACTAGTCACTTTGCAAGAGCTGCTCTGTACGTCTTTTTTTTTTTTTTTTAATTAACATTAATTAATATTAAAAGGAACCAATTCTCAGCATTTACTACGTTACAAAATCTCCCGCTCTACTCTGCACTGGTGCAGTCTCATCTCAAGTACTGTGTACAGCTTTGGACACCACTATATAAGGCCATAAAACTATTAGTGTCCAAAGGAGGGCGACAAAGGTGGTGAAGGATGTAGAGGGCAAGATGTATGAGGAGCAGCTGAGGTCCCTCGGTTTGTTCAGCCCAGAGCAGGCTGAGGGGAGGCCTCATGGCAGCCTGCAGCTTCCTCACAAGGAGGGCAGAGGAGCAGGCGCTGAGCTCTGCTCCCTGGGGACAGCGACAGGACCCAAGGGAACAGCACGGAGCTGGGACGGGGAGGGTCAGGCTGGGTGTTAGGGAAAGGTTCTGCACCCAGAGGGTGGTCGGGCACTGGGACAGGCTCCCCAAGGCAGTGGTCACAGCATTGAGCCTGCCGGAGTTCAAGAAGCATTTGGACAATGCACTCAGACATGGGGCCTGGTTTTGGGTGGTCCTGTGTGGAGCCAGGAGTTGGACTCCATGATCCTTGTGGGTCCCTTCCAACTTGGGATAGTTTATGATTCTACAAAAATAATCATGGAATGGGTGCCTTGTCTCAAAACAGTCCCAAGACGTTACCAAAAACAACTATTTTTCCTCCAAGGCCACTCATTCCTGCCTGAATACTACAACACCCAGTACATGTAATTGCCAGAATCTCTCATACAATTTACAGCTGTGCTTCTGACAGTGATCATCAACCTTAGCTATATAGATCCCTAGAAGTGCTGGTTTCTTGAACTTTAGGCATTAAGGAGAAATCCAAGTGTGTGTGTGCATGCATGTCAACCTCTAAGTACACTTGCATTTTTAGGTGCCTAAAGACTGTACAAAACCAGGCCTTAAACAGCATAAAAGGAAAGATCTGAACTGACTTTAACTTCTTGAAAGGCCAACATACAAAGCTGGGCAAAGGGAGTTTGCAGTACTACAGTTTGGCACAGACTGCAGCCACTGCAAAGGAAAACAGCTGGCCAAAGCAGATTTAGGCAGCTCTTATTCAAGAAGCAAAACTGAAGCAGCTAAAGGAAGTCTACCTTGGGGCAGTTCAGGACAGCAGCAATATTTAAACAGCCAATGTTATCAACGGTATATGGAAAAACAGCCTTAGCATCCACCTTGCTGGAAAATGAGCACACATCAACTCAAAAGAATAGCCTGGATGGGGTCAAGCTACACTGTGAGATGGCCTAAGTGCTATTTGCAATGATAGGCAGATTCTCCCTTTGCTCTACACTGCACAGCATGGCAAAGAAAACAAAATATCTTCCTCCATTTTTATGACGAAGAGAACAATTCCCGCCTCGAGCAAAGCCAGCTACTGCCCTGATCGTACTCTCTCTCTAAAAACAGGAGGTATTTCAGACAAACAAAAAAGTAAAGCTAAGTTAGACACAATACAAATCTAGCCCTTGGTCTTTATTAACTATCCATCTTGACAGGGATGATTTGAAAATATTTTAATTAATTCAATGTTCTCTGATTTAAAAGAAAAAAAAAAAACACCTTAGTAGTTGGAACAGTTTTCCAGTAACCTTAATTGGGAATTTTCTTTAATTGTTAATTCTCCAATTGTGTTATCCTTTTCATGATGGCTGGCACTTTAACTTCAGCACCTAGAAGTGCGTGCTTGTATGAAAATTCCAGTTTGCATTAAAAAAGAAAAAAACAACACACACAGACACACTAAGATTTCTAGTGCTCCAGGTCCCAGGAAAAGTACATGAAAATGTGAAATCTGCGTGGTAAGAGCCAGAGGACAAAAAGAACAAAAACTAAAAAACCCACAATATGCTGTTGTGGTTTTGATCATTAAGAAACCAAACCAAAGTAGCTTCATTTTTAGGAGCCTGACTCATGACTTCGATTGCCAGAGGTGGTAAATATCAAGTAAATATTAAGCAACCTTCTTCAGTAGATTTGTTGATTCTGTGTGCTAAGAGGAGCTCAGATCCTTGCTTCTGACTCACAGCAAGAACACAGTCACTGACACTTGGCTATAGTAAAGCACCACGTCTCTTCTTCCTCATGCAGCAGATCAGCAAATCTGCATATCCACTGTCAGCAAAGGAGCCCAAGTAACTATGAATTAATGATGATCCAGAATTATGAAATAAGGCCAGCCCAGAAGGGAAAGACCCCTCCAGAAAGTATTAGAAATGGCAATCTCACAAGTGAAATGAACTTCTTTAAGATCTGAGCTCTGTTGCTGTTCTGGCAAAGGCTGTGCTGCCACGTGGAAGAATTGGACTCTATGATGACCTCAACACTGAAATCCTTGGGAGGCTGGAAAAAAGCATTTGGGAAGTTTATTCTCCAGGAACAAAGAGTGATTTTCCCTTCTTGATTCAGACACTATGTTAGCCCAACGTACTTCAACTCCCATTAATGCTATTAACATATTAAGCACCTGTACAGGGGCAATCAGGGTATACTTGTGCTTTTACCTGTGGATTCACAAAACTGCAGTGACTGGATGCTGGAATTGGTCTTTCTTGGCATATCTAAAGTTCTTTAATAGAACTTCCCTTCCAAAGGACAAACGTTCTGATTTTTGAAGGCATCTTTTACTAGGAAAAACTCTTTGTTTTCAAAGCAGTTCTCAGTCTTCCCTTTTAAATTAGAGGCCAATAGTAGCCTTTCTACTCTTGGAGTCTAAGATTTCATCAGTTCAAACAAATAGACCTAATAGCATCCTTTGAAGAGTGCTATGGAAATAATTCTGACTTTGCGTAACACTGCAGCAGAAGTTTCATAAACCATTTCTATTAGCCAAAGCCGCTGAATGAAACTGAAACATTGCTACCAGAGTAGCATTTTGGTTTTAATAACTTTCAGAGGTATATTAGCTGTCATGCCAGATTTCAATAGCTTCTTAGCTGTCTTTTTATTTTAGGAGCAACAGCAATTTCTAAATGCTAAGTTTCACAAGATCAGGAAAAAAGTTCTCTTCTAGTTTGAACAGAAAAGAAGACACATTCAAGCACCTCTAGAACTGGTTGAAAAAAATGACCAAAATTTGCTCAAAATTAAATCAGCTGTTCAAAGTTAGAGAAGAGGGAGAGATGGAGACACATTTTCATGAGGCCATCTCAGCTTTTTACATTCCCACTACTAAAAGACAGATTCATGTTTATATAAAATTTAATACGCAAGCTGTTCACCCATAATATTAAATTGCCCCTTTATATTTAATATTTGCTAAAATTGTTGAGTTATTTATGACAGAGATAAGACTGCTGCACATGTGCAGTAGCTGTTTCATCATAATATATTTTAGTATACATTTATTATGAAGCTCTTGCCATTATAGTGCCTAAATTTCTATTGCTTCCAAGGAGAAATATATTAACACTGGAAGGTTCCTACATGCACAGCAGGTAGCTATGGAAATAGAAAGTCATATGCTTCTTTAGAGCTGTTAAGTAAAGCATACATTGAAGATGAGCCTGGACAAAACCTGCTCTGGAGGTCCTGTAACTGTTCGCAATTTTTTCTACTATGTTTTAAGAGTGCTGATATCCTCACTAATGACATCTCTCTGATAAACGGCATGCAACATCCCAACATTAGGGCTCAACGGCATTATGAAAACCAAGATGAACTTTACAGTTCCAATATCTAGAAAATAAACTATACATGCCTATCAACAAATAAGTGTTTTGAATGAATTACAAAACAAAATTCACCAGCAATCTTAGGGGCTACATAATTCACAGTTTAGTGATTTCTGTGATTTCAGTTTTCTGATCATTAGTAAAACAAAACAAAACCCTCAATCCTGAATGCAGCATTGCTGCTGCACTTAATTAGCATAGCTCTGTGAAAACCTCAATAAAGCTTGAATGGGGTGGGAAACAGTATAAATAAAATTAGTGCCTTTAATTAGGTCAATGGTATGTATAGTTTTATCTGAAGTTCTGTCTACAGCAGGTTGCTATCTTCCAGCAGGCTCAGAGAAGTGCTGGGAGCACAGAGAGGCGTGGAAAATCTGTCATATTAAAGATTGAGATTGCTCACATTGGAAAAGAGATGAAAAGATGTGATAGTACAGAAAAGTATGAGTGGTAAGGAGACAAGAGGTCAGGAATTCCTGTTTCCTCTCTCATACAAGATGGGGCCTTTAGTGGTATCCAGAGATGGTCAATGAAAAAGTGATAAAGAAATACTTTTAACCCACACATAATTAGATTGCAGAACTCATTACTATGGGAAGTCACCGAGACCAAGAATTCAGCAAGACTCAAGGAGGATTTGGGCATTTCTACAGACAACAAGCAAAACCAATTACAATAGAAATGTTAAAAAAACAACTATGGGAAAGAAGACAAAATCTCATGCTTTAGGGGCCACAGATTTATGATCTTACTGTTAAGGATTATCCCAAGACTTCAGGAAGAATAGAAAACTTCAATTCTGCCTACAGTGGGGATTCTTAGACCTTCTTCTTAAGCATCTGGTGATGGCCACACAGAGAGACAGCACTCTAATCCTCTGGTCTGATCTTCTTTGGCAATCCTCATGTGTTTAAAAGAGAACATGAAGTATAACAAGTCTATTTGTACTGGATTCAAAAACTAGTGCAGTGCACTGTAGATTCAAGAGAAGAATTGTTTTTATTAAATCTCAAATGAGGAGACACCCAGAGCAGAACGTTACAGTGACCCAAAACACTGTCTAAAACTCTACATTGTACAGGAAAAAAAACAGAATTGCCATGCAATAGAGTACATTAACGAAATCCTCACACGTAAGATGTCTGCATTTCATCTCTCTGTCTTCATCTTTGCTTAGGAACATAATACTGCTGTATATAAAAATGATGGCAGGTAGAAGCCACTTCAGCTTTTGAACAAAAGGTAGCTTCTTAGAGAGAAGCTCTAGGTTCCCCTCTTCGGTGAGACATTCTGCAGGTGTTGACCTGGGTACCCATGTTCATTTGCTCAGCCAGGTAACTCTTCAGACTTGTCCTTCTACCTCCCACAGCTCATTTTTCTGCTCTTGTACTAACAATGTCCAAAATACTTCACTTAGACACTTCTTAGACACTAAAGACTAAATACTTCTTCTTAGACACTAAAGAATGCCTTTGCATGGCAGAGACAGCCACAGCATCAGACATCTCAGTACTGATGACAGCCTATGAACACCAGATCCCTCATTTAGCCCTAAATAACACTGCCCAGAATGTCACCATTATTTAGTTCCTTTGATTGATTACAACTTTGCAATGACTTTGTTACATAAACTGGTTTCCTATGCATATTAAGCGCCTTTCTGTCTCCCTGTGACTCCACTTTTTGATGAAATGTCTTTTTGGCTGCTAAGGATCGAATGTCACTTACGCAGATGCCTCTGCCTACACACCTAATGTCATTTTCTGACCTAAAATTCACCATATGTAGGAAGAATTATTAGTATTCAAACTGTGGCACCCAGAGCTGCCAAGACTAAGCCAAAAGCTTGACAGATTTGTATGGTGCAGAAGTCACAATGTACAAGACTGGGAGAGGGTCTGGATTTTGTCTCTCCTGTTTTGCTGTCTTCCATCTTTTTTCTTCCTTCTTGTCCCCTCTGAATTTGTCTTTTTCCTCCCTGCCCACTGGCTATACCAATGTCATGTTATAACACCACACATGTGACACTTGATGTGTAGCTTCTCCCCTCAGTAACTGGTAATCATGCCTTCTTGTTTCATAAAACAGCTCTGCAGGGGATTGGAAAAGGGCAAGTGAGTATTTGAGAAAGAAGCATCTGGCTATTAGCTGGACTTGTTCTTCAAGTTTCACATTCAAATCACTAACTTCAATAATAAAAAGAAGCACACTTGATAATTCATTATAGCAAAAACATTGGAACTGACAGAACAGACCAAGATCAAGCAAAATGATGTCAAAAAAGGACATGACAAGCTCAAGGTGGCAGGTGAAAAGAAGTTCCAAGCATTTCATTCAGTTTTACCTAGAATTTTGCTCATGCTTTGGTATATGCAGGTAAGTACCTCTGACAAAAGTAAAAATACATTACAGATTAGAACAGGAATAAATCATCAGTGAACACGCACCTTACAAAGATTCTTCTATGAATATGTATTTTGCAAATCAACAAGAAGATGGGGAAGGAAAGAGGATAGCCTTTGGAGTCTAATCCTGGAGCACATTCACTCAAGGGAAATCAAAGGAAACTGAGTACACTGACTATATGACAGAAGACCTAGATGAAGAGGTGCTGTCTTAAACTTTACATTACGATGATTCTTCAGTGGTAAAGTACAAAGTAGAAACAATTTGGAATTTCCTTGCTGTGAAGCCCTTAACATTTTCAGTGTGAGGCTAGGTTTAATCTGAATAGGTGTGGGCAACAGAATTATTTGCACTGATAAAGGCTTTTTGTATTGCCCTCAACAGCAGAATGCAGAGGCTCAAACTGCTAATTAAATATGATATTCTATTAAAAAAAAAAAAAAAAAAAAAAAGCTGAGCTAGTCTCTCTTTAGAAGTACCTGATGTTTAAGAAACAGTAAATTGAGTCACTATCTGGGAAGGTGCGTGCTCTGACCTATGCGAGAAGGCAGACCGGGTACTGTGTATAGGCAAGACAGTTACCATGGCTACCTCACTGCTTTAGGTGCAGAAGCTAAACATTACAAATAACTTTGCAGCATTAGGCTACTGGCCTCGTAAGAGCACTGCAAAATAACAATGAATTCTGAGATAACTATTATGATCTGTTTCTTGACACACAAATATAAATTTTATATCGTAACGCAAAAGAAAAAAGCAGGACTGGGAGGTATTGCCAGCTCTTGCAGGCCTCACTCCTGAGGGATGTCATGGTCCTAAGCCTGCACTGATGATGAAGAGAAGTGCAGGTAGGTGCCTTGTCTGAGAACACTGTCCTCCTGCCTCAAGTTTTACCCAGATTAGGGCTCCAAGTTGGAGCCAACACAACGCAGGCATAAGTAAAGGCAGCCACAGTTAAAATAACTCAATTATCGATTAGAAAAGGCTTTCCCTGGGAGCACGTTACTCTAAATATCTACCATGGGGTTTATGGTATCACACATGCTGCCTACATTAAAGGACAGCTATTTCACATAGAATGTTATACTGCGTTCCTGCATCCTTCACAGATCACTGGGTCTTTGTGGGGAGATGCTAAATGCTCCTGTTGGGCAGCAGGCTGCATGCCTCCTGACTGCCTTTGGGAGTCAAGAGATGCCACGGGTATCTTAGCTGGACAAGCATGGCTTCACCACTGCAAGCCCACCTCTTGGCCTAAATACCACTCCAGCTAGCAGGAGTCTCTCAATAGAGAAAGAAAATCATCATCTTACCTCTATGCCTAACAGTAGCAAAGGATATTCACCGCTGTCCACCCAACTATCTGATCTATTGATCAACCAGCCAGCCCTTTTCCAGACAGTGAGCGCACCTGTCTCCTCCCTCACCTAGAGCAAAGATTTACAGGAAACCACCTGAGAAACTTTCTCCTGCTTTTGGTATTGAATTGTACACAAGAACAGTTCAGGCACAGGTGAGGCCAGTGTAATGTTTCAGGGGATGAAAAATTCATCTCATGGAGACTTACGATAATATAAACTATTTCACAGCTGAGAGCTCACATGGATTGAACACAGTTCTCATAGTTGGCACTTACATCACTAATTAAGATGCTTCTCAACAAGATTACAGATGTAATTATTGCAAAACTAATAGCCAAACCCTTTCATAAGGCATGGCTGCTAAAAGACAACATGTCGGAGTGGCTGCTAGTTACAAGCTAAGAAGTACACAGAGAAGTTTGAGCTGATCTCATATTCAGACAGGTGTGCCTGTCAGGTACATTCAGCTCAGAAGATTCAGTTGTGCAGATGTGCACAGCTAGAATGTTTCATAATCAAATGACATGCATTCCTCCCACTTCTTACAGTCCCCTCTAGCAGGGGAAAGTGGACTCCTTCCACACGTTGTCCAAAGTATTTGGCAGTCAGTGTGTTTCTATATTGTAATGCTATATTTTGCACTGAAGGCACCCTAGGACAGAATGATCTTTCAGTCTCAGAGGCATGTACTGTGCAAATGCAAAAGGCTCACAAACGAAACTAAACTCTTCATCAAAATGACTGATACCCTAGATCTGCACCACAGGAAAACACTTTTTTTTTTTAATATCAGTCTTTCTGCGTGTCTGTAATTATAAGAAAGAGTAATACAGATCATATAAATGCCAAAGTAACTGATTCTACCTGCAAACTAAGTAGGCAGATTTGAAAGTAGCACAGCACCATCAGCCCACTTAGATTATCTGATAGCTTGGTGGGTGCCTAGGTCCCTACACAGAGCTATTAACAAAAATAACCCTTGGTTTTGATCTAAGCTCTCCCCATCCACATTTGTACTACAACTACCTTCATTTTGTAACAGTGAGAAGCAATTACTAAGAAACCTCTGCACCAATAAAGATGACCGGTTTCTTGGTGAGCAGGAGTAGAAAATGTCCTAGTTGGTTGTGAGTGATGCTTTTTACACTGCTCACTTAACACAAAGGAGGGAAATCCAGTCACCAGCCCCCAGTGAACACTGAACAGACAGTGCTAGCAGCAAGGGTAAGAGGAGAGTGTGGCCAGAGGGATCCTATCATGGGTCTCATATCAGCAGAAATCTTTTCACTTGCTACAATGGGACTTGGATCAGGTGCAAAGGTTAGCACTTCATGATTCCCTGATCTGCTGCTCCTATCAGCACAGCTCAACAATCTAATCCTGCATGTCTATTTTTGCATGGTTACACTCCACGAAGGGTACAAAAAAACACAAACCACAAATCCACACACAAGCAACCTCAGTTAATATGTTAACGAGAGGAATTAGTAAAGTAGGTAAGAAAAGGAAGCGAGGAATTTAAATGTAACATTTTCAATTTGGTATTTTCCCTTCTAACAATGTTCCTGTCTATTTTGAGTAAACAACCATCCAAAAGCAGCTTGTAGGTGACTACGGCTATAATTATAGTAATATTAATCTTAGCATCCAGATAGAGGGAAAACAACGTACCTGAAAATGCAAATTAAAGCTTTGCCTGTAAAAGAGACTGTGCTGCACCTCTAAAACCATCACGTAACACCGCTGTATGAGTTCTAAGAAGCGCCATCTGATTTTCTGGATTCTGCCAGTGCTACAGTTTAACATCAAAGAGAGTATTTTAAAATATTTCATTATGTGCTATGTTGGCTGAGATTTGTTGCTATTCTTTGCCCTTCTAATGAAAGGATTAGGTTGATTTACAGAAAGACTTAAACTCCTTGGTGTTTTCCTAGAGAAAGAATCCCACTCCTCCTCATTTAAAAGCTGCTAGCTTTGCTGTAGGTGGTAATTATGTTGAGGGTGAATTGCTGTGGTTTCTGTCTGGCAACACACAGCACTGGCACATGCAATCCCCACACTGTCTGGAAACAGCATTACATCAAACCATCGCTAGTGTCTTACACAACCAGCTACAGCTCTTTGAAATCTGTCAGCTCCAGTGACTTGCTATGACGCTTATGCTTCTCAGACATCAGCTTCATAGCGCTTACACAAAGGTATTGGACTCTTTTAAAAACAAAACGTGGAAGCTTCAACCCATAACCTAATCTAATATCTTATGCAGGGAAAAAAAAAAGTATATATATATAAACAGCAAACAACTGCTTGATTTTAACACCAAATCTGAACTGGGAGTCTGGCGGTGCAGCCATACAACGTTATGGACAGAAACCTCAGAAAACATGAAACAAAACAGAACCAGAAAGGGTAACTGCACAATGCTGCTAGGGAAATTAGTTAATGAGTTGATCTGAAGCTAGCCTACGGATCCCTACTGCAGGGCAGCACTGCAAACTGTAAGCAGACACATCCCATAGTTAAATCTAAGAGCTATGGATCAGGTTCTTAATTAAATGCAGTTCTGCTGGAATCCCTGCATCAAAATTAAAAATCACTGAGAAATCTTAAATCAAGCTTAGCATTCAATTTCATGTCTCCAGCTGTCAGGCAGCAACATCACGTTACATGAAGACCTGTGAATAAGTAGTTTCCCCTGAAATCAGTGGGACCAGACATCCAGTAGGGAACTGCTCAGCCCAGAGCAGCTGCATCTGCCCCAGCATCATAGCTGTGTCTTAAGAAAGCAATAGCCTAAGCCACAGAATCATGGCATTTTCTACATGATTTGAAAACAAACACGTTGTACTTTAACAAGAAATGCTGTAACTATGTCCTTGGAGGATTGTTGTTCTGTACCAAAGAATTATTTCCCTTCCCTCCCCTCCCATCCCCCACTTCCCTCCCCTATGAATTAGTAAATGAATTTCTGCCACAAGCCCTCAAACCATATTCTTTCCAATCAAAGAGTGAAACGATACCCAAGAGAGCGAGGCAGCACAGAACCAGTGAGATCCTGCAGACAGCTAGACTGGATGGAAAGCTCCTGCCACTGCCACACACAGATGGGCATACACACTCAGAAAGCCTATGGGGGTAAAACAGGACAATACCAGAAAGAGTATTGCATCCAAATGACATTGCTGGAAAATGTTCTCCTGGAACTGGACAGCTGAATCATTTGCAACCAGACCAAAAAGGACGATACACAACAAAAGACAGTACATGTAATTTACTAAGCATACACAGATTTTTTTTTTATTTTTTATTTTTTTGACTCTGGACTATGAGTTTGGAAGCCATTCCCTTAAGGGCAGGGTCCATATTATGGGAAAATCCAGTGTATGCCTTTATGAGCAAATATATTACAATCTGCATATATTTTCTGGGGAAATGAAGCCTGCAGTTTTGCTCTGCATCTGCACTTCAGTGTTTTAGCAAATGGGGGATGTAATGTCTGCCTGTGAACTCAGCCAGAATACAGATCCAAGAAGATGGGATTCTTATGATGTTTTTTTGTAAGATGCAGTGCTACAGGGCCTAAATAAAAAGCTTTTCAAAAAGTCATTGCACATAGCATGAGAATAAAGTGCTAGTCCCAGCAGTAGCCGCACAGCCGGTATCCACATTGTACAACAATCACACAGCTCAAATCGTGACTATGAAAGGATGGCCCAAGCAGCAGGTGGGATGGGGGGATAGCAGGGGAGTCCATACCTGAGCACCTCTCTCGCCAATCCATCTGTTCATCAGTCATGTCACACGGGCTGTTCCCCTGCAAGGAACATCCAGAGGAACAGAGAAGCTAGAAACGTGGGTCCCAGGCAGAGGAAGCAGCTGGCAGGCATCTGTAATTGAATTCCTGGAGGACTTGGTCTATTTTTAAAATTCTCTGTAGGTTAGCTTTTTTTTTTTTTCCACCTTCTTTCTCCCCCACAGGTGAACATTTCCAAAACTCGACACAGTTTCAAAGTTTTATTACATACATCTATGAGTTCCAGCTCTGTGTAAAATCCTGTGAGAGCAGCAATGCACCTAGCAGTCAAGAGCCGTATTCTAAAACTCTGCACTGGGGAGGGAGAAAATGAATCAGTTCTACCTTTAATTGTATATTGTAAGGGTAAAGAACTTCTGTTTTGAAATGCATACACGTAAACCTCTTGTACCGTACTTAGACCCTAAGCTAGAGGGACATTGATTTTCTACCAACTCCAAAATAAAATGAATTCCATTGTTATAGACATCATAGAGTCACAGAATGGCTTGGGTTGAAAAGGACCTTAAAGATCATCTAGCTTCAACCCCCCTGCTCTGGGCAGGGTTGCCAGACACTAGAGCAGGCTGCCCAGAACCGCATCCAGCCTGGCCTTGAATGCCTCCAGGGATGGGGCATCCACAACCTCTCCAGGCAACCTGTTCCAGTGCCTCACCACCCTCTGAGTAAAAAACTTTCTCCTACTATCTAACCTAAATCTCCCATCTTAGTTTAAAACCATTCCCCCTTGTCCTATCACTACCAACACACATAAACAGGTGTTCTCCCTCCTGTTTGTATGCTCCCTTCAAGTACTGGAAGGCCACAATGAGGTCTCCCCAGAGCCTTCTCTTCTCCAAACTAAACAAGCCCAGTTCCCTCAACCTTTCTGCACAGGAGAAGTGCTCCAGCCCTCATATCTATAGATATGCTGTGCTTCAGCAGTATCTACTAACCCACAGCTTTGTGGGCACGTTGATAGCTAAGGAATAAGTCCCTACAAACCAGCAAAATGTGAGGGCTTTCTTTATGTTTTTTCTGTAACTGGTATCTGAACAGCATGTTTTCATTTGACCAGTCTAACATCATATAAAGCCACTGGCAGAGCTAACCAGGACTTCTGACTTGCTTTTGTCTGTAAGCACTCTAACCTGCTCAAGTTGTGTTTAGAGCTTTCCATACCTTTATAGCTCCTTTTTCCCCTGTAATGCCTGTTAGACAATAACTGGTGCCCTAATATTCTCGCACAGCTTGGGAAAACAGTGGTCACCATTTCTGAGAGGGAGAATGTTGTCAATCTCCATCTACAAAGACCTCAGGCTCTGCTTACCTACTTGGGCACTGCCTCTTCCTCAGCCCTGCAATCTGGCAAAGAGGCAGGGTCTGGGATCACTGCCTTAGGTATCCTTGGATAGATCACCAATGTATGGTAAAAAGATCTTAAATACAGCTCCAAATGGCTACTGTGAAGCATTGGGAACCAAGCTCTGGTAGAGCTGAAGAGAGGAAAAGTTCTCAATTCACTTACAGCAGAGTCCAGTCTGAGCTATACTCATTTATTTTCTGAGTTGCTGCAGCAAGTTAAATTCTCTGATGATAATGAGCAGTCACTGACTGCACCACCAACTCATTAAATCAACTCAGTATCCACTCGTTAGCAAACACATAAATACACTCTGGATTTAAGACTTGCTGGCTAGCAGAAATGTAGCATATAATATTTGTTGCAGTATAATTTGTATTATTTTATTTCGATTTGTGTAAAATGATCTTTATGTAGCTGCAGCATGCCTCCCTCTGTCTTTTAATAGTGATAGATTATCCATAAAAGCTGTTAGTTTTAAAAAAGAGTCCGAAGGAAAAGTCAAAGATGACTTCTCAGCTCCTTGCAGGACAGGGTTATGTAACTACACATCACAATGTATATTTAAACATCAGTAAGTTAACTGCGTATACAGAGATGAGGTTAAAAGACAGTGGAAGAGAAATAGAAAGGCGTAGAAAAATCTCCACTAAACATCAGAAAAATATAATTTTGTGATGCTTATTAATAAAAAAGTGACTCCAACAATATCTTCCTCTTGAAAATATAATAAATACAGGATAATAGAGCATGTATCATATAAAGTAGTATTATTTGCTGAATATTCCCCAAATGCACAACCAGTATACCTGATCTTATCAAGCAACGTTGGATTTTGTTGCAAGCATAGCTTTATAAATGACTATTTTCTTACTATATTGGTGGCAGGGGAAATTTTTAAGAAGAAAATGTTTTGACTACTATGCAGACTGCCTGTAAACAGTATATTCTGGCCCTAAGAAAGCAGAGAAGATTTAATACAGCTTAAAATTTCAGAGGGTTTGGTTTCTTCTCAGTTCCTGGGCAACAATATTATTCTTTTCAAGGGTAAGACAATGAACATTAGCTTCTAGCAGAGGGGGAACAATGGATTAAAAAAAGGTATTTTGGAGAAATGGTGGGGTGAACGTTACAGAGTGGGGGATGGGGGAAATCACTTCTCTGCCCTTCAGTTCTGTCAATTTGTTCTTTGGCTGCTTATTAATAAAAACTGTTGCTTTAATTTTAAGCTGCTCCAGTTCCTCCCAGTTTTTTTGTGTTTTTTTTTTTTCGTTTGTTTGTTTGTTTTTCTCCCCACAGTCACAGGACCTTCTTTTTGCAGAGAACTGAGTAAAAGGCAAGAGGTTTGTGGCAAGAATGTTTGCAACTTCATACAGACACCCCTGTGTAATGCCACTAGGGAGTCTCACATAGAAAATAATTTATGAAAAGTACTAACAGGCCAGCTGCATGCACAAACTTCAGTGTCTGCAAACCAGCAGGCTTTGCCAAAACTGTCAGCCTCTTGACAACCAACCTGTCCTGTCAGTCACACTGAAACCTGAAGAGTCCGCTCTGCTGCCTGTGAAGCTGCTTTTAGAGGCAAACAAGACAAGGACCAAAGCCCTCTGCGAAGCAGCAGCAAAACCTTTTTCTGTGATCTTTTGGCAGTGGCAGGGCAGGGCAGAATGAGGAGAGATTGTTGTTTGTTTCCTTTTATTGCTGCTGCTGTTGTTGCTGTTTGAGCCAGGTTACATAATGCTTAATTTCAGGCTCTTTTTGGTGGCATGATGATGTATACACAATGCAAATACCCTTGCTGGAATTACAGGAGCAATTTATCAATTCATGTGCGGCTAATCGAGCCATTTGCTTTCTAGTGTGTAACAGTAAAAGCTTATCTCATGCAGACTCACGATCGTTCCGCGCAACCTAATTGAATTTCAGGGCCAAGAGCGTTGCACAACACGTGACGGCCTCTGCCGGAGCGCAGTGCCAGACACTGCAGGCGTTACATAATCACGCGCGGCTGCTGGCCGGGGAGGACGGCGCTCTTCCTCGCCTCATCGGCTTGGCGGCCGGCCTCTCCTGCCATCATGCCCCGCAGCCCCAGCCTGCGCGCCCCACTCACATGTACGCTCACATGTTTCGGGGACCTTTTGCAGCAGCACGGGAGAACAGGACCTCTCCCCCCCACCAGCCAAAATGGTTCATTAAATTGCTCACGAGGCGGAGGAGATTAGAGCAGGTGAAGACACGCACAACGTCCAAGCTAAAAACTGTCTCCTCACACTGGCTGCCCCACGCTGGGGGGGGCCGCGGGAGCTGGTCTCTCCGCCTAACTGAGGGTGTTCCCAGGGGAGCACAGGCTGTGGCACTGCCAGCTGGAGAGCGGCCACCCATGTGTTCCTCGGGCACCTGCTGCTCGCCACAGGGTCTGGGGCCTGGCAAGCCCCTGAGATGGGGGTCACCCAACTGACTGCGCCTTTCCCCCCCCACCCCAAGGTGCACAGAGGCCAGAGGCCATGTCCCTGCTCCTTCCCGGCCCACTTGAGACATCTCCCGGCTTGCGCCCTAAGCAGACCCCGAGCACGTGCAGGGAGGTCTGGTAACTGCCCTCTTCTGCCTAGCACATACTGATCACGCCAGGTATGACTCACCTGAAGGGATTTTCCACAGACAAGGCAGGCACTACTTAATAATGGATATATATTAACTCCTGGGGATAAAAGCATGCTCCTCCCCATGTCAAAGGCAGGGGCTAGATGCACTTCAGGCAATGGGATTCCTACCAGCTTCACCATCTGCAGATCTGCATCGCCAAATACAAAAGCTGCAGGTCACAGCTGAGTGCTGGGAGGAGCACACAGTTAACATAAATCACAACTTGCACCAGCCTCATACTGACATCCAACTTACTGAGCTGCAAGCTGCCAGCCATCCCACGCATACTCATCTTCAGTGCCCATACACCACGGGGCGCTCTGCAATGGACAGTGCTATGTCCTCGTCTCTGTGTTTTGTCTTCCTTTGGACTGTAGGTTTTTGGAGCCACCTTGACCCAAAATTATTCCTTCAGGAGAAAGGGCATTGCAACTCCAGCTAGCCAGCACAGCAGGATGAGTCTTTGAAGTCTGTATGACTCGAGAAGTGACTCCTTTCATGTATGCCAACATTTCAGCAAATAAAAAAGGCGTGCTTTTTCCCAATAGGAGCCAACTTCAGAACAAGAATTTATGCAGATAATCCAAAGCCAAGCTTACTAAACCAGTGTTTGTTAAGACTTCATACTATTTGTTCAACAAATCTTTCATTCACAAAGCCCAAGAGCACACAGTTCGCTTGATTTAAGGCAGAGAAAATGGGCACCAAGCCAACTGCTAGGTTCTGCACTGTCATACACAGTCCTGGTTCTACTTTCAGAGAGACCTTTGAAGGTGAGTCATTTGGTCCTCTGGAGAGAAGCCCAAAACAGGAGATGGCTTATGGTACTTGAAAGTACCCTCTGCTGCCCCGCCACGTTCCACCGCAGCGACACACTGCAAGGAGCACAGGGACTGGGCAATGGACTCATGGCAAAAAGTGACAACATATTCAAGCAGCCAGCCTGTCAGAGGGGAGATCAGTTCCCTTACCTTGTCCTTCAGCGACCCACCTCACAGCACAAAAATCTAGAATGAAGTCAGTCTGGGCCCAAACACACAGTGTCTACCAAGTCAGAAACAAGCATTAGTGCAATACATATATTCACCAACCTCAGAAAAAAATAAGACAGTTTCCCCAGGGTGGTTCTTGCTCAAGTCAGATGGGCACTGTAACTTGTTTTAGCTGCATATGTGCTTTTCTAGCAAGAACATGTCTGAAAGAGCCCCTTTGTGCACAGCTGCAGCTGCCCAGCGGCTGGCTTGCCACCTCCTATGGCTTTGGAGGCCCCTACTGGAAGACGGAGATGTATGTGCACTGTGCAGTCTGGGGCAATAAAGTAGCTCCTTTTCATCTGGCAAAGCTGTAGCGTGAAATTAATAGTTCGGAATCATGCAGAGTGCTTGAGAAAATGCATTTAATTTACTCTGATTTTATTACCTCACGGTTCTTTAGTGGGGCAGTCAAAGCGCTGAACTTAAGACGCATAAGCGTCTAAAACTAGCCATAAACTATTGGCTAGTTCAAAAGAAAACATCATCCCAGCAACACTTCCTTTCCTGCTCTCAAATAAAGTCTGTCTTTAGCTAAAAATCAAAATGAAACAGAGAGAAAAGGAAGAAGTGTGTAGAGAAATAGGAATGATAGAGAAGGTTTAAGAAATCAAGGGAACTATTTCTTCCAGTTTCAAATTCTTTAGTGTTTAAAAAATAGTTTAAATACATGTTGAATTAACAGATGTATCAACTAGTTGGCTTGTTTGACTAGTTTTTGTTGTTGTTTTTTGTTTGTTTTTTAAAAAAGGAAGTACAAACCCCTCCATTTAGATTACCTGGTATGCTAGAATTTGCTGAGTTAAAACAAGCTCTTTCAGTATCACAGGTATGGAAATCATCTGTTTATATAAACAGCTTCACTTAAGTCAAGGGCCTATCTGCAGATCACGCCCCAGAGGGCCAGCCCTTCCAACTAACCTCCCAGTGCATCAGTTAAGACCCCAGAAGGAGCCAGTTCATCTGCCTCCTCCTAATCCTAGCTCAACATGTGTGCTCTGCACACTAAAACACAGCCAGCTCTGCTCTCATTTGACTCCCTTTCCTTTGGCTGCGTGGCATAGCAGGTTATTTGCACATACAGGCAGAAATAGGTAGCACTCTGCCCAGATTTCTGCAATACAAATTACTTGTTTCTGACTAAGCACACCACAGACCAAAGCAGTCCCTTAAACTTGTTACTTTTGCTGTTGTTTTTTTTTTTTTTTTTCTCTTCACGCAGACATTTCCACACAAGGCAGCAGAACAAAAATCCAAGCTCAAATAGCAAAACCTGAGTTTTTCCTATACATGATCTTATTCGCTGTAAGAATACTTCAATGTGAAGAAAAAAAAAATGGAAAGTACAGCTTAAACCATTCAACTTCCATTTGTGAAAAGGGTCTTCTGGGTCCTTATGGTCAGTTTTGTTGTCAGAATTAAAATTACTATTTGACCAAAATGTTAACAACAACCAGGGCAAATTTAATAAAGACTGTGATATAACAACAACAATCCTCTGTGTCACCCCAGGTGAAATTCAATGGCCATCACCCACTTTACTGCTAGCAGTGAATTATCATTGTTATTTCCTCTGCCTCACAAAAGCAACCTAGTTAACATGAGTTTCTTCACAAAAATCATGAAAAGGCTGCTTATTCTCTATTCTTCAGTAACATTTCCAGCCACTTTGAAAAACCTGCCCTGACCAATAAAAGAGGAAGAATTTCACAACTATGTCCAGCATTTGTATAAATGCAAAGATTTTCATTTTTAGATAGCCACAGCCAAACTTCTTATATTTAAAGAGTTTGATTTTCAAAAGGGCTAAACTAAACCCAGTATAGTGGCCTGGAGGAACCCTAGAGCTGAGAACTTCTTGTTTCTTATAGCTGAGAAAATTCCTGGTTCATGCAAGGTTTAATGCTTTCTTAAGGTTCAGTTAGGAACAGTATGTATGAACAGGGTCCCTCCTGTCACACTTTTCTGCATGGTTGAGATTGGCAACAAGTATTTCCCCTCTATCTTGCCTCCAACTCCAAGTTGTTTCCCTGGAGTCAGCAAGAAGTCTTCATACCGAAGACCTGAGAACTCAGGGTTATCTACATTTCTTTGGCACCTGAGACAGATGGACTGGCATCCAGCCCTACTTGACATGGGGCTACTGGGACACAAACTGCTACCATATACAGCTGAGGAGTCCAAAAATCAGCTTGCAGTTTCCTGCAGGAAAGAGGAGGAAGGTAGCAAAAAACAAAACAAAACCGAAAAAGGGTGGAAGGGGATAAAAGGCTTGCAGGAAAAAGGAATATAAGGAGACATAACTAGTGTAACTCCTCAGTACTTAGAGACAAAATGTTTTGGACAACTCTGCCAAGAGGAATTTCCAGTCTGATAAGGTCCTTGCCCCGACCCTAAGTGACAGCTCTGCATCTGGAGTTATCAACTCTAGTCCAAACCTTACGAGCAAGCTTCCTCGTCTCACAGGTCAGCCAACGGAGAGCCCATACAGCCTCTCACTGACATCCATGCACATCAGCATGTTACGCATGTGACTGTTTATGACAGAAAGCATTCGCACGTGCACCCTCCGAGCAAGACCCAACCGATGGTGAAACTGCAGCAGGAAGAAAATGGAATAATCAGACTTCACTGGCAAGATGCCATGTGCCGCCCATGAAAAGCTGTTGCAAGGTAAACAAGGCACAACCTACACAAAGTGCTCATTGCCATAAACTGAAAGAACACTTTCAGACTCTGCCTAAAAAAAAAAGCTCTCTGCAAAAAGCCCAGGGGTCAAAGTGACACCGAGATAATTAAGCTCATAATCCTCAAGGTAATCATCAACTCCAGAACAGACCTCTCATTGAACAGCCTGGTCAACGCACATCATGTGGATATTCTGGTCTTTTCCCTGGGAACTCCATAGGTCAGGTAACCAAAAATGAATCTGGCTTTCATTTAAGTAAGCAAGTGTGTGCATAATTCAGTGAAGCATATTTCAAGCTCTGGGATTTGTAGAATAAAAGTTTGAAGAAAAGACACTCCAAAGGCTCAAAGGAATCCCAAATAAACTACTTGCAATTAAAAAAATCTCATGATTTTCAAGCCAAATCTCACAATTTGTTTGTGGCCTGACTCAGGATTTTCAATGCTTAGGGTTGGCAACTCTGACTAAGCAGGGATATGAAATAAGAGCAAGAGTGACTGCCCGCCAGGCTTCTGTTTTCCTGGGACAGAAGACAAAGCAGCTCTGACAATTCCAACTGGCAATACCATCCAGGCGCTCCTCCAAGGCCAAACATGCTGGGTAAAATCCTCATCAGATAAAAAACCCGTATCAGAAGCAGGTACTGTGGTACTGTGGTTGCTTAATAGCTGTTTTCTGAAGTTCAATATAGCATATACTTTCTTTTCCTTGAAGGCGGGGGGAGGGGGGAGTTGGACCACAGTATGGACTAATCCCTTGCCAGATGTCATTAGAAATTACATCAGTATGAAACAAATCAGAAAACAGTGAGTTTCCATTTCCTCCTCATGTCTGGCTAGACAGAGACTTCAAGATCAGCTTTCATCTGTGGCCTGGGATCAACCCTCCTCTGCTTCTTGCTTAGTGTGGCAGGGGTGTTAAGCAAATAATTGCAACCATTAAAAAGAAAAATAGCTCACTCACTACTGCTCCCCATCCCTGTCAAATACAGACTCCTTCATTAGGCTTTCCCACATTAGGCAATGTGTGTCTGCACATTGCACTAGTCCCTCCCTGCTCCAGATGGAGGTAAGAGGCTCCAGCTGGGGCATGTCTCTAGCCAGGGCCCTTGCATCTTCCTGGGTGATGCCTAACCCTGAGCCTTCCTCTCTCTGCAACAACCCCAAGCATCCCCTCCCATTTGACAAGACAGCCTGGACAGCAAACAGAGTGCAACTGCCACCTTGTAACCCTTTCTGCTCACAGGGTGAAAGCCAAGAGCAGAAGCACAGTGAGAGGCCGAGCAGAAGGGCCTTGCTGGCTCTTACTGCCTTTGCTTCCCTGAGAAAAGCGAGAGCATAGCCCACCCTGGTATCTGAAAGAGATGCGTCCTTAGTTCTTCGTGTTTTGACTGACAAAACCAAACAATACCATAAACTGAGGTTTTCTTTAGCAACTCCATTCCTAAAACACATTACCAAGTCACAAATGTTTGACTAAAGCATTTATGTAACACCACCTATTCATGCTGCCCTAACTAACTATAACTAACCATTCCATTATAATGACTCTATTTTCCCCTGCTTTATTGTATTTTCTCTTAAAACAGAGATCAAAGATTTGGATCTAGTGGCATCATGCCGATTTCATTTTTATTACTGGCTCCCTAGGTCTATCATAAATATTCATTGGCCATCCTTAATACAATGCATTGAATTCTGCTCACTGCTATCTCTGGTGCAATTGCAAAGTACAAACAGGGCTGCTGCTGAAACATATTAAATAAAGCAACAGCAAATTTGTGACAGTCAACAACAAAAAAAGACAAAACAAAACAACCCTTCTCCCTTCCAAGGAAATTCAAGACTGAAGGAGACATTTTCTCTCACCCTCTCCATGACTGCAGACATTTGACTGCTGTGGGAATTCGTCTGTGCAGAAGCAGCAGCAGCTGACCTGCTCCCACAGACAGGAGACATTTTTGAGAAGTCCACAGTTGCCACACAGTGGTCTCTATGATACTGCAGCACTCCTCTGTGCTCATCAATAAAAATTACAAACATTCCCCAGCAGAGATACAGTAACTGCTATGAAATGTAGACTTGATGTATAGCAGTTAATACATAGAAGTGTGTGGTGGGGGGCAGAAAAACTTCCTCCTGCTCACAGTCAGGAAAAGGTTCATTCAGCTTTATCCTCCTAACACCCCAGAATAACTGCAGCTATCCCAGATATGATGCCTTCAATTTGTTTCTCCCCCCATACTCATCACTCGCACATTCCTTGGAACTCCCCTTCTCACCTCAGTACAGCTCCTCCTAGCACTGGGCAGGCAGGGTGGGAAAATAGGTATTGCACCTATGTGACTTGTTCTTCCTCTGAGAATAAGCACAGATACAGGCTTCTCAGGATGTGACCCGGATACTTTAAACAAGCACCAATTGCTAAAATTTGGCTGGCCATGGGAATTGTACTTTTCCTCATGTTGAGTAACTCTGAAAGCATTAAGGTATATCAGACACTTTATATTCTAAGCAAGAACATGTACTCCATTAAAAACAAAACAACATGGCAGGACACAGAAAGCACATTCAAATATTTATCTTCTAATATGACTCCACCATGGAGGTAATATGCTGCTCATTGCAAAAAGAGATGCAATAGGAATAAATCATCTATCTAAAATATTTATATTTACGCATATGAATACATTCTCACACAAAATTCCTCAAATCTGTAGATGTGAACCATGTGATAAAACTGCTGACTCAGTTTATTTACTAATCTACAACACACCTTTGGTCACCTTAGGTCAGTATCTATCCCCTTGCCAATCTAGTATCTGCTAGAACCTTCTACTAAATTCCTAAAAATCTTTGGCTGTTTTAGTCACAATTTAAAATACATAAATAAAGTCAGACAGAAATAAAACCTTGATCCCGATGCCTTCATGACATAGAATTCAATTCAAATAGCTTTAATGAGCATGGAATTTAAATTCTAGATGAACTGAAATCTTTAGTGAAATCCATCCGACATGTATTTATAACAGAAAAACAAAAAATAACCCAATTATTGTTCTTTATATAAAGGATCTTGATCAGGTCCAGCAATTTTGTACTTGAGTAAGGTGACATGAAGCATATTCAGAGGTCTGTGAAGGTTTCATTTATTAAACAGCTCCCTTCCCTTGCACTCTTTTCTGTTTGCTTTTAACAAAAGTAGTATTAATAGGGAAGGATGCCAAACAATTTGCAGTAGGTTGGAATCTCTTTGCTGGCTTTGCTGTTCTTCAGATCAGATCCATAGAAAGGAACTCATGTGAAAAAAATGAAGGAAAAATACACGGAGTATTCAAATGTCACAAACACTACGCAGAGGGGAAATTACAGAGCAGAAGTTGGACATTTGAAGTTCAGAGCAAGGAAAAGCTACTCTAGTTTGTTATTGTTTTGTCTGATACTGTCTAAATCAGTATCTACAGAAAAAATATTTTACAGTATCAGATGCTCCTTCAGAGGAAAGATATATGTGAGAAGGGCAGATGATACAAGTTCCAAAACAATTTATCATTTAAGATTCGGGGCTTAATATTTCTGAAAAAAAAATCTGGATAACAACATATCATATTCTGTGAAAAGAAAATGTGATAAATATGAGCTGCTGGGAGGCTATGGTCTTTAGAAGGAAATGTATTTACAACCACAAATTTTCTCAGCCTTGGTATCCTGCCACTAGATTTGTTTAAGATTTGGATAACAAATAAATAAATAAATGCAAAACAAAGGTTTTGAAAGAAAGAAAAATAAGTACCGATAAGCAGTGAACACCACTGCTCACTCAACTATCAGCTGATTTAAAAGTACCTTAAAGTCTCCAGAGATAATATATTTGGATGATGGTGACAGTTAACAATTACATATTAAAGAGAGGGCAAAATCAAAGCACCCAGTCCTGTAAAGAAGGCATGTGCTTCATTCTCACCGCAGCAGATTAAAGTGTTTGTCTTTCACTAGGTCATGACTTTACACTTCAGAAGAGGTTAGAAATGCTGTCTCCTACCTGTCCTTGACAGATGACTTTCAATTTTGAAGTTCCTCTTCAGGTGAACAAAATGCACTCTGCTTGAGACTGCGCTCGACACACACCACAACAAGCACCTCACAACTGGCCTAAGTCAAGGGGCTTTGAACATCCCTCCAAACACAAGCAGATGATAGTCCAAATCTGGATCAAATGCCTGCTGCCTGCGACTTACAGAAAAAAAAGTGTCCCTTAAAAAGAAGTCATGCTTTGCATAGACTGACTTGTTTCACTTACAGGTTCTTGCACTAGAATTAAAATACATCTCTATAAAATGTTGATGATTATAAAGCCAGTAGAATATCTAGGGATGGTCCAGAACAATGCACATTACAGAAGAGGTACCACGAAGATTAGGGAAGTTACTTCAGATTAGTCTGTTTTATGCTGTGTGATAAAGCACCAGAAACGTGCAACAGTAACAACATCCCTTAGTGGCTGATGGCCTGAGGCACTAAATACCAAGGCTAACAAGGCCTAGCTAGTAAAAACAACAGTATCACCTGCTTTGTGGTATCTCTGTGCTTAATTACTCCAGCTTCCATCTGAGAGAGGGGGTAGAGTGAAACTGCATTAATTTGTTTTGTTGTAGGTTTTTATTTCTTTGGCTTGTAAAATGTCAACATATGGGTATAATGAGGAATTACCGCACTTTAAGGGTCTGACCACATTTACTGTTTAGTCTTGTGTATCTGAATGCTCTGACACTCCTTCTGCTGCAATTACTGGCTCAGAGGGATTCATGGCAATAGCAAAGCTCGAATCTTCCACTGCATTGAATCAGTGCAGTGCAGTGCAGGCTTAGGTTCTACCACAGACCACTGCCTTCATGTAAACCCTCATACAGACGGAGGAGTTTGTCCCACCAGTATTTGAACTTTCTGCCACACTTAACTGTTGTGACAAATTCAGAACAGTGGCTTCTTGACCATAACAGAAGCATGTCATAGCAACCACAGGTTGGTCATAGCAACCAGCCTGCCACAGCTAAAGCTGACCAAATGCTTTTCCTCCCTGCACCTCCAGTTCCTTCCAAACTGTGGCTGCTTTCCTAAAGTAAGGTTTTAATGCAAGATGTTTTAATGCAAGACACTGTAAAAATGTCCTTCACCACCTCAACTGTAAAAAAAATTTTTTTAAAAGAATCATTATAAACAGCATTGAGCTTAAACATTCTCCAATAGTATTTCTAACCCCATATTACGTTACAGTTTCACTGAGCTTAGTAAGGAGAATATTGACAACAGGAAAAAAAAATCAGGGTTGTGCATAGTCATTTTCCTATATGATCAAAAACAAAGCAGACAGCAAAATTGGTGAAAAAGTAAATATGATTCTTCAGAACGTCTGTAGTGCCACCAATCCAAAATGTGAGTAGTAACACAAATAAAGGTATTTCACATCCTGTTCTTTCTCCCACTTAAAATAAGTGTCCTTTTTAGTTATAATACATTATAGCAACCCCTCATGTTCTGAAATATTCCTTATTTCCCCACTTATTTTTTTTTTTACCTACATATGTTATTTATCTGAATGCTGCCTAATTCACAGATGAAAACAAGTAAAAGCATCTTGAAAGGATGAGGTTATAGAATAGAAGGCAATGTAACTTAGAAATGTTTTTGATTTGGAGCTGCAACAGTGGGATGATACTGCAACGGCTCCCAGAAACCTCTGCTGGCTTCTAAGGCACACAATGAGACCATTTTTCCCATCAGAAAAAGACCTGCAGCTCCCACTGGTTTCAGCTTGACCGCCAGATCAATACATTCATGAACTGGGACTTTTTATTCCTTTTGAAAAATTCATTCAAGTTTTCTCAACAGCTGCACATGAAAAGACACATGTTCTGGCACAAAATGACCAATAGCCAATAGTGGCAACATCTGGGAAGTTTGTAGTGAAAAAGAAGCTGTACTAAATTGCACATGTATATTTGGTGTTGTTGCTGAAAACAAAGAGGGGAGGTTCACTTACATTTCAGAACTAAAGTGGAATACAGAAATGTTAACACTCCAAACTGGAAGTTTTAATGGAAATTCTATGATTTTAAATCATAAAGCTGGTGCAAATGTATTAAGAGAATATTTTTCAGGAGTTTTTCCAGGAACAAAAAGCAAAGTGAGAAGCACAACTAAGTATTTCTGACAATTAAGCAGCTTACACAGTCTTTGTTCTGCTGACACTTAAAAAATACTCAAAGTTTTCAATTATTTATACTGTAGTTCACCACCTAAAGCAGTAAAAAGGTATAAAAACTTCTGCAGCACAAATAACCCTTACTGAAGCGTTCAGTCTATTTATGACTATGTTTTATCTAGGAACTACCATTTGGCAGGATATACGCCCTTGGATTCAGCCATATTCTCTTATGCACTATGATCTATTAACACTGACCAGCCAATAATGTTACAGTAAACTTGTCAAATACGCATGTTATCAGAGAGAGTATTTTTTTCCCAGATATGTTGGCCTCATTTAAGAACAATTGGGAAATCAGAAGGTTGTACGTGCCCTAACATGTACATGCACTAACATGTCAGCAGCCAGAGTGGGCTGAGATGTTGCTATAAGAGCACACCAGTCAGAGTTCAACAACTTCATCCAATTCACTGAGGGTAGGTTTAAATTAAGCTTCTGAACTCTCTTTGAAGCAGCTGGGAGCACTCCCCTCTCCTAGCCCACCAGCACTGTTGTAGGGACAGTTGCTTTCAGCAGGGCAGCAAGATAATGTTAAGATTTTACTCTGCTCCAGTCATTTGCAAAGTGTTATCTGTGGCCTACATCTCTCAGGTGCTTTTGGAAATGTTCTCCATATCCTGAAACACATATTCTGAGGTCTACAGTCAGCATTCACAGAGAAATTAAACTGAAATCAAGCACTATGGCAAAGGTCAAGAAAAAGACTTGAATAAAAATTTCAGAAATTCTAGACCAAGTTCCCTCTGTTCTTGTAAAATGGGTATAAAACCCACCAGCAATAAAAAACCTAAACAGATGGAATGGATCTAGCCCAAGTGTAGTCCTTGCAGTCTCTCCTGTTTCTCTTCTTAAACAGTCAACCTAAAGTATACTTTTTATCTATACCACAGTATAGGAAGAGATAACTGTCGACTTCCTCCACATACTGCTTCACCCAAGTGCCTTAGCACAGTTCTGGAAGAGTCTGATGTAAGAGAGAGAGGCTGTAGATCAAGTTTCATTCCAGTTAGTTACCTAATCAATACAAATAGGACTAGGACTTAACATAGAACTTCAGGGAGAATGTGATAATCACCTGCAATTACTTATGAAAGCCAATCAATGACCAAGAGGTTTAATGTGTCATTTATATACCTTAAATCAAACTTCTGAAGTTAAACTTTGATTCCTAACGCAATCAGATATTGCAGCACTAAGCAAAACAACACACAAGCAAGCACTGCCTCAAAGGCAAGCTGCAAGGACAACTAAGGATGGAGACAGGAAAGCACAAGCAGCACAGCCCAGAAACACACCAGTAGAGGGAGGCTCAACAATACAGTTGACTCGAGGGAATGGATGTGGGAAGGACTGGGAAAAGGCTTACAAACAGTGAAATAAGCTCCTAAGGCTATCTTTTCCTACTGTTCCTTCAACAAAACAAATGGTAGTCAAATGAAAGGTAAGTGGCCAAATGAAAGACAAAGACAACAGAAGACCAGGTTCCCAGACCTGGATCTTAACTGTGGGAAGTAAAAGGAAATAAAGAGATGGTGAAATTTTATTTCATTATTTCTTCCAGGTTTCTTACTGTGATAAAGTCTACAGTACCAGAGGTTTACCATTTCTGTCAAATTTATCACACAAAATACATTATAATGGATGAATAAAAAATTCAGGCTCTCTGTCGGGGAATCATGTGTCCCTATGTAGCTTTGTTCTGGTGTTACTGTTAAATATTTACTTTAGCTTTTTAGTATCAGCATAACACAATTGAAAAACATTGCAGGCAGTGACATCACAGTTCAAAAAAAGTTGGAAACGCTCAACAGGCTATTCATTGTGCTATTTTTGCTATTCTGAAGGCCATATTGTGAACAATGACTCATAAGAGTAGAAAGCCAGAGATGCGCATGCAAATCATACAAGCTTGCTTACTCATTTATTTGTTTGCACTGACTCATTATGTGCCTCACATGTAAAATTTATGGGATTCAAGATACAGCATGAAGGAGAAATTCTGTATCCCAACCAGCTCTTCCATCCATCATGCCCCTGCCGCTACTGAGATGATGGAGGTAATAGAGGGGTCTGGGCATACACCACTTGATGCCCCCTCCTGAGAAACAGAGGCTGGGCTGGCTGGGTGAAGTGCCCCTACATACCAATGGAGCACAATCCCTCTGGTGGCTTCACTCAATCTTAATTTATCAGCATCCACAACTGGGTACAAAGAGCAATTAGAACACGAAAGGTTTTTTGTTTTGTTTTAGAAGTCCTATGTTGAAGCATTGCTTTTCTTCCCCCTTCCCCCCCCCGTAGTTCTGAGGTGCTGTTAACTTTTGATGCGTCAACGCAACTGTTTTGGAGAGGTTTGGCACAGTTCTTCATAACATACAGTTAGAAAACCAAGTAAGTTTTTCCATGTGATGCAGTGGGATTATGGACCCAGACAGCTATCAGAGTAGGAAAGAATAATAACTAAGAATAATTTCTGCTTCACCTGTGAAACTCTTGTCATAACATTAAAAAAAAAATAAATCTTTCTGCCCAGGCCTAACCACATTCTTCTTTGAGCTAGCTTATTTACAGGAGATGAAGAGCAGGTTGGTTTGCTCCGTGTGCTCTGGTTGTCTCTGTATAGAGAAAGGCTAATGTTTTGCTATTTCGCCTTTGTCTTCATTTCACTGTTCTGCATTGAGATTCTTTTATCCTGTCTAGCCTGGGTGACATGTTCTTATGTCCATATGCTGAAATCAAAACAAATAGTATACAGTCAAAACGAAGACAATGTGAATGTTTCACATTTCTAATATATGGCTCATTTATCATAAAGAGAAGAGAGCGTCTTGCTACCTTATCACATCATTTGACAGGACCAAAACACTTAACTGTAAAAGTAAGTCTCATACATTCAGAAATAGGCATAGACATCTTAGTCACAAAAAAAAGAAATATCTTTCTTCATGTTAGATTAGGACTAAGCTTGATTCTCATAGCTTTTATATCTGAATGGCGGATAATTTTGCCAGGTACGATAGTATGAATGAGCACTGTTACTTAGACATGTCAAAATATTTGGGTGTAAAAGCCTAAGACAGTGAAACAGTGTGACGCTGGGTTGTGATCAGCATATTTTCTCAAAATAAAGTGAAACCCATGAACATACTTGACTAAACATGCCAGCTGTGAACAAATGAAAATAATAGCAGGGAAAAATTAGGTAATAGTTCTGTGATTCATATTTTATAATGAATAATACTGAAAGAATTCAGGGGAATACTAAGAAATATGGACAAGAAACCACACAAAAGGTACAGGGATCAGGCTTAAAACTTTTAGAAAGGGACAGCTGAGATATAAATCTGAATCTAGCTACCAATATGCAAAGGCACAAGGCAAAATGAAGTAAGTATTTGAAAAAGTTTTTGTGAGACAAAACTGGGTAACATGAGGAGAGGGAGGAGTGTTAATAGGTGCAAGAAAAAATTAGACACTTTACAGAGTACAGACTATGTCAGTTCTCCATAAAACTGGCAACTCTGTTTGAACATTACATATTTCTGTCACACATTTATGATCCTTAAGTATATGGATTACAGAAGTCTGGTACCACAGGCAGCAGGGAAAAAACTGTACACTTGTAATTAAAAAAACTTATGTTTTCAATTGATTATATGCTACATAAAGTCAGATGTCAGACCTAAGGACTAGTTTCCAGAAATACAGGATATTCAATACATAATGATCACATATACCAACACTTGCTACTGCTAATTCATTGCTTTAACTCTTGTAGAGTCCCTGATACAAAATTATCCATGTAAGGCACATAGTTTCTTTTGTTTAAATCTTACTTTCTGTCTTGCCACATTGTTTCTGAGACACCACATCATCTTTAAAACATGTAAGAAATTGAAATCATGTCATATTCTGTTACTTTGCTAGAGCCAACATTTTAATACCATGCAATTAGTTCTATATTTAATAGTAAAATGGTAGCAGTACCTCTTCCGCAAAGTTAGTTTTCTTGTCAAGCATTTCTCGTAATGTCTGAAGAATTTTAATGCAGAGCTTTTCTTCTTTCTCCATTAGCTTCTTTGTGTGATTAATCAACCTTAAAGTAAAATATTAAACCTTAAAGAGCATTGCACATTGTTACTAAGCCATGCTACAATTTCTTCATGCAAAAATCGCCTGTCGCTATATTTTTCCTCGAGGAAATAAAAGTAGACAAGAGAAATCATAATTGAAAAAGGAAATGGGACTTTCAACATGTTGTGAGTTTTTTGTTACAATTTGTATATCTTCTTGCCATACAGAAGGCAGAATTCTACATATACTTTTTCCTGAATGCTTCCAGATTAAGATCCAAACTTGCTCTTTCACCCTTTCTTTATCTATTTAGAGATAAGCATGCATTCATTTTAACATTTATTTAAAGGTAATTAGCGTTCACCATACTTGTTGAAATTTTAAAAGCTATAGCCTTTATTATAACTTCCAACCTCAATGGTGTTTATAATAATATTTATCATATAATTAGCAAACAACATCCACTCAAAAGGATAAAGAAGGATCTCCAAAGCATTCCTAAAATTTTACATGGAGTCATTCAGAAATGCAGTTATTTGGATGAAACATAACCATTGTTTACACATTCACACAATTTTACAGGACTGTTTTAAAGTCAGAAAACAAGGTATATTTCTGCCTCCAACTAAGACTATGATGGGAGTTTGAGTTTTAAATCTGCTTAAGCAGAAGAAGCAGAATGCCAGAAGAAGCCTTTCAGTCTCTGTACAGAGCAAGTCCTTGCATTGCTACTGTGAAAACAGAAAAGAGGAAGAAATCTGAAGGCCTTAGACTGGTTTTCTTCCTTCAGTACCAGTGTTGACTTACCGTTGACAGAACAGTGTTCTTCATATTATGGCCTATGATCAGCACACAGCAAAGGCACTGTGGCTACTCATTTAAACCGACCCATTAACAATCCTAAATTACAGACACCTAAAGCAGGGTTGGGAGGGATGACATTGCATCATCTGTAGCACAACAGAACCAATTATTTAAATTACTGCTAAGTTTGTGTGCTAAGGCCATCCTGGACTCACTAGAAACACCATGCAGGACTCTCCCATGGTCATGTTAACCAAATTCATGAGCTATGAGTCCAAAAAAAATCTGCTCTCAGGCCTGAAGTACTAACAATATTTTTTGAAGAGTTACATCTTTATCTTACAATATCCTGCATATCCTGCAAAACATTCTTTGCCATGGAAGTTAATTAAATACAAGAGAAACCTGTTTATTGCATTACAGAGGCCACATTCAGCTGCCCTAGACTTCATTTGGTGCTGACTTTGAACATGAGTTTGGACATAGGGAATGGGATGGGACAAGCTCAGAATTTAGTTTCATTTTTCCAAACATATAAAGTATATTCTTATAACGCTACCTCTGCAGAATATGCAGAAAGCCAAGGAAACAGGCGAGCTGCCTAATGTGTCCGTTTCCCTCACATTACCTCTGTTTAAATTAGAGTTTCTCAAGGGCATAGAGGGCATCTCACTAGAGGACTATTAAAATATATTGAACATCTTTATTTCAATGCACAAACTGCAAATTAAGCATCTAATAATTCAGGATCGGATGAGGTGCCAATGAAATATATTTTAAAAAGAGCTGTTAGCAGTTTAAAATAAAAATCAAAAGATTTATTTGCTTTATCAAAAAAATAGCACTGCACACCCTACTTCATTATGAATTCTTGAAGATTCTACCATGGGAAGTCGAAGTTTCTGCTGTCAGTTTGAAGAAACTTAATAGCAAAAGCAGCCCATTAAGAAAATAGAAGTAGGTTGTGCCTGTCAGAATCATAACAAGCTACTAAGATTCAATTTCTAGGCAGACAAGTCAAGTAAACCTCTCTCCCTACTCCTCTCCAGACTCCTAAACCTCCAAGAACCATAAAACATGCAGCCAAAGACCTCAATTTAAGCTTTCAATATGAACTCAAGACTCCTATATGCTTAAGTCGCTGTTGAAAATCAGAGGCGAGTGCTGTTGAAAATTTTACCTCCCTCTCATCTTTTCCAAAGAAGCAAATAGGTCTCTCCTTAAACCACTTACTTGGACATGAAAGCACCACATCTTATCCTGGCATCACTCCCCTCAGGAAAAAGAAGCTCTGGACTGTGCAGCACATCAACCAGCACCGAGAACTCAGCTTGCATCATGGGAGTGAACTGCTGCTCCAAGGAGGACACTACATCCTAGGAAATAAAGAGAAATGTCACTACAGCTGACCAAGAAAACTAGAAGAAAGTTGCTGTGGAGCTGCAAAATACTGTGGGCTACCTGACCCATTTCTGGCACTTGTTAGCCCAGGTTACAGTAAAGCAACCTCATTCCCTTCTCCATGTCATTCCTCAAACTGGGTGAGGAGGGGAAGGTGCCCATTACTATTCATGTTGCTATTCTCTTTCAAATTTCTCCTCTATAGTAATGCCTCAGAAACACTCAGGAACAGTCAGGATGATGATGTGCTGGAAAAACACTGTTTGTCATATATATGATGTTAGTATATCACCTGAAGTGTTGCTTCCTGCATATGTAGGGTTCCTCCATTTTTCTGGGTTCTGCTGTTTTCTTAGTCCATAAACACTTGATGTCATTTAACCACTACATGCAGAAGGTGATTTTCATCTCGTAAGTAATCTCCAGTGACACAGACCTGACATAATGGCTCCTATAAAGCCCAGTACCTCTCTCCACACCCCAAACAGGACAATGACATGTGACCATGACACGGCAGAAAGGAGATCCTTCTCTGTGGATCACTTTGGGGTAGAAAAACACACTTCCTACCCCTCTCTACCGACTTCTGAATTCAGATCATGAATCAAAAGGCCCTGAGTGCTGGCTTCACTTTGAACAGACACCAAAGAAGAGCTGAGTCCTCTGCTCCTCCCACCTAGAAGTACAACGTTCACTGTAATCCAGCACTACAAATGCGATGAGTCTCTCTCTGGTGTTTTACCCACCTGGCCCATATTAGATAAATACACAGCCATTACTAGCACCCAAGCCATTTGCTATTTTGTACCTGTAGTTTTTCTATTATATTTCTGTAATCCCAGGCAGGCCCACCAAGAGCTTCTTTAAAACGAGGTCCACTGCGGGCTGACATTCTCCACCCCATCGCTGCCCTCTGTACCATGTTAGAGTGACTCTTCATGAACAAGGTGTTGACCTGGCTATCCAAATCCACTGGAATTGCAATCCCACGGTTCTTTGCTTTAGGAGGAAGAAAAAAAAAAAAGAAATTTACAGTGGGAAAAACTTCAAAATCTTCTGCAGATCATGGCATGCAAAATCCTGATACCCTTGAAGTTGGGGGACGATGGAACGGGGGTTGGGATTTCACTTCAGTGGGTTTTAAAAATAAAGATCAAAACCTAAGCTGGTAAATATCAGCTATACTCTAGTTAAAAAAAGTGAGCTGTACCACTTAAAATGAGATGAGGATCATTTCCAGTACGTATTTTCATAGGTACAGACATTTATTTTATTAAAGCTTTTTTTACTAACTCATAAAAAATCAGAACCATGAATATTAATAAGAGTAACAAAAAGAATACACATTATTTTTTCAACAGCTGGTTTTTCCTGTATTCAGGAGTAAATTTGAAAGATCATCTTCTTAGTTGACATACGCACATTTAGCCAATTTATCCCAAGTGCTGTTTATTGCTTTTCTGCCTATTTTTGTTGCAAAGTCCTTGAGAAACCAAGTGCATACAAATTAAATTTGAAAGACCATCTCTTCTTTTCTCTTCCTGCAGTTTCCTACACAGCCAGGGTTGTTAAGCTATGGGATCCTTGGACATCACTGCAATATAACTGATAAACAGCTACAACTGGCAAATCCAGATCAATATTGTGATTTTTTATTTATTTATTTATTTTAAGACTTTGAGGGTAGGGAGGAGTTAACAAAAGACAGAGTATCAGAGAAAAAAACTGGGGGACAACTTGTTCCAATTCTTACAGTGCATCCACTATTAAAGTACCATTGCATACTGAACTGTTATTTGAAAAGAAAGTTTGAAAGACAACGCTAGAAGGTAACTGCCTTTTCCTCTATGAATATATTTGTACTAGCTGCATCTCTCCATTCCACAGAACCATAGATTTCAATGGAGATCAGTGACATTCTTCTAAGGCTCAGCACGAGTCGCCTGAAATTCAAAAAATAAACAAGGTATTGATGCAGCAATACCTCTATTTGAAAGATTAGGTCACATTTACAAGATTAGGCTTTATATTCTACGTCTTTTTGTTTAGTTTCCATGGCACTGTTTATGGTTAATAAACTGAGAAGTTGAGTGGGGATACAGTTCATTTGGGGTTTTCTACCATAAGCTGATAGTAACTGACTTTCTTTTCTTATTGAAATGCTTTTTAAAAAGCATTGGCCCATATTGAAGTTCTGCACATGTCATTTCTGTAAGGCATTTCCCCACTGCTCTGCGCTAACACGAGTGCTTTGCATAGAAGTGGAAGGCTTCAAAAATATTCTACCTCTCCCCCCCATTTCTTAAAACTTTAGGTCCTGAACTCATGATGTCAATAGATGCCCTTCTTTCCTAAACAGGATATCCATCAAAACCAACAGGAGTACATGCAAGCACAAAGTCATGCGTATGGCTCTGATGAATGAAGGCTCATGTGTTGCCAAGCACAGTGAGTCTCAGATCCCAGCCAGAAACTTTCCTTACCCCCAGATACTACACTGTAATGCCAACATTTATAATAAAATTTAAATTGGCTGTGAAAACTCAACCCCCGTCTCAGACTACAGCAAGCATGCTGTCACATGCATCCTCATCCTTTGAGTACCTCCCACTGGTGCAGGGTGCCCTCCTGTCCCTGGCTCAGCAGTGCCTGTGAAGGTGTATCCTGATGCAGGACCAGAGCCTTCAACTGCAGGTTAGGGTGCTTAACTAGGATGGAAGAAAGCTCTCCTATTCTATTTCTGGTAAGCACTTTCTTTTAAACAACTTGACACACAGACTTAAAAAATAAAAATAAAAAAATTGCTTAGGTCAGGATGCGATGACATGTTTCCCAACAATCATACATGAATCATCATCATCAGAAGCACAGCAGTTTCGACACTGGCAGTTGATTTTTCCTTCCCATTCTCTACTTGCTTTGAAGGCAAGGTCCTGGATTATCATGAGGAAAATACTATGTATGGCTGGCCATTACTTCTAATGACTGTTTTCCATGTTACTTGACTGGGTTGTTTTTCAAGACATTTGCCCTGTTGCTGCTTACTTTATTAAAGAAGTCCATTAAAGTTCTGCCAGGGTGGTTGGGGTGCTGTGGCTTATTAATGCAATTTATCGTGTCCTAATGTCAATCACTAGAATGTTATCGGACAATGCTTACTTCTCAATTAAGTGGCATGTATGCAGAATCCTGATATACAGAGGAATAAATTTAGCAATGGGGAGCACACTGTTCAGAGGAAAACCCAGACTTCTGTAGTCCTACAGATGCCATTTGAAGTTAACAACTTCCATCAATGTCTGAGTTGCAGTCAAGGACTATGATTGTTCAAAGAGTTGCAGCTAATTAAAACTATCACAAAGAAAACCAGAGAGAGAAAAAAAATACTCCTTTGTTTTGAAAACAGTTCTTATATGTATAATTCCATTTGTAATTAAGATTTGTATTGGTTGTCAAAGGGCACTGTTGAAGTCTAAGCTGTAAACAAAGCCTTTGTCTTCTTTCTTTGCAGCTTGTAGAAAGTTTATCTTTCATTTGTTTCACATTTCATTATTTAAAACAACATTAAACATATTTTTACATTTTGGAAAGCTGGTGAACAAATGTGAGCATAAATATTTATTTTTAATTTAGGTGTTGTAGGCTGCTTTCCTCTTCAATATGTGTCAATCTCCCTTAAAGTATGAACATGAAATATTTAAAAGCATGTTTATTTTTGTTCCACTTAGAAATACTTTTGGACAGAACTCAAACTTGTAAAGTAGGGTTAGAGCTGGTAGACAAAGGAGATAAGAGAGGGTAAAATTCTGTCCTTCTCTGACTGGGAAAAAAGCATGCTACATGCCTGTATGTAAACTGGTACAATGGGTACCCAGCAGGATACTTACCATGATGGACTAGAACATGTCTTCAACTAAGGTGGAAATCTGCCTTGAAGTGGAGGTCACAGTGCCTGCTTATATACTGCCTAAATCCCAGCTAGGGCACTCTGCACAGGGCTAGTCACACCCCGAATATACTATGCTGTTTTGCCAATGCCAGAACAACATGATTTGCTGGGAAATCCTTTGCATGACTAACTCTCTATCTGATGCTCCCTCACAATTAATTCTATTGGCAATAACTACAGCTGAGTCAAGACAATTGAGCAAACAGTACCAGCAGAAATGGTAAGCAACACAGTACCCCAAATTCAGTCAGGCCACGGCTTATGTTCCGTGCTGGATGGTTCTGGGCATACTCAATGCCCCAGCAACTTTCCTCCCCTTCCCTGTTTCAGCTATGAAACCGTACTGTGAGATAGGGACCCAAAAGAAAAGGTGAATATTAACGATGAGAATCAAGTACCTAAATTCAGCCCTCTCTCTATGAGCCATCTGGGCTCTATAGAATTCCCAAGAGCATTGTCCAGCTGCTAAGTGAAGGGCTGAAATGGGCTGTATTTTGTTGAATTACCTGCATGTAAGTCTTTTCACAGAATCACAGAAATTGGAAGCAGAAGGGCTTATTTCCCAAATTCACTCCATTAACTTTGGTGGTATTTACAAAGTGCTACAGTATTTAGTAGCTTAGGTGGTATTTACAAAGTGCTACAGTACTTAGTAGCTTCACGGTATTTAGTACATTTTGCACTACTTGAAGCAATCCCCAATGTAGGTTTTATAGGGGACACACAGGGGTTTCACCCCTCAGAATTCCTCAAGGAGGAGTGGGACATACAATTTGGGTCACAAAATACCCACAGCTGCACCTAGCTGTGAGTCCCTTACTCTCCTTGCATTTTACACCCCTCCTGTACTCCCAGACAGCTCTCATGTTCTACCACACTCCCAGTTATCACTTAACAGAGCGATGCATATTTAGTTCAATTAATTTTGCTCCATGAATCAGTCCCTCCAGCTTCTTAATCATTTACTGACTACTTAACAAACACATTTGGATGGAGAGACACTAATGCTAGCAACAGCATGACTTTTTAAGGAAAATAAAAGCTTTGTGTAGACAAGACACAAGCCTGCCAATTTTGTACCCTTCACATGGATGGTTTTTTCCAGCAAAAAAATCTATGCTAAAATATTTATCAGTCTGTAAAAAGATCATCATTGAATTTTTCTTGCAATTAGGGAAACACAAACAGTTAAAATAGAATAAAATATGGTTTTCATCTGAAATGTATTATTCTTGCTGTCAAAAAAGTAACAACAGGATAATTATCTTATTTGAACTAAAAAATGAAAATGAAGGTCTAGCTTTTTATAAAATGGGAAAAAAAAGACTTAAAAACTCAAATGTGAAAGGAAACGAAGTATTTTCAAGGCTGAAAAAAAAACTGTTTCAGGAAAGTTCATCAATGTGGACATAAAACAAGTGTGATAATTCCAAAGCAGCATGAAAATGTAACCTAGATTTCATGTTTAATGTTTCCTATTTGTAATTTGACAGGGAAATGGAAAAGTTTTTAAAGCACTTATAAGCATGGTCAAGATGCATCACAGGAGGTTTTTTTTTGATTCTGTACACCCTTAAAGGGGTAGCAGTGAGATGAAACTGGAGAGTAAACACAACTAGAATGGACTTCACCCTATAGACCATTTGCTCTTCTTGTTACAGAGAATCCACGTTCTTTAATCCCTTTTGAAAATGTGTTAAGCTTCATTTAAAACAAAGCTGCATTTTCTGACATCCCTCCTCCCCACATTTTCTAGTGGCCTGTTGATCATGGACATCCTTCCAAAGTTGGTTCTGAACCTCTCATTTACAAGCTAACTTTATTTAGGTTACTTGAAGCCTAACATACTTTATATCCTGATGATTCGGGTTCAGTACTATCCTTTAGCTAAAATGTTTCTTTGTGACCATTGATCTTCCTAAGTACTTTTAAAGAGAAACAATACAGGCCTTTGTCTTGCTATGGTAAAAGCACGGAATTCTATTATAAAGTCTCTTCTTGTCATACAATTTCTCCATTCCCCTGATCACCTTAGTAGCACTTCCTCTGTACCTGTTACAGTTTTGAACCTCTGAAACAGAATTCTTAAAAAACTTGTCTCCAAGTTTTTAGCATAGAAACACAGATACTCTTTTTGCTTCTCCTGCATAGTATCCTAGAGTACCATCTGACAACAACTAATGTGATTCGGCTTGCTAACAGATTTTTTTAAAGGGTCTACTAAGAGAAATAGTCTAACAAAATGTGGGTTCCTATCTGCCACTGTTTACTCACCTGGGAAATCACAGTTATTTCATTATTGGTGGTGGTAACACAGCCATGCACATGCTACAGAAAGCATCCTTCACATACACACACAGTATCAGAGGGAAAATGCAGTTTGTATAAAATATAGGGGAAAAAGCTAATGGATACTACAGAGACAAGACTGTAATATAACTAGATTTATCTAGCATGTAGCTCAGTACACTGAGGTGCTTCAACCTTGTAATATAAGAGAAAACTAATGCTTAGGGGTGAACATACAAGAATCACTACTTAATTCAGAGGCCAAGGCAGTTCTTTGCAGAGGTCCTAGAAGACTGGTCAGCCCTGGGAGAAAGACCTTTCTCCAATACCATTTAAGATATACAATCCAGATCTTTAGTTTTAAGGACAGGTGACATTCCCCAGTTTTACCATATGGGAAGACAGCAGATGGTTTTAAAGGCAAACTTTCTGGCCTCCACCATTCTCAATCTTGCAAAGATTACAGAATATAGGAACTGAAAGTCCTTTGGTAATGAATTCATTTGAAATAAATTAAACTGTTTGTCTTCTTAGTTCCTCTGTTTTCACAAAGATCAGTGGATCTTTTAAACAATTTCCATGTGTAGCAGTTTTGCCAGTGAGAAGACGCTATTTTGATCACTCATTTTTGGATTATTTTTTAAAGCAAAAACTCAGTGCTATGTTATAATAAAGAAAATGGAGAGAGTAATCTATGTAAAATGTGTTAATTTTTGTTAATGTGATAATCTGCTTCAGAAATCCAAGAACAAGAAGCATTACTATACACAAACTATTTTGTAATTATTTTAATTCATCCAACTGTAGCCAAATGTTTACTAGGCAATAAAAAATTGATGTGCACTGGTATCTTTGTGTTCCAAATCTCTTGGAGTCACAGAAGGGTCTGCTGAACAAGTCAAGCAAGCCTCTATACTTCTTGCTGAACTCGAAGGCAGAAAACTGCCTGGAGACAAAGACGCAAGCAAAGCCTGAAAAGCTTATGAAGTTTTTCCCTAGTGGTCAAGTGGAGTTGAAGTACCAAGGTTATAAGAAATTAGCTTCTGCAACATATCCTTTTGTTGACCCGGAAGATAATGTACATTCTTACAATGCTCATAAGAAGACAGATGCAATGATCTTAAGCTCTTGAGGCAATACTTATATCCACCTGTCAGCAACATAAATAGTAAGCACTGAGCAGAATGTATATTGCTTAAACTTGCTCTGAAATGGGTCTTTTAAAAGTGCATTATTATATGGATCTTTGATATCTTGGGAAATCTGTGTATGATCTTTCTTCCTGCTGAGATTCATTTCTAAATCCAGGGCTACTACTACAAAAAAAATGTTTGTTCTTTCAACTCTACACTACATTTATTTTCCATCAAAAGTCTTTGGTCCCTGCTGTAAATCTGTCCAATACTGTATCTCTCTGATATAGGCAAAATCTTTCTAGAGTTTTTTTTTATACCCTGCTGTGAAACATGAAGGCCCTAACATTAAAGCTGACAGACTCTCAAGGTAAAAAAAAAAAAAAAAAAAAAAAAAAAAAAAAGTTCTCACAGATTCCTAGCCAAAATCCAAACCTAGTCCATATACACAGCCAGAAAAAGAGGTAAAATGAATAAAAAAAATAAAAAAAAGGAAAGGAAAGGCTGGCCTATTTGTATTATGGGAGAAACCTCTGCCTGCTCAAAGAGCACCATTTTGTGCTGGTGGAACACCCAGTAGACACGGAAGCCTGGTACACACAGCAATTACAAGGGCCTCGATTTTAAAAGTCATCAGTACCTCCAACTGGGGTAGTTTTTCCAAAGCTTTCAGCAGAGCAGAACAGGCCTACTCAATTAACCAAGGCAAGCCAAGTTTGGCACCGTGCCTAAAATACTGAATATCACACAAGGCTAAAATCTCAGCTAGCCACCTCAACTTTTATACAGGGATGTATAAAACTCCATTTTCCACTTCTTTAGCTTGCTCTTTTGGAAAAGGCTCCTCAACAGCTGCCTTCTTCTCCCTTTCTGCACTGGCAGAATAAAACACCAAATAAAAATTTGTGGTAATTTGCTAATATGATACAATTGTACCAGTTGTATTCAATATTGGTACCAGTAATGAATCCTTAAACAGTTATTATGATATGGACAATGAAATCATCAACTTGCATGTTAAAGTGTGCTTTCAGGGCCACCTCTGAGGCTACCAGGCCCATGGCACCCAAGATGACACACAGCCTGCTTGCCCTACTGTCACTGCTGGTGACATGAAAGTCCCGAAGGAGGACACATGGTGGTGCCTTTCATGGGCACCTCAGCTCCACTGTCCACACTTGACAATACCCAAGACAAGAGTGGGATCCCATGCATGGGAAGCCAGAGCAGCAAGAAGTCTGGATCCATAGGACAGCATAAAGGCATAGTTTAAATGAACAAATAAAACACTGTAGATCATCTTCATTACGGTGACCCACATTTTTCCCCTATCTTGCTGCTGTGGGGACAAGTTCAGCTTGGGTGTCTCAGCACTAGACTCAGGTGACTCTAAATACCCTTATCTCTATAAGATAACACAAAGACCTCTCCAAGCTCTAATATTTTTTTTAGGTTAAGCTCCACAGAAAGGTAGGCATGGAGCTGTCTAGAAGCATCCAAAGTTGGTCTTAAATACACTCTTACCTGCCTTACTTCTCCTCTCTTTCCTCAGACTCCCAAAGGAAGTAAGTTACTGATGACTCTTTCCAGAACTGCCAGAGGGTACCAGGAAAGGAAGTGTTAAACACACAAAAAAGGATTTGTGGGACTAGAGCTTTATTTGAAACTGTAGTAGCTGTAGCATAAAGGAAATAAAACATCTTTGGCTTTCAAAGTTCTCTTACCAGATGGATCCATAATTAAGTCATTTGCACAACAAATAAAACATCTGAAGATTGCTAAGTTTTTAGGTAACTGCTATTCTCACTCACACAAAAGTTAGTGAAATACTTTGGCTAAAATGTTAGATGATACCCCTGTAAAACTATCCCAAAATCTAAATTTAGAGTAGATTGTTACAGTGCCACAGATACTGCAGATGGTTCCGGGACCCTCTCATATTTTTTATCATTATTTATTAAAGCTTCTTAAAAATTGCATCAACTATAGCATTTAGCCAGTTTCTATATGTCTCTGCCTCTACTCAGTTTTGATTGATGCTGAGGAAAACCTTACTCTATAAATTCTATAAAAACTAGATTGAATACTCTGTTTTTCCAGTTGTGGACGAAGACTTTAAAACACTGTTCACAAAAATTTAAGTTAAGAATGAACTTTTGCCAGTCTTAGCTATGTACAGGTGAAGAATCTTTTTTATTTTTTTATTTTTTATTTTAGGATGGGATCACTCCCGAAGAAGTTTTAAATCTTTGACTAACGTAGTATTTGAATTTATTTGAAAGCAATGTAATTTCTTAGCTGCCCTTGGGACCAAATATGAATTAAGTCTTGGTGCCTGTGCAAGGCAATATGCCCCTTTCATGGCTGACTGTGTAGAAGCAGTAAATGCATAGACCTGATGGTGATGAGTAAGCAGAGAAGCTATGGAGTGGCAGAATTCTGTTTTCCACCCCCGACTCACTGATGGGACAAAACCTGAACAAGCCCAGGATGATGACTGATAACAACAAATACCTCTCACAGGAACTGAAGGAAAAAAGATGAGTGTTCTGATGCACGATTCCATGCATCACTGCTCACAACAGCCCAGCACAAATGGAATTACCTATATTTTCCCATACCCTATATGAAGCTTCTGTTTTATTCCAATATCATAACTTCCTTGAGATCAAGTTCAACCACCACTCATTTAGCAAACCCACCTCTGTGGCCTACAGGTTCACCTACCAGCCCTATTTGATGGAACACATTTGAATGCATTATAAAAAGAGGAAGAATTTAACCTCAAAGTGGGATGTCTTAAATTACCACTGTCACAACTGCATGATGCTATAGTCAAAGAAAAGAACATTCAAGCTCAAGTAATTCTGATCTTAAAACACAGAGAAAAACAACGAAGGTAAAAACCTGGCACCTACCCACTTCAGCCAAAGTTTTGATACATGACTCCACTGAGGCTTTCTGAGTTGGGTTTGGCCAGGTGCAGTTGTAAATTCTAAAAGCAGACTGCAGCAGCTGAATAAAAACAGGCTGATGTGTCTGAAAACAAAAAGATAAACATGTAATTTTATACTTTACCATCTCCTCACAACTGCCCTAAGGTTTGATATAACATAAACCACGTGCATGGGTTTTGTTTTTTTTTTTTTTAAGCTTGTACACTCAAACTGCGGATCAATTAAATTCTCTTTGCTCTTCAGGGCAGGAGGGAATGCAAATCATTTCTGCACCCCTACAGAGGTCAAATCATGCAATTTTTACTAAGATCACCACTGACATCAAGTAAGCACAGTACAGAGCAGAAGGACTGAAGAGTCTTCCTGGTTCTCAGGTACATGTTCTTTTTGTCGTAATGCACAGCATTTTTCTCATACAAATACAAAGACAGACCTTGATTCTGCAAAGATACTCTATCCAATGAATTCACAAAAGCCACGAGTAAATATGACCTTATTGAGCTGTGTGCTTTTTCAGAGTTGTAAAGGGTAAAAATTAAGAATAAATGATTTCAAGAGAAACTAAGCTGCTAGCCAGTGGCATGAAAAGAGAGAGAAATTGAAGGAGGATAAAAAGGTACAGGATCCCTATTCCTTCCTATGACAAGGTATCTCATTAATGGGCTGAATTACGTATTTGTCAGTCTCTTTTTCTTACCTGGAGGCTGGTGCTGTTATCTGAAAATGGAGAATTGAAGAAGCCACTTACAATGTTCATTACAGGCTCAGTGACATATTTCTCCAGAGATGTGTCTGCATGTTTACGATCTGTGGTTGTGTTACAAACCTACAGGAAAGAAGAAGACAGCAATGAGATTCAGTATTTTCAAGTAAGCCAGCTATGTTATTTTGCATTTATTACAACCCATGTAATAAGATTTGTTCTTAGTATGATTTAGTATGTTCTTAGAATGACTTTTATATAAGATCTATCACAGCATATTATCTTAGAGTTCAAGATTTATTTGCAGTAGCTTGTCGTTCTTCTTGAAGATACACATTGTCTTTTAAATTCCATTATCTTCTGAACTAATTCCTTCCGGTTGGCTGTCTATTCTTTCCTACACCATGAAAAAAGATCCCCCTAAATCAGCACATTGCGTTCCACTTACACATTTAGACAGATTCAAGAAGAAAATGGACCTTTCCTCCCATTGTGAAGCTAGGTTGGAAGAGGCTTTAGAGACAGACGAGACAAACACATTAGGTTAGAAAGATTTCATGTAATGTTTAACTTCTTGCTACAATCAATCACCACAAATAGCAGCAATGGCGAAGCCCATTTGCAGAAAAAAAAATTAGAGAGCGGGAAACAGAAGGAAATACCATAGTCCATACCAACAGCCTTTCAGATTTTAGACAACATTTCTTAAGAAAGCCACCTGAGGAAAATATGAATGACAAACTAAAAACAATGAAAGAAGAGAATGAATGGTACTGGGACAACTCTGGAGCACAGAAGGATGATTAAATGGTAGGAGGATATGGAAAGATTCATACAGATGAGTCCTGAAGACACCCTTTGGTACAACACTGGAAGTTTGTTGCTGCATAAAGATGTCAGGCTTAAAGAAAGGAAAAAATTACTGGGCCAGTATACATGCTTCACTATTTCTTTTCTTTTTTTTTTTTTTTCCCAACATGTATTAACATTTATAGTCATTTTGAATTTGCATATGTCAGTGAAAACAGTAGTAAAAGGAGACCTAAAAGGAGTCTACACAGAAAAAGACAGTGAGAAAGGCAAACAAGGACTACAGACTATACTTATCCTACCTCTTCAACAGCCTTTGAATAAGCAGTTCTAGTCATGTTCAAAAAAAAAAAAAAGACAAAATTATTCGCTTTCACCTATGCAAGCCACAGACTTCTGTAACGTTCTAGAGAATCTATGCAAGAATAGAATTTATTTTCTTTACAGACTTCTGGGATAACTTTCAAATTACTATCTGAGCTTTTAACACAACCATGAATCTGTGTACTACATAGTTATCATTACATCATTTTATGGATGGGGAACTTAAGTCCAGAGAAGGTGAGTGAATTGCTTAAGGTCACAGAGAGAAGTTGGTGATAGAACCAGAGAAATAATCTGCAGCACCTGAATCTCACACAGGGCAAACATGCTCTCTAATTACACTGTGCCACTGTGACACTTGGATACCACAAGACAGCAATTTCACCAGCAGTGTTTTAAGGAAGGTTACTGACATGACATCCAAAAGCACCCACATTCAATGGAAGATTTGAGTCATGGGAACACAAAAGCATTTTGAGTAGAGTATAACACAAAAGCATTGTCATGTGGTAGGCAGAGGAATAGCCAAAGATAACTTGCAACCTACAGGAATTAGGCATCTGGAGGAGCTCTGTCTGTTTTTCTATAACGTGTCAGAAAAACAAGTCATGGCCCAAGACAGCGCATTTTTATCACCCCAGAAAAGGAAAGATTTTGGTCAGAGAAGCAACAGTGCCTAAACTGAAATAGCAAATTCTTCAGCCCTTCAGTTTGGGAAAATTATGACACCTTCTCTTCCCTAATCCTCATGAACATAAAATATTGAGTTAATAATAAAGCTTAAAAAATAATTACGAAAAAATCATAGACCTAAAAAAAACCTCTTGATGTTCTTCTGCCTTTAATTAATCTGCATGCCCATTTTCTCTGGAACCCGTAGCTCTGAGGCTGAGCATTTGTGATCCCAATGGGAAGAGAGAGAGCTGTGCAGTGCAAGCGCAGTGAATTTAGAAATCAACAAAACTAAATTCCAACATGCTTTTAAGCTTTCCCCTTCACTCATCTAACAAGCAGAGCCATATGTGGGGGGGGACACAACTGTGCTCCAACACAGGTCTGAAAAATTCCCGTCATGGAACGAATTTGGAAATCCTCTCATTTGCTCTCATCCTTCTGCCCTTTAGGGACTAAAAAATGTTTCCTTGTGGAAGAAAAAACCTGAAATGAATGAAATGGAGACGAAGATTGAGAAAGCAGTGTTTAAAAACCCCGTAAGAGGCTTTGGGACTAAAACTCACATGAATAATACTTCAAAAATTCTGCAGAGAAAGCCACGATGACTTTACAGCTGTCAGATGCTGGCTCTTCCTTTAATCCTGTTCAGAATACAGCTGCTGATTTACGGAACAAGATACATGCAGGAAAGGAAAGCCATTCCTTGAGCAGCACCCACTTCACTTAGTGCTACACTCTCTTTCAGTCATACTTGGGAGAAAGTAGGTTGGCAGAAACTGTAGAAAAAGGATGTCTTTGAAAGTGAAACTGCTTTTGGCAAACTGAATTCATATACAAATCCACCTAGTGTCTGATTTGCAATGTATCACATTGTTGAAAGAGAATGACAGGACTAAATATTTCCTTCTTGGGTATAGCAACAGATAAGAAAATTGGTTTTTCTTTCCTTTTTTTAAAGGGAAAAAAAAAAAAGGAAGAAATCCAACCTGAGGATAACACTCTCCATCTTTCACCTTACTGCTCTCTAATAACAGACTCAGATTCAAAGCTCACAAACTCACCCACTGACAGCCATTTGTAGCCGCTAAAAGGAAAGCATTTCCCCCTCCCCCACGCAAAAGCATCTCTTTTAGCTCACTGGAACACAGAGGATCAAAGGGCTCTTTTTCTAAATGCTTTGAAAGCTATTGTAACATCTTTCATGAAGCTGACAGCATTCTAACTGCCCTGATAGCTACATAACGCTGATGTATTTATAACACACGGGCTGTGCCTGGGACCCAGAAAACCAGATCTTAACAAATACACTCAATAACATAGAAGACACAGCTACCCAGAGGGACCTGGCAGAAGAGCAGAACAGGCCACTTTGGACATGCTCGTTTGTAGTTCTTTTAGCAGTTAACCTTATCTGAAAGGACTAATCAGGCACCTACCCTGACGACTTCACAGAACAAAATAAAACTGCATTTTGCAATTCAGAGAAAACAGCATACATACACAAAATACAGCATTTTAATATACTCGCTATTCACCTCTGAAGACCTGGAATCTAATCTCTTATTAGAAGGAGAAAAACAAACTCAGGACTCACTAGCATCAGGATAACCCTAAATCATCTGGCACCAAGCAGCATGTCTCCAGGCTCATGAAGAGAACTGTGGACAGAGCCCTCTTTCTGCATATGTCTGCTTCTAGCCAAAGGGCAAGCGAAATTGATCATATTAAATAGCTAGGGAGGGCAGTCTGTCTAGAAGGTCAGTTCCGGGACATAGCTGGAACAGGTAACCCAGAAAGGGATTAAAACAGGAGAAAATACTTCTAGGGATAAAAACAGCAAGGTTAAAAAACAGAATCTCCCTCCAAGAAGATTTCTGTTCTTAATTTTCAAATGAGGTTGGTGTGTCCAGAAGGTCTTTCACTGTAGAACAGAGCCACAGAAAAGACAAACAGCAAGAAAATAGGATTTGCAAAGGTCTCATTACTGCTGAAAATGGCTACTACCAAAAAAGAGAGAACAAGTGTTCAGGTGTTAACCTGTCCCCAGAAAAAGGCAAAAATAAAAACATTTATAAGTTTTCTGTTTCACAAAGAAATGACCAGGTCCCTGTGCCTATCAAACACCACAAGTCTCTGAACTCATTCTTCTTTTGGCCATAAATCATGGTGACTATTGAGGTATGGTATTTTCTCCCAAAAGGTTTTAAAGAAATTATTTTGTGGCACACTATTACTTTGGTGGAAGTGTCTGCTGCAGGTCTGAATTGAGATTCTTTTACCTTTCCTTCTCTAATTTCAACAAAACAAAGAATGTAAGGAGTAAAAACATGAAGGATTATAAAATGTAATGGACCATGGACCAGGAAAGGATAGGCATGCACTAAGACAATGTGCTTTGTAACACCTCTAAAATGCTGTCCAGCAACAATGATCAAATACAGGCCACAAGCACAAAAAAAAAAAGTTTCTACTTCTTCACAGAAAGAGCAACTCTATCATTTGGCATTAATAGTAGGCTCTTACAAGAAACATTACCTGCAAGAAAAGGGATACGAAATATAAGCTGTACTCATTATGTCACACTAGCTTCCCCTCATAGTTCCGCTACTGTAGGTTATCCTTCTTTAAGTCATCAGTTTCCCTGCTTTTCTGCCTCCAAAGTATCAGGAAATGGAAGCCTAAAACAACTGATGACTGGAAACTTAATGCAACAAGTGATGACACCAAGAAAATGACTGGGGTCCACAGGAATTGAATGCCTACAGTACTAACCCTGTCCCATCACCTTGCATGTACTTAATGAATGATCATGTGAAGAAAAATTGAGAGGTTTTGCAAACACTCTAACATTAACCCCCCTACAAAGCTTATACACAAATTAGATCTACACATGCCTTTCACAGCCCCGAGAATGTAGAGACAGTAGAATAAAAGACAAAAAACAGGTCAAGGTGAAATTAAAGAAGGAATACGAGACAAAGAATTTATCCCTGACCTTCACTGTATTAATAGAGTAAACCAAGGAAATTACAGAGGTTTTTGTTGTTTGTTTTTAATTACCACTGCAATGAGATATAACACACACTCACAGAAGAACACATTTTCAACCCAATTCATTGTGAGTCAAACCCATACATATGACTTATTTTTCTGGAAGAAAAGAGAAGGGGACATTGGTTCCAAAATACCCTTTTGGAAAGAGAAGACTGTTAGCAATTAGCAGGTTGAATGATGATAAATAAAATACAATAAAAATGGCAATCTGTTTTAAAAAAATCTGTTTATATTCAACCTTGGAAAGAGTAGTTAATAAAATAAATGAAGTTTGCAGAAAGAAGTTGTTGACAGTTCAGTTGTCATCAACAACTATACTGCAATATTCATAAAGCTTACCCTTGCCATATCAACAAGGAAGTTCTCAAATAACTTCCAAATATGGTTACTGGCATAGATTTCTTTCATTTCCACTTCAGTGTCCACGTAGCAGTGGTTAACAAAATTAACATAGGCAATTTTCACCTGCAGGAACAGCAAATGCACAAACAATATGAAACGGAACAACAAAAACCATTAACATTCTGTTGTCTACCTGCAAAAACACTGAATGATAAAGATCATCCTTTACATAATAAGAAACACCAATAGCAGTAATACTGTACATTTAGTTCTGAAGATTTAAGTGGTAAGTGTGGCAACAAATGCATTAATGTACTTAATGAATGATCATGTGAAGAAAAATTGAGAGGTTTTGCAAACACTCTAACATTAACCCCCCTACAAAGCAAATCAATAATATATCTGATACTAAAATGACATTCAGACTACAAGGGCCTGGCTCCAAAGTCAGGAACTGTCAAAATGGAGGACACCCAGGTACTAGTCAGATGATCCTTGTGGGCTGATGCCTTGCAACAGGCTTGCTAAATACCAGAAAAAGGTCTTTAACAGAGCTGAGACTGCAATCCCTATTTTTCTACAATCCTATGCAGCACTTATACTCAGGGTGGGTATAACTCAGACTCAAATGGAAGAGAAAGCTTGTGCAGCACTGGAACTACAGACATTAACGTTAGGAGGAATTTTTGAGCAAAGCAAACATTTTTCCTTATAAGAAAAGAATCAGTTATCACAAGGTGACTTTCTCATGGTATGGAGGGATTATTTATTTCTGCAAGGCCCAACTGCATTGATATGAGAGCCATGCCTCCAACAGATAGCCTGTAGAAATCTCACACCTCTGACCAATGCATAGGACCAGAACAAGTTCCTGCAGAGATTGTGAAAAGATTCCTTTTGATCACATCAGGTTTCGTACAAGCACTTCCATTCTCATCAGCCTGAGGTATCACAGTCCTGCTGAACCATGACTGGTAGTACATGCAGAATTAGGCCTCTATAAGCAGTGAATAAAAACATTTGCCAGACTGAAGCTGAAGTTAATTAAAAAAAAAAAAAAGACTTCACAAAGCTCCCACTGATTTCAGCGTGCCCAGAATGTTACCCCACAGTTGTCAACAAATTGAGGCAGTGGCAAAATATTAACTTGACAAATCACTCTCAGAAAATCACAAAAAAATCACAGATCACAAGCTGACTAACAAAGTGCTGTACAAGGGAGAGTTTTCTATTTAAGAAAATACTAGCTATCCTTTCTCATTTATTCAACTTAACAAGCAACACCTTTTCCCAGCCTGTTTTCTGTGCAAATATTTAACTTTTCAAGATATTAGAAATAACAAAACATTTTCTGAGTTTCTAAAAATTGTAAGTCTGCTTCATCATTCAGTGAGTCTTACCTCAGGTATGCAGTCATCATGGGTCACCACTCTCACTATATCATCCAGTGGCAGGAGTGAATTGCACTTGATCTCTGTATATACGTTTTTCCCTTCTGTACAAGCTGCTAGCAATTCCACTAGAGTGATGTGATATGCTAAAGGTCCACCCTCATCTGCTCGATCTCGCTCTGAACACATCATTTGGAGTAGAACTGGAAATGATGCTCTGTCATTGTAGAATATCAGCACATCTTCACCACCATTTATCAGCTGAAAAAGATACCACAAAGCTTTAAGTGCCCTGCAATGCAATCATTTTCTTAATTATTTAGTTCTACCTTTAAGTACACAAAGATTCTCTAGCTAGAGAGAGCATTCTGGAAAAAAAAAATTAGTCTGATGTGGCTTACCAAATGCACATTTCAAAACAATAGCCAAGGCAAACTTCTGCTCTTATCTACTATAAGTGCAAATCTGGAACAACTCAACAAGGAATGAGCTAATGTGAGGTGAACTTCAAGTTTAATCTCTATGTAACTCTGTGTTTACCTAAGAGATTATGCCATCCTCATTATTCCCACTATCCCAACGTTTGTTTGAAGTTAATTAATTACCCTTACCTCCTGTTATGAGGCCGGGATGCATTATTATCCCTATTTTACAGGTAGGGACTTGAGGTACAGAAATTAAATCTTATGTGCTACCTCACACAAAAAGCCTGTGGCTCACCCAGAATTTAACCATTCTTCTGTTAGGAAGAGCTCAGCATCTGAAACAAGGATGAGTCTTCCTAACTGTGCAAATTTGGCAGGTGAGTCTTGACACTGTCATTGCCATGCCAGCACTTCCATTTAACAGAGAACTGGTGTATGTGATAAATATTTGATTTTGCTACAAGTACATTGCTCATCTCAGGAGGATCCAGAGCAGAAGTGGATGTTGGCAGCACCATTTCAGCAGATCTCACAGAAAAGTTTTGCTCTAATACTGTTTTGTACGTCCTTCACACACACCTATACCGAATATGTGAATAGAAAAGGGAGAACCAAAGAAAACATAGGTGTGCTACGTGATGGGGAAGGTCACATCACAGACAAGGACATCGGCAAAGCAGAGACATTTAATGCCTTCTTTGCCTCCACCTTCAATGCTGATGATGGGCTTTGGGACCCCAGGTGCCCTGAGCTGGAGGACTGTGATAGTGAGAATGACAAACTCCCAGCCGACCCTGAACATGTGCAGGATTTGCTGCTCCACCTGGATCCATACAAGTCCATGGGTCTGGATGGGATTCATCACAGGGTGCTTAGAGAGCTGGCTGACATCATTGCAGGACTTCTCTCAATTATTTTTCAACAGTCTTGGGAATCTGGAGAGGTCCCAGCAAACTGCAAGCTGGCAAATGTACAAATTTCCAAGAAGGGCAAGAAAGAAGACCCTGGCAATTACAGGCCTGTCAGTCTCACATCAGTGCCTGGTAAAATTATGGAGAAGATTATTCTTTAAGTTACAGAAGCACACCTGGGGGACAATGCAGTCATTGGTCCCAGCAAACATGGGTTCACAAGGGGTAGGTCCTGTTTGACTAACTTGATTTCCTTTTATGATAAGATGACCCATCTAGTCGATGAAGGGAAAACAGCTGATGTGATCTCTTTGGATTTCAGTAAAGCTTTTGACACAGTTTCCCATAGGATCCTACTGGACAAAATGTCCAGCATACAGCTAAACAAAAACATCATACGATGGGTAAACAATTGGCTGATGGGCAGGGCTCAAAGGGTTGCAGTCTGTGGGGCTACTACATCAGGCTGGCGGATGGTCACTAGTGGGGTCCCTCAAGGTTCCATTTTAGGGCCAGTCCTCTTCAATGTTTTTATAAACGATTTGGATGTAGGACTAGAAGGTGTTTTGAGCAAATTTGCTGATGACACTAAACTTGGAAGAGTTGTTGGCTCTGTTGAGGGTGGAAAGGCCTTGCAGAGAGATCTGGACAGACTGGAGAGCTGGGCGATCACCAACTGCATGAAGTTTAACAAAAGCAAGTGTTGGGTCCTTCACCTGGGACGGGGCAACCCTGGCTATACGTACAGACTGGGCGACGAGACGCTGGAGAGCAGCCCTGCAGAGAAGGATCTGGGGGTTGTGGTTGACAGCAAGTTGAATATGAGCCAGCAGTGTGCCCTGGCAGCCAGGAGGGCCAACCGTATCCTGGGATGCATCAAGCACGGCATTGCTAGTCGGTCGAGGGAAGTTATTGTCCCGCTCTACTCTGTGCTGGTGCGGCCTCACCTCGAGTACTGTGTGCAGTTCTGGGCACCACAGTACAAAAAGGACATTAAACTGTTGGAGAGTGTCCAGAGGAGGGCGACGAAGATGGTGAAGGGCCTAGAGGGTAAGACGTATGAGGAGCAGCTGAGGTCACCTGGCCTGTTCAGCCTGGAAAAGAGGAGGCTGAGGGGAGACCTCATCGTGATCTACAGCTTCCTCACGAGGGGGAGTGAAGGGGCACATGCCAATCTATTCTCTTTAGTGACCAGCAATAGGACCTGTGGGAATGGTGTCAAGCTACGACAGGGGAGGTTCAGGCTGGATATCAGGAAGAGGTTCTTCACTGAGAGGGTGGTTGCGCACTGGAACAGGCTCCCCAGGGAAGTAGTCACTGCACCAAGCCTGTCTGAATTTAAGAAGCATTTGGACTGTGCACTTAGTCACATGGTCTAAACTTTTGGGTAGACCTGTGTGGAGCCAGGAGTTGGACTTGATGATCCTTATGGGTCCCTTCCAATTCAGGATATTCTATGATTCTATGAATATACCTACTGGCAGTGCTGCTCTCTGAGTCTGTGTGGAGCCGTAGACCTCTCTGCTCTCCATCACTTTCCTTTTAAGCATAGTGAACTCTCACTGAAGGTGTTAGTAAGTTCCCATAAACCCTTTCTAATACAGAATACAATTTGGCAGCATAACAGCCATACTATTTTGCAAATAAGGCATTTGACATATCCAAGTCCACATGTGACATAAAATCCTAGCTTAATGAATTCAAGGGTAGAAATAAAGGTTGGTGGAGCTGTAAAGAAATAAGAAAGCAGCAAAAGCAGGAATGAAAATTAGCCTCCCAGAGGAACTGAGAAGTAGCAACATTCAGGAAACAATTCATTACATTTTCCAGTGTTACAAAATTTCAGTTTTTGAATTTACAATGTATGGAGTGTGTTTTCCTCATTGCTTTCTTATTTTTACTTTGACAATTTGATAGAAAATTGTGATGTCAGTTGTTCCTGCACTTCCTATTCCTCTTTTTATCCTTGGATTTTTAAAATGTTTCCAGTCTGACTTTTCAAAATAGACATTTTCTGGACAATCCACAGAAAAGAAAAACGTTTTAAAAGGTACAAGTGCTTGGGAGGGAAGGAGGAAACAGAATAGGAATCCAGAAGTCATAAATTTAATTGCACTCAATGACAAAAAGGAAATGGGGCAAATAACAGTATTCAAAATGTTGGAAAATTGACCTATCCAACATTTTAATACTCATGTCTGGAGTACTATGCTCTTAAGACATTTCAAATACAAAATAATAAAAATTCCACAGCAAACCCTCTGGGAAGGTAGATGTTTTGTCACTTTCCATTAAGTTGACCCCTACATTCCTGTATGTTTTCCATTTATGTATGTTTTGCACAGAGGAGAGGGAAGATGAATCTTCCCAGGTTTCCTCAGAGTTACAATCTTATGTCAAACCCAGACATATCTCTTCCAGTATTGCCTGATAAAAGGGCAAGTCAAGTTGATCCCTCATCCTTTCATGTACTTATCACTGATGAATGAGTAAGAAATAGCAGGAGATACTGAGTTTGTGAAATATGATGATGCACGGCAAACTTGCTACATACTGACTGTGAGGAATCACAAACCAAAGCGGACAATGTTGCAACATCGCAGAAAGAGCTAAGGGGAAAAAGTAATAATCTTAAGTGCAAGGAAAAAAGAAGATGCCATTGTCTTTCCCCAACTTAGCCACTTTTAAATGTAACTTGCAAAGGGAATCCAAACATGGACCTAAAAAGAAACAATTCTGTTTCTAAAAACAGAAAAGGAAAACAAGTATCTGTTGCTAGCCAGAGAAAGTTCTCACTGAGCTCCATGAATTAAGTTAAAGGAGTTAAGAATTCTATTCAAGTATAACGAAGGCTGGCCAGCATCAGAGGAGCTGTTGATGCTACACAATGTATCAGTCTGGAATACTAAGGATAATAGAAAAGTCTGCTTTCCCATTGATCTGATTCAAAAGTAAATTCTGCTTCCCCTTTTGCAATAATGTTTGCAGTGACAGGCACTGTTCTTCCAGGAACCTCAAAGCAAGCCTGTAACAAGAAAAAGCGCCCTAAGGAACCTTTCAGGTAGGTCAATATAATTAATAGCAATCCAATGACATGGGGACCAAGATATGAAAACACATGAAGAAACCAGATTGGGAATTTTCAATGTATTTTATGGAAGTACTATTTCTAATGGTATGTGTGCACATTCTAATACATGTAAATATGATTAGTTTATCGCTTTCTCCCAGTAAACAGGAATAAGCTACAATATACTTCCAAGAGGTAAAAGAAAATACAGGAGTAGTTGCAGGCATGTTGTACACTCTCACTCTATCTTGTCTTGTGGTAAATTGTTTACACAACCCATCTGGAGGCACAGAAAAGTTGCACAGCTTATTTAAGGTCACAAAGTGCATCTCAGCTGTCTGCTTACAAGCTGTCCTGACTTCTCAGTTTCAACCATTACGCTACACTGTTTTTGTTACATTGCCAAGCCATTCCAATACCATTCAAATTTCACAATTAGCATTCTTTTCTAACAAATCATAATTGCTTAACTGTAATTCCCTACATTTTTTTAAGCAAGTCATCATCTTACCTTCTTTCATCAACATAAGGGTGTTCCCTCCCCTCCCCTAAATTCCTGCAGAATTCATGATGTAAATGTCACATCCAAGTTGATTTTGATTTTCATTATGCAGTCAGCTTGAAAATGTAGTATGACAATTTATCTTTGTGCTATTATATATCAGTAACAAAACGTATTTAAATTGAGAAAAATCTCAAAACTGTGTTTGATGAGAAAGTAAAAATCTGCAAGAAGCAGAGGTGGATGGGGAAATATCTAAAAGCACTGAGGCACAAGAACTATTTGAATTATAATATATAATCAAAGGCTTAAAATTGATATTACATTTTAAAACACTTCAGTCAAATTGAAAAGGTTGAGGTGGATTTCATTAAAGGTTATCAATGTAGGCTGAAGCTTTATATTCTTAATTAGAAGTTTTTCCTCTTTGTTGCTGTGGAATGAAATTTCAGCAGGTTTTAATTCTGCTCATACACTAACTATAGCTTTCCTCTGTTTTCTTTCTGAAGATACACTTTGAAAAAAACAAATGCACTTTGAAAAGTAAAGAAAAGTGTTTGTTACTATGAACCTACCTGGGCTTTTTACCATTTTCAATTTTTCCCACTTTATTAATCTCATTGAACTTTTAACATAATTACAGTTAAATGCACAAGAGTCTGCAAGTTGAAGACTTCATTTATCATGCACACTATATATCAAATCCTACTTGCAGAGAAGTCAATTAGGTATTTCCTTAGTAACATTACTGGCATAAAGGTTTGTCCACGAACCACTCTGTGGAATTTATCAGGTCAGAATCCAGATTTAGCTAATTGGAGTAGTTCTACTAACTCTAGCAGAAATGCCCCAGAATTGCAACATTATAAACAAAAGCAGAAACTAGTAGGTAGAATCATTACATGGTTACACAGCAAAAAAGTGGTCTACAACACCACTTAAGACAAACTGATAGAGGTAAGAGCCTATTACACAGTAAAAGAGTACCACAATATTTTAAGTTGGGCATGTAGATAGGATCCTAAGATACACTACAGAAAAATGAAGGTTTATGTAACTCAGATTTACATGCTACATCTTCTGCAAATAGACATCTCTGTATCACCATGATAACACCCATGTTTTCTTTCTAGTAGCTGTACAGATGGCCTTATAAAATTAGACTAAACTTCCTAAAACATCTGCTAAAATATTATTTATGATACCAGTTAAGATTCTAAAGCTATGATGCCATTTTATACCATTGGTATTAAGAGCAAAGAAAGCAACCTCAAAATACTAATGTGTTAAAAAGACATCATGTGAACAATTAAAATATGAAGCATTAACTTACCTCTGTCATTACCATGTCCTGGCATTTTTTCACATATTTGCCATCTGCTTTTACAATGGTCTGCAGGAAACGCAAGTATTCCACATGACGGCCATGGGTCTCAATGCAGTGTACAAAATGCTGCACCACTCTCTCACTGATTTCGTTACAAAGAAGGTAGTTATTCATGAAGATGTGCCGCATGGTTTCAGCTTCCAGAAGCTAAACAGATTAAAATTGAAACAGCAGATTTATTCTGAGGTTGAGAAATACACAGGGCTTAGGCTAGAGAAAGGCATACTGGTAAAGGGAGACTGAAAGAATACAGTGTGTACCAGCCCAGATATTAACCAGTAACCTTAAGGTTACTTTCCTTTCTGGATTTTATGATGACATTTCTCCACACTTTTCTATGACTCCAAAATGTCCTAAGTAGGCATAAAAATATATGCCCACATGAAAGGTGAAGACACACATACAGTACACTGCTAGATCACTGTGCTAGAGCACATCCAGATAGTATGCACTCTGCAAACTTTTACTTCAAACTTGCTCCAAATGCTCATGAGAGTCAGGTGTGCTCCTGGAGCACACACTTCTGTTTTGAATCATCTCAAAAGAATAAGGAATTCACAAACACATTGAGTTTATGCCACAACATGAACAAAAGCACAGTAACTGAGCTGACCAGAAAATTAGCTTCCAAAGAACACATATGAAAAAGTGAAAGCAGGCTCCATACTTGGCACCTGAATTAAGTGTTAATGTTGGATAAGATGAAATCTGAGATCTAGTCTCCATCACAGTCTGGTCAGCAGCCTTCACTAACTTCACAAAAAAGCATAAATAAAAAATAACAAAACAAATGTTTCCTCAAGTAATACAAACAAGTCAGAGGTCTACAGTCCTAATATTCACACTTTTTCTAATAAAAACATGTTATGCTCAGTAGATCTGCCACTGAGGGAGATGTTATTCTGTATGTCCAGATCTGTAAACACACACATACACAGAGACATATAGAACTCATTTTTAATCATCATCACCAAAAACATGGGTCAGATTCTGCAATCACACAAACTTCATGCAAGCATAATCACAGCATCTTATCCCCTGACTTACAGTCCAGATGTAAGTTAACTCATCCTAATAAATTATCACAGTCAAGCTACACACAATGTGATGATGTGACACATGTTAATAGATACTTCCAATAAACCCCATAGGTAATACTGTTTTCCACTTTTAAAACAGCAACACTGAAAACAATGAAATCGAGGGCAATGATAACAGAGAAAAGACAGGAGAGAGAAGGCAGAGAAGGCATAATTTAATTAAATTATTTATTTAGCACTGTCATTTTTCAGTGAGCCTAAATTTACTTCCATTTATAGTATTCTATTTAAAATGAAATACTTACCCCTGGAGTTAAGAATAAATTGAGATTTTTGTGGAGGAGAACTTGATTTTGAGGATTTCCTCGGCAGAAATTCTGAAGAAAAGTGTGGGCTAGATTCATAATTTCATTCATCTTTTCATCGCTCTGCAGAAGGAGAATGCATTAGCTGGATGTACCTTAACATACCTGTTATACCTGCACAGTGTGAATTCAGCCAGGAACAAAACAAATCTCCTGACTCTTTACAGTCCAGGAATTCTCCTTCTGGTAAAAGCCACTGATACAGTTTCCTTTAGAGTCCATTAGTGACTATACCTTACTCTGAATCTACTTGACTATAGGGAGTCACAGGTAATGGCACAAACACTAAAAGTTTCCAATTCATTCCATTCAGTTTTCTTAGCCTTGGGTCTCATGGCTTAGCCTACAGTTACTGTTCTATGAATTTCTGGAGGACACTACTGGTTGTTTTTTTTTTTTTTTTTTGTGGTTCTACTATTAAAAAAAAGTAATAACTGCAAGATATTAAAGGTACTGATCTCAAAGCAAGATCTCCTAGTGCACGTTTATCACTTCCTCATTAAAAAAAAAAAGCAGTAAGTGGCTTGATTTTCAAAAGTGTTGTCTAGTCTGCACTGATTTCAAGCTTCTGAAAAGCTTTGGTTTTTATAAAGCTACATACAAAATACATGTATATATGCGTGTGCACCTACACTCATGTTCACACATACACCCCACACAAATATATATGTCTGGTTTCATCCCGATTTTATATTCCTCTCATATAATATTCTAACCATGATGTGATAAACCATCTTTATCAACAAGCACTATTTTTTACTGAAGAAAGCTGAACCTAGTGTCTCTATCATAACATTAGTATATAACACTCAGGAAAACACAGCCCAGAGGAGCTTTTATCTCCTTCCAATGCTTCACATAAGATCTAGAAAGATGTGCTCCTCAAAAGGCTATCTAGATCATTCACTTGTATGCTCACTACCACTAAATCAGTACAAAATCACAACATCTTATGAAAAGCCTACAGATGGAAGTAGGCTGGAGGCTTGCCACTACAGAAACACTGAAATGATTTCAGACTTGGTCCTTGAAAGCTTATGTGTTCATCTTATGTACCTAGAATAGCGTTCATATTAGTATCTAACAGTGGAATTTAGATACCCTGCCAGGAGCTCCACTAAATCGTAATATCTAACTGTACAGTGTCTGCAGTTCAAAGGTTTGCCCATTTCAGAAATGGGATGACAGCACTGACATCCAGGAACCTTAGGTAGTCAACATTAACTCTTAGTAAAACATACTCTTTGTAGACACCCATATTTAAACTCGATCCCGATCCTAAATCCATTACTATTAAGGGAGAGTAAACAGCATCACCATTTTACATTTCTACCACAGTTCACTAAATTTGACGAGGAGAATTTTTCAAGTTGATTTTTGGGCCTTTTCAGGCATTTCTCTTTACTGAGTTCATGTCCTTTACCAACAAAATTATCAGACTAACCTTTTCATAGGGTATCTGCAGAAGGTCCAAGACTACCAAGTGGGCACCCATATTTTTCAGCAAGCGCTGCTGCTGATTTCGACACTTTTTATTCTGAACACAAAGTTTGCTGAGTCGAATCAAAATCTATAAATAAACAAATAAGTATGCAAAAAAAGAAAGATGACAGATAAAAACACAAAATATTTTAAAACAATTACTGAATCTACTTATCACAAGTATTTCACGCAAGTTTCTTGGCAGATATACCAACCTCTTTAACAATGTTGTAGTTATTGCTTTTATTGCTGTCTATCTGGGGTTTTTTGGTTCCATCCTCTATTGGACTCAAAATATTTGACTCCTGTAACAAAGAACATATAACAAAAGCTGATATATTGCAATTTCCTCAACATGAACTAATTATACAGAGCAACAAGTGAAGAAACAGCATCACAACACCTCATAAGGCACAGACATAACACAGATGATAAAGAAAAAGACTCTTCAATAACTATCCACCAGTTACTGTTCAGTGATTTAAAAGATTCACATTCAAGAATCCTTCTCTTGTTTTATCCTTCTCTTGTTTCATATTTCCAACATGATTTGAAACAATTATTCTATGTCTTCATGCTTCTGATTCTCCTAAAAAAATAACACATCCTTAAAACATTGACCAGACATAGAATGGAATCAACAAGGAATTCAGGCATTATGAGAATGGGAACCGTAACAGTATTTCAATAGCCACCACTTGCTCTGCCCAAAAACACGCGTTTTCAAATTTCATTGTGTTCTCAAACTTCCTAATGTTTTAGGAAATGGAATAATGCTAAAAAAGACATGTGCACACCAATCTGAATGTTTTTGTCACCTGAAACCCCTCTCTGGACTTTCTTAGTTGATTGTGAAGATTAGGAGTTCTATAAATTCCACCTGGTCTAAATTTCCAGCTAGGCAAGAACAGCTGACCCACTTGGCCATGGAAACTGTTTATAACAGTGTCAGCACTGCTGTTCAGCATGGTCATGTTGATCTATGCAACAACAGTGGATTTTTATTTGTTTAGGCTGTTAGTATGCATGCTGCCTTCTCTCTAGCTGTTTGAATCAATACTTTGGAAGATATTTCAGACTCTTTGCTATAATTAACCACTCTTTTCTGTTCTGGGACTGTGGGTTAACCAAGATTAATCTACCTGTTACTTTTATCAGCCTTCTTCCTCAATCAAAGTAGTTTTATAATCCATGTGAACTATACGTCTTATGTGGAAATGCTGATCAGCATTAAACTGCTGAATCCATCCCTTTTTCCTAACAAAATAAAAACCTGTTTATTGAACCAGTAATAGTATTCCAGGGGCTTAGTTATCAAGAGACAATCACACCACTGGGATACCAGAGACACTCAGTTGCGTATCTTGCCTTGTTACGCCCTGTGATAGACATTCTCTGTCACGCTTTTCCACAGGGGACAGGAAGTCATAGAGCTTAAGTCACTGAGAAAGGTTCTCTTCTGAGAATCTTTCTCCTCCACCTTTAGGATATGGGATTTTCTGAAAAAGAAATACTTTCTTTATTCATAAAGTTCACAGGCAACCAGGACATCACTCTGCACCAGTTTTAAGGTTGTTTTGTTTTAACAGCCCCCAAACAGAGGCCCAGGTTCTAGCATTTAGTCTGAGTAGTTCCCCACTGCTGACATAGTCTCATTCAATTCAGCACGATGGCTATGCGAGGCACTAATCTGCATCATGGCAGCACAGTTTTGCCCTCCATGGGCTATATTTATTTAACAGGGGAGTGAGGAGCATTCGCAGGCTTCAGTTCAAAATCTCAACCAATGTATGTTGCTTCAGGAGATGTTTGTCTAAAACACTTCCACAAGCAAGGCAATCTACCAAAGACCAGCACAGGAGAAGGGTAAGGAACACTAAACACTTGAGGGTGCTGAAAGTTTATACCATTTGAAACCTCTCTAAACTTTCTTATCAGGTTTTGAAGATGAGAAGTTCTGTTAAGTTTCACTGGACTGTATTCCAGTTTCACCTTTGAGTTCTTTTACTGAGAGTGTATATTTCTCCTCCTCAGATCTATGTTTCTGGTGCTACACCACCAACGCATCCTCCAGTGACTGGACAGTAAAGATCACACTTTGTGTAGTCCAGGGTATGCATAGACTCTTAACACCCTTACTAGAGACACCCATGCAAACGGGCTTTATCTACTTTTCCTTTACAAAGCAAGGCTCAGTTATGTGGGATCAATTTCAGCATTTCTTCCTAATGCTATGCAGTGTCTAATTCATGTCTGACCTAAGTCCTAACACTCTTTCCTGTAATTCTGGTCTCCACTTCCTACCAAAATGATCTTGCATGGCTGTAAAATCTTGTGTTATGGATACTTTATTTAGAAGAACAGGGCCACTGTTCTAAAACTTCTGGAGTCATGTGACTGTATTTAAAAAAACAAAACAAAACAAAAACACCAGTCTCTAGCCCTTGACCCGAAAAATGACCCAAAAAGATTCAAAAGCCCAAGGGGGGAAAAAAAAAAACATATGTATATGATTTTTTTAAAAAATCCTTACGCCAATCTTGCAATATGAGGACAGAAATGTGGGCTTAACATACAACTGTCCTAGAATGTAATTTAAGCCCTTGTGCACACTTAACATTGTTTGAGATAAAATAAGGACCTAGATGTTCATCCAGATCAGTACCAAATACTCAGGACCCATTCCAAAAAAGCATGGGATCTCACAGGGATATTTATCTGCTTGCAGCTAGTCACCTGCTTCATACGTTGTAGATTATGACCAGCACCTCACCTCCTAAATCAGACTTAAAATAACAAAGAGTAAATTCACTATAGTATTGCCAGGTAAAAATATTTCCTGCCAATTTAAGAATAATTTAACAGGGAAAAAATAATGGACAAGATTCTGAGCTACTGTAAACTGGTGCAGCCCTCATGGAATTACCACCAGATGATCTAACCAGTTGTGCAGACTACCTATTCTGATACTGATACTATCCACTCACAGGTCTGTCAGAGATGATATTGTGTATCTGCTGAAGCACTGCTAATCCATACAGATCCACTAATGTCTCATGAGGAAAAAAAATCAAAACATTCCACTTAGAGATGCTTCTGTCTCAAGCACATTGTTTTGTCACCCCGTCATGCAGTTTCTTTGCCATCGGGGCTATCTGTAGGAGTAAAAGGATCTTATTACATTTCAAAAACACATTATTGCTAAAAAAGCTTGTAATATCCAATTCTGTATCCTGTCTTCCCATTTCCTTTTCCATTCATTAAATGCATAAAGGACCATCTTCTTTCCTACTAGAGCTAAGCTTGAGGAAAGTAAGAAATCGCACATACTTATGCTCATGGAATCTGTATTCCTCTCCCATTCCACCACCACTAGACTTAGTTAATTTATATCAGAGAAAGACAAGGACCTATACTGTCCCAAGAAACTTGTATTCTCCTTTGAGGGGTTGGATTTTCCCCTTATAAAGCCAAAAAAAAATCTACTTTCCCATCTGAAAGGCATAGAGTGTCTTCTAGACATCTGTAAACATCCTCTGTCTTCTCAATAGCTCCTACTCTCCCACAATGCACAATGGCTTCTCCCACAATGGCTTCACAATGCCGTATCATCTCCACTTGGCTTCCTACTTTCTCGCCAGTGCAGGAGAATCTTGCCACAGAAGAAAATAAGGAAAGTGCTCTGTCAGAATTCGCACTTCATCTCTCCCCACTTCCTCTGATGAAAATGGAAGATTGGTAATAAACGGTGGTGGGAAAGCCTTCATTATCGACCATTTTGTCACAAACCTCAACCACAGCAACTCTTGCAAAACTCTGCATTTTCTCATAAACTCACACAGGAGTTAGGCAATTACATGACGACCTCAGCTTTCATTGAAAAAAAAAAAATTTAACTAACATCTGATCTTCAGGGTTCCAAACTCAAGTTTCAAGTTCAAAAGTCTCTAAAAATCACAATATTCCCAAAGAGTCTGGGAAACTGAAGGAAAAAGTTGCTCACTTCAAAAATCTCAATATTCTTAGGTCAATTTTATGTTTGGTGGAGAACAGGCTTACTCATGATGTTTGAAAAACGCGGGCTTGATTGTGCTTGTCTTTCCTAGCTGCAGAAACAAATATTGCCTATTCTTTCTTCAAGCAAGTCAACACAACAGCCAACACGTGATCCCTAGATGACTTCCATGGTTACAGTGTGATGCCATATACTATGTCTTGCTTGCGAGACATTAAGGAAGACAGCTCTGTAACATAAGAACGCAGTTACTGAAAAGAGCAGGAGAGAACTTTCACCACACTGGTGAAAGAAGTTTTATCTTCTATTCTGTCTAATCCTAAAGCTCAGCTAGAATACTAATTGTTCTTGCTTTTGCTATTTTGATTAACCAGATCACCAGTTTGCAGTTGTTCATCAAACTATACATTCATATCAAAACAATTTTAGCAGCAAAGGCTTTAAACTCACCTCTATTGGCTCTTCTCCCCCTTTGGTCTGATTATCGCCCACATCTCCACTCTCGTAAGTACTGTTTTTTTCAACCCACAGTTCTGATTTTTCTACAGTCAGACGTAGCTGATCAAGATCAGCCTTGATTTGCTTGTAGTTATCAACATCTTGATTAGACACCAGCAACTGAACCTGGAAATACAGTAAATTGTAAAGCTATTATAGCACTAGCACCAGCACTTACACCTGGGAAATTTGCTTGCCAGTTTCCATTTTAAGTCCCTCTTTTCAGATGTTTTTTGCAACCTTCCCTACGAAACTGAAACATGGCACAAACAGTCTTTTTAGCCTCCATTCACTAAAAACCTTTAACAGAGCTGTGGCTGCCCAAAGCAGGATAGCTATAACACTCACAGCATTCTCCCTCCTTCTTTAATAAGCTGCAAAACATTTTCAGCACAAGTAAATATATACAAGACCCTGAGCTCTCAGCAGAGTTAGCTCTGATGCTATGATGATGATCCTCATGGTATTAAAACAACACAATTAGAAACAGCTTATCCCATCAGCATGGTACTTCATAAGAAAAGGAAAAAAAAAAAAAAAGATGATATGACAAGGAATCAGGACATCCAGAGAAAAGTGAGAATGGCCAGCAACTTCAGTGATCACCTACATCACCATAATCAAATACTGATAAATATCGTACCTTTAACACTGTTAGAGCAGATCAGAAAAATTTGTTTGAATAGCTTACAAACTGATGTTCAGGTTCAGACAGTTTCCTGCCATCTGAGTGGATGCCTCTTTATCTCACTTTCATTTTTTGTACTGCTGAAATTATCTGTTCTTTCTTTTCATTATTTCTAGTTCTTGATTTAGCACGATTTACACATTTCCTTTCTTTCTAATGGTCTTTGCTCTCCCAAGATTATTAATTAAGATAATGTACCAACAAAATAACAACAATCTGTACAATAAATCAATAGGCACTATTAAGAAATCACACTTATTTAAAAGTATATAGTCACATGGCAGATAGAAACACTGACAGGGAAATTTAAAAAAAAATCACTACTTGCAGGCAAATATTCACTATTTTGTAACATTAAGTTTTCATCATTTTCTCTTAGTCTAGTACAATTCATTATTTTGCAGAATTTACGAATGCTGCCCATCCACAAATATTCATATTTCACGTTCTCTGTAGTCTTTTCTGTGTATTTGCCAATCAGCCTTCTCCTTCCTATATGAAAACATGTAAAGCTTCTCAAACTTACCTCATAATAAAAGCTATTTATGCACCTAACCAGCAAGGCCTAACTTTAACATCCAGGTGGGAGGCCATTATGCTACATTGCAAAAAAAAAAAAAACATTAAACAAAAGCTTTCCAGGTCTTTATCATTCATCTGTTTTTAAAAAGGAGAAACCTCCACATCTTACATAACAATAAGACAACATGCTAGCAAACTCCTGAAATAAGCATCAGATGGTCTTAACAACATATGTTATAGAGTTACATAACAGAAATGTGTCTGTCATCTAGCCCCATGACATCAGATTTCCCAGTACTAATCCCCTGACACATGGAGTACGCACATGCAATGGTATCAAGCAGAAAGAGTAAAAGCTGAAAACAGGCTTGGCTGTATTACTCGCTTTCTGTTATTTGGGCATGTCTGTATCATGCACAATGCAAGGACGCCTGAATTAGAACTAAAATTGAAAACATCGCATGTATAACAACAGTTTCACACACAGCTTAGGTAGTCCTGAAGACAGGAAAGTCTTGTTGCTGACACGGGTAAACGGTTTGCAGAACACAAGCTACTACCTCAGTCTCTGAGGGATCACTACAATAAGTCTCACTGTGGGATATGTGCGTCCCAGACGTTACCATGGACATACATTTTCAATAGTGGGTGCACAACTAGAATATACACCAGCACATATATTCAACTCTAACAACAACAAGAAAATCTCTGTTATTTGGGACTTTTAAGAAAAGTTCTTTTAGCATTATCAAGCTACAAACAGCAATTCAGGTAAGAAAAGCAGCCTTTGGAAATACTTTCCTCACAGTTCCCTGAAATAATACTATGCCCATCTGTACCTGTTTAAATGCTTGCAGAACTTCTGCTCTCTGGCTGAAGTGCTTAAAGAGCAGATGCAGAGCACCTGAGAGCAAAGGAGGGTAGTCGTGCATGATAAGGTGAATGAGGACCCGTAAAAAAGTTCTGCCCCCTTCATCATCAAGCTGAACCGCGTTTTTTTTCTTTTCTACAACAGAAATAGGGGAAAAAAAAGACCAAATAAAGTAAGTAAAAGCTTTTGACATAAATATGCCTGCACACACAATCTTCATTTGACAGAGCTCTTAAAATCAAATCTAATATGCTGTGGGATGTAAATTATAAACACCCCTTTAATGTTTTTTATAAGGACTTCAATCGTATGGTTGGATGTTGTTTTGGCAATCTTGTAGTAGAATGGACAAAATGGAATTAAAGTAAATATGTATAAAATGTGTCAAATATTGTGATTAAAATCCATATTGCAAAAACATTTGTTTATGTTGCAGATAAATTGTGCCAAGCTCGTTCACAGTCCAAACTAACTGAAGGCAACAGCATTTTATCAGAGATTAATTTGGCCCTATCCTTTTCACTCCTTCCCTTTTCAGCTGCTATTAAAATTTCATTCAAAAAAAAATAAACTAAAATTTTGTAGGAATTGCCAAAAGCATCATATTTCTGGAATCACTTTTACAATCTGGAGCAACAGAAAGCAGATTTACACATAATATATCAAAGCAGAAATAATGTTTCCAAAAAAACATTCAGTCTCTCTGTTCATTTTAAAGATGCAGATGCCAGGGGCTATGTGTTGTTTTACATTATGGGAGTTCAGGAAGAGGACTGGAGGCATTGCTCTCGCTGGTAAAGATTGAGAACGCATAAGGGACAGAGAGGAAAGATCAGAAATCCCATCGTGCGGATCTTTCTTCCTAGTTCCAGGAAAAACTTTAAAGTTTAAGGCTTTGTCTAAACGGGAATCATTTTTACTGGTATGATTATAAAATTGTACCAGCAAAGTTAAACCAATATAGTGATAATGGTAGTAACTCTCCAGTGTGGATATTTTTCTGTGCTTTTTTTTTTGTTGCTGTTGTTCACAGCATAGCTGAAACCACTTCCAGGACTCTGCAAGCATAACTTGTGATCTACAGGCCTCTGGTGGTCCAGAAGATCATGGTAAGTGGGTCCACAGTTGATCTGTGGAGTCATGAAATAGATTACTGTTGGCATTACATTCTTAGTAATGTCAAGGACAGGGTGCAATGACAACAGGTCATGTGATCAATAAGAAATAGTGAGGGTCAACAGTAACCTCCAGATCCAAGAAATATGGGATGACAGTCATAAGGTACACCAGAAAATGGTTTTTCTTTAAAAGCACCCATATGAGACATTGTAGAGGGAAATAAATAGTGTGTTTTAGCCCAATACACCTGTACACCATTCCCTAGCTGCCTTTGGGAACAAGGCAAAACTTTCTACCGTCTTACAACTATAGATGATCAAGAGGGTGATCATCGCAGTCTGTCAACCATTCATATGCACTGGGCTGTTTGCTTGTTTGAAATCCAGGTCTCTTCTGGCACATTTCTGTCTACAAGTAGGTTATGTAATAAGTAGCCGCCAAAGGAAGAGAAACGGGTATGAAAACACATATAGAATAAAGAGACATTGTCCATGATAATTATGAAGGTGAACAAAGAGATGAATATAGAGAAGTAAAACTTCAGAGAATATACCTGCCAGCAAACATGGTTTCAGCCTGAGCTGCAATCTCATCTATGTCAGGAACAATTGCTGGAAAACAATCAAAATAACATTTTATTATATTTTTTAACATACTGATCATTGTATAATCTGCACAGTGAAAAGGAACTCTGTCTTTAAAGTGGATATTATAAAGCGAAGGTCTTACTGCATTCCTCAGCTAAGCAAAACTCTGTATACTCAAGGGAAAAACAGAAGGGATAGAACAGGAGGAAGGAAATAGGACAGAGGGCAGGGTTAAATTGTGTTTTACTACTACTGAGGAAGAGCCAAATTCTAGTGATGCACTAGAGCTACATGGTGCTGTATCACAAATGACAGAATATAAAACTTTTACATTTTTGTTAGACCAGACAAACCCCATAAAGTAGCAAAATGAGATACATGAACTTCAGAATATTTATCATAAGCCATATCATTTACCACACCATTATTCTGCTTTACAATAATTTTAATATACCTTACTACTTAAGACTTCGATATTCTATAACGACCCCATTGCTGCACAGCACCTCCAATTAAATTCTCCCCTACCTGTAGCTCATCACTCATACAGCTGTCAGTCTTTCAAGCACCTCTGCATGCACAAAAACACTCTCTGAAAAGCCAAGCCATTCCAATGCCACATTCACCTCAGTTAAAGCAGTCCTCATCCACTCACAACCATTTTGTCCAAAATGTTTGTCATTTTCCAGTGTTTTGGGGAGAGTACAAATGAGAGAATAAATTGCCACAATGGGAGAAAGGAATCACATTTTAGTTTGAGGATGACAGACCAGCAAGCATCTTTTTTGTGGAATTCCTTACGATTTTCATTTTCTCACAAGCTTTTCAAATTCAAGTGACATGCATCTTCTGGTATAGCTGAGTTTACTGCTTGCTAAAGTATCTGTAACAATGTAATACTCTACACATAATTATTTTACTTTGTAACTTTTTACTTTATAACACAATAGCAACATTTACCTGAGGGAATTCCTGGTGTGTCAGATGGAGACGTTGTAGAGCTATCGACATTTTCATTGTTTTCCCCAAACTCTCTCTTATAGATAGACAGCATGTAGGATATTCTATAGTCCAGTCTAACACTGAGAATAAACTACAAGAAGAAATTTAAAAATAAGACTTTTCTTCTCCCAAGTAATAACATGGGTTAGGTTTTTTTTGTTTGTTTTTGTGGTGGAATGTACAGGGATATATGATTATTTTAAATATGTCCACTATGAAATACAAATCCACTACATTTGTTTCAGCTTGCTGTGATTTCTTTTTTTCCTTCCCACCACCCTGGAATGTATTGAACACTTCCCCGTCGTCTGCTGAATACTAAGCAGCAGACTTATTTGTCCTGAGGCTCCAGCACACTGCCTTGTCCATGCTGCCTACGAGCCAGAACAGTACATCCAAGCCCACGTTGAAACACATTATTTCATATTTCAGCCAGGCTTCTAATAAGCAATAGTAATAAGAAGTGGTGTGGGGTTGAGAGTAAAGATGACAAGCTCAAGGATCACCCACTCAGATGCCTGACAGATACTTTCTTTTAATTATTGGTGTCTTCAGCTGTGAAATCTGAAACTCATACAGGAAAAATCCTAAATCAAACCTGTAAGTGCTGCTTTTACATCAGAAAAGGGAGGAAAATAACCTGGCTATAGACATTAGTACCAACTGAAGGACTGAGAGGTACACATCCTACACTTTATCAACTGACTGCCCATCTACTGAGCTTCAGTACTTCCCATGTACATGCTCCTTGCCCGCAGTAAATGTAAGCATACAATGAAGAGGTTTACAATTATTTAACGTTTCACTTGCAGTGGGGATGAAATCATGTACATTAAGTTACCAAGACTCAGGTGGCAAGTGATGACTAAGCAAGTGGTGGCAACCTCTTTCTTTGATCTCTAACTAAAATCATACAACCTCCCAGACCCAGAGTACTGTCATAAGATTTCACTAGGGTAACTAGACTATGCCATCTAAAAGCAAATAAAATGTCAGTTTAATAAACAACGTATTTTCTTTAAAATCTTCTAACAAAAGAGGAAAAGGCAGGTTTATTTTGATTCCACGATCAAGTTACCCTGCCATTGTAGAAGCGAGATTTTTAAAAATACACATTTCTCCAGTCCACATGTAGTCAACTAAGTCTATCAGGCCATCTGTTTAATTCTGGCTGATAGCAGAATAGAAACTGTTAAGTAAAATACACCTTTACTTAAAGGAATAAGAGGATATATTGAGAATCCAGTTACTATAAACTGAAATATTTCTTAAAATAGAATAGTTTTAATCACCATTTTACTAGCTATGCATGACAATACAATAAATCTAAAATATTCTTACTTGCCTTTTAGGGTAATAGTGCAATAATGAAAGGTAACATGATTTAAGTTAATCCTTCTTCATTGCATTTTAAATGAAACTGAATTACTCTGCATTACTTGTGAACTAAGATCATATATAAGCATATATACCTGGGTTCACCCGCCATGACAACTTGCTAATCTGCAGTAATTCGACTACGTAACTAAACCATAACTAACAAACCACTGATAAAGCAACAACACAGGATTACTCTCCAGTCCTGGGTGCTCTTGCACTGAATATGCTGTGAAAGATGAAAGGCTGAAACAAAATGTGATTCTCTTTCCACTGAGCAGACAGAGAATGCACAGGAAGAGGTTGGTGTCCTGGAATCATTCATCTGTGTATCAACCAGTAGAGCATGACAGCATGGAGAGAAATACATACAGTCACCAAATCAAATGAAAATGAGAAACAATACACATGAATGGTATTCATTAAGTGATATCACTTCAGAACACTTCTTTCTCCCCCATAAGCCTTAAACTAAAGCAGCTCTGAAAGTAACGTATGCAGTACTGAGGATAATCTAACAACTGATAGCCTTTCAGATGACAAGTAATTAAGGTAATCTAAATAATTTATAAGCATTCGGAACAAATGGAATCCTTCAAAAGTGACAAGGGTACCGACAGATGAGCAGAACTTAAAGAAAACACTGAAAAATTCCATCAGTGCATAAGTATTGCAGGAACTGGGATTTGATATACAGAACATATGTGTGCCACTTTACTTACTAATAGCACAAAGTGAAAATTCTATCTAAGGAGGCACACTAGTGCCATTCAGCTTGTCAATTCAACTAGGAGAATAGTCTGTGGGCTGCTAACAGTGGAAATCCGAAAAGGACTTCAAAATTGTGTGGTCTTGCCTGACTTCAGTGGGTCTATGTCCAATTCTGCCCTTCACCAAACTACTGCAAAGGTAGAGTAAATACTAAAGCCAAATAAGCTACCACAATGTAAAATGAGTGGTAATGAGACTGGAACAGGAACACTGTCTTTAAAAAACATTAGAGAGGTAGCTTAATGTACAAGTTCTGCCTCTTCACATTTATAATGATAGAGTTTCTACAGCACCTAGATCCTTCAGAAGTTAAACGTAGCACAGTGAGGACCACAACTGTACCACAGTTCACACAGAGAAGTTTTCTTCCTCATATCAAAGCATTATTTACTCAATCAACAGATCAGTAAACAGCAAGAATGCAGGTAACAGAACCTGCCACTACGTGAATAAATAAATAAGTGTGAAAGAATTGCCATTTAACACTCCATCAATCATTATTACCTGCAAAATCTCAATGATTTTCAATTTGGTGTCCATTACAATCACGTCTTCACTCTCTGAGGTGCTGGCTTGCTTGCTTGGGTGAATGCTTGGCTGTACATCAGGGGCACTGAGGGGAAATATAGATCCTCTGCTCAGTACCATTTGGGTCATCATCTCTCCTACACCATGGATGGTCCTCATAACATTGTTTCCTATGTATTAAACACATACATATACATTTACCATCAGTGAAGCTTTCTTGCAAAGATATATACGACACATACAACCGTGTTGTCAAATGCCTTAACAGCCTTAATTGGCCTATTGAAAAACAAGTCCTCAATTCCTCATAAAAATCAGGAGAATGGATTCACTCAAATTACCCAATGGTTTTGTGAAAATTTTCTTCGCTGATTTTCCAGGGAATCATTGCTTACAAGGTCAACAGAAGGAAAAGATACCAAAAGCTTTCTACAGCTCTGTTAGTATATTCAAGAAATCATAAAAAGTAAAGCAAAAGGAATCTCAGTAGTTCACGTAATTCAATCCTTCATCTAAAGGCACATTATTTATATCTAAGACAACTTCTGAAGGAGGATTGTTTAACCCGTTTTTAAGAATATTTAATTGATAAATATCTCACCTTTTACGGCATTCCTAAACGAGCTATTCCACTTCTTGACTATGTTTATTGTTAGAAAACTTTTTTTTTTTTTTTTACAGAGAACATTTATTGATATTTCATTTATATCTTCCACTGCTGTAATTTACGACCTTGCTTTGCAGACACATAGGAGGAGTTAATTTTCCATGCCTAATCCGACTGATGTCTTCCCCTTAATGACTGACCATAGTAAAACGCTTGATGGTAAAGATGCTTTTGGCACTGCAAAAGCTCAAGTTTCATATATGTCACTCTAACAGAGAGTAGAGATTTGAGGCTGTGAAAGACTGATTAATCTCTGTACATGGTCCAGATGACAGTCCACAATCCAAAGACAACTAAAACAACTACCCGGAGAAAGACTGATGCATCTTCCCAGAGTTGCTGGCCTTCTACTGTATGTGAATGAGTAACGAATAGGGCAGAAGCATCTCAACAAAGTCTGGAGCCGCTGCTGGGTGTATGTATACATGTATCTCTACATAACAAGCTGAATAGGAAACATGCCCATGCATGCTTAGGCTTGCTGAAGCTCATGATAAATATGATTAATCCCATTATACACACTGACCACCTGGACAGTTTGCAAATCCATATACATTTACATGTGTGCTTTATGTCTCTGTACTTACATGCGTGAGGTTGGATTCTGAGGTTTTGGATGTTGGTTTGTTTGTTTTAATAATTGAATAACAGAAATGAGAAATAATTATTTGTCTCACAGAACAGTCATTCCCTCAACTTCACAGAATCATCTAGGTTGGAAGAAACTTCCAAGATCACCTAGTCCAACCTCTGATCTAACACTAACAAGTCCTCCACTACACCATATCACTAAGCTCTACATCTAAACCTCTTTTAAAGACCTCCAGGGATGGTGACTCAACCACTTCCCTGGGCAGCCCATTCCAATGCCTAACAACCCTTTCAGTAAAGAAGTTCTTCCTAATATCCAACCTAAACCTCCCCTGGTGCAACTTTAGCCCATTCCCCCTCGTCCTGTCACCAGGCACGTGGGAGAATAGACCAACCCCCACCTCTCTACAGCCTCCTTTAAGGTACCTATAGAGAGCGATAAGGTCTCCCCTGAGCCTCCTCTTCTCCAGGCTAAACAACCCCAGCTCCCTCAGCCGCTCCTCGTAAGACTTGTTCTCCAGACCCCTCACCAGCTTCATTGCCCTTCTCTGGACTTGCTTGAGCACCTCGATGTCCCAACTTACATGAACTCATTTAGGAGAAGAAAGAGTTGAGATTCTTCCCCCATTCACTCCCATTTATGTAACCATACCCTTCAAAAAAGTCCCAAGAGATGGTTAGGTACTGAAGGTTGTCCTGAAAGTTAAACTATTATCTGTAATGACAGTACCCTTTGTAAGCTATACATAGAAAAAAAATGAATTTACACTCATTTGGAAAAAACCTTTAGTTCAGTCTAGCTGCAATGGTACCTATCGATGATGCCAGTTCAGCAAACTCAACCAAGAGATACCATTTGTTCCTATAGGTTATACTGGTCTTTCCCTATAGTGAATTTCAATAGGAAAAGCATCCCAAGTAATCAATGACTGTCTTCTTGCAAAGGCAGGGAGAAGCATGAATGAGAATATCATGCTACCTACCGACATGGATTAGTTTTCTTTCTTGCAAAGCACAGATCTGAACGAATGGAGAAAAGGAAGCGAATGACAGCATCTCTTTGCAGAAACAGTGCCAAGACCTAGACTACACCAAAAGCAAACAGAGAATGGAGGAGATGTAGCTTTGTTGAGGTAAACCTGAATTGTTCTTGTATGTCTGTTGTACGTTTTAATCACCATGCAACCGCCAAATTTTACTCACATTGCAGAAATGCTCTTCCTAGATAACCCGCTGTAAAAAGCCAAAGCTATATTTTATTTTGTTAGCAATATCCTCCTCTTATGCTCTTCTTTCTTCAATCCGCAGAGCTCAAGTACTGCATGCAGGGAAAGAGGATGCCTTTAACCCTGACTTTAAAAGGAAACGTACAGAGAATTTGCTTTTTCAAAGTAAATGAGGCAGATTAGTGTCATGTTTGAGGTCCCATTCAGCATCCAGTCTGGTGTGCAATCAGTGTGAATTGGTCTTTTGAAAAAAATACCTGAAGTCCCTACAAAAGGAAAAGATGTATTTCTGGCTTTGCATGATGTTAGGAAACAAAAGTTACAAGTCAAATTAAGGGCTAAATCCTCACGTTAGGCAAGCACAGAAAGTTCTTGTAACTGCTTACAACAGCATAAAGCAAATATAAGTAAATCAAAATATCCTTCCTGCTGCAAAATGAACATTGTGCGTTTACCTTTCAAATCAAACAAAACAGCTGTGGAATAACATCCTGTGAATCTCTCTTTCTTCTTCCACACCATTTCTCCCAGTGTTCTAAACATGAATTTGCATCGAGCGTTATTCATTACATCCATGTAAAGCTAGATTACTAAGCGGAGAACCTTTAATCCTTATACTGGCTCTGGTTAAACTGACTTTTTCTACCTTCTTCATCTCCAAACTATGATACAAATGATCTCATTCAAATCATCCTGTCCTTGATGCTGACTGATAAGCCCATTTGAACACAGCAAGATCTATGGGTTGTGCAGCTCCTTCAGAGCCTGTAATAACCTTGCTTTAAATCTCAGGTGGGAAGACACCATCCTCTCACTCACAACAGAGATTTCAAAATCCCTTTCACCACAGCTGTGCAGAACTGCATATAAATAGAGTCAATGCTATCCAGAAAGCTCGGGAATTCTTTATAAAACAGCTTGAGTCAACGGGGTTTAGCAGTTGATAATTAAACCACTAAATTTGAAGACAAGTCCAGAAGATACTCTTCTAGAAAACTAGACAAAACTGCAGTTTGTCCCAAATGATCTATAAGAATTTTGCGTTACCTTAAGAAGCTCGTGCCCGCTTTTCAAGACTGAAGTCAACTCAGTGTAAAGTTAGCAAAAAATCATAGAATCATAGAATATCCCAAGTTGGAAGGGACCCATAAGGATCATCAAGTCCAACTCCTGGCACCGCACAGGTCTACCCAAAAGTTTAGACCATGTGACTAAGTGCACAGTCCAAATGCTTCTTAAATTCAGACAGGCTTGGTGCAGTGACTACTTCCCTGGGGAGCCTGTTCCAGTGTGCAACCACCCTCTCGGTGAAGAACCTCTTCCTGATGCCTAGCCTAAACTTCCCGTGCCTCAGCTTGACACCGTTCCCACGGGTCCTGTCACTGGTGATAACAGAGAATAGGTCATCTGCCTCTCCACTCCCCCTCGTGAGGAAGTTGTAGACTGCGATGAGGTCTCCCCTCAGCCTCATCTTCTCCAGGCTGAACAGGCCAAGTGACCTCAGCCGCTCCTCATACGTCTTACCCTCTAGGCCCTTCACCATCTTCGTCGCCCTCCTCTGGACACTCTCCAACAGTTTAATGTCCTTTTTGTACTGTGGTGCCCAGAACTGCACACAGTACTCGAGGTGAGGCCGCACCAGCACAGAGTAGAGCGGGACAATCACTTCCCTCGACCGACTAGCAATGCCGTGCTTGATGCATCCCAGGATACGGTTGGCCCTCCTGGCTGCCAGGGCACACTGCTGGCTCATATTCAGCTTGCTGTCAACCACAACCCCCAGATCCTTCTCTGCAGGGCTGCTCTCCAGCGTCTCGTCGCCCAGTCTGTACGTATAGCCAGGGTTGCCCCGTCCCAGGTGAAGGACCCAACACTTGCTTTTGTTAAACTTCATGCAGTTGGTGATCGCCCAGCTCTCCAGTCTGTCCAGATCTCTCTGCAAGGCCTTTCCACCCTCAACAGAGCCAACAACTCTTCCAAGTTTAGTGTCATCAGCAAATTTGCTCAAAACACCTTCTAGTCCTACATCCAAATCGTTTATAAAAGGTAATGTCTTTTTGGACAAGGATTCATACAAACCTCACTGATGGAAGAAATTTACAGGCAACACAGATGATAGGCATTGACACTGATTCTTCCACAAGTCCTGCTCAAGCCCAGTCCCAAGACCCAGTCATCACATTTACTCATTCTCACTGTGGTCCATGTCTCCCTCTCTCTATAGGGTAGGGAATAATCACTGCTCTCTCCTCAATATCCTAAGTAGAGCTCATGCTCTTGAAGAAAGCAAGCTGGGATTTGCCTGGAACATACATCTTGCATATTTGACAGCCATCACTGGGGTGCTGAACAGGCACCAGAGGAAATAGGAAACCTTGTGATGGGATTCAGCTCCCTCTGTGACCAAGAAATTAGTCAGTCCCCCTGCATTTCAGGACCACCTCCATAAATGAGGAGAATACTCTCTCTCTCCATCTTTAAAATGGACACCAGGAGGTCCGATACAATGAAGACTGGGATGTACCCAGCTAACGGGACTAGGAAGCCTATTAAATCATTCAGGAAATAAAAAGAAATGAGACGACTGCTGCCTTTTCCCTGTATCAGCAGAACATCAATGGTAAAAGATGGTACAAACCAGTGAGTGGTAGCTGTGAAGGAGCTTTATAAGAGAATCTGTAACAAGGATAAAACCTCTGTCCACCACACCCCATGACTATTGACCTCTAGTGACTGATCTAAACAGCTAAAGGCAGAAAAGCAAAGGAGGGTTAAGGTGGTACTTACTAACACTGCCATTTCAAATTGTATTTCATTAATGCATAGGAAAGGATTTTAGTGAGAGAAAAGTCTACTTAATCCAGTTTAGTATTTACAGCTGAAGTGGGTGGTAGTGACTCCATATTGCTTTATTTCTGTCAATATCAGTGATACAAGGCATTATGGGTAAATCCACCTTGGAAAAATTTCTAGCAACTATATGATACTGACAATTATTATTGTTAATTAACAGGCTTGGGAAGAACATTCCCAGGGTGCAAATAATATGTCAACTGGAACGATTCATCATACTTTTCAAGACACTCAACAACTATGTTTTGTAGTGTCCTGATGAAATGTAGCCATCCTTAAAGTAGACAGCAGTCAACCAGCATATTTGCACATGGAAATGAGGCAGCTGACTATATCTCCACAATGGGAGGAATTGCTCTATTATTTGAAAGAAGCCATGAGGATTATTCATGTACATAAAGAGTGGGCAGCAGCTTCTCTTCCAAAAGTTCCCCCAGTAGATCAGCATTCATGTCACTCAGTGCATCTGTCCTGCCTTGGAAGTCTAGATCACGTCAGGCATGGATTTAAATCTATCACTCGCAAACATCACGGGCCAGCAGCACTCTCACTAGTGACTTGTTCCTTCTTGACGTACTTTTGTGTTCTCTTGGCTTTAATACAGTTATCTCAGCAGGAAAGAGTATGAGTCTCTAAGGTAAGACATACAGAAAGGTTATTGTGGCTTAACAAGTGACTGACTGCATGTCAGATAAGCCTGCAACAATGCAATACAAAATATGTTGGTTCAACAAAAGAGATTTAAGTTCTCAGTATGTATGACTAAAACAACAGAGCTCTGATCTCAGTTCCAGCTCCAGAGTGCTTCCTGCATACCAATGTCCAAAGAAAAATTAACTTACTGCCTCATCTAGTTAACCAAGCTAAAATGAACACAGAGCAAAATAGTTGTGAACCCTGATTACTTTTGTGTGTACTTTGCTAGAGATGAAGTGAGAAGTCTGAACTGTGCCTTTATATCATGTTGCCACCCTCATCCTGCTGACCTCCCTCATTTGCTGACTTCCTTAAGGTCAAGGTCACACTTGTAATTACACTTCTGTAATGTAAGGTCACGCTTATACATACCTGAAAAGAGGGAGAGAATAGACACTGCACTGTGGGAATGAGCTAGTTTGGACAACCAACAACTGACCTCATCAGCAAACCACTGCAAAAGTGCTCAGAGCTGTGACTTTGACCAACAGAGGAAAAGAGCTCAGTGCAATTTCCATGAATCTTCTCTTTTGCAATTTTCCCTCCCTCTCCCCAGTTCTTCCTCTCTGCTCTTCCCCCTACCAAGACAAGTTAGTTCTCAAGAACCTTCCATAAGCAGTAGAACCAATTAGAAATGCCTGAATGTAGTCTCACAAGGTTTGCCAATCAAAGAGTGAAATTACTGTACACACAAGTGGTAATTTGAAGGAGCTACAGATTGACAGACACTGAAATAAGAGGAAAGAAGAGAATGCTTGTCATGTTCTCAAAAGACAACCATGCATCTCCTTTTCATTACTTTTTATTACAGTGATCACAACTTCCTAATGAATATCAGTTTCTGTCACAAAACTGTAGCACATAATCTCATACAATTTGGCACGATTGACAACACAGAGGCCTCTCGGAGAAAAAAAGACTTTTCAGAGGAGTCAATTATGGGAAAAAAAAAAGTAACAACCACCCAAGTAATCGAAATAGTGGATAATTTGACACTTCATTTTCTACATAAATATACTTTCTTGAGAAGTCATTTACTGGTTGCAAAAATTCTAAAAGCAAAATATAAAAGTAAACAACAATCTGCTATGGAATACAGTATGGATGGTAAGTGACAAAATACCATATTCAGAAAGGAAAACAACTGCCAAAGACAGGTGGCAATTAATACCTTTTCTTAAAATTGTTCCTAGCCAATTGCTACGCAGCATCCTCAATTTGTTCTTAGTGGGCAAGTATGCACAGCATATAACATATTTCACAAACAGTACAGAGAACCATGCAGTAGCTGAATGTGTATAAACAATGGACTGCCTAAAAGGTTGGCAAATAATCTTACAGTGAGTAGCCTCCTACTTCACAGATATCCCCAAGACACCAGTGACTTGCAGCCTTGCTTATTTAAAAATAAACTATATGCACCTGACCTGGTCTCTACATGTCACACAGGGACAGTCTGCTCTTACTAACATTGCTCAGTCCTCCTCAGCACAGATAAGAGGGAAGATGGATTCCTATAATTCAATTTGCAAAACTTCTCAGCCATTTTCTGCTCAGCTTTCCACAGTGCTCATCTCCCTGCTCAGAAATGTAAAACATTTCTGTATTTTCAAAACTATTCTAACACCCAACAGCTCTCATTAGGCAGTGGAGAAGCTGGATGCTTAATGCTTCTAGAAACGAGGTAACTAAATAAGAGCTGACATACCATGGGTTCTTCAAATAGGAGACAACACATAATGGGCTTTTCAGAAAATCTGGTACTTAATGACCAGATAATGATAAATTTACATGTGTCCAATGCTCCAAAAACTCTTCCATTAACCTGTCCAACACATTGTTCAATCTTGCATATATAAATAAGGGCAGAAAAAGGAGACAAACCAAATGTTTTGCAAAAACGGGGCCTTTTTCCCTTCATCTCTGCAATTATGAAGTCATAAGAACAACTCTCTGGTCTCATCAAACCTGAGCATCATTTGCGTACGACCAGATAAATGACCAAATGCTTCAACCTCTTCCAAATACCTCCTAGAAAACACTTCAGTTCCCATGTAGGAGGACACAAACCAGAGAGCATGTGCTAGTACAAAAACCATTAATTCCTGAAACAAATAAATGCAGAGGCTGAAGGACTGCAGTGAATAACAAACTGCCTATGACCCCCACATGTTTCCTCACAGCTCTTTGAAACTACTTCTCTTCTGAACTCTGGGATTATCCATTTCTAGAACAAAGCATTCCCACAGGCTGTATTAGTTCTTAATAACAAAGAAATCAAGAGAGACAGTAGACTCTGAAAGCCATTTTTCCTTAACAAACTGAGCAGATGGCCAGCCTCAGTTCCTCCTGCCTTCCTTATCATTCCCAAAGGAAGCCTTGGGCTAATGTTCAGCTGTGGCTTGAATCCCTAGACACAAAGCAACATCAATCCCATCTGTATGATGCACTGGCAGCTACAAGAACTACTTTATTAGAGGTTTTACTATTCTACTTCCATGAAGTGTAAGCCTCCTCCCACTTGCCAAAATATTCTACAGGACTGCGAGAATCCTAAGCAACCTTCTCATGTCCCTCCAAAGCATCTCAGCTGGTGGGAAAGGAGCCCTACCTCCCCCAGTCTCGATCAAGGAAAGTTGCTCCTGGGTTCTAAGGAAGATCTAAACAGGAGACACGGCTGAGCTATATTTAATGTAATTTAAAACTTAGGATCTCTGCATCAGCTGTTATCCACCACCATCATTCCCCAATAAAAATAAAAAATAAAAAAAAACTTTTCTCCCTCACAGGAATACTACTCATTCAGAGATGATAAAAGGCCAAGCCTTGTACAGCAATACAAAGGGACCTGGCCTTCCCCCTAGTCAGTCTCCTGTGCCTTCAACACTGCTAGGAGGGAAAGAGAGGAAAGACAACAGCATCAGAAGGGTGCACTCAGAGCCCCCTCAGTACCTACAGCCTGAAGCATGTTAGCACCTACCACCACCCAGAAATGCCACTGCCAGACTGACCACACCTATTGCTGTTTCCTCACAGATAACAATATACTTATCTCCCCTTCCTGCCAGGCCCACTGCTTTCACCACAGCCTTTCAGGCCTCCTTCCCCATATGCAACCCCATGAAGTCCCAAATCTTTCTTAGTGCTCCTCAGCTGCTCTCATTTTTCCCCTTAAAGTTAACTTTTACCAGCTATAGCCCCTGATGTGGCAAAACTGAAGTTTGCCAGTGCTCTGGTGAAGCTTTAGACCAGCTTCCAAGCTCACTGCTACACTAGGAGACAAATGACTGCTGAAAGTCCAAGACTTTTACCATCATCAAAATCAGCTCTCAGCAAAGCTGACCTTATATCAAGCCATGCCTCAGCACTGGCATGTTCAAGCAGGTTTTAAGACTGTACTTGTAACAGCAAGTCACTTTCCAAATGACTGCTCACATTGGAGTTCTGACTCCAAATGGCCTTGACTCTGTGGATTTCAGTGAGACCTACACTATTCCTCCAACATAACCTTTTTAAAAGCTTCAGTGCCATCTTAAAGCATGCAACATTGCCAGTCTTTGGGGATCCTCTGGCAGAGGACCATATTGCAGCACTACCTAGGGCTAAATTAAACACCCAGTGGCAGCTTTACCTCTGCAGTTTTTTGCCTTTGTTGATTTGGCTTCATGCAATTTAATTTTTCTATGTGAAAACTTATAGCCATTTTTAAGACATATAATAACAACACTTCAGTACCTAAAGGAACATATTTTATTTCAAACCCTTCAGAGCTATATATTATTTGCCAGAAGCATTAAGCCTTACAGCTCTGTTTGCGAAAGAGGTATTAATTTTTACAGGTTTTCTACAGAACTTGCTCATAAAGACTGCAGAACCTACCATAAACAGGCCAAGAATAACACTTTACTTCTTCATTAGGCTGTTTTTCATTGCTCAACAACGAGCTGACCTCAGGTGAGCCTCACAGAAAACCTAATGCATTACATTAAGGGCAAAAGGTGAGGCCACTTCTGCAGTTTATACAGCCCTCAGAACTAATGAGAAAAAAAGAAAAAAAAAGCAACAGTATGCAATGCACATACATTTGCTATCCACACCCAAATGAATCTGGCCATCCCAACCTCCAGTTAACTACAGCATATCCACAAGCTCTCCCTTTTTGCATGCAAACTCACCACTGCCTAGCCATGGTAAAACTCCAAATCTCACCTTCTCCTGACATTCTTCTGATGTTGCCTATCCCCAAAACCACAAAGCAGTGTCAAAAATACAGCTTTCTTGCCACAAACAGTACAAGAAGGAAAGACGGAAAAAATAAATACATATATCAGCACACTGGCCTTGATAGTAAAAAGCATCACAGGAATCAAGCCTTCTAGTTGAGTTAAATCTATGAAACAGGTATTGATTCCTATAAGAGCAATGGTCTCTGGAATCACATTAATGCACAGGTCTCATGATGAGGAAAGAAATAAAGAGAAAAGAGAAATGGTCCATGCCAGAGAATTAAACTCTCAGACTGCCTTCCCCTTTGGTCTGATAATACCCTGCACTGAATGGCAGTTGTTTCACTGCAGACATCTGTGACTAACACAGCTAGCTTTCCTAAGGGTTAAAACTCATGTCTTATCTACCTGCCCCCCCCCCCTTTTTTTTTTGTAAATTGTTGGCATAAATTATTGCTCCAGTTTGCCAGCCAGTCACTGCCTCATTAGCTCTGCTAATCAAAGTATGCCTAAAGAAGATATTTCAAATTCTTAACTAGACAAAAGAGCAGCTAACAGACACAGATGCAAGGCTGAGAAACAATATAATATTTTCTAATAGACCTGGATGATATCTGGTCCTTCTTGGTACAGAAGGCTCACAGTCACAGAAGAAATGGCAGGTCCAACCTTGTTCTCGACACTGTTCTTTCCAGTAGTATTCTCACTACTGGTGAAAACCAGAAAAACAGTGCTTTTAAGCACTCTACTTGCAGCCCAGAGACTAAGCAGACTAACCAGATGAACCAAAATGGCAGAACACTAGACAGTAGTCCCCTGACACATAGATATGCAAGCACTCCTTTGCAGAGAGATGGTAGCTCACCACTCCTGAAGTCTTCAGGAGAGAGTGGAAGCTTCCCCATTCTGATCCTTGCCAGGGTCAAATTCTTTACATCACAACAAAGAAGCAAAGCTTGCAGCATGACATAGGGGTCAGGCTTCTCCTGATACGTTTTGAAGAAGTGTTCCAAGATCTTGGGACATCTATGGACACACATTTACCCTTTACTCCCTTCAGACTATAGGAGGGATGTGCTACCAAATTAAAGATCTAAACACAGTGTGAAGGAGCAGAGATGTTTGGTTACTGGCTTGAACAGGTAAAATGGGACATCTGTTGAGCCAGTCACAAGAAACATACTTCTTGTGAGAACCACAAATGCAAGAGCAATTGGAACTTACTATATGTAGGTTTTACACCTATTTGTCAAACAGACTGAGCATACCCTTCCTCTGTGGAAGAAAAAGGAACTGGAAGATTCTTACTGCTGATGGAAAATTCTAGCTATTCATGAAGAGCTCCTACTCTGCAGATAACCCAAGTTTATCCCACTGACAGCTTTTTAAAGTTGGTGCCCAGCACTGTGAATTGCATCTCAAGACATAATGCAGCTTAAATTCACAAATGTATTCTTTGTATGTCATTATTATCATTTACAAATAATGCTAACTAAATAAAGCTGAGCTGCATGGCAAACATGTAGCTTGCCTGTTAATGCTACCATGTCAGGTCTTTCAGACCTGACATATGCTGTGGCTATGTGGTTTGACTAAAATCAGCTATCTGAAAGATCAATCGCTTAGAGAGATGTGCATTTTAATTCAGAGAGGATAAATAACCAGTATTGGACAAGGCAGATTGGCTCCTGACTTTAGAATGATACAGCAGGGTGCACTTATTAGAAAAGCAACTACTTTAACTTTTAATTAAAACTGTAAGATATTATAATGTTCTTGAAAGGTATCAGAACGACAGCACTATTAAGTGCTCACTTTAACAAAAAATCTCTCTTCAGGATACAGGTAGCATATTTTGTAAACCCCAGATTTTTCTAAAACCTTAAAGGGAAAAAAAAAAAAGAAAACAAGGTTCCAATAATAAAAAATATATATTTAAAGTTACAATACTCTGATTGAAAACTGAAGCTGGCTGCAACATTTCCAATCAATTTATTTTTAGGATACAAGCTAGGTAAGAAGCATTCCAAAAACACACTTCTTTTCTTTTTCCAGTATTCTATCTCACAAATGTTTCTAGTCAATTTTCCCCAGTCTGTCCTCATCAAATAAGGTCACACCTGAAAACCACATGCACACTGATTTAATTCTGGGTAAGGTAGCTGATGGTTAAAAATCAAGATTTTTAAAGGCAGAAAGTTAAAATATTAAAAATACTGCAAAGGATCTTTTCATTATCTTTGCAGAAACCAACATAGAGAAACTTGCATACAACATCAAGGACTACCTCAGCCATCAATGTGACTCAAAATTTAAAAGGTTGGAAAAAATTAACCTTTTTCCTCAAGATACCCAAACCTTCGTGCAACTTCCACTAAACTTAATAACACATCCCATTTTTCAGATTTGCTTTAACAGTTGAACACTTGTATATACTTCCTTACATAGTAAGTAGTTTTACTATAATAAGTGAGTCTGTTTAAGGACTAATATTAAGTAAGGAATAAAACTTCAGATTGCTGGTTGTGAATTTGGCTGTTTCAATTTTGGGATGCACAACTCTAAGATACTTCCCACAGCCAAGTCCAGCCTCATCCTTCCCCCTCACCCTTAAGAAATTTTTATCCATTCTTAAAAACTTGACCATAGATTTCATGATGTCAAACAGTGGCAAAACAGGAAAGAGACAAGCTCACCAGTTCGATACAACTCCACATTATGGGAATTGGATACAGGAAGCTTTTGCTGTTATTGGCCTGGAACAAATTGATGTCAATAATGGAAAGCTAGGACATACTGTCTGTCCCCAAATATGCAGCACTGAGTACCCCTTAGAAATCAATATTTTTTAACAAAACTAAAATGCAAGACTCATCATGTAAAATAAACAGGTCCTACCCAAAGTTCTTAACTTCTATAGACCTTGGATCTACTAGAGCTGCAGAATAGTAGTAAAATGACTTTTCTATTTGGTCATTCCTCTTCACTGGTCATTTGTCCTAGAACCTGCAAACCTACTGCATTTCTGAACAGGCATAATTATTCTTGAAATGCTGCTGCTAAGTATCCATTTAATATCAAACTATGTAAATTTACAGTAAGATAGTGATGAAAATTAAAATATACAGAGCCCATACTGGTATTCTGTAGCAATTTCCTACATTAGAGTCACAGGATCAGGTTCCTAGCATTTGGTAAAATTTAAGCATATTTATTTATACCATTAATTCATCAGTCTCAGAACAGATATGATCTCACCTAATTTTTACTTATTTAAATAAGATCAACATAATGAATTTTGCAAGTTATAGAAGCTAACTTTCTTTAAGAAAGAAGCCATGTCAACCTGCACAACATAAGAGGAGTTGGAGGGAAGCTTACCTACAATAAATATTCTGTGTTATTCTTCAAAGGTAGTACCAATATGAATGTCTCAGATATTGGACCTGCCAGAGAGGATGCTGTGGAGTGAGATTCTTGCCACAGTCTGAAGAGATATGAGGAATCTGACCTCTGCTAAAGACAGGAAGACATCACCCCTGCCCCTACCTCACTGGAGGGAGGAGTTCCACAATCCTGAATGAGGACAGGGAACAATCCATCTCATTTCTTTGTACATTACGGAAATTATGAATAAGAAAAAAATTCCTGAAAAAACAGCAGAGAATCCTGATTTAAGAAAATGGCAACGCATATTTCAAAAAACAGGCTAGGCTGCTTTCTATTGTAACTCTTTACTTAATAACTTAAGAGATGAGTATTATAAGGTAAAATGGACAACAAAAAAGGCAAGACAGGTAACTGATGAAAAAAAAACTAACACGTTCTCAATGACTCAGTTTTACAAGACAGAGAATATCTGTAAAAGGGAAAGGGGAACTTTTGGAGTAAGTACAATCTTATAAGTACTATAAGACTGAAAAACAATGTATAACTAGATCTTGAGCCTGACAAGCAATTCTTACTGTCAGAGTAAGGGATGATCTAGATCAAATTCCTGAGACCAAATTCCCTCTTAGCCTGTTCATTTCTCAGGCTTCATAGTAGATCCTGGACCAGGTGGATCCAGAATCCACAGGACCTAATTGACATGAATAGATTTGGGGTCAACCTTCTTTGGCTAGGAGTGACTGCACAAGATGCAGAGAACCGCAAAATCAGATCCATGGTCTCTCCTCTTCCACCAGAGGATAAAGTTAAAAAACATCCCTCAAACACATGATCATCTCACACACAGACCTGTTCCAGCAGCCCTAATACAGCAAGGTATTAATCCAACAGATTCAAACCCAGTCTCAAGCCAGGACTCACAGCCTCAGCACCATTTACAATCAAACACATGCTGACACACAGAAGTTCCAGCCCACTCTAACACCACTATCACTCCAAGACAGAAAACACGAGCACTTTCTCCATCTTACTGTGGGCTCAAGAACATGTTCATGAAGTCTGAAAAGATGAGACATAGAAGCAGCGAACCACACTATGGCACAAGTCAGCAAATCTAGCAAGCTCAACTCTTCCTAATTCAGTGTGGACAAATTGCACCAGTGCTACAGCTAAGTCATACCTAGTGATGCAGAGAGAACACAAGCAGGTTTAAAGACCACGTGTTTAGAGCTCCCTTCAAACCTCATTTCCTTGTAGCAAAGACAGAGATGTGGGTGGAAGACAACTACCAGGCTGGCTTTAAAGTGCTACTACTTAACAGAAGTCCAATGACTATCCTCAATCAGATTTTTTTCAGTTCCCACCTAGTTACTGAGACTCTCATTCATATTCAGCTTACAAATATAATAAGGACTGAAAATCCCTGTGTGTTTTAAATGTGCACTGCATGTGAGCACTTAAAAAAAAAAAAAAGGGGGGGTGAATATATGGAAAGAGTGGAGCCAAATATTCAGCTGGTGCAGACTCTTACATGCCCTAGAACTACAGCAACTTATACCAACCAAAGTCCTGCCCCTAAGATCTGATTCATTCCTCACAAACGGGCTGCCACACAAAACAAAGTTAGGTGGAAGTTATGAACTGTTATTATTTCAGACACAGCATTTGTCTCCAAAACATCAGGAACTACAGTACCTACTGATTTCTTGAGCTCTTTCTCTTATCTTGATCAGCCTCTAAAGTTTACGCTGACTGGTTTTTGTGCGTCTTTTCTTAATTAAAAGCACTAACCTGTTTTGCTTGAGTAATATTTTTTCAGACATAAAATATACTCTTCAGGCATGAAATTCTGTGAGCTGGGTGCTCAAAAATACTGATTAGGTGTTATGAAATCGCTTCTAAATTATGCATCTTTTTGACATAGGCATCTTCATAGCCTAATACTGTCCATGTGTGGGTAAGTATGTACTTCCAGAGAAAGAAGGAAGAATGGTAAAATACTTGGGAATAGCCATCAGACATTTAGGATTATTCTGAGTAACAACTGCGAAGTGGACTTGCATGGCTCATGTTTTATGAACTGCCAAACAGAAAACAAGAATGAGGCTGAAGACAAGATATGAGCATCTAAAGATGGAGATCCTATTATTTTTATCAAAGACTGTAGAAGGTCATATAAGGTCAACATAAGAACATTTGCATCTCTGCAGCAAAATTTCAATGCTACTTTTAAGCCTAGACAGCACAGCCACTTTTAAGACATAGTACAAAAGGCAATGCAACATACAACATTGTCCTTGGATTGTCAAACAGGCACTCTGGTCTGGTTAAAAAACTGACAAACAGATGGAGAAGATGATGTCATCTGAACTTCCATCATCTGGTCTTCTGCAGTACTTGAACCAGTAATATCATATTCTCTCCTTAAGTGAAGTGTTGAGAAGACGATAAATACTTGTGCTATACATGAGACATCAACATTGCCGTGCCCATGCAAATGTTATCTCTGCATTTGTTTGGGATGGGCAACTCAACGTACATTGAAGCTTGGATCCAGACTTAAAAGTTCAATTCTAGACAAGTGATGGAGCAGCAGCATCAACATAGTAACCACAAGTCATGAAGTCTGCAGCTCTGTTCAAAAAGGTTCCTTTTTAACTAACCATCTTAATGTATCCTGCAATACATTCCTGTTCAAGAGTTTATGTGTGAATGAGACATTCCATAAATTATTCCAACCTAAATATTGATTTACATTCTGGAATACAATTCTTTGTTGCTTCTCTTACCTCCATCCTGAAACTTGCTCAACCTTTCGAAGTATGATGACATAGGAACTTGAACAATATCTAGAATTGCCAGCAGTGTTCGAGTCAGTCTAAGAAGTTCACTAAAACTATAAAAGCCAAAGTATATGAGGTTTCGAGCCAGATGTACCACCTGTGACAAAAACAAATTAAAAATTAAGGAAACATTGTCAACTTTTGTGGTATTCAGCTGTGCAATACAGTTGCATTTTCTACAGCAGCTTGCACAGAGATCCATATCTGGAGTGCGTTCACATTAGTACAAATCTTTCCAATGATTTAAATGGGCTTTGGATCAAGGCCATTGACATAAATGTTTTTCAGAGTTCAGTCAAGTTGAAGGAGGAAGAGTAAAAACAACATGAGGCTTAGGACAGACTGAAAAGGTTCAATTGCATCTGGAAAGGTATATAAGATGAAGAAGAAAAATACCAGGAAACTATTTAAAGAGACAGCAGCTATAGAGAAGATGGAAATCAGAAGAACAGCAGATGTCTGTGGAAAGTTGAAATGGAGGTGATTTCAGATGACCAGAGGCAGAAGCAACAAAGCTTGGGAGGTAGATTGGAGGAAGAACTGTAAAAGCTGTAGTCATCTCCCCCTTTATTCAGTTTTATTTGAACCCACGTGAATTTGGCCTGTCTGAAGTTTCTGTACGGAATTTCAAACAATATTTGAAACACAGGATTAGATTATTCCGAGTATTTCCTTCAGTGTCCTATCCTACACACAGAACAGTACCTTCTTACACTGAAGAATCTCTGTATTAGCAATCACTGTGTACAGAAAGAGCGTACCACCATTTATCCCCACACACACCCCTTCCTCTGCCACTGAAATGCAACAATCTCGGAAGAAACAATACAGCTGTTTGACAGAAGACTAATACTATTTTCTGCAGCAAGTCATCAACAAGAACACTTGAAATAGAAACTGGTGCCTCATTGGGACCATTATTCTGCAAGTACCTTTATTTTGAAAGAGACAGCATTCACCTACCTGAAATGAGAAATACCATAAGTTAGGAAGCAGATAGCTGAAAAGTACCTCAAATGTAAGTTTATTTTTCTCTTTGTCTCCAAAAGGAAAGGGCTGATTTACAACTTCTTTCAAGTACTCTTCTACAAATTCCATAGTTAGTGCAAATTTCCTCTTCATTTCATTTCTTGAAGAATCTGTGAAAGAATCATACCTACAATGCAAGGCACAGAAGGAAAGAAAATTAAACACCCCTAATATAAAAATCAGCTGCCACTAAAGAATAACCGAACCAATCATGATGCTTTAAAATCTGTCAGTTCTCTGTAAATCACTGTCAGTACTCTGTAAGGAGAAGGGGTAGAGGTCAGTTAATTCTACATAGATATGCAAAGATGGCAGACAGAGGAGGCACAAACCTTCCCTCCAACAGTACCACAAAGTATTGCAATGAGCGGGAATAACAGAGACAGAAAAATACGATAGTTCTGACAGACAGCACTCATAAACGTGCTCATCAGACAGAGAACAGAATAGAACAGAACAGTTGGAAGGGACCTTCAACAATCATCGAGACCAATTGCCTGACCACTTCAGGGATAACCAAAAGTTAAAGCATATTATTGAGCGCAGTATCGAAATGCTTCTTGAACGCTGACAGGCATGGGACATCAACCATCCCTCTAGGAAACCTGTTCCAATGTTTGACCAGCCTCTCAGTAAAGAATTTTTTCCTAATGTCCAGTGTGAACCTCCCCTGGTGCAGCTTTGTGCCAATCCCATGCGTCCTGTCATCAGCTACCAGGAAGAAGAGACTAGCATCTCCCACTTCACCCACATCCCCTGCACAGAAAGTTGAAGAGAGCAATGAGGTCACCTCTTCTTTTCTCCATTATTATCTCCACCATAAAGACAGCAGATCAAGAAAGCAGCTTGGGACAATCAATTTCTACCACCGATTAGGACTGTGTTGTCTTATGTGTCAAAATAGTCCATCATCCCACTAACAGAAGCAATACTGTCTGCTGGATTGCTACACTTCTTCCTCTTTGTCTCTTCTGCCAGATACCTCCATTTCTGGGTATAGCCCAATGTCATTGCTCCATCAAATTACTTAAGCCAGAAAGGGTTTCCACTGAAGTCCATGAGCCCTTCTTCCACACTTAAATTTAACACATGGTTAAGTACTTTGCTGGATGGAGGCCAAAGCCTCTGTGAACTGTTTCTGAGACAATAGCTACGCCTAACTGTTAATTCTGGCTTTCCCACTGAGGATTCAAGTTGAGCTTGAAGTACAAAACTGAGTTCCAACCTAGTAAATGTGTAATGTTAGACAATTTGATTACTTCAAGTTCAGTTATTCTGAGAAAAGGCCATTCAATTTTATCCCCAGTTTGTTCCGTATAAGAGAAATAATGTGAGTAAATAAAATGAAGTAAAACTGAAGATGTGGCACTAAGGGACATGGTTTACTGACGGGAGTCGGTAGGTCAGGCTGATGGTTGGACCTTCAGTTCATATCCTGAAGGTCTTTTCCAACCTAGATGATTCTACTTCCACGTAAACCTATCCATGGAAGTTTCCAAGATTAACAATAACTAATAGCTCATTGTTCTGCAACAAAATAGCTTTTTGCATACATGTTGACATTAGACATCTACAACTGTTTTGTTCTGAGACTAATCCCTTTAAAATATTTTCATACGTTTTTTTTGCAACACTTGCAACTCACTCGTGAATTGTGATCTTGGTAGGAATTTCAGTCCACAATCTGGCATATCTGACAGGTACCACAGATTCCTGTGGATCTCTGTCCACATGCATGTGTAGCATCAGACGGCAAAAAGAAGCCCGGAGATCAAAAGGGAGGCTTTCATCAGACATACATCGTAGAATCAAGTCTACTGACAGTTGTGCAGAAATCTGGTTGATGGCTAGATACTGGCGGTCCAAGCACATTCTTGCAAAGAGGTTCAGCTGGTACCTGAAAGAAAAATAATAGCATGTTTCAAACTGATTTATTTGAACACCATGAAACAAAGAACCTCCTAATCTCCCTTTACAAGTCTGATGTCAGCCTTTCTTGTGTAAACTCTAAAAATGATTGAGTTACCAACTTGCCATTAAAAATGCTAATGTCAGGCTCCAGTCTCCATGAAGACTGGTCTCCCTTCGAAATTCAAAGGAAGGCTGAAGCATTTGAACAATTTGTTATCAATCTGTGTAGGACACTCATCCTTGATTCTGTCTCCTCTCTAAACCCCAGAATGCTGAGGAATTCCTTCTTCAGAACATGTCTTGCTTCCAAAAACAGCACAACCTAAAAACATAGCCCCATGAATAAAAAGTAAGAGGAAAAACTAGACAGACACAAAACTATCACCAACAAAGAAAACTCCATATTTGTCTGTAATAGACAGCAGAGACTGTGATGCTTTTTACAGGAAAAACCTGAATCAAACTTTTAATACCAGTTTCTGGTATGGCCTGGTTTCCTTTTTTGATATTGACAAATCAACTGGATCAGAACAGCACCAGGCTCCATGGACAGTTTACATTTTCTTCCATTTTTTTAAGCGGTTTTACCTGTAGTAGGTAAGAACTTCTAAATCAGCTTTTGTGCCTTCCTTTGCCTCCTGAGCTAGATGTCTGATGGCTTTGCCATGAGGTTCCTTGTTACTGTCAATCCAGTAAAGCCACACTTCCTCTTCATCAATGTCATCCGAGATGACTGGGCATTCCAAGGGATTGTCCATTTGTGTTGAAACCAGCCTGCAAGGACAAAACATTGACAATGGAGTCTCTAACAAACTGCTACAAATGTAACAACAAAGCACAGAGCAAGAAGTTATGTTCTGATTATGGATGCTCACTTGGTCTGAATGAGAATGTCAGCATTTCCTGGGCTCAGCATAAACTTGCAGATGAGTTCCTGAGTTACTGGTATTGCTGTGGTGTTAGATACACACAGGTCTGAGAGATAATCCAAGAATCTGTGCAGTCAAAAAACAAACAAACAAACAAAAACAACAGATGCAATAGAACATGAAACTTTATACACTACACAGAAACATCACTGTAGAAATCTCTAGCATCCATCACAAATATACTCAGGAGAGCGTATATTGTGAGATTTATCAAAATACAATCTTTGCTTATTTGTATTATTGCAACTCACAACAGATAAAGATGAGCAATAGCTTTGAGAGCAGACTTGAATGGTGCTGAACAATCAGCTAAGGAGAGAAAGACAAAGACCTCAAGTAAGACATTTACCAGCAAATCAAAGGACAAAGAGTTGTGCCAGAAATGAAAAGCAACCTGAAGCTGTCTTAAGATGATCTGGCAGGGGAGCTCCACTGAAGGCCTTGTCCTTGTCAGGAACCAAAAGCAAGAGCACACATTCTTGCCTATCTTACCCGGCAGGTAACGGGTGACTCCCTAACCCAAGTAGCAAGGAGATATTACTTGTGCTGGAGACAACCACGTGTCCTCTGAGGAATTCCATTGCACTGGAGTACAAATCTACAGCATTTAAAGCTGCCTTTTAAGTCTCTGAAGTGACACAGCCAACAGTTAGCAGAGAGAGAAGATCTGGCAAGACCTTCTGTATTCAAAGGAGTCATTCTATGTAAAGCCAAACTAAGCCAAACTAAGAAAGCTGCATTGCATGGAAATCAGTTTCCTATGAATCTGCATCTCAAATGTAGATCTTCTGATGTTTAACAAGGTTCAGGCTGAGGCTTTACTTGCAGTCAGGACATTCAAAAAATATGTTTCTTCTCTCTCTTCCATGGATCCCTGTGTGTGTATTAACAGTAGCTCACACTGCAGCCTTTCCCTCCCTGGAACATAAAAAGGGCCTCTTTCCTCTATGTAGCCTCTTCTTTTTATGACATTTGCAGGAACTGAGGATCTTTGAGTGCACCTCTTCTCTAGCAAATGTGCCTAAAAGTGGGCAAGGGGCTCAAGAGCCAGTAAGGGAAAAGATAAAAGCTGGCACGCATATACACATACAAGCTGGCACATGTATAGACAGCATACACTCAATTTCCTCAGAAATCCAGGTAAAAAACTTTATCATCTACTACCAATCATTCCAGGGTCCAATAGTTTGAACCTCTATAGGTAACATTTCTACCAGAGGGAATTAGAAAATCATTTCTGCTTTAGCACAGACTACACATCCCCAGTTGCATGGGATGAATGCAGAAAGTAAGATGAATTTAGGAAGAATTTCACCCATGACTGAAATTAAGTCTTGTGGCACCAGGTAATTAATAGTTCACGGCAGTATTACATCACAGAGATAATATTAAGTAAACAGCATATAACAACACAGAATTCTGCAGTATTTACCTAGCTGAAGCTAAAATGATGCACCAGGGCCTTGAGCAATACCCTAAATTGCTAACAGAAAAGTGGCATTCACAATTACTGAGGACAGTATTTGACCTTCAGTTCCATAATTTCTTATATTTGTATTACTTCGGTACTTCTACAACTGAAAAATCTAATGAAAAAATTAAACAGATGTTCCATTTAAAAAAAATCAATTTACATTATATTCTATCCTAAAGCTAATAAAAAAATTCTAACTGAGCTAAGTTCAAGGCCAGAATTTTTCATTTGAAACAAAATCTGGTCTAGAACACATGTTCACTGGGATCTTCACCATCCTAGGCCCCTTTCAGGTCTGACTTGCAATCAGTACCTGCAGAAAACTGCTTAATAAAAAAACTGCAGAACTGATTAATAAAAGCTTAGTTAAATTGACATCTATGTCATTCACGCCAAGGTTATCAGCAGGAGAATGAACACAAATGGCAGTTTCACAGAGGAGCAGAGTTATGAGAAATTAGAATTTCTGTTTATTTATCTGTCCCAATCTGAACTAAAGCCAATTTTTCAGAAGTGTTTTGCAAAGTATAAATCTTGCTCTTCACCAAGCTCTTGTTCTGAAATGCAGGTATTGTCAAATTGCAATAGTTAAGGGTATTTCTGATATTTTCTAGCAGCGTGCATGTATTTTTTAGTCTGCGACATGAAAAAAAAATTAGCAGGAAGAGATAACATAATAATGAATAGCAGGCAGATTCACTGCTGCTACAAATATAAAAGCCTATCAATACAGAAAAAGAATATTATGTGGACCACTTCAAACCTTGGCTCTCGATTTCTCCTGAGTAAATTAACAAATGTCTCTATTTCTTTAGCTGTGATGTGTTTCTCTAGCAGTTTTCTGTTGTTGTGCAGCAAAGCTGTGATGGTGTCTTCTGCCAGAATATCATAACCAATCTGGGATTGCATGACACAGAAGTGCTTAGCAATATATTCCTGAAAAAAAATGAAAATTTGCATCATCACCTGTTAAGCACTCGTGTTTTTCTTCTAGAATCAGAAGAATCTACCTCTCAATTAACAATCAAAGTAACCCTCAAAACTTTTCTCTCTGAACTGGCCCGAACAAAGAAATATCAAAGCACCTCAATTATGTACCCCAGGAAAAAGATATATTATTAGGTTTGACTAGCTTTTCTTATTCTTTCATAAACCAAATAAATCCATTAAAATACACATAAAATTCAAGAAACGGCAAACATTTTTTTAAAAGAGGCAAAATGAAGATTTGTATAGTTTTAAAAAACTCCTCTTCCCCCTTTCTACCCCCTCCCAGACAGAAATATTTATGAATAGTATTAGAAAGAAAACAAAGAAACCACATATAAAAGTTCAATCTTTCATCTTCAGCCCCTTTAGATTTAAAAAATTCGTGAAATTTTTATGTGCTGCAATGTGCAAAGTACTTGATAGCATGTTCTGAATTATATCATATTCATTAGGAGTCTCCAGAAATGGGAAAACAGGCTACCTGACAGAACAACCTCTGGTTTGACTCATAGCCATCACTATATAAATATTTAAGCAACAGAAACACAGTTTTTTTAGCTTTCCCACTTCATAACCCAGAGTCCTTGAAGGAAGCAGTGAACCTATGACATTCATTGCTGATCACTCTATTCATATAAAAATGCCTACAAAACAAAAGCACTATTCCACAGCATGAGGCCGTAATAAGTGAGTGACTTTCTACTTACTACTAATCTACACAGAACCCAGTCCTTTCACCATATCCGAGGATTACCACAGGATCACGCTTGTAAGTACAGAGTGCAAGATCAAACCTGGGATATATAATTACAGAATTTAGGGAAAAAATTATCTTGAATACCACTGACCTGGTTCTTCCTGTAGTCCTGCTGGGAATGTCTGAGAACTCTGTAACATAACCTTAACATGTATTTGTATGGGGCATATCTCTGGTCACCTAGGTCTTCAAGTCTCAGCATTGATCCTTCACCTTTGTCCTTAAAAGGAGCTTTGAGGATTCCAAATATCTGTTCAAAATCAAAACCACTGAGGATGAAAATCAAACCAAGATTTTTCCTTAACCTATAGCTGTCTATGTCCACTGACAGAATCAGCACAAGGCCCCTACTGACCCAAGTCAGAAGTGAATCACTATACTTATTATCTAAATATCACTAAATATGGGGGGGCAGTGACTATCTCAGACATTACAACTTATGTGTTTAGCTTTGTATTTTCCCACCACTTTCTCTTGACTGTTATCTCCAGCTTAAAACACTGTAAGTTAAGTGCCTTAACTTTAGCTAAATTAAAGAAGAAAAAAGAGAACAAATTATTTTTTTATTATTTTTCATTTCAGTAACTTAAAGGAATATTTTTATTAAAGGAATATTTAAGTCGCTTTCAGTGACTTAAAGGAATATTAATTCTGATTTACATACCAGTTGGCCCTCAGACAAAGTCAGGGATCCATAAGGGCATCAAAATTTTTTGTACAAGGAAAACATTTGCAGGATTGGGACCATATAAAAGGCTTGTTTCAAATTTGGTCAACAATTTGGTAACAAATATAGTTTTAAAAGTCCTCAGAATTACATGAAACCAATAGAAAGTCCTTTGTGCTTCTATGTGATTCACAGACCAAGAGGTGAGCCTTGACTAATCAGTTTTATATCTAACCAATCCGATTAGACATAAACCCAAGATGGCATAAGCCAAATTACCTAAAACACTGATTTTATCAACTCCCTCTATCCTACAATCTATTTGTAAATACAAGCAAGTTATTAATACAGTAGGGTATACCTGAGCCAAAATATTTTGTTCCCGCATTAATTTTTGTCTTTCTCGGTTTGGCTTACTTATGACCACATCCAGAACTTCCTGCCCATTGTTAGGCACATCAGCAACAAAGAAAATCAGATCTTCTAATAACTTGGTTACAAACCTAGAATGAACAAATCGTTATCATACAGATTTATTCAACATATGCTAGAATTCATTAAGAAAGAAAATCACATTTTAGAACAAGCTTTATCTAGCACAATGATACTTCAATCACTGCAAAGCTAAGTTTGACATGTACGTAAGATTTCCAGGTCTCAGATCAACAGAGGCTTGAATCCATCATAGCTGTTTACCAAGGCATTAAACAACAACCAAATGGAGAAAGGGAGAAAAATGCAGGATGCTGAACTCATGCAGAGTATTCAGAAATCCAGAATCTATACCAGCTGGCCTCAAGGCCCAGAAACAGCAGAAAAAGACTCTTACGCAGCCTAACAAGTATTTTTACTGGTAAATTAGTAATATTGGCCCATGAAACAAGATGATGCACTCACTAGAGGAATAAAAACACACTATTTCCCTACCAACCCAAAAAATATTGAAAAATGACTTGGAAAAAAAAATCCTTTATTTCACCCCCTCTTTGCTACACACAAAAAAAATACTTGTCAGAAGGAAATGCTAAAATGGACAGAGACAGTAACTATTTCTTCTTTCCTATCTTCAGGAAACACAGAAAGAAATAATACTAACAGTAGTAATTGCCATCTTGGTACTAACATACCTTACCAGGTATACATAGAGAGAGGCGTTGATGACCACAGATTTCAATGAATCTTGCTTAAAAGAACTAGCATTCACAAACAAAACCCAGCACATCTACTCTTTGGAAGCATTTGAAGTTGGCTAATATTTAGTCTGTAATTACTAAGCATGTACGCATGCTTTGAAAGCAGCAGGGAGATGCTCCATAGATTTTCAAACTCATCTCTACACAAAGTTTCTGTTACGCACAAGAAGGCTGGGCTTTTCTGCTAAACCCTCTGACTGAGATTTAGCTTTAAAAATCTCAGCACACTGATGGCTGGTGGAAAACAGCAAGGTTCACAAAACAAGCTACCTCCCTAACAACAAAAAAAAAAAGACAGGAAAGGCAGGTATAGAGTGAAATAACCAGGAACAAACTCTTGGAATCCTTACTTACCTAATCAGGAAGGTGATAAGACAAGGAAATAAGCATGATTTTTTTTTTCAATGGAAATTACAGAAACAAACAAATAATGACACTATCCTGAAATCACTCTGAAATGTTTGGTGTGTGTGTTGTACCAATCCATCAACATCAGGACTTGACAATACTGAACTGCAGTGACAGAGCAGTGCAAGGCTAATAGAGGGATGTCACACCTTGATTATGTAGTATCCCTGTTTGGTTCTACTCAGTAATGAAATGATTTTTCAAGGTTGAGTACCAACACCTTAGCCATTACAGATCTGCCTGTTAAGATAAATCCTCCATCTGATATTGAACCATCTGTTCTAATTACTACTGACAAAAGACTATGGACTCAACAGACAGCAGAAATTCCATTTTATCACCAAAAAACTAATGTTTCCAGCAAAAAGTTGTGTATGATGCATGGCAGAATACAAGTTAGAAATTAACACTGTCAGAGATGCTGTTTAATATTCAGTTTTACCAGACAGGTGAAAACAAATAGCCAACTACGTCACTTACAATGGGATATATTTGGCTACAACATACAACAAAATTCCTTAATTCAGGGGTGGGTGTGAAAAACAGACATTCTAATAGCGCTCCAGTTAAAACATGGATGGACATAAAAGGTAAACACTAAAGATAACAAAACAATATGAAATAGGAAAGGAAACCAGTGAAAAACAAAATCATAGAACACCCTGGGTTGGGAGGGACCCACAAGGATCATCAAATCCAACTCCTGGTGCAACACAGGACCATGGAAAAATCAAGCAATATGTCCAAGAGTATTTTCCAAATGCTTCTTGAACTCCAGCAAGGTCAACGCCATGACAACTGCCCCGGGGAGCCTGTTCCAGTGCCCGACCACCCTCTTGGTGAAGAACCTCTTCCTAACACCCAGCCTGAACTTTCCCCAACATAGCCTCTTGCTATTCCCTCAGGTCCCGTTGCTTGTCACCAGAGGGAAGAAATCAGCACCTCTTAGAAGTAAGAAAGGAAAGGGACAATTGTGGCAGCCACTCAGTCACTCTAAGACTTTCTTCTACCCTAGCAGCATGAACATGCAGTACAGTGAATTAAACGTGAATCAAGAGTCCTGTATGTTGCCCACCATACAGATGGCTTTCATGAACATGAGAATCGAATCCAGTGGACCCAGATGTTACAGCTCAAAAGTGGCTCATTACAGGAGATTAAGGCAAACGTTTCGCATCTGCTTAGGGAGCTACCTATTTATTTATGTAGCCAGTGAGCTAGGGCTGTTTACCACCATTTTAAACACAAGATGCACAGACAAACCTGAGGTGCAGCAAAGAAGGTCTGACAGAAATGGAACAAAGAGAGTCTCAGGCTACCACTCTCAGCATTAAAGCATCCTCTGGCAATCACCTGTATCGCCATACAGGTGCTATGAACTTGCACCTAGGGAGGAATAACCCCAAGGGTCCTGCACCTAGGGAGGAATAACCCCAAGCACCAGTACAGGTTGTGGGATGACCTGCTGCAGCTCTGCAGAGAGGGACCTGGGAGTCCTGGTGGACAGCAGGCTGACCATGATCCAGCAGTGTGCCCTTGTGGCCAAGAAGGCCAGCCAACGGTATCCTGGGGTGCATTCGGAAGAGTGTTGCCAACAGGTCAAGGGAGGTGATGTCCCCTTCTACTCAGCCTGGTGAGGCCACATTGGGAGTAGTGTGTCCAGTTCTGGGCTCCCCAGTACAAGAGGGACATAAAACTACTGGAGCGAGTCCAGAGGAGGGCTACGAAGATGATTAGAGGACTGGAGCACCTGTCGTACGAGGACAGGCTGAGAGAACTGGGCCTGTTTATCCTGGAAGAGAGAAGACCGAGGGGAGACCTCACTAATGTATATAAATATCTGGGGGGTGGGTATCAAGAGGATGGAGCCGGTCTCTTTTTAGTTGTGCCCAGAAACAGGACAAGAGGCAACAGGCACAAACTGAAGCACATGAGGTTCCGGCTGAATATTAGGGGGCACTTCTTTACTGAGGCTGACAGAGCACTGGAAGAGGCTGCCCAGAGAGGTTGTGGAGTCTCCTTCTCTGGAGACATTCAAACCCCGACTGGATGCCATCCTGTGCAATGTGCTCTAGGTGATCCTGCTCAACAGGGAGGTTGGGCTAGATGATCTTCAGAGGTCTCTTCCAACCTCAGCCATTCTGTGATTCTGTGAACTTACCCATTACTGTGATACCATGATACCGTAAGTAAACAAACACCAATTTAGGAAGGAAAAAAAGTAAAACTCACTAACCTCCTTTCATTCTGGGTTATTGTTCCATTCTCCAGCTTTTTAACAGTTGATGCTAAAACTTTGTTTGCATCATTGGCAAAGTCCAAGTCTCTGACCTCAGACAGAGGAACTGATACAATGGCAAAAGCTTCCTTGTCCTCTTTTGTTTGGCATGTCCCAATCTGCAATAGTGCTTGGTTTAATATGGGTAAGCAATTGTCTCACCTTTACCAATTATGCATATTTTATACGTTGAGATCACCAGCAGAGAACTTCAGTAATGAGGTTGGGATTCCAACCCCAAGAAATTAGTATTTACCTTCAACATCACAGGCCTCTCTTCATCAGTATCTATTGGAATGCTAGTACTGGTAACCCAAGTATTAGTGCATAAGTGCCTCAGTCGGACATATGAGTTCCTAAAGGAGAACAAAGGAAACAACAGGTTAGATGGATCAGTCCTCCGCTAAACTAGGCAAGATGGGATTCAGTGTAACAAATGTCATGAGACTTGAGAGCATGAGTCACACCAGACATTCATAATAAAAGGGTCAGGAGGACCTAAAAGGTACTGTAGCACCTTTTCTCTTTGTCTCCCTCTTCTTTCTGAACCACAACATAGAGCTGTAGCAAGGACAGCAACTTGGGATTATGCAGAATGCTGTTCTTAAATATTTACATAAGCTTAGGAGTAGTATTCCTTAAAGAAAAAAAATAAAAAGGTAAGTGTTTTAAAATCCTATCTGAATAGAAATACATTTAATGAAGAAAAACAATGATTTTCTTATTATTTTTTCTGCAGAGTAATGAACCTGTTCCACCTGTCACAGCACAAAAGCCAGAAAGTAAAACTGACCATAGTTTCACAGCTTCACCATTATGATCTGCAAACCTTTGTTCCAGAAAGCAAGCGTTTACAGTATCAGTTCTCAACCGAAAATCAAGCGAACAAAGAGCAGATATGAGATTCTTTTAAATTCTTTCCATATGATAATTTGTGGTATTATCAAAAAGCAGAGCTGAGAAATCAATTACAATTTTTACTCTGAATTCTACTCTTTCAATATATTCACTGTAGTCTTCACTTACACACTTTCTTTCATGCTGATTTGCTTTGAGTACTCAAGTAAGCAAATGATCTGGTACTTGCTCTGCTAAGTTTTACACTTTAAAGCTGTATTCACCACCATTTGCAGGTACTCAGCTTTAAAATCCACCCTCATAACCACTAGCCCCAAGTGTCTGCATGCCCATTCAGTCACAACCAACACTGTAACTTATCTAGCCGATCTCAGCTAAGCAACACAGTTGAAATTTCAAATATTCACAATTAAAACCCAGAAAACACTTGCTGGCTTAATTTGAATATTAAAAGTGTTCAGTGGCATTGTGACCTGTCAGGGAAAGAGAAGCACAGGTCACCATACACATTATTTTGTTGTGGACAATTCAGTTAGATATACTAGCAGTGCAGTTTTTTCAAACAGAGCACAGGACTCAATTCTGTCTTCATATACACCTGTGCAACATTTAGCCTACTATTTTTCTCTTCACAGATTCTCTTTAAGCATCACTTGTTTTATCCTTATAATTATTTTACCCAGTCACTGCAGCGATATCATGTTTTATACATCTCTTGTTTACCCATGAACACTCCTCAAATTTTAACTGAAGGATAATACTTGCTTGTGTTTGAATTTTTTCTACTTTACTCACCAGCATAATACCAGGAAGAAACCTTGTCAATGCAGTTTTTTTTTTTTTTTTTTTTTTTTTTTTTTTTTTTTTTTTTTTTTTACCTTGGAACCAGGCAATCAGCTCTCTGAAGAGTGGTGGCATCCAGTTCAAAGAGAGATGCAATGTCATTTCCATGTGGCACAGAGACCAAAGTATACATAATCTTCTCCCCTGCTTGGCGTTTCTTCTTTGAAGCAGGAAGGTCACCGTCTCTCTGCTGATTAGGCACAAGGGTTATTTGCTTGCATCAGAGCCCATTATAAATTCTCCAATTACCTTGTGGACAAGTAATACATATGAATTTTATATTTTTTTTGTACATTCTAGTAAGAATGTACCATGACTGGCTTTGGAGTGTGTAACACAAAGGATGCACTTTGCCCCAGGCACATGGGGTCTCAGACAGTCATTATAACAACAGCAGGTCACCAGCTACAGAGAGACTGCAGTGCTGTATACATTATTACTTGACACCTACAACTTCAAAAACCTGCGGCAGTTGCAGACCTTTCACTCCCAACAGATGTAGCTACACAGTGCTAGTTTGGAAAAGGCCAAAGTTAAAAGAAGAGTAGAGAATTGGATTTTTTAAAAGGGAGGAGGGAAGTAAAAAAGTGAACAATTTGCCTATTTCCACAGTAGTTTTATTTAGGTTTGCTCTTTTTTTTCCCTCCAATATGGTCAGAATCAAAGCAGCACACCTTCCACACAGGAAAAGCCAGGATATCTGTCCTATTAAGGTGTACTTGGTGTTGGTAGGGGGTGTTGGGGGGAAAAAAAGCACTGGATAGGATTGCATTAGAAATCTTAGCACAGGCTGATAATGCATTAGAGGCTGGATCCAACACAGGTCTGAGCATGCCCATAGAAACAGAAGAATTTCACACCTTCACAGGAGCCTAGCTTTCAAGAGACATTTACAAAGCGGTGTTGGTGCCTCCAAATACGTGTGTGCATCAAAGAAGGTGATCTTCCTCCCCCCACCTGCTGAAAGTCCATGGGAATTCTGTGATCCAGCACCACTGAGCAGCCATCTTCATCTTAAGTTACCTACATACCCCTTGGCTTCACATACTCCAAATACATACAACCTTCTCTAAGCTTAACCTCACCTATCTTTGCTTGAAGAAGCAATTCAGAGTCTATGCCCATAACCACGCAGCAACAAGTAGAATTACTGGCATAAGTAAAAGCTATTCCTCCAGGGTGCTGATTTACACATATTACAAGAGACTAATAACCAATGAAGAGACAGACAGCCCAGAGCCTTTCTCATACACAAAATATATTGTGGGAGTAGAAGAAAAGAGGAATGAAGAGAGCCAAAAGAGAAAATCAAACACTGGAAATCTGAAATACTATTACAATGATTTATAGTGCACCACTAGGGAAGAGATGTAAAAAACAAATGCAAAGAGGCTGGACTGTACTTGGTTTGCATTAGTACCTTGAGTAAAACTCAGCTGTAAGGGATAATCAAGGGCAAAGCTTTGATTATTCATATTGCCAATTGATTAAGCTACAAAATCAAAGATGAGTGAAACTAAGTAAGAAATAACTAGTTATCATCTCATTTCAAGGCACTTTTTGAATCCTTCCAAAACATCCATTTTTTTTCATTACCAGGCCTAAAAAATGCCAGCTTTCCATCCCATTACTTTTTCAAATGAGAGAAACAGTAAGAAAAAAACAGGAAGAAATAGTCTCAAAAATTCTTCTTAGGCTCATCTAGCGATTAGAGTATTGTCACTCATTTTTGAGAGGAATGCTTGCTGAGACAAAAGAGAAACATCCCGTGTCTTGCAGAAGAGCAAACTTTCATCTGGCAGTCCTCACGTTCTCTTGTTCCCCAGACCCAAAAAATATTAAACGAGATCGCACATAGAAACTTAACCTGTATGTGAGGACTGAGAAAATAGCAAAATTTTTTGTCCACCACCGTTGGTGATTTCCATATATATTTTGTTTTACAAACTCAGGATGAGACCCAAAGTGGGAAGGCAGGCAAACTACAGGTGAATGCTCTTAAGAGCTTAATAGGTAGGAGTGAGAGTCTAGCATCAAACAAAAATCTACTTCCCAAATTTCCAAACAAACTGGAAAACTGGAAAATCTATTTAAAATTCAAGACATCAGTAAAGGAGTGAGGAATACAAGACAGTTTAGAACAGCATCCAAACTTGTTAATATTTCCCATAACTTACATCCAAAACTAATTAGGTTTTCCCAGAACGTACCCACTCTACTATAATTTCCAAACTGAAAACGCTGGTATACAAAAAGGCAGGACACTTCCAAACTTATTTATTTTTCCCTAGAGTTCCAGGAAAAAACACAGACCAAAATATGAAACCATATTCTGTTCCATGTTGCGAAGTTTTTTTTATATTCACTCATTACCGAATGTCTGACCACCCCCAATAGGCCATTAAGAATGAGCACATACACACATGTGCAGGTTTCTATGACACACAGCAAAGTGAAAGGCACGTCTCCTGTGCTTAAGTAGTTCGAATGAACCACTAGTTCTGCAGGGAAGTTCATCCTGCATTTTGGGGCTGACTCTACTCAGGTATGAGTCTCTCCAGCCATTGTGTAGATGCTGTTGAGCTACAGAGTTAGCTCATTAGGCCTAAATCCAGCCAACCAGTCTTGGCACTTGTCAAATCAAACCTGCCATATGAGCAAGAGCTGGTTTCTAGTCTATAAAATAAAAGTACCTCTCAACAGAGGGCAGGACGGTGTCTGTAATACTGCTAACTGCAATGCAAAGCTTAGCTGAGTAAAATCAGACCCACACGACAGCTGTATAATAGTTCCAAACTGGACTCCAGAAAAACCTCAGAACGCTCTTCATAATTTAATTTTAGGATCTCAGACACCTCACAACCAACCTGCATTATGAGTGCTATGTGCTAGTCACTGAAGAGAAAAAAAAGTAATGAAAGGTGACCCTGACCTTGAGAGCTCTGAAAACAACATATATAGGGAGTGCATGATAGAGATACAGCCACCACATAAGAAAATACAGACTTAAATTTATGTCTGAATTTACATCTGAGTGCATGCACATGTGTGTGAGAGAGAACATACATACTCATACACAGAAAGTTTCTCATGATTAAATTTAGTAAGCAGACATCAGAACCTGCATTTAACCTAGCCATTATTAAATTTGCTGATGAGTCTATATAAGGAAGTTGAAAGAAGAGGAAAGAATTAGAATATTTCAAATGAATTTGACAACATGATCAGTACAGAAGAAGCACTGCATTCCTAAACAGAACAAAACAATGACATTTGCACAGGTAAGAAACCAGCATACAGGCAGATGCAGCCAGCAAAAACTGATTCAATGAAGAAAAGGGAGGTACAGATGTGTAAAGGAACTCATGGAAAGAAAAATTCAAATTAAAGTAGTATGAAGAAGAAGCCAATGAACAGTTTCAGAGATGGTGGTGATAGGGTCAGTGACAGCCAAAGAAAGCATTCCCAAGACTTTTTTCAAAAAAAAAAAAAAAAAGTAGGTGAATTACCTGCTAGGAATACAGAGAAAAAGTGCAAGAACTGTGAGTAAAACAATTCTAGCAAACAGTAAATTCATTAAGGAAAAAAAATAGTTTTGGTTGTCCCATACTACTGACAAACTGGTCACAAGTGGTAGCAATTCAAATTAGATATATGCCCAAGGTGAAGATGGTGGAATTACCTCACTCTGTAGTTCACTGGTTAAATGACTCGTGAGGATCTGGGAAATGCTGATTCAGTTTTTCTTCCACCTGGCAGGATCTGGACCTACGTCTTCCAAAAGAGTAACCCCATCTAAAAACCACATGGTGCAGATAGCAGAGGCAGCCTGCTCTGCCTAACAAAACCTAAGCATCCACTCAACTAGAAGATGGCTTGTGAAGTACACTACTCACATGCACAACAGGACTTTGCCAGGGGGTATAAGGGAAAATGCCCCTACCATATAGCCAGTGGTAAGGGACTCGTGTTAGAAAAGCAAAGGCTTAGAGTTCAAAGGAGGAGATATACTTAGTGAAAACAAACAGTCCTTCCAGTGAAGAGTGGCAATACTGATCCAGGCTACCAGCAAATGCCATAACTCCTGGGCTACCACCACTGACTTGCAGTGCATCACACTGATTTGAAAAGAAGCTTTAAAAAAAATCCAGCACAAACATACAGTGTTTGCAATTTGAAGGGCAAATATGGCGTAATTGGTGACAAAACCTATACTGCAATTAGAGACAACATAATCAGGCTTGTCTTTCTTGGGACTTGTAGCCTGGGAGATGAGCCTTCTTCACAGCTCTTAATATAATTTGCTAGTAATTGTGACCAACCCCATGCTCCCGTATTACTCATCTCAACTGAGCATCATACCTAAACTTCAGATTTACATGGAGTTTTGTTTATGAAGGGGCCTTCCTGCAAAAAAGTGAAGAAAAAAATCCTGGAGAAAAAAAAATAATAATAATACAAAAACATGCCAGGCCAGGAATACCTTTCCTTTTAGAATGCAAATACAATCTACAATTCCAATTGGTAAAGACACCTCTTGTGGCACAGAGATGGACGAGGATAATGCCCTACTCCTGAACGAATCCATTACACTGCACTACAGATTTCAGCAGAAATTAAACTTAATAGCAACCAGAGTTCTGAAAATGCCTGTTAAAACTAGTACACTGTAGTATCTCAGTATGTTAACCCAGTTTAGGAGGCTCTTACAAACCAGCATTTTCACAAAGCAGTAATGTGAGCAGAACTCCATAGGTTAGATGATTTAAAAAATGTTATATGAAAAAGAAAGTCGAGGAAATTAATGGCCAGCCTTGCTCCTGCATGTTATGTAGCCCTGGCACACAGCACAGCAGTTAGCCTCCTATAACACCTTCGCTGTTGACTCATTTGTGAGTCATCGCATTTTTAGCAGAGACATCACGTTGCAACTCTGTTGTTAGGAGCCAGAGACATTCTGTAAGAAACAATGTATGCGTTTTCAGAGCTGATTCAGACCTGTGTGCAGCAGCAGAATAATAATAATGTGCTGGCATCCATGTCTCCCCTTCTCCCCGTGAGTGCAGAGCCTCTCAAGTGGTCTGACTGCTGGCTTTATATAAGCAGAGATACTGCCATTTTAAAACTGATTATTTTTATTTTTAAGTATGTTTTTCAGATTGTTTTTCAGCCTCAAAAAAAAATCCCCAAACCTATTCTAATTGTTTTAACTGCATCACCTGTGACACACATTATGAAATTTTAATTAAACAAACTTACTTGCTGGAAGGTAAATAAAAAAAAGAACTTAGAGTGTTTATTTGGAAAAAAATAATTTGGGATGGAAGTAAGAAAGAAAACATCGAATCACATCATCGTTTGGCATTCATAAATATAGACAGAAAGAAGTCAAAGAGGTATGTCAAATTGGACCAAGAAACCCATGGCAAAACTGTCCAACTTCTTTACGAGAAAAGTAAATGCATACCAGTCTCAATCCTAAGAAAAATCTCAACAGTAAAAACCAGTTTGGAACTGGTTAGGACTACCACTCTCTCCCAAAAATGCAGATGAATGGAGCTAAGGTAGCTATCCAAAGACAGCCTTTTAATACTAAGACGCTAACAAATGCCATGTTCCCAGCTGTTCTTGACACCATTTCCCCAATGTTTATAGTGTTCTTCTAGATGCTGTACATTCTGTGATTGGAAATAATAGACTACTTCGCAGCATAAAATACACCCATGTGGGATTTAATGGAAACTATAACAGAGCACTGCATTTTGATGCACTATACATTACAATCTCCTAGTCTTCTAGAGAGCTGGAGAAGCCCCCCTCACCCTTCCCTACCCAACAAGGCCTTTAAATCAGAGAAAGGTCTTCATGCTATAAAAAAACAAAAATCTTCTGTAGTTTAGATGCGGGAAAAACATGTACAAAGAATATTAATCAATTCAATGCAAGGCTAAATTTTACCAGAAATCAAAGCAGTGTTTCACCAGACAATATGGCTGAAATCTCAAGCAGCAGCCCATAAATGTGCAAGGAACCGCAGTCCAAACACAGCTTGGGAACAAAAGTCCTAGTCACTTCCAGCAATATTTATGGTCTCAGCAGCCAAAACCCTTTTAGACTTCTAGTCACTTAAGGCAAAAAAGACAGACTTAAGCAGAATCTAGATGCCTATGCCCACTACCGTACCATAGAAAATTCTTCTCCATCATTGCTTCCTAAAATTGACAGTTGCCTAAGCAACTGTGATCAAGACTTATAAACCAGGCAGTGAACATGCACAGGAAGCCCTGTCACACATTTATAGTTAAGGGTTGGCACAAAACACACAGATGGCTATGCCTTCTTCAAAATCCAGCCAGCAGAGAAGGAGCTGGTACCCTTTTATCCATCAGACTAGCAATGAAAAGCAAAACAGACTGCAGGCTCAGTTTCTTCCTTCAGCTGAAAGATTTAAGTATGCCTCTTCATTTTCCTACTGCTCTAACTTCAAATTATGCTGGGGTAGATCCACTTCCATCCCCCCTCTAGAGCAGATTTACTTCACTGGCAGTACTTCAAAATTAATTTGTTCAAAAGATGAAAAAGATGATGCCTTTGCAGTTAGTCAGGCAATCACCTGGCTGAAGAAATACCACATGAAAACCATGGTACAAGAAAAGCTTATGTGATCCATGTTATATGAATACTGGATACAAGACTGACATAGATGACCCTTCAAGAACTCCAAATACTGTAAGACTGCCATACTTCTGAGGGACAATTCAAAACACCGCATCATTGTAAAATAAATTTCTGCACAGGGATGTGAAGCTTGGCTACTCAAGTTGCTTGAAGTCAGGATGAAGACTTAAAATAGCTAGTGCTGACTCACGGTATTTCCAATGAGACTGTAAAGGAGAGAAGGATCCAAAGGGATTTCTAACACACTAAAAGCACCTGTAGGCTTGGATTTATATGGAGATGTTACCAAAACTTATCAGTTGTTCTTTCACAGAATGTTTTTCACATGAAGTGCTGACTGTGTAAAGTTAAATTTCCACAGAGAACCAGTTTTGATTGTCAATCAGTTTTGATAACATTATCAAAGAAAATATTTGTCTAATCAAATTTCTCTGGTCTTGGTTTTTGGTTGAAACCAATGCTCAGGAGGATTATGCCAAACTGTTAGAGCAGTCACCTTCAACATTCATGTTCAGATTACTCTTGTTCCTTCTTAATTACCCAGCCTAGAGAATATTTAGATGAACTGGAAATGCTGCAATTGCAGACTCTATAGTATATCCAATTACTATAGCATGGTACAGTAGGAGTGGGCCCTTTGTGATGAGGATCTAACATCTACCCTATACATCTTTTCATATGTTTTAATTCAGATTAGCTCTAGCCTAGTTTTTTGGGCTAGGCAGCCATGAGAGCCTAGAGCACAGTAGATACATTCCAGATGTGCATCCTTTAAATTTGATCCAACAGAATACAAGTTTACACACTCTGAGATTGCTCCGCAAAGCGAAACGGAGTATCTTAAATAGGAAATAATTAGGTGATTCAATTAAGGAAGTGCCATCATGATGTGAACTAAAACATTAATGCAGATGAGCTGTATGAGAACCCAGCTCCACTGTTCACAGCGTGAGAGCATGAACCCAAGCTCTTCCAGCAAGCACTGTATCCAATGGATGTTCTAGAACTTATCTCAACTTCTGTCAGAAAGCTTCGGGGGCTTCAAATGTCATTCCAGTACCAAAGAGAAACAACTGTTGGAACTCCTATATTTTCATGAGAGAGAGTTCTCATTTCTCCGGCCAGCTTAGCTGTTACTGCTATATTACTATTTATACCAAATACCACAGAAGACAGAAAACCAATGTTACCAACTCTTACAACAGTCTCAATTTTTATTAAAATTGCAGTGCTGGAGGCAAATTATTATGTAAGAATCTTGGTTTTCATTTTAAAAAAAAAAAAAAATCTTCCCCATCCAGAGAAAAACTTGAAAATGTGTCTGTTAAAAGAACAAAAGCCAGAAGGCAAACAGAAAGAAATTGAGTTTATTTTTTTCTAAGAAGATCTCTGTGTTTTCATGGCAATCTCATGAATGTGATGAAGGAATGATTCTTTCTTGGACTATTTGTTTAAGAATAAGATTCCCTCGGGGTTTTAACTTTTTTTTTTTTAACTACTTTCATGTATTATAAACTACATGTCTAGCCTTGCCTCGTTAGTTAGAATTAGCGAGCACACTCTTAGCATTGTACAAGAAGACAAAGGCCTTTACCTGTAATAGCTACAGACTGCCTGGAAGTATCTGTCTTCACGTCCAACCCATCCACACTGCAGCAAGGACAACTTAGGTCCTTGTGACGGTATCATGCGAGAGTTTCCTGAAGTCTGGCATGGCTCAGCCTAAGCCTGTGCCTGAATATCTCCTTACGTGTATTCAATACAGGTAATGAAAAGAGTCTCAGCATGTCCTTAGATTAAGGGCCATGCTTGACTGACAAACATGCCCTGGGGGGGCTCATCTCCACTAGCAGAGCCTCTGAATTGATACTGGTATGTAAGTAACCGGATTTGCTTGTCTGGTTTACTTGCTAAAGAGGGTGGTGGTGTTTTTGCCATAAGGTAGCATGCCTGATTTGATAAGTATTAATACGTTTAATGTCTGCAGTTTCTAAGCAGAACTGAACTCCAACTAATGCCAATTTGATGCATAATTTGAATAAGCTTCCTCTCTCTTCCTTTACACAATGGAAAACTTTCTGTAACAACAGTTCTGAATTGCACACTAGCTTATACAGGACACAGAAGATAACCCCAGTGGTTGTGACATGTAACTACAGCAAAAGCCACAAAGGACTTCCATATGTTGGACTTTATTAGGTTAAGGATACAGTATTTCCCAGATTATATGCAACATGTAAATTTCACTTACCAAAGCTTTTCCTTCATTATTACCTTCTGGATAGTGTGGGTTAAGCTGGAAAAGAAAATAAGTCAAAAACTGCCTTGACAGCTTTTAGACATTTCAGAAATGGGGGAGAGGGTTTGGTTCAGTATTCAGTTGTGCATTTACCCTGAAAAAGAATTGTGGACTATTTATAACTAGTATAGCAATAACAGTACAAGAATTACCAATCCAATTTCTGAGCAACTTACTGGCTATGTCCTCACTTCAAAAAAGTGCATCTTACAATAAAGGTTGTTAACTCAAGGGAGGAATCTCAAATTAAATTAAAAAAAAAAAAAAAAATGATGGAGAGAAAGCACAGATAGTTACTAATCTAAACATAGCAAATTACAGTCATCCCATCATCCCTACAAACACACAAACACTTTCAGGATTGACCTCAAGCAGATGTACTGAGATAAAAACTAACATGTTTCATGTCTATTGAGACTGGACAGGAAGACATAACTCAGAGTAAACACCTCTTTGAAACAGGAATGGCAATGCCACTATAGACAAGTGTTTAACTACTTTGTGATTCTGCTTAACCATTATTAAAGGGGATAATATTTTCTATGTCATACCAGGACTATCAAACATCAATTAATAACTAAAGTAGGATGAGATGCCTGGATGAAAGACACTACTACCAAGTGTAAAGCATTACTACTTAAAAGTGTTCACTATGGTTTGACAAGGGGAATACGTAAACTAAAAGATGAAGGATTATGTAGGCAGACACACTCAAATAAAAAAAAACGCAAGTATACCTACATACTGGCTGGACACAAAACCTTTCAGGATTTCACTTACATAATGAAATATTTTTACCTCAATATTTACTTTATTCCCTGACATAGGATATGCCTTCAAAGCATTGAAAACTTTGAACCAAAATGAGTAGTTATAAAAGGTAATTCAGTTTTTAAGCAATGACAGCGCATGTACATCTTACAGGTAAGTACAGTCATCTTCTTGGCATAAATTTGACATTAACAGTGTGGAAGACTCAAAAGTGAATTACACAGGGCAAGCTAAATGAATCCCAATAAAATTTTTCAATACCACATAATCGTCATACATTTAACATTACACAGAAAAGTGCTGTGAAGGATGTTTTTTTTTTTTTTTATCTTTTTGTTTGGTTGGTTGGTTGGTTTTTTTTGTGTGCCTGTTAGTTTGACTTCAGAGCCAGGGAAGCTCATTGATCAGATTATCTTGAGGGTCATCACGCGGCACTTGCAGGGCAACCAGGCGATCAGGCCCAGTCAGCATGGGTTTATGAAAGGCAGGTCCTGCTTGACTAACCTGATCTTCTATGACAAAGTGACGTGCTTAGTGGATGAGGGAAAGGCTGTAGATGTGGTCTACCTTGACTTCAGTAAGGCTTTTGACACCACTTCCCACAGCATTCCCCTCAAAAAACTGGCTGCTCATGCCTTCGACTGGCATATGCTTCGTTGGGTTAAAAACTGGCTGGGTAGCTGGGCCCAAAGAGCTGTGGTGAATGGAGTTAAATCCAGTTGGAGGCTGGTCACTGGTGGAGTCTCCCAGGGCTCAGTACTAGGGCCAGTTCTCTTCAATATCTTTATCGATGATCTGGATGAGGGGATCGAGTGCACCCTCAGTAAGTTTGGAGACAACACCAAGTTAGGTGCGTGTGTCGATCTGCTCGAGGATAGGAAGGCTCTGCAGGAGGATCTGGGTAGGCTGGACCGATGGGCTGAGGCCAGCTGTATGAAGCTCAACAAGGCCAAGTGCCGGGTCCTGCACCTGGGGCACAACCGCCCCAAGCAGTGCTACAGGATTGGAGATGGGTGGTTAGAAAGCTGCCTGGCACAGAAGGACCTGGGAGTATTGGTTGATAGTTGGCTGAATATGAGCCTGCAGTGTGCTCAGGTGGCCAAGAACGCCAACAGCATCCTGGCTTGCATAAGAAGCAGTGTGGCCATCAGGGCTAGGAAAGCGATCGTCCCCCTGTACTCGGCTCTGGTGAGGCCGCACCTCCAGTACTGTGTTCAGTTTTGGGCCCCTCACTCCAGGAAGGACATGGAGGTGCTCAAGAGAGTCCAGAGAAGGGCAACGAAGCTGGTGAGGGGTCTGGAGAACAAGTCTTACGAGGAGCGGCTGAGGGAACTGGGGTTGTTCAGCCTGGAGAAGAGGAGGCTCAGGGGAGACCTTATCGCTCTCTATAGGTACCTTAAAGGAGGCTGTAGAGAGGTGGGGGTTGGTCTGTTCTCCCACGTGCCTGGTGACAGGACGAGGGGGAATGGGCTAAAGTTGCACCAGGGGAGGTTTAGGTTGGATATTAGGAAGAACTTCTTTACTGAAAGGGTTGTTAGGCAGTGGAATGGGCTGCCTAGGGAAGTGGTTGAGTCACCACCCCTGGAGGTCTTTAAAAGAGGTTTAGATGTAGAGCTTAGTGATATGGTGTAGTGGAGGACTTGTTAGTGTTAGATCAGAGGTTGGACTAGGTGATCTTGGAGGTCTCTTCCAACCTAGATGATTCTGTGATTGTGTTTTTTTGTTTGTTTTTAGTTTTTTTATCAAGTTATCAATGATCTTATTGACATTCTATCATTTATATCCCTTTACCCCAAAAAGCCTCTCCTCTCCACATAATGAGCCCAAAGAAAGGAGGAAAACTTTTAGATTCTCCCAAACTTACTGAAAATACCTTTGCTCTGTCATGACTTGATGTGTTAGCACAGAAACGAACAAAGGGTTATTCTCCTGCTTTAATTTCAATGTTCACATTAGCTACCATTACCCTCACAAACCTAATTTAGAGCCTATTTTCCTCCCTGCATTGACACCTATCCCAAATATTGCATTTTGCTCCTCCACGACATTCTCACCGTTTCCTACCTCCAGCTCCCACCTACTTATGTTATACGGCAACAGGAATGCGAGATGAACACTGAACGACAGACAGCTAGAAGATCCACGTATATACATGCATATTTATGTACACATATAAAAAAACTATATGAAAACAGTTTTATTAGTTTTCTCACACTTCTTTCACCATTACTTTTGTTTACCTAGCACCTCAAAATAATCCTAGCTGCCCATTTTGATAGCCAAGCTGAGTTCTGAACTTTTGTTCTTCCATTGACAGCAGAGAAAATAATCAAGCAGTGCTCCTTAGTCACTTAAGACCACATACTTTCAACAATGGTGCATAGAAGGTATAGAAGACTAAATTTAACCTTACCTTCAGATTCTGCTTGTTGTAAGCAAGCCAGAAAAAGTCTGAGCCATCTCAGGTCTGACACTACACTCAGCACAGAGAACTGTATCTTCAAATGGATTAAGTCTACGATGTTTCATTAAAGCATTCATGAATACAGTTGTCTACTTAGCATGAGCTGGGCCTTGAGTCTTGCTATTCTTCAACTGTTTGCTCTCAGTATAATGATGCTTTTAAAAATATGTATCTACAACAGGAGACACGAGGAAAATATCTCTCCCACGCCACTTCTTGCCTACTTTAAAAATGACTAAACAGATTGTCTTCAAATTTCCAAAATAGTTCTCTTGTGGACAAAGGCTGATGGAGACAGAAGGCACAAATCAAAAATGAAGTACATCCCTAGTAACGTTTTTTCTTGCCCCACTGTAACAGAAATAACAAAACTAAAGAGATTTTGTTTAGAAAAAGTTTGAGATGCTGACATTAAATAGTAAAAACAACGGAATGCAGTTTTAGGGCTGACGTTAATGGCTCCCTTTTCAGCTCAGCAGGTGCTATTTTCATTTCAGCTGAGGTTGTTGCCACTGAACACCTCTGAAAATCAGACTATTAGCTATTATCCTAATACTATATTTCTCCAGGTAGAGAGGCATAAATCATGTAGTGTTGTATGGCATATTATACCTGTTCTGAGTCCTTTTCAATATCCAAGTACAACATAAGGAGCTAGGGACACAGTGATGGTCCAAAACCTACTGCTTTTTCTGATTTATATAAGATCACCTCTATGCTCCTCTAGGAGCCTTTTATTTAAAGAATCCTTGAAAATAACAACACTAATATTTTTTTCTTATTGCTAATGAAATTGAGTAAAATTCTTTTCAGTTCTTAAGAAAGTAAATAAGAATACCATGCTAAAATGGGTCCATTTCAGCTTAGCAGTCTCTATGCTTTTTGGGGTTGTTGGACACAGAGTTGCAGCGTTCCTGAACTATAGCTGAAATACTGTATATTTCAGCCAAACACCACTGGAAGGTGCATGCAGTCAATACACAGAAAGAACATGTTGGATTCTAAACCACAGAGCTCAAGCAAGTAAATTATATAAATCATTATTATAATAGCTCCATTATTTGTTTGTTGGGTTTTGTGTGTTTTTTTGTTTTGTTTTTTGTGGTTTTTTTTTTAGAGTGTATCTCCAACAGCTTCTTTTCCAATACAGAATAATTCACAAATCCTAATCATCCACCGCTTCTTTTTCAACATACTTAGGATGAGCTTTATATATATTTATTTATTTTACCTTTTCCTGGACAGGAAAGGAAAAAGTATCACAAATGAGAGTTCAGCTTCACCATGGCTGACAATATCAAAGATCATTTCATATTATGGCAAGCTCATGAGACTCACCATATCATCCTAATGCTCATCCATGATGTAAGGCCACATAACCTAACCACCTGAGTAAACAGCAATGACTATTTGGTGGTATGAGAGGTGCAATCTATATCAAGTGATGCAGACTGCACTAGCAGAGAGTAACCAGAGAAGAGCAAAACAGAACTAGCATTAGTGAAGCAGTGAAATGGCCACATGGCAAAAAGTGATGGAGTCAGTGTGGCCTAAAGATTACCTGAGATGGTAGGTCAGGGTAACTGATAGCACTTTTGTTCGTCATTCACTCCACTGCCACGTAAAAGTCCAGCTCTGTTACAGGGATTTTACAGTTGGCAATGCTAATATTGCACCTGTCACAGCTCAAACAACAAGGATTTACGACACCACAGATAATTGATCTTTTTCAGTTGCTTATATATATGAGCCCAGATCCAAGTCTGCACATCCTCCAGCCCACATAAAATACTCTAAGCTCCAGAAAATGGGGTTATCACACTTGTTTTTTCCTTTTCATTGTAGCACCAAGGAAGACATTATGGTTTTATATGCATGGGCCAACAGTGCACATTGACTTGTGCTACATGAGCTTTTCCTTGTACTAAGGTTCTATCACCAGTAGTTACAGTAAATACCACTGTAACTGCAAATGTAATTTGCACAGTATAGCTCACAGGAAGTAACTGGGACCTAAATTCATCTTGGACTTCATCTATGGGGTAAGGGAGCTTCGAAGCAGCCTAGCAAATTCGTCAGGAAACAGGGACAGTCAATACCACGACAAGGCTGCCACAACTACACAAGACCATATTTGAAACACTAAAATCATTGACTATTTCGGCATTTTTATAAAGATTTGCACCTAAAGAGAAAGTAATACATTCTTTTAAATCTAAACAGAATTAGCATTTACTTGTAATTTTGTAAGAAGGCAAATTCCCAGCTTGTGATCTATACAGGGTATCTGCAAGAGCCTGAAGGCTGGATTAGTAGCTGCAGATGGTCCCCCCCGGTATGTAAGAACTGGTATCTCTTAGATAGATTTCAGGTTCCGCCTTTGTACATGGTGGCACTTAAGAGGAGACATATGAATGCATATATACACCAATATATTCATACTGTGGGAGCACCAGAAGATCCCCAATATGTGTGACAACCACATAACAAAAGCCAGCTTTTACAGGTGGAAAACAGATATACACAATGTGTTTAACCATTTCTAGTTAAAATTATTTGGAGGCTTATAGAAGAGCAAGGAATCAAATTCCTGAATTTTTGCCTACTGCCCTCACAACAATCTTTCTCTTGTAAAGTTTGCATAGGAGGAAGTATCAATTTGCAACTATGTGTTCGTGTGTTACTTCTGGTAGTTGGTGTTCAGAAAATTAAGTGCCCTGCTAATCCTAAGAGGTATCCTGTTAGATCGAGTGACACAAGTTCCAGGCTCTTTTAACTCTACTGATCATTAAAGGCAGTCAAAATTATTCCTTAAAGTTTTCAATACATAAGACTTCATGTTGCATTATCTCCTCTGAGTTTTTACTATTGAGTAGAACAACTTCTCACTAATACACTGCTCTAGGTTTTTCTTTTGGTTTGTTTGTTTCGCATCTACACACAGTAAGATATGCTTCACAGTCCAACAAGTGAATTGTAAGTCTCAATCCATACTGTAGCCAAACAGTTTGGAATTTCACATTTATATTAAATGCTTCTTTCCTAGACAGAGATGCAAGGAAAGTACTCAGCCTATTTTTGGACACTCATTTAATTAAGAAGGCGAGAGGGGAGTTTGGGAAAAAAAATTAATGCTTATTTTTATCAAGTTTTGTTGACTAGGTAAAGGATATTTAAAATCTCTTCAATGAAAGAATCAGACTGCCAAATTTCAGCTAAAAGAGCATTTTAATAACTTGATTAAAAACAGCATTAAACAAAGAATAAAAGGTTCTAATTAAACACACAAAAACAGTTTCTATTTCATCTGATAACCAGCCCTTTAACACTCAGCCTATTTGTTACCCAATCAACAAGGTCAAGTGCTTAGGGGAAAAAAAAAGCCACCACAACAATCAACTTCTCAAATCTTTCATCTTCATTAGGCTTGCTTGGTTCTTTGCTATGTCATACTGATTAGTTTTCAATAAATCCAAAGGACTTTTACACAACTTCAAAAGACTTCAGTGGTATTCAAAAACTTTTGCCATCTTATTAACTTGCTAGAGAAAGAGCAGCTTTCTCTACCTAGATAAACTTCATTCAGTACTGCCACAGCATCTGGTGCTAAGTTCCTGACAATCATAATCTGAGGAAAGTTTTAAAATCTCAAATTTTTAGGATTGCATTTTGCTGCTGTTTTGCTTACGAGCCCCCTGTCTTACCAGATCAGATGAGTTTCCAGGTAGGGCTCAGAGACACGAATCCTTCATTTGGCTTCAGGTCCCCCATGCTCCCAACTTAAGTGGCCAGGGATAGTTTGCAAGGGAACCCCCCTGAGACCAAACTATCTGCTTGTCAAAAACAGGAATGAGAATAGGCTCTGACACCTTCCTGACCCAACTGCTCACTCTTGTTCTAAGATTAAAGGATAGGTCATCTTGAAGGCATTTTTAGTTGCTGTATAAGCAATGGCAGGCCTATGTTTTGGTATTAAAAAAAAAAAATCATCTCTTCAAGGGTTATGTTCTAAATATTAATATTCCCTATGACTTTCAGTGGCCCTCCCAGAAATAACTAGGAATGACTGAATTGGACATCACAAACTTTTAGAGTTAAAAAAAAAAAAAAAAAGCCTTACAAACCTTCATCAAGCACCAAAAATAAAGAGGCACCAATATAATTTAATAAAATCTTCTGAAGTTATCTTGAAATAATAAGGAAATAAAATGCAATATAGAACAGAAGTGTCTACATTTACTGTTTTAGAACACATCAAAATGCAATACCAGCAGATGTTGTATTTTTAATAAGGGAAACAGTCCTTATAATGACTAAATGACAATAAATGCTGTGTGTCTTCATACTTCTTTTCCTCCTAAAGCTCAGATCACCCATAAAAATACTGCTCAAATGCAGCCAACTCCGGACAGAACCCAAAAGGTCTAGCTGAACACAGACTCACAGACCACCACTGCAAAACCAGTTTGCCAGAAGAAAAACCCTTCCTCAAAAATCCAGATTTCTGAAGGTATATGCGCACTGACAACATGCAAACAAACATTGTTCCCAACTTCCAACATGCCTGAAACAAGTTGGGCCAAGAAATTGAGCTGCATCCCCAGTGTTCTTAAAAACCTTTGTAAACCTGGCCCTGATGTTGCTAAATTAACGGTTTCTAACTTTGTCACTTCAACAAGCCATATCCAAGTCTGTGGAACAGGTCAAACTGGCTCTGTAAATCAGTAATCTCTTCTCCTCCTTTAGTCTCTGGATCTCTTCGATCTCTTCACACATAACTGTAAATTATTCTGCAGTCCTTATAGAGCTTTAAAACAAAACCACGTGCCTCCTATGAGACAGTGAAAAACATAAATAGGGCACAGAATACTGAGTTCACCTTCACATGCCTTTTTCTTACAATACCCTTTAATCACTGAGCCCAACAGAATGGAACTATCTGAATGCTGAATTAACGTTTAACAAAGATTTTGGGAAAAAAAGACTCAAATGGAAGATTTTGAAACAATCTCCAGGTAAGGAGGTCCCACAGTACCAACTAAACGTGAGCAGATTCATGAAGGCCTTGGTGGATGCTGCCATCTCCTGGTACCTTCTCCAGTTTGGAAACTGTTACCATTGAGCAAAAGGTACCTACCTGCACATCTCAGTTAAAAGGCCATTTTTATCCAGTTATTTTCCTTACTGTTTCTAAAGGCAGAAGGAACGATACTAATTTTACCACTGTGCTTTTCTCCTCTATACTAGCTGTATTATTGCAGGAGGAGTAAATTTTTCTGCAAAGGCTTGCCTCCATGCCACCCTAAAAAATACCACTGGCAAATCCTTTTTGCTTCCTGAACACAAAATATCTCTGCCAGTACTCCAATCTCCAAAACCTTGGTATCAAAAGGCCTAAATTATGGCCTTCACACATTTAATCTCAGTTGCATTTAAAAAAATAAAAATCCTATGCAGGAACTCATTTTCCACCACAGTTTAAGAAGATGAAAGGAAAAAGTCCTTAAAACTACAGAGAAAGTTTCTCCGAGGCTCCATGGAGTTAACCCTGGTGTACAGCCTCCAGTTTAAGAACTGATTTCCCTTTCAATTTTTTTTTTCATCTTAGCTAATGCTGAGGATGCTATTACTCATAAAAATATGTAATCTTTCTGAAAATCTCATTAAATGCTTTGTTTCCAATTCTTGTGGCAGCAAGTTCCACTTCTTTACTATGTGCTGGTCAGAAGACAGGAAAGGATTATTTTTTATTAATATTAATTTGAACATGTCTTGGCTATGTTCACCATGACCCAAATCAAGTGATTATTACAACAGGATTAGATTTATTATAAATAGTTTGGCTTTGTCCACCCAGATAAACGCATATTATAATGATATAAATCATATGGCAAGCTAAGATTTTTAACACCAACTGAGGTAGACATAAGACAGAAATCCATTTAAAAGAATGAAATGCAGAGTGACATGATACATGAAGAAATCATTCAGGAAAGACAAGAGAAACACGAAGAGCATTTATTGATCATTTATTCAACAGTTCTCAGCAAGTACCTTATGCCACAGGAAGGTAAAATCCAGCTCACAGTCCCACAAGGCAGGACCTTTAATGCTGGCTTTGATGCTAGCAGTTCCCACTAACCTACCTAAAACACTTGTGCCCCCATGCCTTAGCTCAGTGATCCAATCTACAGCACTGTCTATTCCCTCCCCATCTCACCCCAGTCTGTGCCAACACAACCTCAGGGATGGCATAACGTGTCATGAGACCGCAATCGAATACCTGCAGAAACGTGATATTTTTACAAGCCTACGTTGTCACTGAAGTGCTCTTATTACTGAACTACATCTCTGGTGGTTTGGATTGGACTTCCTATTCAATTTAGAATATTCATATAATTGTCATTTCATCTCACACATATGTAACCCAGTACTTCTCAGGCAAACTGGCTTTAATCATTCCTGCCTTCAGAAAAAACTGCATTGAGCATCTAGTCCTAAAATGCCCCAAAGCTGAAAGTGTGTGTGTTTCATATGGGATTTAGGAAAAAAAAAAAAAGCTTAGAACAAAACTCTAGTCAGACTTGATACATTTTACAGCTTAAACCCTGCAACTTCACTCTTGCAGGAAGAAGCAAGCAAACCCAGAAAGAAAGTGAGAGGAGTTTTCCAGCGGTCATGCATCTGGGACACACATCAGATGACTGCTACCTTTGTCCAAAGCAGCTAGCTAGAGGACAGGTTTAGCTCTGTGACTCGTTCATCACCAGAATAAGTGCCAAAGACCTTGCCAGACCCATTATCTTATGCAAGCTGTTAGGAAGTGTATTCACATGCAAAAGTTAAAAGTTTCACTGAGGCTTCAGCTCTACAGCGTTCAAAGAAGTCGCAGGAGTGGCTGCACAGCTGAAAACTTCCAGAGAAAAGCCAAACCCACCTCATCAGTGTCTGAGAGACCCTTGACACTTGAGCACATAAATGCTCATATTCCACTAACTTCAAAGACAAGGCTACTCCTGAGAGGTTTTCTGAATGAGGTTCTTTGTATGAGCAACAATTTGGTTTAGCGACTGAACCACACTGCAAGTCAGGAAAAGTTTGTTTGGTTCTGCCCATTACCTCTGAGCTTATTGCTTCAACCTATCACAGTGGCCAGTCTGTTCTCAGTCTTCTCTCTTTCATCTGTAAGAACTTCAGGGCACAGATTACATTTTACAAAGAGTTAGCTGAGACAGCTCAACGTTATAGCAACGTGCTCCAAACACCAGTACTGTATGCACCTTCTTGGAAGACACAGTAATAATTTAAACACTTGTTTATGGCCACAATTTTATACAATGATAAAAGGTAAACATTAAGGCTGCCACCTTATCTGCATCATCTTAATTCCTTCAGTATAACATAATTGATCTCATGTTAAAGACAATTACCTCATCAGATTCACTGCCGTATCTTGCCAAGGTATCTAATATGTTATATGGTATATTAGCCTAGTCTTGGTCTATCCAGCTAAGTAAAAAAGAATTATCACAGATTTTTCCTTACAAGTTCTGCATTGTCTATGATTATGTATATGTTCACCATGTTCCACAAGCAATGTACAGCGGTTTTTTCCATTATCTGCTGGAATATCTGAGATTAACATGTGATTTGATACTTACACATGTATTTCATGATTATTTTAGCAACATCCATCTCACCAAAGAAGTTAAACATAAAATTACACTTACCCATTTATGCATTTCTTGTGTGTGCGTGTATGCATGGACGCACGCATTTCTGTTTAACATCTGCACACAGCAAGTGTTAATAGTTATGGTATAGCTTATCCAGTTTAGAAATGATAGAACTGGAGCTGTTGCACACATGGAGAACAATATTAAAGGTGCATGTTCTGGTTTAGCACAATCAGTAAGCTGGCATTCAGTTCAAAGAGACTTTTATCCAGGCGATTAGAATATTGAAAAGGTTAGGTGTGGTCGTGAGAAAGGCACAGCTGTGTGGTCCCAACCTGCAGAATTTGAAAGGCTGTTCAAGCAAATTACAGCTCATTGCCACACACATGCAGACTGATTTGGGTACATTCTACACGTGGTACATGCATGTTAAAAATTTTGGGAAAGTCTTTGTTATTTTGAAACATTCAATTTTCACCTAACAGTACAGTCGCTCTTTCTAAATATAAAACTTCAAAATAACTTGGGTCATTTTGTTGTAACCAGGGCTAAAAAAAGAATTTTCTATAGACTTTCTTCTAAAAGACCACCGACTTTGTGAAGACGAAAAATAAACTCAGCAGCCTGGATCTTAGCTGGTGGCTTAGCGTCTAAATCTCCTGCTAAGGATCTGGCTCAACTCTTTTGGGTGAAATCAAGCCCTTCTGACGTTAACAGCAGAACTCCCACTGTCTCCAAAGAACAAGCAGAGGAGAACTTCTCTAATTTTTCAGCTGAATATTTGGTTCCGCCTTTTTATGATTTCAATGTTTTGGGAATGTCTGAGCCAGTGGTTTCAGATTTCCAAATACCAGAAACAGAGGAGACATTGCCACCTACTAGACTCCAGATGTCCAAAGTCTTACCACAAAACATGAAACACTTCCTTCAGCATAGCCATCCCACGTCTTAAATAACAGGCTGAGAGCATACATGCATCTGATGTGTCAGAGCATGTCAAAGGCTGTACATAATAGTAGTGGAATGACAATGCGGCTACGTGCAATTAGCAAATGCCTACCACTGGGTCTCCTTTAGCAGGGGTCCTTCAGAGTGACTCAACTACAGCCACAGTAGTAGGGTCTAGGTTGCTTTATGGTATTAATGGGTCTTATGAAATTTCAAAGTGTATTAATGAAAATCATCCTAAGTAATGCCATGGGGAAAGAGGAATAAAGGTATGAGTTGAGACTGCATCAGAAGTCAGAGGTATCAAAGGTACCTAAAGCTGGGTGACTGACTATGATTCTTAGGAATCTGTAGTTTAGGACTTGCACATCCTCACTTCTTTCTTTCAAGTTTATAAGAATTACGTTTACAAGCACTCACGTGTTTTGTTCAGTGAACAGCAATAATGCCTCAAAATTTATTTTCTTTTAAACTAGTTACTGTAATATTGAAACACCTTTAAGTTTATTAGTTGGAAATTTCTGAATTGCTGCAGCAAGCATCTTGGTCTTTCTTACTCCCCAGATTATCCCCTAGCCTTAACAAGCTGCAGTGACATCCTTTCATTACATGGGTCAGACCCACTGAGCCACAAATCAAGCTGATCAGTTAAATCTGGTACAGAAAGACTTAAAGAAGGGAAGGCACAGCACTACAGACATAAGGTACAAGCCTAACTTCAGAGGAGCCAAAGGAAAATCCCAGGTGACAGACACTTCTGCTCATTGTCTAAGACTTGACCCATTCAAGATTCTGCCGCAGAATTCTGCAGTACACATCAACCTGGTTTATAGAAAGATGAGGTAAGGAAATGCTGGTTATAAAAAGGTGATAAATCCTGATTTACAATAGCTCAAACTGTAGCACAAATTTTATCATTAGCCAACAGCAGAATACTTAAAAAATTCATGAGTTTTGTTTAACTTGTTTGTACTTATTATTTCACTCTAGATATCTTTATCATGGAAGCTTAAACAAAATCAAGTCATGGCAATGTGTGACACTGTTGATAATCCATGCCATTAATAATCATGCTGTGCTGCAAGAGTACAGATAAGTGTTCAGTAAGCTTTGCCCAAATGATTTAAAGTTAGCTCATGCACATTTGGTGTCTGCCTGCCTCTTCGTAAATCTTTGACATGGATGTCTAGGTGGTGCGTTGTGCCTGACATGTGAACTGTGTAAAATACAGTTCACAGGTTTTTATTACAGCATTACCTTTAATATCTCCACCAGCAGGTATTTTACACTTCACAGATAGAGTAACTAATGCTGCTCTCCAGTCACAGCATTTCACCTCTGTTCAGCCCAAATGATTTTCCAGTTCTCATTCTACTGCACCGATTGTACTCTCCACTTTACAAGTCTTCCTGATGCGGATTTCCTTTCCAGAGGTAGAGAGGTCCTAGGCTTAGGTTCTGCATTCAGTGAAGTGCAACAGCTCTTCACCTCAAGATTTTTCTCCTGAAAATCCCTGAGTAGATATGGTATAGGAAAAGGAAACCCACCAGTCAGCATGCTTGAGCGCTGAGAGGGCACAGTAGAGAACAAAGTGCCTTTTCTGACTCTACACCAGACTAGCTAGTCTGAATAAAATCTTTCTAGTAGGAGCATCTCTTACTGTAAGCAGAGTAAAAAAATGGAACGGGGAGTACTAGTTGCTACGTGAAAATTTGCTATAATTAACCAGTATTAAATGCACAATAAAGCAAGCTGGCTTCAGCCAAGCCAGAATATTGCTGCAGTATGAAGGCAGCAGCGCAAGGCAGAGCTGTAAAGGCATGCTGGCCCACTGCCTTTAAAGGGAGGATACTCTTCACTCACTCAGACAGAGTGAGATCATTAAATTTTTAACTTACACTGTGAGTGACTACCAAAACCAATGAAACGATCCAAATTACATTCAGTCTTAGATGGAAAACACCGTAAGCATCTGTCCTGGTGCTCCATTGTTTATGTTTTGATACTGGCTTTGAAATAATTTTAAGTAATTAAAGGCTCAATAGCCCCTGTTTGCTCTGACTCTGAAATAAATGCAGGCTGTGACAGGAGCTGGAAAGTGAAAGCAGCACTCTGGGAATATGAAGGATTTGTCTACGTACAGAAGTTGCACTGCTCCAAATTTAACTCAATCCAGTTAGAAGAAGCCCTTTTTTGAGGGGTTCCCTAATATACCGTGATTTACAACTTGCTCTTGTAGTTTTAAGTTTTTACACTCATGTTTGCAAGTGGAAGTCAGAGACAATCCTGCACACACTTGCATAAATCAGTAGAAAAAAATACTTTTAATTCCACTGACACAGCTTGAATATAGACCAGACTTAATATGGATTAGATACAACTTTAGAAGTTCATGGCTTCTCGCAATCACATAAAAATCCAAGGCTCTCCCATCTCATAAACTTAGTACTATCTGCTCTCTTCCAGCCTGTCAAAAGCCTTACTTATTTTTAAGGACAAATATGTGTCCTAAAAAATATTATATTACGTTGCTCTTCTGGGGAGTCACAACACTATTTTGGCTTTACATAAAGTACCAAATAATAATCAGAATATCTGGAAGATCTCCTCCTCCTCCTCCTGGACCTCCTATTTCCTCAAAAGGGGCAAAAGTTTCTTCAAACTTTTGAAGTTTCAGGTCCAGTGTGCAACTGCAGAACCCATGAATCTGCTCTAATCACAGCACATTAGCATGACACCAAAAGTCATGACATCAACACAGGACAGGTTCGTTCTTCCCAAGTTTCTACGGACCACAAAGATGCCTTGGGCTACATGCTGGCTTGAAGAGACCAACACAGTGAGATTGGTACTACAGAAACATTTTTTCAAGAAGTCTAGAGCCTGCAAGAAAAAAAACAATGATGACTGAATTAGAGTAGTTTAGAGTGTCTGCTCTAGTGTCTGCACTTCTCTGATCAAGGTCAATGATTACATTCAGTTCCACTCTTAAAAGCTTTAATTTCTACATGGTTGTCTGAGCCAGCAAAGAAGAATAGTTGAGCGATCACAACACCACTCCAAAAATCAAGGGCAAACAAGAGCAGAGAAAGAAATGAATCCAAGGATTTTAAACATAAATGTGTATGTAACAGTGATGACTGCCTTAGCGCCATGACAACAAACAGTAGATTCAACAGCACAGTTGAAATTAAGGTTAGATGTTGTCTTGAACTCACCTACCAGTGTACTGTAGCTCAGAAAATTGTCCTTGCAACCCTTGAATACAGCAATAAAGAGTGACGCAGCACTGCACATCCTGTTGTCCACATTCAGACCTTGTGTGGGATCTTTTCAGAGACCTACATTGTGGAACTACTAGTGTTTCTGGACCTATTCAGTGGTTCTGAATTAGTAGGACAATCCCTTGTTTAATTGACATTCTTACCTCTGCAGCTAAGTAGTTTCCAGTTGCCAAGTGCTTAAATCTAAACAAGCTATTCCACTGCCCTGCCCCTCCCCGGCAAGGGTCATGATGGACAACCTATAAGAAGAAGTACAGATTTTTAATCGTGCTTCTCAAGATCATACTTAGATCACTCATTTCTTACAGCTCATTCCGAATAAAAATACGTAAACTACATAATTACAAACAGCCTAACACAAAAAGGAGTTCTGTGTTCACACTAAGCCCACCATCAATAACAACTCATTACATTTATTTTTCACTAGGTGCCAGAAAAATGACTCATCTTACTTTCCATATTTTCTTTCATCTACTTACTGCAAACATGATGAGCCAAATTTTGCTTTAAATAACTAAAGTACTACTTAAAAGCAGAACACCAACTCTCTTACAGTGTTTCACCGTTTACACCAGCTCCATTTTTGACAACACTGGGGATTTCTGATAATTTTTGTTTCAAGTGATTAAATATCTCCATATCAATTTAAATATCCCAAGTTACTTCTTTAAAAATTTGACTGACCTGTAGGTCATTTGCTATCGTCAAATCTACCAGTCCCTGTCTCTTGTAAGGGGTCAAGTAATCTAAAATAACTACAAGTACAATATATTCTGCGTATTTAATATAGTTCTTACTAAAAAATGAAGGCAAAACTTACCATTTGCCTAAGTGAGGAGCTCTTTGTTTTAAATGCACAAAGTTAGTTCAACACCTAAGAACTTTTGGACACAGGAGTTACATTACTATAATGGCAAGAGCTCGAGACATACCAGTTTCCAATGTTCCTCAGTTAAACAATAATTTATCTGCTAATCACCTGAAAATCACTCCCATTCAAAGACAACTTTTATTCAGCCTAACTAAACAGATGTTGATGTGCCCTGCTGCAGAAGAATAGACTCATTCATGTTTATGAGATTTGTTGTCAGTCATTATCAATTTCAATTTTCTATATTGCACACGAACTCAAATATAAGCACTCAGAACTCAGGATACGTGAACATCATTCTATTGGCTTTGAAAAATTGCACCATTTACGTCAGGTCTGAATTTGACCCTCTGTCATTTCAGTACAGCTAAACATAGTAAGAAAACATCCTCTCTCCACACGCTCACAGCAATAAAGCATCTCTTCAGTGTTCACCCTACACATACTTCATAAAATAGTAATAGATACGGGGAGGTGTATGACGATATCAAGAGGCTATGAATGATTTATGTTGTGGTTAAGTATTTTGTACTGAACCCTGGCCTGCATGTACTAAAATATTTATAAAAAGCGAAAAAATACCTCTATTTCCCACAGTGCCTTAGAACTTGTTGCAGAGGTAGCTGACTGACGTAATGTAGTACGAAGGAAAATATGTTGTTTCTTCTCATATTCGTCACAGGTCAGAAACTTCTCTTGTTCTGCATGAAACAACCTAACAACATCTCCCTAAAGTAATATGAAAAAGAAGCATTATTAAGTGGTATGGAAAGCTGCTGGACTCATCCTCTATATCTGTACTAGCTTCAGTGATGTCATCATAGTTAATGTGAAGAAAACATTTATTAGTTTCCTGTTGCTGGAGCAGGTACCAAGTGCAGAATATATAACCTCGGCACTGAGTCTGGAAATCTAGTATAAAATGCAGTAAAATTCACTCCTGCATGACATCCATGTGCTTTTGTGAAAATAAAACTTGATTCAGAGCACTATAACAAATAGCATATAACAGTTAACCCAAAGGTGATTTTTAATTTTAGCTAGTTTTCCTAAATGTGTTTTTCATTTATGACCTATCTTTAGCGATATTTAGGGAAACCAGCTTTCTGTGAAGGCACAGTACAGCTATATGTCATAGCCATAGTTCATAGTTCCTTTCATTGTTCCTCTAATGCATTTTATACTAGAGAGCCAAACCTCACTAACCCTCACTAGACCTGTTCTGACATGGGCATTAGTATCATATGCTTTGGTAGGCTCAAGAAATCTCAAAGCCTCCTCTGTCACCTTCCTTCATCCTCTCAGACTTTCCACACGACTCATTCCCCAACTCCAGCCTCTTCTCAGGCTTCCCTGTCACAAGTCAGACTCCCACTTTTGAACCTCTGTCTCTCCTGGTCCTGGACATCCAGGTTCTCTCAAACTCACACTACTCCACTGCACTTTCTCCCTTCTCAACTCATATTCAGTTCCTGTCCCAGCCTCATCTTCTCAAAAAAATGCAGCAAGAATTTCTTGCTTCATCTTGCCCCTCACGTAGATGTTTGCCATGGCCCTTCCTTTCCTACAGAGCAAATGTAAGGTACTCACAATTATCCCCTTTATTCTATTTGCTCCTATATCCTAAAGCTGCTATTGCTTTGCTCTTCGCTAATATTATCTTTTCATCTTTTTTTTCTCTGCAACCAAAACTGATATGTCCTCTCTATTTATTCCATAGGCATCATTTTTGTTTCCTTCTGCATCTCCCCAGAGCTTGAAGCACTATGCCCAAATAGGTCTACACAGATACACCTTTTCAAATTCTTCCTCAAAACCTAGTGATACCCTCAATACCTACCAAAAATAGCCAGCTGTTAATGACTTATTAAGGTACAAGCGAGAACAAATGAAATTTATTTATTCCAAATGAAAATGTAAGTGATTTGGAGGCACAAAGATGTGCAATCCATCAGCTTATAAAACTACATTGTCTTATTACAGCTATTGTCATTTTCATACTTCACTCCCTTCTGTACCTTGTTATACCTGCTTTTAGCATCTTGGCCTAAACTGAAACATCACAGCTATTCTGTACAGAGCACTTGTCATTCTGGGCTTGAACTTCATCGTTTCTCAAGGATCCTCAGGTGTCTCTGGAAGGGGGAAGAGGCTGGAAGCTTGCACGATCCAGACACGATCCACTGGGTAAGATAGTAACATAAAGGAAAAATACTCTGGCTGGTGTAGGACAGTAGTAAGGGATCTTTGATGGTTCCATGAAGTTCTCATTTCTTCTTTTATTTACTATAGAACTAATGTTTCTATACAGTCAAATAAGGTATGATTTCTGAAATTCAAAAATAATAACAAAAAATATATTATACTTACTCCTTTCAGTACATCATCTCGGTAACTACTGAACTTCATGAACAAAGTTATTTTCCAGCTTGTGTTACAGTTGACAGCATTTACCTTTGAGAAAAAACACAATCAGAGAATTAAAAGGGTTGGTTGGGTTTGGCTTTTTTTTTTTTTTTTTTTTAAAGCATTCTATTCTTCTACAAGAACACACCACTCCCAGGGTAGCAGGAACATGGCTTAGTTACAGACATGTACAGTACCAAACATGGATCCTGAAGCTCTCAATACTTCATAATGATGGTGATGTTGGAGAAGATTCAGTGGGCAAAATGCTATTCTGTCTATTTACAATCACCCAAAGACAACCTAAATAGCTGCTGGAAGAGGACTTACTCTTGCTCATACCAGTGAGCATTTCAGAAACTCATACAAACCTCACGAAGCTCTCAGAGCCAGGAAAAATTGTGCCAAGAATAAGTACATTTCATCTTGTTTTTTTGAGGCCAAGCTGGAACCAATGTTTAATACTGGTACCTAGCCTATGCTGGGGTTCTGGTTACCACAGGGCATAATATGTCTCAGATTGACAATAACCTCTCCACCAATGAACTCACCTCTTTGCAGCCAGGGTTATCTAGAAGTTCAATGTTGCTAGCATGCAGAGGTTGCCCTGCATTGACTGGCATCAGTACAACTTTATCTCCCACAACAACCTGGAAGTCAGAAACAAAATGTAATTTTGACCTATGTATCCAATATAATCCTATCTATCCAATAAAATGAAGTAATGTTACATTTTTAAAAAATGACTTGAATGCATGCTCTAAGAATGGCACTTGGTTAACTTATCTGCAGGCAATTCACACACACATGGAATCTTTTTATTGGCCAGTTCTGTTCATGCGTGCCTCTGCAATTGCTTGGTTTGAAACTTGACACTAATGAGTCCTTGCATTCTCCGTAAGCATGTCACCCAGTTCAGCAGAAACTCAAGACCATGAAATAGATACATGAACCTATGAATTCCAGGAGCAGATCCATTAATCTACAATTTGCATTAAGTACTCTTTATCCCATATATACTGCCAGCCAAAATGCAGAGAAAACTTAGAAAATAATCTGTAGTCAGACAGCAGGATTGTTTTCCCTCTGTTGCTGTCAGCCAGCCTCTTCCATCAATGTCTTTCATTTCACAAAAGCCTTAAGAAATTGCCTTGGAAAAGGTTTTTTTTACCCAATGACTCCTCACTTTGTGTGCCATCTTCTGGCAAATGTCAGGACAGGCTCAGGAGTTCTCTGATTCAGACTACAGAACTGCAAACTAGTAAGGAACATAGAGTGTGTTCATCTCTCTCTGAATTTCCAGTGGTCTATCTCCTTTCCTGTTACTCCCTAAACGATGTTTGGTGCTCAGCACAGGTACCGGATACAGCAGCTGAGAAATCTGCACTCTACAAGATGAAGTCCTAGACTCCTTGCAAGCAAATTCCCATGCCCTTGGAATTATTTAGTTATATAGACAAGGAGAAGAAATATATGAAAATGTCTCTGACCTAAAAAGTGCTTGAGACGTGCATATGGAGAATACAGTTCACACCTAGGAGGGGGAAAAAAATCAATATACAGATTGGTTGGCATTGGTCCTGATTTGCTTATGTTGTTCCCAGCAATTTTAAGTGCACACACACACACAAAGACAAGAAGTGGCTAAATGTGATTTTTGCCATATGAAATGCTGCAGAAGCCATGCTTTTTTGGAACACAAGTCAACAAAAATGTTTTCTGCATTGATCAACACATTTCCTACAAAAAAAAGCAGAGCCCAATCCAGACTTCTGTAACTTCAGTGCAGATGAATTTGGTCCACTTATTGCAGGGGTGAAACAGAAGGTTGCCTGTTCTTTACAAACACAGATAAAATAAACAGTAGCAAAAGACAGTGTCATCATGCTCAGACTACATGTAACAATCCTATTTGGTCCAAGTAATGAGAAAAGTTCACTAACAGAACCAAAAAAAATGATGACAAGGTGCCTTTACAGAACCTTACTTATACAATACATTCCCGCATGCCATGCTTCACACAGACATTACTTACAGCCCGTTTTAAGAAGTTAAGACCAGACAATTCATTAATCAAAAAAAATCAGGCTTGCATCTTACAAAGTGGAATCAGGACTTCAAAATTATTGAAAGTACACCTGGACAATAATAACAGTGAGAGAACACATCATTGAGCATCCTATTTAAAAATGAGTAAATAAAAATAAGTAAATAAAAAAAATAAAAAGGGGAAGATATCTTTTAATGCTTCCTGTGGTTATCATGGAGGCAACCAGTGGAAAGGAGAACTACAAAACTACTCTGCTCCACAGAAGAAACTGCTCTGAGCGGTCATAGTTTCTGTCTCAATCTCCTAACCTGCTTCAAGTCCACATCAGTAACCTGCCCTCAATGCTGGCCAGCTCTGTCAGTTGCCATGGAAGCAATGAGATATCCCATGTTCTTCTACTTTCTTCTTTTTCTGCTTGTTTCTAACCTCCATTAGCGGTAGGGAAGGAAGGGACAGAGATACTTTAAGAGTGCTTGTTTCTTGTACACCCTCCACTAGCAATATAGAAAATGAAAGCAAAGTGAAGAGGGAATCCTTTTTTCTTATGCGTGGAAGCTTTTGGCAAGCTGCAAGTCTGCTCTTTTGAATTCCTCCCATCCAATACCCATGCCCAAATACCCCACCCAGTTCATTTCTGACTCCAAATAATGTCCCTGCATGCCCAAGGCAATGGAGACAGAGCACACTCATGTGCACACATGCCCACATTTCTGCCTGTAGAATTATTCTTTGTGGAGATTATTGAAGAGAACGCAACACATTCCCAAAATTTTGCTCTGAAAAATTAAAATTAACACCAGCTCTTTCTTCTTTTCCTTAGATACCCATAGGCACAGCCAACCATAGCATGTTGCAAACCAGTGGTCAGCTAATAGCTTGACTGGTTGCCTGGACTCTTTCCTCACACATACAAATGAAATCCTTAAAAAATCCTTCCCAAATGAAACCCTGTGTGTATCTGACACACAGCTCTTGAGAATTTAATTCCCAATTCATTTGACAGAACTCTTGTTTTTTCTGGTCTAGATAATAAAATTCCAGAGAATGATGAAATTTCATATTGAAACCAACAAGCATTCAGCTTTTGAACTCAAGATAAACCTTCAAGGTCCTTCAGTCTTGGATGCAGCAGCGTTCTTCTAAATTTATTCAACCCTAGTTGCTGTGACTTGGCGGTGAGGCCACACTGAAACTGGGAAGAGCCACATCCAAAACCCACTGCTTTGGCTTCTAGATGGGGTATCAGGTCTGGCATCACTTAGAGCAATTCTATGATTGCATATAAATTCAGTAAATCCACCTAACAACTACATCCACCCTGTAACCAAGAAGTCGGACCGAATACTCTAGTACAGTGATGGTACAGCACAATGACTACCCGTCACCAGAGGCTGTATTAGCTGTTAAGATGTAGGAGCATTGATTTCAGTTTTGACTAATTATCCAAGTAGGTTACCAGGCACACTGAAGGCTCTGCTGCTCCATCTTCATCACTTTTGTGTTATAAGCACATCTGCCAATCATACTGTTGACACATATTAAAGACTGGGAGAATTAGCAGAATTTTCTCATGGATGGCTGGCCATTCCCAAAGTTTGAGACCAACAATTCCCTTGTCATGCTGTAAGATCAAGTTTTCAAACAACTAAAATGGCAGACAAGCAAAAATGAATTCCACACAAAGCTAATCCTGCTATCAGTGCAAATCTTGCTTTTCAGCCTAACTGGAACCAGCTCTGACCTTAATCAGTCATATCTCCCACTGAAGGAGAACTGAGATATGCAAAAAACATTGCAGAGTTATTCCAATTACTGTAAAATTTTGGCAATATTTTTCATTATTTGCATAACTAACCAGTTGCTGTAGAAGCTAAGCTTTTTCTTTTTCAGAAAAATAATTTTTAAAACACTTCACAAGGCTACACAGCCACAATGACTTACCAGAAAAGTCACTCACATGACTTCCTATATCATAGTTTTCCCCAGACAAAACCACTTCATTTTCTTTTGGATCTACCTTGCCTGGGTTCTCTGACACAGTAGCAGTCACCCAAGCACTCAATACTCACTTCTACCATTCTAGAGACAGATTCTGTAAACACTTTCTAAAATTTATTTTCTCAGGGAAATTTCCTTTTATAGCACAGAAATTGAAAATAGAAGGGAAAGAAAAAAAAAAGGAGAGAGAAAAATTCCTAAACAGAGTAAAGGCCTGATATACCAAGCTAATTCCCTGTGCTGAGAAAGAAGAAAACTGTAACAAATAAATAAAATCTAAACACTTTAAAAGCTAACCTAGTGGCTGGGCAAAGTGACACCAGCTTATGAGGTATCAGGTGCTTCATTATGTGTGTCCTCCAGAAACCAGTCTTTTAACAGGCACCTCTGTGAGCAACTGAGAGGGAAGGGGTGGGTACAAGGCTGGAGCCTCTCTTGGCCTGCGAGGGACAAATGAAAGACCTCTCACATCGCTTGCTACTCCTGTCCCCCTAAACAGCACCCGCCTGGTTTATGAGTCTGTTGAAAGAGTGGAAACCTGTCAGACCACTTTTGAGAAAGCTACTGAAGTCTAGTGTTTAGCATTGGAAGTTTGCAAATAAAATTATCAAGATCTATTTGGGCCTAGAAAGAGGAAGAAAAACCTGGGTCTCGAGACTTCCCCATTTAAAATATAATTGAGAGCTCCCAGCTCTGAAAGGGAACACATCTGGTGACAGAAAATGAGCAACAGGCAGTTTCCAAAAGAGGCTATTAAGTTAAGAGAAAATCTGACAGTTTCCCAGGCCGCCTTTTTAATACAGATACTGCTAAATATGGCCTCATAGGGAACAAAATAGGAGAGAGGTCAGCAGAGATCCATCTGTGGACTGTGATGCTACAGTGATATGTAAACTTTCCAGTCCAGCAAAACTGCTTCCAAACCCTCACATTTCTTATGTGTCCACATTGGTCTCAAATTAAATCAAAACTCTACAACACTGAGGATGACTTTTAAGACCTCATTTTGATCATTCTGCTCTAAGTGTAAGGGCTTGTGATGGCTTTGCAGATCACACTATGAGAACCCCAGGTCTTCACTCTGGAAAGCATGACATGCACTTATTTCCCAGGCATGAAAAATTAAGAAGATGCTGAATTTATGGTATTCTAAGAAATTAAGCCAAAACCTTAAAGCAGTAAGTCACTTCTTTTCTTTCCAAAGATGGAAAGGAATATCAGCTTAATGTTTGATCCACAAAACTTCTCTTGCCTAGCTGAAAGACCATGCAGAGGCACCCACAGGTCTATTCATGCTTGCTCCTTTTCTCTGGAACTGGCTTGGGGAAAAGGGAGAGGTTTTCACATACCCTTCTGATTGCTACATATAACAGGGAAAGACTATGACTTCAGTGGATTCTGACCATTAGCTGGGAATACAATCCTTCCCCTCCTCACAACATATTGCCAAAAGGAACTGCAAGCAACCACACTCATCCTGGACAGCATCCCAAGAGCTGGGTAACCACAAAGTTAATGAGAGAAAGAAAATACATGAGAAAACAGGCATTCCTGCCTGTGATTCTGTGAGGGCTCTTTCACTTAGTACTTCACAAGGGAGGGTGGCCAAACATTCCCAGCCAGGTCCCCAGAATAAAACCATGCAAGTCCACCATGTAGCCTTCTCAGAGGTGGATCTGAATTTTCCACAGTAGGCCCTTAAACAAGCCACAGCTGACTGAATGAAGAACTGAGTTTTGACCTCAAGGTGCAGATCTCAGACCTGTAGCAAAGAGCTCTCCTGTGCTTTCTTCCTCTTACCAATACACAGTATTCCCACTGAAACCTACCTAGAAAATACCCACCTGACAATCAAAAACCAATTTTAGTCACAGAAGCCACTCTTGTGTTGAGAGGGGATAGATTTAAAGGAACCTGTGTATCTTCTAGAGACACTCTCTGCTGACTTTTTCACAAAATTTTGCCTAAAATTTGAGAGTTTAATTAGACACTAAAGGTTCTTAAATAAAGAAAAAATGAAAAACAAAAATATACCAATGTTTTTCCTCTAATGTAAACCAGCATATAACAGGTGGACTTCGCAAAACTGCCCAAACACAGGTCAGCAGAGGCTCAAATGAATGTGGTAACACTTCAGATTCCAGACCATATAGTTTGGTAAAACTTCCAGTTAGATCTAAAAGCTAATAGTCCAAAGTACTGTTTTTTTGTTTGTTTGTTTCCTGAACAATTTACGCCAGTAGCAAAGAAACCATGCATTCTCTGGAAATTTTCTGCCTTCTCCCTCTTATACATTCAGTATTTCCACGTACATTGTCACCTTCACTCCTCAGTTTCCAGAATGGCTGTATATAGAACCAGGACCCCTCATTCCCTGCAGCATCCAGAGACACCCGCATAGCATTCTTCTCTAGTAGAGCTGGCAATCTCTTATTGACTGTGAGGTATTTGTTACTTTTTATGTGCAGTAGCTGTGAATAAATAATAATTTAAAAAATTAGCATAGCTTTTCCTTTTCCTCCCTCAGTCAAAGAGCAGGCACGGGATTTCATACCACAGTGATTTTTCATAACATACATAAGCAAAGACAAAATAAAACAAGAAGAGAGTTCCCAAAGCATACTGCAGTTTAGGAAAACAGATGCTATATAACAGACTGACAGAATTACACCTGTGATCAGTTTTACAACATGTACTACACAGATAGAGCCAGGGTCAATAATAGCGTTATGTTCAGGAACTTCACAAGGAAGTTGTACTGCACTTAAGAACATAACTTCTGTCTCATTTATATGTCACAAAGTACAAATGACTTCAGTGACTTAAAGTGAACTGCACAGCACCTCTACAGTATGATTTTGAAATAAATCTTGAAAATATATAAATAATATATACAATAATATATAAAAATATATATATTTACATTCAGATTCTAGACTACAACAAAAATTACACATAAAATGTAGATTTTGGCACATTATTTAAACATGAATATGTAGTACTTCTGGTAGCCTTTAAATCAGACAGAAAAACACAATACTGTAAACTTTACCAAGTTCTATTTATCCGAGCTTTGACAATCCAGATTACTGTGGTTAGTTTCATTTTCACCATACCACTGAAATGAAACAACTGTTTCCTTTTCAGCTCTGAGAGAAGGCAAATGTATTTTAATAGGTCTACCTGTATGACGTTGCTGTATTTTACAATTTCACCCAACAGCTTTCTGTTCTCACTTTCATTCTGCTTTTGTTCCAGTTCTGCTGCATGCTGCAAAAGAATTATAATTTCTTTAAATTCTGCAAAACTAATATCTGAATTCAGCTACTGGAACAGATAGTGTAAAAAGAAAATAGCACCATATTAAAAATGCCTCCTGCAAGCATTGTTCTACTGAAAAAATTAGTGCCCCTCTCTTCCTACAGCATGATTTTCTGAACAATAATCACCTGACATCATTCTGGTTTTTATTACCCAAAATAGAAACTCATTCACAATTTATTGATCGCACCTGAAATGCATGCTAACACGCCCTACCGAGCATGCTATTTTAAACATTTTCAAACCAGAAAAGTAGTTCCAGGTGCTTTATTTTCATCCCAACAGTGGAAAAAGAAGGGCCTATGGTTACCTTCTCCCTGTCAGCATTATTTTTACTTGTTTTGTAATTACATACAAATGCTTTGTACATAAATTGTATATTTAATATATTGTATAATAAAACAAAACCAGTGGATCACATTTTGCAAGAGTAAGGCCAACCACGACTGGCTGGGTCAAACACAACCACAGAAAGAAATTTCAACTCCTTGCTATAATTGCTCTGTAGAGCTCTAGGCACACACCATGTGCCTTTATTGTGTTTTTTTAACACGATGTACCAACAACCTCTCTACTGGACATGAAACGGTAGCAACCACATTTGATAGCATTGTTTCACTTAGTCTTATGCATCCAATTATAACATCAGGACAGCTCTTTTTCAGTGACAGATTTGCTCCTCAACATGCATATCTTGTATTTGATGCAACATTCAATCTGCCCAAACAGTTCTTGAAACAATAATCTAGTCTGAAAGCAAAGACAATTGCAACTCTGAGGAATTTCCAGACTAAAGCATGGATAGCACCTCTTTGTCCACCCCTCTGCCCAGCTCCTGTAAAGGAGTTCTAAAATAATCACATGATTTAAACCAGGACCCATTCTTGATTCTATTAACTCCATTTTTAACTTTATAAGCAAGTATTATTGCTTTCAGAAGCCTGACAGCACGAAGGCACAGCCCCTAGTCCAAATGAAACCACAGCCTAAAGCAAGACAAAAACCAGGGCTGGGGCAATAAATGCCAGTCAGGAGGTAGGAGAGCTAAGAAAGGAGAAGGCTGCTACTGTGGCATAATACCAATCATGATGGTTCCCAAGGCACTTGTTATTGTTTTTCATTCTATTGTTACTCTACAGCCTGCAGATTGAGATAAGATTGCAAATACAGATGTCTCTTACTTGAAGTTTCTTCAGCAGTGCTGCTTCTGTATGGTTTCCTTGTTTGGCTTGTTTGGCTTTCCAGTACTGCTTCTGGGCTGAATATCGGTTCATAGGACACACCTTGAAAAGGCAGTCTGTAGAAGATTGAAAGAAATACTCATAAGTAGTGTTGAAAGACACTTCCTTCGTTTGTAAGTACGCTTTGGTTGATTTTCTTTTTCCAGAAATGGCTTGGTTATGACAATGTTCAAGTGCAGTCAGAAAACAGTTTGATGGAAGGAATACTATAAACAGGGTGGTATAATATCTGAGTTGACCATAAAGCCTTTGATGCATCACACACTTCCCCCTGAGAAACCCCTCTGCAACCCCTGCATGGCTGGGAGCCTGCCCACATGCTAGACTGCCTCCAGCTTTGTTAGCACTCTTTGCTGCAGCACAAATTTACAGATGCGTTGTCTGAAGGCATGTGACTTTGGAAACTTGAAATAGTTGTCTCGCTTTCTGTATGTCATACACCTGGTTACCCTGTTCCTTTTGGCACAGCTAACACAAAGGATTACACAGACATTCAGCTGCAAGCTATCACAAAGGTCAATACACTGTTGCATGTGCCTGCTGTAAGATTGATTAAAAAAACTAGCAGTAAAAACAACGTCACAGAAAGTGAACTCCCATGTTCGCCTTCCCAGCACCCAGCTGACCACAGCTGAGTGTCAAAAGCTCCTCACTGCAGCAGGGTCCTTTCCAAAGCTTTGGCTGCTCATCACAGAAAACCTCATTGCAGCTCTGCCACGGTGTGGGAGGACAGATGTTTTCACTGGCCCTGGCAAGAGCACAGCCCTGTAGACCTTCCTCTGCCTGCCTGCTCTCCAGGTACTGCCGCCACACGGCCCTCTACCACACTGCCTTATGCCGGGGCTGTGCTCACTGCAGGGACTTGGAAGGATTACTCTTGCTTCATTTCCTGTCACAATACTCACATTTAATGGCAAAATTAGTGGGATGTCTGAAGAATACACTCCCATGATAGCAGCCAGCATAATAGTAATAAGAGCACACTGACCCAAGCAAGAACACAATCCCACGGCATTTGGATCAGTGAGGTCCCAACACGGCCTACTGTCTTTAACGGTGCTCATCTTCACACCACCATCCAAAACTAAATGCATAAAACTAACAAAAAAAAATATGAAGAAGATGTTGGCATAGGGAGTCTGTGGAGGTTGGTGAAGGGCCCTCAGGCATGGCCTGGTTGTTGCCAGCACCACCATGCTGGGCCCACCTCTCCTCATAGGCATGGCCTCTATCTACGTGTCCTGCAACTCCAGCTGTGCTCATGAGAGGACACCGGGGCTGAGACAGCATGGACGGAAGTAACGGCACCCCCAGGCACTTTGTTCTCTAAGAGACCAGGCAAAAAGAGAGCTGTGGGGTGCTTCCCATAGTGCCTGTTCAATTGTTAATGTTAATTGGCAACGAATTAAATTTCATTAAATTCCCTAACTCAAGACTTTGGGCTTTTTTCGGCCTGTGACAGTTCTATAGCCTGGAAATTGAGGCTCAGGAACCTCTAAGTTAAATGGTTCCTCCAAATCTGACTTCTTTTAAAGTGATAAAAGATACCCAGTCTTGCATGACCCTGAGCAGCAATTACTCTAACAGCCAGACTTGAAAGACATTTTCTTTAGCAAATGCTGGTAATGATCCCTTCACACCCCAGAAGAAGGGAGTGGAAAGTATTAATTAGCAAACAGAGTTTTGCTATGAGATTAATAAGAACATACAGGTTTGTATGTGTATTATAATACAAAACTGTCCCCTGACACAAGTTGGGATTTGCAAGTGCCAAAGGGAGGTCCCAAATTGTTAGCCCTCCATATTTAAGTGTCAAGCACACTCTGAGAATTAACTCACCCACAGAGGAGAAAGATCTCTGAGGAATTCCTCCCTTTCTCCGTGCTCTGTGTTTGGGTCTCACAAAGATAGGGACCAAATAGATTCTATCACATATCACAGAATAATTTAAAAACAGTTCTCTCTACCCTCAGCTCTCCTGCTATTGTCTTGGAAAAGACTACCTTTCCAACAGCACTGTACAGTCAGCCTCACCTCTGTTGCAAAAGGTGCTGCAGTACTAAGCAACAACCACAACATCTGGACTAAGTACATGTTCCAGATATGCTGGATCAATGTGTAAGTAACCCTGCTGAATTTACTGACCTTGCATGTCATTTTTAAATGCTGTGGAATCTACTCATACACTCACTACTGTCACAAAAATGTCAACAGGGGAAGCTATGGAGTTCTAATCAGAAATCACAGCTTGAGTTTTTAATCACTGTCAGGTTGGCAGCAGATGGCTTCTATTTGACAATGCTGTTTACTCACCATCTAATTCCTAGACTGAGTTTACATCTGCAGTTGCTAACTATGCTCTACCATCCACAACAGCAGGTGGGAAGTCCTGTACATCACATATGATGAGGAAAGTTTCCTAAATCTGTTCCACCCTTGAACGGAAATTCAAGTGTCAAACTCATAACACCTCTCTATAGAAGATGCTAGATATGAAGGCAAATCTTATTCTCATTTTAAACACTGACAATTCAATGTAATTACTTTTCAATGCAGGAAAGAAGAAGATATTCAGTTCAATGTATCCAACAAATCACGATTTGTCAGGAGTTACCGAAACCAAATTGCAGTAGGAACACCTCTGTACACAATACAAGAGGAGAGGGAAATCTAGCATGAAGATTGGCCATGTCCTTACTAAATACATAAAATGAACTCTCATTACTTAGCAAAATAAATCAGGCAGGATTCTCAGGTACAAACAGACACAGTTAAGCACAGCTATCTAAAGCTAGTGCTGCCAAAACCACTAGTAATACTGTGCCACAAGTTGCTCCCAGCACCTGCATCCCCCAGAGCTAACTGCTGCAGTGCTGGCTCTCATTACACAACCTAAGCTGCAATGCTTTTGGTTCTGCAAACTTGTCATTTAGTGTCTCATATATTGGCCGAAATGCCACATATTGCATATTGTCACATCATGACTTCAATTGCATTGCCTCCTCCCTTCACAGCAGTCAATCTTCCTTCAATACCCATAGGAGCAAAATCTGTCCACAGAAAGGCCACCAGTAGAAGTTTCCTTGACATTCACCAACAGGCCTGACTGGTCTGCTCCCTAATCACAGGCCTGTGCTGCTTTTCCTAGAAGAAAATGTTACGAATCTTTATCGAAGCAAACCCTGCCACCTTGCAGAGATACTTACTTTCATTCAAAGGAGAACATTTACAATGAGAACTCTATTACACAGCCCAAAGTACATGAAAACCCTCTGGATAACTTTTACAATACTCTGATCAGAAACAAAGAAGGCAAAAAAAATTACACCACCCATCCCCCCCCAAAAAAAAACAATCCATACTGTTAAATCATACTGTATGTTGAAGAAGATCATAGGACAAGAAATCAGCTATTATTTTCTGTAACAGTCTACAATTAATGTGCCTTCTCAGAACACATCTTGAAATACTTTTCTAAAGTAACTGTACTCTCTTTTTATAGGATCAGTTTTCATTTCTCAGTTATTCCACACACATCCTGCTACTTCAGTAAACACACAGCTTCCCACCTTCATGCAGAGTGTCAAAGCACAGTACTACCACACTGCACAGAAATGCAACACATATATAGACATATCATCATTACTGCAGGTTTATTTTTCACAAAGTTGGGTGAATATTTCCCAGTGATACTTCTTAAAGAAATGGAAACAGAACAGTTGCTACATAGCCTCAGCCACATAGCTAAATCTACAGCCACGCTGCAAAAGTCTTCCTGAGTTTCAGTCTTATGCTTAAAAGTTGTGCTTCCAAGAACTTATTTTAAAAACTATTATTATTTTCTTCAATTTAGAGAAGAAAAAAACTCATACTCTTTGTTTCCATACAAGATCGGTTTTGTTGTTTTGGTTTTTTTTTTGCTTGTTTGCCTTTTTTTTTTTCCCAGATACCAGATACATTAAAAATAGTTCACCTGTTGATTTTTTTTTCCTCTGGTCTTTTATAGTTACTTTTATGAGAGTAACAGTAGAACACTATATTCAAGCTTTGTGATCCTAAACATCAGGAAAAAAAAAAAAAGCAGTCCCTGCCCTATAGAAGCTATAGTTTAAATGAACAGGAAAGAAAAGAAACTGAAAGCAACTTTCTTTACTTTATGGAGCTTTGCATGAATGCTTCTCTTCCTTGGGACACAAGTTAAGTAGGCACTATGAAAAGTAAGCAAATTGCTTTAAAGCAAACAGCTTAAAAGTATCATCCAATTTCACTTACTAAACTTTCATGTATTTAATTTCTGCAGTTCCATCAATTCTTTCATACCTCCAAAGGCAAAATCAGAATTGCCTATGCACAAAGTGAAAGATGAAAAAAAAAATCTCCTCTCCCACTCTTCCCCACACGCTTACTTTTTTAAAAAAATGTACAAATGCTTATAAACATGAATATTTTTAAATGAATAAAATATTATAAAAATAGGTTTTCTTTACAAAATGCAAAGAAAGGGGAACTCCTCTCTTCCTCTCCCCGGCTGCAGAGGGCTCCCCCTTACCTAAATGAACCTTACCCTCCTATACTACACCTTGGCTTGCTAGAAAGTAAGAAAATATGACAATTTACCACTGTGGAGAGATATATCAATTACTTATTTTATAAGGAAAAAAATGGCATTTATTAATTTACTACCAAAAGATGGAAAGCAGCAATTCCCAGAGTGCAGGAAACAATCCATAGTGGATGCACTCAGCACCAAACTGCCCATATGTCTAAGCCTGCAAATGTGCACAAAATTTAAAGAAGGTAATAGTGGGTAGAACAAACATATACAGCACGTCCTCTGAACAAAAAACAACTATACCCAGGAAGTCTGAAAAGGAAAAGAACTCCTCTTATACCTTTTAAATGTTTCTTGATATTGCATAAGGATGGCTTAGAACAGTATTTGTCATTGCCTTTTTTTGTTGTTGTTGGTAAGGTATTAGAAATTCAACTCTTAGCCATCACAGAAGATTTTCAGTTACGTGGAGAACTAGCAAAATTATGGTTTTACTCAAAGCAGCAGAATGACAAATGGGAAGTGGTAGGTCTATTAAATCAAAATGTGTACCAATCTACTTGTTTTGAGGAAATTACAAAAAGCTAAAAGGAGCTGACATGAGAATGGAAAGAGAGGAATAAAAGGGAACAAGGAGGAAGACGTGGGACCATGAAGAATCATAAGGTGGACAATGGAAAAAGCAATCAGGAATCTGAGAAGAAAATGAAAGTGTCTATCGAACTGAAACAAGGAGAAAACCTAAGAACATACCACAATGATGTAGGAAAAGGCAAGTAAAGAAAAAAATGGCAGAAGGCAGAGGAAAGGATGGAAAGAGGAAAGGAGAAGTACAAGAGGAACAGACTAAACACCGAGACAAAAGCAAGAAATCGCCTATTTGGGAACTCAAACATTGACTACATTGCAGGTGCCTCAAGAAAAAGAAGTATGAAATGCAGAGAATTTAAAATCAATTTAAGAACTTAAGTCATTTTCGTTTCAAACTAGAAAAGACTCCTGTGCTCCTTTTTCAGAGTTGCTAAATTTGACCAACAAGCAGGTCTTACCAGAGCCATTTTAGACCTTGGAAGCTGAAATTGTTTCCCACCAGAGATAACAACATCAAGCTGAAGCGTGCTTACGGTCACAGTTTAGGGAAACTTGCAGTTCTGTTGCTCATGATATGCCTTTTCTTCATGTGAACATGATTTATTGCACGCGCTATTCTTCCTAGTAACAGTGAATCTGCTCCTGTAATGTGGAAAGCATTTCCACCATAACACTAAGTGCTTTAGCTCATAAACTTCAGATAGAATTAGGACAAGAAGCACCTGGCTTCATCCGTCCCTTAAATAGAACCGCAAAATAGTAAATGCTTCTTTTTTTTTCAACAGACTTCAGGAAACATGTGTCGGACCAAATTCTGCCCTCCTTTACAGTGATGCAAATCTTGATGTGCATACTGTTGAACAGAAAGCCACTCCAGAGTCATTCCAGTGCGACTGAAGGGGAAATATGGAACACAGCTTCTTTATATGGACAGAAAATGAAAAGGAGCCACTGCTTTCCTTAGTTTAACAATACTCTGTTTTGTAGGATGTTCTGAAACAACTAGAATAGCTACCACCCACTCCAAAAAAAAAAGTAAACACATAACAAAAATGAAACTGCTATTTTGAGACATCTCTTTACGTTGGCTTTCAGTTCAGACCAATAGCTCTGTACCTAAATTTGATCTCTGAGTGAACTCTGTAGGAGGGGTACAAGTAGTTAGAAAACACAAATTTTTTGTTGTTTTTTGAAGGCAGGGAGGAAGGAGGCAGAATTGATAAAATATTACCAAAAAATGAGCAAACAGTCCTCTGATGTTCATTTTCAGAGTCAGTCCTTGGAATCTAAACATCATGTTAGAAACATGCCTTTCTCATACTTCTTTGACTTGTAGGTCGTGCTCTAACCTCACATCAACACCAGTTTCAACTATGAGTGATAAAAACACTGTAAACCATACAGACAGCAGTTCCTATTACTAAAGAGGCCCTACTCTTCCTGCTGTTAGATGCTATTTTTAGTTACTTATGTCTAATCATTCAATTAATCATTCCTGCCTAAGTCATCTTTTTATGTCAAGAACCTACTTAAAGCATTTTTGTTTGTTTTATTAACTTCATGATTTTAATTGAATCTTATTTCCCAGCAGATTCTTGGGGAGAAAAGCATGTATTTTGCTTACACTTCTTGGTTATATGAAGAACTTTTAGCAGCTCTTTTGCCTTGGTGCTTTTGAGCATAAATAAGAAATTTAACAGAGTGGCAGAGATGTGCTGTGGTTGGCCTTGTAATACAGACATCTAATTGTCACAGCGTTCCCAGTCCTCAAAAGTTTTGTACTGTCCATGCTTCACAGGTGATTATTAGGGCACAGCTCTAAAATACTCTTGAGAGGTCTGTATACACTCACCACCTGCCTCCATCTCATAGCTCCTACCTGATCTAGGCTGTTGCAGGTATGTATGTCATCCTCACTGTAAACTGAGTGTCATCTATCCCAAGACTGCCTGGACAGAGCAAAAGTCCCGAGGTGCAGCTCTGTGGTAGCAAGCACTAAATTCCAATTAGACAGTGAGTCTCTACTGTGTTCTAAACAAAACCCCTGCTATTCCCAGTTTCCTTAGGATTAGACTTGTATAGCAAAGAAGACAACCAATTACAGTTTTTATCTTTGCTGCAGCCCTTCCATGACTGCCACTTGTCATGTATGAAAATGCTACTAGATGCTAGATGGGGCACTAACAACATAGCCATGATGTTACAGCATGGTGGGTTGCATCTATTAAGGCCACAAAGCTCACTTTTGCACTGATTTAGCTTCTCCTGCAGGTCTTGCAGTTCAGCCAAATTCGCATGCTATCACAATGCCAGCACAAGCTGGGCAATCCACTCCAAAATTGTCAGGTATAGGCACGCCCTAAAATGGAAAAGGATAAGGAATGACAGGAAGAGAGACTGCTGGAGCCAAAGAGAGCTAAGAGGCAGCAATGAGGAAGAGGAGAGAAGCAGCTAGTAACAAGATTTGGGGCTGGGAAGAAAGGTGAAGAGAGGGAATCCCAAGAAGTGGATACATGAGTTAGAAGAAAGGAAAGCTTGGATGCTGGGGAGAAGGAGTAGGGGGAACTAGAGGTAAAGAGATGTGTTATGAAAGCAACAGAAAGACATCACAACAGGAACACAGCCAAAACTGTCTACAACTAATAGAAAACATTCCCCTGCAAGCAGCTGGGATGCAACTCAGGAGCACAGTCTTTGCATTCCCCTACCAGCAAAGAACAGCTGTAGGTTTTCTCTGTGTCTCATTCCCTTCCAATGTCTGATCTACATGCACATGTACTAGTGCCACCATTAGTGGCATGCCATTAGTGCTGTGATTTCAAAAACCTTGCACCCTGGATCAAAGAGTCCAAACCTTCCTGATGCTGTTGAAATAATGTTTTGGGAGGGAAAACTCAAAGAATGCTATCACCTTTTTCCTTCTTTGTCTTTCCAAGTTAAGAAAGAACATCACAACCACAATAAAAGAACTCTTCTGAAGATATAAAATCAAGCACTCAAAAGTTAGGCAATGAAAAACTGAAGGTTGTCTTTTTAACCTCCGTTTATCTCCTTAACGGCAGGCATTTCAACATATTTTGCAATTGCACTATCACATGCAAATCTTTTCCAACGACTCCTGGCTCATCTAGGAACCTTGATATGCTCTACTTTGGGAACAAATCAGGGGGGTGAAGTGAGAGAACTGTACCAAGAATGCCCATGTGAAATTTTGTGCAAGATTCAAGCTGTGAATTAAATGTATATTTTCAGACAGTGAGAAGATGAAATCGCAGCTAGGTAGCTTGAAAGCCACACTGGAGAACTAGATGCTGCTATCCCCATCTCTGCTATAAAGTTATTCCATGATGTTGTGCAAGTAACTGAGATTTATCACTATTAGTTTCCAAGTATATGCCCTCATTTTCCAGTTTCCAAGATCTGCAGATGTGCTGAATGTTGGAACTGGAACCAACTGGTGATGTTTCCTGAATATGTGATGGAAAATAAACTCTGAATACTCTGGGAAAACAGAGCTTCTGCCTCTCAATGCTTTAAACACTTTTTTTTTTTTTGCAATAGTATATACATGCCACAATGTAATAAACCCTGAAAATAAGGTTAAGCACCTCTGTTTCGCCCCTTGAAATAGACACAATCAGTGATGATCTGGGGCATGAAATGTGTTTCATTTGCTGTAAACCGGGAAAGCCATTACTGTCCTTTTAACAGGTGTGATTCGAGGTCTATTTAAGCCAACAGAAGTCTGGATCAGGCTAGCAAGTATCCACTTTCGTGCAGCTAGAGTTCATGGCTTAAATTAAGTACAAACAAGACCCTGAAAGGTTTTATTTCCTTCCCTGCATATAAACACACAGAACTTCTGATACCACAAGAGTATTTTTGGCATTCAAGAAGTAGAAACTGCATGTTGTCAGTGCTTTGTTATTTTTTCCATCAAGCAAAACAGTGGAATTATCCACATCTAATCTACAAGCCCATGTCTAAAAAAGTTGAGAAAAACGAGACACGGTTTTAAGGGAAAACAAAACAAAAAACTGACAAAATACTGGGGGTAGTTATAACACTGGTTTATCTTTTAAAAAAAAAAAAAAAAAAAAAAAAAAAACTGCAGCAACTCCAGTAGTTGTGAACCTCATGAGCTTGTTTCCCATTTACAGTAAGAGCAGGGCTGGAGGAGCAAGGAGTTGGTCACAAAGTGAGGCATCTGCATTCGGTGGACAGAACAGAATAACTGGCTCTTGGACTACAACCAGGTTAATCGCTTTTCTCAAGTTCTCTGCCTACCCCAATGCCTTTGCTGATTTGGCGTTTAGTTCTCGAAATTGGCCCTTCACATTCCAACTTGAAACTTCAGCAATATACTCACAAACCACCAAGGCTCCCGGGAAGTTACCTGTCTGGCAATGCAAATCTCTGCCCAGAAAGTTAGAACATGCATCAATAAATATATATATATATATATATATACATACACACACACACACACACATACATACATATATATATATATCCTGAGTTACTGACCTCTGAACTTCTTGGGAGGGTTGGCAAGGTCGCCTGCATCTGGCTGAACCACACATCTGTCATCCACTAACCTAGAAAAACAGAAGTTGTTATATTTACTAAAACATGTCTGTCTGCATTTATGTATGCTGTTGTCAAACATGTCATATCTTTGGTAGCGAAATTCACACATTTTTCTAATTTAATTGAAAAATGGAAGCTACGTTTTTGTGAGACACAAGGAGGGATGCTTAAGTTCAAGCAGGCTAGCTTGGCCCTAACCCTGCCACTGTTCACAGATCCCTGCATCTGCACTGAGGACTTTTAAATGCACGCAAGGCAAGCAGCCTTCATGTGGGTACAAGATTGTACGTCGACCTGCCTATGCAACCAGCATATGCAGGGAGAGTTCACCAAGGACTTGACGTTTCACAATACTGTTTTAGCTAGAATTTGAATCCAGAGTCTGATATAACACCTTGAATTACAGTCTTCAAACATTCTGCTAATCTTCTTCATAATTTCCAGGTTTTTTCCTCCAGGGGAGGCACCTGAAATCAATATTCAGTTCTGATCAAAACTCACAGGAGCAAATTTTCCTTCGGTAGAATGAATAAGCGTTTATTTAACCTGCAGCAGAAAATATAAATAACAAATTAAATATATTTCTCACAACACTTTAGAATTAAATAAACAATAAAATTCAAAAAGATTAAGCACCCCACTTAGCAGACAAAAAATTGTTAATCTTATCACAGAACTTCCTAAACATAAATTCAGCTTCCCTTCAGGAAGTATCCTGTAAATAATCTGCCTGTTTCAAACAATTATTCAGGAAAATCACGCTTAAGGACACGCTACTGCCCTGCCACTCAGCACAAAAGTCTTAGCAGCATTTTCTGTGGGAAACTGCCAGAAAAGGTGCAATTTGGGTTCATCCAAGTTATGCAACAGATGCATTCAGTTTTCACTCAAGTTGAAGGTTTTGGCACCACAAGACCAATCCCCCAGCGTGCACGTGAATTTTGTACCCCTAATACGGCAGCTCAGTTCTTGTAACATATTTAGCTGCAAATGCAAGCTTTCAATGAGGAGAGGGAAGTGAAGGGGCAGCTACAAGAGCCCAAGACACCCTGCCATGGCCTCAGGGAGGTGTGTTTTTTGCACGGGTTTATACCATGGGGCTTAGCAAGAACAAAGACAGGTTTGGAGAGCAGGATTTAGGAAGAATCACTCCTGCAAGATGCCCTCTGTGTATGACCTAATAGGCCAAAGCTTCCTATAAGCAGCACCTAAAACCTAGAATCACAGGAAAAACAAGGTTGGACAGAACTACCTCTGTTCCAGTCACCCCAAGTCAGGACTGCACGGTACTACCTACGTCATTCCTGACAGTCTCCTGCATAATTTGCTTTTAAAGTCTGCCAGTGACAGAGAGTAACTAGGACTGAAGCCAAAAGGCAGGGGAGCAGCAAGACGCCCTTGGCCTTTCCCCACCTGCCCCAGCCCTCACCCATTCCTCTGGGCACCCACTAGCAAGGCAGGAACCATCCCTACCATGTGTTATCACAGCAGCATCTGCTGTGAGTTGCTGCTTGAAACCTCTCACAGGATGCAATTTCAAAATCTAGCTGGATTTCAAATTTCACCGGCTTCGGTGACTTTCTGAAAACAGGAGACTCCAAAAGGATAAACGTTGAAATGCTTTACAGAAACCTTGCCAAGGGTTTTTAATGTCAAGAAGTACTCCCCCACTGCGAAATCCCACTAATGCTTGTCTGAATGAACCCATAAGGTTTAACCCTTAAACAGTGGCAGAATGGAGGACAGTATGTGGGAAGCTGTGTGACTCACAAGGAACATCCTGTGTTCCTTAGTGACATCTTGTATACCTTAGTGACAACTCTAACCATGGATAAAATGCAAAACATTCATCATGGCACCACATCGCCATAACAAAAGCCATACACAAAACACGGTGCTGGTGCTGAGAAAAACAAACAAGATCCTGTACTCTCTCTGAGATGATCAGCTGCAGAATTCAAATATATGCTGGACATCCTAGGCTCAGAAAACAGACATTAAATACTTTTTATCAGTCATTTTCATTTCAGCACTGTCTAAAGGCGCAAAGATAAGTACCATAAGTGAGTTCTGCAGTCATTAGGAACCAAAGACATCAGACAAGGCAGACAAAGGAGGAAGGAACTGCTACTGCTCCCATCCTATATACAGGAAATGACAGCTCAGAAAGATTAATTGGCGTGGGGCAGGATAGTCGAATGCATGACAGAATAGAAACATCGCCTCCTGAGTCCTTCTTGCTCAGTGCTTCAGCTTCTGACACTTTTGTTTCCCACAAAGTATCTTGCAACACAGGACCAAATAAAAAAAAAAAAAAGTACTGCTTTGTCTGTACAGCAGTCTTCCTGCAATTTAATCACCAACATTTTCATATGACGATATTCATCCTGTGTTCCAGGAGTAGGTACTCCAAAGAGTTCAGGAGCTACTTGTTTACTGCGGAGGTACTTGTTACGGTGGCATAGCGAGAGCCGAGTTCTGTACCACACACGATGCAAGGACTTCAGCCTCTGACTCTCAGCAGAAAGAGGCTTCTCAAACACAGAGCACTTCCCCTGAGTATAGAATTCATAACATTCAAACCCCACTTTTTAAAGCAAGACAGAGAGCAGATGTCGGTTTATTACCGAAGTCTGGTAGGTGGCTGCATTAATGGCCTACACAGCCTGCAAACAATTAATTTGAGGTGGGAAATCAAGTAACAGGCTTGACCACAAAACATCCTGGGCACCTGCAGCTTCCACCAAGCCACTGTGCAGCACCTTCCACCATCACTTACTTGGTGCTTTGCATAGAAGGCCAAAGAGAACAAATGAAGACTTTGCTGATAAAGGAAGAGTTTACTATGTTATACAATCAAATGTGCTAGCTATTTAAATACTGATCTAAATTATTAAACAAATACTCAGACCATTGTACCATCAAAAAAGCTTTGGCAAACTTCAAAGGGCTTAATGGTTTCATTCTTTTGCTGAACTGCAAATAGACAGAACTGCTTTGTGCCCCCATTGTCATTTATTACCTGTTAAATGTGACATTACTACATTCAATTTTTGATGGTGGTTGCACAAAAACGACAAATGAGTTCCCTGCACGTGTATGGCTTGATTTTTATTTGTGCAAGTTGCTCCCTAAATATAGAAAATATCTGGTTTATGCACAATGCTTTAAGTAATCACTGCAGATCTGCAGTAATTAAGTTGTACAGTAGCTCAGTGGTACCTCAGATAAATCATCAGAGAAGTCAAAATAACAACTGTGGCACCGGACCTTTACGAATACCCCTTTGTATTCAGTAATTGCAGAGTTAGGGTCTGAAAGTAACAACGTTCATGGGACCGCTGGTCTTAGCTACCACAATCATTCTCCCACTGAAGCCAGTGAAAGTCCTTCCACTCCCTGCAGGGGAAGTAAGGGCAGTTCCTCATTATGCCACTCACCGGACAACCTCACGGATGAGCAGGTATTGAAGTCATTAAGGCCTCATGCTACACTGTACAAAGCTACACTTAACAAGAAATAAAGCTACCTAAAACAATGTCCAGAAGTTAAGGCATGCTTCAGGGAAGGGCAACAAAGCTGGTGAAGGGCCTGGAACACAAGTCCTGTGAGGAGAGGCTGAGGGAACTGGGCTTGTTTAGTCTGGAGAAGAGGAGGCTCCAGTGAGACCTTATTGCTCTCTACAGCTACCTGAAGGGAAGGTGTGGGGAGCTGGGGGTCAGCCTCTTCTCACAGGTAACTAGTGATAGGACTAGAGGGAATGGCCTCAAGTTGCACCAGGGAAGGTTCAGGTTGGAAATTAGGAGACATTTCTTCTCAGAAAGAGTAGTCAGGCATTGGAACGGGTTGCCCAGGGAGGTGGTGGAGTCACCATCCCTGGGAGTGTTTAAGGAAAGGTTGGACCTGGCGCTTAGGGACATGGTTTAGTGGGTGATACTGGTAGTAGGGTGATGGTTGGACCGGATGATCTTGGAGATCTTTTCCAACCTTAATGATTCTATGATTCTTCTCAGTTGAGGCAGAGGGAAAAAGGCAGCTTTCAGCTCACCTGTAAGCACAGAATCATAGAATATCCTGAGTTGGAAGTGACCCACAAGGATCGAGTCCATCTCCTGGCACCACACAGGTCTACCCAAAAATTCAGACCATATGACTAAGAGCACAGTCCAAACACTTGAACTCCAACAGGCCTGGTGCCATGACTACATCCCTGGGGAGTCTGTTCCAGTGCACGACAACCCTCTCAGGGAAGAACCTCTTCCTGATATCCAGCCTGAACCTCCCCAGTCACAGCTTGACACCATTCCCGCAGGTCCTATCGCTGGTCACTAAAGAGAATAAATCGGTGCCTGCCCCTCCACTCCTCCTCGTGAGGAAGCTATAGAGCACGATGAGGTCCCCCCTCAGCCTCCTCTTTTCCAGGCTGAACAGGCCAAGTGACCTCAGCCGCTCCTCGTATGTCTTCCCCTCTAGGCCCTTCACTGTCTTAGTAGGCCTCCTCTGGACATGAGCCAGGACAGTGCACCACAACAAGGAATCATCATCTTCCTATCCCCTCATCTCCCACCACCATCTGGTGAGGTAAGATCTGCCCTTTCTCTCCACATGCAAAACCAAGCACGTTTAGACATATTCAGTTTGGTATGATTTTGCAGCAATGAATTCCATCTGTAAGGTGGCACCTGTCTGCAACATATTCATGAGCAGTTTTAAACATACTGCCACTTGTATTTGGTGGTGTTTCAGCAATAAGATGACAGGAACGCTATTTCCTAATGCTATGCATTCAGAACTTGCCTAATATCACCTTCAAACTTTTCAAACAGCTTCTACGAATGGTCCGCTCCCTTGGCACTGGATAGAAGCAGCAGAACAATAACTTGGGGTAATTCCCACTACATCTTTCTTTTGGGTACAGAAGCAGCTTTTCTAGGGACTTTCACAAAATAAAAATAAAAATAGAAAAAACAACGCGTATGCATAGGACCAGTGTGTCTCAACATGCATTTGGAGAAATGGGAGGAAGGACATGCTGATGGGAGGAGTGGGACTATAGGGTAGAAGTGTAACTGATAAGACAGACATGTTGGCATAAAAGACTACTGATAGACAGGTTTACAGGTATGAATCATATATGCTAAATGAGCCTTCATGTTCTACAAGCCATTCGGATTACCTAACACAAGCTAAAGGTAAATATACCTAAGGTTTCTAGGAACTTGCAGCTGTAGCACAAGGTTCAAGGAATGGTCATATAGCAACAATCCTAGAAAAATTATTCACAATGATGAGTTATTTTAAAATTACTACTGAGATACGATAACATTCTGGTAAAACAAAAAACATTGTAAGAGAAGAGGTACCATGCCAGAAAAGCAATGATGATTGGTTTCATGAATTTTAGGTCTTTCTCATAATGTTAGGTGTCTTTTAGATTGTCCAAGACAGCAGCCACATAGTCTATATTCACGTATCGTAGATCTGAAGAGTTGAAGAGTTGTGCCTTCAATTTAAAAAAATACCATCCTGAAAGTTATTTTGTCTCATCCTACCAAAAGAGCAAGACTTTCACTTTTCATAGCCAAGATTACTAAATAAAACAATATAGAAAATAACACACAAGAGGAGACAAAACATACTAGCATATAAACCCTCATATATATATATATATAACTACATGAATGCAGATTCTTGTGCCTAACTTGCTAAAAAATACACGACAACTACTGATGTCTATTATAACATGGGGATGTGCAGAGCTACGCTTGGTACTCTTTACACACATGTATTTTATCCCTCAAAAAGTTCAATAAACAAAGCTAGAGTGTGTTAGACTGAAGACACTTCCTCTCTCAGTCACTCAGCTTTCACTCTTCGTTCCTGCAGTATCATCCTTTCACTGATTTTCTCAGCAGTTTAAGGCCTCACAACATCAGGAGGAGGGGACAACGCCAACAAGAGATATCAGCAAGAGGAGCTGGACATTTTAATCACCAGTGGAGCCAAGCCTGATCTCTGTTCAGCATCAATTCACAAGTCATGCTGAGGTTATGTCCCAAAGGCATGACCTCAACACCCTCATGAGCAAAAGAGCCCTCAAAGCCTCCCTTCCTTATTTCCACAGTCATCCCTACACACAGACAGCCTCCTTATCTGAAACACTCCTCTAGAGCACCTTCCGCCCAAAGCACTTCTTCCTTTCCTAATTGGTGCTCTCGCCTGCAAAGCTGCTCCCGCCCTCCCCGCATCCCAGCACGCAGTAACTGCTTGGGAAGAGAGGTGCCAGTCATATTAGTAAGGAGCTGACCAATAATGAACAATAGGTTATTAAAATTTTGCTGCCCTGGAAATCAAGCATCAAATACGCAAGTGCCAAAACAATCAGGTCCACCCAGTTCTTCTCCAGGTCCACCCACTTCTCATTTCAGTTTGCCTCTTATCAGACATCTAGGTCAGCCCACTTCTTGCTTGCTTCAAGCAGTCTCCTGCCAAAACTCTAGAGTTATTATACCTCACCCTTCCCAAAATGTGAGTTCATACTCCTTTTTGACTACCAATCCCGATTCAAATGATTTACAGCTCTATGATGTAGCTCCCACTGTATGAAATTTGTGCTTTTCCTGTCTCCTTCCTTATAAAGCTTAACTTTTCATCCTCTTCACATATTTAATCTTTCAGGGTCTCCTACATTAACCCCAGCTTGCACAAAAAATGAAAAGGATCTTCCTTGCACTTAGAGCAAGGCTACTGAGCTCCTGTACCATTTGGGAAGACTGCATGTTAAAAATTTCTTTTGGTCACAGTACACGGTATTTACACAATTACTACACTTCATGCCAATGAGGCACAGCAGCACAGACTAAAAAGTCTGACTCTTGCTTATCTTTAACATCAGCAATTTTATTCTTCCTTTTCTAAACAAATCTTAATTGGTAAAAACACAAAGCTCAACACAGGTTGAAAGATGCTATTAAATAAACATCCCTACTCTGAGGAAAAAAAATATCTATACATCTGAAATACTCAAAACAGCAAATAAATTTCACCATAAGCCATCCTCAGTTTAAAGCACGAATGTAGGTGTACTTGTGCATTTTATCTCAGTCGCACAGATCAGGAACACTTAGCTATTCTTGCCATGCTGAAAAGTGCTTGTGTAGGCCACTTTGAATTGTATTATCAAACACTAAGGAGAAAGAAGGGCACAAAGCAATGTACCAAGCATATACTGGAAAATGAAACAACAGCATACAGGCAGACAGTTCCACAGCTGCATTAACAATTGCACTAATAAGCAGCCCTAAAGTTTTTTCCTTATCTGATAGCATATTCATATATTCTTGTAACTGTACCTGCAGGCTTGCAAGTCAGAGAGGAAAAAAGAAGTTTTGCCTGTTCATTTAAGTACTTCAGTTATAAATCCTGAACGCCACCTTGTTACTCTTTTGTATTGTATTATATCCAGTCATGCTTTTAGTTTCAGAAAACTGTTCAGTACAACTTGTTTATCCATTTTACAGTTGCACTTACATTTAAAACATTATATAAATTAAAATAAATAGCAACAGAATTAAAACAAATGGTAACAATAGAACACAGTGCTACTTGGGAGATTGCAGTGCAGGGGTGAAAACTGGGTTCTTAAGATTTTAGTCTCAATTCTACAATTTTCTTAGCCAGCATAATGGGTAAGTCATTTAAGCATGAGGAAAATGGTACTGAACTTAAGTTGGGTATACTAATTTTGCCAAGGAACTCAACATTTGCACAGGATGTCAAGACCTTGACATTAATAAAACATAAATGACATCACTTCTTAGTGGTGCAAAGCACTCCTATTTTCTGTTGTCAAAATGAGACTTCAAAACAAGCAATGGGAGGAGGAGGTGTGCCAGCCTGCCCCACCTGGCTTACTCCCCAGTCACACGAAGTCCTACACCACGAAGTGGTGTTTTGCTCAAAGGCTTGTTTTGGCTTCAGTCTGCCTCAGTAGCCTTGAAAAACAAATTACATTCCCATAAAACCAAGTAAACGTTGGATTATTATTTTATTTCTTTTTAGAAAATATGAAAAGTAAAACTAACTTACAAAGACGTCACAATAGCCTAAAGGCATTTGACAAAAGGAAATCTTCTACAGGAAAACATACTCTTTCAGATAAAATTTTTATTGAGACATTCTTTTAAAGCTAAGAAATTGAAAGGATAAAATGAGTATTAGGAAAGCCTTCTGAAAGCAAGCAGTAGCAACCTGCAGAACATAGACCTACTGACAATATGCATCACCTGGGAGACTGGACAAATTTTCCATTACTGTTGTGTTTTCCTTTTTGGGTGAAATCCTGGCTCTCTTTGAGCTCACTGGCAAGATTTCCAGTGATGCCTGTGAGGCCAAGATTTCACCCCAACTACCCTGCCTTCCCAAAAGCGCACTGGGGCATGAAGTGCTGTATAGATGAAAAGCAGTGTCAGCACCAGGTGCACGGCTCTACCGGAGATTCTTCAAAAGCAGGGAGCCCACCACTGTCACTACCACCAGCGAGCTCACCACTGCCAAAGCAAGCTCACCTGGAGATGGGATGGAAAATGGCATTCACGCAGCTTAAGTTCAGCCATGAAAGCATAAGGTGTCTAGCTCAAATCCATCATCTGACCCCCTTTTGTAGACCAGATTGACAGACAGACACCTCCAGAGGGCAATATCAACCTTTTCTAGGATGGATGTGTAAAACAGGAGGTTGAAGCACCCTCTGGACACAGCCTCTCTCTCTCCCCTTTGCCTATTTGCTACCTCACATCATGTCGAGAGGACCATACTTTGGCAAAACAAGCTAAGTGAGCCCTCCAACCACCCTGCAAGTCCTCAGGATGGAGGTGCTAGCGTTCTGCCAGGCCTTCCTTCTTGTTCAACCTGAACATCAGGCAATTTTCCTCGTGCCTGGCAGAGGCCCAGCTGAGAATCCCAGGTGGACCGAGCTGAGAAATTCTTCCACCACCCGTTCAGCTTCTGTGTACCCCTGAGCAAAACAAGGCTGGTAACACCACTCTCTTGAAGGTGCATGCTTACTGGTAGGTTTTACAATGATCAGAGAAAAAAGCATGTTAATGTGCCTACACATAGGGTACAAAGAATATGCACCTCAAAGTCTGCGAAGTCTTCTCTTAAAAATATATCCAGCATGGCCCACAGCATACCTTTAAGGGTGAGGGTTTTTATGCTGATACAGTTTGTTTCAGAAGACTCCAATCACCAAGGTGTGGTGGGATCAAAAGAGAAAAATTTTTCGGTCTCAATTAAGCTTGCTCAACTATTGCTTGCGAGGACAATTGTGAAGGACCGTTTTAGTTAATTGCACACAAAATGAAGAAGGTAAAGAAAGCTGTACCAATCGTTACAGTCTTGCTAAAATTGGAAATTTGACCATTTCAATAAAAGACTTCAAAAAGTGGAATGCTATAAAAGCAAATCCAAAAACATCACTTTCCGCTCATCTGCTGTGCTTTGAGGAATTACCCCACAGACAGTATTCAACTGAGGCTTTATGTTCATGTTCCTGAGGGCAGAGGTCGCATACCACAAATGTCCATGATAATCTCCAAATATTCTATTTGTTTCTTATAGGAGCATCCAAAGCACCATTCATCAAAGTTTTTAAATATGATTTAACACTGGCAGCTCTTCTACTTAATTCTTATTCCAACTGGCTACATATTGAAAGCATTATCTATAATGAGTCCAGGATTTGGCCCAGCACAAACAGGGTGCTACTTGAAGTTGCTTAAATACCCAACTGTAGCTCTGCTTGCCTACACATTACCATTACGATAACAGGTCTGCACCTCAGCCTTCCCAACATAAAAAAGCATAGATGAAGTAGAATTACGAGGTATATTGACATAACATACATAAGAAGCACTGACACTGTGACCACTACTAATTGTTAATGGGATTTTTCAGAAGTATTCAAGCCCACATCTTGACACAAAGTTTAGGCGTATAATTCACAAATCTGTCCCTGTCAGACCCTTAAATTTCTACAGTCCACAAGTGACTTCAAAACGAGCTCCTACTAATGGCATCTCTAGTCCCAAGATCAGGGAGGAATGCAGAACTTGTTGCAAGGTTAGCTATTCAGCCACAGGCAGCAAAGCAAAGCCAGCAGCAGAGCAAAAATAAAATAATCATAATCGAAAGAAATTCTACATTCAACTCACACCAGAATTCACGCTTTTTATTCAGCTCTTCTATAGCTACATTGCACATTTGTGAGCATCCACTTGAAAGGACTGTTTTGAAGAATTGTGCACTAATGAAAGGAAATGGAAAGGCTGAATTTGTCACGGTTAACACCATTTAATGGAAGCAGAGAAAGGTTTACTCAGAAAAGTACTGTTGAGAAATGCCAGTATCTGTCCAGTGATCAAAAAAGTGACTTCATCACTGAAAACAGTAATTAAGGCATTCACACCTACACATCAAAAGGCTCATATATATTATTATATAAAGGGTGCATAAGCAAAGGGAGAGAATTAGGATACTTACATTTAGCTGAAATACTATAATGTAAAAATATCAGTTTACATAGATAAACCAGTCTCAAATGCTACTGTAAAATCTCCAAAATACCTCAATACTTTTTGTGACAGTAATATAAATAGACAAAGATATAAACACGTAAATACACACTCACAACAAACAAACTATCAATTCTGCAAACGCAACCTGGAATCTAGATCCTGGAAACTAAATCAAGTTCTTTTGATATTCTGAAGCATAAAGAGTAATAACCCCACAGACCAATATATGTCACATGTAAAAATGTGTGTATAAAACATGTCTTTATCAAAATGCATTTTACACATTTTGCAGAATAACAGGGAATTTTAGGTGCTTTTCTTCAACTTTTTCCTAAAGTTTAAAAAACATATGCTTTTACATATGAGACATCAAAGCCCTCTGCATTCCAAATTTTGTTGTATGTCAGGACACCAAAGCTGGACCCACTTGATTTCAGAGGCCTTCAAATGGTGACAAGTCCTGAGCTAGCATGAACACATGTAATTCCATTGAAGTTAGTCAAGCAGTGCTATTTGACAGCAACAAGGCATCCAACCCATTTCTTTTAATATTTGTTCTTTGGTGTGTCTTGGCTTACATGTCTCAGGGGCTGTCTCCAATGTCGATCAGTATATCATGCTGCCACAGTCACGCAGCAGGACTTGGGCTATCACGTTTGGGAAGAAATCTGGGCTTGACGCCAGGAACATGAACCTTCCCCAGCCACAACCTTTCTTGTGAAGGCAATGCTCTGGAAGCAGCATTGCCTGGGTTTGCTTTCAAATAAAAGGAGACAGCTCTCAGTTTAACACCATTACAACCACAAGGCTGTACCTAGCACATAATTCAACTCTCAGAATCCTACTGCTGGTTTCAGCATTTATTTCTGCCTCCAGGGACGAGGACTTGGCTTGCAAGAATTGACTGAAAGAGGTCTGTTCACCCTTTGATACATGGCCAGCTCTCATTGATGTTAATGAGAATTATGCACAGCTACTAAAGGATAAGAGAACACTTTAGATCAACACATGTTCCAATTTTCTAAACAAAAGATTGTTTTTTAATTTTCATTTTGCAATGATAAATGTTTACAATTTTTTGCAGCTGGGCCAGATATTTTTGCAGATTCCTCTTTGTTTTTCTGTTTCTTCAGTGTCAAAGAAAAAAAAAAACTTCCAAACAAAACCAGCTGAAAAATTACAGTGACTTTATTTACTTGTTTTTAAACTAAGCAGAGCCAGTTTCCCACTGGGACAGATCATTTTGGGAGCCGTTCCAGATTATTTCAGATCTGCTTTCCCAGTAGCTGGGAGCAGCTCTTGGAGCGTTTTGCCACACCTACACCCAACCTGTACATGCTCGCTTGAGAGAAGTTACTGCTGAGAAGCAAGCTGAAGAGGAAATGGCAGGGAATGCTCCTTGCACAGGGCAAAGAAGTTGAGAAGTAGGAGAGTCAAGAAAGAGCAGCCACAGATAAGACGGCAAAACCTTCTGTGCAGGTCCACAGGTATGAAGGCAAAGGTGTGGGAAAAAAAAAAAGCGCTAGTTCATTGCTGTGCCAGTCATGTGAATCTCTCATAAATAGTATTTTAAAGTAGGAAAATACCATAGTAAACGTGCTCCAACTTCAGAACTGCGTCAGACCTTTCTCAAATTGACCACAATGCAGGCTAGAGTCCCTCCTGGCTCTAATGCAGTGAGGCTATACTTACAATAGCAAATTAAATGTGCCTAAGAACATTCCCAGGCTCCAAGGAAAAGTGGCACAGAAAAGCCCATGTGTACGTCACCAGCCCCTCTGCGCTGAAGACAGGGTGGGGTCGCTGTGTTCTCCAGGAGGAGTTTCTAGGAGCCTTCCAACCCCCTGCTTCTGCACAGGGTTCGGGGACAGCCTTAGCAGAAGTGCCAAAATCCTGCCAGGAGCCATGCTGGCAGGTTGCTGGTACAGGTGAACATGTCCCCACACCCTAGGGAGCATGTGAGCACATGCTGATGTACTAAAACAGATGTAGCAGGAGATATTTTAGAAAACAGTCTCATTCTTGACCTAGTACTTCCACTTGTGCTCTCGGTGTCGACAACATTATGCTGAAGGAGGACAGCACCGGCATTTTTTATCAGCACCTAAACATCAGAGCAGCAACTGCTGCACACTGAACGACGCTGACTCGCAGGCTGTGCTGTCAGGTGTCCAAATATTATATCATCTACTAAGGTGTGTCTTAACAACAAGCTCTGTTACGAAGACATGAATTTGGCCTTTCACTTGAAGGCCCTCCAGTTTTGCAGCATTCTTTTTGGCTGAACCAACGTGGTTCCAGGTCTCTTCATACAGTTTTTATCCTGACACCATAACAGAGGAAAAACACCTCCAAGTAATCACTTTTTGCTTGGAGAACTGGAGTTCTGGATCACTTACATGCAATAACCAGGAATTAGGCAGCAGACCAATAAACCACATCTTTTATAAATGCCTGTACTTCAGTGACACAGTAAGTGGAAGAATGGAATCCACTTATTTTTTCCCTTTTAAGTGCATTATTGCGTTGCAGTAATTATTAACACTTAAATTACAACCCCATAAAATCCATGGTTTTAATGATGTAGACTATGTAGACTACGTTTTACCTGGGGAAGCTCCAGGACAGGAAGCATGGTTCCTCCTTCTGGATCAATAAGTTGAAAGCACTGTTATTCTCAAACACAATCCAGGCATGCACAACGCACCGTCTCCCTCCTATGCCGAAGTACATATCTCATAAACCAAAGAGAAATCAGCATGAGGGTTACAACCAACTCATGTTGCAAAAGTTTAAGGTCAATGGCAATCAACTCTAGAAGAACTGAGAAGGCACTGCATTTTTTTTCCAAGTCTTGGTCTTTTCTAATGCTGTATAAATATATATATATATGTTCACTGAATATAATATATATATAATTATATATAAAAATATATATATAAAACTTCTGCTATATATAAAACTTCTATATATTATATATATATATATATATATATATATATAAAACCTCTACTTTCAGTGATCAGGAAAAGAGCACGTGTTCCTCTGTTGTGCAGAGAAACGTGAAAAAACAGTCTGAAAGTTCAAAAATGAGAAGATCAAGAGAACAAATCCACACGATTACTTTTTTAAATCTCATGATTTTTCAAACCCATCTCTTTTGTTTGTGGGGGATCTGACTCATAATTTTCAGAAACAAACAGGAAACACTGCAGACATCTCCAAGTATTTCCTCTCTCCACCCCGCCACCGGCCTTGTCTTTTACTTTAATTCTGGACATTTTATTGTCCCTTTCGCTGTCAGCAATGAAATGGCACTGCTCTACGCAGGCTCTAGTGCACTCAGATGTGCAAGAGCTTCCCTTCTCTTGCCCAAACCCAGGGAAAGGTGTCCTTCCTCCTCCTGTCGTGACGAAGTGAGGCCTTTCTTGCATCCCCCACGATGTCAGATGAGAAAGCAAAGGCACTCCACCATGCTTCACTCCACTGCAACCACAGCACCTACAGCGAGCACCATCTTGGTGGTCCCGTCCCCAGTGGTTAGCGAGCTCACACGCTGCCCGAGGAAGCCCGAGCAGCTGGCAGCAGCACATGGGGGCTGTCAGAGGGCCAAGCTCAGGGTATGAGCCCCCAGCACCCAGAGTCCCCACCTGCCCACGGAGGGCTTGGAGCAGAGGAACAAGATGAAGAAGTGTTACATGGTAATGTGCCAGGAAAGCTTTTTTTCCACCCCCCGCTTAGTTTACTGCAGTGCTTCCTTTCATTGTATGCACGGAGAAGAAAAAAACAAAAAAAATCCCTTTCTCCGTTCACCATTATAACCTGTTACACAACACTGGGCAAGCAGCAGTCGCAAAGCCCTGGCCAGCAGGAGGCATGGCAAGGGAGAGAAGCAAGGGTGAAATTGCTGGCACCCCAGAGCAGATTCCTAAGTTGCAACCTTCAAGGAATCACTGGGGATTTCTTGGCTTGCCTTGCTACAGCGAGCAGTTTTCCATCGCCACCGGCACCCACACACTCCCCCAACCAAGAGGTGGGTGGGGAGGGGACAACGTTTGACGCGTGAGAAAGGCAGGCTGTGGGATGACACGCCGACGGAGCTCCAGGCCTCAGGAAAAGGAGATGTGAGGGGGCAGGAGTCCGTCACCTTCTGAGGTGAGGGGGAAAAAGGGAAACAGTATTAACAGTGGCACAAGAAAAAAAGGAAAGGACCTGGTTTGCAAAAGACTATGCAGAGACCACAAGGAACTGAAGCAAGGTAAGAACAACGTGGGTGACAGAGTAAACAGTCATTTTCACTCAACCAACTCTCAGTCAACAAATTGCCAAGAGAGAATTTCTTCCAGGCTCTCTTTTCCCACTAATGGTTGGATCTGATGATCTGTCAAGGCCCCTTCCAACCTGGGCTGTTCTCTGATTAATATGACAGGGACCATGGAGGCAGGCAATAAAAACCCACCTGTTTCCCTTTTCAGAGATGTCAGTTCTGTAGGGCTACCCGTTTCTATTTTCTCCATGGAAAAAAATAAATAACTGGGATACATTTTAGCAGCCCCTCCCAGGAAGAACTCAGGATACTGCGTATATTCCGTCTCTTTGTATCAGCAGACAGTATTAAAAGTAATTGCAGGCAAGCCTAAAATCCTAAGGTTTACATCCCTGCCACCCTGGTTCCCACAATGACTTTGAATGGTAGCAGCAAGGCTGCCATGCTGCTGGACACTTCCCCTGAAAGGGGAACCTGGACAAAGAAGCATACCAAAGTTCAAATCTAGTTCCAAGTTAAGCAAACTAATTGGCGTACACAGCTCTTGTTTAAAAAGCCCTGTTAAAGTCAATCTAATATTGTGCAATGATATTCAGCAGAGAAAAACTATTCTAACCTTTTCCTTATCACTCCACCAGTCTCTCCGCACTGCTATATATTATCGCAAGAAGCTAACCCACTGCCTGGCACATTAAGATTAAAAATCTGCTCACTGCCTTAGCTACAATTCCCTATTCATTCGTGCATAGTAAATAACAAATACTCAGCTATAAGCTGATCTGAAGAGATAGTACAGCACCACACCCAAAATCAGCTCCATTTTTATCACCTCTCCAGATTTCATTACACAATCAAAAAGCCAAGCAACTATCTCTATAGTGCAGCTTTGTGTATGGTTATACAGTTCTTTCTCCAAGTCAAACAGCACCACATTGTCTGGGATAATCTCATCCACTCACATAAACAATTTGTCTGCTATATTTTGATTAACACTTCCTTTTATGAGGACATTGAGATGCTTCAGCCTGAATGGCACACGGTCTGGCCTCCTACTAAAAGAGACCCGCTCTGCCCAAGCTTTCTCTCTGACTGGGAAACACAGCTGCCAGTGCTGCCCCAAGCACCTCTTCCGAAGCAGAGCTCGCTATCATCTTCCAATCTGACACGTGGAAACAAAACAGCATTGGCTTAGGTGATGCCTGACACTTTTTTGAGTGACAAGGTGAGACACTCATAGATCACAACATTCAATAAAAGGACTAAGCTGACCCAAATACAGGAAAGGGCAGAAGTAAACATTAGGCTTGTTCATTCATTTTGTGTTACAACCTTCCAGAGCCTGACTGTCTCCAAGCAACAGTCAACTCAGCTAGCAAAAATCATCAACTAAATTGTTTTAAGTATATGAACTCATATTGCTTGGAGAGAGCTAAGAAGCACTCGCATAAACTGTTTTGATGGTGAACAGTAACATGCACCCACTGATAAAAAATGGCTTGTAAAGTAAATGCATATCCCCAGTCTCAGTGGCTTGATAAACTATTCACCAAGCCAGAAGGCACAATAATCTCTGATACCACAGTTTACTCACATATGAATTTTTCCCTTGCTAAATAAGGCAGAGACAGTTAATCCATTAAGATATAAACAGATACTGGTTAAACCTGAATAATAATCTTTCTTAAAGAAATGGAAAGTGGGGATGAGGATTTATTCCACTGAATGGACACTGCTGCTTACTACTTCGGCAACTTAAAAGGTGTACAAATTGTTCCTGCACCCTGGCCTGCAGCTTTGCATTAGCAATTATGTGAGTTGGAAGCGAGCCTGAACCTCTGATGTTTCTTTTATCTAATCCTCAGCCTGATGATATTTTAGAATGTATTTTTGTTTATTTTTTGCTTTTAAGTTTAATTTATTTTCTAGGTAATGAGGACCAGAAATAGCTATTTGTTTGTGTACAAAGCCCTGTGTTCATATAAAGGCAAAGTTTGTATCTAACTTGCTGTCCTGTAATGAGAACAAGGTATCACAGCACTTATGTTCACCAAAGCTGTGCTTAAGATACTGCCAACTAACTTTATGCAGATTTTGCCATACTCGTGGGACAGACTCAACTGGCATTTGGAACAGATTCTCTTCTGACCTCCTCTGGCTATGCAAAGTGCCCAGAAAGCAGCTGACCGGTGAGCTCTCCATTCATCACCTGCAAGGCACTGATCGGCTGGCACAAATTCCCACTTCCCCCTGCTCTCAACACATGGTAGCAAAGATGGCAGAAATAAAACAAGACTTCCTGGTGCCCCCCAGCAACCTCCTCTGGCCAAGACCCATTTGAAAGCAGTTGCTTCGGTATTAGGGCTAATATAAACCAGAAATCCAGAAGCCCAGAAATTCATCTGGCCCCTCAGGTGCCAGTTTCAGGTGTGAACACCAGCTCCATCAGCTCCAGAACACGAAGAGCCGCTAGCCAGCCACTGCCTCTCCTTGGACAGTTCAGGCTCTACAGAAGCATCTGGGCCACTTACATCTATGTTGTTACCAACAACCTGTCAGCTTCTTCGCAGCTATCTTCAGTCCCTCCACATGCACTGTCTACCCAGAAAATCCCATCTTCAGTCTAGCGACTGGGTACTGAAGGAATCATCAGACTCCTGAGATAAATCCCTAGCCTGGGCAAAGATCAGAGCATCTCCTCCTCCCTGCAAACTAACAGGAAGCCAAGTTCATCAGCATACTGAGACTCACACTCTCTTTTCAATTTTTCAATCTAGACCACAAGCAGAAACTGCATAATTGGATTGAATCTTTAGTGATAGCAAATGATCATTTGCTATCTACTGCTCAGGTTGTGTGGACCCCTGCTGCTCAAATTTTCCCTTCAACATCCTCCCTCCAACCACACAAACTGCAAGCACTTTGGCAGAAAGTCAAAGTGACGTCAGTCGTGCAAAAGATACTCAAGCATGCCTCTGCCAGCACAAACCGCTCTTTCAGGGCTCCTTAGCTGGGTAACGGGGACAAAATGAACTTCCTGTTCCTCCATGACTGACACAGTAGATTAAACGCTGGGAACGGGGAACCACAGCGAACCACCTCCGACTGCACAGCCCAGAGACCAGGACCAAGCACTACCCAAAAGAGCTGCTGATATACTGCACTGACTGCACAGGAAAGCCACCTCCCTCTTCTCTCCAGCTAGACTGAATAATCTACCTCACTTCTCTCAGATGAATGCATTCCCACTTTATATGGAGAAGGATCAAGAACTTGTGGTAGATATTTATGGTCCAGCTTACGAAGAAGATCCATATTCCTTCTGGATACAAAATTCAGGAAGAAAAAGCTGTACCTGTGTTTTAATTGAAATAACGAGTGCTTTTGTCAAATCCTTAGGAAACAAGCACTCAGACCTGACCCCTCTAACTACCATCAGATAAAAACATCCCATTCTTGAACAGAAACGGACAGAAAGCAGAAATTCCAAAGTTCCCCAAGAGGTAACATCAACCACCAACCTAGATACCCACAGCCATGGTGCAGAGACCACTCTGACAGTATCTGAAGATACCTGAAGACACCTTATTGCTCCGGCAAGTCTGGGATCACGATTGATTCATGGTACACAGCAAGTACTGACATGGTTGGGAAGAAGAGCTGACAAGATATTTTCAGTCCTTATTTACTAAAGTGATAAAATGCCTCTAGATCTTGTATGTCCTCTGTTAAACTGGGATAATTAGATGAAAAGCAGCTACCAAAAATGCTTTTTTTTCAACCCAGCTTGCTGGAAATCTTTTTTTAGTCCAAACATGCACTTGGTCTCTTCACCTCATGCACCTGTCACAACAAGCTAGACCACTGTCTAGCACTATATCGCAACTACATATAAAATAAGGTGCTAAATCTACAAGAATCATTCAGAGAATTTTATTCTATTTCCAGTGCCCTTTGGTGCCTGAATTCACAAGTCATGCTATATTAATTGTAACTATCACTCTGAAGTCATAACAATCAATTATCTGGCAGAAAAAAAATAAAGAAACTAAGCTCTTTAGCAACACACTCCACTGATGCCCACACAAGATACTGTTGGCATTGGGGCTCTCTCTTTTTTATCTATCATACAAACATCACATTTCCTGCACCATTTTGCACATCCTGCTTACACATCACCAAATCATATTTTTTTCACATCAGCTATGACTTTTGCAGCCCCCCAAATCCAGCGGTTTCAAAGACGTGATACAATGTCTGAAAATAACATAACCAGGTAAAACTGGTACCAGTCATTCAATTTTCCCCATCTCCTATGTACTACCTCACTTCTGAACTCTGACCTTGCCCAATGTGAACAGAAAACTTTGATCTTGCCACTGTGAGGGGATGTTTAAGACTTTTCCCAAAATCATCTCTTTGAGAAGCTTCTGGCTCCTCTAAACTCCATTCCAGGAAGACAAATACATTTCTCAACTGGGTGATTCAAGAGGCTTTGCATCTTATTCATGAGGTTTTGTAAATTACAGGAAGGGAAGAAAAAGTAATCCCTTTTTCAGCAGTCTCATTCTTTGAAATAACCACCAATCCTTTGATCTTCTGCCTAAGACAATGTCTGCAGCTAGCCTCCAAAGAGTTCATTTGGATGAGGCACTATGGTCACTCTGCTGCTCCCAAATCTGTGAATGCCCAAGAAAGCACAGCCCGATTAATTCCTATAACTACATGGCAAACTGCCCTCATGATAGCCTGTCTTGACCCTGTACTTTTTTCCTCAGACAAATCATGATGAAATTGCCTGAAATTTTAAGCATTAACAGGAGTTCTCCCTAGATGGTTCAAAAACTTTATCGTACTTTGTCACCTTCCAAACTCCCCTTTATCTTCTCATACCCATGCTTCCACACTTGGATAAGCAATTACTACAGTACTCAGAAGTGCTCTGCAAGATCACTTCAGAAGTCCACAAGTCTTTGCTGAGCCTTTGCTTTGCTTGATTGTCACAAAACAATCCAAAGCTCAACTACCTTTGTGGAAAACTTGATCAGGACAACAGTAAATGTATTTTTGACAATCCTATTAACGAACCTTGCCATTTCAGAGTGGCTGTATTGCCTGCTCACTACCCAAACTCATCTAGACAGTCTTTAATTACTACCCATAAAAGGTTTCGCTTTCACCTGCAACTCACCAAAGGGTTCGTTAAGAAATCTCCCCAGATACTGCTTTGATTCCGTCCGATTCACCCAGTTCTTTTTTCAGATGACATTTGGTTTTGCTTTAATTCTTTCAGTAGAGCTTCCAGTTCTTGTATTACAGCTGATATCAATTCTGACTGGTCTCTTTGGCTAGTGCATTATTTTTTTCTCTTACTACTTCTTGTACCATAGCTCTGCAAGGACACCAGTCACAAATTTCCATTTTGGAAGTTGGATCCACCTCATGATTGCAGGTTATCATCAGTCACAAGTGACTATGTCAGTTCTGAAGACTTAAGGGCTCTTTCCACTATAAAGACAAGTCTCAGATGGTATTAAGTATTTTATTGATCATATAATGGTAATTTATTCTTTACTATTAATTCAGAAATAATTTTATAAATTCTTCTTTTCCTGGCACAGGAAACACATAGAAGCACATTGCTTCTAATGAGGTGTCATAACAGAACTTTATATGTTTTTTTGTTTGTTTGTTTTTTTAACTATGTCCTATGTACTACTACATGGCAGCAGGGTGGGAGGGGAATAAAAAAAAAAATAAAACATGCAGTTATTGGTCCTTACTTTCACTGGCAGAAAAACCTGCTCAACTACAAAAGTTAATACAGACAGGACTTATTGCCTGCCAGGTCCTGACCTTGCTTTGTTTTTGCAAGAGATGCCATTGCTAACAGAAACCAAGCGTACCTCTAACCTGAATCCTGCAGCTGCCCAGGGTCCATAGCAGTACCCTCCCTGAAGACCTAGATGCCTGTCTCTGAACGACTTCATGATCAAGTCCTCATTTATCTGCGAGTAATCCCGGAGAGCTAGCCAAAGAAGCAGAAATCTCAACGTGGATATTCCTCAACAGTTTTTGTTTTGTTTTGTTTTTCAAATGGCTTCGTAACATACTTCCAGTTGGTAAGTACAAACTTTCAGGTGTCGAACCTACATCTCAGATTACCTATACAGGAAATGCTGTCATGGATCTTGGCTACTATTTTGTTAGTTACTTTTTCTAAGCAAATATATATTATTACAACAAACTTAAAGTATATATTATTACAACAAACTGTCACCGACCCCATGGAAATAAATTATTACCTCCTCACCTAAAAATAAATAAAAAAAAAATCAATATCTATTAAATTGTGTGTGTTTTGTACTTTTACCTTCTAAAGGCAAAGACTTTTTTCTGTATTGTAATAATCTTTATAAGCAGCATGCTATGACAGCAATGATATTTAACTGTATATAGAGATACTTGAAGATTAATTTGAAACTTAAACTTTCCATATTCACTGCAATATTCAACTTTACTTTTATGACAGTAACACTAAAATCCAAAATATTTTTTACAGCAGCTCACTACTCATGAAACCTGTTCAACATTCAAGCTCAGCTTACTAAGTTCTGTCTTCAACCTGAGAAGCATTACAGACATTGCCCTATCTGATTTTTACATCAGCAAACCTGATTTCTTCTTCTTTATACCAAATTTAAAACAATGAAATTCCACAAACCTCTTCATTTAACTCCAACTTTACAGCTGTCTTGAGAGTCAGGCTCACTGGGCCTTATTTTTTCATGTTGGGACAGGTGTGAAGTCTATGAACAGACATCCTCATGAGTGATGGATGGCAAGGAAACAACACTGCATTCAACTGAAACTGAAGAGTAAAATCTATCTTGGCAGAACAAAATAATTGAAGTCAGAAACTGCCCAAAATGTCCAAATTAATACTATTAACAGGCAGTTAACCTTTTTCACCCCGTGCAGTTGTTTGTTTTTTTAAATGAAGGAAAAAAAAAAACTTTGTAGGTAGTCTCACAACTTTTGTTCTTTGGTCAGAAAAAATGGAACTAGCTTAGAGATGTATTTCAACGTTTTTCACCGGTCCTAACTACAAAGATCTGCTCTTAGTGTTTTCAAAAGTGATATTTGGTCTTTCCCAATACATTAGCTTTGTTTACCTCTTTACTTATTGATTCTGAACAATAACAAAATCCTAACCAGATATAAAAGCTGACTGAGTGTATCTTAGCAAAGCACAGTACTGATTCAGTTATTCAGAACAACTACAGAGCCTGTTAGATATCCAAGTCCAGCCAACTTTAAAATGAGATCAACAAGGTCATGCAAAAAGCAGTGTTTCCAGTCTCATGCACCACTAGTTAGCCCCCCACCTGCAAAGCATGTGCTCTAATTTAAAGCTAGTATAAGAAAATTACTACTAAACTCAGGGCACTTCTTACACACCTTTCTTTTGTGACCATTACTGTTTTCAAGCTTTTCTCCACATCCATGAGGGAGAATAACTCACTTTTTCTTAAATGGAAGCAGAGGATATCCAAAATTTATAGAGCCCTGAGAGCTGGAACTTTATAAATGATGCCAGGTATTGCATTAGGACAAAACTATACTGCTCACATTCAATACAGCTGCCCTCTAGAGCTGCCTAATTCAGGTTTCCAAATCACAGTGTTCAAGATTGTACAACTACACAATATGTCACAGGCATCAGGTTGTAGATGCACTCTGGAACCAGGCAAAATTCCCCACAGCGAAATGAAACACGTCCTGAAGGGTTCGTCAGTGGTTTGTGCCTGCTGCTGCTCTAGCTTGAATCCAAGGCACCATGAGGAGGCTCGCAGGCAGCCAGCAGCCTTGAAGCCTCCTGTCTTTGACCTGCCTCTGCTCTGCACACAAGAACGCTAGCACACATTGGCAGTAAAAAGAGAAGAAAACCCTATGAACTGGGTTGCTGTCTGTTAACTGTGGGCACATCAGCGTAAAAGTTTGGGGCTTACTATGAGTTTCAGCAGCAGCTTTTCTATCCTGCAACTACAAGCTTTCAGCTGCCTCTGCAACATTCATTAACTTGCATATGTCAAGTGCAGGAAAAAAAAAAAAAAACACATTTGAAATTCAAACAAACCTCTAAAAGAAAATCAAGATAACAAGTCCAAGTGTTGGATTATAACAAGCTTCTGTATTTTGTGATTCATATGAAAAGCTCCGGTGTCAGGGTTTGTTTTTCTTTCAAATGACATTGATTTTTATCTGCCAGAGGTCAAAGAAGAAAAACTTGATTACTGTTTTAATATCAATTCCTTGTACAGGGAAGACCTGCAGTAATTTCAACTTATAGCATCAAATGGTAACAACCACACTTGGATATGCTTTTCTAGCCTTCTTCTGCCAATTAACTTCAAATGAATTTCAACTCCATGCCTTCTATCACACAGCAGTAATCAACCCAAAGGGGAATTTCAGATGAACTGTCCTAAACTTATTATATATAAGAAGATTACAGGAGTACCAGAATTCATTATATAAATGCTTAGTTGTTACCGAAGCATTGGATTTCCCATGCACTTAGCAAGCCTGCCATACACTGCAGTATAGGACATGACCATGTCAGTAACGACTGCGTCATGTTTTTACAGAGAATTGCGTGAGGTAGCATAGGCAATCTTAAAACTGCAAAATTGCTATTTCTTTCTTTTTGAGGAACTCATTTTGTAATTCAGACATTATCTTATGGAAGGCAGTATTATTATGCATTTTCATAAACCAAAAACCCTCAAAAAAAAAAAATCAAATACTGAGTTGAATGAGAACACACACAGACATCTACCATGTGAAATAGCACACTTAACAGCAACAGGGCCAGGCTGCTTGCTTCTATGTAATTTGAAAAGAAATAAGGCTTGCTAGTAGCTTTCAGAGCTATTTTCTGACACTAGGGGACTGCAGATCTCTCAACAACTATCTGTCATCTTCTGTTTCTATTCACTTCTACTTCCTTTCTAATGCGTGCTGCCTTTTAGACCATGCATTCAGTTACTGCCCCACCACACAGACCTACCTCTTCCCATGCATACAGCAGCTTCCGGACATTGCTCTCTTCGTTTCTCTACCACCTCACTCTCCATTCACCAATGGCACCTATCTCCCCCTTTTCCTCTGTGTTATCCAAAGGCCAGAAAGGGAGTCCAGAAAGCATGGGAAAGACAGTCTTCCCGTGATCACCAATTGAAGTAGCCACACAGAAAACCCTGTTTGTAGGATTTACCCATGATTTACTAGAGCAGCAGTGCACACACGGCCCCCAGGCAGTCCTGCCAGGTCAGCACTCTGGGATTGTCTTTCCTCTGTTTCTAAGCAGTAAATAAGACATGCATTAAAATTACATGCTGCGCATGAAGCGTTGTTCTTATCAAGAGCAATCAAAAAAAAAAAAGCATATGATGTGTAGATTTGGGCACAGAAGGATGGTCAGAAAGACAGACCTAGAGCAACAGGACCACTTCTGACCCAACTGTTTGCCTGCTGCAGCCAAAATAGCTCCCCACAACCTCAAGCAATACCTCATATAATACATTAATAACAAGTTTATATTAAGCCTGTGTTTTCTTTGTCTTTTGCTTTCCTTCTTTAACTGTTTCCAATTCTTAATCAAAATCATTACTTCGCTAGAATGCAATTTCTTGGTTTGTTTCAGATTTAAAGCAAACAAGCAAACTGAGGTAGTAAAAAAAAAAACAAAAACTTTTTTTTTTTTTTACTTCCCCGGAGACAGAGAACAGAAGGGCAGCAATTGAGCAAGCAAAGCTTTGCCATGCCTCCCAGAAGAGGAAGCCCCTGGGAACTGGGACGCACATGCTGCAAGCCAGCTTCAGGCCCCACGGGCAGCCAGAGCCAGCAGAGAAGTTGCCTCCTCCAGGTAATATTCACTGCCCTCCAGCCCGAGGCAGGTGCCAGGACAGCCCACACTGTCACAGTGGCCTCAGTGAGATCATTCCAGGGCTCACTCCTATCAAAAGCTGGAAAAATTTTAAGAGGAGCAGAGGAAGAGGAGCCCTTTGTGCTGGAGGAAGAGCAGGCATCAAGACTGCGCTGCAGCTTCTCCACACAGGGCTGCAGGGATAACAAACACATTTTTGTTCACCCTGTTCTCAGAAATGTTCCTGCCATTTTATCTGAACCTTTCCACACAAAAACATTCAATCCCAATCATCTTATTCTTGGTCCAAGAAGTCACGGTTTAGCACCACTGGAAACAACTGAATCCAAGACCTACGATGGAAGTGTCTGCACATTGATGCACCAGTGGAAATACTGATTCAAACACTTAAGAGGAAATTAGGTTTATAAATAACATAAATGAAGATTTAAAAGAATCAGTTCAGACAAGGAAAAAAAAGTAAAACCCTGAACTACCATTCATTTTCCTTTCTCCATTTTTTTCTATAAACATTCCTAACTGAGTGCAAAGTTACGCCTGAACTTTGCCAGTCTCCCTTTCACACAAAAAGTAACAGACTTTTCAAAGTAGGTAGAAACCAGACTTTTAGGAGCATTAAACACACACAGAGGACATGGCTTTGTGGTATTTCACAGTATGCAGCACCATGCAGTAGCCAAGCTATAGCAGCCTGTACCATCAGCAGCAAGGAGCCCGGCGGTTCAGCCTGGCTGACCAAAGGTTTACGCACTTCTCACCAGGCAGTGTTCCAAGCTGGAGGAGTCACAGACTGAGCCGACTCTTCCTTCTGGGGCACTTTCAAAAATATTGGATACCTGCGATTGCAAGTGGGTCAGGGAACCACATAAAGACTGTTTGGTTAATCCCTTTGTTACACAGAAGGAAGTTAAATATGATTTAAAGTGATGAAAGTTAAACAATCTCCCCTCTTTCCTGACTACTTCCCACGCCACCCATAGTCCTGTCGAGAACTACAGAAGTAGAAACAGCCACACCATTTGTCTCCACTTAAAATTCAAGTCCTCTCTCATTTCCATTACCATCACACAGCTTTGGGATAAATTCACTTTAAATCAATTGGTTCTTTCCCTAACCCCGCTTTTCTCTCCACATGTTCTTGTCTGATAATGAGCTCTTTGAACCAAGGATATTACATTTCAGCATACAGTCTCATAAATCATTACACTGTAATTAAGGCTACTCCTATGCTCCTTCACACTCGAGCTGTGTTTTGTGTGCAAGTACAACTTGTGAGAGAAACCAGCCACCTCTGGGGCTCATTACTTGCTGCATTCCCACAAGAGTGCTTTTGCATTAGGAAGACGACAAAAAAAGTGTGTTTCTGAAAACGCTAAGCCTAAAAAGTAGGAAAAAATATTAAGAAACAGATCCTAATGGACAAGTCTTACTGGTACTGTCAATCAGGAAAATAAAGTACCTACGTAACAAAACACAGAAGTACTTTTGCCCACATGAAAGCAGAAATCCATCTTCCCTCCCTTGTTCCACATATTTGGTTCTGTATGTATCAGAATTAGATTAAGGGTAATTCCAGTTGTGCCACTTTTGCTTTCTTTAGGCTTTTTATTCTCTCCTGACTAATTGCATTTTGTTAGCTGGCAAAAGAAAGAAAAAATTGCTGCTATTAAAGGACATATACGATGCTCCTTAACCAGAGCTTACGTTTTCAGGCAGTAGAAGAGTGAAAACAAGTGCACTGATGAAAATACAGTGGCGTGTCGCAGCATCATCAGTCACTACATCTTTTTTCTTAGCACCGTTTCTGAGGCCACCAAGATGACACATTTTAGCCTTCACAATATTTGTAATATTTTGATTTATGCTGTTCCATATGCACTTTCTACTTAACCTTGCCTTTTCACAAAATATGACTGATGTTGTTTGCATGAAGTCCAAATTCAGTAAGACAGACTAAAGCCCAGTGAAGGAGCATTATTCAGAATAAAACTGTGATACTCATTTCAACTAAGAAAGTTCAAGCAAGCACTTGACAAATTGAGCAACGTTGCTCAAGACAAATCAACACTAAACTTGAGAAAAAAAAGCATGAATACTCTACAACACACTTTTTGCTGCTAATTAGAAATAAGCCTTGGCACTCCTTACCACACAGGGTCGTATATTACCTAGCAGGCAGCTCCAGCTGCATGCTCCATTAATTGTGTTCCATGAGGTCTCTCTCTCCTGCCGCAGCACCGAAGCGCCTTTACGGAGGTGAGACAGGAATGCAGCCACTGATGGTGACTAACAGCCCCATTGTCAAACTTTCCAGCAGCTGATGCTGGCAGTCGTTCTTACTTTTTTCCGCCTCCCCAGTCAAGAATACTTTTTTCCCCCTCATTGTGCCTAAAGGTGATTAACAGTAGCTCTAATTCCCAACATCAGTGCCTACATTTACTGCCAAGACTCTGGGGAAGGTGGTCTCAGGGTTCAGACACTACTGAAGGACAGAGTAAAATACTCAGATTCATTGCCTAGCTCTGTCACGTTACTTCCTCCAGGACATAAAGCCTCAAACCATGCAGAAGCTAAGGCACTCTAAGGGTTGAAAAACAAGGAGAAAAAGCATTATTAGCACAGCTCAATAATCCAGTAACAAATATATTTTGAAATGGCAGAAAATTACGCACGGATGTAAATTACTTTCCCCAAACATTTCCTTTTCTCTACTAAATTGCATGATGATCTACTTTTACATGTATAAACTTTCTCCTTTTTAAAAAGGGGATGTCGAGGAGAAGAAACAACTCACAGACGCTTGAGGCTGGACATCATCAGCATCTCAAAGCAGCATCCAGATCTAGAATCAACGCAAACAGAAAAAAGAGCAGGCGATTGCTTGGACACTGTATCTCAACTATCCCCAAGACCTGCAGCAGCCAACAGAGAATGCTAAGCCCTAAAACCCTCTCAAAGATGACCCAGAGGTGCTCCTGTCCACTTGGGATCCACAGCCTGGAGCATCCTCCTGAAGACAGGTTTTCATGCCCCTTCTTCCAAAAACCTGTGCACAGCCACTCTCTTATTTTAAATACAGATACAAGATGAAGAATTAGGAGCGGTGCCGCCTCACTTCCCTCTCCCTGCCCCCATCCAGTGCTACACTGCTGACTTGAGATGCGGAAGAGATGTTCAGTTTCCTCTTCTGACTACCAGGGATTAAATCTGAAAGTAATGCCCTCATGCTGTGTTTCATCCAACAGCTGTTTATAGTAAATACAGAAAAAAGTCCTGAGACAAGGACAGGAACACAGGTTTCTTCCAGCTCCAAGAAGTGCTGCAATCTTTTGGGTCCCACTTCCAGCACCTCATCATTCCAGTGACTCCGTTTTTGCAGAGGGAGGCATGGAGAGGCATTCCTGCCTTCACCCAGCACCACCTCGGCATGCTTGCCTGGATGCAGGACGTGGATCCCCTGTCTCCCAAACACGGAGGACCCCCTGGACCTCCTCACTGCACAGGAAGAAGGATCCCACACTCACATTCCAGTAGATATTAAGCTCACCCTATGCTTGATGTGCACATTTCAGCTGCCACTTTCTCTTGGAGTTAAGTTTCACGAGCAAACTGAGCACGTGAAAATTTCTGCATCAGCAAGTGAGCAAAAAATATTCTGAAAATGCATGAAACCCAGCCTTTGCCTGGAAATCTCCACCTCAGAACTAATCTGTTGACTGGTTCAACTCCTCAAGGAGTAAGGCCGCTTACGTGACAGGCCTCCCCCACTTAGAGAGGTGCTGTGCACTTTTTTATCTTATTTATAGAATGGCCTCACTCGTGCTTTGTTTAAGAAACAATTAGCCTTTGACAGCTTAAAATAAACAGAACTCTCTCCCTGCTGCAGAATCACTAGACCCGACCTGGATGTAAAGTTATCGCAAGAACTTTAAAGTTCCATATGAGACTATCTGATGGCCTAAAGGGTGTGAGCCACGAGCTAATTTTCCCTCCTCTCCCGGCACCTTGCAGAACGGCACCCTGAGCAACATCAGCAGGAGGTAAAAAAACAAGGATCCACATCGGTCAAAGGAAGTGAGGAAGCAGTCATCCCAGCTCTTATCCTCTTCATCCTCGCCAACATGCATGTAGCACCTCAGCAAGGTAGGGCTGCCTCCATCAGACGTGTGGGCTGAACAAAGGGCCTGCGGGCATGCAGGAGACAGAATTCCAGCCACAAGCACAAACTGAATGCACAGCTGGGCAAACTTCTTCCCTGAACTTACTGGTGTTTTCTCTGCCTCTTGTGTTGCTGCAACCACTCCAAAGGCAGTAATTTCACTAGCTGGCACAGGTAACACGACCTGGCAGCACAACCTTACATTTCTGTCTAAACTCCCGTACCACCAGCAGAGGGGTCAGCGCTCCCATTTAGTAGACGTGGGAGTTTTCCACCGGTAACTTCGTGTTTCCTTCAAGGCCTTCAGCTCCTCAACTCCAGTCTGCCAGCTCTGCAGATGCCCGTACCCAGCTGGGGAGCAGGATACAGAACTGCTGCACTGAGGAGAGACCAGAGCTACCTCAGAATACTTGAAGCCCTGGCCGTGCCTGCTGCTGAAGTAGAGATGTGCAGAGGCATCCTGTCTCATACCCCAGGTGGTTTTCTTCAGCTGGCTCTTATGAGAAGAAAGCCTGAATAGTCGGTTAGTTAGGGTGTTAGCTTGACTTCAATTACTTCTCCTGCGGAAGAGCTCCTGTATGCCTCAGGCAAGCTGCTATCTTGGCTTCTCGTCTATAAAACCTGGGGCAAATGTTCTGACCTAACTCCAAGGGATGAATGGAGGGCCTCCGGGTTGCAACACGGGAACGCCAGCATGTGCTTAAGCAATGTGCAGTGGTACCAGCACCAGTCACAGCAGGAATGTCTGTGACCACAGACAAGCGGGTATTCTGTGAAATGAGGTACATTTCTTAACATAACAAGTAGTAAAAGTAAAGTATGGGAAACTTAGCTTCCCCTAGATGCAGCAATGAGACAGAACCAAACAACAACAAAATTATGCCAACAAAGAAGAAATGCAGGGACTACAAGAATAAGAAACAATATCCAGTGATTACCAGTTGCAGAAGGCAAATGTTTTCAGGCAGGATTTAAAATGACAGGAGTCAGCAAAACAAAAGGAGATGTGAGACAAAATACAGACAGTCATAGATAGAAAAGGCACAAAATTAACAAATAGAGAAACAAACTATGGAAAAATACTTGTAAACTGATGAAATGATTGAACAGCAAGGATAGGAAGTAATAATAAGATAAAGAAATACAGGTGACCTTCAACAGCAGCTTTTTTCCAGTCAGGGTACCCCAGCAGGTGACACAGACATAGGCACAGGCATTAGCTGTTAGCGTGTTGGTACCGCCCTGACTTCGCCCTGCAGTCCCCCACCGAAGAGACCTCAGGACACCAGCAGTCCAAAACAACAGGCAGGGGCAATAACCAGGCACACGTTAATTAGCAGAGGATCAGCTTTAGCAAGGGATATATTTGCTTAACTGTTGTTCTCAAGGTACAGCTAATGTTTAAGCAATAAACAGCACTGATATTTAACCAGAGTTTGAGCTGCCTCGCCAATCGAATTGCTATGATTCATGCAGCGCAGGAGACATTTCCACTGACAAACGGTTAAGGACGTGCTTACTTTGGCCATGCCACAAAAATCACTGAAACTGCTGCAGCTCTCCTACCAACATCAGAGGGAACCACTGCACCCTCAGGATCTGTCGCTGCGACCACGCGATGTGACAGTTTAAAGAAAGGTATCGGTGCACTCCTAACGTCACGTCAGCGTGCTTCTCTAGGGTTCCAGGCAGGGGATTTACAGAGCTAATGAAAGCCTCGGAGCAAGCAGGAGTGCTGCAGCCTGAGTTAAACTACAACTTTTCATCCTGTGAAGAGAAAGAACAGCTGATGGAAAAAAAAGCATCCCCGTGAAATATCTGCCTAGAAACGTCTGCTTATTGCAGGTAAGACCTCAGCTGAACACCGGTGAGAGGGAAAGGGGGCAACGAGCTGATTATGAGAGCGAGTCAAGTTCTCATTCTTTGCATCTCTGAAGTAAAGCAGCCCCCCCCCTCAAAAAAAAATGATTAAAAAACATAAAATAGTAATAAAAAAGAAAAAATGAAATAAACTATAATAAAATGAAAATGAAATAAACTATAATAAAATTAAATGAGCCGAAAGGAAGTGAAACCAAGTGGAAGCGAGCCGCAGGTACCCCGCGGAGCGCCCCGGTGCCGCACGGGGCCGGTGCCGCCGCTGCCCGGTTCCGGTTTGGGCCAGCCCGGCCGGGCGAAGCCGCGGGGATCGCGCCGAGCCCCAGGCACCCCCAGCAGCCCCCGGCACCCCCCCGGGCGCCCGGTCTGGACTCCCCCCGGGCGGCTGCGAGCGCTGCCGTGACCCCCCGGCCCCGCGCTTCCTCCTTTGCCCGCTGCGCCGCCGCCGGGCGCTTCCTGCCCCGCACTCACCCCAGGGTGCTGATGAAGCCGTTGACAGAGCCCTCGGCGTAGAGGGACACGATGTCCCCGATGTACAGAAAGCTGGACATTTTCTCAGACATTTTGCCTCATTTTCAGCCCGTTCCGCGCTCCCCTCACACACGCGCACCCCTCTCCCTCCGAGCCGGGCCGGGGGGCGGCCACCTAAGCGCTGCGGAGCGGGCGGCGAGCGCGGGCCCGGCCGCGGCCCTCACCGCGGCGCTGCCGGGGCTGACATGAGTGCGGCGCCGCTGCCCTCCACCGCCCGCCGCGGCGCCCCGCACCGCCTCCCGGCGCCCTGCACCGCCTCCCGGCACCGCCTCGCCTGCCCCGGCCCGCCCCGACCGGCCCCGGGCCCGACCGCGTGGCTGCCGATGCCGGGGGAAGCGGCCGCCGGCAGCTCCGGGTGGCGGGGGGACGAGGGACCTCCACTCTGTGAGGAGAGCGGGTGCAGCCCCCTGCCCAGCACGGCTCTCAGGCACCACTGTTCATACCCCGTGTGTTTTTCAGGCGATTTTGTTGGCATTTATAAGCCAACGGTTCGCCCCCGGTCCAACAGCGTGACTGCACGCTAATCTCTTGCCGTCCCAAATAATAGGCCAAGAGCATAAGTCTGGCTGCAGATTTGCTGTAAATGGGGAATGAGTAGAGAGCTTCCCGCTTGTATTTAATTTCCCACATTTACAGATTCCAGCTTTATCTCACTTTTTACTGAGCGTAAGTTCTTGGCATCAGAAATGCTGAGTCTTCAAATTAAAGTTAAAAGAAAATAAAAAGTTTTACCATTTGGCATGTACAGAAAAGCCTGTTACATCATTCTAGACTCCCCCCTTTTGCTCTCTTACACATATATTCCAAATTTGTGTGTTCTTTGTACCCACCAGGATACAAAGCCACGATCAAGGACCTGAGCTTGCGCTCTTCTTACATACAAGTGTACACACAGGCCCTAGCTCTGACACTTAACCAAATTCTTCCAGTTCAGTCTCCTCGAATAACCACGATTATTAAAATGCTTCTGCAAAAGAAACAAAAACTTCAGGTCAGTTTAGAAGGCGATGAGGCCTCCTGCATGAACCAAGCAGCTGGCTGGAGTCCCCAGCTGTGGAAGGGCTTATGGAAACCGGCTCAGGGACAACAAACTGAGCAGCAGATGCCACCCCACTGCTGAGGTGATAGTGGGAAGGAAACAGGAGCCACTGGAGGGACGTAGGAACCGGTATGCAGCTGGGGTGGGACAGGAGAGATGCCAGAGCTGCACTTCCCTGTGCTGGCAACAGCGTCAGCACAGGGAAAACGAAAATTGGGCATTTCAAACCACCCAGAACACAGGTATTAAATCCCAAAGTTGGACTTGATTAAAACTAATGAGAATTTGAAGCAAAGTCAGAGCAGCGCCAAAGGAGAGAAGCTAATGCTCACACCCGTGTGCTGAGTGAGTGAAAAAGCTTGACCCTGGGGTCCCTGACAGGAGCTATGAGGCAGCAGGGGAGCCTGGTGCTTTGTTTCCTGAAACCAGTCCTGGACAGTCTGAAGCCTGGGCCTGAACAGCAAAGGTTTTGCAATGCACTGTCAATATTCTGTGCCTCCAGACCCTGTTTATCTCAGCAATTTTACATCAGGCTTTGATTGCCTAATTAAGATTCTTCAGTCAGGCAGGTTTCATTTCCCAACAGCAGACCCTGGCATGCTTGAGATCAGTGGGAGTTTTCCTGGGGATGGACTCAGAACTTGACTGAGCATCGAGCCTGCCTGCTGAAACGGCTGTATGCACCTGGCAGAAAATCACCCCTTGGGACCGTTTGCACACAGAAAGGTTCAACTGTTGCCTAAACATGGGTAATATGGTGCCATTTGAAGTGTCCCCTGATACCTGAGGCATCCCACTCAGTTGCCAGCTGTGAAGCAGGACGGTACACCATAGCTATACCCTCGCCAATTGAGTTTAGGCATTACAAGAGTAATTTTAGAAAATAATTAGCATATGCTTACTGTGGCAAAGCTCAGACTGATGGGACTGCATTCCCCTTCATCCCTAGGCTTGCTCATCCCAGCTCAGCTGGAGCACACTCACAGCTGAAAGCTGTTAATGCCTCCTAGCTCTCTAATGATATATATGAAAAGAACTGGAAATCTTGATCCAATTCCAAGCAGTGATGGCTATTAGCTAGAAACGAGCAGTATGAAATCAGCATTTGGGGGTGGGGGTTGGGGGGAGTAAAGGTCAAAGTAGGCAGGTATTTAAGCAAATGCTTCATTTTAAACCCATATCCTTGAAACAGCCTAACGATCTCACTTACATTACTAGGTTAATATGCTGAAAATAATCAAGCACTTACCTGCTTTTTTAGATCAGGTCTTAAATCGGTGCAAAGATCACATAGGGTAAGCAGATCGGAGGAATCCTTGCTGATCCCCTCCTTGCACACAGAAAGCTTCAGTAGTGACAAATGCTCCTCCAGCATTTTTAACAAGCATTAACTCCCCCCCCCATTAAAAATAATGGTTGTGCCTCTCTGAATGTTAGTTTTATGAAGATAGTATCTGGAAAAATATAATTAAAATGAAAGAGATTTTGTCATAGCAAGTCTACATAGAAAAAAAAATAAGCATGGTCAGAAATTGTAAATGAAATATTGCTAAATTTCTCTAGAGCAGAACTAAACCAACTTGGTTGATCAATGTGAATATTTTTACTACTACTTTTAACCTTGCAATTAGCTACAGGGTGAAAGTGAGGCTGCTTAGTCAATAAAGGGAATTCACTTTTTGTTGGTTATTTCCAGAAACCTTTTATTCCCAAGTTAGCAATACAGGCTTCTCCATTCAATAGGACCAAGATGCAGATATCATTGGCTAGTGCTGACATACTGCCCCAGTGCACACATTATTCAGTGTTGTAAAAGTTAAGAAATCTTTCTTACTCAACTTTCTTTTAGAGTCTACTACCTATTTTCAGAAAATAATCTATTTCTAGTGGTGCTTGCAGCAGCATTATAAAAATTTAATCTCTGTATTTTTAGATATTTTTTTAACATGTTTTATCATGATCCTATTATCTACATCCTATATTTTGGTGTTTGTTCCAGTGCTGAGGCACAGAAGAAAATCAGTTTATCCACAGAGAAGTTAATAAAAGCATCCCTCTGCAGCATTTGAACATTCACTTTAGATGTGAAAATGCACAAAATCAGAATGACCTTAGACTCAAAATAAAATAAAATCAGAATAAATTAAATAGGCTGACATCTTCCTAAGACGTGAAGGGTAGAAAAGGAACAAAAATGCAATGATATCTAAATTTCCTGTTCGTCTTGTATAAACAGGGGAGCTCCTGACAGAAGCTGAATATTTCACGGATTTGAACATTGTCTGATGGAAAGACTTTAATCCCGCACCTATACAATCCACCTCTTTTATGAAGTTACAGATATATAGGCCACTCTAGTGAAAGCAAACTGGACCAATTAGAGGCTTATACAACAAGTAGCATTGATGTTTGTTTTCGTGAAAGCAGAGTATAGTGCTTTCCAGCTGCAGGGGAAAATGGGAAGAAAAGAATGCCTTTAACTGTTTCAATACAATAGATATAGATGGAACTAGGCCAAAACTCAGGCCCCATAGAGCTTTAGCATACAAGGATATTAAAGTTTGGACCCAAAGCCTTGGTTTTGTTTCTCATCCTTCTGATGTGAAGAAAAAATAAAGGGCGGGGGGGGAGGTATATCAAACCATTAAAGACATTTTGATATTTAAGATCCAGCTCTGATTTTAGAGCCCAGCTCAATCTGTAATATTTTTTATGCACTCATCTCAGGCAACTCAGGCAATTGTAGCTTACTTGAGGGAGGCACCTAGTGAAGTTTTTTAAGGCACCTAATGAAGTTTCCCACACAAGCTGGAGACACCCATGACACCCCTTACCTTGTGGATAGTCACATTTGAAACAGCTTAGATATTCCGTGGGCACAATGGCATTTCAAAATGTTTGGATGTACAAAAAACAGCATTATTGGCCTAAGAGTTGATGAGAGAGAGCCAGAACAGCTTATTTTGACAACATCTGCACACAAGAATTGATTTATTGCTGCTAGTGCTTTATTTTGCCTATAGCAAATGCCAGAGTACTAGATGATTTCTTAATAGCTAGCTAGCTGTGGGCACTCATTTTGCCTCTTTTATCATCATGGGAGTTAACTCTTTACACTGTTGTTTTAAACAATCAGTTGGCATTAGTGCCATACAGAATATTAAGCATCTGGGAAAAAAAAAAAAAAAAAGAATATCGGGGGAGGGCGGCTGACGAAGATAAATGTGCATGAAATGTACATGATTTAGTAACATAAAAAAACAGGAGGAGTATGGTGAATTACATAAAATAAGTACAATTATTTGATTGAGAATGAGAAAAAGAGAACACAGAGCATTCATTGCTGCTCTACCCACTTTATTCAGCCTGGTTAGTATGAACAGGAAATTATGGCTAAATTCATAACACCTAGTTAGGTTTTAGTCTTTCCACAGGAGGCAAACATATTTTTCCTGACAGGAGAGATGGCCCTGAAATGAAGAGCTCTCACAAGTGACCTTTTGAGGTTTTCACTAGGGCATGGGGATGAACTTTGCATCGTCACTATCTACAGACACGCACTCCCTCACATTATGACATGCATGCACGGGCAGCGGCTGGCTCACTTGCTGTTTGATACATCTGAATTTAGAAAAGCTAATATATGCATTAATTCAAGTAGTTAAATAATTGCTGGTTAGCTATAAAAAAGTCTTGAAAGAAACAAACTTAGAAATAATGAAAACTGAAGTTACTTACAAATGAATTATTTAAGTAAAAGGAACTTAAATTAAAGAAGTAGCCTGGATGCCCTTCAAACTGTGGCACAATACAACAGCTATGTATATAAACTTCTGAGAGCTGCTCCAAGCCATTCAAATGAAGGTATTTTTGCTTGCGATACATTCAAGCCTTTTGAAATAAGTTTTCAACTGTTTAACAACCAAAGTTGTTCATTCAGAGAGCCAAATATGAGAACTCGACCAAAGCAGAAAGTACAATGTTCCTTTCTTTGAAAACATCTATCCAAAATGGAAGCTTTATTTAGAGAGTTCAGGAAGTTGATGCATTGCCTTCTATCAGCTCACAACCACAGAGCAAGCATCAGGAAGCGCACAAAAATGAACTTACTATTCCCATGTGGAACAAGTGCCAACAGTTACACCAAGTTTGCTTTCAACCTTACAGAACTCACTGCCAGCCCCTGGAGACTTGTTAATCAGGCACTGTCTCCTGGGGTTTCTTTTCTGCTTGGCTGCCTGAAAATGAAGCCTTTCCCTACAAAGCAAAGAGATAAACATACCTTGTTTGAATTTTCTCTTTTGCCAGCTCTCATGACTTTGGAAAGTTCAAACCTGAAAACACAGGGAAAAAGGTAAATCTTCTTTGTAGGATGAAAAAACAAATAGCCTCCATTTCAGCTGCATTTTCTGCTTTTTTCTTCAGCCCTAGCCCACTCCTAACCATGACCTACCCAACAGAAGGATCAGTAGACCTGTAGAGCATGGTGACTGTAACTACAGAGCAATCGTGCTTTGAGCCCTGTCTGTATTACTGTATTATGAGCTGAAAGGCTGACCCTATTGCAGTGTGGATACAACATACTTAATATACAACACTTCATTAAAATAATTATGTACAAAACCCTATGAGCAACAATGAGCGTTTTGATTATCATTTCTCGATGAAACTCAGTATCTTAACTTTGGAAGAAAAAAAGTTATTAAAGTTTCACCAAAATTTCCACAATGAAGATCTTAAGCAAAACAACAGGTCTTAAGAAAAAGGCCTTAAAAAACAGGTCTTAAAAAAATCTTAAGAAAAACAATGGGCCTAGTATGAAGCCTACAATGCAGTTATGTTTGCAAGGTGGATAAGGTGGCAGTAATTAGTATTCCTAAAGACTACAGCCATTTTATACGGTGGGTGTAATAAAATAAATAAATAAATAAATAAATAAATCTCTATAATTGCAATATAGCTGCAAGTATATTGTGTACCTGAGGGGAATAACTCCCTATCTTTCTTAATTCTTTTTTATCACACAGAGAATGAGGAAAGATGCTTCAAACACATAGAAGTTTGTAATTTACGACTGCTTAAAAAGCCTTCTGCTTTTAATGTTTTTTCCAATCTTTTTTTTTCTTATTTAAAAGTTTTGTTGTTGTTTAAATACTGCTCTTTTGTAGGAAATGTCTCATTTCACCAACACAGTGAGCATATTACTCCTTATACACACACACACACATAATAAATTAAGGGCTATGCCAGGCATTGTTGTTTTCTTTGTGGTTTTGTTTGTTTGTTTGTTTTGGTTGGTTGGTTGGTTGGTTGGTTTGGTTTGGTTTGGTTTTTAACCATATTAAAAATTACCAGATGGAAATGAAAATTGTGGTTCATTTTGCTCATACAACTGTCACAAGGCCCATCCTTCCTGGGTTATGCTAGCATTTCAAGACTTTGGGATGAAGCGTATTGCATTTCCTAGTCTGTGACAATGCTTGCTGGTAAGTACAGCTGGGTTTGGGCAAGGAAAAGGCAAGAAAAGACAGGCTTTTCTCAGGAATCCCAGTCATTTCCTGTGATTGCCGAGACCACAGGTCTTCATCCTAGGACTATTCTAGCTTTCAGGTGGGTAAAATAGACTGAAAATATACATCAGGAAGGTGAACGTGGGTCTTTACATCCATTTAAGTCAGTAGACTCTGGGTATTTGGCACTGCACAGAAGTAATTTAGGGAAACCAGGAGGAACTAAGATCCAGTTAAAGAAATAACTCCTCTTGCTCACCTCTCTCTTAAAGCACAATACCAAATATCTGACGTGCCTCAGGAATGTGCTAGGAAGGAAAACTTAGAGATCAAGAAGGATTTCTTTTTATATTGGTTAAAATGCTAGAAAATCTTCTAATAGGGAAATACAAGAAATCCTCTTCGAAGTTGTCAGCCACCATGACCTCACCATGATGGGGCTTTGGGCAACCTGGTCTGTTGGGAGCTGTCCCTGCCCGTGGCAGGGTGGTTGGAACTGGATGATCTTAAAATTTCTTCCAACCCAAACCATTCTGTGATTCTATATTTATCATAAGATTTGAATAACTAGATGGCACTCTCTCCTCAGTGCACTGCAGTAACATTAAACTGCTGGTAGAAAACAGATGGGAAATGTAAAAGTCACACCTGATATCTGACTGACATCAGCAGAGTTAACACCTCTGTTTCACAGCCATGTCTCTACCTGTGGGAACTACTATATTTCCATTGGCAAGATCATAAACATACAAACAGAAGTGGTTTCTCGCTTGTTGCATATTTGTTATACAGTAGCTGTAAGTGCTAAGAACGTGCTGCTCACAAGACATGTGTTAAGCAGAGACTGACCATAGCAGAGTACAGGCTGGATGGAGGTTCACCCAAGGCTTGATTGTAATAAGGTATGTAATAAATATGTAAAATATGTAATAAATATTACATTTTCCAATGAAAATATGAGTGCTGAGGCAAACAGATTTCCCAAAAAGTAAAATTGTTGACCTCTACCCATTTCTCAGCATGGTATGATTTGTTCCCTGAGAACTAGGAGAAAAAATGCTTCCTGTGGTACATAGAGCCTCTAGAAATGCTCTGAACTACATCTCTGCCACCTGGGACTATGTGGTGGTTGTTTGATATTACAAAAGGGGAACAGGCAACTACTTCCATGGATGCAGCAGAAGGGAGCAGAGTGTCAGCAGTGTTCATAGTATCTCTGACCAATCCTCCAAGACTGTGAAAGTGGCAGATGCTGTGGTTCATACTTGGTGATGTTTCTGCTAAAGTAGTATGATACACACCAGAAACAAACAAACAAATCCACCCTAAACCAAACCAAACCAATGTTTCTGCAGCATGCTATTTGAGACTGTGGTGAGAACCCCCAGTATACACTGCCAAGCCACTGCTGATCTGCAGCAGGAATGCAGGCTTTCATTTAGCCCTCCCTCATCTCTTTCTACCTGTTACACGTTACCTCCCATTTTTAATTTCTCCAGCAGCTGCAAGCCATTCCTTCGTTACATGGCATGCACAGTTCATGTCTGCCTCCCACTACTGCTGCTGCTACTTCCCAATATCCTTGGTTTCTCCTTTTCAGACCCCACTTCATGTGTACCACCTATGAATATATCAGGGAGCAAAAAGGACATTGGAGGCAGTGGAGAAAAGCAGCCCTCCACTTGAAGCTATAACCTTTGAGTGTATTTTGATAGTTAAAGTTTCCTCTTGGCTGTCTCATCTGAAAAACTGGCTTAGCTCCCATTCCCACAGTACAAAAGCGCCACACTAGTGAATGTATCTTGACAAACTCCATGTGAGAAGGCAAAGTATTACCCATGGAGGGTATATATAGCACAGGTCTGAGGCAGGATGTTCCTTACAGTAAATATGCATGTGGTACAGAACCACAGGAGTACAGGGGTCGCTGTGGCTTGTTTTGGATTATGGGTTTTCATTTTGATTTTTACAGATAGTATGGTAGTACTGTATCACATATCAGTTCATAGAGTTTGTAATACAGGTGGTAAGCCCTACTAAAAGGCTGACATAGATGTGGTGGAGAACAACGTCCTTCAGTGGGGAGGTGTAGCATTGGCTCAACCAGAACTTCGAAAACTCCAGCATTTGCAGTGCACTGGCAGCAGGTATGCACTTCTCCACCTCCCTGTAAAAATAAATAAATAAATAAATAAATAAATAAAATCATAGGTTACTGTCCAGAGAAAGTAAACCTGTTGCTTTCCTTCATCTGCCAAACTCATAATCAGTATTTACTCTTAATAGTGCAATGGTACCTTGAAGCCCATGTTGTTCATTAGGAGACCAGTGTGTGCAACACTGCAAACCCAGACCAGACAGCAATACAAACCTTTAGATGCAACCTCAGGAAAGGGTTAAGAAATGATCATGAGAAATTGGTGGTCAGGTGTACATACTGTTTAATCCCAGAAATGCATCTTCAGTGGGCTTTGATTCAGGTTGCTCATCTGGGTGTGGAAACTGAGTCAGTCACACAGATAGATCTCACTGATCTGTCCCAGAGCTGATGTGCGTGCACATATACAGTCTCAGCTGCTGATAAGTTTCTTTACATCACTGTCACACACCAGCTTACCAGTTGCAAAGATGACAATATTTGTTCCCTGACCAAAGTCCTAGAACTTGCTGCAAAGTTCTTATACTTATTTTCAGAAAAATACTAGCATTGCATTCCAAGAGTTGCAATCAAAGTCTCAATGGCCAGGTGGAGATTAGTGACAAGTGGCACTCCTCAGGGGTCAGTACTGGGACCAGCACTGTTTAACATCTTTGTCAGCGACATGAACAGTTGGGATTGAGTGCACCCTCAGCAAATCTGCTGATGACACCAACATGCATGGTGCAGTCAACAAGCTGTAGGGAAGGGATGCCGTCCAGAGGGACCTGGGCAGGCCTGAGAGGTGGGCCTGTGTGGACCTCATGCAGTTCAACAAGGCCAAGGGCAAGGTCCTGCACCTCTGTCGGGGCAATCCCCAGCACAAATACAGACTGGGCGAGGAATGCACTGAGAGAGAAGGACTTGGGATATTGGTTGATGAGAAGGTCAACATGAGCTCACAATGTGCACTTGCAGCCCAGAAAGCTAGCCATATCCTGGGCTGCATCAAAAGGAGCATGGCCAGCAGGTTGAGGGAGGGGATTCTCCCCCTCTACTGTGCTCTTGTGAGAACCCAACCTGGAGCACTGCATTTAGCTCCGAGGCCCCCATACAATGATGTTACATACAGTGATGTTAACATCAAAAAAGAGATTCCTAAAAATGAAAAGTAGGATTCAAATCAAGGGGAACACCCAGTAAATAAAGGAGACAGCTTATATGTTTCTAATGCAGTTAAAGATTAGTGGGAAAGGCCATAAACAGAGAAGAACATAAGGAATGGTTTGTATTATGTGTGAACTTAGCTGACGGTGTGTTGCATAAAGCTCTGTGGGTAAATGAACTACACTTGGGGAGCTCTTGGGTACTCTTAACTAGTAGCAAATCAGCTACATTTCATTATTTCCTGCTGATGTTCCTACTGGAAGTATGTTCAGCTCATTTTTAAACAAAGTATTTTCTGTACTCAAATGGCAAACAAATCACTGATTAAATGGAGAGATAGCACACCCAGACGATTTGCATCAATGTAACTGCACCTCAAGTCATATAATTATGCATTGTAACACCACTGTGAAGGGCTTGAACTAAAATTCCCCATCCAGACAAAAGCCGGAGATCGTAATTGCAGAAAAAATGAGGTTACTAATTTATTTTTTAGTATCACCCCCTGAGGGGTGTTGTGATGCCTGAAGATCCTAAGTCTCCAAAACAGGAGTAAATTTAACTCTCTTGCCTTTTCCACAACATTTTGTGTTTACTAACCTAAAAGCATTTTTTTTCCCTCACACGCTGTGTGCACACAACCATCTTCAATCCACTGCTGCAGAAACCAGGGGACACCGCTGACGTCAGTGCTTGCATACCATCTCTGCAGCACAGATTCTCGTTACCAGACCTGCAGAGCAATACCATTTCCACGTCCATGAAGGACTCGCCTCTGGGCTTCCTCCCAAGAGTGCTGGGAGCAAGAGGACAACTCCAGACCTGCATGGAGGAGATCACAGGCAGGATAGGCAGGCTGTGACTGCTCTTCCACAAGCTTAAAGTGATATTTAGGTGACAGTGTTCTGGGGGAGGGAGGCATTACTAGTCATGGCTTGGATTAGAGACAGGAAAAAAGTGAAGCAAACACAGCTTGGAGTAGAAAATAGTATAGCTTCTGGCACTTTTTTTTTCAGCATTTATGTATGATCATTCAAAAACATTGTTTCTTATTGCTGCATGTCCTCTAAAAGCATTTTGTGGCCAGTAAGCTGTCTCCCACTCCACTGAGTGCAGTCAACACTGCATTTGGGGAAACAGATTCCAGCCTCTGCCTCAAGTTTGCTGCCCAACCCACCCCAAAACACCAGGCCTTAAAAAAGTGTCAAGAAAAATAAGGAAAGGAAGACAAATACAATTTCTAGAGGTGTCTAGAAACATGAACCCCCTCCAACTTGTACTTGCCTTGGAGATAACATCTGCATTGGTGATGGCACATCAACCCCATGGGAGACAAATGAGGTTTGTTTCAATCTTTTCTTGAAGAGCTCCTGTCGGAGAGCTGCCCTGCAGTGCAGCCAGCTGAATTTGTAGAGGAGGGGGAAATCTTTCCACGCCCTCCAGCATTATGGTCCCAATGCTCAGCAATGGTCAAAAGGGGTGTTAGGAGTTGATGCCTTTCTCCTGTCAGGAGAAAAATAAGGAGGAAACCAGACAGTAGCAGTATAAACCTAAGGTTTGTCTAGACCTTGATTAGGGGTGCAATTCTGTCCCCTCCACTCAAAAATGACATATTAGAATTGGAAAAGTCTAAGAGAAAGACAACAGTGATAAAACAGTTGTCATAAAAGAAACAATACCAAGTGCACAAACATTCTCCAAATTTAAAGACAACTGAAATAGACTATGATAGTCTACCAAATTAGGAGTGGCATGTGGAGAGCTTCCAGGGTGTTTCCCTGTCTCTGCTAAGGCAACAGCTGAGAAGTGCAGAGCAAAGCCACAGAAAGGAGCCACACACAGAACAAAGCACTGGCACGTGCTCCACTGCACAACAGTCCATGCATCTGCAGGTCTCCTTCATAGGATATGGTGGGTGCGAAAAGTTTATATAGGTTCATGGGGAAACCAAGAAAGGTCACAGAAACCAAACAAAAATTACTGTAAACAAAGGCAGCTTATCCATCTCATGGACTTCCTGAACTGGCTGGAGAAGTGTTGGGGGGTAGCATTGCAAAATACATACTTGTCCTTGCTTCTCCACAGGCATCCACCTCTGGCCATTGATAGGGAAGAGGGTACTGAGCTAGATAAATCACTCATCTGAGCCAGTGTTGCCATTCTTGCATTCCTGCCACAGTTGAAGTGAACAGCTAAACTTTTCCTGATTTTAACAGGTCTGGATTTAATTCCCCCTAACTTGCTTAGAGAGGCTAAGTTTATAAAGCAAGCTACAATAAAAAGTTTTGTATGCAGCTTGCAAAGCAAAGCCAACAATCAGCTTATTAACTCAACTTACTTAAAGCAAATCAGCCAAATTAAAGCATCTATATATACACAGATAGTGTCTCATTGCTACAAGGAAATATAATTCTCGGGATTTCTCCTCAGTCCCTGCTGAAGCCTAGGAGGAAGCTGTCAATCTCTCCATTACTGTTGAACATCATCTAGTGGGATCCAGACTGTTTTGCAACCCGCATTCTAAATTCTGAGTGGTTTTTTTGTTTGTTTTGTTTTGTTTTCAGCTGTGTTGTCTCCTGCTAAAACAACCAAACAAAAAACCTACAGACTTTTACCTGCATAAGCAATGCTTCCCACAGGGAGCCTCCTTTGGGGCTTATGGAAGGTGCTGTTCTATCCCAAGAGTTGGACCTGTGTGAACACTGGGGTAGTCTCCTCATTGACTGTAACACCACAAGTGAGAAATGAAGTGACACCAGAGGCCACAGTCCAACAGATCCAGGACCAAACCTGAAACCTCAGACATGGCATGGGAAGAATTGCCTCATGAATTTAAAACAGATCTCTGAAAGCACAGCAATTGAACCAATCTTACCACCACTACCCCCAGCAAACCTCAGTCAGACAAAGCTTTCCTTCACGCTTGAGTTGGAATTTAGCTGGAGCAAAGACTGAAGAATCTAATTTCTTGTTTGAATAAAGAGAAACACTGATTATATCCTAGCAGGGCAAGTTTCCCTGCCCTGTCTGCTATGTCACAGGAACCAGCTGTAGAGACAAGATTTTTTGTTCAGATCGTTCTCTGTAATTACCTAGGAATATGTCTTGTTTATTTTGGTGGAAACACAGGTGACGTCCCACCCTTGCATGCAGAGCATGGAGTGCACCTCTCTTTTACCTGTACTGGCAAAAACACACAGAAGATCAAGAGATTACAAAAGTTTTTTTCAGCATTCTGGCCAGGCTGCACTGAAAACCCTAGGAATTTGGGAGCAAGGATTTGCATAGACAGGTCCGGAGCACTTCAAGCAACTGCCAGCATTGCCAGCTTGTCTCCTTCTTCCAGCTATATCAAGCCAAACAGGAGAACAAGACATCAACCTCCTCTAAAAAAAAGGGGGCAATGAGACCAAGCGCAGTGTGGTTACCCTGCTGCAGAGCAGCTTCTCAAGCACAGCTCTCAAGAGTGAGCACTGCAAACCAGGAGCTGAAGGATTTGGTTTCTGCAGGGCCAGGGCTAAGGTTTCTGGTCCGGGGAAGGAAGACCACCTCACCCAGCAGCAGGTTCTCTTCAAAGCTGCATGCTGCTGCATCATTTTCATTAGTCATTTTCTCATCTATCAGCACCATTTGGATTAACTGAGCTGCACAGAGTCATTTGCAGACTTGCTCTACATCCAGTTGTCCTGAGGCGATGAGGTGATCACTGAGCCCCTGGTTTTGGTTTGGGGTGGCACATGTTCACAGTCCTCAGTACCTGCCCAGCAGCAGTCTGGCCCCGTCAAAGTGCTCTGGATTTATATCCCAGCCACTTGAAAGAAGCAACTCCACCTTTTGTTTTAATAACAACTGTCTAAAGACTACTTGTGGGATATTTGGGAGCTCTCCAGCTGTGCTAAAGGGTGAGGAGAAAGGGGACAGCGGGGTGCTTCTTGCTCTGCACACGTGTCTGGTCCACTCCAGCCCCCTGGTCCCTTCAGCTCTCCCACCTCTGGATGTAGCTGCTTGAGTCCTGGACAGCCCTCACATTTTCCATGCCGAGACACAAGAAGAGAGGGCCTCTTCCTGGTCTCTCGCATGACCATGTTTGATCTTATATTGGTGAGGCAAAACTGCTGCACTCATCCTTTCTCATGGAAGGTGCTCTAATAGGGCTGAGATTATTTTTTTTTTCTTTTTAATGCAAATTATGAAAGCATAGCTGGGTTTAATCAAACAAACTGTGTCATTCAATACCAAAAATGTAGTTAGCAAAACAGCAAGACTTCAACCCTTCTTCATCTTCTCTGCATTTAGGTGGGGAAGGAAGGGGAAGTAAATGAACTTTGTAAAAGCACAAGGGGATTTTTTTTTTTACAAGATCTTTTGTGAGGTTGAAAACACTAGCTTAATTGTACAAGACATTCTGTTCTCTGGGTGCAAATAGCTGATATTATTTAAATTGCTGTATACTTAGAAAGAAAAACATTTTTTTTCTAGCTAGAGTCCAGGTTGTCTCAGAATAAAATGTACAGCAGTACAGACTGGAACTGCAGCCTCTGTGTACACGCTTTCTGTTGTGTCACTCCATTGTGTGACTCTTCCAGTCTCTGTTTCCCCATCACTTTCTCAAGATGTTTTCCACCATCTTATCACTTACCCATTTTCCATCCAGTGTGACCACTGGAGCTTTTCCTCTCCACTCTCTGCTCCTGTTCTTGAGCTTGGTCCTGCACTTGCAAAACCACCAGTGAGGATAAGGCAGAGCAAAAGATCTGACCCATCAGTATTCAAACTGACTCCAAAGTAGATATAAGCAGTTTTTCTCTACTCTTCTAACTATACAAACGATAAAAGGCCATTTTCCCCACATCACACTTCATCACAAGAGTCACTGACAACATGAACAAGCCAGACTGATCCGTCTTACAAAGCTAACTTCACTACTTTTCCAGTAAATCCCAGTTTGGAGACTGCCGTGCAATAAACATTGCTGGAGAAAGGTCCTTAAGCATAAAACCAGGACAAAGCCCACAGTGGCTCCCTAAGCTCTCAAAATGACTTTCTTTGCTGTTGTTGTTGTTTACAGGTGTCAGATACCCAAGGACAAATATCCATCTTACTTATTTAATCTCCTAAACTGTAATTTATCTACTATAAATAGAGCTGTTTAATTTCCATCTATATCAAACCTTTCAAACATTTTTATCCTTCCTTTTCTAAGAGGAGAACCAATACCAATGCTCTCACCCTTGGTAATTCTGTTCTTTCATCTGAGGTAAGAAACAAAACCATAGGTCTGAAGACCGCCAAATACTAAGGAAAGATACTTCATTTCCAACATTGCATCTATGACAAGTCCTATTTTTTTTTTGAGGGAGCACATCCAACACCAGTAATTTGCTTTCTTTCATGCAGGTAGTCCAATATGAGAGCAAAATAAATATTTGGTTTTCCCTCTTTGCAAGAGGAATGCTTTACACAAGGAATGCACCACAGAAATTACTTGTTTGTTTTTAAATATATGCTCCACAGCTGACATTACTGTTGTGATCCCAGCACTTAACCTGATCACATGCTGTTTCTGGCAAAAACGAGCTGTTCACCATGCAGACAGACCACTCCCAACACAAGCATAGACTGCCCCCCTGATCCTCCATACCAAGAGATTCCTGGACAATCATACTGCTCCTGTAGATTATTTTGACAATAGCTTTCCCGTTTTTGAGGCCAAATTGGTCTGGCTTTAGGGTATGACCACCTGGTAACAAAAACAGATGTTTATGTTGCTCTCATCACCAAGTAGAATATTAAAGGGATGAAGCTTAAAAAAAAATCCTACTTTCAATAGAAATAAAAGCCGTTCTATGACACGCTCATCAATTATTCGTAACCACCCACCTCCAATGCCACTTCGCATTGACTTTGGGTTTGCTGTAAAAATACTCTGAGGGAGAGGACAAAAAAAGTTATCAGCAGGAATTCTGTTAATTGTCACCAAAAGCCTTTAGCTAAATCATTTCCTGTCCTCTGAAGTCAGCTGGAAGCATTCACCAGAGAGAAGGCAGATGTGTAATCGTGTGGCCCAGTAGCTCTCTGCAAGACAAACAATGGAAACTGCATCCTGTCATAAATCCGTCAGTCATATACCAAATGGGTATCATGGGGGTTGGGTTCCCCCCTTCCCCCCCCCCCCCCCCAAGTTATCACTTGGCAGACAGAAGCAGAGTTTGGAGATATGCTGTTTGTATCACAGGCTTTTTTTGGTGGCCCGGTCCCACAGATTCAGCCTCTCGCAGAGCTGGTGCCAGAGCAGTGAAGCAGATCTGGCAAGGAGGAGACCTGCCCATGTTCCCGCTGTGCAGGGTGAGTTTAAACACGGGATTGCTCCTTTTGAAAAAAAAAAAGAAAAAAAACACTAAATACTGCCCTTCTTTTTAGCTGTCTTCAGTGGATGAGATGAAGATTGATGATAACAAGAAGTATGAAGTTAATTTATTTAATGCAAGCTGATTATCATTGTTTTGACATGTCCAGGCATATTCAAGGAATATATAGCTAGGTGGAAACAAAAAGACAGCATCCATGAGCCTCAGTAACAGCAAATAAGCAGCCAGACTCCTTTTGCCATACAGTTGCTCCTGAAAAAAATGTCAAGGCCTACCCAGCGGCCTAGTGCTCTATCTCAGGTAAACAGAAGTACAGCCACGAAGCTGAGGAGTGCCCTGAAAGCCACAGCACAGACCAGGGGTAGAAGGGAAATAGAGACACCAAGAGGTAAACGACAGGAGTTACAAAGGAATTTGGGAATTTTGGGAAGTAAGGGGATCTGAAGGACGGGCTGGCATGTGGGCAGGGGGGTCCACGCAGAGTGGGCCAAGGCAGACAGCAAGACGTGAGGAAAGCCCATAGGTGTGGAAGAAGGCCTTTGGAAAACACCTCTGATCCTGAAGGTTGCCAGAACAGGCAAGGTTATTAGGCAGGGCCTGGGTGGCCGCCCATCAACAGCCACCCAAAAATCACCAAAATACTTTGCTTGTTCCTGGCAGGGACAAGGCGGGCAAAGTCAAAGGCCTGCGGAGGAGCCAGGATTATGGCCCAGCTCTGGTGGCTCCCTGTCCAGCACACAGCCAGGAGGTCATGGTAGTTCTTCTCTTGCTCACTCTTGCCCTGCTTTCAACAGGAAACAACAACGAAATCTCAGTTACCGTGGAAACTTTTAAAGTGGTCACTGTTGCAGGAACAAGCATTATGTATGCAAAATAAAAGCATCTAGGCAGAACAGCTTGGGAAAAAAACACCAAGCAAATTGACAGACTATTATTTGCAAAAATAAGAGCCTGAAGTAAGGCTCCTAGATCCATGGTTCAGTTTTTGAATAAATAGAAGCTCTGAAGCACCACAAGAAAACAATTTTAACTTGTCCTAGAATGCATAGTTAGTTTATCTGATGCTTCATCAGAGTATCAAAACCTGCCGTTGAGATGTGGCTTTGAAAACCCAGGTCTCCCAAGACTACTGCTGTCTTTTTCTAAGAGCAGTTACTAAGCACAACTAAAGGCCATTCGCATAATTTCATGTGTTATTTCAGGCAAGAGGCGACTAACTAAATAGTTTTTCTCCTCACTGTCTCAACTTCATCACTATTTCTAGTCTGGTACTGACTCTTACTATGCTGCACCTTAATCTTTCAGCAAGAACATAGGGTAGACATGGGTCATGGGGATGCTTGTTGGCCTCATCTTACACCCAAGGAACATAAAACAAACAAACAAACCTCCACCAACAAATAAGCACAAATTTGTGGTTCTCTTCAGAGGAGATCTCTTACAGAAGAGCTAAGAATATGTCAGAGGTGTTATGCAATACTGCACTGCATTGATAGACCTGTAAGCAAGGAGCGTGCACAGCCCTTTCCTTCCACCAGTATACTTGGCTCCAGTTCCCTCACTTTCCTTAGCATCAAGTTCACCTAAAACCTCAAGAGCCTTCTTCTGTTTGTTTCTTTTACACTGATGAGCCTCAATAAAGACCTTTGAACACCTCAACATGAGTCATGCACATATTTAACAGGGTCTTGGAGCAAGTCTCAAACCACTCTAAAATGCATTTCTTTGATTTCTGGCATATTAAATATTTAGTGATAATAGTCAACCCACTATCAAAAGTCCTGGCTTCTGATGCAGTGAAAACTCAACAACCAAAGTTATTAAGCAGGTATTCTTTATTATGACGCCGGGTGTGTGGGGGATCGCTCCGCCTAACACACACACACTAAGGGTTACTGGCAGTGTGCTTATATTAGTGGGATAAAGACATATTCATTTCATTTCCTGTAAGTCTCTTGCATATTCATCAAGTTTCCGAATTATCAATAACAGATTTCTGCCCCTATTCGCATGCGTATTGGGGTTCTTGGGTGGTTGTCCGGCGTCCGGCGTACTCTGGTGGTCTTTTGATGAAAGTCAGAAGTCTTCTTCACTACTAAACTCCTGACCTTTCCTGCCTTTGACAGACTTCAGCAGTCAAGCCAGTTCTTTCTGGTTCCATTATCTATGCATACAGTCTTTTATTCCCTTATCTTTGGGGTTGTTAACATACAATTGTGTTAGCTAAAACCTATGGAATCAACATCCTTTATCTTGTTCCCTGTCTCACTTTATCACTGATAAGTCATATGATTCCTCAAAGATATCGAAGCAGAATCTTGGCTGGCTGGCTTTATAGAGGTCTCAATAACTCTGCAGTAACTGGTGCAATCATATACCTGATGACACTTCTAGTGAGCTGTGGTTGTCTGGGCAATGCTTGATTTAGTCTACAACAGGGGAAAAAAATGGCATAACTGAGAGGTGGAGCAAGAAGTGGAGGCAGAAACCAAATCCCACAGATAGCTGTGGGCCAACCCAATTGAAAGGAAGCTGTCAACATTGCTGTCAAACCAAGAATGAACCTAAATAATATTTCTACTGTAACTATCTTAGTATCTGCTTTACTTTAAAAAGACAAGGTTTGAGGGTTTTGTTTGTTTGTTTTTAGGTAGTTTTGCACTTTTCCCCCTCCTTTTGCTGCTTGTAGAGACAGCCTAAATTTTTTTTTTTTTTTTAGGATACCGATTTACATTCTGCTCAAGTGTTCTTAGAAGCAACAGGAACAGTTCATCGAGCTAGCCATGAGGGACGGTAAACAGGTAGCATTTTTTGAAGAAAAGATTTCCAAAAACTAACCTTTCATCTTGACCTCGTGAAGAAATGAAGCTTTTGCAATTGCAGCCTGTATGTCTGTCTCCTCTGTGAGTCTCATCCTCTCCTACCAGGTAAAACTTCTTCACCTCAGTAGCCAGTTTAGATCCATTTGGAAGAGGAGGGATCTTCAGGATGAAAATTATGTTCTTAAAAATACATATATATATATTTGAACTGGAGGTTGGGTAAAGGACAGAAATCCAAGAGAATGCACCCAGCTGAGGGAGGAAAGCCAAGGCAGCCACACTCAGTTCTGTCTGGCTCCTCACTGCCTGACCCTACAGATGATGTGGCAGAAGATGAAGCTGAGATCATAGAGAGGAGAAAGGGAACTGAAGAAAAACCTGAGGGAAACCAGACTCCATTTGTTCCGCTGCTCAGAGAGCAATTTGTTTAGGTAATTGCCAAAGTAAAACAAACAGAAAGAAAAACATCTGGGAGGAAAAATTGGTAGGAATGATCTGACTGTAAATTTGCTTCCTATTCCCCATCAGTCAATAGCCTCTCAGTTCCTGCAGCACACGAAAGGCACGGGGTGGGGGTGGGGGCTACTGTAGGACTTGTTTTGATGAGCTTTAGGACTCTTTTTAAACAACAAACAGGGACAAGGAGGGCAAATAGACCTTGTTTTTCAATGCCTTTGAAATAGTCTAAGGGTTAATGAGGTGCAGTGTGGTCCACAAACCCAGCACTGGGCAACACTACTATTTCCTTTGTGTCTCTCTCATTACTTCCAGGCAGGGCTGAATTAACACTCCCTATGAGAAAGACCCATCTCTGATCACGGGGGAATGTGATTTTCTTTCTTTCCAGCAGATATAGGTACCATCATAAGTAAAAAGGCAACAGCATCTGCATTTCTGGACGGCAATGGAGGGAGGGACAGCACTGAATTTAACAGTGTTTTGAGTCAAATTCAGGGCTGATGTCAGGGGAAGGGAGCTCTGTCCCAAACTGTCACATCAGCTAGGCTAAATTGAGCCCATTGAGCATGACAAAAACATTATGAGGTTATTACAACAACTTGTTTGAAAATGTGCTGTGGGAAGCCAGCAATGCCAGATGAATGCAAAAGCTGAGCCCAGGAGCAACAGCAGGCAGCATAAATAAGGTTTTGTCAGCATGTCCATTATAAACTCCGTGTTCGTTGTTTGGTACATAACCCATCCCCTTTATAATAAAAAAAAAAAAAAAAATCACACAAGGCTGGAACTTGGCACACCAGCCTCCATCCTGCTCCAGTGTTTGTACAAACCCAAGCTCTGCTCAGACTCCTGCATTTGACAGAAAAAGGGCAGAGGGGAAAAAGGAAAAGGGAGTGGTACTTTGCCAAAAGATTTCAGTCAGCAGCTTCATTTGCCACAAAGGACAATTTAGAAAAATATCAGCTAATATGATTACTAAAATCCCTTTTGAAGTGATGCCCCATGGTTTGTTTTTTATTTATTTATTTTTTAATCAATGGCTAGAGAGATGCAGAGACCTTTAAAGACTGAGAGGTCTCATAATGAATTTAACATGTGTAAAGCCAAAAATCCTGCTTTATGGGCAGCTCTAGCACCTTCTCCTGTTTCCCTGCCCAAGGAGCACTTTAAAAATGAAAGCTGGCTACAACACAGCATCTTCAGTCAAGCCACTCTAGTGAGCTTTTCCTTATTAAATAGCCAATAACTTTGAAAAGGCCAAAATTTCAGTATCTTTTCAAGTTTTACCAGAAGACAGCTGGTCATCAAGAAATGGAAATGTTGCACTTATTTTTTTTTCAAAGAAGCTGAAAATGAAAACAAAAATAAAAGCATTTTGGAAAATTAAATCATTGAAGTAAATTCTTTCTTCTCAGTTTTTAAACTCTCCCTAGGAAAAAAATCTAAGATGAAATAGTGAGGGCTTGTCTGAGCAGGCAAGTTTTATCTGCTAGATATATAGCTGTAACTGCATAAGTGCCTGAGTCTTTTTACTACAGCCTCCTCCAGCTTAGTTTAAACAGTCTTCAATGTTATAAGCTAAGCTTTAAAGAAGAAAAGAAAACCATAATTTGAAAAAAAATGCTTGTAGCAAAACAAGAGTGTTCACATGGGTAGTAAAAACAAATTTAACCCTAGTATAAATTCATACTTTGGCTTTCATGTTTATACTTTCCCACATAGACAATTTCTCAGAGGAAACACGGGGGGGCTGGGAGGAAAGTGAGGTGGGAAGTGAAGATAATTTCCCACTGCAAAGCAGAATGGAAACTAGAAGCAAGACTTGGCTTGAGAAGCTTTCCCTCAGATGTTGACTTCATCGTGTTCTCCTTTATCCTTTCTACTCTTTACCCCACTCGTTTTAAAATAAGAAAAAAAGGGATGAAAACCTGAGGTAGCAACTCAATAATAAACAGTAGCATGTTCAAAAATGCTTAAAATCATGAGTTTTGTTTGTTTTATTTTTTAATTTTGAAGAAAAATCATGAAAGGAAACCTCTTCTTCTGACACTGTCACAGACACCAAAAATTTCACTTTCTCCGTAGTTTGCATTAAACCACACCAGACGTCTGCCATTTGATCCCACTGAATACCTAAGTTGGGAAGCAACCCCTCAGTGGCTATAGAAGATTTCCTCCAGACCAAATATGAAGCACACATCCCCTTTGACACAGTCCTACCTCTGGACAGTGGGGTGTGGTAGGAGCTGTTAGAAGTGAGCCTATTTAATTAAAAGTCATGTAAAATAAACATTTCTTGGGAACTAGTGTCTTGTGCCCTGAGACTTTTTATCCCTGTACAGAAAGGGTGTGTTATCGTCATCATACTAGGTCTGGCAGGTCTGTCACACAAGGCTTGACACCATAAAAACAAGAAAATCTATATCATACAGGCTCTTTTTTTCCCCATCACATACATTCTTGTCCTTCCTTACACCCAGTTACCATGTTTCTCTCTTCTAGAGACAGACAATTTATATATCGCAGCAGTCCAAACACAAATCATCTCCCATATTTTGCATAAGACTTCATGCACTGACATCCATGGTGCAGGCATCTCTCTGAACATTACTAGGCAACTCAGACACAGAAGCCTCTTCTTGGAACATGGTGAAAGTCAAAGGGAAAAGTTAGAAAACTGTGTTATACTGTCCAACGCCACCTGGTTTCCCATCTGTGATGACAGTGCAAACCACTCTGAGACTGCAGGCCTAGTGTTATCAAGGTATGGACTCCACAATTGTCAAAAGTGCCAGCTTCAGACATTCAAAAAAATACTGAACCGGACCTCGCAAAAGAACCCAAAATATTTTTTCTAAGTCACCCTCTGCTTGTTGAGTTTTCTGGGGCACTGGAAAAACGTCTAGATTCCCTTTGCATTGGGAAAGAAGTTTGGAATAGGAATGCGTCTAAAGGAAAGTCAGAATTGCCAAACAATTACTTGATTCCAGGAGATGGGGCTTCAGTAAGTATAAAAAAAAAAAAATATATCAAAAAAATACTGTCTTTGTGGTACAATCCATAAAATTCAACAGTTTTAGGGTATTTGGGGTATTGCAGGAGACCATGAGAACCCCCAGGCAGGCTTGCTATGCACTGCACAAATAAATACCGTGTGTTTGCTCCCCTTTTCCTCTTAACATGAGTGACAACAGAACATCTTGAACAAGGGCAGCATGAAGAATGAAGACAATCATGCTTTCCGTTTTATAAGTTTGTATTTCCTCTCCCTTGTTTGATCATTGAGTTTCAAAAAAAAAAAAATCGCATCCTTCAATTATGTTCTTTGATGTTACAGTTTTAGGGATGTCTTTCTCTAGTTTCAGAACCATATACATGTAAATGCAGCACTGACTCATAGAAAAACGATTGCGTCTAAAGCTAGAAGTGAAGCAAAGCAAGCAAGCTATTTTTGTCTTTACAGCTACTTATTGGTACCCTAAAAAGATCCTGTTTGATTCAGATATGCTTTGGATTACACTATCCACCTTATCTAGATACCTAGTTCACCTGAATCACGTGGGAATTAAATTATTCCATAAAACTTGCGATATTTCCTGGTTTTGTCAGTGACAGGAATACTTTCAGCCAAGAATCTTTGCTTCTGGATGAGTCATATTTATTTACATTTATTTATTTTTGCTGCATTTGGCCATAGAATGGCACTTTAGTTGGTTTGTTTTTATCAAAAGGTGTCTATTAAAATTTCACTAGAAAAATGAATTATGAGCTCAGTAATTATACTATAGTGAGAATTACAGGAAGTGTCATTTACTATAAGTGAGAGAGAAGTAAGAGAATTTTTTAAAATCTTATCGTGTTAAGCTTCCCCAGCACATTCACACAAAGTTTTAATTAGTTTATATCTGGAGAACCAAGATAGCATGCAATGTGAGAATATTCTGCCACACCTGATCCTGTAAAGCAAATACATAATGTTTGATGGTAGGTCAGAAGTTACTAAGGAAGGATCCTAAAAGCTGAAACACCCACCAGTATCTCCAGTCCCCTGAACTGCAGGAGGGGCTGGAGGCTTCGGATCCCTGGACAGGGGCAGAAGTTGCACCTCTGGGAGGAGGATAAGACCACTTTCAGATCACAGCAACAAGGGATCTCAGAGTGTTCCCATCATCTTAGGGCACACTGATGATTCATACATGGTTACATGGCAATATTTACTAAGCTCTCAGGAGGCAAATCCATTAGGAGAGATTAGTCAGCTGTCAAGCACCCATTCCTTTGCATAAGAACTATATTCTCTGAATACAAGTTCTCATCTTCCAACAGGAACTTCGCCCTACCACCTATTCACTCTTTTCATAATTTCATAATCAGTGAGTTAGGACATGCCATTATGTTTTCAGAAATTGCAGAGGAAAGTAACAGGGGAAACACTGACAATGATAAATGGAGATTTGAGTGTAGCAACTCTCTCTCTTTATAACTGAGCATTATCAAAGAAGCACAACTTTTGATTCATTCAGAGCCAATCACAGTTGCAAGGAAAACAGACTTAGCTGGCTACAGATTCATCTCTGTCCAAGTCCAGCTAACCACCGCAAGCACATTCACTGAGCTCTGTACACCTATCAGCAACATAGTTCATTTTCTGTTCGGAGTACTGCATACTTCCAGTAGGACACACCGCAGGCGCAAGGAAACCACACTGAGGTTCAGAACATATCACACAGTTTTTTGCCTTTACACATGAACACTTAGGAATGTTGATTAATATCACCATTTCTCGCTCTATCCAAAGGATACTCCACTTATCACTAAAATGGAAGGGATTTGGGCAACACTGCATGACAGAAAGGTTGGCAAATACTACAAAGCATGCTGAAATCATGCACTCAAGCAGGAGAAACTATTTGTTGATGGGTCAGCAGAGCAAGACCTCGTTCTTAGATGTATGGCCATTGAGTTTGTAAAGCCAATGCAAAGACGGCTGTGGTTTTCAAGACATCTTGCTGTAAGAGCTATACCAATAAAGTAGTACTTACTGCACTGCTTCTTCAGTCCTCTGGGCTCAAAAGATTTTTCATGTCTTCCCAGCTGTATCAATTAGTTTAGCAAATATTGGTGCTTCTGCCTACATTTTTTTTGTCATGCTTTTAAATAAGTCTATCCTAAGCAGGGCAAACCAAGCATATGGTATGCCTCTCTATTCTAAAAGGTGTTGAATTTGGAAGCCACTCACAGGTCTGTGAGAGCCCCACACCTGCAGGAACCACTTTACCACTTATTAGTGCTTTTATCTCCTCTGAAAAAGAAGCAGCAAATGCAGCAAGGCAAAGCAAATGCAGTAGGGCAAAGCAAATGCAATAGGGCAAAAGCAACAGGAGTCCAGCTCTTTATGTTACAAGGGGATGGATACCGACTCTGTCTTTGCCTTCAATTTGTTTGCTGTATGCCATACTCTGTTTCTCTTTGCTGCTACTATACCACAAAACCCTGCCAGGTCAGGTTACTGCTCTGTTTACCTGGTTCTTTAACGCCGTATGTTGAAGGCTCCCCTGATGAGGCCCTAGTGTAGCATTTCATCTCCTGGAGACCAAGTGGTCTTTTATCAGGACAGAAGCACTGATGGGAGCAACAGCAGGTCTGAAGGAAACCAGGTTGAAAAGCATTATGAGCCGGCTTTGTGCTATGAGGTATTTTCCCATGAAAAGTCTTCAGCCACATAGGGTAGTGATGGCAAGTACAGAGGCTTTTTACAAGTCTATAACCCATTCCAGATTCAGTGGTGGCCTGTAACAAACAGACCAGCAGGTTTCTAATGAATGCAGTGTAAAGCCTTGCCACATTTGACATCCTTCTGCTTCCCCACACGATGAAGTAGGCTGATCTAAAGTGCACATGCGTATGTGTGGTTTTTTGTCTCGTTTTTTCCCTTCTCCTACAGCTCCAAAGTGCAATGAAGTAGCAGCATCCATCTGCTAGCAGGGCACACAGACGCAACCCTGTACAGCTGCTGTATGAAGATGGATGTCTGCAGGAGCCCTGCTGGCACCGACAGCGAGTTTCCTGCCTCAGGGTCCTGTTTGCTCCCAGGGGCACAAGCTTTACCCGCACTCCCTCTTCTCTTTATGCTAGCATCTGTCTGTGTAAACACGACTGCTGTGGTTGCCAAGGAATCAAAAAACACATGCGAAGAAATAAAGATCCTGCAAGGAATCCCAGATGCAACTGTCTTTATGGGAAAGATATTCTCTTATCCAGTGCCAGTATTTGCCTTTTGGGGAACGATAGCTCAGTACTGGGTAATACTATTAAATACACTTCTTGGTACAATCCTGCAGCAAACAGGTATTCACTTTAGGTTTAGAATGAACTCATTAAAAGTCTCCGTCCCTGATGCATTTTAAATAGTCAAAAATGGCAAAAATCTAACCACAGTTCACTGCCAATGTAACAGTTACGTAGTGAACAAATAGAGAAAAACCATGTACAATGTGTGTGTTATCTACCTGCAGCCTGAAGAACGTGGGGTCTTTGAAGCGTAGTGTTGCCACTGCATTTAAAGGAATACTGAACAAGCACTACTGAAAGAGCAAGGTGTTGTTGGTTTCTAAAAACCAGCTGTTCCTTAACTTCTCTCTTTCCTAATTAGAAGTTGTGATATGTAAAACTAGAGTAGGAACACTTACCTCCTGTTTTTAATTCCATTTGTCATCCTTTCTCTTATGGAGCAGGTCACTTTAGCCAGCGGTGCAAATTTGCCAGAATGGTTGGACTTCAACCCCAACACAAGCACACTGCAGGGATTGCCGATGGATGGCAGGGGAGAGTGGAGTGTACCCGCTGAACGTAGCTGCCTCTGGAAGGATGTGCACCCAGAGAGCTGCTGTAAAGTTCACTATCCATGTTCACTCATGCATCTTTCTCCTGGACACAGAGGAAAGCTTGAACCACATGCCAAACAGCTACGAGTGAGTATTGTCAGCTTTTAAAGGTTTTTGCCCAGAAGATGAGCCCTCCCTAAGTGACACAGGGTGGTCTTTTTCTACTATGGAAGTATGATGCTGGGAAAAAAAATAAAGAGAAAGAAAGAAAGAGGTTGAACAAGTGCATGTTGAATTGCAAGGCAGGAGGCACCAGGCTTTGCTGCTCAGGAGCAGCAGCATGGGCATGAAGACTGGGAGCCTGGTAGCAGTGGGTGCTGATGCTACAGGTGGCAACTATCAGGGCAGCACCCAGCCCCCGATCCTGTTAGGAATGGGAGCTGTTCCCCAGTGGGAGGCTCCCATCATTGCCAGCAATTGCCTCTGCAAGACACTGTCTACTTCCACTGATGGTACAGGGCTTCTTTCTGTATATACTTACATTTGATGCCTATCAGACTGGAAATCTCTTACCTGTATTGCTTTCAAGTTAGCATAACAATGATAATATTTGGTGAATTCAAACCATGTTGCTGTGCTCTAGACAAGCAAGAGGATCAAACTTAACTCTCGCTGAAGTTAATGAAATGGAGCACATTAATATAACCAAGTAGGAGGAAGTTTTGGATGAAGAGGTGCAATTTTGAGTGATGCATGTGCATAACATGACAGATTAAATTCAAACAAGTATCTTCACAAAAGAGGGGGGTAGATAAACAACATAACCAATGCAATTTTGAACTTTCAATACCAATCCTGACAGGTGTGGGAAGGAAGTTCCCATCACTTCCGCCGAAATCATTCTCTCTACTGGAGTGGAAACCCTGGAAGCACAGGAACGCCTCTACATCATGTGCACAATTGCCGAATATCTCCACCTGGATTCCTCCCTGGTAACCCTGTTGCAGTACACAGATGTGGCACACAGCAGCTTGCAGAACCTGACTGTGCTGGCTGAAGACACTGCGCACATAGACTTTGTGGTGAACCATTATGTAGGACTCTCCTGGGCTGTCAAGTGTGGCGAATTTGCTGCACTCCACAAATTCATCCAAGTGCTGCAACACAATGTTGATTCACGTCACCTCTCACAGCTGCTAGGATATGAAATCACTGGCTGGAGAATACTTAGGAGAGGTGGTTATCAAAGAGAGGTGGCAGTGCAGGCAATTAATGATCACACCAACACCTACATTAAAAGCAATTAGAATTAGCCAGAGAACAGCTATGGGAGATGCTCCCAGTCCTTTGTCCTCTGCTGTGCCAAGCCACTTACTCATACAAGTTGTGGTATCACCTACTCAGAGTTTATCATCTTTATATGAAGAGCGTATAATAATAGCAAATTACAAGGATATCCACCTTGTAAGTCAAGAAAGTTTAGTCACCTTAAACATGGACTCAACACGGGACATGCCAACTAACCCAACAGTATCTATAATGTTTGGTGACGCTAATTCTCCATTTTTTCTTTCACCTTCACTGGTTACTAAAACATTTCTCTTTACTGAGCTGGAAGTGCTGCCTACCGGAGCTTCTGGCATGTCCTTGCAGCAGCCTGAGCCTCATGTGCCTCAGACAGACTCATATTTCCATTCTAGTAAATCAGAACTATCCAGAATCCATCTCCTACAGGACATCACTTCAAATACAGACCCGTTTTCTAGACCCATGTACACTTTGATGATAAACACTCTTCATGAATGGCCTCATACCTCAGAGGCATTTCTTTCTAAGACAGCATTTCATGTATTTTTGCCAGAAGCAACATCAACATCAGAAGTGCCAGATTACAGCAATGAGGCAAAAGCCACTTTCCAAAATCTGAAATGCTTTCTAATGCATCTCCATCCCCAGGGACACTCCTGTCTCTATCCCCAAATGCTTCACTAACAGCCACAAATCCATCTGATTTCACATCTCCTGTCAATGACACATTTCCACCTTCACCAGCAAGTAGCAGGCCAAGCCACATATTGGTTCATGGCTATGAACACTTATCTAAGTCTTCTAGGAGTATCCCACAGCCCAGTGGGCTTCTATTCACTGAAGAAAAAAGCACAGCTTCCCCTGTGATCCAGCCAGAAGCACAGATCCTATATCCCAAGTTGAATTTCCATCCTGAAACCTCAGCCTGCTTTTCTAGCAGTTTATACAGCACTTTCCCTGATAAAGCAGAAACATCTTATGAACCAAGCCTGAGCCTTCTGTCCCGTCCCAATAGCACTCCTTTTCTTACTCCGCCAGTAGACTTTTCTAGCTTTGACGTGTCCGAATTACCTACACCAACAAATATACATTCTTATTATGGTGGCAGCATGCTCAAAACACAGATGCAGTCTGCAGGTATTTTATCCGCAATGGAATTGCATTCAGGCAGAGATCTGGGAACAAGAATGGTTTTGCCAAATGTCACTGAGCCTACCCTGGAGTTGCACAAAATCTCAGATGTCACGTTTGATGCCACAGAAGCACGTCTGGTGACTTTATTTAATGTCACTTCTCATCTGCTCAGTACTATACCAGGTATGTTTAAGATTTGACTTTCCATTCATCTGATTTCCTACTGTACGAGTCCTGACAGAGTAAATCAACATAATTTAATCTGCAACAGCATGACCTCACTGTGCTAGGGATATCAGCAACAGTGTTGTGTTCCTTGCAAGGGAAAGTAATATTATCAACTTGGTACATTTCCCCTAATGACAATCAGACCCCAGCTTTGGCTATCCTGTCTAAGGAAAGATATGGACCCATTGAAAAAGCTCCTAAGCAACACATAGATCATCTGAATTCTAGAAAAAAATGACACAAACGGAAATAATTAATCTGGAAGACTAAGGAAAGATGCAGGTTTATGTAACAGCTTGCTGAAAAGATGAAAGAAGCATTCTCCATATCCCGTGGGAACTGAAGCAGCACTAATGACCTTAAATTAGTTAAGTTGATTTATGTTAGACATTAGATAAACTTTTTCACAGCAAGGATAAGATGATATTTGATGAGATTGCTTAGGGAACACTGTGGACATTTTTAAGAACAAGCACCAAATATTTATCAGAAATGACACAGATGTAGCTGAGTATGCTACAGAGTACAAATTAGACTAGACATTCTTTACAGTTCTCCCCTTCCAACTGCATGAGTCTGAGTCGGGATTAAGTGCATGCTAGACTTCAAGGGATGGTAGGTTGGTAGGACCAGCTGGGTGAGTTTGCAGGATTGTGTCTGAATCAGCTTCTATTACATCTGTAAAAAGGTGCACATGGTAGATCTTAAATACTTACTAAGTGCAGGCATTCAGAGCCAAACCATTCCTTCATTCTAGAGCAAAGTCACTGCCCCCATTTCTAATGCATTGACCTCATAAATGCTGTTCAGAACCGTCTTCTTTCTAAAGCTCTACTAGACCTACCTTACATCTATACCCTATACTGCAAGGCTGCAGTCTGAAATATTTAGGTTTGTAATCAAGTGTCCAAGAAACCATCTGTCAAAGCCCAGATAAACAACACAACCCTAACATGATACTGCTCTTGCAGTATCTTGCACGATACACTCTTGCGAGCACATGCCATACAGAGATTTTCAAAACTATCTTTCTGCTCCAGTGAGAGAAGCCACTCTGATAAAGGCTTCAGAGATTTTCTAAAGGAGAGATTGAATGTTACCCAGCCAGGAAATATAACCTTGTTATCTTCTTCACCTCAAACACTACATTTATCCTACACCATTTTCAACAGACTAAAATATTGAATAGTGATTTACAAGTTATTAAAATAAATGCCTAACAGTTGCAGTAACTTAGACATTCAATGTATTTTACAACAGTGTTATATTATTTTTCATTACAGTGCTCCCTATTGTAATGGCTGGGAAATTAAGATAGAAAACACAGTGGCCAAAGCCCACTGAAAGACAGAGCAATCAGACTGTGGTATTCCCACTCAAGAGACATACTGATTTATTCAATGGCCACACAGCAAATCAGTTGCAGAACTGGGATTAGAAGCCAGCTCACTTTACAGCCAGACATGAGATAAGACTGTAACACTAGAAACTCCGTTCCACATCCCTTTCTTCTCTAGCCTCCTTCCCATGGGCCTTCCCATGCTGGCAAAGAATTTTTAATTACATGCCATAAAAGCTTTTAAACTGTATTCCCAACCACATAGCAAATTACTAAAATAGGATCTTTTACATAAATCCAAGCCATCTTTCACCTAACACTATAATAAATAATGCTCTTGTTTTCACAGAGCTGGTTCAGACAGTACCACCATCGCACCAGGGTCCAAGCACCTTGCTGTCTCCTACATATGAAATACTGTACTCCACAGAAAGTATATGGATTCTTCCTCCATTTTCTGTTTCACAAGACCTTCAGAATAAAATCCCGGGTAAAAAAAAAAAAATAAAAATAAAAATCTTACTTCTGAATATAGCTGTCATCATCTCTTTTAATGATCTTGCAAGGCATATCTGGTCTCATATACTACAACTCATATAGTATTCAAAGTATTATGACCTAAACTTTGTGCCCTTTGAATTAATCTCTCCTCATTACGTATGTTAGGCAGCATCTAATTTGATGATAAGCCTAGGGAGCCACTTTACCAGATACTGCAAATTGGTCCCTATTCCAAAGTGCTGTAAATATAAGTAAATGAGAGAGAAGGAGCAGGAAGAAAGGAATGTTTCTGTCACAGGTTGCAGGAACTCCCCAAGTCCTCATTGTCTCCCTTACTCCTCAAACTTGTCAGCAAGCTTGATCCAAGTCAGATTTCCTTTTCAAATTCATCACCGTTTTGTCATCCTGCAGTCGACCTGGTGTCTGCTTATATATTCATTCACAAGAGCTCTTCAAACTGGGCAGCTGCATAGCTGTCAAAGCAACGCTGCCCCAGGACGAGTATCTGCCACCTCCAGAAGTGGGGCGATGATGCTGAGACACCCAGTGTTTGCCTGATCAAGGTGAAATTATTCTTTATGCTAGACATGATTCAATAGTATAAAGAAAACACAAACCTTCTCATAAAATTCCAGAACAAGAAATGCATGTTCAGTGTTGTCAATGGATGATGAAACAATAACATGTTTTAATAATTACCTCATATGTAAGCTCAATTTCTGAATCTATTGGCAGAGCACTTGACCATCAGGGCTGGGACCTATTCTTTACAGAGCTAAGTATTAATTCTTCAGGAAAAGTTTCTGTTTCCAAGGAGGACGCTGTATTTGTAAGTTATGAGCTTTTCTGAGTTATGAGCACTTTCTGAGGATCTCAGCTTGTGAAAGCATGATCCTGGGGTCCTGTAAATCTAAATTTGGTAATGATTGTAAATCAAGGTGCCATCTGATGAGAGCTCTGCTAGTAAGATACCTATGTTAGGGTCTTTGATAGGCAAAGTATCAGAGTACTATGCAGTCTCCTGCAGGGCAGCTCCAGACTGTAATCCACCCTCTGATTTTACTACACCATCCAATTGCACAAGGAAAGACCTTTAAGGTTACAGAAGCTTTCCATAACTCAAAATGGAAAAGAAAAAAGAAAAAGTGTAAGCATTTACAATAATAGGAAGGAACACTGCACTTATTCTTTGATATTTAAAGCATCAAGAATGAGACATACTTGGCTGCCACCATGAACTAATAAGCGCATCATCTGAGAAACATATTGTGGTATTTCTGTGTAAAAGGTATTAGACTAAGATTTAATTGTTTGGAAAGGCATTATACAAGACCTTACCAACATATTACACTAGAAGTAACAGTGCTGTGCATCTTCAGTTGCGTTTAAATAAACATATCACATCTAAATATGCTTCAACATAACTAGAGAATTATAAAGTCACACACACAAAAAATACACCCAAAAGCACATGAAATTGTCGTTAAGACATGACCAAGGGCAATGCTTTACACTATCTTTATAAGCTTAAGTTTCAGTAGAATTGAGGTGAGTCTAGTATTTCCCCTGGCAGTTCTCAGCATTCCCCTTTGTCTTTCGCAGGTCGATGGCTATGTGAAGTGATGAGCACATTGTTCTTTTAAATAACAAATGCCATCCATCAGTTGAATGCAGGCTAAATAAAGGACAATAACTAAAGCTTCCTTCTCTTTTACAAGACATTAATAATTAGTTATCATGTAGACGTTTTAAAGGATAATTTAGCTTTTTGTTTTCTACATTTTAGATTTGAATTTTTTCTATGATGAAAACATGAATTCTGTTTCTAAAATATCCAGAACTAAAACCTAAACTCAAGTTTTATCAAGTTTTTTACTCTTTTTTATTGCTTTTGAGATTATCCTCCGATTATATAACGAATTGGTCTTGTTAGTGTCAGGTATAGAAGATAGAATAAACAAAACAAAGTGGATTTTAGATACAGTTATCACCCGTGTATTTCAGTCTAAATGTCCCAAGGAATAGTATATGATCTCCATTTAAGGATGGTACAGAAAGTCAAGATTACTGACAAATTGTCAAATTAATGTGATCAGAGAGAAATATTTTAAAATCTTCAAATCAACTCCCAAGATGGTGCCAGAATTAAGTGGTTGTGATCAGTTACTCATTTCATAGGAAAGAATGATTTGCAATGTTCATCACAAAAAGAAAGAATGTAAGAAAAACAGTGCAGAGTACTGTTTAAAGGAAATCTGTAAAAGGTATTGTCTGTCAAAGAGAAGTGTAAAGGGCAACATAAGACTTCTCCTTTGAGAAATGATAGCTGATATAATAAGAAGCAATGGCCACAAACTGCATCTCAGGAGACTCAGACGACACCTGGGGATAATTCAGTAATGAAGCAAGTCACCTAGACTTGATCTTCATACCAGAGATTTGTAAAGACTCATCTAGGCAAAGCCATGGTTGATCTCATTTAGTGTTGGCTACAGTTCTGCCTTAAGCAGGAGGTTGCCTGGATTACCTCCAGAGGTCTCTTCTCGCCAACATGCTCCATAATCCTTTGAGGCTGACATTTCTTTGCTATCATTCAGTATCAGATAGCTATTTTTTCCTCATATCTCTTTCCCTTTCCTTCCCTTCCTGACCACTCTCTAAAGGGCAAGCAAACACTTCCCCAAAGGTTGTTCATTCAATTCAATTCATAACAGCAACTATCGGATGCCTCTTCTCTTTTCCTATATCTGCCAACACATTTCACGATGAGGAAGATGGCAATTCAACTCAGTTATCTCTAAAGTTAATCCCAGCTGATGGCTCTCCATTGGGATCAGAAAGCTGGCTGCAATTTAATGCATCTCAGCAGATCATGCATGTCTATACCCTTGAAATTGATTTCCAGTATTCACCTCAAGAGTTCGTGCTGTCTGCCACGGATTCAGGGGGACTGATTGCCTGGCAATCCTTCACCATTGAGCTTCTGAAGCCCACAAGGGTACCATGCCACCTTTACACCATCAGATCAGAAAACAGCTACTACTCCTTCCTGAGAGAGAGAAAAAGGATTAGTTTATTTCAAGAGAAGCTCTCCCTGTATTTGAACTCCGGCAATCCCAAAGACATCACAGTGACCGCTCTCAAACCTGGGTCCACAGTAATCTCATGGTATAACAGTTCATTGTGTACAAGCGCCAACAGACCTTCCAGCTGGTGTGCAAAAGAGGAAATCCAGGAAGCACTGAGGAAACTAAGAGTGCCAGATGGATATGTCAACCCACATTTTGTCCAAGCAATGTTACCAGAATACAAAATTGATGTCATCTTCAATGTTTCATATAGTGGTCTGCTTTCCTGCTACAGAGCCATTCAATGGGTCTTTCAACAGCAGTGTACAGCCTATACTTCAAGACTGGGATGACTCCATGACTGGAGTGTCCCCATCTGCCTTACTAAGCAGCCTTTGTGCCACTGTTGGACTGGTTCTGATCATATGAGTTTACTGTTCTTGCAAGTACCACAGGAAGATTCCTGGATCAAAGTCTATGTTTCCAAGCAAGTCCCAGCTAAGCCATGTCGATGTGGCGATGGATGACCTACAGCCTCGCAAAACAGCTGTACATGAGTGTTGGGGTTCACCCTCACCTCCGTTATGGATACCACCTTTGGTAGCACTCACTTCTCAAGAGCAGTATTCTAGATCAGTAAGACTGTACCACACCACACCATCTTCCCAGCCACCAAAATAACAACTCCCACCCCCTTATAAAGAGAGTATGACTACCCAAGATGGTCAGGGCAATATCCACAGATTTAAGATAACATCTTCTAAGTGACAGCAAGAGCAGGTCTAGAGATAGACAACTTGTATGATAGAAAGTACTGTCCCTATTACTCAGGAAAAAAAGTCTAAGTATTCATTTTTCAGTTTAAGGTAGAACACAAGTTGGTTATGCTATGCTTGATGCAGTAGCAGTAGCAAAACCAGAATCCTGAAAGTAAGTATTAAAACAAAACACCAGGTAAATCAACAGATAGGGTGGACAAACCAATGTGTCCATACCAGTCAGAGCCAGAAAACATATACCAAGCTGATGCTGGTGAGAATGAGCCAGGGTTGAGTAAAATTAACTCCATTATGACTCCACACAATTTATATAGAAAAATCATTAGGCGAATCATCACAAAAGCCAATGTTTCCACTGAAATTCAAATGTACTGCAACCCTTGAGTCTCTACATTATCCTAGAACACTGGGTCAGTGTTTTCAAAAAAAAAAAAAAAAAAAGCATCCTGAAATTGTCTCTCTCGTGGGTGAGACTGTCCTTAATTTTTTCAAAACTTTTTTTTTTTTTTTTGGGTTAAGAGTTTAATTCAATACATTGTATATAGTACTTATAAAGGGAACAGTAACTCCCTAACACGAAACTCTTCTCTTCCCATTAGGCAATTGTGTAACGTACTTTTTAAATTACATTTTTCAAGTTGCAGGCTTGTATCCTTGTGGTGGTTTTACTTGGGTGGGCTGCCGAGCTCCACCACAACCTCTCTCTCACCCCCCCCCTCCTCAAAGAGGAACGGGGAGAAAATACAATGAAAAGGGCTCAAGGGTTGAGATAAGGACAGGGAGATCGCGCAGTAATTATTGTGACGGGCAAAACAGACTCAGCATAGGGAGATAGTAAGATTTATTGCCTATTACTAACAAGCTAGAGAAGCGAGAACCAAAGGAAAGAAACCAAAAGCACCTTCCCCCCCATCCACCCGCTTCCACCTCCTCCCCCCTGAGCTGCACAGGGGAACGGGGGAATGGGGGTTATGGTCAGTCTATAGCGCTTCTTCTCCGCCGCTCCTTCTCGGTCACTCTTGTCCCCTGTGCTGCGGGGTCCCTCCCAGGGGATGCAGTCCTTGCTGAACTGGTCTGGCGTGGGCTGCCCACAGGCAGCAGCTCTTCAAGAGCTGCTCCAGATATGGGTCCGTACCATGAGGTCCATCCCTCAGGAGCAAACTGCTCCAACCTGGATCCCCCACGGGCAGCAGCTCCTGCCAGGTCACCTGCTCCTGCGTGCGCTCCTCTCCACAGGCTACAGGTCTGGCCCGGAATCTGCTCTGGCGGGGGTCTTCCACAGGCCAGTCTCCATCGGTGCAGGTCCACCTGCTCCACCATGGTCTCCTCCACAGGCTGCAGCATGGAAACCTGCTCCACCGTGGTACTCCATGGGCTGCAGGGGGACAATCTGCTTCACCATGGTCCTCACCACAGGCCACAAGGGACTTCTGCTCCGGCGCCTGGAGCACCTCTCCCCCTCCTTCTTCACTGACCTTGGCGTCTGCAAGGCTGTTCCTCACTCCTCTCACTCTCCCAGCTGCTTTGTGGTGCAGCGTTTTTATCCCGTCTTAAATATGCTCTCACAAAGGCGCAAAACACCATAACTTATTGGCTCAGTTCTGGTCAGCAGTGGGACCCTTACCAAGCATGGGGCAGCTTCTAGATCCTTCTCACAGAAGCCACCCCTATGGCCCCCTGCTACCAAAACCTTGCCACGTAAACCCACTACAATCCTTCAGTAAGAGTGGCTCTCTACACTGCTTCCATCCGTGACACAGTTGAAGGATGATGGTGAAAAAAAAACATGTAAAAGAATTTGTAAAAACTTCTCAGAGATTTTGGAATTCTTTCAGTTTAACAGATTAGTTTGTACAAAAGTTTTCAAGTTCCAATCTTAATGTATAAGCTGCTTTAGAACTGCAAAAATCTTTCTTGAATTTGATCCTATTTCACACTGTGCTTTCAAAGTATCACCATGTAGAAAGGAAAGGAGGTATATACAGAGTGCCCTTTCCAGCTCTGCCACAAGATTTTACTGGTGAGGGTGGATGGCCACAGCTCACCAGATCACTGACCTTACAACTCTGAAGATGGTATGATTTCAACTTTGCTTTTTCAGGCAATCATGAAATGACACATACACAGATGCCTGTCCCTTTCATTCTCTGAACGAATTTTGACACCCATAGGCAAAGTCAACAAGAGGGTAAATGTTTCAAAAAGCACATTTATGCTGTCACCTTGATTTATCTTTATTCTGCATTAGGCTCCCAAATTCCTCAGCTTACACTGTGTCTGGCTTCCCTATGACACAAGTCACATAGTTCCCTTAGCTGGGAAGCTGAAACATGAACTATAAGCTTGTCTTGGCCATTACAGACATTTAGCTCCCCTAAAACTGCTGCAAGCCCCGAAGTGCATGCCCATAGATAGCCTTGCGTGCTCACAGAGGCTGCCCACAAAGAAACAAAGCTGCTTAGGAGCAGGAGGCCATAGAAAAACTATCCTACCACAGTGTGCACTTGCTGACACATCATACAGCAGCGACCCATTGTTGTGCTGAACTCTGGCTGAACAGCACATATAGAAGCTGCTCGGTGCACAGGGCAGCCCAACAACCACAAGCACTGCTCTAGCAGTGAGCAGAAACTGAAGAGCAGAAACTGAAGAGCAGCTAGTTAGCCAAAGGATACCTTGCGCAGGCTAAAGAGCATGGACACAAATGCACACTCCTGCTATAAGCAAACAGAGCAGAACTGAACCTGGTCTGGCAGCATGCTGCTGACCACTCCGCATATGACAGCCAGCCCAGGGCTAGATCTGGGACTGATCTAAAGTCCCTCTGAGGGAAAGGCTGTGGATGTGGTCTACCTTGATTTCAGTAAGGCTTTTGACACCACTTCCCACAGCATTCCCCTCAAGAAACTGGCTGCTCATGCCTTCGACTGGTGTACGCTTCGTTGGGTTAAAAACTGGCTGGGTAGCTGGGCCCAGAGTTGTGGTGAATGGAGTTAAATCCAGTTGGAGGCTGGTCACTAGTGGAGTCCCCCAGGGCTCAGTACTAGGGCCAGTTCTCTTCAACACCTTTATCAATGATCTGGATGAGGGGATCGAGTGCACCCTCAGTAAGTTCGGAGACAACACCAAGTTAGGTGCGTGTGTCAATCTGCTCGAGGATAGGAAGGCTCTGCAGGACGATCTGGATAGGCTGGACCAATGGGCTGAGATCACCTGTATGAAGTTCAACAAGGCCAAGTGCCGGGTCCTGCACCTGGGGCACAACCGCCCCAAGCAGTGCTACAGGATTGGAGATGGGTGGTTAGAAAGCTGCCTGGCACAGAAGGACCTGGGAGTATTGGTTGATAGTCGGCTGAATATGAGCCTGCAGTGTGCTCAGGTGGCCAAGAAGGCCAACAGCACCCTGGCTTGTATAAAAAACAGTGTGGCCAGCAGGGCTAGGGAAGTGATCGTCCCCCTGTACTCGGCTCTGGTGAGGCCGCACCTCAAGCACTGTGTCCAGTTTTGGGCCCCTCGCTACAAGAAGGACATGGAGGTGCTCGAGAGAGTCCAGAGAAGGGCAATGAAGCTGGTGAGGGGTCTGGAGAACAAGTCTTACGAGGAGCGGCTGAGGGAGCTGGGGTTGTTTAGCCTGGAGAAGAGGAGGCTCAGGGGAGACCTTATCGCTCTCTATAGGTACCTTAAAGGAGGCTGTAGAGAGGTGGGGGTTGGTCTATTCTCCCACATGCCTGGTGACAGGACGAGGGGGAATGGGCTCAAGTTGCACCAGGGGAGGTTTAGGTTGGATATTAGGAAGAACTTCTTTACTGAAAGGGTTGTTAGGCATTGGAATAGGCTGCCCAGGGAAGTGGTTGAGTCACCATCCCTGGAGGTCTTTAAAAGACATTTAGGTATAGAACTTAGTGATGTGGTTCAGTGGAGGACTTGTTAGTGTTAGGTCAGAGGTTGGACTCGGTGATCTTGGAGGTCTCTTCCAACCTAGATGATTCTGTGATCCACACCTAGGAGATGAGAACAGCTCTTCCCTGGTTTACACTTTCATGTTATCACATAGATTAATGTTTGCAAACATGATGCCAGCATGGCATACCAACGCAGGTCTCCACAGCCTGTGCTCACTTTGGCCTTTTCTCTAAAGCTAAGCCATCCACCACCCAACAACCCCAATAGTGTAGCTTGACCAGCAATCATGGCATAGAAAGAGAATTTGAACAGCTCACTAGCCACAAATGCATCAAGAGCTACAGGACCAAAGTATTTGAACAGATTAAACTACATCCAAGTACCTAATCCACGTCTAGTTACAATATATACATGGGAGCAGATGAACTGTGATTATTTAGCCACACATATGGAAGTGTTGCTAACTTATGTCCTTTTTTGGATGGACAGCAGATGGTTTTCAGACATGACAGTGCCAGGGTTTACATCTTCACACGTGAACTAGTAACACTTGTCTGGATTTAGCATTAAGTAGCTTTTTGGATAAATACACATTCTTGCAGAAGACTCCTTCAATAGTTTCCAGAATACAGACAGCTGTAAATCAGCTCTGAAATTTGATGCAAAAGTCAAAACCATCAGTAATTTCCTGTAGTCAGAAGACTAGTCAGGATGTTGGTAAATTACATTACACCTCAAAGGAGCTTATTTAATTAGAACTGCTGATCAATTTGCATGAAGCTAGTTAGAAAGATGTTCTAGAAGTGAAAAAGGTAATTCTTAAATGAGCTAAATACATACTTTAAAAGCAGGTGCATTTTTTGTTTGTTTGCTTTCATGTAAAGTATTTAATTTCTTTACAGAGTCACAGCTGAATATTAATAGAACATCAGGAAATGTCTCCAGCAGGAGATATAGTTTCCAAAGACACAGGGTAAGCTTTTTAGTTGCACTTCTCTATCTAGACTAGCATTAAACTACTGAAAGCTGACAATTACAATGCTCCCAAGGTTCCAGACTTCAAAACCGCTTTAGTAAACAAGAGTAAAATCCATACTGAAATGCACTAAAACATCACTTCAAAAAAAATAAAACAAAAAACTAAGACCACCAACTACCAGACCCCAGAAACTTCAGATAAGAAAAAAAATCCATGGTAATGTTTTCCATCAGAACATTTCAGATATGTCACTAGATGCGGAGATGCATCTTATTTTCAAATAAGTAAAAATAAAGGTCTCAGAAATCACATCTGCTGTCTGTTTCACAATAGCTCAATAATCACCTTGCAACTGTACACAGTACATGTATAAACACAGATGAAGAAAGGACCCTATTACAAATGCAAACCAAGAATACTTGCAAGACATTTGTGATCTGTCATTGTGAACTATAGTATTTAAAGTTTCGGATGAAAAATACGAACATATCAATTTAGTTTTAGAAAAGCTCACAGAGGTGTCTTCAATCACTGTAAGCTAATATTAAGCTGTGGGATCACCATTGCTTATACAGGCTAGAATAAGGCAATAGAAACAGACCAGAAGACTGACAGATCTCCACTGAACTCAAGTGAAAACGTAGCGAATCTAATACCCAGTTTCTGAACTGGGTTTTATTTTGTATCCCAGAGCTTCCTTCACTGCTCTTCTACTGCTGTTAAGAAGGGATCAGCTGCTTGGAGAGATTACTCATTTTTCCTCAGCCCCCTCAAGCTGACCAATTTAGAAGCCAAACCAAAACCTTAAAATGGATTACATTACCCACAGATGGCAAGAGCATTCCAGTTTGAGAATTCTACTCTCCTTTAACAGAATAAGAGGTTTTGCTAAAAAAAAAAAAAAAAATATTGAAGACTGATCATCTACTTTGTCATTTCATAGCCATATTCAGGTATTCAGAATAAGTCTCCCCTTGATGTTCACAAAGCTTAGACCCAAAGCCACAGGTGGTTTAGAGTGTATATTTCATCAAAAAAATCATTTAATGTTAGCAAAAGTTTTATTTTTATTTTGTTTTAAAAACAAAGACTCAACTCCAGCATAACAACCCGAAATGCTTTGCTTTCTAAAGATCATTTCTAACAAATTTTAAAAAGTCCTTAAGCCAACACTTTGTCTTTAAAACCACTCACCCCCCCCCACCCCTTACATGAAAACTAAGACTGACACATTCTCAGCTCAGTGACTAGGTATTCAGTGTGCGGTCTTTTCCATAATTCTGGACGCCTGAGAAGTTTTCTATAAATAAAAGTATTATAATCTGAAATTAACAATATTATCAGTTAATTATTAATTGATTGAAACTGAAGTTCTTTGAACAGTCAGTCACCACTGATTTTAAAGTATGAAAATACTTATGGGAAAGGACTTTAAATTCAGATTAACATATTTGATGATTTCATTTAGTCCACGGCAACAGAGGCTTTCTTCATACTAAAAAAGCTGACTGTACAATAGTTTAGGACAGATGCTATTTGCACACCATTCAGTAAGTATGATATGTTGATTTTAGAGTTCACAGAAAAAATAGAAAAATGTGAAAAAGAATCAAAACACAACTAAAAAGTTGTACTGAAATGGTACCAATATCAATTCCAACATCATTTTTTTTCCTCAATTTGGCTAAATTCTGTTCAAAGAAACAATCATCACTGCCGGCCTGCTTTTCCATTTTCTGTCGTTTCCATCCTGAAACAGAGAAACAAGATAGTTAGTAAGGACCATCACTAGAAATAGAATCAACAAATTAAGAAAAAAATCAAAGACATAACTTCTTTAAAAATGAGTGTATATATATATATATATATACATTTTTACTTCACATCCCTTCTCTCCCTACCACCACACATACAAATGTTTCTCTTAATACTTTAAGGAGCAATCAGTACACGAAGGAAAGGTTTCTGCAAAGCTTTCCAGCAACAACCACAAATGTCTATTCGTTATCAACCTCACCACAAGACAAAAGCCCATATTCACGTGACTGCAGATAAATTATTTCTAAAATCTGAGCTTTAGTAGTTTCAAGATCTTCATTTTCACCCTTCTTTCAAATAGTCATTGACTCTCACCATTTTATTTACTTAACAGTTTGGTTTGAGTATTTTTGGTGTAAAATGGACAACTTATCAATTTCGTTACAGCATGACATTGGCTGTTTTATTACCTACAATATTTTTAGATTTGATATTACTTCAGAAGCTAAAGCAAGCAGCAGACTAACATACAAGAAATTTGACCTTAGCTACTATTTAACCCCTGAAAGTTTAAGAATTTTGCTGCTAGGATGATCAGTAAGGCACAGGGAAGACCATTTTATCAGCATTCAACCTTGCTCAGCACAGAAACAGACCAATGAGAGCAGGCCACGCAATTAAAAAGCAAACACTATTGTAGTCACCTGTCAATACTGAGACAAAGGAATATATCACCACATTTTAATCCTCAAAAGTATAAACAGTCTTCTTAATCCTGTAACTGAATTATTCTGACATTTGACTACTACTAAAACATTTGTACTACTACTAAAATACTAAAATTTTGAATTTACTGATACAAACCCATTTTCTTCTTTCAGATGTTGATATAGTTCAGCTTTATTGTTGACAGAGTTCAAACGACCAATAAATTCCTGGTGTTTCCTAGAGTTGGCAGTATTAATCCTGTTGCTCCATAAAGACAGCAAGGACATTGGCCCTAACATTGCATGTAAAAACAGTTAAAAGTTAAGTGAAATCAGTAATTAAATAAATGATTTTATTTCTGAATTCTTAAAACATCATTATAAAGTTTTAGAGGAAGTTACAGACTTTAGTAGTACAGCATATTAAAAACACTAATATTAAACAACCTCATAATACATACTAAATAAATACAATGTATGCAGAGTTACAGCAGCTGAACTACTGATTTATAGGAGATTCATTTTGCATCACAAGTGGAATCTTAATATCAGCTCAGCTGTTACGACAGATGATAGCAGCTCAGCAAGAAAAAGAACCCAGTGAGAACTGCCCCTTTCAACAACTAGACATCTTAGGCATGTTTATATTCATTAGCCAGCAAGAGTTGTTTTTGGTACCTGTCCTTAAATACCATTTCTGACAGACTACCTCAAAGTAGCACCAGCAGAAATTTGTCCAACCCCCTTGTCAACCCAAATGCCTCTTTTTAGGCCCATGCAGTATATCTAAGTGCCTTTCAACATAGGCCTGTTAAGGTTAACATATGTATTTATCAAGAGTTTCTCAGCATTGAGTATTTAACTAAGAATTCTCCTCATTCATTTAACTCCAAGAAGATTCACCTCCTTACTTTAGAAAAATAGACTGATACATGAACTTAAATTTTCGAACAAGAATATCTATTGTAATCCTTCCGTTTTACCTTTTGCCTTTTCTACTACAGGCATTTCATCCATTGTTATTAGAGGCTTTTTGTTGGGTGGCTCAGGAGAATCAGGGGAATCTTTTATAACTTCAGCTTCTGCTAGTTCTTCTTTTTCACGATCCAAAAGGCCTTTTAACCTTTTTGATAGGGAAGGAAAACAGTGAAGCAAGATATGCTAGAGCAGCACATATTATTCCTGGCACCTTCCTGTACTCTTCAAAGTTACCCACAACCCACGTCATGAGAAAGTTTCTTTCGATCCCCTGTGATAGGTGAAAAACAGGGAAATCTAGCCAAATAATCCTCTGGATAAAGCCTTAAAAAAAAGGGGAAGATCTTACTATAATTTCACTTAAGTTAGTTAAAAGTATTTATGCTGTACTTGTTGAGATAGTCGTTTCAGTCAAAATCATCAACTAATAGTGAATATACCAAACACCACACAGACAATTACTTTTTTTTTTTTTTTTAATGTGATCCAAATTTATATTTTATATGAAATTGCTTTCACCTCAGGCCCTGCTTTGTTTCATCTGCCAAACAAAAAGAAATTGTAGAAATGGATTTGATCATATGCAGAAAGGTATGAAGGTCATCAGTACGCTGACAATAACATAGGGGAAATTGTCTGTCCTCCTAAAAGATCCTAGAATGCACAAAACTATATATGCAAAAAGCTTACTACCATGAGATTATTTCAACTGCTTTAGAACAGTGTTTTGAAACAGGGAAAACAGATGCTTACTTGTTATACAAGTTAGAATAATTAACACGAATTACAGGCACTAGGTGCAAGGGCAATAAACCCTGATGTTCAACTAAACAGACCAGCCAAACAATCTGGATTGTTTAACTACCTGAGCACCAAGCTTTCTACAGTTCAAATGAAATCAACTGTCTTGTCACATTTTTCAGTTATGTTTTATATTTCTATTGTATAATGAGCATCATGGTTACAATAAAATCCTACAGTGACTATCCTAACTGCAAAGTCCTGCTCAGTGGTCAGCAACTTTTTCAATTAAAAATATTTTACAGGCAGTACGGTTCTTGAACAAGTCTGATAAGCAGACACTAAGATAAACGTTCTTCCAGCTTGTTAATGGTGACTGATCCAAAAAAAACCCTTGGGATCCACAATCACTGGTAGCAAACCAAGGTTAAGAGCATGAACAAGTTAAATTGAAACCCCATTTCACAGCAATTCTTTTCCCCTTTGATGAGGAACAGGGCAAAAAAAGTATTATGCTATGTTTTCATATTACTTAAGAAAATTTACCTTTCTGATTCTTGCCATGGCTTATCTTGTTCATAGTCTTTTCCTGACTTCTCTGACTTGTCTTCTTTTTCTTCTCTCTTTCTGCCTCGTTTCTTGCGTTCTTCTTCTTCTGGGGGTTTGCTTCTGCAAGCCACCAAACATTCCAAGACACGTTGGTGTTTATCAGAGTTGTTGATGTGTGCTCGTACAAGGGTTTCCAATTCATTCCACATAATCCGGTACTGTTCATCTCTAAGCAAGGACAGGTAAAAAAAAAAAGTATCACATAGGATGGTCTAGATCATTAATCTATTGAATCGATAAGATTCTGGTTTTAGACTTTTTTTAAATATATATATATATATACATATATATATATACACACGTATGCATGTATGTATATTTTAGTCCCTGAGCTTTTCCTCCCTCTCTTGTATTGCAGGTCTATGCACCTTGGATTACAGTCCTTGAAACTTATGAAACCACATCATGTGACCTTTCTCAATTAACATCCAAAGAGTTAAGTTTCAGTTGAAACATACCACTTCCACACGCATCTAATTCTTAATATCCATGAGATCTCACTGCCAAAAGACATTTCTGAATCCTGTCAATTGTTTGCTAACTGGCATATTATGCGCTGTTAGGATACACAGAGGGCCACTCAGGCACCGACATGCAAATTATTTTTTATGCAAATAATTGGAATTACATTGGATGGCTGGAAATAACTTGTAGACACTTGGGACATCTTTTGCAGATTATTTTCCTTTTTGGAAATACAATGTACATGTATGTCTTCTTTGGAAGAACAGATATCTGGATATTCTATGCTCATTTTAAAAGAGCATCCCATATTTTAAATAACTGTTTCAAAAATTATTTGACTATTTTAATAACTCAATTTTATACCATTGGTCATTTATAATATGCTTAAGTTTCCCTTCTTAGTCATTTGGCATTATTCCACTTTCTCTCTCCTAGCTTGTGTCAGTCTCTCACCTTTCTTGATAGTCATTTTTGTTTTCACATTTAACACTCACAATTTTTTGTTAATAACTTCTGCTTCCTAACATACAGCACAATCACTGTGATAGCCCCTAAGTGGTGCAAGCAAGGTGTTCACAGCATTTGTTTTGCATATGTACATCATTTAGTATACTCCATATTATCTTTGGCCACTATTTAAAAACATGCTTGAAAACAATGTAAACAGAATACTTCTGGAGAAACATTCAACAATGAAAAGATATGTATTTAACCTTTTTGGACCCTTTCCTCTGGTACCAACTGTTGAAATTGGCAGTGGATCATTTTTCCTCTCCATATCTACCAAATTATATATTGTTTTTTGACAATTCAGAACATCCTCATCTGTCATTGCTTCTTTTACAATCACACTGGCTAATGGCACTACCTGCAATACAAAACAAAAGTCAAGAATGGTAAAGTCTTGTATGTTGCAGGAAAGAAACAGGAAGAAGAAGAAACGAAGTGTGTAACCATGGAACAACATACAACAACAAAGCTGCCTATCCTGAATTTAGTAATAACTCTCAAAGGTATATGCAGAGGCATGCTGTCTTTACCCGTTGTAACCCAGCAGCTGTATAGCTAAACCAGTTTAAAATATTCCACCCTATTTAGATTACATTGTAATAACATATTGACACTAAATACAGAATATTTAAGTGAAAACAAATCTTAAAAAAAAAAACTTTTTTGGCAAATGAATCATCGTAAGATAGTCACTATTTCATCAAGTAGCAAGCTGAAACTTAGTCTAGATCAGAATAGAAGTTTACAAACCCAAGGTTACTTACAGCTTGCATGTTGAAGATGGTAGTCTGAGAAATAATCATAGGCCAGTAACGAGTATGTTTCTCTAACTGTTCTTTTGCACGTTCCAATGGAATTTCAAGACTTCCATCGATCTTATATCTGGGCTCTAGAAAAGGAGTTAATCGGTTTTCCCTCATAAATTCACCAAAATCCTAATGATAACCAAACAAGATAAAATTAGGAATTTCTCTAACAAAGTAGCTTTCACTGAATGGGTGAAACAGCATAGTCTTGCCTTTCATTAATTGCATACACCACCACCACTAAATCTGACCCTAACACCCAAAGCTTTCAAACACACGACATTCTTTGGAGTGAACACAAGAACAGTTGTATAAAAATACGGGTTCAAAACTGATGCAGGGTTTTTGATGAGGACATCTTCTGGGTTTGCAAGGCGTTTCATGTATGGTAAAAAGTTTTACTGCATTTTTATGGAAGTCATTTCTGCTTACATACCAGATGCAAAGGAAATGTTAAAGAAAATGCCAGCTGACTGCCTGTTCCATATCCAGGGTTCAAAGCTGAAAACTCCATCTTTCCTACTTATTGTACAACTCATTCATGTGCAATCTAGCCTCCGAATAATGAGCAGGATATAGTCCTACATGCACCCACCCAGCCTTGCCAAGAAAACGTTGTTCCAGAATCAGAATGAGCTTTAGATGATGATACTGCATAAGGCAACAAGTGTTTCCTCAACACAGAGGATTCTATATAACAGGCATAACAGTAAGCAGGCTTACTACTACGTAGTAAATACACATCAGTGTATACAATGAAAATTGGTTTGACCACAACATCACACGAATCAGCCTGGCTTTCCAGAAAACACACCAACATTTCATATACACTTATCTATTGCACAACATCACTTGTCATTTAAGTGAAAAACTTAAAGGAAAAAGGAATCTTACGGTAATTCGGTAGTCCGTGACTCTTCCTCCACAACCTTCACTAATTGATGGGGGATCTTCTAGAATTGATCGTGAGCTGCTTAATACATGCAGAAAAATTTCTCCTCCATGGCTACTAAGCATGTGACTAATTACTTTAGAGCCAGACTTGCGTGGTTGTTCCAACAAAACAGAACGACCTGTTGGAAGTGAGATCAGTTTCATCAGTTGCCATGTGCTGCAATTTTATATTAAAAATTACATACGCACAGTAGAGGTTTTTACCTGGCCATTAAGACTGAATCCGTTAAACCTGTGTTTTCACCTAGATGAATGAACAACTACTTCAAGTACTTACTCTATATCCTTAGACAGTAGATAGCGTCAAATGCTCTTAAATTTTACGCAGAACAATAGAAAGGCCTCCCTACTGTGAATATCCTATCGTTTTCTGAGCAAAATATTTTTTCTATGAATGTCTTAAGGCATTAAAATGGTATATCATGTATGAGTGGTGTATTATTTTTAATCAAAGATGATGCTGTATACTAAACCATTATCTCACCCTGCAGCAGAAACTCATTAAAAGCAATTTTGAAAAACAAACATAACTCATTTCCGTATATAGTGTTTTTTTTAATACCACTTTTCAGACACACACAAATAAAACAAGCTTTGACTTATTTCCAATAAAACAAATACCAAACAAAGAGGTTCAATCTTCAAGTTGCTTGTTATGAGGAAACAAAAACAGAAGATCAGAAGGGAGTGGTTATTTGAAGTATGCTACTAGTTTTAGTTCTAAACATTTTTAGAAATCAGAATACTCTTCCAATACAGAATCTTTAGGAGAAAAATACATAAAGAATAACTTCAACTGAAAGAAAACTCCCATTAAGTGGATGTTTATAATGCAACTCTTTTGCTAACTATAAAAAAAACAACACACATGCAATTAATGTTGACTACATACCACTAGCATTTTGATCAAGTGTATCGTCACCTACTGAAATAGATGCTTCCTACTAAATCGTCTAAAATGAAAAATATTCTACATTTAGATTCAGTAAAGAACTACCAGAATTCACTATTTGCTCCTTCTCTACCTCTTTCTTCTTGTTTCCAGTTTTCAAAACACATTCAATTTTCCTTCAAGTACATTTAACAACTTTCTTTTATTTCTATATGACATGGTAATAGACTTGGCATTTCTACAATACACCCTCCTATACAAACTGAAACATGGTAAGTGCTTGTATAGCACTTATTCCTTATATGGCAAGGTTTTGGTAGTGGGTGGCTGCAGGGGTAGCCTTTGTGAGCAGAGCCCAGAAGTTGCTCTGTATCAGATCAGAACCAGCTCCAGCTGGCTCCAAAAGGGACCTGCTGCTGGCCAGAGCTGAGCCAGTGAGTGACACTAGGAGACAGGAGTGAAAAAATGGGAGAGAATTTTGCAGACATGAAGGTTACTGAAGTAAAGGGAACAGGTACTCCAGTCACAGAGCAGCAGTTCCCCTGCGGCCTGTGGAGAGGCCCCTGGTGGAGTAGACTGTCCCCCTGCAGCCCATGGGTCCCACATGGAGCAGATCTCCACGCTGCAGCCCCCCCGTGGAGGAGCCCCCGCTGGAGCAGGTGGATGTGGACTGGAGGAGGCTGCGGCCCATGGAGAGCCCCCGCAGGAGCAGGCCCCGGGCCGGAGCTGCAGCCCGTGGAGAGGAGCCCACACAGGAGCAGGGGACCTGGGGGGACCTGCCACCCGTGGGGGACCCGTGCTGGAGCAGTTTGCTCCTGGGGGATGGTCCCTGTGGTACGGACCCATGTTGGAGCAGTTCTCGAAGAGCTGCCGCCTGTGGAAAGCCCACATACAATCAATTCCCCACACTGGAGCAAGGGAAGAGAGTGACCATGAAGGACAGTGACAAATCAGTGACAAAGAGTTATGGACTGACTGCAACCCCCACTCCTTGCACTGCTCAGGGGGAGGAGGTAAAAGGTGGGTGGGGGTCAAGGTGTTTTTACTTTGCTTTTAGTTCTCACTGCTCTAGTCCATTAGCAATAGGCAATAAGTTACATCCATCTCCCAATACTGAGTCTGTTTCGTCCATGATAGAAATTGCGGAATGATCTTCCTTGTCCTTATCCCAACTCATGAGCCTTTTCTCATTTTCTACCCCTGTTTTGTTGAGGGGGAGTGAGAGAACAGCACGGTGGAGCTGAGCTACCTACTGGTGTGAAGCCATCACAGAGCTCCACTTACAATATTAACAATTACAACTTGAAAATAATTAGTCAAGGACACATCTTTACCGTTAAGGAGAAAGTTAGTAAGGCATGATGAAGGTCTGCTATTTACATCTACTGGTGAAATTCTGTACGCTCCAGTGCAATAGTGTAATTCTGAAAGATAAATGAGTAGAAGAGATAAGAGTCTAGTTCCACACAGAAAAAAACATACCACAAAATGAAAGAAGGGAAGAGGATTAGGCTATTTCACAATCGGAAAAAAACTGTAGGCTTTGTAGAAAGCCCAGCTGTCTCTGGATCTAAAAAATTACTCTTACCATCTCCTGGCAATCATTTCAGTATCCTCAACTCTGAGAACCGAATACATTTCCCAAGCCTCATTTCCAGGAGGATCTCCAGAACTTTCTCTCTCAAACTATTTCACAGTAGAGTCAACCTCCTTTTATTTCTCTTACCTGTATTTTTAATCTGCTGGCTCACAAGGAGTCAGCATTATCTTGCTGATGGACTGCAGGTTGCACAAGGTGAATGGCCAGGTGGTTCCCTATGTTACCCTAAATCCTCCCTGTCACTCAGCAGGAGTTGGAGTAGAGATCACAGAACAGATTGGTTTGGAAGGGACCTTACAGATCATCCAATTCCATCCCCCACCATGGGCAGAGACACTTTCCACTAGACCAGGTTGCCCAAAGCCCCATCCAGCCTGGCCTCGAACTCTTCCAGGGAGGGGACATCCACAGCTTCTCTGGGCAATCTTTCCTTCACTCAGATTAGAAAGTCAATACAGATGAATGAAAGAATCTACTGAATAAATTGTTGCACGAGTTTCCTTCCAAACAAAGGTTTCCTTAGTACTCTAATGCTTACACTAAAGATAGTGCTTTGATTCATATTTTGTCCTAAAACAACAATCAATTAAAAAAGAAAGCACAAAGTCTGAAAGCCGCTATGTTGAAAACCACCATTGTGGAACTGACAAGGTATACTTGCCCCTGCATAAGGGATGAATTACTCACCTTTGCAGTTAGGAAACAGCTTCAAGATAATTAAGAGGAGAATGATAAAACACCATGAAAACATTTACAATCTCTCCCACCTCTTTCACAAATCATTGATTATCCAAAATTAGAAGAGCATCATATCACCATTATTAAAACAGAATGCATTCAGCTGTAAGTTATACAGAATAGAAGGTAAAAATAGCATTAACCAATGACTTATCTCCTTGCTCAAGTTCTTGTCAGCATATGTAGAGAAAAATATTCAAGGCAACTTAGAGTATTAGTTTTGTAAGATACCATGTTACCTACCTACACTATTTGTTCGGGGAGTACACCATTTTAATGTTACAGTTTCTTTAAACGTGCCTTCTCTACTGTTGCCACCTACGTGATTATCACCTGCAATATTAAGCCAGAAAAAAAATGCATCATAATGCGATCAAATATTTTGTTACACAAAAACACAGCAAATAGTTATGTAAGAATGAAGTGTTGTTGCAAAAAACCAACACTCAAAACAACAATTTAAGGTACAAAACATTTGTAACAACCATATACAAAACATAACCTAATTTTCAAAAGCTAGATACCTAACAAGTGAAAAAATCCATATGTTAGTAGTAGTGGTACTTGAAATAACCTTTTGAAATCAGCAGCAACTGCATGTATTTAAAAAAAAACAACCAGCAAACAAAATACTGTAGCTCTATAGTATGTCCCAAATATTTGACTTGACATTTAGAAAGTAAAATACATTTTGTTTTTATCTGCAACAGGCTTTTATTTTTTCCTTTTAAAATGCCTAGAACTTTGAAAGCATCTCTATAATTTTCCACAGCCAAATCAGAACCCTTAACAAGTGTCAGAACCCTTATTTAGGGCTGATCAGTTTCTATACATATCTCAAAGTCTTAACTGAAACTGATCTAAAGGCATATTTGACAAGTTAGACTTCGGTGGGAAAATAGTACTGGTCTCGTTACCCAGAATCTTTGCTATGTCAAATTCAATTTGAACATCTCAAGAGCTTTTACTGGCCACAGATGTTTTATCATTGAAACTACTTTCATACAGCACCTCACCGACAAAGGGACATTACACTGTGTGCACTAGTCAGTTCTGTAATTCTTCGTGCTCTTTGACACTAAGAAAGGCATTGACTGAGTTTTATACAAAGTTTCAGAATTACAGTAACAGTCAGAAAACACTATGCTCAAATCCACAAGCATCTGAGAGGAATTAGATACATACATCAACACAACATTCTATGCAATGTGTTAGGGTTTAGTTTAATATTTAATGTAAGAAGTTTCATTGATATCACATTATAAAGACTTTTACTTTTTACTCATAAGATTTATTTGATTTACTTATCAATCATATAGGTAACCTGCAGAAGTAATATTTTTTTTTATTACTTAAAGATTACAGTTAAAATATCTGGAATCCTTCTGGAAAATCTAATAATAGATTAAGTAAATTTGGCCTTGAGATAAGCTCTCTGTATCTTATTTCTGTAAAATGTTGCTAATCAAATCCCCCCTTTCCTAGTACCAGAGTTATTACAGTTAAAACCTGTATTTTTAAAAACAAATAAAAGGGAACCAAAATTTACAGGATCTGATAGAAAAAAAAAATCAAAGAGGCAATGCAGCAGGAGTTTGGTTTGGGGTTTTACTAGCAGACTTATTCCCCTGAGCCAGTAAGTATTGGAAAACTAATACCGAACCCCTGCAATAAAGCTTTATACTTCCAACGTGGATAAGAAGTTCAGGTCAGTTTGAACTCATTATTCTAATATATACCTTTTTCCTCAAACTTCACTCCACCAAAAAATGGACTATACTAATTACAGATGAGGAGATATGTTCTTTTCCTGAAGTAATGGTTGAGTCCCCGCAGGAGACTCTGGGCCAGAGCTGCAGCCTGTGGAGAGGAGCCCACAGTAGACAGGTGATCTGGGGGGAGCTGCTGCCCACGGGGGACTCATGCTGGAGCAGGAACCCATCTTAAGAGGAGGGGGGAAAAAATGGAAGCCCAACCCCCTCTAAAATTGTTCAAATTATTTCAAACCTCCGGAGGAGAAGTTGTTTAACTCTTTGTTAGATAACTAACATAGGTAACTCATCTGTTAAAATATTATTCTTCATTTCTAAGAAGTTAAAACATCAGCTTCTTAATATGCTTTAAAGCCATGTGATGTAGCTTTGAGTAGTAAAAAAACATCTGTAGCCTGTAACTAAATGGACATATTCTATAGATACAGCAAGCAAGACCAACTTTTATGATTCAGGGACCTTTAAAAAGTTACGAACCACACTGTAAGAGAAAGCCTATAGCAGCCTGTAAAAATTTCAAATGGGAATTCAACACTTCTGAAGAGGCATACGTTTTAAATATTCCACAGAAGACTTACAGACGGACATTTTTCTCAGTTGCTTTGTTTATAGCTTCTAAGTACCATCAATACAGAGTTTTTAGCCTCACTTGATTTATTAACAAAGTTCTGTATCAAACACTGCTTTCTGAACAAGATAATTTTGCATAAGACTTACTCTAATCTCAGAGAGGTTATTAAGAATTCACCTGAGAGGAATATTAGGTAATAATTCAAAACTATTAAAAGCATACTAGGTACTTCAAATGCAGTAAGAAAGCTCAAACTAAGTAACACTTGTGTTTTTCAAAGCAATTACTGTTGTGAAGAGGTCAGTGGGATCTAAGAGGTGTCAGCTATTATTACTTGACAGATTAAAAGCTCGGTTGTTCAATAAATAATTTTCCACAAATACTCAAGTAGTACTCTTGTAAAACCACTGCACATCTAGTCTCTCAGACAACTTTTTTTTTTTTAGTATCTCAGTAAGAAGTTGAAGTGCCCCTCTCATAAATCACACACAAAAATCCTGAAGGTATGTGAAAGCCGTTGTAATGAATAGCCTGGCTTTGAGTTTGTCTTATTACTGGCATATTTTAAAGTAGTAACAAATAAAACTCCAAAGCTAACATTGCAAATCAAGTTGGTAGGTTGCAAGGAACTGAAAATGTGCTGTTTGCAAATAGGTTTCTCCTTAACTCTAAGAGAGATGTCTGAAACTTACATCAATCTGAAGCTCGTAAACCCGTTTGTGAATACTTCCAGCATGCAAATCATTAAAACAAAAAAAGGAAACCATCTTTACAGGATTATTGCTACTTACCACTTTTTAAAAAGTCAACATGTGCTTCTTTGTGATGAAGAAGCTCCACATCGTAGTTGGCTGATGTGTTAGCATGTTGTTCTTCCTTCAAAAGAGACAGGTAGGAACAATGAATACAGTTAATTTACCTAGATGTCACTGTTTTTATAAATTAACTATTCCAATGATTTTACATTTACCTGTCACTTCAGAAGAAAATGAGAAGTCTCTCAAGTGCATCATACAACCATGGGATTGCAGCTTGGGGAAACTGCTCTGACCTATTTAAAGATGCAGCCATCTCATTCTTTTTATTCCTTTTTTGAAACCCTATGCTTTCTTCTTAATACAAGTGTCATGACAGTGTGCATAATGTAAGATATAGATTAAAAATGGGTTCAACTGATTTTGTTTAAATTAATGAAGTTTAGGAAACCTATGACAATGTTTATCACCAATAGTTACAACATACTGAGCAGCAACAAATGAGCACCGCAGAATATATCAGCAACTACTTAACTAAAAACTCAAGAATCTAAACCAAAGAAACATACTTGGAATGCATCATCCTTTTCTTGTACTTAAGATGCATGAAAAAATGTACTTTCAACTGCAAATTAATAAACACTGCATCTTTAAACAGCAGCAACAGATCAGCAAAACCAGAACAGTAATTTCAGTAATTTATTCCAAGTTAAAAAAAAAAAAACACAAAGGGAACCCAACATGGTCTATTACTATAAGGACAAGAGCAGAAGGGAGAGGCATACCAGCAGCACACAGGTCAGAAAGTTACAGACAAGGTATTTGCAAGCCTAAAAGTCGCATTTATATGACAACCCACTTCAAAGTTCCATTAAAAATTAATGCGTTGTGACAACTTTAATTCCAGGTTTTGACTTATTAAATCCATATAAAAAGGCTACTTTTGAAAGATGCCCATACAAGTTTGCTGTTTTTCAAAATACAAGATTAGTAAAGACTGACAGTATTAAAACATTGCCTTGTTTTTCAAATCAGAAGAGTTTATCCGCCCCTACCCTTTCTGTTTGTTTGAATAGTGACACTTGGAATCAGGTAGCAAGAGACAGCTGAAATACAAAGTTACTCTAAACTGAAGAATACTTTAAATACTCAACTGCAGTGATTTACCTTCTGGTAGTGATAAAAAAACGGGGACATAAATTTGAACAGAAGATGTTAAATTTAGTATCTTCCTTGACTAGATTATACCTTCTGTCCCCCCCCCTTTCTAGCTTATAGATCTTCAAAATGGAAAACCTACTGAAAAACTTTTAGTCTAAAATCAGCTGTTAGTTACAAACACCTTTATGTTGGGTGGGCATGATAATGAGACAGAGGAAAGACTCACTATGCCACTAAAATGCACAAGGATCAAGAATATCTAATCAACACAACTAGAAAAAGACAAGAGAATCACAGAAAAAATTATTTGAGGTAAATAGTATTTCTATAAATTATTACTAACAGAACTGAAATATTGCCTGCATTGCTACATTAAAATTAAGATTCAGCAATATATTTTGTTCTGTGATCCTTCTTAACTTTTTCTACCCCCTTTACTTTTACTAACCTGGTCACAAACATTAAATGTGGGCTAATAAAAAAAAAACAAAACAGAAAATATGATATGGAGAGAAAAGCCATGTAAAAATTCCATTTAAATAAACATTAAAAGTTTTCAAACAAATTTTGAAGTGTTGCAGATGGCCAACAAAGCAATAGACACAATATTACCTTCATAGGAATGTTAGTTATTGTGGTTGAAGCCAGATCAAAGTGTTGTTGTACTAAAACATTCAGTTTTGTAGCCAAATGCCGTCCTGCACGGACACTGTGCACTTCACTGGTTAAAACAGGTGAAAGCTAGAATAAATTGACATAGAATATACAGTATTAATGGATTAGGCTCTAGTATCATGGAACAAGATAAACCAGTTGAAACTCTAAACTAAGCACACTTATACTACTGAATTCAATCAGGAAGAAAATGCCATGGAAAGTTAAGAAGGAAAAGAGAAAGATTATTTCTCATTCAAAACTTTGCCGGTTATGTCAGTTACAGTTGCTACAAGGTGTCCCATATTCAGAACTGTGCTGGAAACCCTGAGCAATTAGTTGTTAATAGGAAGAATTAGGAACAGGACATAGGGAAAGAATCCTCTTAATAGCAGCTCTGGGTCTAGACTTTCCTCCTTTCACCCACTGAGTAACAGGAGCAAAGTCACTTCTATATACCTACTTGCGTGTTACACACAAAAGAAACACAAATTGTAAGTTCCATTTGATTTTCCCTTTGCAAGGAATAATGACATTGGTTTTAGGCTTAAAGAGCACTGACCACCTTACAAAGGAAAGCAGTCTATTTATTCACCTCTGTTGACTGTTTGTTTCTTTTAGCATGACTAGTAAGTTTCTATAGCAAAGAAAAAATGTAGGACAAAAAACACATTTCTTTTTACTTATGAAGTTAGATGTAGGAGTAGATGAATTTTGTGTTAAGAATAGCACTTTTTTTCCTTGCATATTTTTCTTATAGTCAGCACATTAAAATACTAAGCATTTCAGACTAAAGATCAGAATTTATCAAAATCTGTGGAATGTACTTATTTTAAACAAACCACAAAGCATACAAGTCCATAAAGCACACATGCATTTACTACAGTTGAAATGTTAATATAGAGTAATTTCTCATATGTGTCCTTTTAGCTTTTCTTGAGGCCATTCCCGCTAATCCTATCGCTGGTTATCTGTGAGAAGAGGCCGACCCCCAGCTCCCCACACCTTCCTTTCAGGTATTTGTTGAGAGCAATAAGGTCTCCCTTATTATTTATTGAAATGCATTCTGTTTGCTAGCATTTGACAGCATAAACAAAAGCTCCATTTTGTTATCATGAGAAAGTCATTCAACCAATAGTTAAAATCGTAACCTGTTAGCCTGGTAACATGGAACACAGCAGTGAACAATATCCATGTTGTTTAACAGATACATGTTAGAACATGCTGCTAGCTAGCAGAAGTCCTGCTTGAACAGCAGGGTTATTCAGCTACCCCATTCAACACAACAAGTAGCTGATGGTTTTCCATTAGATCCCTAACTACGTATTTCCCTCTCAAAAGTAAGAGAAATCAAACCCAATGTTACAATCATCCAGTGGCATTATTTTTTTCTTCATAAAAAAAGAAACATGAATTATTACTGCAAGAAATTTAAGTAATAAAATGAAGATGATGCCATATATGTGAAAGAGATCAAAGCATACATGTTAAACAGCAATATGCACGCTGCCAACTTTTCAAATAATCAACACTTGTGTTTTTTCCTATGCCTTAGCAGAGGCTCAAAGCCTTATTGAGGTATACTTAATTTGCGCTGTTTACTTTGAGTCTGACACTGTTACTAATACTAGGATACATTTTCTCATTTTAAGCTCCTTACCTCTTTTTTAGGGCGATCTGAAACAAGGCTGTCTTCACCAACTGGGTATGTGTGGATTAAGACCAATTCACATTTCTGGATCTGCATTAGACTTAAAAAATAATAAAAAACAAAAACATTCTATTTAACCTACAGAGTGGCAGAAAGTATCTCAGAAATTACACGAGTTCTCCCAGGATTCATTTGACTGCCAAAACACAAGATCTGAGACATATTACAACATACTGTTTCTGAATGCATTTTCTAAAAAACTAGGTTACATTACTGATTTTCAGAAGCATATTTCAAAATTATCAGAATAAAAAGTGTGTAACATTTCTAGCTCTTCAGCTGCAACAGCACTGCACTACTTTTTGGACAGATCAGCGGGCTAGATCCTTAACTAATGTACTCCGTTTAGCTTCATTCATCTGAAAATTGACACTACAAAGGATTTGTGTCTCCAGGTATGTGTATTAATATTAATCATGGTATTCGTTTAGTAATTAAGGTATTCCAGTGAACATGAAAGTTAACTATCCGTGTCTCCTAATATGGCTGGATATTTGGAGAGATCAAGATACTGGTTAGCATCCCTCACTACAGTGATGTACGAAAAGTTATGTGTGAATCATCTTTACAGTGGACTTAGAACCCAATCCCCAGGCAGTACTATCAAATATATACTGTATATATATATATATACGCGCACACACACACATATGAAATTGAAATTTGAGCAGGTAAATATTGGAGACATTTGGAGACACAAAGGCTTAGAACCCTTTGTTTCACACCAGCATTCAAACCATTCATCAGAAAAAGTTTTAGAATGTTTTAAGTGACAAAGACACACTTGTATTTCTTAGAGCACATAACAGGCACATGCAGAATAAAGAACTATTAAAAGTATACTCACTGATCTGAATTAGCTGCAAGTTTGTTATGTTCATGAATGGTTTCCTGAACACAATCCTCAAGCATTCGAACATGACTGTCACTAGAAAGAAGTTGAATATACATATTTTTATGCAGTATTATCAAACCTCTTGTTCAAAGCAACATGCAAACTACATGATCTCCTACTTAAAGTGGGAAAATTTTGGCTGGTTACTGTAGCGCACGTCTATAAACAAAACCCTCAGTAAGGCAAGACATGATCTATAAAGAATCATAGAATAACTGAGTTGGAAGGGACCCACAAGGATCATGGAGTCCAACTCCTGGGTCCTCAAAGAACCACCACCACCACCACCACCCCCCCCCCCCCCAAAAAATCAGACCCCTATGTCTGAGAGCGTTGTCCAAACGCTTCTTGAACTCCAGCAGGCTTGGTGCTGTGACCACTGCCCTGGGGAGCCTGTCCCAGTACCCAACCACCCTCTGGGTGCAGAACCTTTTCCTAACACCCAGCCTGACCCTCCCCTGTCCCAGCTCCATGCCATTCCCTTGGGTCCTGTCGCTGTCCCCAGAGAGCAGAGCTCAGCACCTGCCCCTCTGCTCCCCTCGTGAGGGAGCTGCAGGCTACCATGAGGCCTCCCCTCAGCCTGCTCTGGGCTGAACAAACCAAGGGACCTCAGCTGCTCCTCATATATCTTGCCCTCTAGACCCTTTAACATCTTTGTTGCCCTCCTTTGGGGGCTCTCCAACAGTTTTCTCTCTCTCTTCTACTGCAGGGCCCAAAACTGCACACAGTACTCGAGGTGAGAATACAACAGCGCAGAGGAGAGTGGGACAACCACTTCCCTCAATCAACTAGCAGTGCCGTTCTTGATGCACCCCAGGGTACAGTTGGCCCTCCCAGGCACCAAGGCACACTGATGTCTCATTTTCAGCTTGCTGTCAGTCAAAAACCTCAGATCCCTTTCTGCGGGGCTGCTCTCCAGCATCTCTTCCCCCAGTCTGTGTGTACAGCCAGGGTTGCCCCTTCCCAGGTGCAGAATCCGACACTTGCTCTTGTTAATCTTCATGTTGTTAATTGCCCAGCTCTCTCTGCAAGGCCTCACTACCCTCGAAGAAGATAGCTACTTAGAGCACTAATTCATAGCAATCAACAAAATACTGCAAAAATGTATGAAATTCCTTATCTTTAAATGGTAGAAACGAAGTTATCACACATACCTTTTTGCATTGGTAATACAGATAATTCTTCCTCTATTTCCAACACGTTCTGCATTCTCCATGAGCATGGTTCGAGCCTCATGCTGGTATTCTGTTATTTTGCAAAGCGCTTCGACTGCTGCAACCAGACCATGAAGTATGCTGCAGCATTCTGGATCTGCCCGAGGATTAGGTGGACCAACAGCTGCTAATGCTGCCATTAACTAGTTAAATAAAGCGTTGAAAGTTACTTTTCAGGCATTTGATAAACTGGTCAATTAAGAGAAAAAGTCACCATTATAACTTATCTTACATGCACATTAATATTGTCAGGAGAAAACCAAATAGAGCAATAAAACATCTCTATATGTTCCCATCACTCTAGAAAACATTTTGGCCCCAAGTTATCCATGGCAGTTAATTCATCTTCTGTTACCAACCATTGAGAATAAAAGATTATTGTAGAAAAATACCTTGCTATAATTGCAAATTATATCCCACACCTGAAAATTTGAATGTTATCAATTGCCTTCTGTTTCTATTTTCTGAACACCTGGAAATTTGATTCCACCCCAAATTGAGTTTTTCAGAAAATGAGTCCAATATGAAACAAAATGAAAGCAAATAGAATACAAATACTGTTTACACTTTCCTTCTTTAAAAAAGTTTATTTGCCTAGCTTGCCAAGCTTAAAAAAAAGCGTAAAATTCAAAAGGTATCACTAGTTTACAGAAGAAATGCACATACAGCTAATTTCTTCATAACACTTATTGTAATATAATTTGATCCTGAAAGCTACTTTTTTAAAACTGATGTAAAGTTGCCTATTGAATAGTCCAACCCCAGTCTACTTCTTAAAATTCTATTATGTAATCATTTCAGATCAGATACACTGACACTTTAATTCATTAAAATTACTTAATATTGAATATAGTAAGATGTTGCTATTTATTCTGCAATTAAACTAGACTTTCTGAACAAAAGAACAGCTACAAAGCATACTTCTTGCAAGTTCTGATCTTCTTGGGTCCAAGAATTCAAGACATGAGCCCCAGAATCACTCACAATGAAATTCACCTAAAAGGATTTAAAAAGTGCATGTAAGGTAACAGCCAATCACAACCATGGATTACGGCTACTTCCCCAGATCCTAGCTAACATGAACTACACCTCCCTCTTCACATTAATTAACTGATACCCTGGAAATGTGTGCAATTGAAAGCCAAGCTAAAAATAAGACATACACAAAAAGCATTCACTGCTGCCATATTCATTTACTCTTTAAGCAACATTATGATTAACAACTTCTGACTCTAAATATTTGTTTTTAAGCCATCAAATCAATCTCATCAGCAAGTTAGTATTTCAAGATGTTATGAAGTCTTAACAATCAGGTCATATTTTCAGTAGAAGAACATCCACAAAGCAAAGTAAGTTCTAATACCATGATAGAGCAAATTGTTCTCCAAACACCGTCACAATTGACAGGGGTAAACAAGTCTATCAAGTTTTACAAAACATCAGACAGGAAACCATGTTCTAAAGTTGACAAAAATCAGTCAAGGGGAGGAATACCTTTCATCTCAATTTCAACTCCTCAGACTGCACAGGCTCCGGTTCAGCCAAGTGATTAAAATCAATTAAACGCATACTTGGCATAATCCCATCGCAGGACTTGACTGTAGTTTAAGTTAAATGTCTGTTGCCTGAGAACTGTCCGCAACCCCTTAGGGCAGAGCCACTGTCACACACCAAACCACGGAGCTATCAGTGGTATTTCTTAGTGCTGTCTGTGCCTGCGTCCCTTGCTTTGACACAGTGTTCCATTATCATTACTTCACAGCAGCATCAGTCACAAATTTAGCTGTTTTTCTTAAAAACAGCATCCAGTCTAAGGACACAATGGTTTGCACAACAGTTTACTCAACACAAAGATCTACTGACTTCAGGAACCAGGGGTTAGTTACCTCAGTTTATGATACAATGTTACAGACCACCAGAGATTGATGCTTCCGAAGAAGAGATGCATACCAGGAAGCTCTCTCACTTTTTCAAGCTAGCAGTTTGAGAGATATCCTACCTCTTCTACTGGCCAGCATTCCTTTGAAGTTAGTACTGAAAACTCTAAGAAGTGCTACCAAGTACGTTTACAGCCAGGGTGTGATATGCAGCAAGACATCACTCAAGCTTTTGTAAGTTTACAGATCACAAGAACACAATAAATCTGCGTTATCTTAATGCACCTCTCCTCATGTTTTACAGAGAACATTAAGACAATCGAGGTCCCCAAAATAAACATGTAATGGGACGCGTGTATTACTCAAATCAATTTTAAAAGCTATAAGCTCTATTAACAACACAAAGATATTTTATACAATGAATTATATTTAAACTTCTAGCAACAGCTTATGATATCAGAAGGCTTCACTAAAATGGGAAAACACTCCTTAAACAATGAAGTATCAAATGCGGTATTTCTGCAAAGACTTACCAGCTTTTTGAAGGGAAAAATATCATACATTATTCTACAGTACTCCATGGATGATTCCACTGAACAGGTCCATAGTGATTTTGATATGGGTGCTAGAGGTATAATTCCTTGGGTCCGATTCTTTACTAACATATCAAATTCAACATGCTGTCTACAGGATTCTGCCATATATGGGCAGTGATCCACAACAAAAACAGTTTTATGAGACTCAGAGAAGATTTTCATTTTCTTCCTAAAGCAAACAGATATTACAATTAGAAAAAAATGTACAGGACAAAAAAAAAAATCACAAGATTACTGTAGAGTTTATATAGCTTACATAGAAGCATCTTTCTACAACACTCAGTTTTAAAGAGGTTACCCCTCCAAGTATTTAGATCATACATTGTATACATTGGCTACTCTAACACTATTTGTTGAGCTTTAAAAGCCACTATGAAAATGCCTATTTTAAGGCTCTATTTACACGGAGACAAAAATCTCCCCTTCGGTCTTATTAGTCCATATATTTGGTAGACTAGTTTTCTAACTGGAAGAAACTATTTTTCCCCTCAGGAGGAAAAAAAATAGGGAACATGAATGTGTATAGCTGAGGAGGCAATAATAATAATACACTGTATTACCCTCCTCTCTTCTCCAATTAAAAGAAACATTTAAGCAAAATGTAGACGTACGGACATTGTTATTTTAAGTTTTCTTGCTAGAAGAAACAACAGGAACAAAATCATTTATGATTAGGCTACTGTGCTGGGTCTGGCTGGGATGGAGTTAACTTTCCCTGCAGCAGCCCATACAGTGCTGTGCTCTGCACGTGTAGCTAGAACAGCACTGGTATCACACCAGCATTGTGTCTGCTGCTGAACAGCGCTGGCACAGCATCAGGACTCCCTCTAACAACCCCAGAGCCAGCAGGCTGGGGATGGGCAAAAAGTGAGGAAGGAACATCACCAGGGCAGCTGACCTAAACCAACCAAAGGGATATTCCATACCGTGTGGTGTCACACTCAGCAATAAAAGATAGGGAAGGGGAAAGGGGGGGGGGGGGGGGGGGGCGGGGGGAGGGCTCTCCTTATGAAAACATCTGTCCTCCCAGACAACTGCTATGCCTCTGAGGCCCTGCTGCCTGGGATGTGGCTGAGCATTGCCTGTTGATGGAAAGTAGAGAGTAATTGCTTTTCTCTCTCTCTATGCTTCCATGATGCCTTTGCTTGTTTTCCCCCCTTCCTTTTCCCTTTAATTAAATTATACTTATCATAACCTATGAGGTTATTTTTCTTCTCTTTCCAGCATACTTTCTTCTCTTCTTCTTCTACAGAGGGTGAGTGAGGGAATGGTTATGGCTGAGTTCAGCTGCCCAGCAGGGTAAAACCCCCACAGGCCTCGAAGCAGCATAAGTGTCAAGACTTTGAGTTAATCTTACCCTTCACTTTTCTAGATCCATCCTGCCATTTTTAAACGGACACCCATACTTTGATCTCTCACTGACAGAACTGTAACAGAAGCGCCTCTCATCCCGCAGGAGAGCCCCCGGTATCCTTCCCAGCTAGGACGCCTGACACCTCCCCAAGGCGGCCCTTTTCACACCCACACACCGGGCTCCCCTACCCCCTGCCACCACTGGGGAACCCCTGGGGAGGCCTCAGCGCAGCCTCCCGGGGGAGACTCCCGGGTTCTCCGTGCCTGCCCAGCGCCCGGGAGCCCCCCCTCGGGCCACCCCGCCGTGCTTCGGGCGCCTCCGTGACCCGCCTTACTTGGGCCGGCTCCTCCTCTGCTGCGCGGGTCCCGGGCCGCCTCTTCCTCCTCCTCCTCCTCCTCTTCCTCCTCGCCGCGCCCGGGCCCTACCGCGGGCCCGCTCCGGGGAGGCGGGATGGGCCCCGCGGGGCGCCCTACCGGGGGCCGGGCGCCTCCGGCCGGGCGGCCTCCATGCCCCGGCTCCGCTCGCTTCCTCCGCCGCCGGCTCGGCGGGAAGCTCGGGGCCCGGCTCCGGCCTCCGCGCCCGGCGCCCGCGGGGGTGGGAGAAGCGGCCGCAGCCCCCCCCGCTCCGCCCACCCCTGAGGCCGCGGGACCCCCGCGCGGCCACTTACGCCGCTGGCGCAGCGGCTCCCCCAGCGCTGGCAGGGGGAGCGCCTCTCCCCTCCCTCCCCCTCTCCTCCTCCCGCCCCGCGGACCCCGGCGCCCCGCCGGGGTCACGCTGCCCCCATGGCCCGGCCAGCGGCCGCTTCCCGCGCCGCCTCGCAACTGCCCGCCGCGCGGGGGGGCCGGGAGGGGGCACGGGAAAGGGGCCGAGCTCCCGCCCCGCAGCCAGTAGCGAGCCGAGGAGAGGAGACGGCAGGCGGAGTTCTCGCGAGAGGTGGGGGGCGAGGCCCCGTCCGCGTCCGCGTCCGCGTCCCCGTCACGGCGCGGCGCCGCCCCGCAGCCGCCCGCCGCCATTTGAGAGCGGGACGGGCAGCGGGGCCTTGCCACCTGCTCCCAGGCGCTGCCGGAGCCGCTGGCCATGAGTGAGCGGGGGCGGGGCGGGGCGGGAGGCAGCGTGCAGGGCGCCGGGGGAGGCAGGCAGATGGGGAGGGGTTCGTGAGGGTAGGGGGGGAGCTTCTGTCAGCATTCGGGTGCCTGTCGTGTCGTGACAGGCGGCTGACGTCGCGATAGTCCCGACTGCTGTAAACCCAGCGGGGCGGGGAGGCCGTCCTGTGGTGGGTTTGGACGCAAAGCCAAGGGGAGGCTGGGCTGGGCAGGAGTCTTTGTTTTGGGTTCGTTAGCGCACTGCCCAATTAGGTAAGGAAAGCAATTAGCGAAGGGCAGGAAGTGACGGGGAGTGGGCCCGTCGTGGCGGCCGGGCCGTGCCTCTCGCTGCCTGCTGGCCGGGCCGGGCCGGGCCGGGCCATATTGGTCACCTGCAGACCTGTCTGCAGCCCCACAGCCCTGCCGGGGGCAGCCCAGGGGGCACCGAGTGTCACCACCACAGGCAGCCTGCCTGCGAGCAGAGGGATGCACAGGAACTGCCCTGCGTCAAATGTCTTTGATTCATTGGTATTTAATTTCTAAACGTTCAGGTTAACTCACATATCAAGATATCTTTTAGGACAAGGCAACTGTTCTGCCTGGTAATAAGCAGCCAGTGAGTAAGAGGAGAGAATTTTAAATGCCACGGGTCAGGGCCGGTTTCTCACCCAGAGGAACCCTAGCCAACGTTTGGGGCTGTGATTACAATGATCCAAATAATGAGCCTCCTTCCTGAGGCACGCATCCTGCACGAAAACAGGATGTAGCTTGAGGCCCACTGCAGCGTCAGCGCTGTGAGGGCAGGTAGCTGCTGCCCAATTTGTGTGGCCCCGTTCCACACGCATCTGCCCCGACTCATCTGCTGAGAGAAGGAACAGCAGGGGCTTTGCAAGAATGGAGTTTCTTTTTTGTCTCATGGCAAAGTGCAAAGAAGGATGAACACATACTGTGTTTAAAAAATGGTAGCGATGCAAATTATCGGAGGTGTTAACTGCATTGTAATCTGAATGCAAAATGTGTTCCCAGCTCACAGAGAGGCCTGAGAGGCTTTATTTGTGATGGCTGGAGATTTTGTGGCCTGTGAATAGCGTTAAAGACTGCCCTTCAAATTCTCTTGTAATATGAATCTGATTAAATCAATGTCTGTAACAGTTTAGTCAGCTATCATGGAAGGTCATGTTTTGTGTGTAGGACTTTGTAGACCAGCAAGGACATGAGACCAAAATTGAAGGAGAAATGAGGCGCAAGCAAAGCAGATCCTTAAAAACAATGCAATATTATTCTTTTCTACATGATATGAAAAAGAGCTCAAACTGCCAAACCCGAGTGAATAAATTAACTACCTGTGATAACATACTAGTCTACTGAAGGACTTGACTTGATACCTCAAATACATAAATATGGAAGTTAAAATGAAAACGAGAGTTGATAAATAGGAAGGAATTCACATTATGAATGTTTATAGGAAATCCGTATGTGCCAAATGCTGATGCTTTTGATAACACACAATTTGCAGAAAAAAGTTTAAAATGGTTGTGCACTGTGCATACATGAAGCTTGCTTACTCAAGCTTCTCTGTCAGGAAGCAAGATTCAACCTTTCTGTGATGGGAGGGTCTTGAAAAGAACCTTCTGCACAGCAAAAGTAAACAAAATGCTTTTCTGCTACATATGCTCCTCAGAGCAGAGGGAACAATTAACGAAATTACCAAATTAAAATATCTGGGGAGGTTAGGCTTTGAAGAAAGGTCAGGGGTGCACACAGGCTCTTCAGAGAGGACATTAGTTTCCCCCCACATCTCAATGCATGTAGATGGGATGTTCTTGATACGCTTGTAAATCTTTGAGGGTAATGGTGAAATTTCCTGTGTTTGAAATATCCTTTTTTCTGCTACTTACCTGGACAGTGGGAAAAGGTCATTTGGGGAAAACGTGAAGATTTCTTTCAATTTGGCTAAAGATCCTAGGCTATGATTTGTGAAGGTGCCTAAGAAAGTCAGAAAATCAATCTGAAGTGAGTTGTTTTTTTTTCCTGTATCTCAGTGGTTCACTGACATTTTATGCTTGCAAAAATCTCTCCTTCAACAAATGTCCCAGCTAAAAAATAGATGCTCACAGAAAACTTCCTGAAACAAATATCAAGCCTTACATTAATAAGGCACGTGTCTTTAATAAGCCTCTATCATTGGTGTCTTATTGCTGAAGAATGGTTCAAGGAGTTGAAATAGATTTTCTTTTCAGTAGAAAACACACAAGATTTATTAAAACAAAAACTTGAAGAATGAAGAGTCTCAGTCTTGACGCTTAATCTATCAAGAATAAGTCCAAGAAAATGAGTGTAAAGGCCAGTGCTTTGAAAATGCTGGCATGTGTAAGCATTTTGCAAGTTTAGATAATTTCTGCTAACAGTTACTGCAGTTAGAAGGCTGGTATTTTAACTATGCCGTCGGTTCATTCTCTTGGCCAAGTTGCTCTCTTGCTCTATCCTGTTGAAAACGACATATTTTACAATTTTATTCCATGCAATGATGCTTGTGTTCATTTTTATACATGAAGAAAACACAAGCCTTTGGGTGTTGGAATTTTCCCGAAGTAATTTTCTCTACTCTGTCAGTTTTAGCTCTTCCCTTTCTCTGATGACTTAATTCATCAAAGTATTCAAGCCTACTGTAGTCCTTTGGCATTCTCTTTTGTGTTGGATCTATACTTCTCAAATATCAAATACTTTGAGAATATCAAGTACTCTCCTCATGACACACAATTTACTTTCATTTCCTAGCTGTAATCCATGGTCTGAACAGCAATTAAAAAGCAGGAAAAGCAGACAGTATTTTTAAGGTATATGAATTTTTCCTACTCCTTGAAGACAACATAGGTCTAAAATGTCAGTTGTGGCTGTTTGAGGAAGAGGGGAAGGTTGTATTCAGCTGCTTCAAACTTAGAAAATATATATATATATATATATATATATATATATATATCTATCTCACACAGCGGTTCTCTCTAAAACAGGCAATAGTGTGAAAATAATCCATTTCTAACCTTTAGAAATGAGTTGCACAATTGAGAAAGCCTTAGCAGATGCAAAAGCACTGGTGGAACGGCTAAGGGAACATGACAACGCTGCAGAAGCTCTTATCGAACAGACTACAGCTCTTAACAAGAGGGTTGAAGCAATGAAACAGGTTTGTTTTTCAACTTTGTTTACTCCATTAAAAAACAACTTGGAAACACATCACTTAAGACATTTTTGTGTGCTACTGTGCAATACAGAATCAGTATTGTAATTTGTTATTCCTTCAATACCATACTAAGTATTCCCATTGTGGGTGTGACTGTGATCGAAAAATAGATTGTTTATAAATTTAGTTTGATCCTGCAAAGAAGTTTTGCCTGCTACTCTAGCTTAAATATTGAAAACTAGTGTTTATGTGAAGAGCACTGGTGGGAATGGAATTAGTATCCTACAAACCATTGTGTGGTGCCTCGTGTTTTGCTCTTCTGTGAAATACTGCTGGTTTTATTGATTCAAACATGTAGATTTAATCATACAGAGGACTGTCATAGGTCCTTCTGTTCAGAATACTTTATCTTTGCACTGCCTCCTTTTCTTTTAAGTCAGCCTTTTGGGCTTATTTGTTATTATTTCTATTCTGATGTTAAGCCGTCCAAGGTATCATTAGGTTGAGTGTGACTTTCACTAGAGAGCTTTGCGAAAAACATAAAGGTGTCTGCTGTCTTTCCACTTGGAAGTTCAGCCTGTCATTTCAATTTCAATCCATGTTAATGAGCCTGTAAAATAATAAAACCCTGCATATTGGGGTTGGAACTAGATGATCTTTAAGGTCCCTTCTGTTCAAAATCATTGCAAGAATCTGATTCTATATGCTTTATCCCTGTAAAACTAGTCATGCAGAGGCTTCATAACTTAGGAGTGAGTATTAAATCTACCCACTTGCTGAGAGTCAGGATTCGTTCATTTAGGTCCATGTGACTTGTACTCATACACATGCTTTAGGGAATTGGGAAGCCGCAGAGGTCAGGACCTCATGGCTTTTCTTTGCCACCTGTGTATTAGTTCTAATGATCTGATGGTGAACTTGACCTGCACTAACTGAAGTTTAAATCATGCCCATTACACAGCTCCGAGGTATCAAATTTGTTTTAAAGCACGTGTTTCTAAAGGGCGGTAAGTACATTGGCAGTACTGCCAGATGTGGTTTTGTCTGTTTTATATAATTAATTAAAAACAAGCATTTATTTTGTTGGTTACAGACTTTGACATTTTAGAACTGGTTCTTGGTGACTTGCTGACTTTTTTTTAATAACTAGTACCAAGAGGAAATTCAGGAGCTCAACGAAGTAGCAAGACATCGTCCTCGGTCTACATTAGTGATGGGTATCCAACAAGAAAACAGACAGATTAGGGAATTGCAACAGGAGAATAAAGGTAAGACTAATATGCTATCCTATTCAAGTTTGAGCCTGCGCCTGTCTAATCAGTGAGACTTTCATCATTGATCAAGTCCCCAAAAATTTTTTTAATAGAAGAAATATTTTCTTTTAAGTTCAACTTGTCAGTTTAACTGATCATAATATAATCAAATATGGAGTCCAGATGTCCCACCACTGGGACCAGGATTTAAAAAAAACAATTGTGGAAAGCAATCGTTTCAGTCCTTATGTAACGTTCAGTATAAGTAAGGAGATATAAATACAGTTTCTACAATGTTAGTATCTATATGGAAACGTGTTCCCATTGCTTAAAAAAAATAAAAAAATTAGAAGCTGTCAGGAAAACTTAAGGTATAAGTACAGTAGTACTTCCTTCTGGAATTCCATACACTAGGAACATACCATTCTTCCTGGAATTCCATGGGCACTCTAAAATATTGTGCAATGATCTCGAGTCAATGATCTCAGTTTGTATGAACCTTGTCGTATCTCAGGAATTATTTGTCTGTTTGTGAAGCACAAAAAAAAAAAATTGGCCTCAAAGCACTTTTTTCTGTTTTTCTTGTTGTCTTTGAGTTTGCTTCATGGGAAGTTCTGCTTTGGAAAATTTTAACTGAGGTAGCTCTGAACTGTTTAGTACTTTTAATCTAAGCCAGACTTAGTATATTTTGAACATGGGCATTTTTTAAACTTGTATTTTATCAAGCTGCAGATTAAAACAGATCTGTAAACTTCTTTCCAACTAGTGTACAGCGCTGATTCTAGCCTCTATAATAAAACTCCTCAGCTACCCTCAGGGTGGTTTATGTCAGCTAAAGGGACTGAAGTCAAATCAACCAATGAGACTCTGTTTCTGCCTGAACAAGAATTTTCCTGGGCAGTCACCACTGAAGAAGTTTGCAGAGACTATGGAGGTTTTATGGTGGAAGGAGAGGTGATGGGGCAGGACAGGACAGCCAGTTTGTTGTCTCAGACTGAAGTACTTTTGCATTTTGTTTCACTCCTCTGTTAAACTAATTGAATTTTAAAATTCCATTGGTAGAACTACGCACATCTCTTGAAGAACATCAGTCTGCTTTGGAACTCATAATGAGCAAATACAGAGAACAGATGTTTAGGTTGCTTATGGCAAGCAAAAAGGATGATCCAAGTATAATAATGAAGTTAAAAGAGCAACATTCCAAGGTAATAACTTTACTGGGCTTTTTTTTTTTTTTTTTGTAATGGATCAATTCAAAGGTTATGTTGCCTCAGTTTTTATATCATTGTACTAACACATTCTAACTTTTACAGGCCAGGCCAGGAAATACAAAAAAGGAAACTTGATCAGTCTAGTAGGTCAGCCTTACCAGCTGCTGATTTATTTAAGCTTTTATCAGGTAGCACTACATTAGTGTATCTACTTAACGTACTTATGTTTTGCTTAGGTCTTTAAGTCAACTGCTCTGTTACAGTTCCAGATACCCATAGATCTCAGTAATATTGAGATTTTTAGACTGTATTTAACTTAGGCTTGTGACTCCAACAAATAATTAGTAAACCTATGCTTACTGGAGAGAATGGGGGTGGGTATGTTTTTAAGACTCAATTTTCACATTTTTTTCTGCTAAATATCTAACAAATTAAAACTCCAAGACTCAAAAGAGCTTTTATTATTTTTTTTAATTATTAATTATATTATTTTTAAATTAATATATAGTTTAGGCTTTCTATATATTTTGTCAGGAAAATTTGTGATTCTAGATCGCTAACAGATCTAAACTGAAGCTTTTTAGCAAAAGTTTACATTTTAAATATAATCATCAGCACTATACCTGCATAGACAAATGATAGTTCTAAATGTTTGATTACCTTCAACAAACTAAGTCTGAAAGGCAGAGTTAGGGTCAGCATGCTGCGAGAACAGTTTAGGATTTTGATCTTTTCCTCATCTCTTTACAGAAGCATGTCCATGTAGTTAGCTCCACCGAAATCAATAGGACTACCTAAATTATTGTGAAAGAATTTGCCAGATGAGAACTGTATCTTTAACATAAGCCCCTAAAAAAAAGTAGGTATCCTTTTCAGAAGAAGTTACCTTGGTATATATAGAGAGATATAATTTATAGCCTGAGGAGTGACTTCGGTACTTAGACAAGAAGGTAAAATATCAGTCCTGAAATGGACTTAGAAATTCATTTAGAAACATTTTTTTATGGATTATAAGCTTGGGAGTAAAAAACACATATATATATATGTGTGTATATATAAATAAATATATATACACATTTAAGTAGGAGATTTATGCTTCAACATTTTGGTTAAATCTGACCCCACAACAATGCCTGATACAGAGGATTTATTACTCTTTCCTGACACTTAGGATTTCTGGAATTTCATTACTTATGCTTCTAATCAGTCTTCTCATTCAGTAAGATTGAACAATCTCGAAGCAGTCTTTAAATGCTGCTTCTCCTGTTAACTAAAATATCCATAATAGCTAAGGAATGAATTTCAATGTTACCAGTAAACACTGTTCTCTCAAGTGGCAACTATTAACTTTAGTACCTACTTGCAAAATATTATTTAACTCACTAATTTCTGCAGATCAACAAGCACCTCCTTTAAATAGAAAAATAATTTTTAGCAGTCTTATGTGCATGAGAAAAGTTTGTGTCACTAGTAAAGACCCTGCACTAACTGCGCTGTTTGAATTTGCTCAACTGAAACAAGGACTGGAATTGTGTGTGTGTTTTCTCTGAAGAGAAAGACTAACGTATGCCAAATAAAAAAGGAGATACAAACGTTCATAGATGTTTGAAGCTATGTTCATAAAGAAACTCCTTCATTGCATTGTTTGCTCTTACAGCATCTAACTTGTACACATTTGGCTTCCAGAGGAGAGCTTTACAGTTTTGTGTTAGCATTTGGTCTCCCGTTAGTGACCTTGAAACAGGCTCTAGCTCATACTGATTGAGAGGCCATATCAGCTAGCCAAAGGGGAAGCAGGGAGGACAGCAGTGTATGTAAAAGCCACTAACTCCTTCCTAATCCTTCTCCAGGATATGTCCTTGCCAGTTCATTCTTTTACTACTGACTGCAGCTTCCTTTCAAGCCAAACTTATTAAAAAAATATTGAAAAGCAACTTTTGTTGAAAAAATGTTCTATACATTCACCCTCACTGGAAATTGAGAAGAAAATAAAGATCTACAGCAAGTTCCTTCCCTCCTCCCCGCCCCCTTCTCCTCACACCCATGCTGCAAGTGAACACTGAATAAACAGCTAAACCACAGCTTTGGCAGCTGGAACAGCAGAGAAGGATGGAAGGGGCTGATGTTCATTTTTAATGAAGTATGCTTGCTTTGGTCAGACAGTTTACGATTCCAATAAAGGTTGTTTCTTTTTTGTTTGTTTAGTTGTTTTTGATAGTTCTAGGGCAAGCTGATCATCTGCTAGCTGTATGGACCTCCAGTCAAATTTATAATTTAAAGGTGGGATTTAACTTTAATCCATCCTGTTTTTAAGTATACACAGCAGTTTCAGTCCTACTTTCCTGATACTAGTTAGTAACTGTTGTGAATTTTGTCCAAAGGTCAGACCAGACATGGAAAGGCTGGTCTGTTAGTAGATTTAGAATAAGAAACAAGTCGAGGAAAGGAATGAAAATTAGGTTTCTGGAAACAGCATTACGATATTTAGCTTAACTGAACAGTAGTGAATGGCTCTTATCTAGATCCACAGGAGAAATAAGTAGGGACCCTTTAAGCATTTCCTGTTGGTATGCTGGCCAGTGTGAAAATAAAACATCACCCAAGTCAAAGTCAGTAGGTAAGATATCAATTCTCTGCAAACAGGGAAGATTATCTAAAATTTAAGTTACTTGCAACAGCTGTTATGCCTGTATTAATGGCTCCTATCATTATCAACATCCATCAGGAGTGGAACAAGACGAGCAAACAGAACTATTGTACTTTTTTCCTCTACTTCATGACTAAGATGCATTTTTTTTTTTTTTTTTTTACAATGGGAAAGTGCCCTGCCAGTGTTAATTCACAGACGCAAAGATGTCAGTGAGGATACAAGCCCGTTTCTTACAGTTCAGCAAGGACATGGACCTCTGGAGTTCAGATCCCAGATCAGCTGAAATTGGATTTGAGCAGAAGTACCTTAGATAAGAGCTAAGGACAGATCTGACTTTCCTAATACATGATGTAGTAATAAGGATGACTACTTTGCCTGCTCTTTTTAAGAGAAAAATGCCTACCCACAGGCTGGTACTGGCTGAACCAGGCTTGGGATCAGCTTTCACATAGGGGGGAAGGAATGTCACATATGCTGCTGTTGTTAGGTGAAGTTGGTCTTTCTGCATATCCACAATGATACACATCTCCTGCAACACCAGAGGTTCTTACCAGAGCAAGCGCATGGCTAACTCGTAGCCATCTGGAAGGCATGGAAGCTGCCAAGGGTATAGTCATTTAAGCATATTTTCTTTTATAAAATTCTTCTTAAGAGGGAACTGGGTGTCAGACCAGATTTATTTAAATGAACAGGACAGCAGTGGCACTTCATGCTGCAGTTAGAACTTCTTTCACAAATCTAGGTCCGTGTTCACATTTTTATTAAGTGTCAGAGCAGTTAAAAGCACATTTAATGCTTTGCTTATTTTTAATAATGCAGTAAATAGATTACTAAAACTGTCATATTATTTTATATGGCTTAGGAACTACAAGTGCATGTGGACCAAATTACAGAAATGGCAGCAGTAATGAGAAAAGCCATTGATATTGATGAAAAGCATGGCTGTAAAGAGCAGGAACGTATCATTCAGCTTGAAGTAAGTATGAAATCAAAACAGCAGTGGCACAATAATTTCTCCTTCCCCCCACCTTCCCCCCTCCGCATTAAATACTTAGAGATGACTGTCACACCTCAAAGAATTCAGGGTACGGCCCTCGATACAGGGAAACTGTTGCTTATTTTGAGAGTTGGGGGAGCAGACTACTGCTACCTTGTATGTTCACACAAGCTTTAATATGTATTCCAGATCTCTAAATCACACATTTCATTCTGACCCTACAGTTCTATCTGTACACAAGTCTTGGACAGTCTTTCAGTATTTTGGGGCTTGAGTATAGTCTCTCATATACTTGCTGCCAATATTAGAGGCCAGAAAAAAGAGTTTTATACAAATACTTGACTGATTCAGATAATTAGGTTAGACATAAGAATTTGTTCAATACATGTATCAAAGCTTTGGGGGAGCCATACCTAACATTAGGCTAGCCTTCACTATAGTGCCATCGTTCCAAAACTTCTAAGCAAATACCTTTCTGTATTCTTCTGGTAGCTCCATTAAAATTACCTGTCTAAATCAGTAACTTTTGGGATTTGTTTCTCTTGCTCTGGTCATCCGATTAATACTCAGGAAGATTAGAAAATCATATCATTTCCTCCTTGGCTTTTCTTGACTGCTTTCTTATAAGACAGTGTAGAACCAAGTTACACATTATTAATAAGCAGGGAACTAGGTGCAGTATTTAATTCTTTGCAGTGTTGCTACCAATTATAAAAATCACTTTTAAAGTCTAGACTGTTCAGTAAAGGGCTCCTTTCTTTTTGTAGCTCTATAGTAATCTTGCATGTGAAACAGATGTTGCTTTGTATGCTGAATTTTCAGTATAGTCTGTTTTTTGTAAAATATTTTTGGTCCTATTGTTCTGAGTACAACTGAAACTCATCCCTTAGAGCAAGGGAGTAAACATTATCACTTATTTTGAGTTACTGTATCACTCAGTCACACTGCTATTTTGTTGCACTACCCTTGTTGGGTGCACTAAGTACCATTCCATCACTGGAAAGAGTGATTTATATACTGACTTTTACATACTGACTTAATCTTTAAGAAAGAGTGTAAATACAACTGAGTGAAATACAACTTCATCCTAATAAGAAACTAGGCTGCAAGTAGATATGCACACACCCATGATTTTTAAGATCTTATTTTTAATTTGTTTTATATAATATATAAAACCTCATGCTAAAATCTCATGCTTTTGGAAGAGTTCAGGGTTTCTTATCATTGCAGGGTCAGTGCTATTGCATTTTGACTAAGTGCTAATAAGACTTTATTATGGAACAGTTCATGGAAAGTAGGCTTTTTTTTTTGGAAATGCAACATTTGCATTTAATTACCCTTTTCTTACATTGTGTGGTTTGAGCTTTAATTTGACGTTTAATGCCCATTCAAGAGAGCATACATAAGAGTCAGAGACCTACTGTTCTTAGTTTTAGAAGGTAACATGACACTACCTACAAGTTGATATTTTAATCCTTATACACGTTTGGACCAGAGGAAAAGGGAGATTATTAATGTAGTTATCCTGACTTCCTTCTTTTTGGAGTTCTATAATGTCTTTTTTTCCTCTGGTTATAGCAAGAAAACAAAGGCTTGAGAGAAATTCTTCAGATAACTAGAGAATCATTCCTGAACCTCAAGAAAGAAGATGCATCAGAGAGTACATCTCTTTCAGGATTAGTAACAAGCAGTGATTTGAGCCTGAGGAAAAGCTAAAGACTATGGAAGTCAACAAGCTTTAATTGCACACTTTACAAATGGAATATCAGGGGTCACTTGTCAAGCACTTGTTACTGAATAGGGCACCAGCAAGCTAATGCATCTTGAACTTCAGTTTAGTGGCTTTTTTACCATGTGAAATACATTCAAATGGGTATTCTATAAAAACCTTAATGACAGATTAATTGCCATAGATCTAACTTCAGTAGGAAATGGATTAATGCACTTACCAAATTAGGAATTATTTTTATATGAAGTTATTTTGCAAATAAAAGACATGATTTCACATAATTTATATAAATTACTGCTCATACAAAACTTCAATGCACCTACTATACAATAAAGACTAAATTTAAAGTCTCATCACAGCATAACAGAGTATGCTTTGTGCACAAACCATATCACATTTTTCCTTTTAAATTTTCTGAAATTTGGAATTTTGCAACAAGCCTGTTTAATGGAAAGGGTGAATAGGCATCATAAAACTTAAACATTTCTGTTATTTAGCCACAGGGTATCCCATTCAAGTATAAGGCCAGTTGTTTAAACATAAGCAATGCTTTTGCCTTTGTTCAGTATTTTTTTCTTAAATTAAAAAAGATTTAAGATATGCATACTTAATTCTATTTTCAAAATATGAAAAGAACTTTTTACTTTTTTGCTTTCTGGAACACAAGCAGTATAATTCTGGCTTAACTATTTACTTTATGAGAGAGAAAACCAAGCTCAGTTCTCTGTATGTAGAGAGAGAAGTCCCATCTACTAGACAAGTCCCACAGTAGTCCCATCTACTTCTTGGATTGCCTGTCCAAACTGGGAAATGGCAATCTGAAAGCACCCAAGCCATAGCAAAACAAAGATAGTTGGGGGAAGAAGGAAGAAGCTCTATGGCAGACTTGGCAGTCTGCAATCAATAATTACTGTTCCCACCCCTCTTTTTTTCCTAAGGACTAAATACTCAAGATCTGTTATCACTGGGAACTTTTAATATATTACACATTGACAAATAGACTTCTCACTTCTAATCCTAAAATATCGTTAGAAGTAGAAATGAACTGGCACTTCTAGATCAAGGCACAGTTTATGTTGGATTCTTGTTTGAAGCACCAAGAACACTTCTAATATTGATACATATCATGACTTTGTCCAGCATGCTAATGTATTCTTTACTTGGAACACAGACTCGAAGCATAGTGAAAGCTTTCAACCACAGAAATTGAAGAGCTACAAACAGCAACCACAGTTGAGTATTTTGTCTGTTTAATAACTCACCTAGCAAAACGAGTTGAACTCCTTATTTAATCAAATTCCATTTTTAGTTGCAACAATGCAGAAGAAATTAAGCACTTTCAAATGTGTCAGTTTTAAATACAACTTGTCTCAAGATAAATGCACCGAAAGGTCTAAGACTGAACTTTCAGTTCCCAGTGAGCTAATTTATAGGGAGCCTAATATTTTTCTTCTGGTATTGTCAAATACCTTCCCATAGTGCTTAAGAGAAACAAGTGGAGTGGTGGGAAAAAGCATCAAGCAGAGAATAAATGCCAGTTTTCAATTAGCTAATACATATGCCAGGAAGTACAGTTATAAGAAGAGCTCAGAACAGACAGATAAATCAAGCTCTCTAACATTGTACAGCATTTCTTGTAACTGGAGAAACTCCTCCTTCCTGAGCATCTTAGCTTGTTTCTAAGTTTAAGAATATATGGGGAACATTCATGTGCATGAAGAAAAGTTTTAGCTCTTTCCAAACTTGCTAAACATCCTGGGGGAGGTGGGGGTTTTTCAGAACATTTTATCTCAAGCTCAAAATACACTTGTCAGCTGTTATCTATAAAATTTCGCCAGTGTTTATATGATTTAGATTTTGCATTTCTGCTGTAGCTTGCAAGCTGGTGACTTAGTAGAAGCAACGGGTGTGTTTTGTTGTTGCAAACTTGGAAGAAGGTTTGGTTTCAGTTATTTTTTTCCATACATGTCTTTTCAGCCATTGACTTGTATCAAGGGCACTTACATCCATTTTACACAGAATGCAGTTTCATGGCTGACCTTCTGGCTTGTCTTTCAAATACAATCTCCGGAGTATATAGCAGAGAAGGGTTCTTAGTCTGTGGCAGTTCTTTAAGGTTGCTCTATTATGAAATAATGCTTGATTAGTGTTTATTTTTGTAATTTAAGAAATGTGACTTAATTTATCAACTCCTAGTTTTCACGTTTGATATGTCTCCTCTTCCATTCCCCTGACCTGATCACTTTAGGATTTTAAAGAGCCTTCACATGGTGTGGAGTGACTATTTTTCATTGCAAACCTGTTATTTTTGTAATGCTGATAGCTTGAAAAGAATTTATGGCTAGAATTGTGTACTGTACAGTAAACTTATTTTATCAATAAAGTACATACAATAAATATGGATGTTTTCATGATTATTTTCATGATTAAAGCAAGATACTGGATCCAAAATGAGCCTTGTTAGTAACATCTAAGAAAAAGACACCATTTTGCTTTTCTCTCATCTATTTATGCTTTAAGGCAGGTAAGCCCATTTCTAGTGCTTTTATTCATGTTCCCAAATAGCAGGAAAAAAAAGAGTTCCACTTTCCAAGAGAAAATGGAGGGTTAACAATCAATCACTTCCATACAAGTAGTTACTCTTTTTTTTTTTTTTTAAGTGAACTACTGGAACTGTTTACTAATACAGAGAAGCAGTAAGAATAAACAAAAAGCAGTCCACAGGGTTTTGATTTTTGTATTGAAACATTTTGGTACAGGTGCAATGGGGCAGTTTTTTTTCCTTCAAGATTAAAAAAGTCACTGATTTTACTCAAGCTCTGGGTTTCTTTCTCTGATGTGTAAATGAGAAAGTCAGTGGATTACATTCACGAGCTGGAAGTGTAATGTTTTATCCACTTCCTCATGATTTCTCAGAAGAGAGACTTCCTTTCAGTATCATAAATTGCTTGTTTAGAGACAGGTAATAAATGTCAAGCTAAGTCATAAATAAGTATAGCAGCTATTCACAGCTGAGGTAACTTCAGCTTCAAACTAAGTTGGGCTGTTCTGTAAAATGAATAAAGCTTTAAATAACTAACTTTTTAACAAATTCATGGAATTAAAAGATTATATTAAACTACAGAGCTAACATCACTGTTCTCATGCAGAATTATGTTTACTAGGATCATTATGTTTATTAGAATCCCACTGTAGATATCCAAAATAGATATCCAAAACAAGATTTAAATTGGCTTTGGAAGTTTTCAATTTTGATCAGTAAGCATATTACACTTTAAAATCGATTTCCCTAAATTAAAAAAGGGATCTAGACTGGAAATGGGTTCCTCTGCAGCTGTCCAAAAGATGTCACTGCCTGCATGTCAGGGAAGGTGTCTTCTCAGAGGGCTTCCTTTTAACTTCATGTGTAAACAATCATCTCATTCTCCTAGAAAACCTATGCACTCTCTCCTGTGCATAATCCCCAAACCAGCACCAACAGACAAGTGCCTGTTACCATTTCTTAACAAACAAAAAAGTGGATTCTGTGTGATGATGCACCTCTTGCTAAACTTACTCTTCCAGAACATTAAATTGTGCTGGGAGACCCAAATGCAGCACGTTGCTGTATTATAACATACATACATACCTGGTAGAGGTGTGCAGGTCACATTCAACCTCACCTTTTGCCCATCTCACTTCTTTCTTCTCCAATGCAACTGAATTTCACACAACAGGAGCACAGACTAATTTAAACAGCATTAGTTAGTTTCCACATATGGTGGAAAAGGTGCTGCAAAATACAAAATAAAGCATCCTGTTTCACTGATGGTATGAGACGTGGTACTGCTGTTCACACTGCCTGCAATGACCTCCCTTCAGCAGACACAGACACAGCAGCATGCCTGTCAGGAGTCTGCATGGTCACACCTTTGTAGGAGGGAACGTCATGAATTCAGGGTAAACTCAACTGACATTTAGAAGAGAACTATAAACAACTGCTCAGCATGACAAAGAGAAATGTTTCATAATTCCAGTCTTGAGAAGTACACACTAACAACACTCCTCAGACTTCAGCTAGGGAACATTGCCACAAGGGAAATGAGCAGGACTACAACTGTGGTATGTTTCCATTGCCTTAAGGATTAGTTTTACCTTTTTTAAAAGAATGGCAGAATAAGTAAGTTCTCTGCAATGCTCCCACCACCAAAAATGCCCTAAGAAGTGTTTGAGGATGGCTATTTTATCAACAAAAAAACCCACACTATATTTTTGAAAATTCAGCTGGAGGTTTGAACTTCTAAAACCAATGAACGCAGGGTGATCAGTGACTCTGGTTTTCCAGTAACATGCTGTGGAACACAGTAGACAATTTTTAAACTAATTATATGCAACTGCTCAAATTAACCAAATTACCAGCTAGGCAAACAGCAGCTGCCTCCTATGATATGCACTATCTGTGCTTTGTTGCTTCTCATACGTGACTTTGTTGTTATTTCAGAGCATTCAGGATAAATTAATCCAGCTCTTTCTGAGCACATTAGAAAAACAGTCATTACCACAGAAGACTCTAAGGGTAAGCTGGAAAAACTGGAGAGGGTGCGGTGCCTTTTTTTTTTTTGGACAACACAGACTTGGGAAGACTGAGCTCTGTGAAGCAGGCAGGTAAGTCACACACAACTCCCTCCACCCTAAGTGAGCTAATTTAATGCTCTATTTTGAGGTTGTCTTCTCCCAGTATGCATGGAAGTACGCCTTGCATACTCAAGCAGGAGGCACCTCTAATCCGCCCATAGCTACATGCTTGTAGACAAGGTCTGAGATCAGTTAAATTTTATCATCAGCAACAAGCATCTGCTTGAACAAAAACATTACTTTGAGCTGTTGTTTCCAACACAAACTGAAACATCAAAGCCTACTTATCAAAGGTGTGGAAGGGGACAAAAAGGCTCAGCCTGACAGCAGCAGCACAGATCTCGCATTAGACACTGGAGAGACCAGACCACAGCGGAGACTGTGGGTCCCACGTTCTTCCCTCAGCAATGCACAGCACTCCTACATACTCCTAAACCTATATACTCCTAAATAGGCAAACCACAAAGCACTGCTCCTCTCCTACCCAAACCCCATGCCAATGGTTTGGTTCTCAGATGGTTTTAAAGTTTTAAGCTAAGAATTGCTTTGCGCCCTTTGTTTTTGTCTCCAGTTGTTTGGGACTGTTTCAGCCAGTTTTGGCAATGCCCAAGTGCTTCAGAGATCAGGAAAACAAACATCCTGAGAATGAGTCACCAGACAAGCAAGGACATATTGAACTCTCCCAGCAGTACCAGGACAATGCCAGCCAGGTGATGCGATTCACAAGACCAAGATTTTGTTTTAGAACAGCAGTACACAAAGTTTACATTCTAGTCATGTTTCTCACCCCAGAAGGCAAAACATTAAGCAAGGCCAAAGTTTCCTCACAAGTCTCTATCTCAGGGTTTACGCATTACCCATCAGTTGGGCCCCCAGAACAGCCTCAAGTGCTTTATAACCTGATATATACAATATATTTCTATCATCTTTTTGAAAGGTTCCAACAGTAACCAGCACATTTTCTTTTACTAAAAGCACTAGCAGCATGCACTAATTACATTGGAAGATTTCAGCACAGTCCTTCCTGAATAGGAAAGCCACTTATGTAGACTATAACTGCAGGGATGATGAAAGAATGATTATTTTCCGGGCCCCTTCTAATAGTCTCCTATAACCTGTTCCCAAATCAAAGCACAGAGCTTAGGGAACAGGAAAGTTTGTCTTCCCCCCATCCAAAGTACACCTATGGAAAGCACAGTTTGCTCCTATTTTGAGCCATGCTTTCTGAACATTTAGGGAAGCAGATAGGCAAGCTGCCTTATCTGTACTGTGCTCCATAGAACAGTGGAGCCAGGCTAGGTTTCTGTTTTTAAAACAGGAAAGAGACTATAATACAAATGAAGATGTTTCTTGGAAGAGATCAGTGCCCTTCAGTCTAGTTGTGCCAGTGCTTGCTTGAAAACTGCAGGGAGAAAACTCCAAAAATGCACCAAAGCAGTGATGACAGGCAAGTAGGAACAGCAGGAGGCAGATCATGATCCAGAAGGCTTCAGCTTACATCAAAGCACCTGACTTTATAGGCAACTCACTACCTAAATTTAGATTCCCAGGAAGCATCAGATAGCATCAGTTTAAGCTAGCACAACTGCAAGGTAATGCAGCTAACACAACATAGCACAGCAGTAAATGCTTCCAGTGAGAGATCTGTAGTGAGCAGTTTTCTGTAATGCACAGCAGGCTAGAATCCAGTTTTCCTCCTAAAACCACAAGTGGGACACAAGAGCCTTAAAGAGCTCCCCCAGCACTGCAGTGGATCAGTATGTTCTGGTAACTGTCACTATTAATCACTGTGGCTTACAGAACAGGGAAATAATCCCTAATCCATCTCTATCAAAAGACCGTCTCCAAGTCAGGATCTCAGATGAGTTCAAAGTCTAGTTCTGCCCTAACCTTCCTATGGCATTTTGCAGACTAGTTTACAGTCAAAAAAGTGACTGCTATTTTTTCCTAAAGCAGTGTCTAGTGAAGTAATGAAACGTACCTCTTCAGGTCATGCATTCATATAGAACGTAACTAGTCCCAGCCTGGACCTCTGGGTGTCACTGTGAGTGTACTAAGTCCCTATAACAGGTCAGCTAGGCTTCCCCTACCTCATTCTTTGAGGGTCTAACACTTCAGAACTACTGCTTTAAGTTAGCTTCAACATTTGGGATTGCAGATGTGACACTGAATTCAGCATGAAGAGACCCCTTTAGTTACAATATTATTTCAAAAAGACATCTTTATTATAAAAAGATATAGAAAATTAGAGTTAAACTTGTTTCTTCCAGAATGTTAATCACAGCAGTTATTAAAAACAAGGTAAACACGTTTAAGAGCATTTGTGTTTCAAATAAGTGTTTGTTACTTAGTCAAATACAACAGACATGCTCAGTATCAGTGCAGTAAGGGCAGTCAGTAAGCATCAGTCCACCAGAGGCCAAAGGAGCTCCTCATTTACTCCTATCTGCCACACAACAGCAGAGTGAAGCAAGACCCTAACTGCAGTATTTCAGCCTTGCTCAGCTGTTTGAGGTAAGTATTCCAGCTCTAAGCAGTCGTGGGATTTGTTTCTCTAAACATCAGATCAGTTTAGTCACCTCAGATGCTATGCCATACTACAAAGTTTCACTCCTTAAAGAAAGGCCTACTAATTTGAGTCACTTTAAAGTCAGTTCCTTTCTAATGCTAGAATGTTTTAGCTTTCAAATAAGTCCTCAGATAAAGCTTTTCGCTACCTTTCTGACACAGTTGTTTCCGATATACTTGCTGCCAAGAATTTAAAGTGGTGGCTGAGAACTGAAGTTTTACCACAGTTATTCACTAGCAGTGGTGCCATTCCCCTCCAGACAGGAAGGACCACCCACTTTGCTACCCACACTAAAAGCATAAGGATAGTGAGGGGAAAAAACAAAGAATCACCATAACCTGTATCAAGATATGGGATACAATACTTCCTTTACTGTTTAAAGTATGACAGATCACCATGTAAACCATTAAAGGTGAAGACCAGGGGTGGGCAGGGAAAACTCAACAACAGCCCCAACAACAGCCTCAGAACTGTTTGTGCGTTTATGTGAGCCAAACCCACAATGCTCCAGTTTGCATTTTGAAAATGGCTGTTTTATTTAAGGAAGTGAATAAAGCCACCAAGTAAGATGCAATTCTCCACTGAACACAAGAGTGGTCCCTTATCTGTTTTTACACTGCATTCTGGTTTGGGCAGAGGTAAAACTGGTAAGGAACACATTCAGTCAGCAAGGATCCTGGTCAGTATTTTGCCTGCAGTATGCTGTTTTCACCCCCTTAAAGGCAAAAAATAGAAGATATATTGATTAAAACAGAACAATAGTGTTCCAACCAATCCCAGGAAAGACTGACACTGGCTACAAAGTGCTTATTCCGGTTGTTCTCTTATGACAGCACCCTATCAATAAAAGATGATACCATAGCTGAAGCAAGTCACAGGCTCTTCAGAAAGCAAACAAGGAGGCAAGCCACTTGCGTTCTCTTAGCAGTCATCTCTGTACAGAGACCAGATGACCACTTTACTACAGAACCCACTGAAAGAGAAGGTTTTATCTCAGATCAGCTCCACTTCCTGAGCCCCAGTATGCTCACTTAAAGTTAATTCAGTGCAGTTTAAATTCAAGTCACTTAATATAGCTTGCAAGGTTCAGTAATACTTCTTGGAAACAACTGTCTGCAGCCACACATTCTGTACCTATTAGAAAATGATACTTCAGTTCCTGCTAGAAGAACCCCTTCTGTGTATGGCCCTTGTCTTTCTTCCCTTGCAAGATGGCAGACTGCTCACCTTTGGGAGCAGGTCAGGCAATATTTTGGCAGCCATCTTCATGCTGCAAGGGAAGAACCAGTGCCATACAGGCTACTTTCGAAGGGCTGTTTGATATTTCATGTGCTTAAACATTGTACTAGCTCACCACAAGATAAATACCTGTACATGACCTTTAGTACAACATCTCTGCAGCTAGACATATATGCTTGTTACAGCAGTCCAGGTGGGCCGTTGAGGAAAGTCACAAAACAGCATGTAGTGTACAGGACAGATGACTTTCCTTCCAAGCTGAAGAAGCATCATCCTCCGATTAAGCAGGACAAGCTGGCAGTGCTAAAAGCCTGCAGCACTGGCTGGTTTGCTGGTGATCAGTCATCTTGCCTAAATTCTTCCTCTGTTCCCACCAGTTATTTGGCAGGTTAAAGAAGCAATGGAGTTCTTTCCCCAGCTGGCTGCTCTTTCTGAAAAAGCTCTTTAATCTGCAGCAGCTTGCTATGTATCCTCTCTCTTAAGGGACGGATGTGATGGCTAGGGTCTAAGATATTCGTGCTTCTGCGCTCCCTTTCCCGTTTCCAGATGAGATAAGGGTGTGGTGGGAAGGGCACTTCACTTCTCTCTCGACGAAGCTGCACAGTCACTCCACTGAGGGCCAGCATTATCCACACTGCCAGGATTATAAAGTCTAAACAAAAGAAAAAAGAAAGACACTGGTTCTGGTAAAGCAGGAACATTACTTCCTGTCAGGTAAGTGTTCAAGGCAAGACTGGATGGAGCTTTGGGCAACTTGATCTAGTGGAAGGTGTCCCTGCTTACGTTAGCAACTAGATGGACTTTAAGGTCACTCCCACCCCAACCCATTCTATCATTCGTGCTCGGGCGCAAACACTGTTACGTTTAAATACAGAAAGGAAAGTATTGTCCCTGCATCCTCACGTGCAGGGAGCATCCATGAAAAGGCAAGAACAAAAGTTGAAGCAAGGCTATTCAGTCATTGTGTCAGTCTCTTTGACTGTCACTTGAAAACAAGTCAGTCTGAGCCTGAAAAGCATCTTTCCTAAGTGCCTTGTCACATAACACCTGCTGGAAGCTTCACATCTGAGTCAGATTACAGAATCACAGATTAATTTGTGTTGGAAAGGACCTTAAAAATCATCTAGCTCCACCCCCCTGCCATGGGCAGGGACACCTTCCATTAGGCCATGTTGCTTAAAGCAACATGAAACCTGGCCTTCAACACTTCCAGGGATGGAGCATCCACAGCTTCTCTGGGCAACCTGTTCCAGTACCTCGCCACAATGAGTAAAGAACTTCTTTATAAATTCTAATCTAAATCTCCCCTCTTTCAATTTAAAGCCATTACCCCTAGTCCTATCACTACATTCTTTGAAAAAGAGTCCCTCCCCAGCTTTCCTGTTATGCCTTCTTTAGGTACTGGAAAGTGACCATAAGGTCTCCCTAGAGCCTTCTCTTCTCCAGACTGAAGAACCCCAACTCCCTCAGCCTGTCTTCATAGGAGAAGTGCTCCCACTCCTTAGTCATCCTCATGGTCCTCCTCAGGACTCGTTCTAATAGGTCCATGTCCTCCTTGTTATTGGGGGCCCCAGAGCTGAACTCAGTACTCAAGGTGTGGCCTCACCAGGGCCAAGTACACAGTCAACTCAGTATTTCTTTCAGAGGACTGAAATTCAAATTGTGTATCAAATCTCACACCATACTTCTTAGGTTTTTTTTCATCCCTCCTACCCTCAACACACACTGCCAAAAAAGGAACCAAAAGTGCAGTTCTCAAACAAGCTTTTTTTATAATAGTTCTAAAAGTCTAAGAAGAGCACTCACCATTTGTTTGAAAAGGCACATTTGTGTAGGCTCTGCTGAAGTAATCATTGAGGATCCTTCTGAGTAGGTCTACGGTGATGTAAGCAAGACTTGTGTAGACATAACAGGCAATAGCTAGGACCACTGAATAAGAACCTACTGTTCCACAGGCCAGTAAGTTCAGCTGGGAGGGGGGAAAAAAACCAGCTTTAGGAGACTAATAAATGCCACCTTAGTGCAATACTTTATATCAGTTCTTCCACAAGCAGCTGTCTGCCCACACCTCATTATCCAGACATCCTGTTAAGACAGGAAAGGTAGAGCAACAGAACTGTCGGCAGATATTAGGTGCAACACTAAAGAAAAAAGAAATCCTTTGCTTACAGACCAGTTAGCACAAGTAACACTGAACAGGAGCTCCCTAGAACTTGTCCCTTGCTGTGTTAGATCTTTTACACACATCCCACAGGACTGCATTTTGCATAGTAGTCTGACACCCCTTCCCTCCTCCTTCCAAGGTAACTGGACAGATGACTTACAATTCTTGGACAGCCAACAAAAAGCACTGGAATCATCAAGGCTACAGAAGAAAAGGTCACCCAGAAGACAACATCATCCCGGAAGACCCTGTAATCTCCTGCAAAGACACCATATTCCACAAGTAGTTTACTAGTGTTAGTAAAGCATAAACACTTCTTTGTGAGAGGTTGGGGGGGGGGTATGCTTTTCCCCAAAGTTTCCATGTATTTAGAAATATCTGGAGAACGGTATGGAAGAGTACCTTTTGAGCTCAAGTGTCAATTAAGATGCATTGTAGCACTCATTCAAAACATGAGCAGAAACAGAGTTCCAGTACAGGTCCTGTACTATAAGCTGGAACAGCAGATCTTGTCCAAACAAGACTTACGAAGTATATGCTACTCATCTGATGTGAGTGAGAAGTTGAGAAGTACCAGAGTACTTCTGCATAGTAAGAAGCCATTTTATTGGCCACGTAGGTTTATAATCTATAAGCGTGCATAAATAATCTAGAAATGTGTAGGTTTATCTAGGGTCGGGGGCAAGTGCGACTACCACACCACTCAGCAACAAACTCTTCCAGCTTTAGAGTAATTAAGTCATTTGATTGAACACTACTTTGTTTCCCCCCGCTTTCAAAAGGCCTGTCAGTTAAACAGGGGACCAGCTAATCCCCAGTCGATTCACTGTTTCACTTAATGAAGAACAATGAGGGACTGCACGGATTACCACAGAACCATAAACCAACTCAGACAACTGTAGAAAGGAAAAACTGCCCCACCAGCGGATCTCAAGTAGGAAAGCTGGAAAGGAATGCAGTTCTGAGATTCAAAGTCACAGCAAAGAAAGCAGTACAGCTGGTGCCCTCACATCCCTGAGGGAGTTAATCTCAGCAGCCTTGCTTGCTTTCATGTGATTTGTCCGCAGTTCCTCTTAATAAAGAGATTCTAAAAAGCTCTAAAAAGTCAATTCAGCTGTAAATACAAGTTTGACTCCTACAGTCTAGTGCTGCCAGAGCCTTGCACTGTGGTGTGGTGAAAAGTAACAGGCAAGAGCTCCTCTTGACCTATGATGCCTTCATGCCTGAAGCCTCAGAATTAGACTGAGGATTTTCTGTGACGTGCTCTGAATCAGAGAACAAGACAGACAGAAAATGCTTGCCTGGGGCAAAGCTGGTGTCAGACTGCTGAAATGCAAGCTGCTTGGGTGGGAAGAATAAGCAGTTTCCTTTTCCCACAAGTACAGATTACCCTAAGTAGTTTCAATTGCAGCACACCTGAAAGAAAGCTTCAGAGACATTTCTATTCCTCCCAACATTGGGAAGGCAAAAAAAATTTAAAAAGCACACTAAGATAAATCAGAGAACAGCATTTGTTTTGAAGCCTTGCAGTGTCCCTGTAATACAGCGGTGAAGTATCACTCAGTCACTTTGCAGCAGAATATTTCAGTACATACCTAGTGGAGTAAAGAAGACCACTGATGAGAAGAGAAATCCCAGCACCAGTCCAATAAGCAACATACAGAGCAGGACAGAGCCAAATCTCCACCAGCTTGCAACCAGCAAAAGCCCTCCAACAATCCCAGCTACTGCTGTCAAAATAAGACGCACTGGAAAAAGAAGAGGGAAAATTCTAAATTAAGAACTGTAGCAACACCCTGAAAATTTCAGTTACTGCAATAGCCTATTCAAACAGATTTACTTGCATACTTGATTTTTGTTACCTAATGAAAGCTTTCTGAAACTAGCTCACATTTGTGCTTCATGCATCTCACTTAGGCTCCAGTCAGCAGCTGAGGGTATGCTACTGGTAGAATGCCATAGGACTGTATGGAAGGCGTTGCTGCTATGTACAATAGTACCTTGAGTTCCCAGAGCAGTTATGGTTGCAATGGTGCACCAAAAAAGCAGTTATGAGGTAGAATGTAATAGAGATAGAAGAACCGATTCTTGCTAGTCTAATAGACAGGATGCAGACCACTTGATCTATTTTAGATGTGCAATCTGCATTTGATCTAAAACTGAGGTCCACCCATTCTGAAAGAAACAAACGTTCTGGGAATTTGCAATGTACTTCCTTCCTGAAAATCTGCATCTCCATTGGATGGACAGGCAAATTTGTCTGTCAGAGTTGCAGCTATGAGCTCCATTTCATTGTCTGAGGTCAAAGGCAACAGTTACTCTGTTGCCTACTCAGTGTTAAGGTATTTAAGCTCAGTTCAAGTACCCACATACCAGGCTTCTCTATCCTTCCCACAGCTAGCCAGCTGCAAGCACAACTAAAATTTTACTTCAGGGATCCACAGCAATAACGTTTCAGGAAGAGGATGGGGGGTATCCTGATATCTACTCACCATCATAACCAAGGCCAGTTACCCTAGTGATGAATACAAAGAAGAAAAATCCTGTGATTATGAAGCCCATGAAGAATAAGTCTAGAGAACAGGGAAAGAGATTCAGTATGCTGTCATATCGCCCCATAGCAAGCCTATTTCAGTACATCTTCAGACACCTTTGTTTTACAACAGGGAAGGGAAATCTCAGCTCACTAGCTGTTAAGCACAGGAGGAGGGACAGGCAACACTTGGTTCTGGAAAGGGCTCTCCTCAAGCGCATCAAATAGATATAATTTTTGCATATGTTCTTTATCACGCACCCTAGTTCTAGGTTCCTGTTCTTCAAATACCAGAAGCTTCTTGTTCTGCACTTACAGTCTCTGATCCTGTTAAAGCACAGCAGTGGACCTAATTGACGTGTAATCGTTTCCAGGTGATTCTTCAGCAATAGTGCTACAGTTCTAAGGTACATCTATGAAATTCCAACCAGATTCATGACAGAAAAAACTCAGTACCTGTTTTCCAGAATCTGTGTCCAAAAAAGCAAGTGAAGAGGCCAAGAACAGCAAGAACAGTGAAGAATATTTTGGTAGAGAGTTTGCCTACAAGAAGAAAGGGTTATCAGAGCATTCCTATCTACTAGTCCCAACAGTGAGACTAACAAAGTCAAGTTACCATCACTGAGTCTACCAACAATAGTAACTGCTATTCCTTCAGACTCACCATGTGAACAGATCTACAGCATCTGACCTAGAAGATACCTCGATAAAGTCTCCAAAAGAACATTTATGTAGCTCCAGTCTGAGTACTAAGTCAAAAGCTTCCTCCTTATTCAAGGGACTGAATTTTCTGTAACTATTAGTTAAGCAGCTGTAATTTGCTATTTGTAGTACCACCATTAAAGATTTGAAAAAGCTCTACTCAGCTTTAAAATAAGGACATCCAATCATCTACAAAAGTCAGCACTACAGGGCTGGTGATCCAGGCTGCAGCTATGGTCTTCATCTTTTCAGCCTTCATGTTTACCTCCCTTTAATATAGTTTTCAGTGCAACAGAAAGGACTGTTAGTACCCCAGTACGACTCACCTCTGTCTCCTAGAAAGGAATTCTTCCTGTCATTTACACTACTTAAAACAAGTAGACTACATTTCTCTAATTCAAAAAACTAGGGAAAAGGTTTTTAGCCCTGATAATCTCTTACGGTGTCATATGATAAACTCGATGAGCTACTTGTGTTAAGAAAATTAGGAGGACAAGTCTTGCTTTATAAGCATATTCTATCCATTATTCTTGTCCTTCCCATGATCATAACATGAGCAGAAGCTTTGCTCAAATTCTATTGTTATATGACTTTGTAGAAAGTAGCATGACTTTGTAATCAGATTTCTACTGCTGGCATTATTTTCATGCTTATTTTTAGGTGACTGTCTCCTTTTGAAATATTTGTATGTTACTGATTCCTGTTAGCACCAGTGCAGTTCAAAAAGATAAAGCTGGGCCCTAATCCAGCTTAGTTTCCACCTAACGCACTATAAAGTGATTTAAAATTATGTATCTAGCTCAAACAGAAAAAAAACAGAAAAAGGCATCAAGTTATACGCCAAATATTAAACCTCCATTAAGTTAAGCTTTCGCTTGCTAATAGCTCTCCTTAGATTTATTTTATCATTCATTTTATCATTCTAGAATTTCTCCTCAATCAAGAGGCAGACTCAGTCATAAAGCAACAAAAACATATCCAGGCTATATACCACATAAAAAGCTCTAAAAAGCACCACTCAGTGTGCTAGAGAACAACAAGCTTGAGATGAGTTGGCATGGACCTACAAGTCCCAACTTACTGAGGGAAGAGCAGTTATCCACTAGGTCGACAAAGCTGCAGGCATATGTGTGCACAGGTATGTACGCAGCAGAAGTATTCCAAAGAGGATCCCATACTATGACATTGTAGATCACACCTTGCCCAGGGAGTGAGGAAAAGTAGACATTGGTCTTATCATCAGTTGTCAACGTAAGCATCTGGAACAAAGAGTATTTTTAGTCACAAATACCTGCCTGTCACTGTGTCTGATGGCACATTGATGTGTCCATACAGCTGGACAATACTTAGCAGCTCAAGAAAGATGACCAGCAAGAAGCCAAAAGCTCTCCTATTCTGAACACTGAACAACCATCTTAGTATTATTAATTGAGGCATTAAAGGCTCACAGGATGGACTCCACTTCCTCCAAAATACGGCAACAATTTCTGACAGCACGTAAGATTCTCCCACCAATGTTTTGTTTCTCCTCATTTGAGGAGAGTCCAATTTTCTCTATAAGTCTTCTTAACCCAGGTCCGTCCTCAGAAGCAGGTAAAGCTGCCATCCCACTCCCTAGCAAGACCAGACAGGTCATGGTCACTAACATTCTCCCCCCTCCATCCATCCCAATCTCTTTGCTTGCAGTAGGTAAACACGATGCAAGTATTTGCTGTCATGTCAGCTCTTTATGTCACTCCAAACTGGGGTCAGCACCTAGTCCAGTTCACCTATACTCTTTGTTTCTTGCATTCCCTGCTCAGTCCTCAGCATCTGCCAGGCATTGCAGGAGACTACAACGATCTGTCAGAAGCAGCTCTACTTCTGGATTAAGAGACACTCAATGGCAATATTGTTATAGGTAAACTATTCAGCAAGTAAGAAGACACTGCAATAACAGCTTACTTGATTGAGAACAGGATACATGACAAACACTTCACACACCCATCATTAATCTCTACCTAATATCAAAGGCCATTACAAGAGGTCTCAGTCCCATGACATTTCAAGCTGTGCTCACTAGCCTCCTCTCCCAGAAGAGCCAGTGGCTGCCATTTTGTGTGCAGGCACTGTATACTTCCTAGCCAGAAATCCCAGATACAAGCAGGAAGCCTCAAGCATCAGCAGCTTGCCTACATCACCACTCAAAGATGAGAGACACAGGGGAGGAGAAAGCTTAAGATAATGCTACTGCCAAGTACCTGGTACACTGGTGCTTCATACTTACTTTAACACCATTAGCTTTGATACTTTGCACCTCAGACATCTTCCGTATGTGGCTCATGAGTACCATCTCAGAAAGGTTGTTCTCTGGTAAGAAGTACTGGTAGACATCATAGTGCAGCCGCCATCTGGAGTTCTGACCAGTCCCTGAATCACAAGCTGGTGGATTTGCTCCTCTACAATTAAAAGAAGTCAGCTACAAGCCTGGCACAAGCCTCCAGATGCATAATCTCTCCCACAAGATACAACTTTCAGTTCTTGTGTTACCTCCTCCTCCCATCCTCCTTTTCTTCATTTACTGTTTAGATTGCTGGTTGCAGCAAACAAGATTTCTACCAGTAGTTGGATGCTCAACCTTTCCAGCAGAATCTTGTACTATGACCCTAGTCAAATATAGGATAAGTGAGGTCTGCTGAGTACATTGTAGTTCATACCTTTTGTTTTATTTATTGAAAAACAAACATACCTAGCATATCCCAAGTTTGCAGGAGCAAACTTGATGTGTATATCAACCAAGGTATAGTCTAGGTAAATGTTGGGATCTACTTCCAAGTCAAATTCTAGATTGCAGCCTCCAGGTATAGGATCTAGAAAATAAGAAAAATAGTTAGCTGTAGTAGTATTTACTTTCTCCTTAAACAGCTTGAAAAAAAAGTGTTAAGACCTCAGCAACACATGCATTTGCAGGCAGGCAGGCATAGTCTGCTTGCTGAGGACACAAAATTGTCAGATTCTACTCTTGCAGATGATAGAAGTGGTTTCACTGCAATCACTAACATAAGCCCTGATACACAAGTACAGTGTTTTTCTACTCTAAGGCTGAAGTCATGACAAGAACAAACAGTATATCCTATACACAAGTCTCTAATGATCCCAAGCTTTGGTAGCCCATTTCAAAAGAGTTTGCACTATCTCCGTCATACACTTGCACCATGTAAGAATACTACCTCTGAAAAGCCAACGCTAACACTTAATTAGCTTGTAGTAGGTAGAGCTGATATTCCTTCACAAGAAATAAGACCATACCTTTCTCCATATATGGAATGGAGATAGCTGTGCTTAGCACCTGGTTAGCATCCAGTGACCGAAGGTACCACGTACACACACTCTGTTGAGGCCGAAGGATAGAAATCAGTCCTTTGTCTACTCCAGTTCCTGAGCTGTTTGCAGATGGATTCTGGACAGAAATGGATTATAAAAGCAAGCAGTTTTTCAGGATTACATGTCACTATAACTAAACATATTGCACAGTAGTCACATCCCTGCCACAAACCTGTAGGGCACACATCTCAGTGCCAGCTGCCACAGATGAGGCATTCAGCCCACAGCTAGCTAGAAGGTTAGAGCTGAAAAAAAAGAACAGCCTCTGACACCACATGTTGCCCAATTCAAGCTCAAAAGTCCAACCAATAAAGTTGGAGACTATCAAAGAGTTAGTATCACAAGCAAATTGCAGAGATTTCTAGCTAGTTAAGCCTAATGCTATACAAACATGCATTGACTAGTAAAGATATAGAGGGATTAGAATATCCCTCACAAAAAGCTGTGAGGGCACAAAAGAGCATCCTGGGAGCTGAAGTGCAGGAACACCTTGCTATCTCCACCATGAGGGAGATGACTGTGTAACAGCTGGCTTTTAACACTAGCCATGCCAGACAGCCCCCCTAACACCATCCCTTTCAGAACCAAGAGCCTCAAGGAAAGATCTGTCAGCAATGGCAGCACCACTCTCATGGCTGGAACAACCAGCTGGCCTGCAATCAAATCTTTTTCAGCATGGAAAAATGTGCTTTTGACCAAGACCACCACAGTTATCAGAGGCAATGCTACAAAGAAGCACTTTGGACCTGGCAGGCATTAAGGTCTGGCTCAGTTTCATATCTCCAGAAGCAAGCCAGCCCTAAAAGCAGTACAGCCATATTTACGTAGTACTGCCCTTGGCCTGGTAAGCCCCATGCATGCAAGCAGGGATTGAAATTGCAGCAGAAAGCTCTATGACTGGTAATCAAAGACTGAGTAGGTGTTAGTGCCTTTGCCCTGGAATTCTGGGTATTTCAACGGTATAAAGGAGACTGAACTGGGCAACTTGTGTACCAGGTTATTCATCTTCTAAATTTCCCAGCATAGTTCTTGGCACCCAGCATATTCTCATTTGTAATACAGTGATGGGAAACAGGATGGCAACTGTCAGATTGATACCTAGTACCTTCAACGTTGAGCAGAAGGTAGTAAAACACAACTTACTGGCTTACAGCATCATAGAAGTCAGTATTTTAGATTGCACCCCAGTAATGATAGGGCAAATAGTGGCTAGTGTATAGCAGTAGGAATGCTTGTGTTGCTGGCTAGAAGTGGCAGCCTTCACTGGAGTACCATAGAAGAATTTCTCTATATGCCACCAAACAATAATTAAATTCAGGAGCAGCAGCTGGGATAACAACACACTAACTGCAGTAGCTATCTACAAGCCACATGAACAGACAGATGAACATCCCAAAGTGATAGAGCTTAGCATAAAACAGTTTCTGGGAAATGCTTATCATCAATCCATTTTTAATCAAACACCAATGGACATGGTCAGCTGTCATATGTCAGAAGCACCACTCCCACCAAGAATGAAGCCTTGAAGCTCTGAAATCTTTGCCATCCAGGCTTCCAAAATAACAGTCATGACACATGAGCATGAGAAAGTAATATTTAAGTTTCAGAAATCCTAAGAGCATGTTACTTGCATGGCTCCTATGTAGTACTTATATAGCTTGAATTCTGTATTCCTATGTGTAGGAGAGCTCTTAGTTCTCATTTAGGGAAAGAGCATAGTATTTGAGAACAGAAATGACACTCTTACCATACCTTGTCAAAGGATATCACCACGCTGTTTTGCTGTGCATGTACTTGAAAAATAACAACTGTCACATTGCTTGCAATGTTCCTGATTACAGCTTCTACTGGATTGGTCTGGTTAAGTAGCACATTTCTGAATCTTCCCAGGGAGAGCTCAAGAAGACCTGCATTCCAAAAAAAGAAAGAGAAAGATCTACTTTTTTTGCCCACATGAGAAGCAGTTCTCAAGAACAGCCTGGAAGCTTCCAGTAACCCAATAACATATCAGCTGGGAACAAAGCAAGACATTTTACACCGCTTCCACTCAGTAAGTCATGGCTGCAGAAGCTCCTGCACACAGAGGTATGCCTACAGGGAAAGGTGCAGGCAGAAGCCTCCAGGCAGCCTGACATTTACCTAAGCACACAGGACTTGACTTCCTGCCAGGAGCTCTGTCCAGCTCCAACAAGACACTGCACTGGCTGGTCACCTGCAGCTAATCAGGGGCAAACAATAATCACTAAAGTAAATAAGATACTGAGCTCTACTTGCTCTTTTGTGAACCCAGGACAATAATACAACAGGCTTGTATTAGCCAGCCAACTTGCCCAGTTGAACTTCATGGGCAAATTTCCCAATGATGGAAATTGGGTCAAATCCTACAATAGAATCAAGTCTGCAGTTTAGATAAGTATACTCACCCACTTTCAGTTATTTCACAGGTCATTTACTCCCACGCTATTCTTAATTATTAGGACTGTTATACCCTTATTTCTGTATCTAAAGTCTAATGACTTTCTAAGACACAACCAAGACCATTTCTTCTTAGGATGCACATAGCTCTGTCACCTGCTGTCTTTTTAATTTAAAAAGAGACACATGACCCAGGATATAAGATTCTTTGAGAATCAGCTTTGGCTTGTTGTTCAAGTCCCACAAGAAAGCCTGGTTTCTCCCTGTGCTGTGCTCTTGGGAGACTGGGGATTTCAGAGAAGGGAAGCGAAGCAGCTGTACAGAAGCCACAAGATTTTCTTTTGTTGAAGAGTGGACAGAGTAGATGCATGTGGCATGCATGATGCCCTTCAGCTTTGCATTCTGATGCTTCATAAGAATTCCCCTTCAGGCATGCAGACACACGGGAACCCAACTGACCTAAAGCTTATCAAACAGATGCATAATACTTCCACAGCAGAGTTGCCTCTTACAGCACATGGGTTGATACTGTCAAGCTACTCTGTGCTTCTTCTACTCAAGTACAAACAACACTATCCCATGCTCGCTGTCATGGATGTCTCAGGCAGTCTCCCTTTCAAAAATAGGAAAGTCTTCTCATTCAAAACTCTACACCCAATACGCCGTATCCCTTTCCTGTTACTACTTCTCCCCTGCCAAGAACTGCATCTCTGGCCAGCTTCTTTGCCTTTTGATCACACGTAAACAGAGGTGAGCTCCTACATTTATACATCTTCTACTCTTCTCACAGCAAAGAAAATACTCATTTCATCTTGCTAATTTCAGTGCCTACTTTGCTCCTATGCCCACCCCAAAATTTTGATGGTTATCAATACTGCATCACCAATAAAACCCTTGCTGAAATATGAATCAGACTAAAGTTTTTTTTTTTCCCCCTATCCTGTCACTTGCAGTTTATGCTAGGGTAAAGAAGTTTCTACTGCAAGTTCTCAAGCATTAAATATTAATGTAAAATTAGAACTACCAAAAGGAAAGCTTTGAGTATTTTTCAGTTTCTCATGAAGTCCTTTGAGCAGTATTCAGATATCCCCCTCTCCACAAAACCTCTTTCCCCCTAAGCTCTTAAATTTTACCAGAAATGCAACTAACTGCGAAAGCTAGAGAAGGGCATTTAAAAAGCACCAGCTTTCTATGCACTCAAATTTGGTGTGAAATTTAGAATACGGGAAAACAATTTTGAACTTTAAGGGCAGTTTCCTGAACTGCAGGAAGTTCACCAAAATGGTCTTTTAAGGAAAAACTGAAACCATATACATCCTCTCTATGCTCTACAGCAAGGGGGAAAAATAGCTCGTCTGCTTTGTTTCTCACCTCCCCTCTGTACTTACACCCAGAGGCCTCCGCATATATAAGAGCGGATTTGTCAGCAAGACATGCTGACACTACTTCAACATGATCATGGGACTCTGAATGTCAGAGGCACTCTCTGAAGTTTAATTAGCATGGCAAATTAAGGCATGGTGTTCTACATTGCTTTAGTGTTTGCATAACTGCTACTAAAACAGCACATTTCATTTTAAACCAAAGTCTGGACAGAAGAGTATAGATTCAGGATAAAGAACAAGAATGACTACTGCCAGTCAAGCTAGTATTTTTCAGCTTGCTTTCTACAGGCTCCTTGAACCACACTTCCACCTAGGCTTGAAAGATTACTACAGAGAGTTCACAAACACTGTGAAGCAGCAGAACCTTTTAAGTCATTTGCTGGAAGAACGGTTGCTACGTGGCCACAGACAATACCACCTAAAAACCTTCCTGCCTTCTCCATTTCTGTCTTTTGAAGAAGTCATCGGTGGTGCTCCTAGGCAGACTCCATGGGAGTTAGACAAAACAGCCTACTCACGATTCCCCAGGACCATCACTGGGCTGCCTGAGCCACGTGGGGCTCAGTGGTGGCAAAACAGCTTTGAAGGGCAGAAACCAAAAGCCTCCAAGAACACACAGTGCTGGC